>NC_141762.1:5458333-6892500 GCF_982258835.1 Parasteatoda tepidariorum
TGAATTTACGTCGAAATCGGAGCAAATCGAACACGTGCGTCAAAAAAATTATAATTTAAAGGCGCAATTCAAAATTCACTTGCGTAATAATATTCTATTAAATGAATCTGGAATACAAAAAACCATGTAGAAATCTGCATTGCAGAAAACCACTTGGATCTACAATGAAATCGCTGCGAAATTGAATGAGCGTGATCGCAGATCGATAGGTGATTACTCATACGCGTGATTAGAGATTCACGAGTCGTAATGGTTTCGTCTTGAAAATATCTGTATTAAAAAAAAAAAAATATGTAGAAATTTATGGGTATAATAGCCGAAAAATTGATTCGAAAAACGATGTGAATTCATGATTCTAATGTTCTCTTGTCTTCTGGGTTTCGTTTAAACTCAAAAGTTTGAAGGATTTCTAAGATTTGTTTCTAATCTCCATGTTTTTTGTTCTTTTCTCAAAGGGAGTTAGTCAAGATTTTTTATTAATTACCTTCTCATAGATGGAAGTATTTTGTTCAGCAATTTTAGACCAAACATTTCTGAAAAACTCCTCATTGCTGGGATTATTCAAATCAAAGGAGATGGATGTATCTTGCAACATTCCCAAATGCTCCCTAAAAATACTTAATTATATAACAGTATGCAACACAGGCATACATAATAAGGCAGAATAAAATAAGCAGAAAAAAATTTCGTAAAAAAATAAATAAAATCATTGAAATATGTAATAAATTTTTACTCAGTTTGTGAAAATTGCAGCACCATGAAGGAATCAATGCAAATTGAACCAAACTTGAAACAAAGTGAAGTGCTAAGATATGCAAATGATTAGAATTAAAAAGCGATTGCGTATGTATCAGAAATGTGTGGAATAAATTTAATTACTTTTTGACCATTCGTTTCGTGGTATTGCAATTTCACAAACTATCTATGGATGGTTGTCTGAATGTAAACAATAACAAGCTCCCTAAAACCGGAAGACATTTAGAAAACTTCCTGTGTATCCCACCGCTCATGTTATGCTTACGAGGCGATGTGTGAACAGGCTTAATATTCTTGGAAGTTTTATTATAGTAATTTGTATTTTAATTTAACCATAATTTTACTCTTCATAAGAGTTTTCTGTCATTTATAAATTCTGACAGATCGTGAGCTGAAAACAAATTTAAGAAAATAAATATCAACATAAATAAAGTGTAAGGTTTCCCGTGTTTAGCGTGTTATCTCTTGTTGTTGTTGTTGTTGGCATATGCCTGTTTAGGCAGAGGGGGTGCGATTGATCTTGTTTTCCAGTAGCGCCATCTATGGCCAAGAATTCGACTTTTGCCACACCATACATCACCCCCGTTTATAGGGCGGACCCATTCATGCATCCATTCATTCATCCACCGATCGTAATTTTGACCTGAATCAGAGAACGATCGATCTCCAATCTAGTACTCCCAGAGGTATTGATTTGTTATTGTTATGGGAACATGAAGGACTTTGTGACTAGACAGATTTAACGTGCACCAGTCATCATTTACTACACGTAGAGTTTTCTGCCAGCGGGGTTCGAACTCTCGTACATAGGCACAGCTCCTTACCGACCAGGCTATCCCGGCACTGTTATCTCTTATTTGGCTATATTTATTCATATTATCTCCATTCATTATCTTTTGGATCGTATCAAAGAGTGCTTTTAGAATCTTTCTCATTTATGTGTTGTTTGCTTGGTTAAAATTTAAATTGTAAGAACGCGTTATATTGTAAACATTACGAGTAAAATATTATTGGATGGAGAGCTTTTTCAAACTTAGGCGTTGTATCCGCACGGATTTGTAGCGCCACCTAGTGTAACTTGTAACACTGAGAAAAAGAGTGTGTGTGGAAGGAGAGCTGTAACGAGCTACAAAAAAGCTCTCTTCCAAATAATAATAAATAAATATTGTGAATTTACAGTCCGCTTATTTTCTGTTTATTGAGCGAGTTCATATTTACCTGAGCGTCGACATGAGTGGTCCGCTCACCAGGAGAAAAAATCAGCAAAATTAAAACAATTAACGAAAAGAGTTTCGTTTTGAGTTCTAAGAGATAACCATTGTGGACAGTGTTACGAGAAAACTGTGGATTCGTGCCTTCCCATTCAAAGTAGGATTGTTTTGATTTTTTTATAAAAAACTTTAATTTACAATGCTTAAGAATTGTAAAAAAGATGATTTAAGGCTTATTGCCAGTGAACTAGATCTAGAGATTAGTGATGATATGACTGTGGTAAACTTAATTGATATAATTAAAAGTTGTAAAAAATATAAAACTGACTCTGAAACTGTTAGTGATCTAGTAAGTTTAATAGTAGAAGAGCGCAAGTCTGAAGAATCAAAACAATTAAAGTTAGAGAATATAAAGCTCGAGAGAGCAAAAACTGAACTAGAAATTGCACGTATTCGTGCTGAGCCAAAGGAGCTCGAGAGAACAAAAACTGAATTAGAAATTGCACGCATTCGTTCTGAGCCAAAAGAGAATAATATAGAGCTAATTGAATCTAATAATTCCCTAGATTCTTTGATTAAGAGCATTAGAACATTGACCATTAAAGTGCCGTGTAAACCCGAAAATTGGGGATTCTTCTTTACATCGTTAGAACGAGCATTTATAGTTAAGTGTGTGCCAGATAAATATAAATCAGAGATTCTTCTTAATCTACTTGGGGAAAGATCGTCTAATATTATCACATATATAAGTGATGATGATCTTAATAATTATGAAAAAGTGAAAGAAATAGTACTTAGAGAATTTCAGCCAACGGCTCAATCTTGTCTGGACAATTTCAAAACAACCACGCGCCAGTTAAACGAAACGCACGTCCAGTTTGCGTCACGTTTAACAACTAGTTGGGATTATTACTTAAAATTAAGAAATGTGACAGATTTCAAAACATTAAATCAGCTAATAATTTCTGATAAACTCTTCCAAACATTGGACAGGGAAACCGCTACTTATATAAGTGTAAAACAATCGGACACCTGGTTTGAACCAATTAAACTAGGAAAGGAAATAGATTTATTTATGACTTCTCGCGGAAAATCTTTAACTAAGTGCTCTTATAATAAAAGTCATAATGAAAGAAATATTTCTAAAACCTTTTTGTCTGATGTTAAGAGTTCGAAGTGCATTTTATGTAATGAAAATCACCCCCTTTATATGTGTTCTACTTATAAGAAATTATCTGTGTATGAGAAACTGCAAATTGTTAAAGATAATGAATTGTGTTTTAATTGTCTTGGTAAACATAAAGTGATGTCTTGCAAATCAAAATATTCTTGTGCTAAATGTGGTAAAAGGCATCATATTTCATTACATTTTAATCGAGAACATAATTATTCCGCGAAATCAAAAATAAGAGAGGAGAACATTATGAATTCAGAATCGAATAAAAAACAAATTGATAGAGGAAATCCCCCCCTCTCTCCACTTGCTTCTGAATTTACACCCGCAGCATGCGAAGAGCAAAACACAGGCGCCAATATCTTTTCGGCCACGAGTAGTTATGTCTGGAATAAAAACAAAACAGTTCTTTTGAGTACTGCAATTTGTTATTTATGTGATTCTTTTGGAAATGAGAGTGAAGTTCGTGTTTTATTAGATTCGGGATCGATGTCTAATTTCATAAGTAAAGAATGTGCAGATCGCCTACAATTGAGAAAGAATAAAATAAACGTAGTAGTGTCAGGGTTGAATGATTCAGCTATTTCTGTTAGGTCTCAAGTTAATGCTACTTTAATAAATAAAGCCCGAACTTTTGAAGCAGATCTAAATTTATTAGTTGTTCCTAGAATTACGGATCTCACACCCTCAAAGAAAGTAAACAAGTGTATGGAGGGGTTAGAAAACATTAACTTAGCTGATGAGTATTTTCACATTCCGCAGAGAGTTGATTTATTAATTGGTGCGGAATCTTTTTTTGAGCTAATAAAACCTGGGCAAATTTACCCTCCTAACTCGAATTTAATCTTACAAAATTCTGTGTTTGGTTATTTAGTTAGTGGAAGCATATCAAATATGGAGGATAATAAAATCCATTGTGGGTTAGTTAAAGAAACTCTTGATTTAGAACAAACTGTTAGAAGTTTTTGGGAGATAGAAAATATCGAAACTGAAATAATAGCGAGTAAAGAAAAAATTATTTGTGAAGAACATTTTAAAAACAACTGTGCTAGAAATTCTGAGGGACGGTACATAGTAAAGATGCCTTTAAAAGAGGATCCTAAGCATTTGGGAAAATCTAAAGAGTTTGCGTTAAAGAAATTAAATCTGATGTGGAAACGTTTAATTAAGGAGCCAAATTATTTATCTTTATATAAAGATTTCCTTCATGAATATTTAGAGATGGGACACATGTCAGAAATTTCGGATGATGAAGAGGAAGAAGCCACTTACTACATTCCCCATTTAGGAGTTTACCGCCCTGATAAGCAATCAACTGTCCTAAGAGTTGTTTTTAATGCGAGTTATCCTACCTCAACTGGTAATTCCTTAAATTCTTTGCAATTAAATGGAGGCATAATTCAGAGTGATTTATTTTCCATCATGACACGGTTCCGTAAATATGTCTATGCCTTCACAGCAGACATAAAGAAAATGTACCGAATGATCTTAATTCACCAAAGCCAAAGAAAATTGCAGCGTATTCTTTGGAAAGAAAAAGAGGAAGGACCTGTCAAAACCTACGAGTTGAATACCGTCACTTACGGTACAGTGTGTGCACCATTTCTAGCAACTCGTACATTAAAGCAAATAGCTATTGATGAAGGAGAAAAGTATCCTCTTGCTGCTCCAGTCATTGAAAATGATTTCTACATCGATGATGTGTTGACCGGCTCTGATAATTTAGCAACTGCAAGAGAACTTAAAAATCAGTTAATTGGTATTTTAGGAAATGCTGGCATGCAACTCCACAAATGGCATAGCAACTGCGCAGCGTTAGTTTCTGATGGTGAAGAAATATATAATTTTACTAACTGTGATGGAACTCAAGTGCTAGGAGTTTCCTGGAGTCCGAAGAAAGATAGTCTTTATTTTAAAGTTACCTGTAGTGCATCACATAGAAAAGACTCGAAAGTTACGAAGCGATGTGTCTTATCCACAATTGCACGCCTTTTCGACCCCCTTGGATTGCTTGGACCAGTAGTGTCAAAAGCAAAGATATTTTTGCAACAGCTATGGTCTTTAAAACTGGACTGGCATGAAGAACTACCTGAGAAACAAATCCAAGAGTGGAAGAAGTTTGTCGAAGCTTTAAAGAGTGTTAACAACATGGAATTTGATAGATGTATACTTACAGAGGGAGCTGACATGATTGAAATTCATGGATTCGCCGACGCGTCAGAGGTTGCTTACGGTGCTGTTGTTTACTGTAAGTGTGTTAAAAATGGTCAAGCAGCGACTATCAAATTGATTGCTAGCAAAAGTCGTGTATCACCTTTGAAAAGAGTAACCATCCCAAGACTAGAACTTTGTGCCTCACTGCTTCTAGCCAAATTAGTGAAAAAAGTCATAAAAGCTCTTGATTTGCCTATATCCAACATCTACTTATGGAGTGATAGCATGATTGTGCTTTCTTGGATACGTAAGGAGTCATTTCTACTTAAGACTTTCGTTGCCAATCGTGTATCCCAGATTCAAGACTTAACTAACATTGACAGTTGGAGATATGTACCATCAACTGAGAACCCAGCAGACATTATCTCCAGAGGTCTCGATCCTGATAAACTTTCACAATGTAGATTGTGGTTTGAAGGACCAAATTTCTTGTGTAACAGTGAATATCCAAATGGAGACATTCCATCCAGAGTTATTGAAGATGAATTTTCTAATGAATTTAAACCATCTAGTGACTTCAATTGTTTTATTAGTGATAAT
This sequence comes from Parasteatoda tepidariorum, assembly GCF_982258835.1. Classification (NCBI taxonomy): domain Eukaryota; kingdom Metazoa; phylum Arthropoda; class Arachnida; order Araneae; family Theridiidae; genus Parasteatoda; species Parasteatoda tepidariorum. Next base: position 5,464,229 of record NC_141762.1, read on the forward strand.
AGTAATTTTCTTGATAATTTTTTGGAAATTAGTAATAATTATAGTAAACTCATTCGTGTATTAAGTTTTGTATATAGGTTCATCGATAATTGTCGGAGCACTTATGACACATCAACTGGGTCTTTGTCTCCAGATGAACTTAAAAGAGCTGAACTAAAATTGGTAAGTTTAGTGCAGAAACGGGAGTTCAGCAAGGAAATCAGAGATTTAGAAATTACAGGTGAAGTTTCAAAGCAGAGTAAGGTAAGAAATTTATGTCCTTTCATTGATAAAAAAGGTCTCTTAAGAGTAGGTGGACGTTTGTCCAATAGTAATTTGTGCTTTGACAAAAAATTCCCATTGTTGTTACCAGAAAAACATAAATTAACACAATTGATAATTATTAGTAATCATATTAAGAATTTACATGTTGGACCTCAAACATTATTGTTTATTATAAGACAAAGATTTTGGCCAATCAATGGCAGATCTATTTGTAGAAAAGTAGTTCGTGAGTGTTTGTCATGCTTTAAAGCTAAACCAATAACTTGTGATCAACTTATGGGTGATCTACCCAAAAGTCGTGTGAGTCAAAACTTTCCATTTGCCATTTCAGGTGTGGACTTTTGCGGTCCATTTACAATTAAATACAAGAACCAACGGAAAGGTACTTTTCAAAAAATTTATGTCGCGATTTTTGTATGTTTCGTCACAAAAGCGATTCATTTGGAGCTTGTGACAGAGTTGAACTCTCAAGCATTTATAGCTACATTAAAGAGATTTTTTTCGCGTAGAGGAAAAAGCAGTATTCTGTACTCAGATAATGCGACTAATTTCGTTGGGAGTAATAATGAGTTACAGCGATTATTTAGCTTAGTTAAAAATCCTGATAAGAGTTTATGTAATTATATGAGTCATGAAAATATCAAATGGAAATTTTTGCCACCTAGGAGTCCGAATTTTGGAGGGCTCTGGGAAGCTGGAGTGAGATCCTTCAAATATCATCTGAAAAGAGTAGTGGGTGATAAGAAATTAACTTATGAAGATTTTTTGACTGTAACTACTCAAATTGAGTCAGTTTTAAACTCAAGACCGCTTACCCCGTTATCTTCAGATGCCAATGATTTGAGCGTTCTCACTCCAGGCCATTTCCTGATCGGAAGACCGTTCACATCAATTGTTGAACCAGATGTAACCAATGTATCTGATAATAGGTTGAGTTTATGGCACAAAACCACTAAATTCGTGCAATTAATATGGAAAAAGTGGCACAAAGACTATTTGTCAACTTTGCAACAAAGGTCGAAGTGGTACATTGATAAGCAAAACATTAAATTTGGAGATATGGTTTTGATAAAGGAAGATAATTTAGCTATATGTAATTTTCCAATTGGTAGAATTGTGGAGGTCTTTCCGGGAAAGGATGGCAGAGTTCGTGTTTGTAGTATTAAAACGAACAAAGGGATCTTTAAAAGGCCCATTTCCAAGATTTGTTTATTGCCAATTGAATGAATATTTTTTTAAAAAAACTTTATACTACTTTTCATAATCATGTAAAGTGTGAAATTTATCGTGTAATAGCAATTGTTTAGTATAGTAATATTTGTGTAATAGTAGTAATATTGTTAATAGTTGTATTAATATTGTTGATTGTTAAAACAATGCAACGCCCGGCGGTATGTATCCGCACGGATTTGTAGCGCCACCTAGTGTAACTTGTAACACTGAGAAAAAGAGTGTGTGTGGAAGGAGAGCTGTAACGAGCTACAAAAAAGCTCTCTTCCAAATAATAATAAATAAATATTGTGAATTTACAGTCCGCTTATTTTCTGTTTATTGAGCGAGTTCATATTTACCTGAGCGTCGACAGGCGTAAAAATCAATCGAATGCAGTAACCCGGAAGTCTTACGATGAATTTTAACATCTAGCGCCATCTCTCTCACACAGTGTCAACTATCCATAAGGTCAGGTGGGGTAATGTGGGCTTATGTTAAAACACATGTATTTCCTCCTTTTGAGTTGAGATAATTTCTTTAATATTTTTAGAGACATTTACTAGGATTGCGGCAAGCATTTTTTTTCAAGCTTTTGAAACTGATAAAAAAAAATTACTGTTTACAAACTATCTATTTATAATAAACTACTAACTTATCTTAGTTTAAGCTTTTGATGAACTTTCTTCTAAAATTAAAAATAATCATTATCAAAATGATCATATAATCATTAAAAATAGTCAAAAACTATTAATTTTAGTCTAAACTAGTAGAAGAACAGCTAAAGAACAGATCTACATAGAAATTTAAGAATACATTTCAGAATTCTATTTATTATGAATTATTTTCTGAGGTGGGATGAAGTGGGTATATGGTTAGGCTCAGCTAAGTGTTGTATGATAGGGATATATATATATATATATATATATATATATATATATATATATATATATATATATATATATACACCTATAACAAAAAAATCGACGCACCAAGAAGCAATCATCCGATTGCTTTGAAATTTCGTATGCATGAATGTTTTGAATAGATTTGGCTGGAATGATGCCGACTGGGGACGTATGGTCTTTAGCGACGAATCCCCAACTGTATCCTGACGATCATCGAAGACGTGTTTGGAGACGCACAGGGCAGAGGGGGGGATCCTGCCTTCTCTATTGCACGCCACACCGGCCCTCAACAAGGCATTATGGTCTGGGGTGCCATTTCCTTTGACAGCCGGACCCCTTTGGTCGTCATTAGAGGTACACTTACTGCACAGCGGTACGTCGACGACATCCTAAGACCTGTTTTGCTACCGTTCCTTTTGCAGAGCCCTGGGCTGGTTTTTCAGCAGGACAATGCCAGACCACATACGGCACGTGTTGCTATGAACTGTTTGCAAGCTTATCAAACTCTTCCTTGGCCTGCCAGATCACCAGATCTCTCTCAAATCGAGCATGTCTGGGATATGATGGGAAGGCGATTGCATTTGGCTCGGAATGTTGATGACCTCGTTCGACAATTGGATCGAATTTGGCAGGAAATACCGCAAGAGACCATCTGGGAGCCTTATCGGCCTATGCCACGCCGTGTGGCAGCTTGTATCCAGGCTAGAGGCGGGTCAACACCTTATTAAACTTGTTACTGTAACTCTGCAATAAATTATTCAATTGTTCTGAAATTTTAATCATTTACTATTCTGTACATTGTCTTCCTATCCACCAATTATTGTTTCAATCGGACAACTCCTTGGTGAGTCGATTTTTTTGTTATAGAGTGTATATATTTCTTCTGTGTTAGCTTTAAAAAGTATCAAATGCTCTATATTTTACTAGGAAATAGCTAAAAAAATAATTGGCTAGTTCAATTATTGCCCTTAATTGTAATTTTAACGTTGAAAACAAAAATTCCTTTTAAATTCTATTTATTAAAGGGAAGCATGAAGGGGAGATTGACAATATGAGACATATACAATTTTACCAAAATATCATAACGGTATAATTGAATGAACATATTTACATATACAGATGCGTTTTCACGCTGTTTTCACATGGCAGTTTTTTCATGGAAAACAAAACAATTTCCTTAAAGTAACTAAATTCAATAAAAATATATCTCTACTATAAATAGTAAAAACATTTTAAATTACCACTATAGATATTCATTTTTAGGCTCTAATTTATATTTCAAATATACCAAAACTTTCAATACGACTTCTACCACACATAAGTTACTGCCTGTTTATGGAGAGGATCCATTCTTACATCCATTCATTCATTGATCTACAGATCGTAATTTTGACCTGAACCAGAGAACGATCCATCTCCAATTCAGTACCTCCCCAGAGGTATAATTTGTTATGAGAACATAGAGGACTTTGCGACCCGATACATTTAACGATCATCAGACACTATTTACTACACGGGGAGTGTTTTAATATTTCTGCAGTTAAATGCAAAAAGTATTATGGAAAGGGAAAATATCGTACTGCTGAGCAGAGGAGGAAAGTGAAGGGGAAGCTTCAAGACATGAAACCGATCTCCTCCCTAGAGGGCGTATTCGATCAATACCTCCTAGAAAAGAGAAGGCCTTAGCACCGGTTACCATTAAACAAGAAATTTGATCCTTGAGTAGTCCAAACGTTCTTCTTTTTCATCGACTGCGCAGTTTATGTTCGTCACGTCGGACTACTAAATTGATCCGTGCAGAGGCCTTCGTTCTTCTAGGAGGTGTTGATTCGATTCGCGAATTGTGACTCTGTATTATAGTTTTGTCCCCCCTCGAAAACTGAACTCCTGCCTCGTCCATGATTCCAAATGAATACAAAATTGTTTCAAAATGGTATTGCCTAAATGAAAGAATTAGTGTTGTTGTTGTCGTGTCTATGCTAGTGCGAAGTTTAATTAGAGTCCTCCAAAAGTCTTGATAACAAGGTTAATACAAGTTGTATATAGTTACAATATACTATATAATACAAGTTGTTAATACAAGGAAAGAATATAATTAATACAAGTTGTATATTCACTATTTTTCTGGTGATACTTTTTTGTACATTTAGATACTTTTATGTACTTAGCACAAAATGTCAGATATACTGATACAGATATTCAGTTCTTTATCAATTAAGTTAAAAACAATATTTCCAATTCACCTGAAAAGAGCGGTTCGTAGCGAGTAGCAGAATTTTCCTGCCTGGTGAGGTCGACCTTCTTCTTCCTTCAGGAACTGCGTATCTCTCACAACTACAGCTATTTCTGAATCTCGGTTGCCCAGGAGGCTACGATCATTAATGTTAGCGGAACCAATGATGGCGACTTGGTCATCGGCGATTAACAGCTTGCTATGAACGTATATAAGCTCTGTCACCTTAAATACAAATCGTTCGATTTAAAATCAAGTTATACTTTTTGTAAATGGAATGCTCCCATTCCAAGGTGACACGTGTTCCTCACTCTTCGTTACCATGGTTTCGACAAATCTTGTTTTATCCTTCGCCTGCATAATCCTCACTTCTTAATGAAACATACTGCTTTTCGAAAGAGCAAGATTTAAAGATTAACGGAGAGGGGAAATGTGTGGAGAGCGGGGGAAATCGAAAGCTTGAGACGCCTATTCTAGTTACGGAGAGTATAATAAGTAAACACTCTAAATAATCTGAAAATTCTTTGACATGGACTTAAAGTTGACTTTACAACTCGGAAAGAGAATAAAATATTTATGCACCTTAAGGTTATACGAATAAGTAGGACAATAACAATATTCGTGAAATTGTAATTTATGATTTCCAAATCCACTGTGGATTGCTTTATTTTAATTTCATAAATATTTCTGAATTATTTTATTTCTTTACTCTGATTAACGTTTTAATATCCAAATAACATTAAAAACAAATTATCTAAACATATTTTTTCACTTTAGTGATTTAAAGTGATGATTTAAAAATAAAACCAATGGATTAAAATCAGGGTTTAAATGAAGGATCCCTGCATCGTACTTCAATAGAATCATTAGATGGTAAAATAAAATGTTTAAAAAACAATCAAAAATGAAAATGATTTTGACATTTAACCACACCACAAGTTTTTGACGCGTAATACCTGATTTTATTACTGATTTTAAAACTTACCAATTTCGTTCGTAGGAAACCATGAGTGCGCAATCCATAAAAGTTGATATACAAACTCGGATCTTTCACTGCAAATGAAAAAAAAAAATCCAATATGACTATTTTATAATAAAAATAAGGATTATCAAATAAGCATCTTATACTTTATTGCAAGTTAAGAAAAGTCAAATTAAGAATAGTTTCATTTTATTTTGTTATCAAATTATACAAATATGCTTTCAAGGCAATTTAAAAGTTAAACACGTCAGAGAGAAATTTAATTCGTGCTATCTTTTACAATTCACAGAATTATTTAAAAAAAAAGAAGAAAAAAAAGGTTGTAGTTTCCTGGAATACTAGACTTGGCGGCATGTTCGATAAATAAAGAAAAGAAAACAGAAAACAACTTCTATATGACGTTTCAAGAACACTGAATTTGATTGAACCACTGAAAATGTCACGTCTTATGTTGACATATTCTTAGCAAATCAAATACAAGATAAGGAATAATTACTTTTGATTCACTGTAGAAGAAAATAGTCTGCAAGGAATGTTATTTATTATTCTTTCATAAGTTTCTTTAAATGCGAATAGTTACTATTTTTAAATATCACTTTTATTAATTCTTATAACGTGTTAAATGATTATTCAATAAGTTTTGTTTTCTTTATTTCATTTTGCACGATTTTAAAAAAAGAAACAAGAAAAAAATAGGCTGTGCAACGTCGTTTCAAGAGTTTTGGCGATGTTGATATACGTTCGTTCTGGGAGCTTGGCATCCATTTGGTGCACACTTGATGCAAACAGACTCTCTCCATAGAGATGATGGTTTTCTCTTAACTTGCAAAAGAGTATAGTAAATATAATTACTCACTGTGTCTAGCGAGCCTATGGATTAACGAAGAATGTCCACCTCCAATGGATGCATTGTTCCAGTGTGTGATTGCCTGTATGCAAGTGCCCGTTCCTGTACCCAAAGTCCCTTGAAAAGCTGGTAGCAGCGGGAGGACGATATACACATGAAAGGATTCCCGCTTTCTGTAAAATTTAAATAACTAAAATTCGACAAAAAAGTGGTGTCAAAGAAATATACACATTAAAAGTCACAGAAAAAGTGAGTTGAAAACGAAAATATTATCAAATAAGGACGGATCATCATCCCCCAACCATGAATTAATCACCTGGCCCCATTTTCTGGGCTCTATTAACGACGGATCATTAACGAGGAAGGCTAAATCAAAAATAACGAAATCTGTATAATTGGAACAAACTGAGCGGTGGTTAAAATTTTATTAATATCCTCCTAGGTTTGGATGTTTTTAATCCCACATTCTTTAATAATTAATTGACAGATAATCTTCTTATTTTTATCATGCTCAAATATCAATCTTAGACTTCTAATGCGTATACTTATTTTTATTAATTCTAAATACGTATGTATTAAGTACGAGAGAGAATACAAAAATAAGTTTCCCACAACTTATTTTCGGACTCCCCTTCGTATAAAAGGCAGTGATCACGAGCGCTATCATAACTTTTGTTAATTAGAATAAAAAAATTACGCTTAAAAACATTTACCTGTATGCTTTTATAATTCTGTTGAACAAAGCGTCTGCGATTCCATTATGTACAGATCTTTCACTTGCTGGTTGAGTAATAAAAAACTGATTCTGTAAATAAAAACAAATCTTTGATTGAATGAAATAATAGCACTTCTATCATTTTATGCTTTGACAAAACGTTCGTTAATTATTTTCGGAGTTTTCTTAACTCCTGGATTTTGACTTAGGGAAAAAATGACAACGACCAAAAAACGACGACATTTGTAAAGTTGAAAGAAAAAAAAAATCCCACCCAATCAAGAACTATTCGACCAAATTCTTTCAAATTTTATGTTTTGCCGTATAAAATTACATTCTTCAAAATGATAAAAAGTTTTATATTTTTTAATTGGGTATCTGCAAGTGATGTCACGTGTGGGTGTCGAACCTAATTGGCTGCTGAATCGTGGCACTTGCTTATGCCACAATTCAAGAGACAATCAAGTTGAATCATAGCGAAACGATTTATTTTATGTTTCCTAAACGGATCGTGGATTTATTTTATGTTTCCAAAAAGGATTGTGGATTTATTTTATGTTTACGTCGTGCAGTGGACTGGTCGTCTGTTTACACGGTCCAAGTTCTTGAATTCGAGAACTTGGAGGAATGTCTCTCTCCAAGAAATTGGATAATTCTTCGACACTATTCAAGTTCTCGAATGTCAATGATTGTTTGGATGAAAAACCGGTGCATGCGCATTGTTCATATTCTACATTATAAAATCGTACTTACTTGAATTCGTAATTACTAAATAAATTCCAATAAAATCATAAAAACACAAATAGACCCTAACAGATTAATTAATTTGGATTAAAATATATGAAAACGGATAACAAATTGACATAATCTTATGCTTATGTTGACGTCACAAAATTTTAGAAGCTGATTGGTTCAGGGAGGAAAAACTTGGATGGAATGTAGAACATGATCTACTACCATGCAAGGACAGGGACCAAGAATTTGGATGATCGTTTACATGATCCAAGCTCCAAGAAAAACAAGTTTCCATCAATTTCAATCAATCTTCGTCCAAGAACTTGGATCTTAGAAACAGGCCTTAAGGACAGGGTTCCAAGTAGAACACCGAAGTCAAGTACCATAGGCTGCGGTCAGTAAGTGGATGGGTTACCACTTTGATCAGACTGCGTAGGGACGGTGGGTGTGCGGTATCGGTCCTCGTTAAACTGTTCTACCGTAAAATGCTCAACTTCGCGCGCAGGTCGTTGGGCTACCGAAGCGGAGGAGCCATCCCCTCTGCAGATCATCAGCTTGGATGTTTCCCAGATCGTTGCCTATAGTGCGAGCCGGGATGGCACCATGGGCTATTGGCAATCCATAGTAAACATAATTCCCGAATAAACAGCCCGTCCCCGAAGGTTGGATCTCTGCTGCATGTATTAGCTCTAGAATTGCCACAGTTATCCAAGTAGTAGGGTACGATCCAAGGAACCATAACTGATTTAATGAGCCATTCGCGGTCTCGCCTTAATACGGCATGTACTTAGACGTGCATGAGCATGGCATGGGAGGCTCAGGGGATAGAGCGTTCGCCTTCCAATGCGGCGAACCGGTTTCGAATCCCACTCGATATGAATTCCGCAACCGGCTTGAACAGACCACAGTGCTGACGTGAAATATCCTCAGTGGTAGACGGATCGTGGGTTAGAGTCCCCATGCCGTCAGGCTGACCGTGGGAAGTTCTCGTGGTCTTCCTCTCCATGTAACGCAAATACGGGTTGGCTTCATCAAAAAGTCCTCCACGAAGATAAATTTCTCTCAATACTCGATCCATGAGTTCCCCTGTCTTCTGGATTGGGTTCAAAATTACAAGGCTACGGAGTTGAACACTGGTAGTCATAAACCCATAAAATTGGGGCGGCTGTTCAACGCCGGTTATAAAATTATAAATAAAAAAGCTCATGGTGCAGCTCTAGTGCGACGTAAATAAAGTATCTACCATACATACCCTTTTTATGTTTACTTTTTTCAAAATAAAAAGTAGTTCATGAAAAACTATTACGATTTCAGTGGTTCATATTATTGTCTAAAATAAATGGGGCTGTTTTTATCCCACTGAGACTGAAATTGCAAAAATAACAATATTTAAATATTTCTGAATGTTTTTTTTTGTTGTCCTTTTGTCTCACAATGGTTGATCGCAAGACAAGGCTCCCAGTAGATCAACTAAGCCAAGCATCACAGGCAGCGGTCAGCGAACTAGTTCGTGACCGCTTTGATCAGCCTGCGAAGGAGCAAAGGGTGGACAGTATCGGTCTTTGTAAAACTGTTCTACCGTAAAGTACTCGACTTCAACTGCAGTTCGTCTGGCAATCTAAGTCACCCCCTCTCCAGAGGATGGCTTCGGATCATCCTCAGGAATGTTTCCCAGCTCTAGTGCAACGTAAAAAAAACCACCACTACTTCTTTTCTTTTCCATAATCTGCTTTTCATTTTTTGTTTTATTTTTTTTAAAAGAAAGAGAGGAAGTAAAAGAAGCATAGTCACAGAGAAGAAAAGTAAAAGTGTATGCTTTTACCACAAAATCAATAGACATGATTTCCTTAAAATAAATCGTAAATACTTTTACTTACTTCAATATAAATGAAATGCTTAGCTTCTTGAATGGTTTCAATGTATGCTTCATGTATGGAGTTTTCTATTTGTTTGACACCACCAGACCACTTGCATAAACTTCGTAAAACCTTCAAACAAACACAACACATTTTAAAAATTCCTTACTTTTACCAGTTAGAGAACTTTTCACATTATAAATTGAATATTGTAAGCAGGGTGACTGAGAATTATTTGACTAGTCTTGATATGAGCCTGCATGAAATAAGAAGCCTGCAAAGACAAATAAATTCAATGCAGAGTCGTGCAAATTTACTGCGACCTTAATAAAGTGTTAAATTGAATCATGCTTTCAGTCTGTAAGTTGAAGCAAGTATTTGTGCAATTAAGATTCAGACAGTTTAATTTGAAAAGCAGTACGATTCAACCGAGAAAAGTATTATGGATACGATTTGTGGTTTACCGCATTCCATGGTATATTTTTGTATCTGATTATTAAATCATATTTAATGTGTATCCTAATCACAAAATGCTGAATTGGCTTTTTTTATTGCTAAATTTGTATTATAAATACCCAACTGGACAATGGTTATGGACAGGTGATAATAGAAACCACAAAAAAGGTAGGAAAATGTGAAAATTAGCATAAGTGCGAAATACAGTAAGACATGTTTTGCGTATTCAAATTCTGGGTTATCGAGCTGGCTTGTCACATAAGAACTCTGAGATAAAGATATAAAGGACGCGTATAGAGAGTTGTTGTTCAAAATCAGTTCAACCGGAAACAATCAATCGACAAACTTGCAATTTTCTTCGTTGCTACGTCTTCTCAACGTCAGTTAGATCATTTTTACGCGTGGCCGTATTATCGGTAAGGTTGGAGAAAGTAAAAAAATAGCAGTTATTCTTAAAGAGTTCAATGTCAGCCACAGTATTGTTTCAAGGCTTTTGAAATAATTTCAAACAGCTGGAATGAGTAGCAGACGTCACGTGAAATATCGACGTCAGCAAAAGACAGGTACACAGTGTTATCGACAAAGAAGAACAGGTGCAATACAGCTGGTCTGGTTGCAAATCAGTTTCATGCTGCTACTCTCAAGCGAATGTAAATCTGTAGCCAGAAGCTTGCAAGCAGGAGAGCAATACGTTTGTACTCAAGCAGGAGAACTATACTCACCCGTTTGCAATGGTATGTTCAGCATCGTAGTTGGAGAGAAGAGGATTGGGCTTGTGTACTAGTCACAGATGAGAGTAGATTCAGTCTCTTGCCTGATTGTCATTGCCAAATGATCTGTCGTGGGGTTGGCACTGCAGTACTGCGTCGAGCAAACATACAGGAAAGGGACCGATATCCTACACGTAGTGTCACAGTATGGTATGGCATTATGATTTTATAATCGTTGTTGAACAGAAGACCCTATATTTGGGTTTGCGACTGCCAATGTTTAACTCCGTAGCCTTGTAATTTTGAACCCAATCCAGAAGATAAGGAAACTGCTGGATCAAATATCCAGATAAATTTTGGAGGGATGAAACTAACCTGCAGTTGCGTTACATGGAGAGGAAAACTTCCCACGGTTAGCCTAACGTCAAGGGGACTCTAACTCATGATCCGTCTAACACTGAGGACGTTTTATGTCAGCACTGTGGTCGGTGCGTGGCATTTTGATTAATAGCCGTACGCCCCTCTGTATGCTTCCAACTGGGACTATGACTGGCTAATGCCACATTAATATTATACTGCTGCCTCATGCCTCATGATCGCTTGTTTCGTGGCTCTGTCGGAGATGAATTTGTTTTTATGGACGCCAACGAAACATGTCATCGAACAGTCGCTGTCGAGGAGAGTGTACAGAGAAAGGATATTTCACGCCCCGTATGGCCGTTTAGTTCTCTAGATATGAATCCCATTGAAAATGGGTGAGATGTGTCGGGGAGATGTGTTGCTGGTTTAGAATGGCTTGCTATAAACAAGGATACCCTCATCCGTGCACTGACAGAGGAATGGGACAAATTACCTCAACAGTTGCTGAATACTGTTGTTCAGAGTATGCAACGACGTCTGGAAATTTGTCTCGCCCTACATGGGGGTCATACTCCCATTGCCATTTTACATCAGGATGCTTACAAATGGTATTTGAGTTTTTTCCCTTCAATTTCACGTATTCAGCACGAAATGACAATTTTGTTCTTTGAACACATTTCAAACCTTCTGGGTTTCAGAGGACAATAATTTTTTTTAAATGTTATCTCATTCTCGTATTCTTTTATTTCCCTTGATATTTAACCATGCTTAATTATGTAATATGCAGCCATTTGTGGTCTTTAGCAACAGTGTATTTTGTTTCTTTTAAGCATTTAATGTGCATTAAAGTCGATCAGATGATAATCGTTTATCTTGTATAAAATAACTCATGTTATCCTCTTCAACCGATACTTCCAACAGCTTTCGACTTCAAATTAAACTATTTTTTTTAATGTCATCTCATTCTCGTATTCTTTTATTTCCCTTGATATTTAACCATGCTTAATGATGTAATATGCAGCCATTTGTGGTCTTTAGCAACAGTGTATTTTGTTTCTTTTAAGCATTTCATGTGCATTAAAGTCGATCAGATGATAATCGTTTATCTTGTATAAAATAACTGATGTTATCCTCTTCAACCGATACTTCCAACAGCTTTCGACTTCAAATTAAACTATTTTTTTTTAATGTCATCTCATTCTCGTATTCTTTTATTTCCCTTGATATTTAACCATGCTTAATTATGTAATATGCAGCCATTTGTGGTCTTTAGCAGCAGTGTATTTTGTTTCTTTTAAGCATTTCATGTGCATTAAAGTCGATCAGATGATAATCGTTTATCTTGTATAAAATAACTGATGTTATCCTCTTCAACCGATACTTCCAACAGCTTTCGACTTCAAATTAAACTATTTTTTTTTTTAATGTCATCTCATTCTCGTATTCTTTTATTTCCCTTGATATTTAACCATGCTTAATTATGTAATATGCAGCCATTTGTGGTCTTTAGCAGCAGTGTATTTTGTTTCTTTTAAGCATTTCATGTGCATTAAAGTCGATCAGATGATAATCGTTTATCTTGTATAAAATAACTGATGTTATCCTCTTCAACCGATACTTCCAACAGCTTTCGACTTCAAATTAAACTATTTTTTTTAATGCCATCTCATTCTCGTATTCTTTTATTTCCCTTGATATTTAACCATGCTTAATTATGTAATATGCAGCCATTTGTGGTCTTTAGCAGCAGTGTATTTTGTTTCTTTTAAGCATTTCATGTGCATTAAAGTCGATCAGATGATAATCGTTTATCTTGTATAAAATAACTGATGTTATCCTCTTCAACCGATACTTCCAACAGCTTTCGACTTCAAATTAAACTATTTTTTTTTAATGTCATCTCATTCTCGTATTCTTTTATTTCCCTTGATATTTAACCATGCTTAATTATGTAATATGCAGCCATTTGTGATCTTTAGCAACAGTGTATTTTGTTTCTTTTAAGCATTTAATGTGCATTAAAGTCGATCAGATGATAATCGTTTATCTTGTATAAAATAACTGATGTTATCCTCTTCAACCGATACTTCCAACAGCTTTCGACTTCAAATTAAACTAATTTTTTTAATGTCATCTCATTCTCGTATTCTTTTATTTCCCTTGATATTTAACCATGCTTAATTATGTAATATGCAGCCATTTGTGGTCTTTAGCAACAGTGTATTTTGTTTCTTTTAAGCATTTAATGTGCATTAAAGTCGATCAGATGATAATCGTTTATCTTGTATAAAATAACTGATGTTATCCTCTTCAACCGATACTTCCAACAGCTTTCGACTTCAAATTAAACTAATTTTTTTAATGTCATCTCATTCTCGTATTCTTTTATTTCCCTTGATATTTAACCAGGCTTAATTATGTAATATGCAGCCATTTGTGGTCTTTAGCAACAGTGTATTTTGTTTCTTTTAAGCATTTAATGTGCATTAAAGTCGATCAGATGATAATCGTTTATCTTGTATAAAATAACTGATGTTATCCTCTTCAACCGATACTTCCAACAGCTTTCGACTTCAAATTAAACTATTTTTTTTTTAATGTCATCTCATTCTCGTATTCTTTTATTTCCCTTGATATTTAACCATGCTTAATTATGTAATATGCAGCCATTTGTGGTCTTTAGCAGCAGTGTATTTTGTTTCTTTTAAGCATTTCATGTGCATTAAAGTCGATCAGATGATAATCGTTTATCTTGTATAAAATAACTGATGTTATCCTCTTCAACCGATACTTCCAACAGCTTTCGACTTCAAATTAAACTATTTTTTTTTTAATGCCATCTCATTCTCGTATTCTTTTATTTCCCTTGATATTTAACCATGCTTAATTATGTAATATGCAGCCATTTGTGGTCTTTAGCAGCAGTGTATTTTGTTTCTTTTCAGCATTTCATGTGCATTAAAGTCGATCAGATGATAATCGTTTATCTTGTATAAAATAACTGATGTTATCCCCTTCAACCGATACTTCCAACAGCTTTCGACTTCAAATTAAACTTTTTTTTTAATGTCATCTCATTCTTGTATTCTTTTATTTCCCTTGATATTTAACCATGCTTAATTATGTAATATGCAGCCATTTGTGGTCTTTAGCAGCAGTGTATTTTGTTTCTTTTAAGCATTTCATGTGCATTAAAGTCGATCAGATGATAATCGTTTATCTTGTATAAAATAACTGATGTTATCCTCTTCAACCGATACTTCCAACAGCTTTCGACTTCAAATTAAATTATTTTTTTTAATGTCATCTCATTCTCGTATTCTTTTATTTCCCTTGATATTTAACCATGCTTAATTATGTAATATGCAGCCATTTGTGATCTTTAGCAACAGTGTATTTTGTTTCTTTTAAGCATTTAATGTGCATTAAAGTCGATCAGATGATAATCGTTTATCTTGTATAAAATAACTGATGTTATCCTCTTCAACCGATACTTCCAACAGCTTTCGACTTCAAATTAAACTAATTTTTTTAATGTCATCTCATTCTCAAATTCTTTTATTTCCCTTGATATTTAACCATGCTTAATTATGTAATATGCTGCCATTTGTGGTCTTTAGCAACAGTGTATTTTGTTTCTTTTAAGCATTTAATGTGCATTAAAGTCGATCAGATGATAATCGTTTATCTTGTATAAAATAACTGATGTTATCCTCTTCAACCGATACTTCCAACAGCTTTCGACTTCAAATTAAACTAATTTTTTTAATGTCATCTCATTCTCGTATTCTTTTATTTCCCTTGATATTTAACCATGCTTAATTATGTAATATGCAGCCATTTGTGGTCTTTAGCAACAGTGTATTTTGTTTCTTTTAAGCATTTAATGTGCATTAAAGTCGATCAGATGATAATCGTTTATCTTGTATAAAATAACTGATGTTATCCTCTTCAACCGATACTTCCAACAGCTTTCGACTTCAAATTAAACTAATTTTTTTAATGTCATCTCATTCTCGTATTCTTTTATTTCCCTTGATATTTAACCATGCTTAATTATGTAATATGCAGCCATTTGTGGTCTTTAGCAACAGTGTATTTTGTTTCTTTTAAGCATTTAATGTGCATTAAAGTCAATCAGATGATAATCGTTTATCTTGTATAAAATAACTGATGTTATCCTCTTCAACCGATACTTCCAACAGCAGCAGTGTATTTTGTTTCTTTTAAGCATTTCATGTGCATTAAAGTCGATCAGATGATAATCGTTTATCTTGTATAAAATAACTGATGTTATCCTCTTCAACCGATACTTCCAACAGCTTTCGACTTCAAATTAAACTATTTTTTTTTTAATGCCATCTCATTCTCGTATTCTTTTATTTCCCTTGATATTTAACCATGCTTAATTATGTAATATGCAGCCATTTGTGGTCTTTAGCAGCAGTGTATTTTGTTTCTTTTCAGCATTTCATGTGCATTAAAGTCGATCAGATGATAATCGTTTATCTTGTATAAAATAACTGATGTTATCCCCTTCAACCGATACTTCCAACAGCTTTCGACTTCAAATTAAACTTTTTTTTTAATGTCATCTCATTCTTGTATTCTTTTATTTCCCTTGATATTTAACCATGCTTAATTATGTAATATGCAGCCATTTGTGGTCTTTAGCAGCAGTGTATTTTGTTTCTTTTAAGCATTTCATGTGCATTAAAGTCGATCAGATGATAATCGTTTATCTTGTATAAAATAACTGATGTTATCCTCTTCAACCGATACTTCCAACAGCTTTCGACTTCAAATTAAATTATTTTTTTTAATGTCATCTCATTCTCGTATTCTTTTATTTCCCTTGATATTTAACCATGCTTAATTATGTAATATGCAGCCATTTGTGATCTTTAGCAACAGTGTATTTTGTTTCTTTTAAGCATTTAATGTGCATTAAAGTCGATCAGATGATAATCGTTTATCTTGTATAAAATAACTGATGTTATCCTCTTCAACCGATACTTCCAACAGCTTTCGACTTCAAATTAAACTAATTTTTTTAATGTCATCTCATTCTCAAATTCTTTTATTTCCCTTGATATTTAACCATGCTTAATTATGTAATATGCTGCCATTTGTGGTCTTTAGCAACAGTGTATTTTGTTTCTTTTAAGCATTTAATGTGCATTAAAGTCGATCAGATGATAATCGTTTATCTTGTATAAAATAACTGATGTTATCCTCTTCAACCGATACTTCCAACAGCTTTCGACTTCAAATTAAACTAATTTTTTTAATGTCATCTCATTCTCGTATTCTTTTATTTCCCTTGATATTTAACCATGCTTAATTATGTAATATGCAGCCATTTGTGGTCTTTAGCAACAGTGTATTTTGTTTCTTTTAAGCATTTAATGTGCATTAAAGTCGATCAGATGATAATCGTTTATCTTGTATAAAATAACTGATGTTATCCTCTTCAACCGATACTTCCAACAGCTTTCGACTTCAAATTAAACTAATTTTTTTAATGTCATCTCATTCTCGTATTCTTTTATTTCCCTTGATATTTAACCATGCTTAATTATGTAATATGCAGCCATTTGTGGTCTTTAGCAACAGTGTATTTTGTTTCTTTTAAGCATTTAATGTGCATTAAAGTCAATCAGATGATAATCGTTTATCTTGTATAAAATAACTGATGTTATCCTCTTCAACCGATACTTCCAACAGCTTTCGACTTCAAATTAAACTATTTTTTTTTTAATGTCATCTCATTCTCGTATTCTTTTATTTCCCTTGATATTTAACCATGCTTAATTATGTAATATGCAGCCATTTGTGGTCTTTAGCAGCAGTGTATTTTGTTTCTTTTAAGCATTTCATGTGCATTAAAGTCGATCAGATGATAATCGTTTATCTTGTATAAAATAACTGATGTTATCCCCTTCAACCGATACTTCCAACAGCTTTCGACTTCAAATTAAACTTTTTTTTTAATGTCATCTCATTCTTGTATTCTTTTATTTCCCTTGATATTTAACCATGCTTAATTATGTAATATGCAGCCATTTGTGGTCTTTAGCAGCAGTGTATTTTGTTTCTTTTAAGCATTTCATGTGCATTAAAGTCGATCAGATGATAATCGTTTATCTTGTATAAAATAACTGATGTTATCCTCTTCAACCGATACTTCCAGCAGCTTTCGACTTCAAATTAAATTATTTTTTTTTAATGTCATCTCATTCTCGTATTCTTTTATTTCCCTTGATATTTAACCATGCTTAATTATGTAATATGCAGCCATTTGTGATCTTTAGCAACAGTGTATTTTGTTTCTTTTAAGCATTTAATGTGCATTAAAGTCGATCAGATGATAATCGTTTATCTTGTATAAAATAACTGATGTTATCCTCTTCAACCGATACTTCCAACAGCTTTCGACTTCAAATTAAACTAATTTTTTTAATGTCATCTCATTCTCGTATTCTTTTATTTCCCTTGATATTTAACCATGCTTAATTATGTAATATGCTGCCATTTGTGGTCTTTAGCAACAGTGTATTTTGTTTCTTTTAAGCATTTAATGTGCATTAAAGTCGATCAGATGATAATCGTTTATCTTGTATAAAATAACTGATGTTATCCTCTTCAACCGATACTTCCAACAGCTTTCGACTTCAAATTAAACTAATTTTTTTAATGTCATCTCATTCTCGTATTCTTTTATTTCCCTTGATATTTAACCATGCTTAATTATGTAATATGCAGCCATTTGTGGTCTTTAGCAACAGTGTATTTTGTTTCTTTTAAGCATTTAATGTGCATTAAAGTCGATCAGATGATAATCGTTTATCTTGTATAAAATAACTGATGTTATCCTCTTCAATCGATACTTCCAACAGCTTTCGACTTCAAATTAAACTAATTTTTTTAATGTCATCTCATTCTCGTATTCTTTTATTTCCCTTGATATTTAACCATGCTTAATTATGTAATATGCAGCCATTTGTGGTCTTTAGCAACAGTGTATTTTGTTTCTTTTAAGCATTTAATGTGCATTAAAGTCGATCAGATGATAATCGTTTATCTTGTATAAAATAACTGATGTTATCCTCTTCAACCGATACTTCCAACAGCTTTCGACTTCAAATTAAACTATTTTTTTTTTAATGTCATCTCATTCTCGTATTCTTTTATTTCCCTTGATATTTAACCATGCTTAATTATGTAATATGCAGCCATTTGTGGTCTTTAGCAGCAGTGTATTTTGTTTCTTTTAAGCATTTCATGTGCATTAAAGTCGATCAGATGATAATCGTTTATCTTGTATAAAATAACTGATGTTATCCTCTTCAACCGATACTTCCAACAGCTTTCGACTTCAAATTAAACTATTTTTTTTTTAATGCCATCTCATTCTCGTATTCTTTTATTTCCCTTGATATTTAACCATGCTTAATTATGTAATATGCAGCCATTTGTGGTCTTTAGCAGCAGTGTATTTTGTTTCTTTTCAGCATTTCATGTGCATTAAAGTCGATCAGATGATAATCGTTTATCTTGTATAAAATAACTGATGTTATCCCCTTCAACCGATACTTCCAACAGCTTTCGACTTCAAATTAAACTTTTTTTTTAATGTCATCTCATTCTTGTATTCTTTTATTTCCCTTGATATTTAACCATGCTTAATTATGTAATATGCAGCCATTTGTGGTCTTTAGCAGCAGTGTATTTTGTTTCTTTTAAGCATTTCATGTGCATTAAAGTCGATCAGATGATAATCGTTTATCTTGTATAAAATAACTGATGTTATCCTCTTCAACCGATACTTCCAACAGCTTTCGACTTCAAATTAAATTATTTTTTTTTTAATGTCATCTCATTCTCGTATTCTTTTATTTCCCTTGATATTTAACCATGCTTAATTATGTAATATGCAGCCATTTGTGATCTTTAGCAACAGTGTATTTTGTTTCTTTTAAGCATTTAATGTGCATTAAAGTCGATCAGATGATAATCGTTTATCTTGTATAAAATAACTGATGTTATCCTCTTCAACCGATACTTCCAACAGCTTTCGACTTCAAATTAAACTAATTTTTTTAATGTCATCTCATTCTCGTATTCTTTTATTTCCCTTGATATTTAACCATGCTTAATTATGTAATATGCTGCCATTTGTGGTCTTTAGCAGCAGTGTATTTTGTTTCTTTTAAGCATTTCATGTGCATTAAAGTCGATCAGATGATAATCGTTTATCTTGTATAAAATAACTGATGTTATCCTCTTCAACCGATACTTCCAACAGCTTTCGACTTCAAATTAAACTATTTTTTTTTAATGTCATCTCATTCTCGTATTCTTTTATTTCCCTTGATATTTAACCATGCTTAATTATGTAATATGCAGCCATTTGTGGTCTTTAGCAACAGTGTATTTTGTTTCTTTTAAGCATTTAATGTGCATTAAAGTCGATCAGATGATAATCGTTTATCTTGTATAAAATAACTGATGTTATCCTCTTCAACCGATACTTCCAACAGCTTTCGACTTCAAATTAAACTATTTTTTTTTAATGTCATCTCATTCTCGTATTCTTTTATTTCCCTTGATATTTAACCATGCTTAATTATGTAATATGCAGCCATTTGTGGTCTTTAGCAACAGTGTATTTTGTTTCTTTTAAGCATTTAATGTGCATTAAAGTCGATCAGATGATAATCGTTTATCTTGTATAAAATAACTGATGTTATCCTCTTCAACCGATACTTCCAACAGCTTTCGACTTCAAATTAAACTATTTTTTTTTAATGTCATCTCATTCTCGTATTCTTTTATTTCCCTTGATATTTAACCATGCTTAATTATGTAATATGCAGCCATTTGTGGTCTTTAGCAACAGTGTATTTTGTTTCTTTTAAGCATTTAATGTGCATTAAAGTCGATCAGATGATAATCGTTTATCTTGTATAAAATAACTGATGTTATCCTCTTCAACCGATACTTCCAACAGCTTTCGACTTCAAATTAAACTATTTTTTTTTAATGTCATCTCATTCTCGTATTCTTTTATTTCCCTTGATATTTAACCATGCTTAATTATGTAATATGCAGCCATTTGTGGTCTTTAGCAACAGTGTATTTTGTTTCTTTTAAGCATTTAATGTGCATTAAAGTCGATCAGATGATAATCGTTTATCTTGTATAAAATAACTGATGTTATCCTCTTCAACCGATACTTCCAACAGCTTTCGACTTCAAATTAAACTATTTTTTTTTAATGTCATCTCATTCTCGTATTCTTTTATTTCCCTTGATATTTAACCATGCTTAATTATGTAATATGCAGCCATTTGTGGTCTTTAGCAACAGTGTATTTTGTTTCTTTTAAGCATTTAATGTGCATTAAAGTCGATCAGATGATAATCGTTTATCTTGTATAAAATAACTGATGTTATCCTCTTCAACCGATACTTCCAACAGCTTTCGACTTCAAATTAAACTATTTTTTTTTAATGTCATCTCATTCTCGTATTCTTTTATTTCCCTTGATATTTAACCATGCTTAATTATGTAATATGCAGCCATTTGTGGTCTTTAGCAGCAGTGTATTTTGTTTCTTTTAAGCATTTAATGTGCATTAAAGTCGATCAGATGATAATCGTTTATCTTGTATAAAATAACTGATGTTATCCTCTTCAACCGATACTTCCAACAGCTTTCGACTTCAAATTAAAGTATTTTTTTTTTAATGTCATCTCATTCTCGTATTCTTTTATTTCCCTTGATATTTAACCATGCTTAATTATGTAATATGCAGCCATTTGTGGTCTTTAGCAACAGTGTATTTTGTTTCTTTTAAGCATTTAATGTGCATTAAAGTCGATCAGATGATAATCGTTTATCTTGTATAAAATAACTGATGTTATCCTCTTCAACCGATACTTCCAACAGCTTTCGACTTCAAATTAAACTATTTTTTTTAATGTCATCTCATTCTCGTATTCTTTTATTTCCCTTGATATTTAACCATGCTTAATTATGTAATATGCAGCCATTTGTGGTCTTTAGCAACAGTGTATTTTGTTTCTTTTAAGCATTTAATGTGCATTAAAGTCGATCAGATGATAATCGTTTATCTTGTATAAAATAACTGATGTTATCCTCTTCAACCGATACTTCCAACAGCTTTCGACTTCAAATTAAACTATTTTTTTTAATGTCATCTCATTCTCGTATTCTTTTATTTCCCTTGATATTTAACCATGATTAATTATGTAATATGCAGCCATTTGTGGTCTTTAGCAGCAGTGTATTTTGTTTCTTTTAAGCATTTCATGTGCATTAAAGTCGATCAGATGATAATCGTTTATCTTGTATAAAATAACTGATGTTATCCTCTTCAACCGATACTTCCAACAACTTTCGACTTCAAATTAAACTATTTTTTTTTAATGTCATCTCATTCTCGTATTCTTTTATTTCCTTTGATATTTAACCATGCTTAATTATGTAATATGCAGCCATTTGTGGTCTTTAGCAACAGTGTATTTTGTTTCTTTTAAGCATTTAATGTGCATTAAAGTCGATTAGATGATAATCGTTTATCTTGTATAAAATAACTGATGTTATCCTCTTCAACCGATATTTCCAACAGCTTTCGACTTCAAATTAAACTATTTTTTTTAATGTCATCTCATTCTCGTATTCTTTTATTTCCCTTGATATTTAACCATGCTTAATTATGTAATATGCAGCCATTTGTGGTCTTTAGCAGCAGTGTATTTTGTTTCTTTTAAGCATTTCATGTGCATTAAAGTCGATCAGATGATAAGTGTTTATCTTGTATAAAATAACTGATGTTATCCTCTTCAACCGATACTTCCAACAGCTTTCGACTTCAAATTAAACTATTTTTTTTAATGTCATCTCATTCTCGTATTCTTTTATTTCCCTTGATATTTAACCATGCTTAATTATGTAATATGCAGCCATTTGTGGTCTTTAGCAACAGTGTATTTTGTTTCTTTTAAGCATTTAATGTGCATTAAAGTCGATCAGATGATAATCGTTTATCTTGTATAAAATAACTGATGTTATCCTCTTCAACCGATACTTCCAACAGCTTTCGACTTCAAATTAAACTATTTTTTTTTTAATGTCATCTCATTCTCGTATTCTTTTATTTCCCTTGATATTTAACCATGCTTAATTATGTAATATGCAGCCATTTGTGGTCTTTAGGAGCAGTGTATTTTGTTTCTTTTAAGCATTTCATGTGCATTAAAGTCGATCAGATGATGATCGTTTATCTTGTATAAAATAACTGATGTTATCCTCTTCAACCGATACTTCCAACAGCTTTCGACTTCAAATTAAACTATTTTTTTTAATGTCATCTCATTCTCGTATTCTTTTATTTCCCTTGATATTTAACCATGCTTAATTATGTAATATGCAGCCATTTGTGGTCTTTAGCAACAGTGTATTTTGTTTCTTTTAAACATTTAATGTGCATTAAAGTCGATCAGATGATGATCGTTTATCTTGTATAAAATAACTGATGTTATCCTCTTCAACCGATACTTCCAACAGCTTTCGACTTCAAATTAAACTATTTTTTTTTAATGTCATCTCATTCTCGTATTCTTTTATTTCCTTTGATAACCATGCTTAATTATGTAATATGCAGCCATTTGTGGTCTTTAGCAACAGTGTATTTTGTTTCTTTTAAACATTTAATGTGCATTAAAGTCGATCAGATGATAATCGTTTATCTTGTATAAAATAACTGATGTTATCCTCTTCAACCGATACTTCCAACAGCTTTCGACTTCAAATTAAACTATTTTTTTTAATGTCATCTCATTCTCGTATTCTTTTATTTCCCTTGATATTTAACCATGCTTAATTATGTAATATGCTGCCATTTGTGGTCTTTAGCAGCAGTGTATTTTGTTTCTTTTAAGCATTTAATGTGCATTAAAGTCGATCAGATGATAATCGTTTATCTTGTATAAAATAACTGATGTTATCCTCTTCAACCGATACTTCCAACAGCTTTCGACTTCAAATTAAACTATTTTATTTTAATGTCATCTCATTCTCGTATTCTTTTATTTCCCTTGATATTTAACCATGCTTAATTATGTAATATGCAGCCATTTGTGGTGTTTAGCAACAGTGTATTTTGTTTCTTTTAAGCATTTAATGTGCATTAAAGTCGATCAGATGATAATCGTTTATCTTGTATAAAATAACTGATGTTATCCTCTTCAACCGATACTTCCAACAGCTTTCGACTTCAAATTAAACTTTTTTTTTTAATGTCATCTCATTCTCGTATTCTTTTATTTCCCTTGATATTTAACCATGCTTAATTATGTAATATGCAGCCATTTGTGGTCTTTAGCAACAGTGTATTTTGTTTCTTTTAAGCATTTCATGTGCATTAAAGTCGATCAGATGATAATCGTTTATCTTGTATAAAATAACTGATGTTATCCTCTTCAACCGATACTTCCAACAGCTTTCGACTTCAAATTAAACTATTTTTTTTTAATGTCATCTCATTCTCGTATTCTTTTATTTCCCTTGATATTTAACCATGCTTAATTATGTAATATGCAGCCATTTGTGGTCTTTAGCAGCAGTGTATTTTGTTTCTTTTAAGCATTTCATGTGCATTAAAGTCGATCAGATGATAATCGTTTATCTTGTATAAAATAACTGATGTTATCCTCTTCAACCGATACTTCCAACAGCTTTCGACTTCAAATTAAACTATTTTTTTTTAATGTCATCTCATTCTCGTATTCTTTTATTTCCTTTGATAACCATGCTTAATTATGTAATATGCAGCCATTTGTGGTCTTTAGCAACAGTGTATTTTGTTTCTTTTAAACATTTAATGTGCATTAAAGTCGATCAGAAGATAATCGTTTATCTTGTATAAAATAACTGATGTTATCCTCTTCAACCGATACTTCCAACAGCTTTCGACTTCAAATTAAACTATTTTTTTTAATGTCATCTCATTCTCGTATTCTTTTATTTCCCTTGATATTTAACCATGCTTAATTATGTAATATGCAGCCATTTGTGGTGTTTAGCAACAGTGTATTTTGTTTCTTTTAAGCATTTAATGTGCATTAAAGTCGATCAGATGATAATCGTTTATCTTGTATAAAATAACTGATGTTATCCTCTTCAACCGATACTTCCAACAGCTTTCGACTTCAAATTAAACTATTTTTTTTTAATGTCATCTCATTCTCGTATTCTTTTATTTCCCTTGATATTTAACCATGCTTAATTATGTAATATGCAGCCATTTGTGGTGTTTAGCAACAGTGTATTTTGTTTCTTTTAAGCATTTAATGTGCATTAAAGTCGATCAGATGATAATCGTTTATCTTGTATAAAATAACTGATGTTATCCTCTTCAACCGATACTTCCAACAGCTTTCGACTTCAAATTAAACTATTTTTTTTAATGTCATCTCATTCTCGTATTCTTTTATTTCCCTTGATATTTAACCATGCTTAATTATGTAATATGCAGCCATTTGTGGTGTTTAGCAACAGTGTATTTTGTTTCTTTTAAGCATTTAATGTGCATTAAAGTCGATCAGATGATAATCGTTTATCTTGTATAAAATAACTGATGTTATCCTCTTCAACCGATACTTCCAACAGCTTTCGACTTCAAATTAAACTATTTTTTTTTAATGTCATCTCATTCTCGTATTCTTTTATTTCCCTTGATATTTAACCATGCTTAATTATGTAATATGCAGCCATTTGTGGTGTTTAGCAACAGTGTATTTTGTTTCTTTTAAGCATTTAATGTGCATTAAAGTCGATCAGATGATAATTGTTTATCTTGTATAAAATAACTGATGTTATCCTCTTCAACCGATACTTCCAACAGCTTTCGACTTCAAATTAAACTATTTTTTTTTAATGTCATCTCATTCTCGTATTCTTTTATTTCCCTTGATATTTAACCATGCTTAATTATGTAATATGCAGCCATTTGTGGTGTTTAGCAACAGTGTATTTTGTTTCTTCTAAGCATTTAATGTGCATTAAAGTCGATCAGATGATAATCGTTTATCTTGTATAAAATAACTGATGTTATCCTCTTCAACCGATTCTTCCAACAGCTTTCGACTTCAAATTAAACTATTTTTTTTTAATGTCATCTCATTCTCGTATTCTTTTATTTCCCTTGATATTTAACCATGCTTAATTATGTAATATGCAGCCATTTGTGGTGTTTAGCAACAGTGTATTTTGTTTCTTTTAAGCATTTAATGTGCATTAAAGTCGATCAGATGATAATCGTTTATCTTGTATAAAATAACTGATGTTATCCTCTTCAACCGATACTTCCAACAGCTTTCGACTTCAAATTAAACTATTTTTTTTTAATGTCATCTCATTCTCGTATTCTTTTATTTCCCTTGATATTTAACCATGCTTAATTATGTAATATGCAGCCATTTGTGGTGTTTAGCAACAGTGTATTTTGTTTCTTTTAAGCATTTAATGTGCATTAAAGTCGATCAGATGATAATCGTTTATCTTGTATAAAATAACTGATGTTATCCTCTTCAACCGATACTTCCAACAGCTTTCGACTTCAAATTAAACTATTTTTTTTAATGTCATCTCATTCTCGTATTCTTTTATTTCCCTTGATATTTAACCATGCTTAATTATGCAATATGCAGCCATTTGTGGTCTTTAGCAACAGTGTATTTTGTTTCTTTTAAGCATTTAATGTGCATTAAAGTCGATCAGATGATAATCGTTTATCTTGTATAAAATAACTGATGTTATCCTCTTCAACCGATACTTCCGACAGCTTTCGACTTCAAATTAAACTATTTTTTTTAATGTCATCTCATTCTCGTATTCTTTTATTTCCCTTGATATTTAACCATGCTTAATTATGTAATATGCAGCCATTTGTGGTGTTTAGCAACAGTGTATTTTGTTTCTTTTAAGCATTTAATGTGCATTAAGTCGATCAGATGATAATCGTTTATCTTGTATAAAATAACTGATGTTATCCTCTTCAACCGATTCTTCCAACAGCTTTCGACTTCAAATTAAACTATTTTTTTTTAATGTCATCTCATTCTCGTATTCTTTTATTTCCCTTGATATTTAACCATGGTTAATTATGTAATATGCAGCCATTTGTGGTGTTTAGCAACAGTGTATTTTGTTTCTTTTAAGCATTTAATGTGCATTAAAGTCGATCAGATGATAATCGTTTATCTTGTATAAAATAACTGATGTTATCCTCTTCAACCGATACTTCCAACAGCTTTCGACTTCAAATTAAACTATTTTTTTTTAATGTCATCTCATTCTCGTATTCTTTTATTTCCCTTGATATTTAACCATGCTTAATTATGTAATATGCAGCCATTTGTGGTGTTTAGCAACAGTGTATTTTGTTTCTTTTAAGCATTTAATGTGCATTAAAGTCGATCAGATGATAATCGTTTATCTTGTATAAAATAACTGATGTTATCCTCTTCAACCGATACTTCCAACAGCTTTCGACTTCAAATTAAACTATTTTTTTTAATGTCATCTCATTCTCGTATTCTTTTATTTCCCTTGATATTTAACCATGCTTAATTATGCAATATGCAGCCATTTGTGGTCTTTAGCAACAGTGTATTTTGTTTCTTTTAAGCATTTAATGTGCATTAAAGTCGATCAGATGATAATCGTTTATGTTATTTTTGAAAAAAAAATCTCCTTATAAAAAATGAAGATTGGTTAAACAATTTTTTTTCCTGCATAATTTTACCTTTCGTTAATGTTATGATATCATCTCCAAGCTTTACATGTTATAGTGAGAAATCTGCTCTAAGATCTCTTCCCTTTTAACAATTGACTAACTTATGAGATTATCCTCCCACAAGGAATACAGAAAGGAGAAGAAATACGGAACTAACGTCTCGGTTTTGTACGCTATACCAGAAAAGTAACTTAGAGGGAGAGC
The DNA here is from genome assembly GCF_982258835.1 of Parasteatoda tepidariorum. Lineage (NCBI taxonomy): Eukaryota > Metazoa > Arthropoda > Arachnida > Araneae > Theridiidae > Parasteatoda > Parasteatoda tepidariorum. The sequence goes on from NC_141762.1 coordinate 5,491,534, forward strand.
AACATACTCAAACTAAGTCAAAAGGTACATAACCTGTGAACCGATTGTTGGACTACTACATGTATGGTTAAGTACGGTGCTTCCCACTAACTGCCATTTTATTCTTTCTTTTTATATCGAAATGTGTTAGCAGATTTAATTAACATGAATGATATAAATGTATTTTGAAAGAGAAATATTATTTAGAAGTACAATGTTTATCAATAGAGTAAAAAATACAGAGCAAACTAACTATATAAAAAAAGAAAATCTTTCTTCTTCACCCCCAACGCTTCCCCATGCCCAGTATTGGTTAGGAGGAGAGGAGGATGCAAACCCGTTTATAGAATCTCTGAAGTTGTGCCCCTGGATGTTGTTTTTTCTTTTAAACACAGGGACCACAACAAACCTTGGAAGACTGGTTTACATTATGCCTGCGGAGGCTAGCCTTCTTCCCCTATGTATATTCTTTGTTCAAACTACAACACGTTACTACTGCATAGGTTGGTTACTTTTAAAACGCAATTCTATCATTTTCTCATTCTGATGCACCACCGTTTCACGAATTTTTAACTTATTGTGAGATTAGGTGAGATAAAACCTTCCGGTTTCCAAAATAGAACACAGTAAACTGTGCATTTTTGCCTCCTTCCATTTTTTTTAGAAAATTTTATTTTTATTATTTTTTTTTCCCAAATCAACAGCGGTTTTATAAGATACCAGAAGGTAGGAGACGAATATTTAATTGATGACAAAAAAGAAGAATTTACTTAAAGATATTTTACTAAAAGATGTCTAAAGGAAAAACTTACTTGACATTCAGCCCAAAATATAGATCCAAGGGTATCATGTAAAACACTTGGTACATGATCTCCCAAATTATTATACGATTTTGGTAACAAATAATTGTATGCTTTATCTTTAGGGTGATTCGACTTCTGAAATAGAAGAGACAATTAAGTTTCATCTAAAAGTAAATAAATCGATAGAGGGTTTCTTAGCAGCTATAGCAGTTAAGGAAATATTTTTGAACTTTAAAATCTTGAAAATATCTACATTTACTCTTTCCTAAGGTTGATAGGATGAAGGTCTTGTGTTCGTGAGGACGGAAGTTCGAATCCCAACTGCCGAAGAAACCCCGCGTATTAAATGGTGACTGGTGCATATTAAATATGTCGGGGTCACAAAGTCCTCCAAGTTCACATAACAAATTATACCTTTTGGGGTACTGAATTAGAGATGGATCATTCTCTGGTTCAGGTCAAAATTGCGATCTGTGGACGAAGAATGGAAGTATGAATGGGTCAGCCTTGTGAAACGACCTGTGACGTGTATGTAGCTGAAATCGTATTATTGGCCATAGATGGTGCCACTGAAGAACAAGAAATTCACTCTCTGTTCTAAATTTCTTGGTTTCCCAATCAGGCTTGCTGACATGGCAAGTAGGAAATCAGAACAACAACTTTTTCCTAAAACGCAGTTTAAGTTCCTTAAACTCGAAGGGAATCTAAGTTGGACTATATATACCATCTTGACTTAAAAAGTTACTTGAGTTTTAAAGCTGTCAAGTAGTTTGAATATTTTTTTAGAAAGTTATCAAACTTCCACCTAGATATTTCCACCTAGTTGAAAATCATTACAGCGTTTTTTGAACTTCTTTCTGGCCATAAAAATTACCTAGGCTTTAGAACTAATAAATAAAAGAGTTTGTTTGAAAGAATACAAGAGTACTTTAAAGAATACTTTGAGTTGAAAAATGAGTTTGAAAGAACACAAGAAAATACAATTTAATTATTGCTTAATTTTTTTTTTAATATCCGCCGTTGAACAGCCGACCCAATTTTGAGTTTACGGCTACCAATGTTTAACTCCGTAGCCTAGTAATTTCGGATAGAAGACTAGGGAACTCCTGGATCAGCACCCAGAGGTATAGATTTTTCATGGGAGCTTGGAGAACTTTATGACCTCAACGTTTCTCGGTCACCATTTTATACACGGGTAATCTGCCGCCGGCTGGTTTCGAACTCCTATTTTAACGAGCACGAGTCTAACATCCTACCAATTATTAGTAGATTTTATAACCGTCATTAAACAGGTGACCTAAGTTTGAGTTTACGAATACCAATAACAAGCTTTAGCCCGACCCGCCCCCGTAAAGGGGCATCCGGGGGCACTCCTAAAGTTAGAAGTGAGCGTAACAGTTCAATTACATGAGCAAATACGTATATTCAAATTTTTCAAATTAGACTTTTAACAAATAGGTAGAATATTAAATATGAAATCCAGAAAACAGTGCTACTTAGAAATAAACTAAATGCAAACAAACATTACAAAGAAAATAAACAGTAACAGTCAGAAGAGATATTGATGTCGCATCTTCAGTAGGGGTGCAAAGTTAATAAAAGGAAACAATTTCACATGGAAAATATAGGATGTTTGTAACTCAGAATATAATTACGGCTGGCACAACAGTACTAAAGGTATCAAATTCCAGGAATTTTTTTTTAAACGGAAAGGACATATATATATTATATATAAAAACTCTAGGAACACAAGTGATTAAAATTTTCAAAATGAGGAATCACATAGTGGCAGAGATTGACAAAGCATGAAACTAAAGCACAAAAAAAAAACATTTTAAGAGAAAATTCAAGTAATTATCAAACCATAACAGGTAAATTAATAAGCCGTGATTTAGGTGTATTTTTCCTAACAAGAGGCAGCAAAAGGCCATCAGGATTCAGGGAGGTGCCTTGTTACTAAACAATTTTCTTATTATTTCCTCAATTCCCTTTTTTATTTTAGGGTTTGACCAATGCTGCTTTATAAACTCGTAGGTGGTTTTTGAATGAAAAAATTTCTCTCTAATGTGCTTAAAATTTGTACACTGGATTAAAATATGTTCCCAATCCTCAACAAGTTGACAGGTACTGCACTTCCCCATGATTTTCCTCGTTTGAACTTTCGGGAGGAGCTCGAATGTGTGCCTTCCCTTTGTAAAGCTGTCACTCCATCTCTTCTGCCATTCAATCAATTTTTCGCGTTCCAAAGTTTTTCTTGCAGTCCGCCTGCTAGGATCTTCAAACAGGTCGACCATTGATCTCTCACAGGCTAATTTGGCTAACCTATCAGCTTCTTCGTAGCCCATTTGATGGAACTAGCCCACATTTGCCTTATATGGAGAGGAAAACCACGAACACCTCCAACGGTGGCCTGATGGCAAGGGGACTCTTACCCATGATCCATTTATCACTGAGGATTTTTTTACGTCACCACCGTCGTCGGTTCGAGCCCAGTGCGGAATTCGTATTGATCAGTCATTGCTGGGATTCGAACCCGAGAAACCACATTGAGAGACGAGCACCCAATCCCGTGAGCTACCACGGCTCTTAAAAGTTATTAAAGGTTTTTGAAAAAGCGCCTTTTTGGCTAGATTTTTCCACGTAGATAAAAAATAATTAAAATCAATGAATAATTTTCATTTCTCGCAAATTCTTATGAGCCCAGATAAATACAGCGTTAGAGTAATTTTCAACTATTCAAAAATCAGATCACAAACATTTCTCATTTTCACGAAATGGTGGCTTTATTATGACATTTTGCTCAATTTTCATGTTTAGCGTGTTAAGGCGGTGTCTAAAGATAGGCAGAACCTGACTTAACTGTCAACTGTTAACAGCAGTCATAATGAATATATTATTTCGAATGGCTTTCGATAAACAGCTTCAACATATGCTCTGGTTGAAAAAAGACATTTTGTGACCCTACTGTTTCAGTGCTGATTGTCTCAAAAGAACTAAAATGTTGATAGCTGTAAGATGTTCTATCCTAGAATGATAGGGGAAATTGGTGCTTCAACAGAAAAGAACATCTTTTGCGTCGCAAATGTTCAGGCGGTTAACACATAGAAATAATATAAAACGTTTCCCTTTTTAAACGTTTTTTACTACGAATTTCAACCCCTAGCGCAATCTGTGCTTATCTTACACAGTCAACCATTCATTTGGGACAATAACGGTGAGAAGGGGGAAATTGGTGTCTTGACAGTAAATAGAAATAGCATGCTGCCTTTGGAACGTTTTTAATAATACTAATAATTGATAAATAAATAAATCCGTTTTTAATAAATAACGATAATTTTTTTAATTTCACATTCTCTTCATTTACTCATAAACTAGTCATTCTAAACATAATTTATGTTGTAACTTGAAATATAGTTAATCTTTTCCAATTCTACAGGGAAACCTCCAGGAAAGATCAGCTCTTTGTAGCGACCTCCTCTATTTACGACCATTTTTTGAGAGGTACTGAATTTTTTCCGCAGGCTTTGTGTTGAAGAAACCCTTTAAGAGAGACTATCAAAACGTCTACCAGTGAGCAGGGAAACCTCTGCACCCAATTCAGAACAGGTCAAATACGGAAACACGAAAAAATATCAAAACTAAAAATATTAACAAAACAAATAAGTAAATTAAAATGTATTCAAAATATTTGTGCGAGGTTCTGATTTAGAGAGCTCTTTTTGGCGATCTCGGAAAGAAAACAACCTCAAGTTGCAGTCAGAGTGTATTGAAGACGATGCTATCAATGATTCATTTTTAGAGTGGAAAGTTAAATGAGTAAAAAAAAAATATTTTACAAAAAACGAAGAATCTCAACCTAATGCAAACCTCTTCTCATTTTTCAAAACTAACTAATTCTTACTAAATTTTAAATTTTTTATGATATAAAAATTAAATACAAGCTTAAACAGAAACATAATTGTTAAAATAGTTCTATCATTCATTATTGGTACATTTGTTAACTTAATTTGTTATTGGTAAATTTGTTTGTTAAAAAACTCATAATTATAAAAGTAGGGATCCTTTTTATTGACGCTAAATTTCATTCGTTGATCTGCATAAAGCCAACACAAATGGCACTTCCGCAACAAGAAAATGTGACACTGACTAAAATTAAAATCTTTTGCGAAAAATTATGTATCTTCCGTCAAGTCAATAGAGGTAACCCCTAAGAACGACCCACCTCCCTTAGCGAACATTTTACAGTGGAACGGAAAGTGGTCGCACCCGAGTGGTTTTCCTGTATATCCCTTTAGAATAATATTTAACTAGTGGGTTGCGCCCCCTGCTCAACAACCCCCGAAAATTGCTACGCAATCTTATATGGTTTGCTTCGCAAACCAAGCTCGCCTTGCTCGCTACTAACTTAGTTACATTGCAAATGCACAAAATTTTAAGAATTCAAAACAATCATTCAAATCCATATCAAAACTCCCTTTTTTTTTAAAAAAAAATTACATCTTTTTAGTAAATACTAAGTCATTAAAATAAATTTGAATTCAAATAAATGACATGTAATTCGTTAAACCTATTAGAAATGTGCTATAGTATAATTCGTGATATAAATCAAAAATCGTCAATTAAATTCGCGAAAAAAAAGCGCTTTCGACAAAACACTAAAATAGAGATCTATCGACAAAGACTACTCACTTCTGCCTAGCTTAATAGTATGAGATTGACGCAGCTGATGCTCTCTGGTTCTTTCAGTTTCCGTTTTTAAAAGCTCCATATGTTGAACCATCTCAGCTAGATTTGGCATGTGACATTTTTAGCGGCAATCATGGGTCGATTCGCCGTATAAGAGAAATAGTAACGTAAACAAAACAAAGCAAACGTTGCCACCGGCGGAAAAGAAATACAGCCAAAATTTGGGAGCCACGTAAGAGATTTCTATGTAAGAGATTTCTATACGTAAGAGATTTCTATATTAGATTTCAATGAATTTCCTTAGTTCACAAAAAACAAGTTTATAAACATTTCTTAAAAGTTCCAGCCATGAGTTCGCATATTAATTTTTCGCTGTGGTTTGTAGTTTTTTGATTATATTACAAAGTGTTAAAATATAGCATTATTAGTATGCAGTATATTTCGTCATTAGTTTAAAACTCATGTCAAAAATTAAATAAAAAAGTCAAATGGAGTCACTGAAGAAGGCAAATCAATATTTAAGTGGTAAAAAAAACGTTAAAGAAATCTAACTAATATAGGGCGGGACTACAAAGGAAGGAAGGAGTTTTAATCAGGCAATCAAATTGGCTTTAAATATATTTTACTGAAATAAGGACAAAATGTAGTAACCTTTGCATGATTCCACCGCAAAATGAAGTGCCTCGCTATATCCCTGGCGCATCTTCCTTGTACGAATAATCCGACATCATGCCAAGGCATTCGAGGTGTTTCAGTACGATCAATTATGTCTGTTGGTAAGATTCAACCATTTAAAATTAAAAGGTAGGGGAGAGTCGGGTAGCCCCGCTCACTTAAGGAGTATTGCTTATATTTCTGTATAATACTGAGTAATAATCAACATTTTTGTATGTTTCTATTGTTTTATCATCTAATTAAATAATGCAAAAAGAATAAGCCAAAAAAATAATAGTTAAACTTAAAAAAATAGAAATCTAAAAAAACTTGTTTTTCAGCTCTTTTCAAAATGTGTCGGGTAGCCCCGCCCAGTTACAAAAATTTTGTTTTTTAGCTATTTTTCAGGTGTAAATGAGAATGACCAATGTATTGACAATAGATAAACCTCATTTATCATTTTTATCACAAAATTATTTCATTTATTACATATTTATATACTTTTAGTGAATTCTATCATTTAATAACAACGCATGTCATACTTTTTATCATTATTAATGTATATTATAATATTAATATATATTTATATTAAATATTTAACGAAAATAATTTAATTTAAGTAACAATAATTAATAACAATAGTTGTTTTTCAATATAAACTTATTTGGTTGATCTCTTCTTATAAACTTAATATAAAATACTTCTTATAAAATTACAAATTCACTTTGTATTTTGATTGCATTCAAATGCTTCTGTAGATTGATTCGTTCACAAATAAGTGAAAATAAATAAGTAAGCAAATAGCTTATCATAATATTTATGATTTCTTGATATTAAATTTAATTTGGATATATCAATTACATTTTAAAAATATTTAATTTTTCATTTTTAAATATATAAATTTATGTTTCATATAATATTAAAACATATATTTGTTGTTAAAAATGCATATAACATTCAAATTTGAAGCAATAAAATAATAATCTTTGCAACCGTACATTTATCGACGAAATAAAATTGGGCGGTGATACCCGACATTCATGTGAGCGGGGCTACCCGAAATCCAATTTTTTTGTAAATTTGTAATTACTAGAACAATTTTTTACATACAAACTTCTTTCTTTGTGCAAATTAAACTTAAGACTACATACTTTAATGCTGTATGTATAGAAAAAAAATTTTTTTTAGTATTAAAATGAAGTTTAATCGAAACATTCTACCAATTTTTCTTAATTTCATGACTACTGTATTCAACATATTTTCAAAACTATTGTTTACCATGTTACCAGCTGCATAAATACTTGAAACTTTGAAAATAATCTTCTTTTAATATAACAATTAATGTCCGATGGCCCATTGACTTGAAAAAATATTCTATACATATGAAATTGACCGTGGGCGGGGCTACCCGACTCTCCCCTAAATTCTTTCCGTTTCTAATGACCATAAAAGAAAATGACCTACCGAAAGTGCAACCTATTCATTGTTATGGAAGATATCTCCATCGACATTTTCTGCCAACATGTGTCCAGCTGAGCAATTCCTTTAAGGCAGTGTTTCCCAAACGCATGACTTTTGTGTACCCTTTCTAAATTTTTCGTAACGCTGCGTACCACTAATAAAAAAATGAATGTATTTTTTTACTATAAAAAAATTGAGCAAAAATTAAAAATCACAACTAATTATTAACTGTTAACTCTGCAAAAAAATAGCCAGTAAAAAAATACGTTATCGTAAATTTTCATGCTTAGCTCTGTTTTTAAATAAAATTTGTTGAAATTTTCGTTTGTTGCAAGATACTTCGCATAAGAACGCGTACCCCAGCTAAACTGTTCCCGTACCCCTGTGGGTACGTGTACCACACTTTGGGAAACATTGCTTTAAGGTAAAACTTGGGGGTTTCGAAAGCAAAAATGTTCGTGAGTACTTTATGAGTGAGTAAATGTTCGTAAGTCTGCTTTATGGGTGAACGATTTTCCACGAAAATGATTGTGCAGAGAGTGGAAGAGGTGGTAATAGGGTGGTGCAAAGTCTCCCAATCGAGTCATTGTATAGTATCCCTAACCACTCGCGTGACGTGCGGTCAGGCATTGTCCTGCAAGAAGAGTACACATTTGTGATTCACCAGTTCTGGCTCCTTTTGTTGCACATGTTCCAGCTGCTGCGAAAACAGGTTAGCACTGACCGTTTGGTGAACATCACCTAAGCTTTCCTACGGATTACCGTAAACGAAAAATTCGATCCTTTAGTAGTCCGAACGTCTTTCTAACACCCCCACTACACAGTTTATGTTCGTTACGTTAGACCGCCTTCTCTCTTCTAGGAGGTGTTGGTTTGGGCCGTTAGTAGACTCTCAAACTTGACGAGTCCACGAGACACAAAGTATAATCTTGCGTGCGTGCATAGGCTGCCTTGCGTTTGAGGGGTTGTATCTTGGAAAATAACCAATGTATTGAAGGCTTGGGAGCGCGGGCGCCGGGATGAGAAGTCATGTTAGATCGCTGTGCCTTCCAAAGATTTTTAGTATTCGGCACATTTTATCTGGCTCTTCCGTATACTTTCTCCCTCCCCCCCTTTTTTTGAAAACACAAATAAAATTGATTAAAATTAAATTTTTATTTAGCTAATTCAAATATCGGTGAAAAAATTATGCTAACTTCCCCTTGCCATTGAAAAGCTCATTTGTTATTGTTGTCAATAATCTTCTGGTCTAAATTATATAATATATTCAGCAAAATCGTACCGAACGAACTTCTTGCACATTTGTCTTCCCTATTTTACGATTGATGAGAATGCGCGTTGGACCTGCTTTTATAATGCCTACTCTCAACCAACCGCGATGTTTCTTTAAACCACGTGATACACTAATTTGTCTTTTCTCCCTTCATTCTATGGCAAAAAGAAAGAAGAAAAAAAAACATCAAGAATTTTATTGATTACCTTGTGTTTATACAATGTCAATTATAGTTATTTGTTAAAGGTTTCGAGTTAAAAACTGAGATTTAAGATTTCGAAATACTAAATTTCCTGACTTTTGTGGGGTAATCTGTTTGCTCTTACAATTGATTTTTTTGAACTCTAGTAAAAAAGGAAATAATAACACTGAGCTTATTCAGGGTCAGGTCTAAGGACTTCGTATTATTAGCCTGAAAATTAGTCAAATATCAAAAGTATTAGCCAAATTTCAACATTCTTAGCCAATAGCAAATCTTAACAATTTTTATGATTGATTTTTTCCCATAGAAAACTTCAATTCAAAATAAAAATTTAATAAATATTTAATTATTTTATAAAATTCAAATTCAGATCAAGAAACATTTTGTAGATGGAGAAGAGAAAATGAGCAATGAATGGGAGAAAATGAAAAGTGTAGATGTTGTTTTATTGTCTTTAAGAAAATGGGAGTAGGTTGGTAACAATTTCTGAAAGCGTCTTAAACAGGATCAGTAATATAAGGATAAACCTGAAGCCACATTACGTTATTGCAGAAATAGTTATGTTTATTATGTTCATTATGTTTGCAGAAAATAGTTGGATGCATCTTGCTACCACTTAATCTGCTTTATGGACACAAATTGTATGAAATAATTTCATTATGCGATATCGTCAGCGAACGTGGTCATCTGCATTTTACAGTAGTTTGTCTCGTGCTTTTCATAATCTCTCTTGTTGCTTACATAATCTGAACATTATCATTTCCTGGTGCAGTGATTTTAATTACCAACAGTGTACATGTTGTAGGCTAATTGAAAAGCTTATCTCAGTGCACATGTTGCCACTGAGTCAGGCTAATTAATCGGAAAAAGTCTTCGGTATTTCCTAATCTGTCTGGCTTATTACAATCTGTAGGCTTATTACAATCAGCCTATGCTGCCGTGCAATTTAAAATTCAACGCAAGCGACAAAAAATTCAAAATTGAGCATCTTTGTATGATAAAATTCTTATTGCAATATCATTTACAAAAACTAATTTGTTCATATTATTTTAGAGTTGTTAGCATTAGCAAAGAAGAGAAAATAGTTTTGGTGCCGCATTTATCGAAACCTATCGGGAAACACTAACGATATTTTATAAAAAAAATTAAAGGGCAGAAATGATCGAATAAGATTTGATTTATTGCAATAATAAGGTAATTTATTATAAATTTTACCTACTCTAGGTTTATCGCAAACAGCCTGTCATAAATCAAGGCAATTGAATAAAAGATTCTATTTAGAATAAAAGCTTGTGCGTAGCCTACCTAAACAGCTCCTCTCGCAGCAGTTATGGAAACCACTTTTTATATTTCTCATACCAGCCTCTGTTCAAACTGCTTATCCTACACCCCTACTCAAACACGTAATCATAGTCACCGACATTTCTTTAGACGGGACGACTGGCGAGGGAGGCTTTTTTTTTAGATATAGAGAGTCATAGGCTCATTGCAATGAGCTTTAAAATACCAGACTGTTTTAAATAATATTGCAGACTCTTCCAATTTGCCGGGTGAAAGAAACTGAGGTTGATCCCATTACTTCCAGCTCATAACCAGAAGTGTGAGCCGTGCACCACTTATTTAAAATGCTCAATCATATAACCAGTCCGTATAGTACCTGAATAAGGTTCATTAAGGTTCTCGAAATCCTTCCATATAAAATTGGCGTAATCTTTTCCGTGCCACAGTCTGTACTTCTTCTCCACCCCTAGATCAATGAGAGCAGTCTCCTTCAACGTCCGGCGACGGTCACTTAACTGAGGAAAATGTTCTCTGAAATGAGATTGTAGATCAACTATATCTTACAACAAGCTATGCTTGCTCAGTATCGTTAACATTTATTTCATTTTGCGTCTGGAAGCATTTCTAGATGGATGTATTTTACAACCGACACTGAACAGCCGACCCATTTTTGGGTTTTTGACTATCAATATTCAATATTCAACTCCGTAGCCTTGTATTTCGAGCCCAATCCAGAAAACTAGAAAACTCCAGATTCAAGCATTAGAAACCGTCGTGGAAGACTTTCTGATAGAACTCACCGGGATTTTTGAGATACATGGAGAAGAAAACCACAAAACCTAGTCGGACCTCACATTGATTTCTACCCACTGAGAGTATTTTACGTCAGTACTGCGGGTCGGTATCAGCCAGGAGAGGAATTCGTATCTACCCACCATCAGGCCCGGACTGGGATCGAAAATCGGCCCGGGCATTTTAGAGATATCGGCCCACTACTTTACATAAACACCGCGTGAGCGAGGAGTACGCGGCTCCTAATGTATCATTTTTAGACATTTTTTACTTATAAATTCTCATGAATGTAAGTTAATTTATCGAAGTAAGAAAGTAGATAAAAATTGCTTAATAATCCTTTATAGAATATATTTCAATTTAAAATACATGGTTCTTATGAGGAAACATTGGTTGATAAAATCAAAAGTAATGTGAAAGATGAAGAGTAAATAAAAATATTTATTATACTACACATACATGAATGAGTTATATAAAAAAAATTTAAAAATAGATTTAATGCTTCTTCAAAAGTCCTGAAATTAAAATTTAATTTAACTTTTAAAGAGGATCATTATTTCCTGCCACTTGATCGATTATGTCGTCGCTATCTAATTTCATTAATAGATCTTTTTCTATTGCCATTACCATGAAGGCATTCAAATTATCCGAAGATAAAGTACTCCTCATTCGATTTTCAATTACTTTTAATGTGGAGAATGATCTTTCACAAGCAACCTGACTTTTTGACAATGTTAGTAAAACTTTTAATGCTAGACTAATTAAATTGTAAGAATTGGTCAATAAATTTAATCTCTGTAGCATCTTGTAGCAACAAATAACACAATTTTTGAGCGCACTGCGTGTCTCACATTTTAGACTTACTTCTTCTGTTTCCAAAGTAAAGTCGTTATTATCTTCATTTGAATGATCTTCTGTGATTATTTTATAATCTTCTAAGTCTGAATTTTTCAGTTTTTCCCAATGTAAAGCTAAATTTCTTAGTTCAATCCGCAAATTTGAAATAAAAATAGCTGTTTCGTCAAATTTTAGCAAGAATTTTCTTAACTCATTTAGTTCGCCAGATTGAAGCTTGTAAAGACGTTTTTCAGGGAAACGTTTCGGATCTAGATAGGAAAAATCGGCGTATAATTTTCCATTTGCCGGAAATCGGCGTTCCATTGTCGCTACAACCGTGCGAAAATAATTTTATGGACGTTTATCTTAAATGCAGTGGTTTCATCATCAAAAACTGTTTCATTCGACGCTGTCTCACCCGGCATCAATTTTTTTTATGGAAACTTTGTTTAAATTTCAGTTCAGTTTCTTCAAGTTCCTTATTTGCGCGAATAATGAAATCATTTGTAACTTTTTTTTAGTTCTCAACACGTTTGTAATACCATTCCAAAAGCTTTTAGGATGCATAAACCAAAGGTTTGCAAATATTGGGAGAGCGGTGTAGTTAATTCAAATATTCTTGAGAATATTTTGACGGTGATTACTGTTTCATATTTGCAAAATGATTCTAAAAATAGTTTTGCCTTTGCACGGATATCTGGCTTGAAATTTGAATTTTGTTGTATAGTTTCTAAACTTGTAATCAATGTGACATGTAACGGCTTAATAGTTGAATCTGAGTTTGAAACTTAACCAAACATTTTCTTTAATGCTGAGTCTTTGAACCACCAACGTGTTTCTCCAATAGTTGCGAGCCTTTTTTTATTTCCGTGCTCGTTACTTTGTTCCTAGATGTTCATGCGTTGGTATGATTCACGTAAAAATACTGCGAAGCTATTTAGTAGGCTGAAAAATAATGCACTCTCAATTAGTGCCTTCGTGGTATCTCCTAAAACTAAATGTAAGACATGTGCATAACACCAAACATGAATTTGACCAGGGGACTCTTTGGAAAGCCATGAAGAAAATCCTTTATATTCACGTTGCATATTTGCAGTCCCGTCTGTTGAATTACCGATGCACTTTGTTATATCTATATTACAAGACTTTAAAACTGAATCCACTAAAGAAGACACCTTCTGTCCAGTTGAAGTGTACATGAAGTAAATTCAGATACTTTTTATTCACACATAACTGCAAACTTATTAAGTCCTCTGTTATTAACTAGTACAGGGGGCTCAATTCTTTTCACCATGCTTTCTTTCTGGTAGAATATTTCATCTCTTTTTTCTGGCCATTTACAATAGATTCCCACAGCAGCCATTACATTGACTTTAAATTGATTCTCTGCAACAGACATTACCACACCAGGATATAACATGTCCTCCTATCTAACCATATATCAACCCCCAGCATTTATCTTGGATTCATCATTTTCTTTTTCAACATCCTTCACTAAAAAAAACTCTTCTGGTATGCCTTCTTGTACTCTTAAATGGTAGATATGCTTAATGTTTTTAATCTGTGGAGATTTTGAGAATAGACTAGACACTCCACTCATCTGTTCTAGAGACTCGCACTCAGCTGTTTTTTCTAAACATAAAATAAATTTCTAAAGAATTTCGTAAGATGGAACATTATAAATTTTGCTGAAGGCTTCCTTAGTCAATCCGAACTTTTCATGATGCTTACAAACACAAACATTGCCTGGAAGTTTGCTACTAAGCAAGACATGCTTTGGACGAAGCTCAAAGAATTTAGTTTTTCCAATTTTGCATTCTGGATTTTCTTCCATAAACATTTGGTGCATTTCTCGAACTGAATGATGAAGATGCCGTGCTTGTACTTTCTTTTTGCTACCATTAGCATCTCTGATTATAACTACATCCTTAACTCCCGGTGCCTGTCGAAAGATTTCGTTCAACTTTGAAAACATATGAATGTCAACACCCAAATTAATAACTTAAAGCAAAGAGTTTCATTAAAATGAATATCTTAAGGCAGTGATAATTTATTTAAACTTTGGTATAGTAACTGGATACATCTTATTTAGTTTTTATGTCAATTTTCAAGAGGAATAAACTCATTTCACATTGGAAACTTCTATTGCATGCATGTCAGTAACTTTTACATATATTGAATGGGGCACAAAACAATAAATAAGTAATATTTGAAAAGAAAACTACTGCTGCTTATTTAGTGTTAGCCTCAAAGGAAGAAAAAATATTATTCTTACTTTTGTATCACTTGTTCTTTTTTACACACAAAAACTTTTTCTAGTTTTTGGTAACTTACGTTACATGCATTAATGTTTAGTTGAAATTTATATGATTAAGTGAATTTAGCAACAAAAACTTATTTTAACACTGCACAATATTTCTATTAAGTGTAATAAACAATATTTATTCTTTGGAACATTTTGAAATTAAAATAATGTTAACTTACTGATTTTCAAAAACTGACCATGTTCTTCACCCAAATCAGAACAAATAAACGCCAATGTTCAATGGGTTACCATCACTAAAAAACTGAATTCTCAAAAAAAAAAATAATTATAAATTATCAAACTTCAAACCTTTCTAATTCAGAAAACATCCAAAATGATAACATTATTCTTATTTGAATTTTCCAATGCTTTTCCCCTTTTTCATGGAATTGCCCTACACGATATTTCATATATTTTTTAAATGAAAACCTATATCTTATTTGGCATCATTGGAGAGAGTTTTTGAAAAGAAATAACTTTTACTTAAAATATTTTTTAATATCTCCTACTATTTTCAAGATAATAGATAAGAAAAAATACATATTAAATAGATTTTGACACATTCACTAAAAAAAAAATTTTTCGTCATAATGTCTTTTACCTTCATTAAAATACCTTTGTGCTTTTCTTCCCATGTTTTCGAAAAATTGAAGCGATTTTGATAATTTAAGTGAATTATTTTTGATAAAAATTATAAATTGAAGTGAATAATCAGAACTTTTTTCGTATCTATTATCTTGAGAACAGTAGGAGATGTAAAAAAATTTCAAGTGAAAGTTACTTTTTTTCGAAAACCCTCTCCAATGATGCCAAATAAGATATAGGTTTTCATTTAAAAAATCAAAACTGTGTTCAAATTCCGGTACTTCCGGGAATTGAAAAGATCACTATTGAATTCCTTGGGGTCGATTTAGTCATTAGATTTTTTATTTCAAATTGATTATTTTCATTCTCGAAAAAAATGGGTGGCACGCATGATCTGAATCACTCTGTATATTAAAACAATATTATTACTACATATATCATATATATGTTATTAAATATAATTATTATTTGCGCAATATTATTTGAAATTCATGCAATATATAAAAAGAAATTTTGCGCTTCTGGCTCGGTCCAACCGGCCCTCAGGCCAGACCGGGCCTGCCCACCATGGAGGGGATCACCTCATCAAGAGGCTCTACCCTTTGAGCAACCGCGGCTCTAGATGAACACATTGAGGAATGCAAAAAAATCTTGCAAATGTAAAAATAAAATTCATGGGTTTACTAGACCCTTTAGCCAAAAGGTTCAAGCCAAATTCTTTAAATCCTGATACTGTCTCTAACTGAGTACTACCCAGTTGAAGTAGAATATCAATAATGTTGACCTACGTGGAAAAAAAATGGTATTTATTTTATTTTAAATCCAAATTCTTCCTTCATACAGGCTGACCATTGAGGGTAATTTTAAACTACATCAAAAGATGTGGTAAGTAACTCATTGAGTCAAGTGATAGGACAAACATGTCTTCATGATCATTTTTTTTCGTGTACTAAGTTGCAATTGCGTGAGGAAGAATTATGGAAATTTTACAGAGTTATCAACCGATATTAACGAAATGCTAAACTTATCTTTCTCATGTTGAAGGTATTTTATTTTAATACTTAAAAAAGAGAAAAACTTGGGATCAGTGATTCCACTTACACGCTATAGCGCATTTAGTAAACCGAAAAGAGGATAGGGGAGAGGAGAAATAATATCTCCAGGAAGACGTATTTTCCACCACCGCGAAAAGACCAACACCCCCGACGTGTCGGAGCAAATTAGAAAAGAAAAAATAATGCACTAACATCAGAAGGATGAAATAATTCCGTTGCATCTAATTAAGAGTCTTGATTCTTTCTTGTTTTGTCTATCTATAAATAAAATGCAGTCCCGCAGTGGACTGATCGTTAAGACACGGTTCCCAGCAGATCACCGAAGTCAAGCATCACTGGCTGCGGTCAGTGTGCGGGTGGGTGACCACTTGGTTCAGTCTGCGTAGGGACCGAGGGTGTGCGGTATTGGTCCTCGTTAAACTGTTCTATCGTAAAGTGCTCGACTTCGCGTGCAGGTCGTCGGGCTACCGAAGCGGGGGTGCCATCCCCTCTGCAGAGGATCAAAATTGTGATGGCATGTCTTCGGATCATCCTCAGGGATGTCTCCCAGACCGTCGTCAATAGCCCATTGTGCAGCTCTAGTGCGACGTAAATGAACAACAACAACAACAACAAAATAAAATGCACATATTAATTAAATGCATTAAGAAGAACTGAACTATATAAGAAGTATGCTCGTTTGCCACCCATTCATCCAGATCTGGATCGATGTGGTGGAAATTCAAATGAAGTATTTTAGATGGCAGGTGAACTATGACTATATAGTAATATTCAATGTGGTAATAAAACCATAAAATAATAAATAATATAAAATTAGAGCTCTACTTGAATTAAAAGCTCAAATTGAACGAAAATACGATATTTGATGAAGATGACATACTTAGAATATGACACGTCACTGTAGGTAATACAATGCTGCAATGGGACTAATGTTTCTCTCCTCGATTAGGACTTCATTCCGCAGTGGCCTGTTAGCAAAGACACAGTTCCCAGTAGAACATCGAAGTCAAGTACCACTTTGATAAGACTGCGTAGGCACCGAGGGCGCGTGGTATCGATCCTCGTTAAACTGTTGTACTTCGTAAGGTGCTCAACTTTGCGTGCAGGTCGTCGGGCTACCAAAGCGGAAAAGCCACCCCCTTTTCAGAGGCATGCATTCCCAGGGATGTTTTCTTAAGTTCATTGTAAATAAAGTACACATTAGGTTTTCAAATGAGAGGATCTCGTTAACTGCAGAGTAAGATGTGGCTTTTTCGTAAAATTTTATGTTCAGTTTGGCAATGCCTTTATCCATCATATCTATTTTGAGGGTATGGTGTAAAATTAAGGAGCAGAGAATTTATCGTCTGTTCAATATTACAAATCATTTGTACCTTTTTTTCTTTAAAACTTGTAGACTTCCTCTCCTCTTTCTAAAAGTTCTAATTTTTAAAATATCGTTTAAAATGCAAATTTAATTGATTTTGCATATAATTTTGTGCTTTATGAAGGTTAAAAGGTTTTAAACTCCAATTTTAACAACAATAAAGACATTTAAAAAGTTTAAATATAAAATATTTACTCCTCGTGCGTATCTTTCAAACTTGTATCTATACTGTTATTTATCGGAATCCGCTTTCTGGTATAAAAGGGCCCAGAAATTGGGGACCCGTAGCTTGTAAAATCTAGCGGAATCACTATAGTAACTATGCATGGTGTTCCGTAATGACCGCTTTTAATATATATTTTCAGAATCCTCATTCAAAATTAAGTTTAAAAAAAAGTAAACACGTTGGGGGTCGTTAATGGATATAATTGAAACTCCATCGAAAATTAATGGTTCACTACTAAGGAAGGCATGACTGAGAATATCAAAGTATATTTCCTATCCATATGAAACTTGAAAACATTTAATTTTTAAACAACACTTTTAATTCTTTTCTTACATTAATAGCAATCCCGTGAGTCACGGTGGCTTAGGAGATAAAGCACTCACCTCTCAATGAGGTAACCCAGGTTTGAATCCCAACGATGGTAGGCCACTACGAATTCTGTTCCCGTCTCACGCCGACCACAATGCTGTCAAGGGTTAGAATCCCTTTGCTGTCAGGCTGAGGAGAGATTGTTCTCTCCATATTACACAATGTTTGATCCGGGAGTTCTCCTGTCTTCTGGGTAGAATTTAAATGAATGTGGGTAGAGATAAACCAAAAAATGGTTGTTCCGTAGATCAACAAATTAAATAAAAGATAAAAGCTTTCATGAAATTAAACTGGATTCGTGTATGAGTTATAGTACTTACGCCGTTGCTTTCTGTGTCGAGGCAAAATCTTCTTTTGCTTCCATTAACAGTTTTCTTCTGATTTTATCAAACCTCTAGAAAAAGGGGAGAGAAATTATTTATTTATTGAAATTACATACATACATTTGCTGACTTGTGTGCTCAATATAGGCTTATAAGTCATTGTCAAGTAGAAAATACAGATAGAACAAAGGAGAGAAATTATGAACGACAGATAACAGAATGTTCTTCATTTCGCCAAATAAGGGAGTTGAAAAGAAACATTTTTAAGCCAGCGATTATAGGTCTGTATATTTATTATGATTCATAAATAACTACTTTTTTTTTTTAATGAAAGACAATCTGCTGCACTGATTTTCATTTTTATAATGAATACTTTTAGTCTAATTACGCTTTTAATTTTTATTTTGATATTTTAAGCCGTTGAATTTTTTAAATTTTTGTTAATGTGCCTTCTTTTTTTAACAAAATGTTTTTCGACTTTCATTTTAAATGCAAAAATTTTCAAATTTCAATAAAACCTGATGTTTGTAATCATTTTGAAATAGAGAAGAATTGTGCGGAACATGCTTTTTTCGTAAAAACAGAATTCCTTAGTTTCTGAAAAGAATATGCCCTCAAAATTTAGCCATTTTAACATTGGAATCAGTACACTTCCTTTATCTTACAAATACACTCACACAAACATACTCATCGTATTACACCTTGTACACAATTTCTGTTAAAATTTATCGAGAGACACTAAATTCAATAATCCAAATTCATTCATCAAAAGATTGTGCATGAAAGGGAAACATTAATAACAGAAATAATATACTGAGTAACCAAACACATCAAATTTCAGGCATCGGATAAAATATCTGAAAATATACTTGAGAAATATTTTCTAAAGATGCATTCAATGATGCTCCTCAAACCATCCTATGTGAGGGAACAACTTTAAAATTTTTGTTGGGGATCCTCTGGTTTGTAAATCTAGATTCTTCAGGGAAAAAAACCCTAAAACGCTTAGCTTACCTGGGCAGCGTTAAGTTTCTCAGCTGCGATTCTGAAACGAGCTGCTTTTTCTAATTGCTTTTCAGATACAAATTCAATCTGCAAAATAAACAATATGATGGGTAAAAAAAAAAAAAATAGATTCGCAGTTCTTTAAAAAAAATGAAGCAAATAGTATTTGTTTCTCTCAATTACTTTTAAGCACACTTTTATTATTATTGAATAAATTAACAAAACTTGATTTTTCTTTTGGTTTGTGACTTGCCGAAACCATGGTAACGAAGAGGGGGGAAATCTCAACTATTCTATTAACAAAGAGAACGAAGCCGGAATAGCCTGGTTGGCAGGGCGTAGGGCCCATATCCTAGTGGTCGTGAGTTCGATCCCCGTCGACCGGAGACTTCCCGTGTAGCAAATGCTGACTGGTGCGCGTTAAATCTATCGAGTAACAAAGTCCTCCATGTTCCCATGACAAATCATACTTCTGGGTGCACAGAATTGGAGATAGATCGTTCTCTGGTTCACGTCAAAGCTACGATTGTGGAAGAAAGAATGGATGTTTGAATGGGTACACCTTATAAACGGGTTGTGACGTGTGTGTGGCAAAAGTCATATTCTTGGCCACAGATGGCGCTACATAAAAGGAAGAAACACACCCTCTCCCGTAAATACGTATTGTTTCACTAATCAGGTTGCTGGATCGGCATATAGCATCAACAACAACAAAGAGTAAAACTAGAGTTATCTAACACTTAGAGTTACGACAATAGCCTGAAAATTGTCAAAAACAGATTGGTTGCGAAAGAGAAAAAAATATCATCAGAGAAAAACATCTTTTAAAATATCAACAATATTACAGATAATAGTCGTTGAGCCGGGATAGCCTAGTTGGTAGCGCACTGGGCCCATGTCTAAAAGGTCATGGGTTCAATCCACACCGGCCGAAGATACCCCGGGTAGTAAATGGTGACTGATGCACGTTAAATCTGTCGAATCACAAAGTTCTCCATGTTCCCGTAACAAATCATACCTCTGGCGGTACTGATCTAGGAGTTTCCTTGTCTTCTGGATTGGGTTCACAATTACAAGGCTACGGATTTGAACGTTAGTAGTCGTGAACCCAAAATTGGGTGGGCTGTTCAACGACGGTAATAAAATTAAAATAAAAAAGATAATGGTCGTTGATGTTACAAGAGTTCAGCTCAAGACGATATATCTTTTACATAACCGGTATCTTCGTTTATATTTATATTGCGTGGTTATTAAAATGTATATTGATTACTTGATAAATATATTATTCCAAACATATGCATACTTATGCACTTCATTGAAATTGATCGGTCGAGATAGTCTGGTTGATAAGATGTTGGGCCCATGACCAAGAGGTCGTGAGTTCGATCCCCACCGACCGAAGACTTCCCGTGTAGTAAATGGTGATTGGTGCACTTTAAATCTGTCGGGTCCCAAAATCCACTATGTTTCTATTACAAATCAATACCTCTGGGGGTACTGCATTAACAATCTGGGGGTATCAAAATTAGGATCTGTGGAATTTTTTTAGGATCTGTTGAATGGGTGTATGAATGGGTTCGCCGTATAAACGGGCAGTGACGTGTGTATGACTGAAGTTGTAGTTTTGGACATAGATGGCAACACAGAAAAAAAACAAGCCTCTCTATGAAACCCTCTAAATTCGTTTGATTTCACCAAGCAAGCTTGCTAGTAAATGCAATAGGCATTAGAAACATCTGAAATTGAATCAATTGTGGAATGAAATAATTAAAAACAAAAATTGAAAAAAGCAAACCACACTCAATTAAAAGCTTGCTTTTAACTCGACAGACTCGACAAATCACCTTACTAAATTAAGTATAAAACAGCAGACGACCTTAAAAGAAGTATTCTATAATTAAAAAAAGAAAACGATATCAAATCAAAACAACAAAAAATCAAGAATGAAATTTACGCTAGGCTTGCGTAAGTCAAATTACTTGTAAGTAGGACTGGGCGATATAAGAAATTTTATATCGTGGTGCATCGTCAGTTTTGCATCGCGATATAGCGATGTATCGCAATATAGTATTTTTAAAATTCATTTACTTGTAAGGTGCAGAAAGTCGGATTTCTATCAAAACTTCATACTCAGATTGATTTAAATCAATTTATGAATTTGATTTCTATGCTTTGCTTAAGAAAGATATTAATGTTATATTTTCTAAAAATGATCACGTGAATAACGAAAGATTTATTAGTTTAAAAATAAATAATAAAAAAATAAATAAAATTGAAATTTATCAATACATTTACCTAACAATATAGAAAGAAAATTTAAAAAATAAGTTCGTTAAAAATGATTTGTATGCTTAAAACAAAGTGCTAAATAAATTAAACAAGAAAAAAAACACTTTTAAAACAACACTACTTTTTATCATTATTATTTCACATAAATAATAAAGTTAAATTGAATAATTACCGTATTCTGAAGGAAACACAAAGTAAGGTTTAATTTCTTTAAAATAAAAACAAACGAATTATGATATTCGATAATATATTCAACTGACAATATTGAAAGAAAATTAAAAACACGATTATAATCTTTAATAAAACAAAGTGCTAAAAGATTTAAAAAAAAGAAGTCGCAGTCGCAAACATTACTAATTTTTTTGAATAAACAAAGTTGATTGACTTATGTCCAAATCCAAAAGAGGAAAAACAAGTTTTGTTATAATTTTATTTATAGAAATAAAGGCAACTAAAGATTTATAAATTTAAACTCAGTAATAAAAACCCATTAAATTATTATTTTATCCAAAAAGTTTTTAATAAATTAAAATAAAGTAAAAAATAGCCTAACAAATTGAATTACTTTTTAATTTAATTCTTTATGGGCACCTTAAATTAGATTTCCTTTTGTAATAAATTCAATAATGTAAAATAATATTTAAACATATAGTATCAAAATTAATTTTCACATTTAAAGATAAAAAAGAAATTTTTGTTTAAAAAAAATTTTAACCAATTAATTAAGAAACACTTCCTTATATATTCTTTTCAATAATAGATTACGTTCAGAACAAGGTAACGATCACAAAGTCAGTCCCACTGAAAATAATCTACAAGAAACGATATCAAGTAGCGACAAAGCAGAAAAAAAAAACTAAGAGGTGTGGAAACGAACATGCGAGATCACGATATATGTTCTCAAAACTGATTCTGATTCTACCGCTCATCAAACAAGGCCGTTTCAATATAACGATACGTACAGTCCGCAAAAAAAAAAATATATCACCCTGAATAACTTTTGTTCTAGTGATCGGATTTTCACGATCTAAGTGTCAATCTTAATGGTTCCCGGGGGTGACCTCAAATATGCTAATTAATTAGTGCTAACTATTAATTAAGTTACGAAATCAGACACAAAAACGTACTTTCTCTGAATAAACATGTATTTTTTTTACATATTTGGAATCCTGACCCTTAAAATAGGGGGGGTAGACAAAATTTCGAAAAAAATGGGTTGTAAATTAGGTCGCAATAGGGATTTATATATCTGGCGATGGTTTAAAAATATGCCAAATTACCTCGCCATAGAAGGGGAAATAATTTATAACAACCATAAAGAAACTGAATGAATGACAAGATGGGAAAAGATAGTGCTTCTCGTTGCTAAGCAACCAAAAGAATTTTTCACGTTGCTTTCTGGGCTTTTTTTTTTTTTTTTTTTTTTTTTTTTTTAAATCTCCTTTAAAAAGGAAATTTAAATAAATTAATAAATTATTTTTGATTCTCCAAGATTATAGAATCTTTGAATTTTTATCTGACATTATTTATTTTTGTAAAGCTGTTTTAATGTAATTTGTATGACAGTTTTGAATTAAAACCAAATTTCCATAAGTTATCATAAATTTATGAAGAGTTGTAGGGTTAAATGCTTTTGCCCCGCACTTCGAGTTTCTTAGGAAAGGAAAAAAAAGTGATCAAGCAAAGGTGGACCTGAAAAAAGATAGCTATTCTGATGCATAATCGCAAAATTTTATAGAAATCACGGTATTTATTTTCGATAAAATTGTAAAACTTAATAAATGTTACAAGGCATTTTAAAAGCATTTTGATATATATATATCATAATAAATAAAAACAAAAAAAAACACGAAGAAAATTACGAAAAATAATAAGTTTTATTTATTGCGCATAAGCTGCAAGTAAATAGAACTCATAAAATAAGTAAATAAGTTCAAAATGTAGAAAAAACTTGGGAAAAATTACGGAACAATAAAAAAGGGGGGAAGAAAAATAATAATAAAAAATAAAACAGCAAGAAACCGGAAAAAAAATTCTAAAAATATCCGGAAAATAAAAGATATAATCTTTTCATCAGCTTACACGATTATATCAGCAAAAAAATAGTACTTTCTATTATTGTATCAATATAGCCCAAATAAAATATATCAATGCAATAGTTTGAGAAGCACTCAAAAAAATTTTACAAAAAAATTACAAACATAATGGAACACAATAAGTAAAAATATCAAGCGAAATCAGAAAATTAAGTATAAAGAAGAAACAGAATAAAACATGAAACGAAATCTATAAAGCGAGCTGCGAATTCAAATGAACTTATTACATGAACGTGAAATTTTTAAAGAATTATTTAAAATATTTTCGAAAAAGATTGCCACATTACAAAATATGAAACCAAAAGCGGAAATTGAGCTAAAAGCTTAAATAGAGGGGTTTTGTATTAAAGTGGGTTCTTACTGCAGTGTTTTGGTTATACCTATTTTATATAATGTGATTATAATGCTTTTTGAATTTATTATTCTGTTTTTATCGGAGAAAATAGTAACTTCGTTAAATCATGAAAATTCTTGGAATTAGACATGAAAAGTTATGAATTTGAAAATCTAAAATGTAACAGATACCCTGTATTAAGGAAAATAAAATATTTCATTTGAAATCTATTTTTTTATTCAACATTATTTCATTTTATGCTTTACAGAATATTAAAACGGTGCGGAGATCAAGGAGGTATGTAAATAGGAAAATATATTAAAATCCATATCTTAAGTTCAGAACCTTTTTTCATGGCACTTGTTAACCAAAATGCTGTAATGATATTGTCAGCATTTCAATTAAAAGAACTAATTCGTTCTGTTTAAAACTATCTCTATCACACGACTTTTTTTTTCCGAATGTCGCATACCTCCCTTAACTATATCCGTACTTCTTCAACTACGATTAAAATAAAACTTTATTTTAAGGAGCAAGTCAAGAATTTGTACTTCTTAATATTTGCAAATGATATTAAGTAAACTTAGTTTGCAGTAAAAAGAGTTGATGTTTATTTACACACTCCTTTCGTTAGTTCTTTAAAAAACATGATTAAACGAAAATTAGGTTTATAATACCCTTAATTAAACAAGAGTAACAATTGTTACAGTTTTTACAATAATTTTTCAACTCTGACACTCTTTTCATGAGATAACTTCTTTTGCCAACGATTTTGTCCCTTTTTTTTGTTAGTTGAAACCAGCTTACGCATTCTTGTAATTTTTACATTTTATCTTTGAAATTTCAGTCTCGAAAGACATGCATGAAGTGACGCCTAGTCCAAAGAATCTAAGTTAAATAGTTGTAAGACCGATTATTACGAAAACAATTAACTACTCTGGTTCAATGAAACAATTACAGTAAAACTTGGGTAAGTTGACCACTTCATGTGCATTGTTTTAGTGGCCAACGTAGACAAGTGGTCAACTTATAGAAGGGGTGGGACATTGTTTACTTTTTCGTTTCCTACATGTTGCTATACATTAAAATTTTTTTTTTTACTTGACGTAAAAATTTGATTTAGCAAATGGCCAAATGAATATCTCAAGAAATGTGTTTAAACCTAAACGAACTTCAATTTGTTACACAGAAATAATTTTAATATTTAACTAACTTTTAAAAAAAAATTATTTTGTTAGTTATGCATGTGAAGTGTTTAATAAAAATAATTTCTTAAAATATCAGAACACGAAAACATTGAAAACTTTAACAAAACAAAATTATTTTAACACTTTAAAATTTATTCTGTTATTACTACGCATACAAGCCTATTTGCTCACTATTGCAACTGGAAGAGCAACTTTTCAACTAACACACCTGTTTTCAATGAATGAATGAAAGAAATGGTCAAAAGCTGACTCCCTACAGTTTCCCCAGATGGTCAACTCACAAAAAGGTTTAGATTAGCTTTTTACACTATTTCACCAAACAAGTGAAATATTAACATACATTGCGAAATGACAGAAAATTTTCTGAATTTTTATTTTCTGGTCAATTTACGAGGGTTTTGGAATAGAATGTCATAATACTCCTAGACAAAATTAACTTATTTCAGTGGTCAACATACAAGATAGACAGGTGGTCAAGTTACAAAGGTTTTGCTTCTTTATTATGTAGGAAAATTTCCGTTCTTGATAATTGAGGTCAACTTATTCAGGTGTAAAACTTACAAGTGTGGTCAACTTGGCAGGTTTCACTGTATAAATAAATCATTAATATTCTTGTTTTTTTATTACGAAATATTAGGAGAAATTTGTATACATAATTTCTTCAAAACGTGTGTTAAAACTATGATTATAAGTTATTTAAGAAGAAAAAAGTCAAATGGAGTAAAAGAACAATTTTTGAGATGATGATTCTAAAAATAGCACATTTTTCAAATCTTTTTGCAATTTTTTATTTTAGTAGTTGTTTAACAAAAGAAGGCATATCGAACATTTTCCTGATATAGCAATATTTTTTTGAACTGTGCAAAAGTTGAGAAATTATACAAACAACTTTTAAAGAAAATATTTTCAACTTTTTAAGACAAAAGGGTAACTTAAAAGGGTTAGCGCACAAGATTAACTTTGAATGTTGAATTAAAATTGCATGCCCATAGTTTTTTGTTCATTTAAAAAACAAAACAATCTGTTAAATTTTTCCCCTGTGCGCACATACGCATTTACTTTTCATTACTCGAATAAATAAGAAGTAATAAAAAAAATAAAATTAATAATTTATCTTCATTTTTCGTAAACAATAGTATTTTTAGTAAATAGTCAGCTGTTCTGCTTCGAATGATATTGAGTGTGATCAGTAGAATATTTTTAATTTCTTAACAAGATTTAATTCTCAGATAGCTGGCAATAATTTTAAGTTTTCTTTCAATAAGAACTTAGCAATAATTTAAAAAGTAATTTTATTTTAAAGAAAAACATAAATTAAAGTACTTAAACAATTGATTAGTATATTATTGGAAAAAAATATACAAAATAGAATTTAAAAAAAAATTGCATTAAAATTCAATAAAAAAGTTAGAAAAATAATTCTGCGAAACACGCATAGACAGGTAATTTACAAATTTATTTTAAGATTAAGGCGATATATAAGATGTAAAGAAGTTTTAAAAAACTCTACTCTAAACTCAGCTGCACGACAGCCCATGGAGGGCCAAGGCCTACTATGCCCATCTCAGTTTTCTGGACCTAGGGCTCTGGGGTGCAGGAGCAGATGTTCCGGTCAGGTGGTCAGCCGAACGCGGAACCCCCAGTGTTTAGTTCCCAATCATGCTTGGTACTTATTTATCGACCCACTGAAGGGATGAAAGGCTGAGTCAGCCTTGCCCGGCCCGAGGAACGACAGGGCGAAGCGCTACCGCTCAGCCACCGGGGGAAGTTTTAAGATGATTAAAAATGTTGACTACGCATTCGTATTAATAATTATAAAATATATATTCAAGAAATTGATAAATATATTATTCCAAATCTATGCATACGTGTGTATATTATTGAAATTGTATCAGTTATTGAAAAAGAAAATCGAAAATTAAAAAATAATCACATTAAGTAAGCACAATCTGGTGCATAATCATATTCTATCAGAAGCACGCCTTTATAAAACTAGACATTCGTTGAATAAAGTGTTTTTTATTCAAAATGTTTTATTCATAATTTCTTTACTAAATTACAAATACATTATTAAATGACTAAAAAGAAACATCGTATTTTATAGTTTGAAAGAAATAAAAATAAAAAGATTAGCAAACGATTATTAGCGAAAAAAATATGAATGAAATTTTACACTACGCGCGCGAAGTCAAGTTCCTCGCAAGTTTATCACATTTTAATATTAATCGCCCTATTTAATCATTTTTTTATTGTCGCCAAATTATTTTTTTAAAAATAATTAATTTTAATTTTTTTCAGCTTCTAATAAATAAAAACAGTTGAAACTTAAGATTTTTCTATTGAAAAATATGTAGATTATTATGGTATAAAAAAATTCATACCTTATAATTCAAAATTTTTTCATCCTCAATTTAATTAAATAATAAAAAATAATTAATAATTATTAAAAATTATTTTTTTCATGAAATTATCTTTGGGTAAATGAGTTTTATGAGTGGGTGCAATTTTTTTTGAATTGCTTCATTAGTTTTGAAAATATGACTGAAAACGCAAAAAGCGAAATTAACATTAAGGGGTACGAACTTTGGATCGCTCTCCTGACCAAACTATAGGGACCACATTTCCCAGATTGCGGCTACCCCCTATATTTTGAAGGTTAGGAATCCAAATATGTAAAAAAAAATACATGTTTATTCAGAGAAAGTACGTTTTTGTGTCAGATTTCGTAACTTAATTAATAGTTAGCACTAATTAATTAGCATATTTGAGGTCACCCCCGGGAACCATTAAGATTGACACTTAGATCGTGAAAATCCGATCATTAGAACAAAAGTTATTCAGGGTGATATCTTTTTTTTTTTTTTGCTGACTGTACATCGTCTTCCCCAGCGCGAGTTGGCATCGGAACGTAAGAGACCCTTTCTTGTCTTGTATCGCTATATCGTATATCGCTATATCGTTATATCGCTGTATCGTATATCGCTATTTCATTCGTCTTCTTTACTCGACGGCTTAAATCAGATTTCTGATGCATCGCCTGGAACGAAAGTCGCTGTATCGGCCTGCCGATACAGGTGTTAAATCGATATGTCGCGATATATCGATTTATAGCCCAGTCCTACTTGTAAGTTTACCAAATTTAGGCATCAATCGCTCAATTTAAATAAAATTTTTAGTGTTGGCAAATTACTTTTTTAAAAATAATTAATTTTAATTTTTCTGAAGATATATAAAAACAATTAATAAGGACATTTAAAACTTTAGATTTCACTAAAGAAAAATTTGTAGATTAATATGGTATGAAGAAAATGTTGGTTCATTTTTAAAAAAATTTTCTTCCAATATTAATTTAATCAATGATAAATAATTATTAAAGTTGCATTTTTTGCATTAAATTACCATTGGGTAAACAAGATTCATAAATGGATGCTATTTTTTCAAATTGTGCAATCAGTTTTAAAGACATGACCAAAAACGCAAAAAGTTAAGTTAACATTAAGGGTCCAAACTTCAAACCGTTCTCCTGACTAAATTATTCGGGCCACAATTTTCAGATTGATCCCAATTTTGAGGATCAGAAATCCAAGTATGTGAGGAAAATGTTTATTTAGAGAAAGTGCGTTTTTATGTCTGATTTCGTAGCTTAATTAATAGTTAGCACTAACTAATCAACATATTTGAAGTCATTAAGATTAATACTTAAAATCTGAAAATGCGATCATTGGAACAAAAGTTATTCAATTATATATTTTATATTATTTCGCTCACTGTACATACCCTGAATAATTTTTTATTCAGTCGTAAATGCTCATAATTAATAATGTGCTAATTTATTAAAGTGCCGACTCGATTTAGTTGTGTTCCTTTGTCTTTTGAGTTAAGCTCAAAATCATGAGTATACGGAAGCAAACGGTGTTATTGAACTGGTTGTTACGGGGGTGGAATGATCTTTTATTGGAATTATAATAAATACCAAAAATCAAAGAAGTGTTCTGGCTGATTTTGAAACAGAAACATATCACACACAGTACACAGAAATGCACTTTCTTTGACTTTCCACGTGATGATGAGAGATTTTAAGTTGCCTAAAATGTTAATGTGTCTCCTTATTTAAGGACAGATACAAGGTATTCCGTAATTACTATCTCGCAAGCATCTTCATACAGGGTGTTCCGAAATCACAGTGATAACTTGACAATTTCCTTAATTCTGGACACATGAAGAATGTTCCGTAATCACAGCTGCATAATAAAATTTGTTTCCAAAATCCTTGTTAAAAATGTCTGAACATTAGGAGTCGCTTATTAATTAATATTACAAGATCCAAAAGCAAGAACTTTAACTAAATATAACGAATAACTGTTGATGAAGGTGGAACTGAAAAAACCTGGAAAACATTATCCCTATGGTATGGATAGAGCCTGTTTGCATCTAAGTGCATGCCAAATGGATGTAAAGCTCACAGCACGAACGAATATCAACATCGCTAACTCTCAAAACGACTTTGCACAGCAGATTTTTTTTTTTTTTTTTTGCTTACTTTCTTCACGTGAAATGAAGAAACCAAAACTTATTGAATAATCAATTCATAAGCATTAAAGTTAATAGAAATGATATCTAAAAATCGTAACAAATATACTCCTTTCTGTGCGCATTTAAAGATACTGATGATAAATATTGTTTCTTGCAGACAATATTCTTCTACAGAGGAACAAAAATAAAAATTCCTTATGTCGCATTTGATTTGTTAAGGGTATGTCCGAATAAGACGTGCTACTTTTATCGGTCCAATCAAATTCAATGCTCTTGCAACGCCATATCGTTTCTTTACACGAACGAATGTTCTCTTTATTTATCGAAATATGTCGCCAGGTCTAGGATGTCAGGAAACTATAACCTTTTGTTTAATTCTTTAATATATATCGAGAAAGATAGCACAAATTAAATTTCTGGCAAACGTGTTTAACTTTTAAAATACTTATATTGTTTTGAAGGCATATTTATATATTTTGCTAATGAAATAAAATGGAACTATGAGCAGTAGCGTATGATAACTTAAATTCTATACCGTAATGGTCTTTTCTTAACTTGTAGCGGACCTGAATGACTGCCTGCTAAAACACAGATCTTGCTCCAAGTTCTAGTACGAAGATTGATTGAAATTGACGGAAACATGTTTTGCTTGGAGCGTGGATCGTATAAGCGATCATCCAAGTTCTTGGTCCATGTCTTTGGATAGTAGAACTTTTAGTAGAGCATGTTCTACTTTTCATCCAAGTTTTTCCTCTTTTAACCTCTAAAGTTTCGTGACGTCACCAAGCAGGCATCAGATTATGTCATTTTGTTGTCTGTTTTCATAAATTTTTCTTCAAATAAATTAATCCGTTAGGATCTATTTGTGTTATTATGATTTTATTTGAATTTGAATTTATTTAGCAATTTCGAATTCATTTAAGTATGATTTTATAATGCTGAATATGAACAATGGGCTGGTTTTTCATCCGACCAATCAGTGACATTCAAGAACTTGGATAGTGTTGACGAATCATCGAATTTCTTGGAGAGCAAAATCCCTCCAAGTTCTCGGATTCAAGAACTTGAACGGTGTAAACAGGTCTTAAGAATAGTCTTTTAATATTGTTTCCTTTGGCAACCAAACTGGGATTGATATTTCCATCCCACCTTCCTCAGCAATGCATATGCAGATTTCGATAGCGCTTTTGGTTTCGCAAAGATTAATTTGCAACCGCAATGTGTATACTTATTTTCTTACTTAATTTTTGACAAATATTCTAATTATATATTAAGGGTGTTCTTACCTTTCTTGATGGGGAACACCCTGTATTATAAAGAGATTAGGCTTCCTCACCTCTTTTTTGCTTGTTGACACTGATGGATCAGAAATAGATCTCCTGATATTTGGAATATTTGGTACGTCAGAGGGGACCGCTGTAGACATATGACGCATTGCTTTACTTTTTACCATAACATCACCAATGTCGCATAACCTGTGAACAAAAGACGGAAATGTGATTAAGATAAAATTCAGTTAACCTTATGGAACAACCAAAAGAAGGGCTGACAAAATCACGGCAATATTTCAAATTCGCAAAAAATTTTGAAAATGCCAATTTAAATAATAACAAAGCAAGCACTTGTCTTAAAAACGTAAAAACTATTTCGAATGCTTTATCTTCCATTAACTTTTTTTTTTATCTTATCTTCTATCTTTCTTTAACTTTTGTTTTATCCTTCTTCATCTATTTTTACGCCAACTATTAAAACTTTATTTACACCAAGGCACCAAATTGATTCTAATCGAAAAAAAAACTACAAAAAAAATTTATTATAGAAAAAACACGTAGAGGTTTGCCCGGGGTTGGCTATGAGTTATACCCTTCGAGTTGGTCACTTTCTGTGATATTTTTAAATTTCTCGCGGGCAGCTGCCCGGAAGTTGCCACGATACGGAAATCTTACCTAAATTTGCAAGTTCAAAACAATTCTATAAAATAATTTTCAAGTCATAGATAAAAAGAATTCTTCTCATGACCTATATTTTTATCTATTAAGAACCAGCATTTATTAACTATAGCTCAGCGACATTAAAGAATATTTTAAATCTCGACGAGACAATCTTTTTTTTTTTTTAAATGAGTGACTTCTTTTTAAGAAAATTTTAAAAAATGCTTCACCAAGTCAATTCTTTAAATGCTTAATTATTTTCCATGTCAATTCAAAGCATCGCATTACTCAAATGAACGATTAGAGCGATTTATACACATTTTAAAAAATTCAATACTAAACATTAAACAAGTGTTTTATGATAAATAGAATATTGTACATATCATAGATAAATTAATCACAATGAGACACCTGCAAGTGACATAGTATGGGTATGTAGATCCCGATGACTCTTTGAAATTTGGCATTTGCTTACGTTAGCAACTGTTCTTTCCATTCTATTTCGAGTAAGCCTAGACCGTCAAGCATCAGTTTTCTT
Source organism: Parasteatoda tepidariorum (assembly GCF_982258835.1). Lineage (NCBI taxonomy): Eukaryota > Metazoa > Arthropoda > Arachnida > Araneae > Theridiidae > Parasteatoda > Parasteatoda tepidariorum. Next base: position 5,523,665 of record NC_141762.1, read on the forward strand.
AAGTGACATATTCTAAATTCTCTCATAAGGACTCTTTCTCAAAGATTTCAATTCTACCACAATATATTTCCTTAACACGAAGTCATGTGGAACATAATTAAACTAATTATACATCGAAGTTGCCAGGCACACAACACAAAAATATATCACGATTACAATAAAATACATTAACAAATAATAAATCTAAGTTAAGTGAAAGATGTAGTGGAGAAAGAATTATATTTCAACTAAAGTCGATGTGCGATATGGCTCTGAATTTAATTGGTTTTGAGTTAATTAACATTCTAACTTATGTAGAGAAACTTTGCTCAACTTTAATACGCCATTTTGCTGATGAAGATTAGCTGTCGCATAGGTCACATGTGTAGATATGAGAGGTCTTCTTCTTCTTGAAGTGCAAGTTCCCAATTATTTCACATTTTGCTGTTCAAACGATATAGAATAATATAAAAATAACTATGTATTAATTTTTCTTACACTCTTTGTGAACAATAATATAAAGATAGAAAGATTATATAACAGAACGAACAAGGGAACGTTCAATTTAAATTTTCTATCATTTTTTTCTCAAAAATAATAAAAACTAAAAATTAGACAACTCAAAAGTAGTTTAAAAAGCAAACGGTTTTTGAAAGATTATTTCCTTTCTAACTAGTACGCACAGCTGGAATAACAATAATAATCACAAATCAAAATTATCTGAACAGCACTTAATGTCAAAAACCTATTTATCAAGAAAACGTTTCTTTTATGCTTAATGACTGTTTTTTTAATCATTAATTTCTCTGATGCCCCAAAAAAATATGTTTGCTCAAATAATTAATAGTTATTTCAATTGAAATTTCTCTTTCTCAATAAGCAAACTTCAGGATCATTTTTCTGGCTAATGATCGCAAAATAAAGAAGAGTAATAATTATTTCATAAATAATACATTAGTTGTTTTAAGCGTGGTGTATAAATGGGTGCTCAGGCGAAATGATAAGAGAAAGTTTTTCCTAAGACTGCAGTTTTTCACTGCTCTTATCTATTTCGATCGAAAATGTTGCGTTTTTCATTTTTACTGGTTTTCTATCCTAGTTTGCTAATTTGGACAGCGTATGCCAACTTTTTTTCAAGTATAAAGGAACTTCTTCCTTCAAATGAACAATCGATGTTGAATGGATTATTTAGAGAAAGTTCTAAGAGCATTTCAGAAATGGCACCTGATAACAAACACGAAACTCAGTCAGCTTCGATCACAAAGAAGAGAGGATTGGAAACAGATTTTCCCGAATCGTATTCTTCAAAGTCAAAAGAATCCGATGACGAAAGTCTGTTTAAATATTCGAAGGCATCTGAATTCGACGTAAACATACCATCGTTCGGAGAAATAGTCGGCACAATTTCTGATCTCGTGAAAAAAGGTGCTTCTGCATTATCTGATAACCCAATAACAAACTTCTGGAAAAATGCTTTGGAATCTGGTACAATGCAAGCAATGAATCCTGGATCGATACTTAACTTTCCAGGGCTTTTGCAAAATTATGCTTCTTCTGGGAAGAGTGACATTCTTTCAGCTTTTGAAATAAATGATATGCAGAAAATGGGAGAACAGCTTTTCAAATCAGCTCCTGGAATGAATGACATGCGGAAAGTGGGAGATCAGTTTTTGAAATCAGCTCCTGGGATGAATGACATACAGAAAATGGGAGAAAAAATTTTCAAATCAGCTCCTGGGATGAATGAAATGCAGAAAATTGGAAATCAATTTCTGAAATCAGCTCCTGGAATGAATGACATACAGAAAATGGGAGAACAACTTCTCAAATCAGCTCCTGGATTGAATGAAATGCAGAAAATGGGAGATCAATTTTTGAAATCTGCTCCTGGAATGAATGAAATGTGGAAAATGAGAGAACAACTTTTCGAATCAGCTCCTGGGATAAATGAAATGCAGAAAATGGGAGTTCAGTCTTTGAAATCAGCTCCTGAAAGGAATGATATGCAGAAAGTTGGAGATCATTTTTTGAAATCAGCTCCTGGAATGAATGAAATATGGAAAATGAGAGAACAACTTTTCGAATCAGCTCCTGGGATAAATGAAATGCAGAAAATGGGAGATCAGTCTTTGAAATCAGCTCCTGGAGGGAATGATATGCAGAAAATTGGAGATCAATTTTTGAAATCAGCTCCTGGAATGAATGAAATGCAGAAAATGGGAAAACATCGCTTCAAATCAGTTCCTGGGATGAATGATATGCAGGCAATGGCCAAACAACTTTTCAAATCCAGTCAAGCGTTTTCTGAAATGAATGATATGCAGAGAATGGAGGAAAAAATTTTCAAATCCAGCCGTACATCTGCGGGAGTAAATAAAATGCAAACCGTTAGGAATCCACTTTTCAAATCAGCTTTTGGAATTAATGATAAGCGGAAAATTAGTGAAAAACTTTTCAGATCCCGTCATGCAGCTTCTGGAATGAATGATATGCTCAAAATTGGGGAAAAGCATTTCAGATCCAGTGATGCAGATTCTGGGACTGATGAAATGCAGAAACTAGGTAAGAAACTTTTCAAATCCAGTCAAGCAACTTTTGGCATGAATGAGATGCCTGAAAGAATTTTCAGATCCCGTCATGCAGCTTCCGGGATGAATAAAGTGAATCCTGATACAGTACTTCAGTCAAACGTTGTCTTGGCTGACAAGCATAATCCACACAAAAAATCTGATCTAACTTTTAAAACGATTCCTGCAGCTTCAGGCATAAGTGAAACGTCTTCCGATGCACTTTTTCGTTCTCTTGCAGTTTTGCAAGGCATGCAAAATGAACAAGCAACAAATAAGCAACAGCCTCATAGCATTTCTTTAGTTCATGGAAAATATCCAATAAAGCCTGATGCATTATTCCGATCGTCCCTAGTTTTAAAGAACATACGTGACAAGCAAAACACAAACAGAGAGGATTTTGAAGCAAAAACTGACACGTCGGAAATAAACTCAACTAACCCTAAAATAATGATTACTAATCAAAAGAATGTTACTTTATTTGAAAACACGAACGATTCGAGTAAAAAAACTGATGATCCATCAGTGATGCCTAATAATGAATCCATTATTCTACAGAATAAGAATACCAGTCCAAACATAAACTTTAGAAGTAAGCATCGGGATTTTTTCAAAAATTTGGTTAATGTTTTCAGGAATTATTTTTTACCCACAACTTTTCGAATAATTAACGAAATATCCGAAAGTAAAGCTCCCGAGGAATCGACAACTGAGATTGAAATACCAAAAGAGGACCCAGAAGTGCAATTTGAAAAAATACCACTCATTTTGAATATATCGTCGGTATCTAATGAAAAATTTAAAAATATGAATAAAGACAAATTAACGCAGAAAGAAATTGTGACAGATCCCAGCCATAAAGAAACCTTAAAAACACAGGAAAGTGACATAATTGAATCAGACGTGAAATATGAAGTTCGCATACCGTTAGTGCCAAGAATTGAAATAACTAGTTATGAAATCGTTCCAAACAAAGTGAAATCCAATACTCAACTTATAAATCTGGAAATCAAACCGAAAAGTGGAGAGACTAATGATTTGGTGGTTGGAATAGAACAGGATTTAAATAATAAAACAGCAATTAATGAGATTTTTCCTTTCCTTGAATCGCCAAATCCTGGTATTTTACAAAATTCAATTAACATGCAGAAAAGAAATTTTACAGAAATAACACCAGTTTTTAACGAACTGCCCGAATCTGAAATTAATCATCAAACGGAAATAACTGAGGCAAGCTCAATATTTAGAGGAAAAAATAGTACTAAAAATGTTCCCGGAAATGGGAAAATTTCTGTAAACTTAGAGGAACCAAAAATTGCCGAAGATATTCCAAATGTGAAACCCCTAATCATAACATCAGAACACGATAAAGAATATTACGATTACAGAATTGAAATCCCATCATTTTCTGAAAAAATAAATGATTTTGAAATAGAACGTCAAGAAAAAGAAATTGAAACAATAATTAAGCAAGATCCTGAGCCACAAACTCGAACCACAATTTTCGAATACGATAAAGAACATTACGGATTTGGAAAGGAAATCCCTTCATTTTCTGAAAAAGTATTTGACCCTAATATTGAACATCGAGGAGAAGAAAATGAAACAGTAATTAAACAAGATCCTGAACCACAATCTCAAACCACAATATCTGAATACGCTAAAGAATATTACGGGTTTGGAAAGGAAATCTCACCATTTTCTGAAAAAGTATTTGACCCTAAAATTGAACATCGAGGAGATGGAACTGAAACAGTGATTAAACAAGATCCTGAACCACAATCCCAAACCACAATTTCCGAATACAATGAAGAATATTACGGATTTGGAAATGCAATCCCTTCATTTTCTGAAAAAGTATTTGATCCTAAAATTGAACATCGAGGAGATGGAACTGAAACAGTGATTAAACAAGATCCTGAACCACAATCCCAAACCACAATTTCCGAATACAATAAAGAATATTACGGATTTGGAAAGGAAATCCCTTCATTTTCTGAAAAAGTACTTGACCCTAAAATTGAACATCGAGGAGAAGAAAATGAAACAGTAATTAAACAAGATCCTGAACCACAATCTCAAACCACAATATCTGAATACGATAAAGAATATTACGGGTTTGGAAAGGAAATCGCACCATTTTCGGAAAAAATATTTAACCCTAAAATTGAACATCGCAGAGATGGAACTGAAACATTGATTAAACAAGATCCTGAACCACAATCCCAAACCACAATTTCCGAATACAATGAAGAATATTACGGGTTTGGAAAGGAAATCCCTTCATTTTCTGAAAAAGTATTTGACCCTAAAATTGAACATCGAGGAGAAGAAAATGAAACAGTAATTAAACAAGATCCTGAACCACAATCTCAAACCACAATATCTGAATACGATGAAGAATATTACGGGTTTGGAAAGGAAATCGCACCATTTTCTGAAAAAGTATTTGACCCTAAAATTGAACATCGAGGAGAAGAAATTGAAATAGTAATTAAACAAGATCCTGAGCCACAATCTCGAACCACAATATCTGAATACGATAAAGAATATCTCGGATTTGGAAATGAAATCTCACCAGTTTCTGAAAAAGTATTTAACCCTAAAATTGAACATCGAAGAGAAGAAATTGAAATAGTAATTAAACAAGATCCTGATCCCCAATCTCGAACCGCAATATCTGAATATGATAAAAAATATTTCGGATTTGGAAATGAAATCTCACCAGTCTCTGAAAAAGTATTTGACCCTAAAATTGAGCATCGTGGAGAAGAAACTGAAACAGTGATGGAACATGATGCTGAACCTCCAACCACTCTATCAGAAAATTATGAAGAATATTTCGGTTACATAAGTGAAAAGCCATTAATTCCTAAAGTAAATAGCGAGCCTGAAATTGAACAACAAGGGGAAGCAATTGCAACAGACAATCCAAGTATTTTTCTTGATTACACCTCCTCAACTAACTCTTTCGAGGAAAGAGCCAAAATGTTGCCACCGATCAGTTCAAAAGAAAATTGTGAAGAGTTGATATTGGATGAAGAAAATCAACAAGTTTTAGAGAAATGGTTGTTGCAAATTATGAATACCACCGGTAATATTTTGCAAATCAAGAAAATGAAAATGGATCTTCACACTTTGCACAATTTCAAGGAGATATTACAATTTTTTAATATCGTATTGGATAATCAAAGTTCAGAATTAGCATCTTATTGCTCTTTGCCAAAAACTACGTGCATCTGTTGCAATAACTGCTGTTTCAATCAGCGTCTTGATGGTTATATAGAAAAACTGGAAAATATAGTCACAAGATTGGATCCAATGAAGAGAGAAGACAACTAGAGCTGAGAAGACAACTAAAATTAGATGATTATTCACGCAAGATATTATCTAAGGATAAGATACATTTAACTGAATACATTATTGTAAGAGTGATACTATAACTAAATGCATAAAAATTAAAAATTTTCCAAAAATAATTTTGAAAAAATCGATGTCCATTTTTTATGCAGTAATTGAATTAATAAAGCACCGTAAGTGAAACCGTATTAAAATCCAATACTGTTCCCTGATAATTTTTGAAATCATTAAATATTAAATATCGTGTTATCAAAGATGTTAAATGAATAATCTTAAGAAACTAAAGTGGAACGATATACTTGATAATGCAAAAACTTCACTTGCTTCTAAAAATTATGAAGATGGTAAAAATCGACATGTTTCGAGTGCTTATAGACCCTTATTCTTGAAGTCTAGCGAGTCCTTAAAATAGACCCTTATTCTTGACGTCTAGCGAGTCTTTAAAATGGGCCCTTATTTTTGAGAGCTCGAAACCTGTCGACTTTTTCCCATTTTCATAATTTTTTAAAACTAATGAAGCTTTGACATTACCAAGTACATCCTTTCTTCGTGCAATAATATACATGTCGTAAGCTGATTTAATAAATCTAGCTCCTTGAAATCAGCTGCTGACATTTTGCAATACAGGCTAATAAAGAAAGTTATCAGTTTCTAATTCTTCTGGCATTTTGTAAGCTTTATTCAGTGAACCGGTACACCTTAAGGCTAATAAGAAAATATGTTATCCATAGTTCAATTAGTCTGATTTATTTTAGGCAAGTTGTGATGAATTCAGAGTATTAAAGGCTTATTTTAAATAGTCGTATGAAAATAATTCGTTACAATAAGCCTAAAACAAATCAGTCTGATTAAGCTCCTGATTCTCCACAAAATTTCTTACTTGCTCAATGGTATATAGGCTGATCATAATAAGCCTACAAAAGATCTATCAGATTAGTATATACTGAAGAATTTCTCAGTCAGTCTGGCGTATTAAAAATTAACAAAGAGCCGAATTTTACAATTATCCTAGCACAGAAATATTAATATCTAGTTAAATTCACAAAAAATATTTCTTGTTGAAATTGTTTAGATCGATAGAAAACAATTTCATGAAATGAGTACATCTTTTTAACAATTATTTATCAATATCTTTAAGGTTCTTTTATTTTTTATTACTTTTTTTATTCCTTATTACTTCTTTTATTGTTTCAAATGACTAATTTCGCTGTTTTATAAAACATGGTTGTTCTTACAATCTATTATTAAATGTAAATAAAGTTTGAATATCTTATAAAAGGAAAAATCTTGTCAGAGAAATGCTATTTTATCATTGGTTCATCAATATTTACTAATATATATTCAATAAGAGCATGTACGGACAAATGAAATATTTTAATAACTGATCCTTAGAACCACAGTGGTTAAAATTTCATACTTTCTACACTATACACAGGGTTTGAAAATTCGAGAAAGATAATTAATTTTGAATATGATTTATAAGTAGAATCTTTAGTAAATTAAGTTAAAGGACGTAGAACCTTTAGCAAGTTAAGTTTAACTAACTAAGTAAGTTAAGTTAAGAGAAAAGAAATCACATTTTAGCTCCTTCACAATTCTGAACACTTTTTCAAAGGAAAACATCTTATTCCTAGTACGGATAATTTATTTTATTTTAATTTATTTTGACGTTGAAGTGCCGACCCAGTTTTGAGTTCACGGCTATTAATGTTCAACTTCGTAGCCTTATAATGTCGTACCCAATCCAAAAGAGAAGGGAATACTTGGACAAACTAGACATTATAGAAGACTTTGTGATTGCAGTAACCCACATTTGCGTTACATGAAGAGAAAAACCACGAAAATCTTTAGCTCAGTGATAAGGGAATCTTATCCCATTGATACCATGTACCACCGGGGATAATTTATGTCAGCACTGTGATCGGTAAGAGCTGGGAGAATCGATCAGACATCGCTGTGGTCTGAACCAAGGACACCTCACGGGGAATCGAGCGCTGTATTGCCTGAGACACAGTGGCTCTTAATCTAATATAGTAATTTAATAATAATATTCTATTATTAAAGGTAGTGTAAGGACATCCTCTATTTGGGTTGGGAGGCGCTGAATTTTTTCCACAGACTTTGCGTTGAAGAAAACCTTTAGGAGAGACCATCAAAACTTCTCTCAGTGACAGGGAAAACCTGTGCACCAAATGCGGTCAAATAAGGAAACACGAATAAAATATCAACAAAACAAATAAGTAGATTCAACTGCATTCAGAATATTTGTGTGAGGCTCTTATTTAGAGACCTCTTTTTAAAGATACAGTCTCTTGTTGCAGTCAGAGTGCATTAAAGACGATACTATGAAGGATTTATTTTTACAGTTGAAAGTTAAATCAGAAAAAAAGAAAGTTATTTTAGTAAAAACTGAGCATATCAAACAGACAAGCGTCTTCAGGTTATTTTAAAGCTAACTAGTTTTTATGATATAAAATTAAATGCAAACTTAAACAAAAATCATAATTGTTTATTTATTTAAAATAGTTCTATTATTCAAAATTAGTAAATTTGTTTTTGCACATCATTATATCAGTAAAGGAGATTTTTATTGAGAAAAAAAATGAGCATATCAAGCAAACAAACGTCTTCAGATTTTTTAAGGCTAACTCATTTTTATGACATAAAATTAATTAAAACGTAAACAAAAAACATAATTGTTTATTTATTTAAAATAGTTCTATTATTCAAAATTAGTAAATTTGCTTTTGCACATAATTATATCAGTAAAGGCGATTTTTATGTAAGTTAAATTTTATGAATTGATCCGGTTTTCATGACGCTAAAACAAGTGGCATTTCTGCCCCATAGAATCCCCCTGAGTAAAATAAAAATTGTTTACGGGAAAACCTTCGCTAATATTTTGAAGTCAATGAAGGTAGCCATTAGGAATGACCAATCGTCATTGACCACCATATTACAGCAGAGCACTCCCGAAAGGTATACATAAAAATTTTTAAATAAGGCAAAAACTTATATGAAAAAAATAGAGATTTTTTGAAAAAAATTTTATTGTCACCGCATAATGCCTTTTAGTTTTGTTAAGGTATTTTAGTTTTACCCCGAGTTTAAGACAGTCAAACTTTTTTTCATCATTTTTCTTCCTAAAAGATTTTCGAAGAGTAATCTTGAAGAATTACAATAAGATGCCTACCTGTGTTGATAATCATCCCACCTTCCGTAACACAGATCGATGCCACCCACAAAAGCGTAAGTTTGGTCTACACAAACGATTTTTTCGTGATGGGCCCATAACCACACTCCTTCAGAAACCTCCGGATGCCGAATCACCTGTTCAGAGGGAAATGTTTTTTTAAATATTTATGAATTACCCTTTGGAAATAAAAGACGAGTGATTCAATTTCAAAGTGGCCGGATCACGCTACTGATCAAAAATGACATCACTACTTGTGGAAAAGGAGACTATATGTATCGGCTGAAGTTCACGCGATTTTGGAAAAAGACTTTTATAAGACTTGATAGATAATAAATATAAATACTGTGACTGCAGACAGCATATTGTTTTGTTCCCATTACAAATTTTATAATGTATAATGCATGCGACTCAATAAATGTTTCTTCTAATTATTGAAATCGTTTAAGATAAAAATACTATTTACACTTTGTACAATTTTGAGTCATTGAAAGAAAACTAAATCCTCATATTACGTAAGCATTTAAAAGAATGAAATAAGTCCTGAGTAAAAACTAAATCTTTAATCAAAGTTAAGTAAACGCCTGTCGATACATAATACCATCTCCCTACCCACAAGTAAAGATTCGACCGATAGAGTGATCCAGCCACTTTGAAGTTTAATTCCTTATAATAAAAGTTTCAAGGTTACTCAATTTCCTGACACTCCGTTACCATGGTTTCGGAAAATCGTATTTTTCCTCAGTTTCAGTGAGAAATTGGAATATACTTTTCGGGTTATAATAAAGGGGTTCTTCTCTGTTAATTGTGAAGGGAATTTTTAATTTTCGTGAACATAAAATAAACATTTATTTCGAAAACAAGACGATACAGTAGTAAAGAAAACCAGTAAACAAATGAACATCTCATAGAACGACCTCTCTCGTTAACATACTGTCATCGTCTTTACTCAAAAGTGCACGGCACTCTTTACAACGAACTCATTCTGCGCTAGGGGAATTACCTTGGAAACCTGAAATGGAGGGAAAAGCAAAATTTGCCAAAATCATGGTAACGGAAAAGTGTGGAGAATGGGTTAATGTGCATCTTTAAGATGACTTTTCTATTTGCAAAGAATATGAACCATTTTTTGCCGAGTAAATCAATGTGTAGATCGTGAAAAAAAGACAGAAAAGAGAAAAAAACGGAAATCTTAATAACTTTTGATCTAGTGAACAGATTACCACATAAGATGTAATCTTAAGGGAGAAAAATTCAAGTATGCTAATTAATTTTTCCAGAGGATATTTTTAAGTTACATGAAAGTAATTTAAACATACCTTGTAGCATTACCAACAAATGTGGGTTCCTTAACCTCTTACAATGTTATTTTTTCAGGACACAAAAGAATCGTAAGCTTACATTTTCATTTAGTTATTCTTAACTATAACTTTCCCCATTAAAAAAAGTGATTTTTACGGACTTCATCAAACGGTACAAATATCGGCCTATTAAAGAATACTTTTTTGCAACATGAATATCAAACCTTTAATCGTAAAACACAAAATAAAGAAGGAGCTGCATAACTGATTGGAAAAAAAAAATTATTCTAATTTTCTTTCAATGTTCAATTTAAAATCTTACTTTAATATTTCGATGCATTCTGGAGAGTTTCTTACTTGTGTGCTGGCTGTCGATGCCCAGCGCAACGTTCAGCTCCTTATACAGAAGTATGTAAATTCTAACTCCTTCCCTCTGAAAAGAAAGTTATCATCATAATACCAACAAACCACTGAATATGTTATTAAATAAACGTTCAATTGTTGGGTAAAAGTAAGCTTGTGTCTTCTTTTCAATGATACAGGGTGTTCCATAATGACTACCCTTAAATTAAAATTTTTAAAATCCTCGTTAAACATGAAGTCTAAAATCTATGTATATTAGGGGTCTTTAAATGTATATCACGTCAGTCCCCGGCGACTGACACATAGCTTTCCTTTCCGACCGCAAAAGTCACCTGTGATCGACAGTGTAAATGTGCTTAATTTTTTATTTATTACAATCAAATCTTTGCATATTTTAATCTGTTAGTTGTGCGATTCGTATTGCTACGCCATTATACAAGTGCTTCTAAGCAGAAATCGTGGCCTGACGTAGATTTCTTTAAAAATACGCTCATCGTATTGAAGCTAGAAATAAAACAAAGACTTTGTCGTATTACTAGTGAGAAATGAAAAGAAAAATATTTTTGCTGATGAAACTTTGAGGATGTTTTTGATAGTTAAACTTTTTCTGATTCCGGTACTTTTTGGGTAAAGGAACCATGAGAGCCAAGGTGACTCAGGGGATACAGCGGTCTCCTTCCAATGAGGTGAACCCATTTCGAATCAGCAATGGCTGGTCGAAGTGAATCCCGTAACCGACTCACACCAACCACAGTGCTGAGGCAAAAATATCCACAGTGGTAGACGGATCGTGGGTTAGAGTCCCCATGCCATCAGGCTAACCGTGGGAGATTTTCGTGGTTTTCTTCTCAATGTAACTGAAATGCTGGTTATGTCCATCAAGATATCCTCCACGAAGGCAAAATTTTTCCCACTACTTGATCCAGGAGTTATCTTGACTTCTGAATTAGGTTCAAAATTACAAGGCTACGGAGTTGAACATTAGAAGTCGCAAGCCCCAAAATTGGGTCGACTGTTCTACGATCGTTATTTTATATTATCATCCATGGGGCCATGAACCATGGAGCCAATTATGAAGCCAACAAACAAGAACAACTTCAGATAATAGTTTACGCAGGTCAAAGGGGAATCGATAATAAATATGGGTGCATGAACGACGACAATACCGAGACCATCAATAATAATACTATATTATCACTTACGTATCGAATACGATAATATTGCGATTATTATTGATAACTGTAATTATCGAATACGATAATGTCAGGCGATTATCATCTATAACATAACACATCAAAAAGTACTCAGTCTATTGTTCATAATAATCATTGAATACCATATTATTGTGTGTGTTGATAAATTTTATTTATGCATAAAAAATATCGGTTAAGAAAAAAATAATAAAAACTAACCAAATTGGAAAAAAAAATATCACGATCCATAGCTAAATTTTGATATTGTTTACAATGTAACGTGATATTAGAATTCGTATTTATCGGATGTATGAGGCACTGTTCGTGTTAAGGTAACTCGGAAAAGCTAGCACATGGTTCTTATAACCGATAATTTAACAAGGAATCGAAAAATACATATTATTTTTATTACGAAACACATTCCATTATTTCCCATGCAACGCAATGGTTGGCGTTGCTTTTTATAAAAATAAAAAATATAGAAAGCATATTTTTTTTTCAACAATTCATTTTTATTCATTGACATATTTTATTATTATGATTACTTCTAGAATTTATCGAATTTTCTTCAATGGACACTTACTAAGGCACGGTGGCTCAGGGGAGAGAGCGTTCACCTTCCAATGAGTTGAACCAGGTTCGAATCCCAGCAATGGCTGATTGAAACGAATTCCGCAACAGGCTCACACCGACCACATTACTGACGTAAAATATCCTTAATGGTAGACGGATCGTGGGTTAGAGTTCCCTTGCAGTTAGGCTAACCTTGGGAGATTTTCGTGGCATACCTCACCTTGTAACGCAAATGTGGGTTGGTTCCACCGAAAAATCCTCCAGGAAGGCAAACGTTCAGCGATGGTTATAAAATAAGAAAAAAGACACTTACTGCTTTTGTCCTGAGCACGTGATCGAGCTGCCAATAATGCCCCTGCAAGGTTGGCCTTTTCAAGTAAATTTCAGGAGAAAGCCACCAATCTGCTATGAATATTTCTTCCTTCGCTTTCATTAGAATTTGGGCTACGGCCTCAAAGTACGTAGCCCCATCAACAATCCTAAGGTTTTTTTTTAAAAAAAAATGGTTATTGGATACTCTTGATAAAGTTTTATTACTTATTTAAAAACTGATCCACTTCCTTTCAGTGGAGTACATCCAATTGAAAACTTTAAAAGTTTTAAAATTAAAATTTTGGGAAGTAAATTTTTAGCTCAAGGAAAGTATTTCCTGAAAAATAAAATATTATTTTCATGAAAATTAATTATTGCGGAACTTACGACGAATTTGACTACAGATAATATTCAATATGTTTTCATTTAATTAATTGACAAATTTCTAAACACATAGTTTTTTTTTTCACTTAATATTTGTAACTTGAAGAAAAAATAAACTTCACCTATTTTTCTTTATTTTAGGATATTAGTGTGATCGGTTTGAAAAACCATAGATCTGGTCATTCTATTGTGCGTTTACATACTGTTAATTATATTTGATGAATTATTGTAAATTATATTTAATTAATTATTGTAAATTATATTAATTAATTATTGTAAATTATATTTAATTCATTATTGTAAATTATATTTAATTAATTATTATAAATTATGCTTGTTTAGAATTCTAGACAAAAATTAAAGACAAAACGATAAACATTTCACAAATTCAATATGGGAAGATACAAAAATGTCATAGAAATATTTCAAAATCACTATTGAGTAAAGCGGGAGAACAAAATGTTTGATTTCCGGTTGAAATTTGAAGGTGTTTCTAATAATCATCAAATGGCAACCAAACAGGTTTCTTTGTATATTCGTCTTTCTCAATGGTGGCAATAGATAACAATTTTTACGGAACTATGGCGTAACTGCCACTACAAATATTAAATACCAAAATCACTAGATATGTTAACTGGATTCTATCACGAGAGGTACCTTTTGATAGATGAAGGTTGATATAGTCGATAATTAAATCCACCAGCGGACGTGATATGAACTTGCCAACATTGATGGATGATGGTCCACTTTAAAACAGTTGATTTGCTTAAAAATATACTGCTCAGAAGGTGAAGTAAATTAAATCTCCCGGTTAATAAAGACAGAAAAAAATTGAGAAAAAAATGCTATAAATGCTATAAAAAATGAAGAAAAAAAATGGGCGGAATGCTATAAAAAGACGAAGAAAAAATAATTATGAGCGAAATGCTATAAGCAAAAAAATGAAGAAAATATATTGAGCAAAATGGATATAAATAAATAAACAGCATGAATCAACTAGTGGTAACAGTTCATCGAATTCTATCACAGATAAAATTCTGGAAGGGGAATAATGTGGTGTAACTACCACTATAAATATTGAATACCAAATCACTAGTATATAAGATACGTTAACTGGATTCCATCTTAAGGTACCTTTTGATAGATAAAAGTTGACATAGTCGATTTATAATTCCCCACAATACACTAGGAATGTTTCGCAGCAACACCTTAATTAAGTTGGAGCGAGTTTTCAAGGTGGTTCAACCTGCAAAAATATTTATAAATGCACGTTTTTTTCTCGTTGTTTTAATCGTTCAGTCGGCGTGGTGGGTTCTTCCGTTCGTCCCCGCCAATCATGACGTATTGTTCATCTAATCAATACATTCTAATATAAAATTCCTAGTTTTTTTTTAAAAATCCGAAAAATACGTGCGCAGAGTTAGGTGGTTGAGGAGTGTGTTGCAAAGGCCAGATAATTTCTACTATCATCTGCCGTACGATCAAAAGTGCGGTAGTGCTGTGGCGTAACTACCACTACTAATATTAAACATCAATTCGCTAGTACATAAATGTTAACTTGTTCCATACAGAGGTACCTTCATTTGATTAATGAAGGTTGACGTAGTCAATATTACAATCCCCACATTGGTGATCCGGACACATTGGTAATATGAACTCGCCAACATCGATGGATGATCCAGATTAAACAGTTGATTTGTTCACAAAAAAGCGCTTTAAAATCCGATGAAGTAATTACAATTCTCCCGGCCAATAACAAAATAAAAATTATTCTAGTTTCATAATTCCACTACAAAATGAAGAAAATTGTGACCCATTGGCAAAATGGTTGTTGTCTAATTTTTTGGAAAAGAAACTTTATTGTGTTTTCATCTTGGAAATCTGTAACAGTCATCCTGAACTGCTCGGTACACAATTTCGCAGACATATCTTAATGCAGCTCTGACGCATTCTGTGTCAATTCTTTTGATCACTGAATAGACATCGAGATCAATATTAACATTTTCGGCTGGGTACAATGGTGTTTGATGGAGATTGTAAGCAGCATCATACACCTGTTTCGGATTCACCATTTCATACATGAAATATGATTTGAAAGCTAGACTTTTTCTCAATTTTGCATCAATAGTGAATGAATCATTTATATTGCGTGGAAGACAGTTCGCGGTCTTGTGCAAGTTATTCGGTACGTTGACAATAGATCCTTTTACCCCTAACTAGTGATCAACATCCAGTTCTCGTATTTGCATGAAAGGAGTTCGGAGCGCCACCATTCAATCTTCGGTAGGGTTCAATTCTCTCAACCACTTTGGTAATTTTGTAAGGGACGGGCTTCATGCTTGCGTTTTCGAACGGAATCCTTTCCTTTTTCTGTTTGTGTGTAACGCTTAAGATATTCCCGTCTACGTTATTTGGCTTCGGCTTTTTCAGCCTCGGTAAGTTTAAGCCTTGGCATCGTTTTCTTCTTGCTTTACTTTTGGGACCGTGTCAATCAGTTTGGACCCTCTTTATGTGTGATATTCACCTGAATTAGTATTGAAAACGATCCAATTTGAACTGTAGATTAGAATTTCTGATTCTTAATTAAAACAATAAAAACCAAAATATCGTTCAAATGATAAAATTCTCTTTTATTCACAACTCAAGAAGTATTTATGGGATCTCTCTGATCCCATATCTCAAAAATAAACCCACCCACTTAATGCATAACAAAATTAAAAGTTAAAAAAAAGAAATTCTAAAAAAATTATCAAACAGCTGCGGTCGCCATAGCAACGCATGCGCACTGTTTACTATTACTCTTGACATTGTTGTTGAAAAGTGGGGACGACCAGAAATCCAAACCAGGACCCATTTTGCCAATGGGCAAAAGAGAGAATAGAAATAAATAAATAAGCAAACAGCATTAATCAACTAGTGGTATTCGTTCATCGAATTCTATCATCGATAAAAATTCTGGAAGGGGAGTAATGTGGCACAACCCTCATTAAATAACAAATGTTAACTTGATTCTATCTCGAGCTACTTTTTGATAGATGAAGGTAGACATAGTCGATAATTATATCCCCATATTGCAATTTGCGATACTCTCGTCTCCAAATCATCTTTCAATTTAAGATGGATCCCACTAAAACAACCCAATAGAACAACCAAACCAAAAAATCATTTCCTTTTAATGACAACCTACCATCTGCATTCCGAGAGAGGACGCACAAGAGCGTACGAATTGAATCTGTTTGGACGAACGAAATCGGCAGATTTTCTGACCATCATATTAAATTCAATAATCCAGGACTCCACTTCATACTCGCTTTCACATTTGACGTACAATTTCCTATTAAATGTCAATAAAATGTGCTTTTGATTCATATTCAATCATATGCATAATTATTGATTGATATTTTATTTATTGATGCTTACTTGTTAAGATTCTGTATCAAAATACCCATTTTCGACTTCGATCTCCCGCCACCCGATCTGACACGAAACGCTTGATCTAATAATAGAACATTTTCTATTTGTCCTGAGTGTGGGTTTAGAAGTCCAACGAAGTCAACTTTCATGAAAAGCCACCTGTAAAATGAAGCATTCCTTTAAGCTCAATGCTTATTAATTCATTAAGAAATGACATAGTTTCGTTTTTTACTACAGATCAATCTTTTTTATTTAAAAAAATATTAATCATCTACAGGTTTCTGCTAAAGTGTAGAAATCTTATATTCTACAGATTATCTAGCTCATGTGCCAGATTATCTAGGAAGACCGTTAAAGTACTAAAAACAAAGTGTTTCATTTCTCAACGTACCTAACTCATCTGCAAACTACCTAGATAATATCTACTTGTCTACTAAATTGAATCTTAAGATCTCTGCTGGAACAAGAGCAACGTACACTTAAATTAACATAACAGGGAGATTTCGCAAATTTATGTTAGCTTCCGTACTCTCCCATACAGTGGCGTACGCAAGGGAGGGGTTTAGGGGTTTGAACACCCCCCTTGAGCTCTGACAAAATGGCAAAAATAAAAATTTTAGTTGAAATTATGCGGGTATTATTTTTTAAGACTATACATTTTTATTTGCCATATGCCTACCTTTTTTTCTCACGGTATTTCTCAGAATACTGAAAAAAAACATTTACTCTAATAGGGTTGTACTTTTGAAACCAAATTCACGTGATACTGTTACGGAATGGTTTCTTTCTGTTCTGCCAGTCGCGATAGTTTTCGAGACTGGCTGTCATTCGCGAGGTCTTTACGCGATGATTCTGGAATCTTAGACGTTCTGTCGTCTCTGAGACAATTCGAGAATTTTGGAGATGCGGTGAAAAATTATATAAAAGGGGGAACGGAGTACAATTTAAGTTTTTCTGTTGTTCAAAATGTGATACTTCCGTTGAAGAAAACGTTTCTAGCATAACAAAATCTGATGAATGTGAAAGTGGCCCTCAAAGTGTTACTCTCCACCCATATGACAATGAACTTTTTTTCAGAAGACATTACATGCTAGAAGATATTACATTATGTTCTTAAACTTAAAAAATTAAATCAAAATTTAACTAAACAATGTTGTCTAAATAAAAAGTCAAAACTGTCTAAATTAGGGAAATAATAGTTCTTTATCACATACTCGAATTTCTTTTAGTAGCTTCAGAAAATTATGAACACCCCACCTTGAAAAAATTCTGCGTACACCACTCTCCCGTACGTAATATTTCAAGTAATTGCGCATGCGCCCGAGAAAAAATATCACACTTACGTAAGTGAAAATAAGAGATTTTGCAAAAATCCGTAAGTTAAAAACGCTAGCGTATTGGAATATGATTTTAACTTTTGATCACAAAATCAAAACAAACATTCACGATGAGCAGAATCATTTGGTAGATTAATGAATTCAGCGATAAAGAATGCAGCTTATTATTATTATTAATATTTTAAAAAATATTATTGAGCTTGATTATTTAACTTTTTTTAAAAACTAAATTGTAGGGGAGAGTGGGGTCAATTGTAACAGGGTACGATTGTAACAGAGCAAAGATTTCGAGTGTCGGGTTCTAGATTTGGTTCCTAGGTGGTGCACAAGGTGTATTTAACAAATCTACATGTACACCCCTGATGGCAACCATTTTTATGTACTTTTGAAAGAGTTACATCACAAAAGATATTTCCATGTCACGCAAGTACTTTTTTTGGTATTAGAATATTTTATTGTAATAAAGTAATTTTGTTTAAACAAATAAAAATTAGTAACCGAATATGTAAGTGGACACCTTAATTAACATTTCAATAAAAAAAAGATTAGTTTTGCTAATTAACTAGCATTGTTTTTAACAAATGAAGCTGAAATGGCGTCTTGGGGACAATTGTAACAATAAGTAAAGGGACGATTGTAACAGCTGAAAATAAATAATCTTATGTTTACAAACCATTACTTAACTCTTTAAGAACCACCAATAGTTTCCTATAGCATTTATATTATGTTGCATGTGAATTATTTTATTTGTCACCTTTCACAGCATAAATTAAAAATTTTAACCCCTTAAAGTTAAAAGTTTAACCCTTTAGGTCAATGCTCATTATTATTTTTCTCCTAAAATATCACTACTATTTTGATCAATAAAAAAATAAATCACAACTATGATAATATGTATAATTAACTATGTTTTAGTTGAATTTATGAACTGTTACAATTGACCCCGTAAGTGGGGACAATTGTAGCAAGTGCACGATTGTCAAAAATTGTTAATAACTAATATAATAATATTTAAAATCAGGTATTTAATTTTTTTTCTAGTAGAGGATAGTCTACTTTACTCGTCTGTCAATTAATAGTAATAATATATTGGATTTTTTGTTAGATAAAAATAGTTAAGTAAAAAATGTTACAATTGACACCACTCTCCCCTATAGTTAACATATAAATATAATTCATAATTTTAAAATAGCAAAAACATATCTAGTTTCTTATGGAACTTGGGTAATTGGACAACTATATTGTTGAACAAAAATCAACAAAATTATTTTTTAATGAATGAATCAATGGTTATAAGATCATTCAATTCGTATCTAAATTTCATCAATACATTTCTTCAAATTCGCCTTCCATGTCCGTGTTTTTAGTTCGAAGACAGGCTTAAACAGAAAACAACATTCAACAGCTGTAAACAGCGTGCTTGTGGCTTCGTATTTGCAGCGCAAATCACGCCAACATAGTATAATGATACGTAGCATCTAAAATAAGCGCGAGCATACGCAATTGCTTCAATCTTACATACTGGAGCGTACGGAAACTAACGCAAAAGCGCGAAATCTCCTTAATGTTATTGATATCCTTTTATCTAAAAAATCAAGTGACTACAATTGACACATTAATTGTTAGAATCACTTTAAAGACAATCATGCAAGTAATCAAGCGGTTTGAAATATTATTACAATTAATGAAATAAACATGGCATTTATTTATTATTTTTCAATATCTAAAGAATCGTGTTAGTAAATACATTAAAACAATCAACCCATTAGTTGATAAAATGAAACAAGCTTTTAATTTTTAACAATACTGAAAGCTTTAATGCGCACATTACCTGTGTAAATTGCGAAAAACACTTAATTTCAACGACAACTTGATTTCAACTTGAATCCACACATTAGTTGATAAAATGAAACAAGCTTTTGATTTTTAACGATACGGTAAACTTTAATGCGCACATTACCTTCTGTTTGTCTACGATAGGTACTCTGCCAGACATTCGTCCGGAGCTGTGGCGGTGACTATGGTAACGAGGTATGATTATTTCAATTAGGGATGCGGGGTCCCTCTTTAGGACTGGTTTCGGCACAAGAAATGGAGACCTCTTCATGGAAGCCACCCTCCCTAAAATACCCTCTTCTTGTTTCCATAGCACCAGACTGCCGCAGACTTAGTGGCGGTCAGAGTACCTATCTTAGACAAACAGTATGTAAATTGCGAGAAACACTTGATTTCACACTTTAGCGAATATGCGCTGGATAATGTGCATATTAACGCTTTTGAGCTTTCTCGGTAACATATATAATAAAATATCTGTATTACGGCGAACAGAGGTGGCATTTACAGCAGTGAAGTTGAACGTAAGTTAAATGCCTGACTGCGAGGGGAAAAAAACGTTTTCGATTGTTTTCTTTTCAATTTAAAACTTTTTGCCTGATATTTGCCCACAACGTTGTAAAATGAAGAAGAAAAAAGAAAAACAATTCCATTCAATAGATATGTATCAAACAAATCTATTTACTAACTAATAGTAATAGACATAAAAATTAAAATGCTTGTTTACTGAATTCTTCCCATACATAAACTTGTCTATTTATCCACCGGTCGGAGAAATTAAAATTTCCAACAAACAACTTCAGTCTGATGGAAATTAATGGAAAGAATAATAAAAAGCAACTAATATGCTTTGTTTATTAATGTAATGTCTATCTTTAGCTATAAAAAAACAGAAATGAAATTGAATTTCGGCGAAACTGATGCATTATAATAAATTTTTTATGGAACACAATTACCAAAAATGCATGCAGTAAATTTGGTAAACATCGTATCCATATGCGCAGCTTGTGTAAATAATCTATTTTTTTAAACGCTTTTTTTCCCCTCATAAATTTCAATATAAATACTGAATCTTCAAAAGTGAAAGCTATAGGTTCATCCAATAACAGCAATTTCAAGATGTCTTCTTTACTTTACTTGCTTGTCCTCGTCATTTTGGCCCTTTTTGCTACTCTAGGTAAGTCTTAAAATATATTTCACAAATAATAGTTATAACGTCGATTTTTCCCACCATTTCTGTACTAAATGATTGAAATTAGGTCTCTCTCTACCATGAAAATAATGAGTATTTTTATACTAAATTGTATTTCGGTCTTTCTCTAAAACAAGTATAAATTTATCACTGTTCAGCATAAAAAAGATGTCTTTTAAATGGAAATATGAGTTTCTTGTATATTTTTGGCTCAATTAAAAACGGATTTGTTGTTTTTTTTCTTACCAAGCACTATTTTTTTAATAATCCAGAATTTAACTTGGCGACTTTAAGTACTTTAGCAGAAAACAATAACAGCTTGCAAAAAAAAAGAGGGGAAAAATAGGATTATGGCCAATTTGGCGACAATTTCAGTGATCTCGGTGACAAAAGCCATTTCTACCTTCCTGAAATTTTGAGGCTTTAGATGGTTAGAAGCGTGATATCCGAGAATTCACTTTTAGCATGATGTCTTTTTTTTCTTCTTTTTTTTTACAAAAACGGTATTTTATAGACCATTTTGATTCTGATATATGAATCAAGCAATTTTTGCACTTACTTTTGTATATACAGTTGTATCTAAAGAACAGAAATCACATCCACACCTCTTGGCACTATCTTTGATTCATGTAAAATTTTAACCCAATTAGAAATAGGGAATTTCATCGTTAGCATTTTCAAGATAGAAATGTAATATTTTACCCTTGTTTTTAGAGTTTTGAAAATGTTTCATGTTTTTTAAACATATTTCACGTATTTAACATATTCACGCTTAGAGAGCTTTATTGTAATACCCAATTTGGATTTCAGCAATAAACAATAGTAAATGTATAGTTTTTAAAATACATTCCTAAATTTACTAGCCGCCCCACGTTACTGTTTTAAGTTTTAAAAAAAAATCGGCAGTAGTTCTAAAAGTTGTCGAACGCTATTTCTACTATACTCCTTGCAAGTTAAGAAAAGACCATTGCGGTATAGGATTTAAGTAATTATCAAATCATTAGTAGTTCCATTTTATTAAGCTATCAAATAATAAATTCATATTTTCAAAACAAAATAAAAGCTTTTAAAAGTTAAACTCGTCGGACAGAAATTTAATTCGCGTTTTTTTTTTGCGATATATATCATAGAACTATTAAAAAAAAAAGGTTATAGTTACGTAATCTTACTGGAATCCTAGACTTGGCGACATATTTCGATAAAAAACGCGAACATTCGTTCTTGAAAAAGAAACAACTATATGACGTAGCAAGAGCATTGGATTTGAGTGGTCCAATAAAAATCGCGAGTCTTATACTGACATGCTCTTAACTAACCAAATGCGAGTTAAAGAATTTTTACTTTTGTATTGCTGTAGAAGAAAATCATCTGCAAGAAACAATATTTATCATCAGTATCTTTAAATGCTAACAGAAAGGCTTATATTTGTTACGATATTTAGACATCATTTCAATTAATTCTTATTGCTTCTTAATTGATTATTCAATAAGTTTTGTTTTACTTATTTCACACGATTTAAGGAAGCAAGCAAAAAGAAGGCCATGCTACGCCGTTTCAAGAGTTGGCGATGTTAATAATTATACGCACTTGGAGCTTGGCATCCTTTTAGTTTACACTTATTGTTAGATGCAAACTGGCTAAAGGATAATGGTTTTTTCTTAACTCAACAGAGTATAATCTAATGTAGCCGACACCTACTTTCTTACCCTTCATGCACTCTCAACGACGGATATCAAAAATTCAAACTAAAATCCAGATAGCATTAGAGTTTGTCCTCAATTAAAAGGTAAAACGTGTGATTTGTTACGCAAATTTACAGCAATATTATCAAAGTGTTACGTTGGACTTAATGCTTCAAACTGGATGAGATTTTGTCCAACATAAGCAGTATTTGAGAGAAAAATAATTTCAAGGCATTTATTTCCCTTCAAAGTTATATGTTTCGATGCTTTTAAGCTATTACATCATAAATATAAGTTTAATAATCATATAAATGCGTTTAATAATCACATAAATATAGTTTAATAATCACAATCATAATAATAATCATCACAAATATGAGTTGAACGAAAGAGCTTACAAAATTAATCTTTGTAGGAAAATATTTTTTTACTATTTTACTCAAATTTTAATTTTTTGTAATAAGTTAGTAAATGATATTTTAAAGCTAATTATTGGTCTGAAAATTTTCAATTCTACATCAAAAATCTATCATCTTTACTCTACATCTATAGAAAATCTATCATAATCTATATCTTACTCTACATCAGACCATCGAGAAGTCCGCTTAATCCCGTCTACCAGTGGTTCTTTTTATGTTCTTATTTAAAGATCAAGTGATAAAAATGAATGAAAGAAATCTGATTCTGGGAGAAAAAAAAAACTAATTTAAGGTTTTGAGATTGATCAGGAGTCAGCATTCGACTGAAATCTTAAAAACAAAAATATGCATGAACATGGTAAGCATTTATTTGCAACCTCCAAAAATTTCAAAACAAAACTTATAATTTTTGATATTGAGAAGAAATAAAATTTGAGAGTTGAATCGGTCAAGAACCATTCTTTTTCCTTCAAATTCCTCTTCGACCAATATTTTCTGAGTGAAAGTTCTGTTGTCTTCTTCACTTTTTCTTTGTTTTCCTTGTCTATGAGTGGACAGGAAGCGTTTTACCCCATCATCAGAAACTCTCGGGGGAACCGATTTTGCACGTTATTTATTTGACCAAACTTAGAATCTCTCAAAATGCAACCGATTTTGATCCAATCGTCGTTTTTGTGAAAAGTTTACATAAATCATTCTTCCACTTTATTCTTAATTTATTTAGAAATATTTTAATTTACTTAGAAATTTTACATGTCTTTAAAATGTACACTAAATTTATTATTATAACATTTTTTCCCTTCTTGTTTTTTTTTTTCCTAGCATTGGCCGGTAAGCAGTAAATATTTTGCATTAATTAGCATACTTTAGTCCAGCTTTTAAAAATTACATTAAATTCATTGATCTAGTTTTTTTTAAAATAAATAAATAATAATTGATGTTTTTTTCCTCCCTCTAGAGCCAGGTTTGGGAGTATTGGGAGGTGAGTATATATATAACTCTAAATATTAAACAGGCAAGCATTAATCAGAATAAAGTTAAAGGATAGACAATCTAAAAATTTTGTGAAAATTTGTAAATCTATTATATGTTTTGTGGGGGCGAATGTTAATTAAGAAAATCGTGATGATTTTCATTGTAAACATTTCATTCTGTAAAACATTGGGCGCTCAAGAATTCTAGATGCTTGATGCAAGTAGTTACACTTTAAAATTGAAAGACATTTTTGGTGAAAAAACTACCATTTCCATTTTGGCATTAAGATAATTGAAGTTTATTATTGTTATTCTGGAAACTTGTAAAGTGCCTATCTTAAAATAATCATAAATTGTTAGATGTCAAATGTTACAATAATGTAATTTATTGCTGTAGCATTTTATTTGTTAGCTACATTATGTTCTGAAGATTCTAGAACGTTTAGAGCATGATGTTTGAAGGTATTCAATTTCAATACTCTGTTATAGAATATAAACTCATTCAGAGGTCGCCTTGCAACGCTTATTCACATGCATTCTACAGTTTATAGTTTTTAAATTCACTAACAAACATGCTCTTCTACTTAGTTTTTTTTTAATCTTCAATAGGCAGGAATATTTTCAGATGTTTTGTTAAAATAAACTACAAATTTTATAAAAATAAGGTCTTGTTTCAGTGGTTCCGTAAAGAATTTAAAAAGTGATCTGTCTAAACTTTTTTGGAAAAGGTCCTGTAATTGTATTGTCGTGAAAAATCTTCTGACTCTAAAATTGCCAACGAAATGGGTTATTTCTGTGAGGGTCCTGTTTTCGGAAATGCTCGAAAATAGGGCTCTGTTTTTCTAAAATAAATTACATCAATTCTTTTCAAGAAATTGTAGTTTTAGCATTTTAGCTCTGTTTTCCAATTTTGTAATGCAATATTTCGTAAAAGATCCATTTTTACTGTAAATAAATAGTGAACAATCTGTTTTTACGATGAAATAAATCACGAAGGGTTTGTTAGCAGACCCATATTCTTCCTGATAGAGTTTTATTTTTAGTATAAACAAATTTAAAATGGGTAAGTTACAAATTTGCAAAAACTTTTTACCATAAGATAAAGATTTTTTTAAAAAAATTTCTATTATGCAAATATTAATAAAACGCATTTTTCTATAAATAAAATAAATCTAATATAATTTTTTAATCAAATTATTTACTTTTAACATATCAATTTCTGAATGAATTGTGACACGTGATGTCAAGATTCCTATGGTTGGTTGACCATGTAAAGCTAAGCACAGATGGCGCTACAGGTTAAAATTTGTCGTAAAACTTCCGGGCTACTGCTTAAGATTGATTTTTTTGCCAAAGCTTGAAAAAGTGAGCTATCCAATAGTATTATGCTTTTAGTGTTCTTAATATAAGGCATTCTTTCAATTTAACTTTCAACGAAACAAACAACAAATGAATTCGGAAGACTCCGCAAGCTTGTTATGAGGCTACCCAAAAAATAACAAATGGCGCTATTTTACACAAATACAGCCAAATAAGAGATAACATTCAAAATATGATAAACCTTACACCTTATTTATATTCTGATATTAATTTTTTTAAATTTGCTGTTGGCTCACGACCTGTTAAAATTTATAAATAACAGAAAACTCTCATGAGTGAAAAAATTACGCGTACATTTAAAAAATAAATCACATTAATAAAACTTCCAAGAATATTAAGCCTGTTCACACATCACCTCGTAAGCATAAGATAAGCGGAGGTAGACACGGGAAGTTTTCTGAATTTCTTCAGGTTCTAAGAAGCTTTTTATTGTTTACATTCAGTCAACCCTTCTGTGATTTGTACTGTGAGACTATTTTCGATGCTCTGTTTTATTATTTTTTAATCGATTTATGACAATAAACTATTTTCTGTTTCAGGTTTAAAAGAAGGAGCCGATGAGATTCTCAGCACTGCAGGAGCTCACAATCAGTGAAAGCTCACGGAAAAGCCCCAACACTGGCGGAATTTTCTTGGAATAAAAAAAAAATATTAAAAAATTTTAAAAAAAAACGTGATTATGTGATTATATTATGCAAGAAAAAATTTTTTGTAAATCCTTTAATTCATATTTTTTAGATTAACAGCGAATGTAAAAAATATCAATCTTCAGAATAGTCAAAAATAAATCAAAGCGACTTCTTAGTCTAATGTTTTATATTTCTTTTCGTTAAATAAAATAGGTTGAGTCAAAAAGAAGTTCGGCTTTGAAAGAAATGCACACAAAAGTTGAATGGCTTACATAAAATATATGTTAAAATAAGTATTTTGTTGACTGAAAAGGGCACAAAGGAATATGCAAAAGAGCACTTGTTAAAAGAAGTGCAAAAAAAATATGCAAATGAAGTTTAATCAATTACGCAATTATTTATATCCTACAAAATTATCTTTGATAACTTATAACCTCAGCATTGCTAAAACGTTTAAAAAATGCACTACTTTTTCAAGCAATAAAATTCTCTGTGTTTTTAATTCAACATGTCAATTTAGTTATGATAAATAAATGTTCTAATTTATATCCTAAAATAATTATTTTATGGACTCATGAATAACCATAATCTAAGAAAATAAGTATTTTATGGACTCATGAAATGCACTCAAAACTTAAGTCAAATTTGTCGTCCATTGTTCGACTAAAGACACTTAGTTTTTAAGTCAGAGGCCATTATTTTTATTATAAAATTTTTATAAATGTTAATATTTTTTTATGTAAATTTCTCAAGAGTTACACATTTCGGAAGCAAGATATCCTGCTGTTGCTGTTTCTAATACCGCTTGTCAATATCAGTAAGCCTGCTTGGTGAAACCACGCGAATTTTAAGGCAGATGGTGCATTTCTTGTTTTTCAATGGCGCCATCTATAGCCAAGTATACGAATTTAGTCACACATACCTTACAGCCCGCTTTAGAGGGCGGACCCATTCCTACACCCATTCATTCATCCACAGATCGTAATTTTGGCCTGAACCAGAGAACGATCCATCTCTTATTCAGTACCCCCAAAGGTATAATTTGTTATGAGAACAAGGTGGACTTTGTGACCAGACAGATATAAAATGCACCAGTCACCATGGGGAGTCTTCGACAGGCGGGGATCAAATCTATGTCCTCTTGGATATGGGCCCAAAGCCCAACCAACCAGACAATCCCAGCCTGCAAAATATCTTATGAAGAACACATATATATTCTTAGCATTTAAGAATAAATTTTTTTGGAATCATAAATTATTTTCCTTAAAATAATTTGCTATTACTTTTTAAAACCCAGAAAGTTGGGTCACCCTCACGCTCTTTTTCTACATTATTAACACTCAAGAATAATAACTATATCCTTCGTGAATAGACTATGCATGTCAAGATGACGCAATTTTTCTACTCTCCACACTTTTCCCCTCTCCGTTACAATGATTACGTCGAATCTCACTTATTTTCTATCGCAGTACGTTTCAGTAAGAAGTTGGAATATACATGAGTGGTGTTGAGCTAGATTTGCCGAGATCATGGTAACGGGGAGAGAAAAAAGTGGGGAAATTGCGCAAATTTGAGACTTGTAATAAAACTTGTGAAGTTAAATATTCAGTGTCCGAGCTAAGAACTTCATATTATTAGCCTGAAAATTAACCAAATATCAAAAGTACTAGCCAAATTTCAAAATTCTTAGCTGAAGGCAAATCATAACAATTTTTAAGAATGATTTTTTACCATATAAAACTTCAATTCAAAATGAAAATTTACTAAAAATTAAATTATTTTATAAAATGCACATTCAGATCAAGAAACATTTTGCAGATGGAGAAGAGAAAATGAGCAATGAATGGGAGAGAATGAAAAGTGTAGATGTTGTTTTATTGTCTTTAAGAAAATGGGAGTAGGTTGGTAATAATTTTTGATAACTTCTTAAATTGGAGCAGTAATACAAGGATAAACCTGAAGCAACATTATGTTATTGTCACGAAGAAACATATTTTTGCAGAAAATAGTTGAATGCATCTTGCTGCCATTTAATCTGCTTTATTGACACCAAACCAAAGGAAAATAAATCATGACTATGATATCGCCTGATCCGTCAGAGAAAGTGGTAATCTAATATAATTCTAATTGGTTATGCGACGCATCTAACGGAAATTACTGCCTTCGAATAAAAAGTACAGCATTCGTTCAGAAAAATTCCCTTGGACTTTTTTTTTATAGTATCGAGGAGTATCTGTATTTTTCTTTTCGGTAGAAAAAAGCATTCGCCAAAACACAATTTTTTTCGCTGAATTTCCGATTTTATTGTATTTGGCGAGACGGCGAATGCTTAGGCCCTGAATATTTTTGATTATGATTAATTTTACTGTAATTCTAAACAATTAGCAAACTTAGAATTAACAATTAGAACGAACCTTTTACTCCAACAGGGGCATATTTCAACACAAGGTTTGGTGACAGTTGCCAGACAGCGGTTCCGGAAACCATATCTTCTCCAGACATAGCCTTCTTTACCTTTCGGTCCTAATTCATCAATGAAACTCAAGGGACCTATTTCCAAAAACTCTAACTGAAACAAAACAGAAGAAAATCCTTCATATCAGAAGTGATTGCATAAGTTATTCGACCTATTTTATACCAAATGAAATACAATACATTTTCCATTTTCATAAAATAAAAAAAGTAATACTAATGGGTGGTGTTTTCAATATAAATTCAAACAAGAATCTCGAGCTCTGGACCTGTTCTACTTCCGGTTAGAAAGTATACAGCTGCTTACTACAGCTTATTCTGCGCGGTGATAATTTCAAACAGATAATTTTGTTCTTAATGCAATAAATAAATAATATAATTTCGGTGAGCAAATCTGCTGTCTTTCATAAGATATTAATGATATTAAGTAATTCGGGTGAGTTTGAAGTGAAAATTTGTTTTAGTTATTTTTATATGTATTGTTAAAAAAGATGACATGGTTGCTAGATTTAGGAAGATCTCGCTTTTTTGACAGACCCTATTTGTCCTTGTTTATTACTGTTTATTCTTGTTGCAAGCCATGCATCGCCATATGTTAGCATTAGCATATTGTTCAAGAAGCGAGATTAAGTCCATTTTACAAATTATCATTAAGATTTAAATTTCGAACAATGCTTTAGAACGATTCTTTTTTCTTTTTCCTTCTTTTTTTTTCGAACGACGATTCTTCCGTTTTAAAATGACAGGTCTTAAAATGCCGATTCTTATAACTATTTATTTTTTTAACACAAATAATATATCAGATAACAAATACACGTGTTCAAGAAATACTACTGAGGATAGTCTCAAAACCATTTGGTTCACGTTGTGAGCCAAATTTTTTCAAAATAGAACGGAAACAGTAACCCCAAAATATAGACTGTAAAGAGTGCTTGCAGTGTACCCTAGTTTAGAAAACAACATCCATAGTCCATCTTACGAAAGAAGATGATTGTCCGTTGTTCACACACCACATGCGACAAAGTTGCTTTTACGAATTTGGAGGTACCTCTGAAAAATTGATAAGTAAAATGTACACTCAATTGCAAAAAAACAGTCAATCAGAATCTATCAATCAGGTATGAGAAAAGTTCGCTTAAAAACCCTTTAAAATATTAAGTAAATTTTAAGTTTTATGCTTTATGCATCACATGCAATAAATAAAACTTATTACGGAGTGACCTTTCCTTCAGTTAAATGCAACTTAAACATTAGTAAATTTAAGCACATTTCAATGCAGCTTATGCAGTAGTGAATTGCACCTTATTTCAATACAACTTAAGCATTAGTAAATAGAAGCACATTTCATTAAAAGACTATTAAATATCTAGTCAATTTTTAAACAAATTGAACTCAATTCAATAATTTTTTTGTAAAAAAACACTAAAACTTAACTGAATTTATGTTGAACTTTAATATGAAATGCCACTTGAAAAATATATGTGTATTCAAAAGAAATATTAAACGTTTTTTGAGTTCGCCTTTTACTAAATTAAGCTAAATGATGAAAAATCAACGAAACTTTACTGAATTTATGATACTTTAAGGATAATTAAAACAGTAAAAGTTTAACTAATGAAAAATTAAATGCGGTTTGAAATTTTTTTAACTAGTTGAGAGCTTCGTCAGTCAACAGTAACTGAAACTGAATTTCCCGTTTAGACCACTTTAGTTACCGGTGACTGACTGTGCAAAGTATGATATAAAACTAAACAACTTAAAAATTTTAGGTAATTACTGAGAATTTATTTGAAATTCACTTAGTTTTTATTTATTACTGATCAAATTTTCATTTATTTCAATGTGATAGTTGCGTTCTTCGTATTGCTATATGACAATATGAGCACTTCTAATCAGGGATCCTGGTCTGACGTGAAATTCCTTAAAAACTCAACGTGTTAAATAACATTAACAACTGAAAATTTTAAAACAAATATACTCACTGTTTCGCGATAATTTCTAAATGCCGATTCTTTTAAAAGATTTTTTAAATAATCTTCTATTTCTTCCTAGATAAAAACAAAAAATTATTTTATTATAAAAGAGACAACTATTGTTAGACGACATTATCGTCTGGGAGTCACCATAACTATTATCAGAATTCAGTTTAAAAACTATGACTATTTTCAGCGATGTGTGTTGATATAATCACATACTTATGTGAATAAAAGGTAGCAGAGATAAATATTGCTTATCTTTGTCTCGTGCATGTTGACTTATATTCTTCAATAGTGCAGGAATACCTAGTGTGACTTGACTCAATAAATATAGGCATAATTAATTCAGTAAGAAAGTTCAGATTGCATTTAAAAATACGAGTTTATTATTAAATGAACATAATTAGTAAATATGCTTTTAACAAGATGGAGAAAAGATGAGTAGTGAGGTGAATCTTATTAAAAGTTAAACATTACATAATTAAACAGCGCCATCCAGTGGCTAAAATAATAAACAGTGAATCATTTAATTGGACGATTAGAGATAAAATATCTATTTAATAAAAATGTGATCATGAGATTAATCGAATTTTTAAGGAGAAGGGTGCGTTTCTTGTTTTTTCAGTGGTGCCACACACTAACGCACAGCCACACTAATATCACAGCCCGTTTTACCTGGAAGACCCAATCATACTCCATTTATTCATCCACAGATCGTAATTTTGACTGAACCAGAGGACGTTTAACTCACGTTCTCACGAACAGGAGCCCAACGTCCTGCCAGTCAGACTATCCCGGCTGCACTGGAGATGTTATAAGTGTATGCATTATGGCGTGGCATGTGACGGTTAAGTGTGAAAAAGGAGAAGAAAGAGGCCTCGAAAATGTTGAAAACTGAAAATTTACTTTCTCGTGAGTTTTTCGAGGATAAAAATATTTATCACCATTCAGATTTTCATTTGTGTCTTCGAATTTGCGAGCTCGTATCTTTCTCATACCGTGGGAATGTTGACTAGGCATAATCCACAAAGTATGTAAAGGATAACTGATGACCCAAAAGCAAAAGGATCAACTCAAGTTTCACTTCCATACTTGCACTCTCAAAAGTCCTTTTTTGTGATTATTTCAATTTGCCACTTTTTTTAAATTTACAGTATGAGATTGATCAATGGGAAGGCATACAGCGGCGAGATCGCTCCATAATGCTGCTAAAAGCAACTGATTCAATAGGGTGTAACGAAGTGGTGAGTTCATGGTTCGCAGATCAGGAAGCCTTTAATATCGTACTATAAATATATTTTATAATCAGAAATGGCAATCCCGGTCACAGTGAACCAAACTGCAGCATTAATTTAAAATGTGTCTGTGACCCAAAATCAATCAAGTGAAGACTAATATTGTAAATATTAGGCGTATATCAGAATTAATTACAAAATTTGAATTTTCAAATAGCTCATAAAAATTAAATACAAGAAATGCGGATCGGGAATTCGAATCCAGCCGGCTGAAGAGTAGTAAATGCTGATTGGTGCTCGTTAAATCTGTCGAGTCACAAAGTCCTCCATGTACCCATAACAAATCCATACCTCTGGGTGTACTGAATTGGAGATGAATCGTTCAGGTCAAAATGACGTTCCGTGGATGAATGAATGGATTCACCTCGTTAAACGGGTGTGATGCATGGATGTGGCAGAAGTCGAATTCTTGTCCATAAATGGCGCCACTGGTAAACAAGAACAATCACATCCCCTCTTCCTTTATGACCTACGACAACAGTTTTCAAAAGATGATTCCTTGTGGATGAAAAATCTTAACTTTTTCTCTCGATCTCTATTTTATTCGTCAATTTCAGTTACTTAGAAAGAAACAGAAACGGACATAGTTTTACAAGCAGCGTATTATATTATTATTATCATTATTATTATTATTTCTTTTCTTAAATCTGCGGTAAAAGAAATAATCTTCAGCGCTAGCTAAAGGGTTTCTGCTACCGGGTTAACAATGGGTTCCTTTCCAATATTTGTGTAATCTACTCTTCTTTTCATTAGCCAATCCCTGCAGAAAAGAACGGAAGTTAAAAGTTCATCTTTATGAAAATAACATTTGTGTTCATACTATGTGGGAAAATGTTTAGTACTTTTTTAATATTCTTACTTATTTTCAAAACAAGTTTTGAGACAAACATTAAGCTATGAAGTTGTATAATTTTTTTAAAAAATATTTTTAATGGTGAAGAATTCTAGTTTGAACAATGTTCTGCATTGCAGACTACTTAGTTATCGTTGCAGTTCATTTATGCCTCACTAGAGCTCTAACAATGGGCTATTGACGACTGTCTGAGAAACATCACTGAGGTTGATCCGTAGACATGCCATCACAATTTTAATCCTCTGCAGAGAGGATGGCACCCCCGCTTCGGTAGCCCGACGACCTGCGCGCGAAGTCGAGCACTTTATGGAAAAACAATTTAACGAGGACCCATACCGCACACCCTCGGTCCCTACGCAGACTGATCAAAGTGGTCACCCACCCGCACACTGACCGCAGCCATTGATGCTTGACTTCGGTGATCTACTGGGATCGCGTATTAACTCTCTTTACTTTCATTCATGAGTATTAATCATCTGCAAAAGACCTCCAGTTGAAAACGTATGCGTATTTATTCTACACCGCATGCATTTTTTCTTCTTCTTCCTTTTGAAAACAAAAATCCCGTGACGACTTTTATTTATAATATTTCCGCGTTCGGTTATTTTTACAGAATCCTCAAAGGGTAACTTTATTTATAATGACTGTTTCTTACTATATATGAAAATCTAATGATGGCGTCGCAGTTTTCCATTGTCGTCCGTGCATTTTTATTGGCTGGAAAATCACATGATAGAATCCAGTTTTCCCACATTAATTTAAAATTGGTTTGGTTGTCATCAGCATAAAATTGATATAAGTCACAAAGTTACTGTTTTCCTACAAATATTTTTGCATCCCTAATTTAAAGATATTTATTTACCTGAACTGTTAGTATTACGTTTTTGATTTTGTTTGTTTTCTAAATTAAGAGTTTAGGAGGATTGTTATGAGTGTTGGATTACCCATTAGGCCTGACTAGGCCATGGCCTGGGGCCCCCTTAAAATGGATTTTTTGAAAATAAATTTAAAAAAATTAAGATGTTCTCCGTGAAATTAATTTTGATAACATAGTTGAGTTTATTGATCGCAAGAGCATAAAAAAAAAAAATTTTGAATACCAAATTTCAGGTACCGTAAACCGGGGCGAGTCTACCCATTTTTTCAGTTTGTCAACTTTCAAGTGGTCAAACTTTTGTAAATATTAAAGAAAAAAGGCTTTTAATAGGTGTTTTGGAATCGCTATTTATCCCTCTTTAAAGCTGTGAAATCGATTTTAGAAAATATTAACAGTTACGCTGTTACTGTATATTTTTATAGAACTGCTGACAAATCTCTCGTATGGGGCGAGTCTACCCATTCTACTAAAATGAATGTTAACATTGTAAATAATCAAATTTTACTATTAAATTGTTTTTTTAGTTACTATATAGGATATTTATGAAGTAAAATTCATAACTTTATTATATATTCCATTTTTTTATTCATAAAATAACACAAATTGAGTATTTGATCGATTATCACATTTTGATCACAGTTTTGTTTTTATAATCATTAACATTATAAAATAGCATTTTTTTCTGATTATTGGTGATAAAAATAAATTAAAATTAATATAAATTTACAATTAAATAATTAATAAATAATAATAATTAAAGATTATTAACAAAATCGAAATTCAAACATTGGGAATCATGAAAAATCCTTTTCCCATTCTTTTGGGAGGTGTGATTTTTCTTACAATGTTTTCTCGTTAAAATATAATAATAAATAAAAAAAAGTTAATTTTGTAATATAAAAATTTAAAAAATAGGTAAAATAAACATATTTTATATTTACATTTATATTTAACCTATAAATTTTCTTATTAATGATAAATTTATCAATGCAGAATTAAAATAATATACTCAAATTCATTTAAAATGACTTAATTTTAATATAAACAAAGTTCTAAATTATATTATTATGCTTTATTAAAACTAAATACGAATGGGTAGACTCGCCCCGCGAATTCTGGCTTTTTGTTTACAACAGCAAAACTTACATTCTTTTTGGTTTTTTTCATATAAAATTAATGTAATCTTAGTCTTAGATAAGTTTATCACTTAACCAAAGTGAAAATAGTAATAATAATAATATACTTACGGAGCATCAACTAAAAGTTTGCTGATTTTCAATACAAATTTCTCAAAAGAGGTTTGAGCAGGTCGGTTAAAAAGACACCAAATAAATAAAAACGGATCAAACTACTACAGCGCCATCTTCCTTAGAGTCTGAACTAAGTCCTCCGTCGGTAAAAAAAATTTTATTTGCAATTTAAAATAGTGAAAATTAAATAAAACTAAAATGGGTAGACTCGCCCCTGGATGAGTAGACTCGCCCCGGTTTACGGTAGCGTTGATTTTCCAAAGTGTTAATAAATTTCAAATTTTTTCAAAATGCTATGATTATTTTTTAGTTCTAATTTAACAAAATAAAGTAAAATTTAATTTATTATTATTTATTTTAATTTTAAATATGATTTCTTAAATGAAAAGATCTATAAATACTTTTATATTTGAGTAAATAAAAAAAATTTAATCTAAGGGCCCCAAAAA
Organism: Parasteatoda tepidariorum; assembly: GCF_982258835.1. Classification (NCBI taxonomy): domain Eukaryota; kingdom Metazoa; phylum Arthropoda; class Arachnida; order Araneae; family Theridiidae; genus Parasteatoda; species Parasteatoda tepidariorum. Next base: position 5,558,922 of record NC_141762.1, read on the forward strand.
TTTGAATGGCCTAGGGGCCCCGCGTACGCTTAATCCGACACTGACTGTCATAATTATTATTATTATTAGAATAACGAAATTCTACGTTATATTTTAAGATAAAGTTATTTGAATCGGTGTCTGATCTTATTAACAGTTTTGCAATTATTATTCTTTGGTGCAAATGACATCAATGTACTGTTACGAATTTCGGTTAAAGAGATTCGTTTCATGATTTTGGACTTCACTTTCAGCTTCATGCGCAAAGTGATGAATGAAAACATTGTATTTAAAATATATCCATCCATTTGGTAAGCAAAAATATTAAAATGCAGTTGTGTTAACTCACGAAATTTTTTACGACAATATACTTTTAATTATACATGTTACTTCATAAAAAGATTTATGTCCATTAATAGATCTTAATGGTATCATAAGGGAAATATTTGGACAAGGGAAGTGGAGGAACGAGTGCTCTTTTCAGAGCATATATGTTTACTTTAATAATTTCAAGTGTTTGTTACAAGAAATACCAATCGGGGTTGATAAACGTCAGCTAACAGAGAACTTAGCCCACTAGTATTAACTAGTTGATAAATGACGCTCTTACTTTCTTTCGAATAGTAGCTTGTTCTGCAATTTCAGCTGATTCTAGAGGAAAAGGAGGCAGGGCTGGTATTTTTCTAGACTTTAACACTATACTTGATCGTTGTGTTCTTACATTCTTTTCGATCCTATAACGAAAAGGTGTTCTTAAATTAATATTCATATCAAAGCACAACAAAAGGGTCAAACATTGATCACTAGAATGGACCCACCCCCGCCTTTGCTCGTGTTACGTATACATTCTGTGATTTAAAAAAAAAAATCCAAAATTCTCTAAATGACATTTGAGGAGAAACAAGAAACAGAGATGATTTGTATTGTGTTATCAACGAAATTGACTTGTTAATGACTCGAAATTGACTTAATTGAGTCCGGTTACAAAGACAAATGACCACTAGATGGCAGCACTACGAAAGAAGATTGAAAATTGAGAACGTATTTGATCTTTGAATTATTTATATTAGATACGCTATTAAACCGCTGGAAGAATTCGAAGATCATATTAAAAAAGAAAAAAGAGAATAACTCAGCCATAACAAAAATTGACCAACGTCTCAAAAAGTACTCAATAATATTTGCGATTTTTTGGGAAGGCCAAGAGCTGTTTTTCGAAGGCTGCGTCGAAACATGAAATGTAATGATGCTTTTTTGCGAATGATATGCTATTTTTATAACTGCTGTGAGTTTGCAACTGTTACTCATGACTGTTTGGTCAAATTTAGTCTAACTAAAGCCAACGCTGTCTAAACTTTTTTAAAAATGACGCAAAATGGAGAAAAGCCACAGTTTTGTGAAAATGAAAAGCATTTGTAGTCCTAATCTTTTAATATTTAAAAACCTGCTCCAATACTGCATTACTTAGGATCATAAGAATTTGCAAATTCTGAGAATAAGGCAGTGATTTTGATAATTTTCTACTAGGTCGAAAAATGTCACTAAATTAGCAATTTTTAAAAAAAGAATATAATAACTTATAAGATAGTTAAGTTATTTGCCTTTTCTGAATCCCAGATAATTCTTCACGGCAAGATTATGTATCTAGTTTAAAATCATCGCATTGCTTCAAGTGTAAGGCACTTAAAGTATCATTTTCTTTGGCGACGGAGATTCGAAAAACAGCGTTTAAGATCTTACTAGTCCGTACACATTGTCAGTGGTCCGTTAACATATCTCGATTAGGTTTTATTTTTAAAAAGTTAATAAGGTAAATGAAAAATTATAATACAAAGAGTATGTAATGTTTACAATTATGATGAACTGTACTATTTTGTAACCAAAATAGCTTACCATATCTCTATATCAATTGCTAGTCTAAGAATCCGTGGAAGGGAGGGGGGGGCAGAGAAGGGGCTTTGACACCTCACTCACATTTTATAGATGAAAAAAGACAGCCCTCTCTAAGATTACAATTTTTCATTCAATATTCGTGTTATTAAATTTAAAATTAAAAAAAGTTATAATAATTTTTTTGTGTAACAATTTTTAAAAAAAAAATTACTATTCTTCCAAGCAAGCTCTAACATTTCCTTGGTGAAAACTGCTATCAAATCATCTCTTACTCTTCCATCCGCAGAGGAAATGTATCTTCCCTAATGCTGTTCAAATCTCTCAAGGAACAGAATAAAAACAAAACAGCGAAATAGAATTTTAAAATATAAAGTTAAATGAGCGATAAATAATTTGCAGGTAATTTATTTCATTCATTTTATCTTAATTTTAAAGCAATTTAAATCAAGTAATTAAAATATTCTAAGTTCGAATTCATGATTGCCATTTTGTGAGGTTATATATATATATATATATATATATATATATATATATATATATATATATATATATATATATATATCCATATATGGCAGTACTTGTACTTTCGTTAAGTACAAGTATTTGTAACGGAAATATCGAATGAAATCGTTACTTTTTTCTAAAACTCAGTAAGTTTTCTTAAAAATAAAAAAATAAATAAAATAAAATAAAGTAAAAAAATGCTTATGTTTTTTAAATTTATAAAATTAATTTGCAATATATATGCATTCACCGGTAACTTCGTGTTTAAATACCTTCTGTTTCAACTTATACTGCACATTCAATTATTTTTTACTAGCTCAAAGATCACAAAGCTATCTGAAACCCCGTGTTTGCTTTGTTTATATTTGTGCTTTTAAAACGTGTTTTTAAAGAGTAAAACAATCTTAAATCAATGTTAATTTAAATAAATAAAAGTAATAGACTAAAAATTAAGGATAATACATAAAATTTCTTTTTCGTGCAAATCCATAAAAAGTTTGAAATTAAAATTATATTTGATTTTAAAATTATATTACACAATTATATTATAAAATTATATTATAATATTCTTCCGAATTTAAAAATAAATTAATGTCCATAACTTTCAAAATTAAAAATAACTAAATAAATAACAACAATTTTGCAAAAACATTGAAGAATATAAGAATATTATTCAATAAAATTTTAGTTAAGTTTGAATTTTCGATTTCCTAGAAATGTACTTTCAAATCGTTACTTTTTTTGTTTTGAACTTGTACTTTTTACTCGTTACTTTTTAAAATAATAACTTTTTACTTTTTACTCGATACTTTTTTTAAAAATACTTGTACTTTTACTCGTTACTTTTTAAAAGTAACATTGCCATATAATGTGTATATCATCCATATATATCTATATCAATATATATATATATATATATACAATATATATATATATATATATATATATATATATATATATATATATATATATATATATATATATATATATATATATATATATATATACATATATTGATATAGATATAGATATATATTTGATATAATTTCGAGCCCTAACTCCGAAGGGGTTGAGAATGCTGATCACGGAGTTGACTAGTCATTACAAATTGCAATACAGCCATTATCTTGATACGCTTCCTTACTTGATGTCGGGCATCTTTATGGTTTGGAGAGTCCTGAATACTGTGAGCTGTGTGTGAAGTCGTTTGAGATCGCTCAAACGCTTTCTAAGGGTCCATCTAAAACAGCCATGTCCCACTTCAAAAGTGAACCTAAATATTGTAGTATAAATATTTTTAAAAAAATATCAGTTTTTATGGAATGTTCAAATAGTTCATAGAATTGACAGCAAAAGTAAACAAACGAGCTGTTTAGCAACATGTGCAGTAATTAAAACGTTTTTATTAAAATAAAAATGAAGCATAGTTATAATAGTTCAAATACCACATTTATGATGAAGAGAGTCGGATTGGTATTTATAAAGGGGGGGGGGGTAATAACGAATCGTTTGTCAATCAGGTTCGTATCGAAAGAAAATCGAAAGTGAAATGTTTACTCACACTCTTTTTCCTTAAAAACAAAAGTGCAACAAAAAAAATAATAATAATAATGGAGAACTTTTAGTGTTACAAAGGAATTGAATAAAATAAAAAAACGTGTGTTTTGAGTATCATTGTTTATTTTCAGTCATGCCAAATTTAAGAAAGGGTTTGGAGGGCAACCCCCCCCCCCCAGAAATTAAACATTACTTGATGAATGAACAGTTGTACGGTAAGTAGGATGTCGATACGTAGATATAAAGACAAAAAGGTTAAAAAGAAAAAAGAGAAAACACGGAAAATAATAAAGATAAATGAAAAGAGAAGAAGAACAAAACAAACATCGTTGAAAAGCGGTTGTGGACATGAATATTAGCTTTGTATTCATATTTTTAATGAACTCATATTATCATGATAGAGCTTTCTATTAATCCAGAATTTATTTTTACTTGTTATTTTTTAGTTGTAAGGAAAATGTATCCGAGAGGTAATAACCTTTCGGACAGTTACATGTCTTATAAAAACTCTATCCTACAATAATGGAAAACATTTTCAGTTTTTGACATATACTAAACAGACTATATATACTAAACAGACTATATATACTAGCAGACATATATATACTAAACAGAGCTGTTTAGGTCACGCGATTTCTCATACTTATCAATAAAGTTTAAAGCTTTCAGAGGTTTGAGAGATCGACAATAAATTATGAATGAAAGCAAGCATCTTTTAAACACCCTGTGACAAAAAGCTTGTAACTGGCATCGATTTCTTTAGTTGTTATTAGCAATAAATTGCATAATATTTAGTAAGCTTAGCTGATCTAGAAATACGGGGCTTTAGACACAGAACTGTCAAGAGCTCCCTTGTCGTTATTTTAAACAAAATTTACTTGTTGTTTAGTGATGAACTGTTTTTAAATTATACGTAAATTACGATTCACTAGCAAATATTAGCTTATATCTATTTCAATATTCATTGACTCAAAATTATAATAGACAATTCTTAAGCAAAAACACAAAATGAAATTATTTGTAAGACTGAGTAGTCCCCCAGAAATGAGGAGGCCCTTGGCCTGGGCCTCTTAAGCCTTAAGATAAATCAGACACTGCCTATACCACATCATATTTATGGAAATGAGGTAATATTTATAAAAAAAATTTTTATCTTACGTTTTTTTCCCTTTTTCTAAGTTTAAAGATATTTAATAAAATTAAACATAAGTTCTGGAGAAATTTTTAATTAATTATAGATTTTCTTTTTAAAATTTGAACAATTTTGCTAAAAATTGCGCAAGACATGAACATTTAAAAGTAGTTCTCTCCATTTTTTTAATTTTGTATTTATTTAACTATCATATCAGTTTAATAAAAATTGTTTTTAGCATTATATTTCTGAATTTGCATGTCCTGCTTCGACTAAGCGGATTCCTTAGTAATGCAAAGAAATATAAAAAATACATTTCTTTAGCGAACATACTTTTTCGAAGGCTACGTCTTAACATGAAAATTTGCTTTTTTTTTTTTTTTAGATGCTGCGAGTTTGCAACTGTTATTCATGACTGTTAGGTCAAGTTTAGCCTATCTAAAGCCAGCGCTGTTTAAGCGTATTTTGAAAATGGCACAAAACGTCAATATTCTTATTGGCGTTTTGCGCTTCAGTTTCCAGAAAATTAAAAGCGTTTACGGTCTAACTTTTTAATATTTAAAAACTTACTCCAATACTGCATTACCCGGGCTCATGAAAATTTGCAAAAACTGAGAATACGGCAATAATTTTTATAATTTTTTTTCTAGGTCGAAAAATTTTGCTTAATTAGCGATTTTTAAAAAAAGTTTAAAAACTTTTAAAATATCTAAGTTAGTATTAGCCTGTTCAAAGGCCCAGATAATTCTTCACGACAAGATTGTGTGTATAGTTTAAAATCATTGCATTGCTTCAAGTGTAAGGCACTTAAGCTATTTCTTTTTCCTTTTGCTACAGAGCTTCGAAAAACGGCGTTAAGATGTTCAGTCAACCAAGAGAATTAAAATTCTACTCAAGTGTAAAATCATCACTGCCTAAATCTGTGGTTTCAACTTTATTAGTAAGAAACTCGTGGAATGCATAGATTTCTAAAACTGCTATATTTAAGTTTACTGTTGTTGTTCATTTACGTCGCACTAGAGCTGCACAATGGGCTATTGGCGACGGTCTGGGAAACATCCCTGAGGATGATCCGAAGACATGCCATCACAATTTTGATCGTCTGCAGAGGGGATGGCACCTCCACTTCGGTAGCCCGACGACCTGCACGCGAAGTCGGGCTTAAGTTTACTGAAAATCTGAATATGGTTATATCGAGCGTAAGTTAATGCTACGTAGCTCTGGATACGCGGAGTGACCGGATCCGGGAAACCGGTACCGAGTCAAACCCGAGTCCCAGTATGCATTTAACTACCGGTACTCCGAACACTGATGTTTCATTAAAATATCGAATAAATATAGTAATAACAACGAACAAATTAATATCAAATCGGATATAACAAATATTTCGGACATTCACCAAAGGGACCATGTGATTGTTGACATTCACCGGTGAAAGTCGACATTCTCGTGATTTCGGTCATTCTCGGTAACGTTAGCACTGTTCGAGTTTCCATTAGAAAAACCAATCTAATAGAACGAGTGTTGTGGAGTTCCAGATAAAATACATGAAGGATTACTGTTAAAGGAAATGACTTTATCAGTGACTTCGCAATGCTTATCTGTGGTCATCTCAAACCCCTGATCACTTCTGATAATATATTCTAATAGATAAGTTTATAAGTAAAAATACTGATAAAAATCTACATGAAAGACATTCACATACAAGAATAATTACAGTGGCCTTGTTATGGTCGCACGAGTATATGGGCCAAGGCATAGTGTTTTTACCAGTGTAGTTAGCATTTGCGGTGCATATTTCTACGTTTCGTAAAACATTATTAACTTGATTCACTATTAAATGCTTTTTTGAAATGTCTTTCCACTTCTATGCTCATTCCATATTTATCTGTTACTGCATAATATAAGTTGAATTCAATTTTTCAAAAAAGTACTGTTAGTTTTCTGCACGAGATTCCTAATTCCAAAATTTCTTTATTATTCTATTATATTTAAAATATATGTATCCATACAGGTTTTGATATCATTTTGGAATTATTTTTTAAAAAGTGGAACTCTTTATAACTGAGACTATATGGTTACTAAAATTGAATGTTAATTTGAATTCCAATGTCTCCGAGTTTCTTCTCAAAACCTTGTTATGACGATTTCTTTTTCGAAATAGAAATTTAGTTTCTTCAGAAAAATCACAATGTAAAACTATTGTACACTAATTCTTTTCTATTAAATGCATAATTATTTTTTATATTACTTTTGAAAATAACATTATCATTGTTATATTTAGACTTATAGTCAACTATTATTACGTATAAATTTAATAGTAGTTATTCTTAAGTTTCACGACTCTACTTTTTAGAGTAATATTTTTGAATATATTTTTCTACTATTTAGAACATATTTAGTTTCGAACTTGTGATCTCGAAAACTCGCTATCTCGAAATGTTTGTAGCGTCTCTTCAACTTTGAGATATCGAGAGTATCTATATATATATTTCTCTTACACGGCGATAAAAAAAAGCCTTATTACAACTCCCCGAATGGCAACGCTAGAAAATCAACCAATGATTGCCGATAAAAATGTGACATGCCAAATCTAGATTAGGAGGCTCAACATATAGCGCTTATAAAAACGGAAACTGAAATAACCAGAGTGTAAAATATTATGTGCTTATGCGCATCGTATTTTTTGATAAATAATTTATTTATTATATATCAGTTTATAGATGGTAACGAGAAGAGTTTTGTGGTTGCTATGGTGACTAATTAGAATGTAAATTGTTTTTTTGAGTGAGTGTGAGATTTGTTTTTTGGAACTGCGATGACAAGAGAGAGAATTCTCACCAAATGAGATTTTTTCCAAAATTCAATGTTTTGTTTATGCAGGTTTTTCCATTGCAATTCACTTATTTCAATTTTTAATAGACTTAGTTATAGCCAAAATTTTTAATCTTTTTAAAGAGATATCAGTTTTAGAAATTTTATCTTAAGATTTTATACTATAGCACATTTCTAATAGGTTTAACGAATTACATGTCATTTATATGAATTCAAATTCATTTTAATGACTTAGTATTTACTAAAAAGATGTAATTTTTTTTAAAAAATAAAGTTGTTATATGGATTTGAATGATTGTTTTGAATTCTTAGAATTTTGTGCATTTGCAATGTACCTAAGTCAGTAGCGAGCGAAGCGAGCTTGGTTTGCGAAGCAAACCATATAAGATTGCGTAGCAATTTTTGGGGGTTGGCGAGCGTTAGCGAGCAGGGGGCACAGCCCACTAGTACTGTATATTCATTAAGTCAATTTCAATGTAGGGGTATGCTTCATCACTTTTATTTATACATATAATTTTTTTTATTAAATATCTCAGTTCTTTTAAAAAAGGTTTTGTAATGTAGAAGAACTTAGGTATCGACGCGGAACGTTGATTTTTCCTGTACAAACGTCTTATTAAAAATTAAAATAATAATTTACAAGAATCGATAGAGATGCTTTCTCGTTTTAAGTTCTGAGCTGAAAACAATCCATAAAATGGATTTTAAGATAAATGATATCAATAGAATGTCTGTTTTTAATTTAAAAATTACCTGATGTAAGTTTTTAACATTAAAATGGCAAATAAAACAAGAAATAGCTTAGTACCCTCTATATTTTTCAAGTTTTAGCTTTTGTGGCTATTATATTATAAAAATTGACTAATGCACTTTATCAAAATCAAACCCACGTATGTTTGACAACCTGCACAAACTGAAATATTTCTTTAAAAAAAAAACTGGAGATTGTCCAGACAAATTATCATATGTGCAAAATATTATGTAGATAAATTCTCACTGGTACAAATTATCATGAGGGATTTTATTATGGGTCTCAATATTGGCACAATGCCAAAGTTGGGCGTCGATTACAATTTTCAATTACGACCGTAATTTATTACAGATATTTACTGTTACGCAATTAATTACTTTCAATCACGATTACAGGTAATTGCGATTACAAGTAATCACAATTTTGATTACATCAGAGTAAGACAAAAATGTAATCGATTGCATTTTTCTATTACAGCAATCAATTACTGGTAATCATGATTACAGATGCAATCAAAATTATAGAAAGTTGTAATCACTATAACAAATAGTTGATTACTGTAATCAACTATTGCAATCACGATTTTGAGCTTTAAATAAAGTAATCGCGATTAAGTAATTGATTACGGTAATTGATTGCTGTAATCACGATTACAGCTTTAATCATAATTATGTTACCTTGTAATCATGACTATAATTAATTGATTAGTGTAATCGAAAAATGTAATCGATTACATTTTTGTCCAAATCTGCGCAATACTATGTATTGTAGATATTCTGAAAGTGTGATTATATGAACCAACAACATTAACGTATCACAATGATATTTTGAATATTTTATCTGGGTGAAAAGACCCCCTTATTTTTGCTGTTTTCTGCTGCGATAATTTGTTTATCATGGATTTTGCACTCACAATGTTTTGAAGGCTGTAAAACATTACGACGGTATAAAGATTCCTATAGAAGAATATATAGAATTAGAAGAATAAGGTGATTTTAAGAAATTTTAATCGATGTAAATGAATGAGAGATCACAAAAACCATAAAATTTCCACAGGAAAGGGAGATAAATAAATAAAAAAAGATTTTAAGTTAAAATAATAAAAATACAATTCACAGTTTAGAGAGATTTCACACTTTTAAAAAGTATCAATTGTGTAGCAACAAACACAGATTTCGAGTTGAACATTTAAGCTCTCTAGCTTCTCGGAAAGTGATCGAAATTTTGATTGACAATTCGGCTCTAAAATGTCGACATAAATCCTGATAGTAACGATCAGGAAACTATTAAAACTTATATTGTCATCTAGCACAGAGCTTCAGATAAACTTTGAGTGCTCTATATGGAAAGTGGGTGACATTTCGATTGCAACATTTGTCACAAACGCACGAGTTAACCCTTTATCGGGCCCTGGTAAGTATATTTCCCACCAAATTCATTAATTCTTGAATGTCGATGAGTAACTATTTTTTTCATCTAAATATTTATACTACCATCCGCTATTAACTTCAGTAAATTCCAAAAAAATAGTAATGAAGAACTATGTTTGCACAAATGTGGGTAACAGTAAAGGTTAGCAGGGGATCAAGAAGAAAAACCTAACATTGAGAAGCAATTTTCTCTTGTGCGTTCATTAATTTCATAATTTTCCATTCAATTGATTTGTAGTTATAAATACAAAATTTATAAATTTGGTTATACATAAGCACAAAAGTTCAAGTTTATAATCAAATCTTTCCAGAAGATAAAATTTTGAAAATCCCACCCACCTTCCCAGCAAAAAAAACATTGTCTCGAAAATTAAATTAATTATAGATAAAAAGCTATATAAATTTCCTTTAATACATCTATCTAAGTCTCAAAAATATTAAAACATAACATGATTTAGATGCTTAATTAAAATTTAATAATTAGCTTCGTTTATACTCAGCATGAGAATGATAGCGACCTGAAATAAATATAATACAATCAGTGATATATTACATTTTAACGATTTTTCTTCCTTATCTAATCTTCCCACAAATCAAGTATCATATTTATATTCAAGCTCTTAAAATAATGAGTTATGTGGTTTTTCACAATGGGCACTTCGACAACAACAGTTGGAAGACAATGACTCAAATTCACGAACTCATTTTCAGTTCAAGTATTTTTAAGATAAAGAGACTAAAAAAAAATATACAAAAGCTTAAGAAATTCGTTTTTTTATTATTATTATTTATTCATGTGAACCCTCCTATAGATAAGGTGAAAGACTTTCCTTTGAAGTAGTTCCTTTACGTTGACAGATTGTTATAAAACAATGGAGGTGAAATCGATTAAACCGATATTTGTCATTTCATTGAAGAGCTTACACATTTTGACAAAAGTGTCATATCCTTTTTAAAAATACATCGCAAGCTTCGAAAAAAATTCTCATATTTGGATAAAGATTGAAATCATATCTCTATTTTATTTTTAATATATATAACCTGTCTTTTTGTTTCCTGGCAAATTTCTAAATTTTATTTTCGTTTGCGACACACCATTACAACATAAATGAATGTCAGAATTTTAAATATTTATATTTTCGAAGCTATTATACAGTCTAGGCTCTTTAGTATGACCCCCATTACAATGATCTTTCCATTATAACGACCCATGCATAAAAGTCACGTTTTGCTGACCAATTGTATTCACTTCTTCTATTGGAAATGTCATTCCCCTTGCTGTGGTTTATTTTCAGGTTAAAACATGTGATCTATTCTGTAATCTTAACGTATGTTATATTTATGTATTTATCGGAAATAGCAGCCTCGAACCAGATTTTAGTGCATTTTTCACTTACGAAATATTACTCTAAAGGGGACTCCCCTTACGAAAACATACGGTGCTTTTGAGGTTATTTTGATTTTGACAAATGTAACAAAATAACCTCAATTTCAACCTCATTTACACCTCACAAAATGAACCTCATATATAACTCAGATATTTGCAGATATTTGCTTGAAGCGTCCAAAAATAATCCGTACACCTCAAAAGCAACCTCCCTAAGCTGGTTGCTCTAAAGTAGATTTCCATCAACCTCAAAACAACTTCAAGTGTGAATAAATAAACAACTTCATAAACTTTGATTATACACTTTGGGAGGTTGATCTTTTTCAGGTTGTTTTTGAAATCGACTTCGAATGAACCTCGACACCTCAAAACAACTTCTTCCTCAAAAATAACTTAAATTTTTGTAAGGGCTTCCACGTATACATTAATATAGAAGAAAAAAAAAGTTGCATTATTACCAATTTTTCAGTTAGTTACGAAATCTATATAAATAAAGAATGTTTACATGTATGCGTGTGCATGCATATTACTTATACAAATCAGCAATTCTGAAGAGATCCGCACCAAATTTGGTACACATACACCCGAAGACACGACGAGCCTAACTTTAGATCCGATCTACGGTTTGCGCGCTACATCCCAAAGAAAGAGTTTTTCATGGAATTTGTTAAATATTTTACAATAAGTCTGACTTGAGCCGTGATGACTCATGGTATAGAGCGTTCGCCTTCCAATGGCACGAACCGGGTTCGAATCCCAGCGATCGCTGGCGATACGTATTCCGCATCCGGCTAGCACCGACCACAGTGCTGACGTAAAATATCCTCAGCAGTAGACGGATCATGGGTTAGAGTCCCCTTGCCATCAGCCTAACGGAGGGAGGTTCTCGTGGTTTTCCTCTCCATGCAACGCAAATGCGGGTTTGTTCTATCAAAAAGTTCTCCACGAAGGTAAATTTCTCCCAATACTTTATCCAGGAATTCCTTTGTCTTCTGGATTAGGTTCAAAATTACAAGGCCAAGGAGTTAACATTAGTAGTCGCAAACCTAAAATTGAGTCATCTGTTCAACAACGGTTATGAAACAATGTCGTTACAAATTCTTTTCGAGAATTAAAATCAATTAATTTCGATAATAGCTACAAATTGAAATTTTAGAAGAACGTGTTGAAAAAGCTAAATTAATGGAGAAAGGGTACTATGATCTTTTTTACTAAATATACTAATAATAGTACCAAAATATCTACTATAGGTACTGCGGAAATAGCCAAACTGTGGAATGGTCCACAAAATACAAGTGAAAATAATAAGTACATGGTATAGTATAATTGCTGGAGAAAAGTGGATGGAATTTTTGACTGTCAGAAATTGAATTGGAGCAATAGCATTATGTAAATTGATGCTGAATATAGTTAGTCTCTTTTTTGATAGGGTAAACCTCTACAAACATGTTTTGTTTAATTTGATAACATAAAGCCACGAAGAAGGGAAACAAATAATAATAGAAAAAAATTGAACTTTTTAGCTTGATTAATGGCCTCGGTATGTGTTTCAGTTTTATGCGTGATTTCTTTATGTTGATTAATACCGATTTATTGATTATTGAAAAATTTTTTTCATTCCGTACGAAAAGCGGGAGTTCAGCTTATTCTTATTAAAAGAAAGCATCACTTTGTTAGAATTGTCCAAGTGTTTCTTAGCTATGCGTTATTATGGATGATTCTTTATACAATGTAAATATTTTTTTTTAAAATTTTATTTGCAATTAGTTTGCGAAAATCATTCACTAAAACAAAACTTATTTAGGGTGATATGTTTTTTTAATTTTTTTATTACCGTCGTTAAACAACCGACCCAATTTACGGGTGGACGACTATTAATATTCATCTCCTTAGCCTTGTAATTTTGAACACAATCCAGAAGACAAGGGAACTCCTGAATCAAGCATTGGGAGAAATTTGAAATCGTGGAGGACTTTTTGATGGAACAAACCCGCATTTGAGTTACGTGGAGAGGAAGACCACGAGAACATCTCACGATTAACTTTACGGTAAGGGGACTCTAATCCATGATCAGTCTACCACTGAGGATATTTTACTTCGGTTACGTTCTGCGGTCGGTGCGAGCAGGGTGCGGCATTCTTATTGACCAGCCATGGCTGGGATTTGAACCCGATTTATCTCATTGGAAGACGATCGCTCTCTCCCTTGAGCCACCACGTCTCAAACTGAATCATTGGTGAATAAATAATATGCAAAGTATTTGGATCTGTTTTAGAGTAACTAAAGTAGCGGTTGGAATGTGTACTAATGTCCACCGCCGATAAAATCAAAAGTATTCAGTCCCCAGCTATCGCTTCCACTTAGAACAGTCAAAGGTAGGGTAATACATCCTTACCAACATTTCTCGTCTTCAGAGTAGACGTCCTGTACTACGACTCGTAATTTACATCCGGGAATCAGCTTCGTGAATGCGGGATCCTTAAAAGGTCGACACTGATCTAGGATTTTAAAGTACGGCAATGACTGAAAGGAGACTGTAAAAAATTTCGATTTTATTTCATATTCTTAATTAAAATTTGTAAATGTTAACAACAAATGAGAGCATACTTCCGAAAATAAAAATACAGCAAGATCCGTTGGGAATCGGGAAAAACTGGAAAATGTTCATAAAAACTGGTTGCTCGCTAAATCCAAATTCAAAGTTAGTATAAAAAAATAAATAAATAAAGTAAACATAAAAAAATAACTAAGGTAACTGATTTTACATACTTTCAGTTACACATTGCAACATTTTTTTCTCCTCTTTCCAAGAAACTTGAATAATTTTGACATTTTTATTTTGGGAAAAAACCTTATCCCTCTGACCTGGATAGCCTGGTTGGCAGGGAGCTGGACTCATGTTCGTGAGAACGGGAATTCGAATCCGAAGACTCCTCATGCAGTAAACGGTGATTGGTGCGCGTTAAATCTGTCTGATCACAAAGTCTTCCATGTTCCCATAACAAATTGTACCTCTGGGTGTACTGAATTGGAGATTTATCATTCTCTGGCTCAGGTTAAAATAACGATCTGTGGATGAATGAATGGGTCCAACCCGAATTTTTGGCCATAGATGGTGCCACTGGAAAACAAGAGCAATCGCACCCTTTGCCTTAATGATCTACGACAACAGCAACTTTTCTTTCTGATATTTTAAGCAAATGAATAAAAAGCACGCTTTCCACAAAAGGTAAATGCTGGAAATGAGCTTTTTCTGACGGTTATTTTTTTACAGCCAGCTTCTCTGACGAAAATTCCTTCCTTACTTTATGGAAACGAGACTATCAGCTGATTCTGGTGTCCACTTTTTTCTCTGAGTGTTGTCGATAGTTTTGAAAAATTATTCAACTCATGACGTCAAAATATTTTTCGTAGTATCTAGCAATTTTAAACATTTAATAGTACACTGTTCGATTCTTTCCTCATTTCTGATACTATTTCCTGCTTTCAAAATTATTTTTCCATTGAATCCAAGAACAAAATAATTTAAAAATGTTTAAAATCAACGCATTTTAATGTGGGTAACTGCAAGGAAAAATTAATGAATAAAATATTGCCTGGGACTAATAAAAATCGAGTTCATATAGTCTCGACTAATTTTCCAGATGTTATTATTCCTTTTTTATAAAGGTAATCCTAAAATTTGTCGCAAGAATTTCTTATAAAATTTTTAAAGAAAGGAGATCAGTGGTCCGTGGTTTCATCATCACCAAGTTGACCAGACAGCCCAATGTGGACCAATGTTTTCCTCTGAAGATTTCTCTATAACGACTTTCGATTTATCTCCAATTCTTTTCACGAATTGCAAGAAAATTAGACTCCACCGAATCAGTCAATATCAATCGAGGCCTTCGCTTTCTTGTTCCAGTGGGACTAAAAAGCAATATCTTTTTTATTGTACTGTCATCACTCATTCGTATCACGTGGGCCATCCAATTCATTCTATGTATTTTTATGTATTTAATAATATCGGGTTTGCTTATAAATCTTGTACAGTTCAAAGTTAGATCTTCTTCTCCAGTTATTATTTTCATTTACCGCATCAATTATACTCCGCAAAATCTTTCTTCCAAACAGTGCGATACAGTGTTATTCCTCCAGTTTTGTCATTGTGCAAACTTCAAAAGCATGCATACGTCAAGACCGGCCTGACAAGGTTTCGTGATTTATTTGGATTCTAAAACAATAGTACATTGAAATTTATTATATTTTGAATTGATATTGTATATTGGAATTTTTTTAATTTTTTATTGTTATTTGAAAACTACCAACTTTTGATCTGCTTTCTTTAAAAATTCGATGAGAAATTCTTGCTCCCAATTTTCAGATGAACTTTATATGAAATGAATATGAAATGAACCTGTAAAATTAGCCGAGACTACATAAACTTGATTTTTATAAGTTGCACGCATTATTTTATTCATTATTTTTCGTGTAGATCCATATAAAAATTGTTGTTTTTAAAATTTCATTAAATTTTAATTTATACTTCTTTTGTTTCATTATTCATAAATCCTTTGGAAAAAAAATTGCTCCTTTTTTTCGCAGAAACACGTTTTAGAGGCGCAAATAGAAACAAAATATACAAGTGCTTTAGTAATGCTAATTCGGTGACGTAGTATCGATCCACACCTAAAACGATTTCAAATATATACGGTTTCCGTATCCTTAAAGTTCAAAACTTTGTTTCTCTCATTCTATCCACTAATTGTGGATCGTATTCGTTGACTTGACTTTTAAGATATTAAAAAATAAATAAATGGCGCTCGGTTAATTTCCTGAATTTAAACCGCTTAACTCTTCGTATTATAATTTTTTCAAAAGTGATTTTGATTCTTTCAACTTTTGTGTTAATTGTAACGATTTGATATTTATCATGACTTTATAAATATCAACAATTATACACATCAACAAATAAAACTATGTTAATTTAAGCGTAAATAATCGTTGTTCCACTAAAGATCTTATTTTCACTTGAACGGGTAATGTGCAAATTATCAAGACAATTTGCAGAGGTCATTTGAGAAACGAATTTAGGTACTTTAACAGATCACCCTAGTTAATCTGCACATTAGCAAGATAATCAGTAGAATAGCTGATTTCTACACTTTAGCGATAACGTATTATATTTAGATTAAACAACCTGTTCACAGACGCTCACGAATCCGCTTCGGAATAATAGCTGTTTCTCGGCATTATTACTAAAAAGAACACTTGTGTTCCCAGGTCCAAATATTTCCCATATGATACTATTAAGATCTATAAGTGAACGTCATAAATCATTTTTCTAAGTAATCATTTTTTTTTAAAATAACATTTAAAATTAAAAGTATATCGTTATAACAAATTGGCAACAGTCATTTAATATTTTTGCTTACCGAACGGACGGATGCATTTTAAATACAATATTTGCATTCATCACTTTGTGCATGAAGCTGGAAGTTAAGTTCTAAAACTTTTAATAAATCTCTTTAACCGTAATTCAAAAGAGTATATTAATGCCATCTGCACCAAAAAATGACAACTGTAAGACCATAAATAACGATCAAACACCGATTTAAATTACTTTATCTTAAAATGTAATGTAGAATTACATTATTCTAATAATAATAAAAACAATCCTCCTAAACTCTTCATTTAAAAATCAAACAATATCAAAAACGTAATGCTAACAGTACAGGTAATTTTAAACTTTAAATTCGGGAAACAAAAATATTTATAGGAAAATAATAACTTTGCGACTCATATCAATTTTATGCTGATGACAACCGAACCAATGTGAAAATTAGTGTGAGAAAACTGGATCCTACCATGTTATTTTCCAGTCAACAAAAATGCATTAGTAACAGTGTAAAACTGTGACACCATCATTAGATTTTTATATATAGTAAGAAACAGCGAATCTTAAAATTGTGAGCAGTTTTTAAACTTAAATCGGAAAATGTATGGTAAGCGTTTTTTGTCTTTTTATCGCCATTTATTATTACCATCATTTGGATCTGTCTTTTATCTTTTCTGAGAACCATAGACCCACAGTCACTGAAGCCTGGGGGAGAAGAATCACCTCTTTCTTATTGATAAGATTGTTCTTATTGATAAGTGTGGTTTTTGTTACCAGGTTTACTTTGATAGGTTCAATCTCTAGCTTCCCTCTGGCTTAAATATCGCATTCCTTCACAGGATGTTTTTCTCTGGGCTTGTTTCTGCGTACACAAGGACGAATCTATTTTGACACCGGAAATAGATTCTCAAAATATGATGGAGTAGAATCCCATTTAAACCAACTACTACATTATTTTAGAAGATTTGTTCGAAAATGAAAACTTATAAAGTTTAGATTCCAGATATGGATTTAGGATTCCTGACCCACAAAACGTAGCCAGTAGCTGCAATCTCAAAAATAAGGTTTCAATCAGTCGTGTTTTAAATTCGTTTTTCATTTCAATTCAAACTTTCACTCAATTCAAACTTTTTTTCTACTGTAATAAAACAGACAGCAAATTATCTAGACAGTTAATGAATCCAATAATAAAAAATAATAAATGATTAAAAAATAATACTTTCCAAGTGGAATTATCTTATGATAAGTAAATTTTATAATTGTGTACACAATTTTTTTTTATATACTTCATTGATTCAAGTGTTATGGCGACATCTATATCAACCCCCCTCAAAATATGTCATTAACAAAATGTGATTTAAACTTTCAGTCTGTTATTCTCTGACTGTGCGACGCTCTGGCTGACATAAAATATTAACCAGTAGTATCAAACCACATCATCTCACAGTTTATATTTTTAAAATATGAGACGACACGCTCTGGTTAACGAAAGATCTGAGGTAAGCTAATAGTATCTAAACCATTCCAATGTTTTTGCAATCCAATGTGTAATAATACAAAATTATACCTGTATATTATTAACATTTAAAATACTTATATCCAAGCATTTGAAAGTAATTTTGCCTTATAACTGTCGTTGAACAGCAGACCCAATTTTTTCGTTTCCGACTGTTAATTTTCAACTCCTTAGTCTTGTAATTTTGAATGCAATTCGGAAGACAAGGGAACTCCTGGATAAAGTATTGGGAGAAATTTGCCTTAGTCGAGGACTTTTGCGTTATGGAAAGAAAGACCACGAAAACTTTTCACGGTTAACTTTACGGCAAGGGGACTCCAAACCATGATCCACCTATCACTGAGGATATTTTGCGTCAGCATTGTGGTTGGTGCGAGCTGGGTGCGGAATTCGTATCGACCAGTCATCGCTGAGATCTAAACTCCGTTTACCTCGTTGAAAGGCGAACTCTCTATCCCCTGAGCCATCACGGCTCTTTGAAAGTAATTTTGGTTTTTATTAAAGCAATTATTTAGTTTATTGAAGCTTGCATAAAGTTGGTTTCCTTAATTTTTATTAAGTACTAGGAGGTCCCCCTCCCCCGCTCACTCCAATTAATAACCTTGGCAGTTGCTTCTCATTCGTTGTATTTTTTTATTATTTTTTTTCTATTATTTCCTCAAAAAACGATATTTTTAAAAAAAAATCCTTTTTTTTTTTCAAAAAAATATATGATCATTCTAATTTCAGAAAGAACATTCTGTTACAATTCCTGGATTTGAAAAATAATCAAGTGTACTTGAGAAAAAAAGTTATAACTTAAGAATGCAGAGTGCGTGGCAAAATAAAAAGTAATTGATGAAAAGTAATTTTACTTATTAATAATATTTTGCGATAACCTTATTATCACATGACAGTTCATATTGGAAATAGTTTCTATCTCTCTCGAGCATTTTATATTTAAAAAAAAAATTCGATACAAGTACTAAGAATCGTATCTGGCAATATCTAATCCTTCATTCTTTTATTTCTTTTTATGCTTATTCTTTTTTTGCTACTTTTATGATCATGTGAAGCACGGGCTAATAAAAATGAAGATCTCGAGAGAGAAATAACTTTTTCTGCAACAATGGATAGTCACTATTTAAAGTAGAAATCGCGAAAAAAATTGCTTGAATTTGCAATAACTTTTAAGCAAATTGGAATTTAAAAGAAAAAAAAAACCTCGCCTTAAGTTTATTAAAGAAACGTCAAATTTCAACTCTGTTGTTGCGCTTGAGTAAGCTGTGGGTCATGGCATTTTTTATTGCAAGTTTAACAGTTCATAATTCTCGAACTAATAATTTGAATCTAAATTTTTCTTTATTCTATCCGTGTGCATTTTTCTACACGCCTTCCTAATTTCAAATCTAAATCTTTACATTGTTACACAGCAAAAGAAAATATATAACGTAAAATTGTAGGCCTAAAACAACGACGGTGGCAACCATTATCATTTTTAAGTGTAGGAAAGACAGGAAAAAAAAAGCATTAATTTATTATTGTCATAAACAAATTGTTTTCTGTTGAGTTAAAATGTTTCGAAAACAAACCTTTCTTAATTTTTAACTATTTCCAATGCTGCATCGGATAGTATTTATTGTAACTTTATCATTAATAAAGTAAAAATTCATTTGAAATATACGTTCAGAAATTAAGAATTTCATTTTATGATGAACAATCAAACCTGATTTAGTGAGACTGTTTCTGATAATCGTGAGTCCCGCAGTGGACGGACAAAGTTTCCAGTAGAAGCATCACTGACTGCAGTCAGTCAGTGGTTGGGTGACCCCTTTGATCAGCCTGCGTAGGGACCGAGGGAGCGCAGTATCGGTCCGCGTTAAACTTTTCTACCATTCAGTGCTCGACTTCGCTCGCGGGTCATCTGGCTACCAAAGCGGGGGAGTCATCCCCTCTGCAGATGATCAAAATTGCGATAGCATGTCTTAGGATCATCTTCCGGAAAGTTTCCCGGACCGTCACCATTAGCCCATTGCGCAGTTTTAGTGCGATGTAAATAAAGTACCTACCTACCTAAAAATAATGAATTGACTTTTGTTATTTGTTAAAATTTTAACTCTTTGAAGTGAAACTTCTAATGCGACTTCCAACAAGGTTGCGTTAAACGTTTAACGCTACCATGGCAACGAGCTGCCTGTGATCCTTGTAGGAGATTTTAATGTGAATTTCTCGTTACCTGAAGCTGAAACATTATTAACCTTCCTTAAAGACAAATTTGGATTGTAAATGATAAATGGTAGGAATGATCCAACAACCAGAGGGGGAACTACCATTGATGCAGTTTTTACACTAAAAGTTGAAAAAATGGAACTCAAACATTTCGTATCTTACTTTAGTTATCATAATCCCATTGTAAATGTTATAGATTTGGATATTTCTCCACTTGAAAATGATAATTAAAGGATGCGATCAATTGTGAATTGGAAGCAATGTTTGTCTTAAAGAAACAATATGATTTAAAATCAATTTCTACCCCTTCCTATTTTCATTTCCACATTACGAAGTTTCACTTCTTCCGCGCGGAGGGACTCCACGCAGTATTTTTTTATTATTATTATAGTTTGTTTTTCTGATAGAATCATTAAAATTGTTAATAAATTATTTTTTATATTATTATATAAAGAACAATGACGTCACGTGAAAACTAGCTTTTAGAGATGCGCAGGATCTGTCGAAAAATCGATACGAGCGGTAACTTTTCAAAAGTAGATGGAATTTAGAGATAACCTCCATGTCACGCCCACTGACGTCGTTTTATATGTTATTTTGAATCATTGAATGACAATTACTTTCATATTCCTCCAAAATGTCATAGTTAGAAGATTCCAAAAGAGGACTCTCTTCATCATCCGAGATGACCATCTTACTCATCTTGTTCATGGACTACAGGAGCTGAAACGATGCATTAACTTTTGTATTTTATGCAGAAAGTGAAAAAAAAATACAAAAAAAAACGCCATTTCTGTAAAAGTTGAATACACTCACTATAAAGCTGAAAATATCAATTATAAATAACGAATGCAATGAAGCGAGACGACTGTTATTAGATTTAAATACCAGAAAAGGTCCAATAAAAACAGGACTGGAAAGAACCCTTATCCCGTGGTGTTGTTTGGTTTTCGGACCACCACACTTGGTGACTTGGACCACCACAAAATAACTTATCAGAGTTCCCCCGTACCAGCAATCGATCTAAAGAAAGGGTATCATGATTTGGAATTTTTAATTTTTTTTCTCGTGTTTTTGTCATAAAAGAGCAGAACTTCATACATTCTCTGAACTGTAGTTTTTCAATTAAATTCACATTTTAATTATTTATTTAAAAATCTCTCACAAAGAATTGTAAACGGAGTAGTAAAAATGTGCATGGACTTGTAGTATCCTTTAGGTACTGGTCCTTTGGACAAGTGGCTAAATTTCATTAAAATTCTACCTCTGTAAAAATTTCACAGATATTCTTCATCAGTTTCAGTGGAAAACTGCTATTAGAAGTAGCAGTTAGTCATAGAATATGATTAACATTAGTCCCAGTAGTAGTTAAAAATTTATCAGATAAGAAAAACTATTTCTTACTGAAAAAAATGTATACTAAAACAAAATTGCTTAAGTGTCCTAATTTATTTTAATTTAATTTAAAAAAAAAAACTTTTTGTCAAAATCAAAATTATTTCATTCTGTAATTTAAACTAATATATTATTGTTATTGAACAGCAGACCCAATTTTGAGTTTACGACTACCAATGTTCAACTCTCTGTAGCGGAACCCAATCCAGAAGATAAGTGAACTCCTAGATCAAAGTATTGGAAGAAATTAGCCTTAGTGGAGGACTTTTTGATGAAACTATAACACCGCATTTGCATTGCATGGAGAGGAAAACCACGAAAACTTCCCATGGTTAGTTTGGCGCTAAGGGGACTCAAACCCATGATCCATATATCACAGAGGATATTTTTCACTAGCACTAAGATCTGTGCGGAATCCGTATCACTGGGATTCTTCATCGGGAGGCGAGCGCTCTATCCCCTGAGCTACCAAGGCTAATTATAGCTTTTTGTAAAAAATAAATTACTGTGCACTTCTTTTATAATGTGCACATTTCGATGAAGATCTTGATACAATTCAAATATGTATGCCTACAGCTATCCCATCTAAATTTTTTTTTAACAATTTGCATTAGACACATTAATTTCTCAACTGTCTTCTTTAAAAGTAAATAATTTGTAGATATTTAATAAATAATAAATTTTCTTTGTTATTTACTAAACTTATATATTAACACGTTAATTTGCAGCTGGCGGCACAATGAAAAATCACGAAAAAAGCTTGTATTGTATACTTAGATTCTACAAAGATCTTGTATATATTTTCCTACGTACGTATTTAGCTACAAAATTTTACTACATCTGATTCAAAAGGTTTCAGTCAAACAAAAACTATAAACATACATTTTTTTTTCGTTCGCAGTTTATTATAATGCAGATCGTTACTGTTATTTTCCAAGCACTTAGTTAAAGTTTTTTAATATTAAAATGGATATTTTTTCTATTTCACTTTTCCTGCAACCTTTTAAACCTGATTTCGCCAAAAGTAATTCATTATTTTGTAGATAATGGCTCATAATGTTAAAATTCATAATCCTAGAAGACTTTGCTAGCGGAGAATATTGAAATAATAAGGGCAAAAATAATGGTCAAAACTTACAGCTATCCAATATCCAAATATCGTGATTATAAACTATGCAAACGTATAACGAATGAACTTTTAGACGGTGAAAATATATTTAGTAGTTTAAAAAAATCACCTTCTCAAACAACAGATACCAAACTATCATTTTTAGGTAACTTTAAACAAATATTTGTAGCAATTACTAAAATTTACTATGCTTATGCCAACTTTTAATTTTTTTAATGTCAAGTCATTAAATCAAAAGCGCAATATAGCTTCATGATAGAAAGAATTGGAGTTATTTATTAGAATACATCCCACTTAATTATCATTAATACCCTTAATATCGTGTTTAGTTTTCTTTTTTCTTCATAATATCCCTGCTTTTTCTTGACTATGTGTTGGTAAGTAATTTATGCCACGTTCAATGGTATCTTTTGAACTTCAGCACATAAAAGTTTCTAAGGATTGAGGTCTGGAAACAGTGGGGGCCATGCAACAAATAACTACCTCCATTATGTTAAACTTATAATAATTTCAGTAAGGCAGGAAACTTCATCCTGTTGAAAGCATGGTTCATCGTTGGGCCGAACCATCAGCAGCACAGGATGTTGAACTTAATCTACAACAATGTTTACATAGAGGTTCATTTTAAGACATTCTTATTAAGATATTAGGGTCTTATTAAGACACGCATATGAACACATCCACTTGGGTTTTTTTTAATATGCCAGTAAGCCTTTAACCTAAATAATAGTAAGACAACCACGTAGTTGTCTTACTATGCATGTTACCTAGCTAATCTGCAAGCAAACTAGGTTGATCCATTAATATGAGGAATCAGGAGTCAACATCCCCCTGTATGCTTTTAACATCTTGGGTTGGTCTTCCGAAGAAAAATTCTTGAATTTTAAGTAATGTGAAGAAACATATTAAGTAATTTAAACCAATTATCCACAATGAAGAAGTAAGTGAATGCTGTTTAGCTAGGATTCCAGTTTATGTTCGCCTCACTAACATTGTCTCAAATGCTGATAAAAACTACTCCAGAAATTTAACAGTAAAAAGTGTTCTAAAATTCACTGACAAATTTATTAATTCTAAATATAATGGCATTTTACTCAGTTTCTACATTCTTTTATGGTTTCGATCAGCAATATTAATAACATTTTGAAACATATTTTTCGTAAAAATAGTAGCGAGTGAAAATTTCTGTTTGGTTAGTACTTCAACTGAAATGTCATGCTCCGCGTAAAATGTCACTGTAAAATCAAAATTTCATGAAGATTAAAAAAGCCTAGCGAAACCGAATATCATATATTTAAATTCCAAGATATTTAGTCCCAAAACTGTGAGCTCTATTTAGAATCTCGCCGGGGTGATTGAGACACATCTCAAAATGCGTGTTTAAGATTAAGATTTGATTCTGCCTTACAAACTCCTTTTATGAGTATTGTTTCTTTAAAGAATAAAAAGAAAAAAATTCAAATAAATTGGCAACGTGATGTCGTTCATTTACATAAATCATTTAGCACATATTTTTTAAAATTAGTCCTTATTAAAAATCATCAGTTTGTTTTAGAAAGTTGTCAGGGATACTATAAATTCATAATAGTGATATCAAATTGACGCTGTTCGAATTTAGATTTTTTAAAAAAGACTTGATCGTTTAGTGTTCTAAATACACTAAACGAATACACTATACAAAGAGATGTCTGAAAAGTTAGATCTTGAAAAGCTATACTTGGAGCTATGTCCAGAATAATAAACTCACAGACGATCTATATCTTCTTATAAATTCTATATACTGTATTCGATTTATAAATTCTAATTCTAAATGCTTTATTCGATCTTTAAATTCTGCATACTGTAGTCGATCTATAAATTCTAAATGCTTTATTCGATCTAGGGTGATTTTGGTGGTTAGCGGAAGTGTCTAAATTCAGAAGAGTGCCGCTGGCCACCAAAATCCCCTGACATGAACATTATTGAACATATATGGAATGCCTTGCAACGTGATGTTCAGAAGATATCCCCACCCCCTCTTACACCCACTGGTTTATGGACAGCCCTGCAGGATTCATGGTGTCAATTATCTCCAGCACTACTTCACACATTGATCGAATCCATGCCAAGTCGTGTTGCGGCACTTCTGCGTGTTCGCGGGGGCCCTACACGATATTAGGCAGGTATACCATTTTTTTTGGCTCTTCAGTGTAAGTATAAATTCTAAATACAGTATTCTATCTATAAATTATTCGGCAATACGTAGCTGTCAAGTCGGTAGCAGAAGAGTTCGACTTCGATCTTTCAATTTAAAATAAATCTTTAATTCTAATTTAAAATAGTGTAAAAGTTTTACAATTAAAGAAATAAAATTTTTAAAATTTCTACAAAATATTTGAATTAAACAAAATTATTACAAGAAGTGAATAATATCCCAATCGCACACTTTGAAAAAAAAAAAAGTAAAGCTGAGGAAAGAGGACAGATTATTTTTAAAGGACAGATTATTTATCATCTAAATTTTCTTCAGGGTGCGTAGCCAGATTTTTCAACAAAAAATAAGCACATTATAAGTACTCAAAAAATATTTTTATTCACTTTCCAAAAAAATATCATAATTAGGATTTGCGCAGTAATAAAAAATATTTTTTCTATCATTCAAATTTCTTAATTTATAAACATAAAATCAATAAAATTAAAAAACTTCATCATGATAAAATAACGCATAAATAAACGTAATCATGATAAAATAACTACTTTATGATAAATATTGCAGAGAAAATTGTGAAAATCCTGTATTTTTTGTAATTTAGAACTACGATCAATACGCAATGAAAGAAATCTCTTTTTCCAAAATAGAAGATGAAGCACTTTTTACAAACCCCAAATAAAAAAAGTACCTTTATGGGCTTTTACAAAACGTAAATCAAAAATAAGCACCTTAAAGCATTTTTTAAAAACGCTACGCACCCCTTTCTTTATATTGTTAAAAAAAAAAGGTTTATGATACTTCTTTTTAAGATATCTTTAAACAAGTAAAAGCTAAAAATTATCGAATAAAAATAAAATAGTCAAAAATTAAAAATAAATCGATTCAAATTCAAGCTGAGTTTAAAGAACACTACTAAGAACAAAAAACCGGCTTCACATACAAGCTGAGTGTTATAAATTACATTCATTTCTGCTCTTCTATTTAAACACATTTTCATCTCAACTAGTCAAATATGTTTTTGGAACTTATGAATTAAAAGTTAATTTATCAACAATTTATTTATTAATTTAAAGATTAAATCAAATTAATTCGATTAATTAATCAGAACCCCAAAAACGTTCAAATGTGATAGATTAAGTTTGCGATAAATTATAGTTTAAATAATATTTTTGTTCACACATAATTATAAATGCTGGTCGAAATGTAATTTTCTTAATATCACAAATCTCTTCATTACCTTTAACCTAACTTTTTAACTAACATTAATGATAGTTGAACTAATTTTTTTGACTACGAAATTACAGCCCTGTTGCAATTTCTATTTTTAATATCTTTTTCAAAAAATATAATAAAAAGTATACAGTTAAAAATGTAATAGGGTGATAGAATTTTTTGAATTAATATTGAGGAATGTCGTATGAAGAAAACCGAAGCCTTTTTTATTGCGGTATTAAAACTGTGGAACAAAGGCTGCTTTAAATATCATCTTTTACCCAATCCCATGTTCCTCCAAAAATTTAAACACATGTTTTTAGTCTATGCTCTTGAGTAAATAATTCGCTAGATGTTTTGTATTTAACTTAATTGCTTGAAAAATAATTTTCAACTTGATCCTTAACAGTAAAAATGTATAGAAAGTTGGCCATTCTGTTTCAATAAAAGATTTCATGTTTCTAAAATTTTTCATTGTAATTCTCCTAATTGTAATTTTGGTAATGTAACACATTTTTCAAATGCTTATTGGGCTAGTTTTCAAATGATAACATTAAAATATTTTTAATATTGTTTATTTATATTTGAGTAAAATGTTTAGTATTTTTTTTTAAAATATTTATTATCAATAAATATTTTTCTTCAATTTAGCGTTTCTTTTTCTAAATTTTAAAATATTGCAGAAGAAAATTATTTTTGATATCCTCTTTCTTTTGGGAAAATACTATTATACCACACCATTATAAAATGCATCATTAAATAACGGAAAATATATTTAAAAATTTTTAAAAAAACTTAAAATTTTTAAAAATTTTGTAATCTCATTGTCTGAAAACTTTTCTAAGTTTTTTTTTTTTTGAAAAATTTAATTTTTAAAAAAATAATTTTTTTTAGATGTTTATTGCTTGAAAACATTTTGTTACATTTTTTTAACTTAAATCTGTTGGTCTTCATAAATATTTAAATTTTTTGATATCTCTTCTCAATAATTCTTTTCAAAATATTCTAGCTAACGAAACCATACCACAAGTACCTATCAATCTTAGACGGTTAATCAGGAAGCACACCCCAAACTAAAACAAATCTTCCTATTTCTGCAAACAATTAAAAAAATAAACATTAAATTTTATGATTTTTACTTAAATAACAACTTTTTAGTTACACCTTAATAATTATTTTACTACTTATTACGTAGACCAATGATCAAACATTACACTAGTTTTGTTTCTTTAGAATTTTAACTATGCATTTTACAATTTCACTATTAATAATTTCAATCATTAACATTCTGCAGAACAATTTGTAACAGCTGAGGCTGTTAACAGTTGATAAATACCAACTAATTAGAGAAATAAGAGAACTGGTTGATTAAGGAAAGTAATTTTGTTAATTTTTTTCACAATCTAAACATTTCTCTGTTTTGTTTCAATTTCTCCTTTTTTATTATATTTGGAAGAAAAAAAATTCTGCTGCCTTAAGATCCCTTAGCTTTGGAAATACATCATTAATGGTGACACTATTTTTCAAATAACTGTAGTCTTAAATAGAATTTTAAAAAAATGAAAGAAATGATCATAAAAATTTAAAACATAAACCCGAAATCATTATTTCTAACTATCGTATTTTACGTATTTGTTGGCACAACAATAATAATTAAATGAAGAGTAGGTCTGTCTTTCTTATTAACTGCAAAACCGTTATGAACCATCCCTTTTGCCGTGAGGTTAACTGTGGGAGATTTTCCTCTCAAAACAACGCAAATGGCGGGTTAATTCTATTAAAGTAAACCTAGATGGCAAATTTCTTCCCATACTTGATCCAGGAATTTCCTTATCTTCTAGATTAGGTTCAAAATTACAAGGCTACGGAGTTGAACATCAGTAGTCGTAATCCCAAGATTGGGTAGGCTGTTCAACGAGGGTTATAAAGTGTCCTAAAACCTGAACAGTGAGTGAAAGGGTCAATTTTAGCCTTTGATCCTAAATATCGTTCAAAAATTTTCATTCGTTCTATCAGAAGAGACATTCAGAAGTAACATTGATATAAATCAATTCTATTTTTTTCAAATATTTTAAGGATAGCATCTGTGATATTTGCATGCTTATAGCTTTCATTAATAAAAAAAGGAATTTATTGCACATTCTTGATATTAAATCATTTCTTATATCAGATAAACTAAATAATCAATGTGAACATGGTAGCATAGGGGGACTATGTAGCAAAATAAGTATTTTTTTTCAGTAATCTGAAGCTACATGTTCATTTATTATTTTAATTATGCTTTTAATGTATTTATATCAAACTAAATAATGTAAAATCAACACAGTTTAAAATTTAAAAAAGTTATGAACTGAAAAGAAAAATGAATGGAGAAATGGTACCTAAATCATTTATACGAAAGTTAATAAATTGCTCTATTATATAACATTGATGCTTGATTAATTTTGCTTTAAATATTACGGTAAGAAGTGCCATTTTAATCAATACCAAAATACCTTTGGTACAATTAGTACCCATTACAACTGCATTAATATTGTGCAATTTTATCACTAGATACAATAGAAAGATATTTTTGACAGGCATTCGAAAGTGATAAGTACCAGAGAAAAATTCTTAATCGTGGTAAATTTTGACTATTATGAATAGACATGGAGCAATAGCATCATGCCAAATGATACTGAATAGAGTTAATCTTCCTTTCGATGGGATGAACTACCAAAATATATTTTGATTAATTAAATAATGTAAAGCCACCAGCAAAGACAAAAAATAATAATACATAAAAAAATGGAATTATTTTAGTTCTATTAATTGTGTTGGTAAATATCTTTCTGTTTCACGCAGGATTTCGTAATGATGTTCAGTACTGATTATCAATTTAGTATGTAATTTTTGTCACCTGATACAGTGAACAGGTATTCAGCTAAGAGAATTCTGAGAGTATTTAAGAACCTAAAAAAAAAAAAAAAAAAAGAGTAACAAATTCAATTACAAAATTTCTTTTTCCAATTATTTTTTAAGTAATTATTGAAAATTGCAACAATTCAATCAATTTATGGGCAACATATATATATTATTTTTCCCGAATTCAGAAAACTGTGTTCGGAAGTTTTTTTTTTTAAAAAATAATTTCTCACGTTTTCTAGATTAAAAGTGACTGTATGTTCCACTTTTAGCATGAAATTTGGAAGTCAAACATAAGATATAAAATATTAAAGAACATCTCAAATTTTCTTATTACTTATTAACAGTGAGAAGAGAAATATTTTTTGACATTTTTGGTTTTAATCAATCGCAACACACATCAAGTATTTGGTCAACAATGTAAGGACAGATCTAAAATTGTATCATGAGCATGAGTTTAAACAATAATTTCTGCTATAATTTATTTTCAATAATACAGCTCTAAGATTAGTTTACAGAAATAATAATTGTCATAATTAATTTTCAGTAAATTTTTATCAATAATGATCACATACCAAGTATTTGGTCAATGTAATGATAGATGAAAATAAAAATTATATGATGAGGTTACAAGTTTTTCAACACAATTCATTTTTGTCAATATCAATACACATTATTGAGTGTTTGATTGATAATGTTAGGATAGATCTAAAAATGTAACATCAGTTTGCAAAAATAGTTCTTCAGCATAAATTAGTTTTAGGCAGTTTTTTTTTTTAAATATTATCAAAACAATCCACATTTAATCTTCAAATCTAAAGTAATTTCAATATTTTTTGAAGAGCTTTGATGGCTCAGGGGATAGAGCGTTCACCTTCCAATGAACCAGGTTCAAATCTCAGCAACGGCTGGTCGATACGAATTCCGCATCCGGTTTGCACTGACCACAGCGGTGATGTGAAATAGTTGTAGACGGTTCATGGGTAAGGCTCCCCTCACCGTGAGACTAACCATGGGATGTTCTCTCCATGTAACGCAAATGCGGGTTAGTTCCATTAAAAAATCCTCCACAAAGGGAAATTTCTCCCAATACTAGATCCAGAAGTTCCGTTGTCTTCTAGACTGGGTTCAAAATTACAAGGCTATGGAGTTGAGCATTGGTAGACATAAACTCTAAACTGGCTCAGCTGTTCAATGACAGTTATAAAATAAAATATTTTTGCAATGAGAAGATAGATAAGTTATTAATATATTAATTATTGCTCAGCTGTTATTTAGTTCCAATACTTTTTCCTCAGAATTAAAAATTTGACATCTTTAAAAAAAAAAACCTGTGTTATACTTTTAAATGGTAGTACTCAATACTTTCATGATACAGGAAGTTTCTGCATTTAATTTGTTTCAAAAGGTTTTTAACTAATTTTGTGATATTTATAATATTAATTGTATCCCATTTTCAATAAAGAACTAGATATGAAGATTAATTTTTTTCACTTAAATTTTCTCATTTCATAAAGTTCTGGTAAAAAAGAAACAATAATACATAAGATTCTTTATTATAACACAGTAAAAAATATTCACTACATATTTCTTTAAGAATAAAAAAAAAAACATCAATTTATGAATGAAATGAAAACAGCACAGGAGGGAGATATTTCCACACAGTGGTCTGTCCTGCCAACTACATTCGCCAAGGTGCCACATAGATTACAAACTTGCACCTTTAAAAAAGAAACAGGTAGATGTTTACCCGGCAGTGGCTTCAAGTTATACCTTTTAAGTTGGTCCCTTACTGTGATTTTCTTCATTTTTAAATTTTTGAGCGCCACTGCCCATAAGTTGCCAAGACTATGTGATTATTCTGTCACAGTTCACGATACGGAAATCATTGATACAGAGGCAATTAAAATTTCTAGATTAAATTATCCCCTAACAACTTTAAGAAAATGAAACGAAATATAAATAAAATACCAAACAATCATAGTAATAATATAAAAACTAATGCAGCTTTTTATTCCTTTAACTCTTTCTTTTTTAATCTAAGAGTTCTATAGACAACACAAAGAGCATTTAATTCATTCTGTAGCGAAGCAAGTTTTAAAGCGGTTTTGGTTGCTTGTAAAAACCTCATTTGGCTGTTTTTCAGAGAGTCAGGAACTAAAACGCCAAACCATCTTAAAGGATCATTTTCTTTTATATTTGAATTGGTTGCTTCCTCAGAGTTACATTCCGAAAAAGATAGTGTCTCGTCCATTCTTTTACTTAGCTTTTCATCATCTGTGAATCTTTGTTTCAGACCATTTTCTTCGATATTTGAAGAATTGTGTTCAAAAATATTAAAATTAATATATTTTGCTTCCTCCACAAAATCTTCAGAACTCAAAGATCGAAGAGATGATTTTAATGTTGATGTATTTATTTGTAACATACTGATTTTTTGTCCTCTCATCAAATAACGACTTTTAGCTAGGTTAATGTAGCCTTCTTTTAAGTTATCCTCTAAATATTGCCTTTCTAAAATGATACTTTGCATAGATTTCAGAATAGATAAAGATAGTTTGTCTAACTTTTCATTCAAAGATTCTAAATTTGTGCTATCCATCACGTTAAACTTCAAAAAAGACTTTGAGATAGTTTAAAAAGATCGAAACCAAAATAAATAAAGATCAGGAGACATTAAAATATTGTTGCCAGTTTCTGTTTTAATTAATGCTTATTTATTTGCTTATAGTCGTTAAATCATTTAATATATTTTTAATAAAACAATAATCTTAAAATCTCTTAGAGAAAAAATAAGATTTTATTCCTAAAAATAAGTAATTTTAAGAGTATAAAACAGAAACTTAGAAGAAAGTATTTTCAAAAATAATTATATTTTAGAGTTTGGCCACATCTGAATTTCACCGCGAAAATTGATTGAGTCATCTCAAACTACAAAACCGTTCCGGCGCTAAAGGCCTGTTTAGACGATCCAATTTCTCGGACAGAGATTGATTGATATTGATGGAAACTTGTTTTGCTTTGAGCTTGGATCGTGTAAACAAGCATCCAAGAACTTGGTCCAACTTCTTGGACGATAGTAGAGCATGTTCTACTTTCCATCCAAGTTTTTTCTCCCTTAACCAATCAGCGTCTTAGGTTTTGTGACGTCAGCAAGCAGGCAGAAAATTATGTCATTTTGTTGTGGGTTTTTATATATTTTAGTCCAAATAAATTGATCTGTTGAGGTTTATTTGTGTTATTAAGATTTTATTTGAATTTATATAGTAATTTTAAACTTATGTAAGTATTATTTTATAATGTTGAATATGAACAATGCGCATGCGCAAGTTTTTCTTTCAACGAATCAGCGACATTCAAGAACTTGGATAGTGTCAACGAATCATCCAATTTCTTGGACAGAGAAATCCGTCCAATTTCTCGGATTCAAGAAATTGGACCGTGTAAACAGGCCTTAATGTTGTTTTTCTTCACAACGGGCTATACGCTGGGTTGGGAACGTATCGAATGAGCTATGGTGTAAACATCTGGCCTCAACGAAAATTTCTTGATAAGATTATATTATATTACCACGTCATCTGTATTGCAAATAAACAACATTAACTATTTTGGTTATCTGTGTAACTAGCAAAGCGTGGTATTTTATTGAGTAAGTTTTTAATTATTTTTTTTTCGAACTTCAATCCATTATTCTAAAAAGAATAATATTTGCAAAAATTTACTTCGAAATAACATTATATTATATTTCTGATGTGTTTAAGCTTTTAAAAAATTTAATCGATTTTAGGGCTATCTCAACTATTAACACTTTATTAAATTTTAACGTTAATCAATTTTATCTTGTAGCAATTTATTTCTTCGATCTCTTAATTCCTTATTAATAGTTAAAAGAAATTTTAAACAGTTCTAAAAAATTTTACGATTGTTTGATATTACTATACCTACTTTCAAAGTTCAATATACTAGTTGTTACACAAGGTAATTAAGTTCAATATAAAGTATATATTCAATTCTATAAACTTAGAAAAAATGTCAATATATGATCACTGATCCCTGCATTGTAAATCATGGCTATAAGGAAACTTAAAAATGCTTTTTTTTATTTGATTTTAAAAATAGCTTCAGAAGTAATACTTAATTTAACACAAGTAATTCTAAAGAGAAATTCATGGTATTATATTTTCACTTCCAATTTATTTACGACTGTACATAAACTATACATCTTTATTTTATTTAGAATGTTTAATCTATCTCTAAAAACTTTTAAGAATAATGTGTAGCAAAATGTATATATACCATAAATTACTCTCTAAAGTTGTGTGTTTCTTGCTTGAATGAACATCTCTTGGTATGTTTTCATTTTTTAAACAGATCAGTTATTTTCAGATGAAAGTAAAGTGATTAATGCATAAAATCTACAGTGTTTTATTATACACAATGTATTACAGAGAATTATTTTTTTTTTATTTCAAAAAATGGTTTAAATTATAATTTTAATCATTCTAATTAAAATGCTAATGGGTTTTCTTGTTACCCATACTATTAGCTTTTGTGTGCCAATGAATATTCTTTTTAATTTGGAAAGTGATTAAAAAAAATAATAAGTAATATACCCAAAAAACTGTTGCAAAATTATTAAATGTTTGTATGCAAACACAAAAAATTCATGTGATATTCTAAGTTATCACATTATTGTGTTCTAAGTTATCAATATCTATTTCCTCATTAAGTACATATAATACTAATTTCAATCAGTTTATTTTTTAGAAAATGTTTATTTTATATAAATTAAAATGAATGTATGTGTTACTGTGAATGAAATTGGTGGTTGTTGACTTCCACTAGTGAATGTTGACAATCACATAGTCTCTTTGGTAAATATCCGAAATATATACTAGGTCTAGTTAAGTGCAAATGCCCGGTCTGTCCTATATCAATGTTTTTTTTTTAAGGCTCAATGCCACTGCCCAGCATGATTGTTATCCAATGTTTGTTTTAAGGTCAAGTGCCACCTTTTTGTATGCATTTAACCGGTACTCCAAACACTGATGTTTATTCTAATCTATCCTCAACGGGTATTAAAAAGTCAAATATAATAGATATTTCAGACATTGATCAAAGCGGCTACGTGATTGCTGACATTCACCAGTGAAAGTCTGCATACTCTTTATTTTTGTCTCTCATGGTGAAATACACACAATAACGTGGACTAATACAAAACTTTAATCCTTATCGCATATAAACTTTAAAATTGGCATAAAATTATACGTCTTTAGCATTGAGAGTACAGGAGAAACTTTCCATGGTAAATTTTGTTTTTCTTCCATTAATAACTAAAAATATAAGTCTAGTTCTGATAAACCTGAAATAAGCAACCAACAGGGCTCCCACAGATTAGGGAGAACAGGGGAAACCTGGGGTTGTCATCTTCCCAGGTGAAGAACAAAAGTGTCTGCCTTTGGAGAAAAAAATAATAAAATATTACCTTCCTAAATGTGTTTGCGATAAAGATATTTAGTTTTGTCTAAGTTATTTCTTGTTTCCTTTAAAGTTTAATAGCAGATAAATAACTATACAGAAGTAATTTAATCTCACATTTCAGGTCAGAAACATGAATAGTCCACCATCTAGAAAAAGGAATAGTTCAGGGGAACCATTCGCATTAAAATCACCAAAAACTTGCAAAGTGGATATTTCTGTGAAAGAAAATACGCCTCCTGAGGTTGATGTCTCTAATAACTTAAGCAATTCTGGAAGAATCACCCCTAAAAAGTGTACTAAAATTAAAGATGAACCTATCACACCAAATGCTAACATTAAATTGCTGACATCATTGGCTGCCTCTCTTGATTATGCTAATATATGCAACACTCCAAAGGTAAGTTTTTAAGAAAAATTTGGTGTAAATCATCATAAGTAATCTGTTTTTCTCCTCTTAGCGTGTTTTGAAATTTATATTTAATTTAGATTTTTGTGACCTGAAACAAATATTCATTTACTGAAAGTTAATTCACGACGGATTTATCTTGCTGAAAATTAGTATTATATTTTAGATTAATTAACTATTTCCAAATGTCTGTATTTCTGTATATATATTTTTTTGGGGGGTTGAATAATCTATTATTGTTGAACAAAATATAATTTCATGTTAATTGGTTGTGTTATTAACATTATATTAAGCTACACTGACAGGCTGTTAGCAATGGTCCGGCATTGTAAAGTCCTTAGTAATGCTCTCCAGCACTTGCACACGCTCACCTGTATCGCATTCCCATTCATGGAAGGACTTTTTTTATTCTAAAACCGTCAGTGACATAGTTACCTTGGAATTACTGACAATGGACTACCAGAAAAAAAACTTGGTATAGAACCTCGATCTATGGTTTTTCGTGAGACCATTCATTGCAAACAGGAAAACTCAGGGTTAACATAAAATGTCAAATAATGACTTTAATCTGTATTTAAAAAAATAATGAACTTGAAAATAAATTTACTTATAAGTATAAAAAGCTAGTTGAATAAATTATTTACTTGCTGCAAAATATTTAGGATGCAAAAGAAAGAATAAACACATTTGTTTACTTAAAATATTAAGAAATCTTAGTTTGAATAAAAATTTTCTCAATGTAAATAACTTGTTACATATTGCTGTTCATTTTCTGTATGTTCGAGTCATTTTAGAAAATTCCTTATTAATGTTAGCACTGATTGTGGTTCCATTTTGCTGTATTCATCAATGTCACTCTGTGTGTGTGTCCTTCTGTTCTTACAATCATAACTTAAACCAGCAACACCACAAGTTTAAACAATTTCATTGACTGATGCAAACTAATATGATTAAGGCATTTTTCTCAAAATGTAACACATTATTATTTTCTTTGTGGTTAGCATCAGAAGTTACTGCTTTTCTTCTCAAATCAAAGTTTTTTTTACAAATATCGGTAGTTATTATATTAACTAGCGACAAAAAACGAACATTTTTAATATTATGCAATCAGTATTTGTGATGGAACCGAACAAGGTGATACATATGGGAAAACGAAAACATTCGAGAACGATGAATGAAGGTACAACTAATAGTATACATGTAAGTCAGTGATTCGGCTTATAAGCTATCATCATCATAGTTGGCCAGACAGCCCAATGTGGGACAATGCCTTCCTCTGAGAATTTCTCCATAATGACTTCCAATTTATCTTTGATCTCCAATTCTTTTCATTAATTGCAAGAAAATCAGACTCCACCAATTCAGCCTATCTCAATCGCCGCCTTCCTCGCTTTCTTGTTCCAGTGGGTTTAAAAAGCAGCATCTTTTTTACTGTATTATCATCACTCATTCGAATCATGTGAACCATCCAATTCATTCTATTTATTTTTATGCATTTAACAATATCAGGTTGCTTATAAATCTTGTTCAGTTTAAAGTTAAATCTCCTTCTCCAGTTATTGTTTTCATTTACACCACCAAGTATACTTCTCAAAATCCTTCTCTCAACTATTGTGATACAATTTTATCCAGTTTTGTCATTGTCCAAGCTTTAGAAGCATGTGTCAAGACTGGCCTGACAAGAGTTTTGTAGATTAAGAACTTTGTTTTTCTTATGCGCTATAGTGCATTTAATTGGTCAAAAATTGTTGAGGAAATTCGAAAAAAAAGTTGTGGACATCTTGTGGGACACGTGATTTTCATTCTGAATTGCACTTAAAAATGCTTTGATAATTTATTAGATGTATTTTTCATTAGAAATAAATGGAAACTAAAACCTATTAAAAATATTCTATTATACAGTTGTCTTTCTTTATGGGAAGCACAATTATTTTATGTTATTTGTTGCTATTCTGAAGTTATACTAAAGCAGATATTTTATTTTTTTTTACTTGCAAGTTACAAATTCAGTTTTATCTTACCTTTAGAAAAGCATTATTTTAATTGATTTGATCAGTATAATAAATTCATATTATTGTCTTATCTTTTCTAAAGATCACATGATTCAGATCTATTGAGGATAATTTCAGTTTCATTTATTTATTTTTTTTTTTTTTTTGGGTAGTTGCTTTGCTACCAGTAGTAGTAACTAATTGCCAATAACCAATCTCATTTTTTTTTCTTAATCACAAAAGATTTACTTTTTATGTACTACATCTTTAAATGGAAGATTTATATTATTTTAACTAGTTGACCTGCTTTTATTAAAATTGGTTCTGGAAATTTATTATAAGAATATTAGGGAAATTCGATTCAATATTTTCTGAAATTTTCATTTTAATTTGGACTGAGATAAGACACTAAACTGTCCTAAATGTTAAAATTTCAATATATAGTCTTTGCTTTGAAACTTAACATTTTAGTGTTTATGCTTATTAAAA
The DNA here is from genome assembly GCF_982258835.1 of Parasteatoda tepidariorum. Lineage (NCBI taxonomy): Eukaryota > Metazoa > Arthropoda > Arachnida > Araneae > Theridiidae > Parasteatoda > Parasteatoda tepidariorum. Next base: position 5,596,692 of record NC_141762.1, read on the forward strand.
TATTTACGTTAAGTGCTAAAAAGTGCTATGAATATATATATATATTTTTTAAAATATATTTCTGTTTACAGTCAACAAAATCTGAAGAAAACTGTATTGAATACAGCAATGAAGAAGATATTATTTTAGATTCAACTTTCAAACCCAGCCGAAAAGAAAAGTCCTTAGCTTTAGTTTGCTTTAAGTATGTCCTTCCTTGTTTTGTATTTATCTATTAAATATATATATATATATATATATATATATATATATATATATATATATATATATATATTTGCTTAACTTTTATCGTTTTTATTCTTTTTAAGCTTAAAACAAAACTTCGCTTAATGTTACACATCATGAATTTAGATGTCTGTATATTTTCAATGAGGAAAAAAAAAAATTCATGAAATTTTTAACTGTATTAATTCAAGTTAATGAAATATTAAATAACCCTCTTTGACTGTACTACTTTTTTTTATTTGTTTAGATTAAATGTTAGAAACTTAAATCTCAATAATACTTCAGAATATATGTACACTTTTTTTTCCTTCCTATTTTTTTCTTTATGTGGGTATAAAAAACCTATTTCCATAGTATTTGTATATTTGGTACTTTTTATTGCTGTTAATTGAGCATCACTGGCATTTTTAATAGTTTATAGATTTTTCTTATAATGACTCAAAGTTTTTTTTTTACATTGTTTAAGATATACTTGCTTTCAATTATTTCGGTGCTATTCATATTTTTTTTTTTATTATACTAATTTTAAATGTGCTACTTCAATTTGTTTTTTAAAAAGTATTTTTATGATATTTCGTTTCCTTCAAGTTTCTTTTTTAGTACAATTAGTCTTAATCTTTAAAAATTACTGTATCTCCATCAGCTTAAATTATTTTGTGCAAAATTGTTTTGTTTTGTTTATTGTTTTTTTTTTTATGTCAGTTGTGTATTATTTTTAAAAAAGTCTTTTTTTTTTTTTAATAAAATTTATTTTTCTTTAGGTTTCTTACTATGTACCCTCTTGATCCTGATCCTAAAGAAAATATTGTTGTGTCACTGCATGAAGCATCATGGAAATTAAGTGAGTTGCACTTTCTTACATAAATTTGTATTATGATTTTTTTTTTTTTTGTGTGATATTGAAATTTAATTATTTTGTTTCATAAACTATGGCATTTTAAAATGTTAATTCCGGGGGGGGGGATTTATGATCAGAAACTAATTGTTGTTTTATGATCTATAAGTACTGTTCATCAGTGTAAAATTTTACATTGATGAATTTTTATTTATTTATTTATCTTTTGGAAGTTAAGATTCAACAAATATATCAATTTAATTAGGCTAATGTGAATTAATAAACTGTTTATTAATCCTTGATCAATAGTGTCTTGAACATGGTTAAGACACTATTAACCAGTTCTGGGTTAACCACTCTAAATCCAATATCTTCCATAATTTAAACTGTGCTATGTAACTCCTCAGTTGTTTAATATTTTATTAAAACTGATTTTTTTAAAAATGTTTTTATGTTTAATGACAATTTTATTTACCAATGTTGGATTATTTTAATTTATTTCAGTGAAGCTATTTTTTTTAATTTATTTCATTAATTTATATTAAGAAAATGATCGAGAGTAGTTTCTTAGTTGGATAATTATCTAGAACATTTTAAAATTGTCCGAAAACATCCAATGCTTTCTTAAACCTAATATGGAGACTGATTATAGGAATATCATAAAAAATGGAACTACAATTGAAGTAATACATTATTAGACTAGGTTTGTATATTAAAAACAAAGTTTTTTAAAGTTTAAAAGCCAACTCTCACCTCTTACTAAATCAGTTTTTGTTAAATATTCTTTATGAACTTAAGATTAAATAGTAACTTTGATTAACACATACTATATAACTACTGTAATTTATTTAATATTAAAATGAACATATTAAAGTTCTGTAAAGCTCTTTTATTTTATGTTTGTTTATCAATAAATAATTTTATTTCTTATATTATATGACATGTAATATATCTTATATTAATATAACAAGCATTAACTTAGTGCATGTTTCTATATATATATATATATATTTCTACTATTGATGTCAATATGAATATGCTGTGGATAACAATAGTCAGTAAAGTAAAATTATAATTTTTTTGTAAAAGAACCCTTTGCCTAATTTGTGGTTTACAAAGGTTTGTTAAAGTTACATCAGCTTGTTAACAGCTGTTTTGTGGAAGTGAAAAAAAATTTATAACTAAAAACAATTTATAGTTATTGTTTAAAGTAAAATTATGATTTTTCTGTTGTTTATACTTTAATTGTTAAAATGCAGAAAATATTAACTCAGATTTTCCATTTTAAAAGGAAAGTAGAATTTATTTCTTATGAAAATGTGTTTTTTACAGAAGTGGAAAGACGACGTCTGTATGATATTATTAATGTCTTTGAAAGCATTGAAATGCTTTCTAAGGTGGCAAAGAATCATTATATCTGGTATGGACGAAGATTTCTTTTAAGATCTTTGAACTCCATAAAGGTTGGTTGAGTTTGTTAGCTTATTTTACATACAAAATCAAGAGGCAGTCTTAATCTTTGCCTAATTTTGTTTTGCATTTTTAAAGAATGTCTTTATTCATCCCAAATATCTTTGCATATTTTTATTTTATTTATTTTTTATGCTTTTAAAAATAAAAAAAATTCTTGTACGCCTTTAAAATAATAGAATTTTGCTAACTCATAGTTTTAACTATTCATTTCTTATGTATTTATACATTTCAATTAATATCTATATTTGTCTGTGTAGTTTTTTTTATTTTTTATTTACAACTTTAGTTTTCTTTTCTAGCATGCAAGCCTTTGTTTATATATATAAACAAGATTTACGAGATATATATGTACATATTTTATGGCTGTTGTTTATTTCATATAATTAAGCACTTTTATATGTATATACAGGTCTGTCCAGAAATTTTGTGAAAGGTCCTTTTTTGTACAATTGTGAAAAAATTACTCCTAATTTGGGAATATGAAATAAAGGTTAAGTCACATTCTTTCAACCAGGGTCCGTTTTGTGAATTTGTGCAAATAGGGTCCGTTATTGCAAAAAAATTTCTTCAAGGAGTTTTTAAATTGTAAAGACATACAAGATTACGCTCAATACTTTAAAATTATAATTTAAAAAATAAAGTTTTTGAAAACAAACAGCAATTGCTGCTACTAAATTAGAGATGCAACATACAAATATTTGGTATTTAGTCTATACTGCTGTATGCAGTATATTCATTTTGAACAAATAAAGGAAGAAGCGTCTGCCGAAGACAAAGTTTTGTTCGTTTGCATCTGTCTTTCTTCCCCTCCTTCCTGGGAAGGGTTTATTCGATTAACAAAACAATAATGAAATAAACAAATTTGTGAAGGATCAGATTAAAAGATAAATTATTTTGTGAAGGGTCTGTTTTTAAGTTAAAATATTTTGTGATGGGTCCGTTTTTATGACAAGATATTTTGTGAAGGGTCCGCTAACGGACCCAAATTTCTTCTAAACAGACCCCTGATATATATTTTTAACTTCCACTCATAAGAAATCTTTCTATATTTGTCACGCTTTTAGGATTTTTATTGCAAAATGCATTTTAAACAGAGAATCGTAATAAACATTATTTTCCAAATGTGTTCATTATATTTTTAGTGGTATAAATATAATTATCTCAAATCTTTCATTTTTTCCTTTACAGAACTCTGCTGTTTGTGAAGGGATTGCAAGGAAATTTAAATATGTTCAGGATGTTGAGAGTAGTTCTAATTATCAAAGGCAGTCATGTATTTTAGATGAAGTGCAAGACTTTAGTAAACGACTGGACAGAGAGAGTGAATCTGTTGTTAAAGAACTGCTAACCCCTACTTTTTCACATCCAGAAGTTCGAAAAGAAAAGTCATTGGCTGCTATGAGTCAAAAGTTTTTGATGCTCTTTTTAGTGTCTCCTGTAAGCATCGATTTCCAAATTAGTTGCTAGTTATTTTGTCTATATTATTAGTGAATTGTAACATCATTTAAAGTCGTTTAATATTCCATTTATTATATTTTATGAGAAAGTTTTGCATGGAAATTCTTTTTACTAAGTAGGCAAAGAATATTTTAAACAAAAACCAAGTAATTAGCCAAGTTTTGGAAGTTTCTTAAGTTAATATATCATTTATGTTAATAGTAAAAAGCAAAATATGTTAATAGTAACCTAGCAAAAATAATAGATAAATAAACAAGAAAATACTGAATTTAATTAGTAGTAATGATCTAATTTAAAGACGAGATTTAAATGTTGATATACAATCAAATGCTTTTTCTTTTCATCGTTAATTTTTTAAAACTATAAATCTTATTTGCTATATTGAATTTTCAATTTTTTTCTGTCTTAATAATGGAAGTCTATCTTCAATAAAATGTTTAAAAACAATAACAAGTAAAACCATAGGTTCCCTTTATGTTTGGTTTGCTTTTTACCGTTTAGTAACTGTTTCTTTGCTTTTATTTTAATTCTTAGGATTACAGCTTATACCATTCTAAATATTTTACCAGTTGTGTGTCAGAAAAATATTTACTGGATCATGATTGTGATTTTCTGTTTCTTATAACAGTTTGCGTTGATTTTTTTATTATTACAGTTTGCAATAGTTTGAATATTTAACTTTTTCCATGTTTGTGTTGTTTTTTTATATGATTACAGCTTATAACAGTTTATATATTTTCATCCCTATAGACAAAAGTTGTTAGTCTCGGTGAAGCTGCTAAAGTTTTGAATGGATTTCAAACAATTGAAAAAGGTGCTCAGATTAAAAGTAAGGATGACTATCACTTATTATTGATTCCAAATTATTAATGATGCTTTTATGTATCTTTTTTAACATGAAAAAGAATCAGTTTTTTTTATATATATATATATAAAATAATTTTTTGTGTAATTTATTTATTATGTTTAACTTTTTTACTGCTGTTCCACTTAGACAAGCTTGTCTTTAAATCAGTGCTTCTCCACTGAAAAAGCAGTGTAGGAAAGCTTTTGAATCTTACTCTGTTGACATTCATATGATAATTTAGGAGAAATTATTTTTTAATTTAGGTTGTTTTATGGTGTAACTGACATTAAATGAATTGTATTTCCTTTTCAATTCAATACTAAAATGTATTCATTTTCTCTTTTAGCTCAAATTAGACGTTTGTATGATATTGCTAATGTGCTGTCAAGCATTAATCTTATTAAAAAACAAGTTATTAAAAGTGCGAATGGAAAGAAGCCCGCTTTTAAATATGTTGGGCCAGATGCAGACAGTTACAGTAGTGAGTTGATTTCTTTCGATTTTTATTGCTACAAACTAGTGCTTTTTTATTGATCTGTTTTTACAATAAGTAATTTAAAACTGTTGTCAGAATCCTTATACTTTCATTCTTTTCAATAGACACTCAGGAAGTTTCGTAGGAATATAGTTTTAACTCTTAGGGCTTATGCTCTTTGTTTAAATATAGGGAAAATATTAATGCATAAAAATATATTACAGTATCTTTTTTTTTCCACATACTTCCCAAAAATTTGATTTTACAAGACAGAGATAAGGATTTTATTAAGGGATGGTTTTAGGATGTTTTGATATTGTAATGCTTTCAGTCATGCAGAAGAATTGATTTTCAGAGGGGGGTTTTTTATAATCTTTTTCAATATTATATTTTTGTGCAATATATAATATTGATGATATGTTTTACACAATGAAAATTTAGTAAGATAAGAAGCATTTAGGGTTATAAATTGTTGTATTGCAATATTTTATAAGTTAACTTCTTCTATTGGCATGACAGCCCTTTATGGGACAGAGCTTTCCTCCATTCTGCTCTTTTCTTTGCTACTGTTCTCCAGTTAGTAATTCTTATGATTTTAAAATCCTCTTCCACACAGTCAAGCCATCTGATCTGAGGCCTAACTCTAGTTCCATTTGGCAGATGTGACCTGCAAGTTTTAAGTTACTTATTTTGATGTATTTGTTATAAGTGAACTAAATTTTTAAAGATTCACTTTAGCCTTTTATAACATGTTTTTGTTGAAAACAATTTAAATCATTTCTGTTGAATTTTTTCTAATCAAGCTGAATCTATCAGATAAATTTAGGGAAAATTTCTAAAACAGTGGTTACCAACTGGCGGGCTGCGAAGCCTTTTTTGTGGCTCGCGAACTAAATATATTAGTTGTCATTTTTTGTGGGCAATTTTTGCAAAAAATATATATGGGTTTAAAATGCTTTTAAGTTTTATGTCTTGACAATTTGATGTCTGTTGCACATTAATTGTTTAATACTTAGGTGCACATTAAAGTTATTATAGCCAGATTTTTTTAATATGCGATTAAATATTTTTTTAAATCTACTTATTTTAATTTGTAGTTCAATACTTTTATTTTGTACAACTTGATAAAAGTCTGACAGTAATATTTAATGTTCCTTCAAACTTCAAAGAGTCCTATATAAAATTTTGATGAAGTTATGGCCCGCCTTTTGACTGGTGTTTTTAATTGTGGCCCTCAGCCTCATGTAAGTTGGAAACCCTTGATCTAAAAGATAAATTTATCATTAAATCAAGTTAAGGATTTAAGCATAACTATGTTTTTTAAGAAAATCTAACTTTTATTTGATGGCAAAAATTTTAGTAAAATCAAAGTTCTTCAAACTATTTTCTTAAATATTGTATTGAAATCCTTTATCGGATTTTGCCGTTTTTAAGTATTCATCAGTCAATTGACCTTGAACCACTCAGCTGATCTTTCCTTCCCTTTTGCATCTGGCAACACGACTTAGCTGGCAACACTATTTGATTACTTAATTGGTTATATAAATGTTTGCCTTTAGGGAAATACATCATCTTGTGTGCTATTAAATAAACTCAATATTGTGTTGTATTTATATGTCTTACTTACTAGTTTGGTTTTGTGTTTTGGCTTTTTATGGTCAATATTTTTACTGTACACCTCATGTATCTGTTTATTTTTTTATTATTATTATAGAATGAATTAATGAAAATTTATTTAATTATCTTCATTTGTAAATTAATATGATTTTAATTTTTTTTTTTCTTTTGTAGCTACTGCTACAATATCAAGAAAAATCAATTAAGTTTATCATTTATATTTAAGATAATTTTCAATATTCAAAATCCTATCTTATTCCTTTCCTCATTTTTAGTATTTGAAATGGAAAAAAAAATTTACATTTATGTGAAGAATTTTTTTTCCAGTCAAACCTAGAAAGCTTTTTTTTTCTTTTTTTCGGCACTGCATTTTGAAATAAATTTTCATTTGACATTTGTTTTCCACTCTTATTTGTGACCAAAAGTTTACATTTTTATTTTAAAATTGTTGTGGCAAAGGCATTTATTAAATTACATACAATAACAAAAATATTCTGAATAATTTATACGGAAGTTCTTATTTTTTTTATCCAGCTTGTTAGGACACAAAAAAAATCTGTTAGTATTAAAATAAAAAAGTTTACTTTTATACTATCACCTGAAGTTAGAATGAATAAATGTCACTTTAGATTATTTTTTGAGTAATTATTATTCTTTATTATAACGTGCTATAATCTCATTTTTTATGTCATAATGTTCTGTACAAAACTTTAATTCAAGCTTCTTTAATATTTTTAAAAGCATGAATGTGCTTTTTTATTTATTTTTTAAATTTTTTGCCTGCATTGTACTTTAGTAAACTGTATGTTAAATAATTTTGTTAGCTTTTTTTTCTTTAAAAAAAACATTTTTGTAATCTTGTATTTAATTTTTAGGTAAAGAAACTGTACTGATGAATTCCTTTAGAAAAATCAAACCAAAGAGTTTGATTCGTCATTCTTCATTTCAAGAAATTTGTGAGGTTGCAGAACTTGAACATCAGAAACTTTGCCTAGAGGAAACTCCAAATTCTGCACCTCCTTTTGAAAATAGCTTAGGAAAAGGACCTCACTGTGTGAATTTCAATATCAATAGTAAAAATGATAGTACTTCCAATGGTTTAAGAGCCAATTATGTCTTCAGCAATGCTAAAAAATCTGTTCCAAAACCTGCAAAAATACCAATTGCAAGAACTGTGAAGGCACAGATTCCTACATTGGCCAAAAGTGGGTCATATTTTGTTTTGAATCACAATACAACCATTCCTCAACCAGGTTGGAATTCTTTTAGATATATATTGATATTTTCTTTCTTTACCAATGTTAGGGTTTTTATAAAATAAAAAAATGAACTCATACTTTTTGGTTAGCCCTTACACTCAAGTCAGATTTCAATTTTTGCAGATTATAGTAATATCCTACTTATCTGAAAATATTTCTGAAATATATTTTATCAGTGATATTTTCATTAATGCGTGTTTAAGAAAATAGACACTGATCGAAATCCGTATTTTAGAAAATGGACACAACTCATTCTTAACATTTATCTTAAAGTATTTTCTTAGCACACAGATTTTGAGCTATGTCCAGAGTAAAAAGCTCATTGGCTATCTGTATTTTATAAACTAAAAAAGCAGTAAATGATCTAAACTTACATTTTTGTCACTCAAACCTAAACCTGTTTCATTACTATTATAAATTTAATTAATCTATAGTTTAACTTCTTTGAGTTATTTGATACAGAATTTTTTGGATTAATTTGAAATCTTTATTTTTTCCTACATTCATCATTATCAATGGCTCGACAGTCCAGGGTAGACCTTGGCCTTCTCAAGAAGTTTAGTCCAGGCTAACCTTTTTCCGGCTGGCGTTTTCCAGTTTTTAATTTTTAGGACCAAAGGATATTTCTCAAGGCCATCTATCCATCTCAAATTCAGCCTACCCCTTTTTCGTCTGGCATTGAGAACTTTTTTTGCGGTACGGTCTTCATCCATTCTGATAACGTGGCCTGCCTGTTTTATTCTTCGTCATTTAATTAATTTAATAATGTCAGGTTTATTATATGAGTGATAAAGCTCTAAATTTGTTCTTCTAAGCTACACACCATTTTTTTGAATTCCTACATTAAGTAACAACATATTTATAACAGGACTGAAAGAAACCTAGTTCCTTCATTTTTAGGTAGGGTTCGATTTGATTCTACCTTTTTCAATGTTTTTTTGCTTTCAACAAATTTTTAACTCTTATGTATCACTTATGATACATTTCAGTTCAAGTTGCAAATAATAAGTTGTTTTATTAGAGTGAATAAAACAGCACTAGAACTTATTCATATTTTTTCTCAATTTTTCAGAAGTAAAACAAAGTTTCAATATTTATTACAATGTTTCAATGTTAATTACAATGTTTGAGTAGAAATTTGCTGTTATTATTATTTAAACTTTAATAAGAGAAAAACTTAATATAAATTATGCAGAAACAAATATTTTTCAGATATCTAAAAAGTTCCATAATAGTTCCTAATTTCCATGTTAAATAATCTGTTTTTTAGAAAGATAAGTGCAGAATTATGTTGGTATAAATTACTGTCAGAAAAAAAAATCCATCAAAATTCACGAATAATGCCTGTTTCCATTTGAATGGCAATGCCAAACTTATTTTTGAAAATTAATTTGTTCTTTTTTTTTTCAGGAACTATATTTGTCATAAATCATTGCTCTCTTCCAATTAAACAATCAAGAGATGAGGAAAATAAGAAAAACTCTGCCAAGGTAATATATAGTTGTTTTTTTTTTTCCTATTTTTTTTCAATCAACTAATTGATGTTATTTAAAAAATTTTACAATACTCTAGTTATGAGTCTTAAAAATATTGACGCTAATTGACTATAGAACAGGGAAAAGTTAAATGATTTCATGAATTTGGGAAAAACGGGAAACTTAGGGCACCTAAAAGTCTGATGTTTTTTGCAAAATAAAAAAGATGGGGATAGTCTTTTGATAATTTCTCTAAAAAAATTTTTTTTCAACTCTAGTAGCAATTATAAGTATCTTATAATATATTTTATGACTAAGAATAAAACATAACTGGCATATTAATAATTAAATTTAAGATACCGTCACAAAAATCAAAGAAGTTCAATAAAATCTGTCTGAAAATTGTACATAATTACAATATGAATTCCAATCATCAGATCTATGTATGTATGATGAGTGACAAAACCCTTTTTTTTCCCTCTATGTTTTTAATTTAGTATAATGAAGCATAGTTTGTCTACGGTAAGAACTACTCTATCCACACAGTCTGAGGCCGTCTGCTGTAATGGAAACAAGAGCAGCGCATTTCAGGGAGGCTAGTTTCTCTACACTGTAGTGCTAGTAAAACGAAGCAAAGTACACAGTAAAACGAAGAAAAAGATCCCCTTTCTTTTGCTGGTCCGATCCAAAACTTTTCCTAAACGATGACACCATACCTCTACTTGAAATAGTTATACCTCGTTACCGTTCACCGCCACGGGTCCAGGCGAATGGCTAGTGGAGTTCTTGCACTTCTTACTTTAGACAAACTATAATAAAGTCTTATTGGATTCTATTTTCAAATAGCAGTCAATTATTTTAATGATTATTATTATTTTATTTTAATAAGTTGTAAAAATAGTCATTAAATTCTTGGGTCCACTAATTTCTGATTGCATAGTTTTGATACTTCAAAACTTTGTCTTTTTGGAATGCTTATATAATCATTTTTATTTTATTTAATAGTGATAAAACTTAACAATTCTTAAAAATTGCTAACACTCTAGAGTTTCAATTTATGGACTGGCCACTAATTACTCATCATTCATAATTAGAATCTTGTTTCAATCTTTTGGTCATCTCATGGAAAAGAAAGGCAACTTTTTTGTTGCCAAAATTTTTTTCTTAATGTGTGCTATTGCTTGTTAGAAAATGAAATGATAAACTTTTTAAGAAATTTTAGTATTAAATTTTTTCTACATGGTGCGTAGCATTTTTAAAAAGTGCTGAAAGGTGTCATTTTTTAAAAGCCCTTAAAGGTGCTTTTTTCCATGGGGTGTTTTTAAAAAGTGCTTAATTTTCCCTTCTCGGAAATAATTGCGCGCCAATCGTGTTACATACTTTATGAAATACTTGGGAGTCTGCTTGTGGATCTACTTAGCTGGATTCGGTGAGATTCTTGCACTCTCATATGATGCAACTCTGCTGCATTTTGCAAAATGTTCTCAATTTCAGGCTTCTATTTCCACCCTCTGAAAAATCTTTCGATATTTTTATGGTGGCTAATATAATCAAGAAAAAAATTATTTGTCAGAAGCTAGTTATTTTATCATTTGCAATGACAGAAATATAATGATAATTCTTTTGTAAAATTAAACAATATTTTTTGTTAGGTGTGTAATTTTTCCAATAATGTGCTTAATTCCTCAAATTTTAAGACCTAAATTGTGAATTAAAAATGTACATTACGGCAAAAATTTGTTTTCAATTCTGCTAATCTCACTTTTTTTTGTTTTGTGAAATCCTCCTAACGAGACATTTATTCCTCCTTTACCAATGTCTTTTTTTTCTTCCTGAGTTCTCGTTCGAGCGCAAAGCAATTTTCGTTTAAGATTTCAAAAAGCAAAACGAAGCTTCAGATAAACTTTGGAAACAAAAGAATAAAATAGAGGATTTCCATTATGGTGAACATGGCAAAACTGTGAGTTAAGTATAAAATCGATAATATAAAAAGTAATTCTCATGTTGCAAGGTAATTTTATTATTATTGATAATTTTATTGTACGCGTGTTACATTAAGTTGTTGCATTGCATTCTACAATATCAGTCTTTCTGTAGCTGACTTTGTAAATTCTGCTACCAGGCGTATATAACTAATTATTAACAGATGCATAATATTGATGGGTATGCCATAAGGAGATGTATCTTAAAGATGATGTTATATTTTAGTACAGAACTAAGTGCCATTTAAAAAAATAATAAATAAATACCTTAAAATACTTTTTTCTAAGATATAGTACACAAGATATGCATCCAGTATGTTCAAGACTCTCATTAAGGCCCAAAGTTTGATGACATTTGCATTTTTGTGCTTTTTTCCTTTTTTTAACTTTTAAGGTATTCTTTTTCCATTTTTTATTATGTTCAGTAGTCAGACTATTAACTAATAACACTTTAAAAGATGCATGGAACTTGCATTGTATTGTTTTCATATATTTTAACGAGACTGAAAGTAATTTTAAACAAGAAAGCTTTGTTTCAGTTAAATATTTTTACTTTAATAATACACTTTTAAGGGCACCTATAAAAAATAAGGGCATCTATAAATAAATAGGGGCACCTATAAAAAAAATAGGACTTTAAAATTCATACTCTAATTTATAATATCATTCATCATACTTTGTTATATTATAATTATCAATAACCCAGTATCGCAGGAGTAAATTATATTTAGTTATGACCCTGTTAAAAACTACTGTTCTGAAAACTGTGATAATCTTTATATGAATCCTAAGAGTTTGATAATTCTCACTTTAATGTTTAATGTATTTGAGTATCTTAAATCTCCAAAGTTCTTGCGTACATATAAGTGTTTTATAGTTATTATATTGTATCATAAATTTAATTAACAATACGGTATTTCTTTTTTAGACTTCTCAAACAATTGAATTATCTCCTGCTCAACGTGATAATATTTTGAAATCTCTAAACATCTCTCTTACACCAGGTCAAGTAGCTGCTATTCAACTTGCTGGTTCTACTCAATCTTTTAATACAACTCCAAATAATCAATGTAATGTACTAAAAATTATCGATAATGGTAATAAAATAAGTTCTGTAGAACTTAAACAACAAGATCTTTTTAAAGATGTCAGTGCTCATAACAATGAAAGTGATAAATCATCAACCGCCAATAGTTCCAGAAACAGTAGCCCGGTCTCTCAAACTAAAGGAATTTACTCTCCCCTTAGCATACCTAGTGGCTATACTACTCCAATACCATCTTCAATGTCGGATATAACTTCGTTTCCCTCAAACAGTGAAGTTGATTCAATATTGAAGAAAATTGAAAATCGCAATGATGTGCCTGTAATTGGAGAGAACATAAAGAAGCACGAAGGTATGCTTCAATCTTTCAGAAATTGTGTGCCAATAAAGGGTATGCCACTATCTCGTCACAATTCAGATAGCTGCAGCAGCGAAAGTCTGAATGCTGAAGTTACCAACATATTGAAAGAAGTTCCTTTGGGTGCAACTGCCACAGCATCTCGTCCACATTCTTTCTTGATTGATGAAAAAACCATTTTAAGCCCGATTAAGAAACCGAATGGATGTGCTAAAATTCTTTCACCTTCTCCACTAATGACGCCACCTTACATTAGCTCTGATGCTATTTTTCTGTATCAACCCTTTATAAAACTTCAAAACACTGCTAGCAATAAATTAGAGTCATCATTATTGAAACTTGAAAATGATACTGTGTGTGACAAAAAAGTTTGAATCCCTCTTGTCATAAATTTAAAGGGTTGAAAAATGATGCAAATTATTTATTTATTCTTATGTATAGGCGTAGTTTTTGTTTTTCTATTTAAAAGTTTTGAATTTATTTATGTATTAGATACCTAGAGAAATATATTATACATGTCCTTAATAAAACATGTTGAAACTATTTTTCACCTTCTATGACATCACATTTTTTTTTTTGCGGTTATGTTTTTGATTTAAATATAGGAAAAAATCATTTATATCTTATGTAAAAACTATAGTAAAATAAACTTCCAAGTTTTTCAAAATTTTCACTTTATGACCGCTTTACTCATTATTACACAAATATAACTTGCTTTATTAAACGATAGTAAAAGTCCGTAAGATATTTATATAATTAAGCGATGGAATCTGTAGTTAAAATGTTCAACTTTATGTTTTTTAGGAAGGCCAAATTCCTATTTGTATTCAATTGAACTTTTTTATAAATCTAAGTCAAGTATTGATCATTTCTATGCACGTTTTTTTTTTCTCGCAGAATTAATGATAATTATACAAAATTCTACTTTATAACAGAATTGTTTTCATGATAGGTTATAACCAATAATAATGAGCTAAAGGTTCTCAAAAATACATTTAAAAAATTCCTCTGAAAACGATAAAAAATAACGTTAAAAGGGTAAATACTGCCTTTAAAAATTTCCAAAAAATTTTTTTTATTATTATTTAAAATAACAAGATTTAATGTAAAATTTTCACCAATTTATAAAGAAAATAATTAATGGTATTAAATATTATTCAAAAAAAAATAATAATTAGAAGAAAAATCTATAATTTATAAATTTTAAAAAAAAATTCATTTATTATCAACGTCCTGGTTACAATTAACTTAATTTTCATAAAATCTTTTTTAACCCTAAGAACCTAACTTTTACATAGTCAGAGTCAAGAAAATTTTAATTTTTAACCTTGAAAGATTTTTCATTCTTACTTTTGGAGTCCTTTTAGAATTTTTTTTTTTTTTTTCTCATTTACATTAGTGCTGGGCAATATCAAAATTTTTCGTATCTCAATATATGCCCAGAAATATTTCACAATATTGCATTATATTTTACCAGTTTACATTTGTCAATATTTTCCTTGACAAAATGAAATTTAAACACACTCTAAATAATATTGAATTTAATAATACTTGTAATAAGTATTCAATATTTATTGTAAAATATATATCCGGAGTATATTTTATAAAATTTCATTGTTGTGTTTAAAATTGTTCAATATTTTACATACACTTTGTTCTACGTCATGAACACATCGCCCTGTTCTACTCCTCTTTGAATAAGAACTCTGAATTATTAATAAAAAGAACACAGGGCTTTAAATTTTTACCTTGGATGAAATAATTCCCATAAAGACTTTTTTTCTGGAGGGGGGAGGAATAAAGAAAATACAAAATAATCATGTAGTTGTAGTAGTTTTGCGAATTGTGAAATATATGGAAGCTAAGTTTTCTATTAATTTACACATTAGGATACAACAACCTTTGTATTTATGCCTGTAGCTGTTGCCAACATTTTTATAAAATCTCTCCATTTGGTGATGGTTAGGTATATTATGGATCTCAGTAATGAATGAGCTTATAAATGTCTTTGTTAAAATCCAACTTGTTTGCTTAGGTATTTGCTTAGAGGGTTTTATATATATATATTTGTGTATTATAAGAATAGTTGAGTGTGAAGAGCATGTTAAGTGACGTTTTAAAAGAGTGATAGCAAATTTCCTCCGCAATGAAAAAAATCCGCCCAGGAAGAAAAAGAATTCTTCCAACAAAAGAAGAAACTTTTTCAAAAAAATATTGAATATTAAAACAATTTTTTTTTCATAATTATGATTGCTATCTTGTTGAAATAATAGTGTAAATTACTACGTTATTTTGAAGTATGTAAAAATTAAAAAGCAACAATTGTAAATAAAAATACATTCAATGAATTTCTTAGGAAATCAAAATAACTGTAATCCTTCAATAATTTACATTAATGAGTATAATAAAACCTTATTTTATAATTACATGAGGAAAGAGTTAAATGTCATAATAAAATTCCATTAATACTACTAAATTAAATTATCACATAAACATATACACTACTACAAATCACATATTGAATGTATAATTACAAATAGGATACTAATTTTTATCATTACTGTGCAGTATGAATACTCAGATAGACTCTTAAATTATAAAAAAAAATATATTATTTAAAAGAATTTATTCAAAAAACTTTTAACTGCCTATACTATTATAAATTTAATTTGGTTATAAGGTATTCTTATAATACATATTGCTAAACAATTTTGTTGGTCATTTTTTTCCTTCCATTTCATCCAGTTTCTTCCTAATAAAATGTCATCCCTGTTTTGAACTTAGTTTTGAGAAAATGTTACAGAAGGATATTTAGCAAACTGAAAAAAATTAAGGACATTTTTAAAAATGAGGAAAATGTTTAATTTTTTAGTAAAGAAATTTTGAGTTCTTGAGGGGAAAAAATAGAATTTTTCCATAGCTTTTAAAACTTAAATTTTTCAATGTATGTGAAAAATGTATTTTCACTCTTTTATGCATTTCTGCCATCTGTAACCTAAGAAATTCTGTGTGATTTGTTATGGAATAAAAGAAACACGTTTAGTGAAAATTGTTTCTTTAATCTGTACATATTTAATAGAAAAAAAAGTATTTCTCTATTAGTAATTAACAGACAATTTTTATTGAAATACATTAGTTTACAATTTTAATTAAGTAATTTTCTTAATTTATTTAATGATAGGTATGTTAAACCCAATTTCATTTCTTTTAATATATATTTTCATTAAGATTTAAAATTTTTCATTTTATTGAAAGTCTAAAAAAAGAAAATTTCATATTTTATTTAAGCATGTCAACCAGCTTTGTTGTTGATACTACCATGTTTAATATTTTATTGATTTGTAGATTTAAGTAAATATCGTGAAAAAAGTAAGCTAGAGTTTTCAGCATAAAAAGTCAAGAAAAAAATTTCAACTAGAATTTTTCCAGGATGCTTAA
The DNA here is from genome assembly GCF_982258835.1 of Parasteatoda tepidariorum. NCBI lineage: Eukaryota > Metazoa > Arthropoda > Arachnida > Araneae > Theridiidae > Parasteatoda > Parasteatoda tepidariorum. The sequence goes on from NC_141762.1 coordinate 5,613,179, forward strand.
ATGATTCATTGTAAGCATGAGATAAATTATTATTTTTTTTATTTTAATGATAGCAAATATGCAATGATCAGCTCTGTAACATTTTATATGCGTTATAAATTTGTTTTTTAATAGATTCACTTAAAATGCTCTTCCTGTGATGTTTCTATGTTTGACGACTTTGTGTTTCTTTTCCTGATTACTCTTTAAATAGTTAAGCTATTTGTATTTTTAGTTTAGTTTACTGTTGAAAAGTAAAACACAGGTTAAATATTTATTATCAGCTTTTATAACATTTATCATATTTTATGGTATTTACTTGATTATTTAGACAACTAAAAGCCTGTCTTCTCATTTTTTTTTCTTTTCTTTCAAGAATACACATCAATTTCAAAACATTTGGATTATTAAAAATTGTACACGTGAGTTATACACAGGAATTTTATTTTATATCATGAAATATTTTTTTAAAAAAAATTTCTGTATTGAAACAAGGACCTAATTTCATAATGATTGTTTGAATATTTATAGAAACGTTTATTTAAAAAAACATAGTGTAAACTGATCATAAATATTGAACTTAATTAAGAGAAAATGTTACAAAATGGCTGAGCTATTTAGATATGAATTAGATTGTAAAATATGTAGTGTAGATTTTTCTTTATATTTATTATGTAGTTATAAAATGTTTATCTTTCTCTCTAATGTGTAAAAAAATTAATAAAAATGAAACCATTTAAAAACTTTGATGTTTCATTATTCCAAGTAATATATTCTCAACTGAAATGTCTTATAAAAAAAATAATAGGTTAGAATGTGTTTTAAATTTGATTTAAAGCATAGCATAGAAAGTTTTACAATAAGATGTCTTTGATTTTATATTTAAGAATATTTTGGCTTTTGAAATAAATGTTAAATTATGTTTTTTTTAATAATATATAAGTAACACAAAAACTTAAGTTTTTAATCTCACAAATATGTTACTTTTCTCTTAATTTACAGAATTTAACTAATCTCAAGACAATCCCTTCTTTCATTGCCAGAAATATTCACGTGCTATAGCCAATGTTTTTTTTTGGCGATATGAAATTAGAGATTTTTCGGGAGAGAAAAAGAATTGTATTGAAAAAAGCATCATTTCTGGTTTATTTAATTTTTGTGTTAAAAAATAACTGAAGTGAAAATCAACAATTAAGAATACACTCCCTCAAAAATTTCGTTAAAATAAACTTTGATAGAAAATATTGTTTTAGGAATCATTAAAAAAAAATCATATTTTACTGGGCTCGAAAAAACGCCCGTCCTCGGCGGTCAAAAATTCCCCGTGAACAACAAATTTTTCGAATCCAGCGTCCGCGCGGATGGCCATTTTCCCGTAAATGTTCGTGATACATTTTCAATCTTTGTTATCTTACAAGAGTCTAGCGCCACACTTCTAAAATGACCCTCTAATCTCGAAATACTGCGCATAGTGGAATTGATGTTTTCTCTGTCTGGGAGTACTGCAGCGGTTGAAAGGTACTTTTCAGCAATGAACCTACAAAAAAACACATTACTTACTGGTCTTAAACAAGAAGCGTTAAACGCATTTATGTACATCTACCTAAATGGAAAACCTCTTTCAGATTTCTGTGCAGAAACCGCTGTAAATCATAGGCTTGATTGTGGAACTGGCAAACGTCATATTTGATTCATTTAAAAAACGCAGTACCATCGGATAAATTGACAGATAACTTAAACTTTGTTATTTAAATTATTTCATCAAAGAAATAAATTATTTCATAATAGAAATACTAGGTTTTACTATTAGTAACCTAGTATTTATTTTATTACTGTATAATGTAATCCTAGTAACTACTAATTCATTGTGCAATTTATATAAATGTTTGTAATAAATAAGAGAAAATTATATTTTTATTTATTTAGAAGTGACGGGTTAGTTTCAAAGGAGGATGGGTACATTTTTGGACAAGCCGTCCTCGGGGACGGGTAAAATTTCTCAGTTTTTTCGAGCCCTGATATTTTAAACTGTTTCAGCGATCATTTACATAGTGTAACATTATATAATCCTGAAAAACATTCTCAAAATTTATAATTTTATTCTTTAGAATATTGCAAATCATCGTAACATGTAATAGGTATAAATTGAATTTATTTAAATTTTCAATTTCAAAAATAATTAAAGGATATATTCTAAAATTTATGCATCATTTGTATTCAGTCTTACAAACTGAAATATTAAATTATTATTTTTAAAATGTTCATAACAGAAAAAGATATTTGTGTTCTATAAATAATAGAAAAATAGATTTGTTACATTTAAGTGATAAAATCAATAATTTATTTTATTATGATAAGCTGAATAATTTGATAATTGAAAACTTTGATATTAATGGCCCTTTTTAAATGTTAGAGAAATTATAATTACAGTTGAACCTCTTTATCTCGAAAACCTCTATCTAAAAAAAAGTTTATTTTCAGTGTTAAAGGTATGTTAAAAAAAAATTATGTAAATAGATATATGTGGTATAATTAATTTGCAGAAATGTTAATAACAAAAAAAGATATTTATGTTTTATAAATAAGAGAAATGTTACATTTAAATATAATCAATTTTTTTTTTTTTTTTTTTTTGTATGATAAGCTGAATAATTTAAAACTTAAAAATAAATGGCTCTTTTTAAATATTGGAGAAATTATTACTATAATAACTTAAAATTTAAGAAATTAAGTTGCATGGATATAATTGCAAAATACTTGTTGAAAATAGATTATAAATCACTAACATTTAGAGTTATTTTGTTGATTAACACATTTAAATCATAAACAGTCCAATATCACTTTTTTCGATGAGCATGCCAGACATTTAGTTAGGATTGCGTCGGTTGATTTTCAACACTTTTAGAATAAAATATATTTATTAGCTAAATTCAAAATGAATAAATATTAATTTCGAATTTTAAAGTTATATTTATGCTTAAATTTCTACAAAAAGAATAAATTCTAACAATTCATTTTTTAGTAACTATTGATTTTCGCACACTTTTTTAAAATCCTGATATTTTTAATATGAAAAATTATAAGATTAGAAATTCAAATCACGCTTTTGAGTGCTCACTCTTTAACAGGACCATTTCATCGTTTTATGGCAGTTAATGTTTCTGCATAACACGAAAAAATATTCTTTTTTCATGCAATTGAAAAGAAATGAACTTTGATGTATAAAAAAATTTAGTATTAAAAAAAAGTACACATTGAGAAAAAATTTCATTTGAAAGTGAAACTATAAAACCATAAATTCACCAAAATTTTCAGATATAATTCTTTGTTCCAATAATCACATGTGTGCAAATAATCACTGTGAAATTAATTTATATTTTTGTATTAGTAAAAATTTATTAAATTTTAGTTTACCCTGTAAGACCATATTAAAATTAATCTGAAATTTTTAAAAATATATATAAATACTTACAGGCATAAGTATTTTCTCAAAAACTTTTTTCCCCTTTCCATAAGTTTTTTACTTAGAATTTGTGAAGTGCTTGGTTGATATTTATATATTTGAAAAACATTTTATAATATATAAAGTTCATGCCAAGTGTTGTAAAATCATATGCCTAAGCAACAAATTTGTCGCCTTGAAATATGTTTGGAATTTACAAAATAGTAAGGAAAAGTCTTTTTTCATCGAATTCCATTCAGTTAAAAAAAAAAAATTGTACTAATTTTATTGTTCTACTCGTGGTATGGAATTCAGATGTGGTATTTGGAATAACTGAGAGTGCCTGATAGAAAAACTTTTAAGTTCAAATTTCAAACATTATTTCTCCTTAAAACATTCAATGTATTACCTCTACTTCCTTTCTTAAAATATTGTTCAATTATTACTTATCCTCATTCTTAGTTTACTAACATCTTATAATAGTTTTATGTAATAGTTTTTATAATATAATAGTTAATTATAATAGTTTTAAAATTAAATTTAATATGTTTACAAAAACAATGATGACTAACTTGGCTACTGCTCAAAACAGTCAAAAATAAAATTAATCAGAGAGTTTGTTTCAAATTAAATTAAGAGTCTGTTACATTGAAACGTTTTTAGACTATTTTAACATAATTTTCACATTTATATATTCTTAATATGAATATTATAAATTTTATATCAGTAATTTGTACAACTTTCTTTTCTGGAATTCTTGCACATTGTTTTTTAGAAAAAATCCTTTGAAGATTTAGCTAATAAGTTTTGTTTCACTCAGGGGCATTAAACCCCTTAAGGTGTGGTTGCTAGAAGGATAAAGTCAATTTATAATCACAAGGAATATCAAATGTTAAGTTAAAATTTTGACCATAATAGAATGTATTGATCAGTAAAAATAAAAAGTACTACTAAAATTATGTAAATAATAAAGACGCACAAAATGCAAGATTAATTTTAATGACATTTTTTAACTTCAATCAGTTATGAAAAAAAATTTGAATCAAATTATTAAGCATTTTAAATATAGCTAAAGAAGTAGTAAATTAAGAATATAATTTTTATCATACATATGCTCATTTATAAGTAAAAAACAGAGGTACTTTGACTCAAAGCGTTATAAATTAATGTATTATTAAAGGGTACATATTGTCCAGTAATTAATTTAATAATTTCATGTGCAGCACAGCCACCAACAAAAGCAGCCACAGAGTGAAGCTCCGAATCACCAAAACGACACATCTCGTGCACATAATCATCTTTCATAACTGCCGGACACTGCAATTCCTGTAAAAGAGAGGCAACAGAATTTTTCAAATTTAAAATGTCCGATTCCACGTCATCCGTTTGGCCGGGATACCTGCCAAACTCCTCACGAAATCTATCAGATGCCCTTAGAAGAACATAAAATATAATATCGCTATCTTCATGCTCTAAATTAGAAATCAAAGGTTGAACTTTAGTTGTAGAAGGATTGTACTCATCTTTGATTGCACGTCCATGCAGAACTCTTAAGCAGTGAGCATTTTTACAAAACACTTTGATATCTTGCTCACGAATATAATTTTGAGATTTTCCAATACTGCTCAGGATATCTTGAACCCTTTTATATATGAAATGAGCATCTTCTTCGGCTTTTCTTTTGTATATATTTTGTAGATTTACGTAACTTTGAGTGTCCGACGTCATATCTGGAATAACCCCTCGTACAGGTAAACAACCTTGACCTTCATTATTAACAAACTCCTTCAATGCTCTGGCCATAATCCAAAATGGCTTGCTTTCACTCGTTATGTTATCACATAATGGATCTTTTAATATATCTTGTATTTCCCCAGGGATGGTCGTTTTAGCCACCAACCTGTTGACGCCACGACAAGCTTCTTCAAAATTTTCATCGTCTTTTTTTCTCATGGCTTTCATAATTTCAGCTTTTAGAAGGTTTTTTTCCTTCATGTTTTTAGGCAATTGACCATTATTTTGACTTTTCCACCAATCAACATATTTAAGAAGTATAACCACAAAAGGCACATGAGCATATTCCATATCAGACAGCGTTTCCATAAGAATAGACTCAGCAAACTCCTTTAGCTCAGTAAAAGGCTGATCTAACCTCAAATCATGAAACTCATTTTCGGGTCTGGATTCTATAATGGCTCTATCTGTAAACTGTAATCTCATGTATCCCACCATTCCAAAAACACGACAGAGCAGTAATGGAGTGCCTAGATTCCATAATTTATCAGCTAAGCCTAATAGAGTGCATTCTTTCAAATCAGTAGCAATAACAACAGTAAACTTCGTGAAAAAATCAGGATCAGCTTGAAGAACACTTTCCACGGATTCTTCAACGAATTCACCCCGAACGTCTGGATTAAGCTCAAGTAAATGCTCTGTGGCGACTTTAGCTCGAGATTTGCCAATACTATCTTTATTAAGGAAGAAATTATTTCCAACATCTTTACCTTCAATAGTATGACCATCAACAATAGTGAAAGCACCTACTCCAGGTAAGACTAAGCTTTTTAAAATTTCTGTTCCAGTAGCAGTGGCATTTACTAAACAAACATGAGCCGCTTCTAAAGCATACTGCCCATGATCATCCCACAATCTTAGCTGTCTGTCATATTTGATTCTTTTCGGTGAATCTTCGTAACTACTATCGCCGATATGTGACATCTTGTTTTGCCTCTATGGTTTTGCCTCCAAAACCAAAACATGCAGGACGATATGAATTACTTTTTCTTACAAGTTTAACAGTTCAAAATTATATAGTTGCGCTTTAGCCTAAGCTTTAAGAATTAATGTAAATTATGTACGCTAACTTAAAAAGAGACTTCAACAGCTGTTAGACAGATTAAATTAATTACAGGAAGAAAATTAAATTTTGAAGAAGAAAATAAATTGAAATTTAAAAGCGAAATTTTTATGCAAAATAAATTGATGCATGTTCGCATACTTTTCAACTGTTTACACTTTTTAAATATTTTTGTTCGTAAAAGTATTTCTTGATATTGTCCGTTGAAGAAGTTCCGTTTGAAGAGGTTTTCCAGTTCTTTTCTAGATGTGAAACAAATAATCGATTATTTGTTTTCATATTGTCAAATTAAAAAAAAATACACTCTTTCGTTTACTTGACTTAATTTTAGTTTTTGGATTTAATGCTGCTGTTTAGTATTATGTTTTATAAATGTACAATCATTTGCTATTAAAAATTAGTTGTGCAACTGAGAAGGAGATATGAAATTTTAATTTGTACCGTGAATATTCGCTTATTAATTTAGTAAGATGTATAATCTGATCGATGTGTTTTAAAGATGATTTGATTTTGTGCTAAAAGGAATTGTAAAATTTATATTTGGCGCATAAATGTATCCTTTTTGGAGAAGAAGTCAGCTCAATTTCACCATGGTTTCCCGAATGCAACTAAAATTTCCAACCTTAGCTCTCTACACTGTGTCTTTACCATTGGTGTCATTTGTTTTTTGTGTTTTATGGTCTATTCTCTATAATTTTGAAAGAGCGACTTTTACTCACTGCCATGTTCCAAATTACTTACCTTCCATAAGTGCATCTATCGGTAGTTTCACACCTCAAAGACACGTATGGCAAATTTGCGTAGCCATCCACTCTGCACCTAGATATTTAGTAGTTGCTATGTATTACAGCCATCTTTGTGATATTCTTTATAAAAGTGCTATTTGGCAATGGTTAGCTTCAATTATTTTTCTTCTCCAATTCACGGAAGTGTCGAGTTTGCTCGGTTTAACCTTTGTGTCTTCATCTGAAAACTTTCACATTCATGAACTTTGCTTTATCACTTTCATGATATCCGCACTTTCTAATATGCTGCTATTGTATTTTGCAATGAAACGTGGTGTGAAGCATAGACTTACTCTTTTGGAAAGAACTTCTCTGAAGTATAAAACTATATTTGGCTTGACAAATGTTACTGCATTTCTACTCGCTGTATACTTCTATTTCCGCCATAATTGGTATTGTGAGGCTACGGTCTACACTTACTTTGCTTTCTTTGAATATATTGTGGTTTTTTCAAACATGGCTTATCATATGACTGCTTATTGGGATTTCTGTGATCATGTAGTTTCTGTTAGTTCCTGTTGCAGTCTCTCAGTTACTTCAAAACAACAGGCAAAATATTTAACAAATGATTTTGTTGTCAAAGTTGCTTAAACTTTAAATGTACTTATGGTCATTCCTAATTAGTGGTGGGGACGGAACTTTTTTGACAGGGGGTGTTTTGCTGGGGAAGAATATACTGTGGAAATAAGAATAAAAGAAAAAGCATCATTTCTAGAGCAAATTATCTTAAACTTCTGTGATTTAAGAATTTTTATTATTTATTTTTATATGAATTTAAATTTCAAGCGGAAGCAAGCCAATCATTGGCAATTTTTTTTTAATTTCAAAATGAGAACAGACAAATAAGGAGTATTTCTTTCCTTTCTGATCCGTAAGAAAAGTATCTTTAGAATATAATTCTACAGAAAAAAGAATTTGCTTTGGTATTTTTTTATCAGCTCTTTCTTTACTCTGTTTTTTAAATTTAAAGTCTCTAAATATGAAGATGCAGAGTCTAACTGTTTTGGTTATAATTATCATTTCAATGAATGTTATTATAATGCATTTTTAAATTTATTGTTACATTTTTGTGAGAGAAAATAGTAACTTCTATAAGTCATGAAAAATTCTTTGAATTAGTCATGAATTTGAAAATCTAAAATGTAGCAGATACCCTGTAAATGTGATGAAATAACAAACAAACAAAAACTGAAAGATAATTGGAATTTTCTCTTTCATGAGTGAAGTCTCTCCCTCCATTTTTTCAATTTGATGAGAAAAAATGAGCTGCTCAGATAAATGTAATAGTGTTCTTTCTTTTGAAGGGTGGCCTGTCCTGCTTGCACTTTGATCCCAATAAATGTGCCCATTTTTAAAAGATAAGCTGCCTTAAAAACACTGCCTTTTTATTCATGTTCCATTTTGAAAGAAATTAATTCACTGTTTAAATAATAATTAACACAGCAGTAAAAATATCTCTGTTTATTGGTTTAATTCTGATTACTGTTACAAATATTTACTTTCTTAGGATTATTCCAAATTAGTTAAATATTTATAAGTATCTCTTTTTTCGGGGGGGAGGGGGGATAGTAATAAACCAGGGATGAGATTCTTCCGCGGATTCGCGGATTTCCCCTTTTTTTCAGATTTTTCCATTTTTCCCGCTAATTTCCGCTGAAATTTTTTTTTTGCCCAAGTTAAAATGTTTTATGAGGAATTTAATTTTCCGCGGAAGGAAATTGTTGAAGTCCCTTTTCCTCCCTCTGAAGTTTCTCTAAAAATCATTTCCTTGGGATAAAACTGGTTGACCTTTATACAGGGATGAGATTTTTTTTGTCTCTCGAATTTCAGCCTTTTTATCAAAAACTCCGATTCTCTAAAAGTTTCGTTTTTTTAAATAAGTATCCCGTTTTTTTTAAATTCAGTCATTGAAGTAAAATAATTATATTTATTTACGATTTTCAAAGATAAACAGAAAATTCAATCTACACCCTAGCTACTAACCCTTCCGCATTTTTACTTATTTTAGCTATTTTCTCCGATTTCACGCACAGAAAATAAGATTTTCCGTATTTTTTTATCCGTCGGCTGGATAGCTCGTATTTTCGTAATTCAGATCTCGATTTTTATTCACGCGATTTTAATATCAATCATCGATTTTCATATTTACCTGATTTAAAAGTTGCACATTGCGATTCTTATTTACGCTATTTAAATATCGTATATTATGATTCTTATTTACGACATTTAAAAATCCAATATCGTGTTTTTTATTTATGCATTTTTAAAATCTCGATTTTATTATCAAATCTCGATTTTCGTATTTACCTGATTTAAAAGTTGAACGTTGCGATTCTTATTCAGGCGATTTAAATATTGTACAGTGCGATTCTTACTTACGAGATTTAAAAAATCAATATCGCGATTTGTATTTACGAGCTTTTAAAGCCCTATGTAGCAATTTGTATTCACGTGAGCTTAAAATCCAATATCGTGATTCGTTTTTGTGGTTGTAATATCGCGCGATTTAAAAATTATGCATCGTGATCAAAAAATTAAAAAATCATGATTTGTATTTTCGCATTTTTTAAATTCGATGTAGAGTTTCATATTTACGTGATTTAAAAGTCTCATATCGGGATTTATATTCACATGGTTTACAAGTTTAAAAATCGCACTTTTTTGTCAAATTTTTGTTTATATATATATGTGTATATATTTTTTTTCATCTTTTTTTTTTCTTTCTTTTTTTTGTTTTTTGGATTTCCTCTTTTTTACTTTCTGACTACTCTCATCCCTGAATAAACGTATAATGTTTTTTAATTTGAAAATTATTTTTTAAATATGTACCAACTGTTTTTTTAAAAAAGTAATCCACCTTTTGAATCTTCATTTTCTTATTTTCAGTTTAAATTATAGAAAAATGTTTTCAAACTGTAAGTTTACCAATGAATTTTTTTTTTTAGTTTACTTTTTTTGAAAAAAATTTATGCATAGAAATTCTCTCTTAGCATGTCTTTTACTTATTTTCTAAAATACAAATTTAATTACTTATTTTGGAGGATCATTATTTTATTGAAATCTACACGTATATCAGTATAAGAGGATAGATTATAAATTGTTGTGGATCAAATTCAGGTATTACAAAATCTAACACATGTTAATAAATTTTTGCGATGTTGAGTGCCCTTTCAAAACTCAAAGTTCCCTTTCCAAAGAGGAAGTGCTCTGCCATTCTTTATACCTAGGGAGAACTCTGAAAATGACATCAAAAAGTGAGGCTTAAATTCCAGTTAATCTGATTTAATGGAGATAAAAAAACAGTCATAGCAAGGCACACTGAATCTATTAATAATTTAAAGAGAAAGAAAACTTGTCGGCTGATGTACTTTTCACTCACTATTAATATTCATAGTTTATTCTTCTCCCAAATGTTTGTTTTCATTTAACTGTTCTTGGTTTAACTCTCTTTGTATGCTTTTTGAGACAATAAAAAGTTAGCTGTGGCAAAGGTGATAAGGAAAAGATTATTTTTTTTTAACAGATTAAAAGTGTGTATCCAAAAAAAATTTTTTAAATAAGGAAAAGAGGTTCTTTTTTTTTATTGTTAAGAAATGTCTGGGAAATAGACGTTTACAGATGTCGGTAATGGAACTTTGTACTGTAAATATGGATATTGAATCATGATTCAAAGCAATTGTACTTTAAACCAAATTTTATTCATTTTGGGGAAAAAATACATTTAAAAATGAATGCTAAAAAGCAGGTGAATGTACAAAAAGTTATTTTCAAATAACCGGATATCAAACAAAGAGTTTTCATGTAATTTAAGTATACTCATCGATTAGAGAGATCAAATGTTTGCTACTACTTTTCAAAGTTGTTGCCAACTGGAGCTCTGAGGCAATAAGTACAAATTAATAAGATCGTGATGTTGTATATCAAAAAAGGAATATAGGTTTAACAATCTTTCGCGAGATTTATAAAAATTTACTAAGTTATATTATTTTTACATTCATCAATATTTTCATTAAAATTTATTTCAAATATTATTTCATTCAATTTATTTCATTCAATTTAAAATTTATTTCAAAACGCACTTATATCATATTCAATAATAAAGGTTGTGATGTTATCGATAATAATCGCAGCAGGATTAAATTCATTAATCATGGTTATCCATAATGATTGAAATATCATATTTACTATTGATTATTGCTGTATTGTCCTCTTAAGAAACCTATGTCTTATTGAGAAAGATATGTGTAAATATGGCATTGTTTGTGAACTTGGATTCGTGGTATCTATTTAACCAATAAGTAAGCATAAAATGCCATTAAGAAGAAAAAAAAGGGAGATGAATAAAAATTACAAATAAAAATAAATTACAATTCTTTGGTAATAAATTAAAATTGCAATTCTTTGATGAGTCTATTCTTTACTTCCCAGCTAGAGGGCACTGTTTATATTAACATATGAATCCTGTTTCAAACCATTTGTATTTTCAACCCAATTTTTCATGTTTTCGGGATAAATAAATTTAAAACTTGGAAAAATAGGAAATATTAAAAATATTTTCTTACGTCAAGTAATAAATTTTGATTGAATTAAAACATAATCGTATGTTATCCAGAAGTTATTTAAAAAAAGACATTAAAAATTAAGAATCTATTACATAACTATCGGGTTAAAATCAGAGAATCAGGGTAACAATACGGTTTTAATATTAAGCTTTGCAAATGATTATTTTTATTGTTTGAAGTGTACCTAATACAACTTCATTATTGCAATAATTTAAGCTGCCAAAAAGCTGAATTCATTCAATTTGGTTAAATACGATTGGTGAGAACAAAAAATAATTCTAATTTATTCAGGCTATTAAAAGGACAAGCGTGTAAGGGCAGGACAATTCTGTAATAAAAACTGATTTAGAAAATTCAGAAAACGAACAAAAAGGGGACTTTGGAATACATAGCTGGTAGGAACTTTTCAAAAAAATCACCCTCGCTCAATTTTTGCGGTGCTCTTTCTATTATCTTTCGTTATTAATTTATTTAAACTTTTATTATTTTTTATATAAAGAAACATAGACTAGTCCAAAAAATATTTTTTATTAGCTTTGTAATGTCGACACCAAGAATGGAGTTTTTTTTTTTTTTTTAAATATTGTTTTGATCCATAGAGGGGTTATTCTAAAATATCAGAGGGAGCTCCCAAAATTCTGTTCATGCTTGAAAGGGGAATAAGAAGTCATGCATTCTAGTTAAAATTTTATAAAAAAAAAACATTGAAAATCAACTTTATTAATTATTTTATATTTAATTTATTATTTGTACAAATTAGAAATCTATGAATATATTTTGCCACATTCGGCGATTCTATTTGGATGACAGCAAAGAAGACAAATTTTTTAACAACAAGTAGTTTAAATAAGTATGCATTAGAAAGGACTGTTTATAATTTCGTTAAAAAAACGTAGTCAATGCTCCAAGGAGGCAAATGAAAAAATCCCCATTATCCTCAGTGTAATTTTACTCTTTTCCATTCTGACATCACACTGAGTTTTTAACATTGTGGAATTGTCCTCCCCTTAGCCGCTTGTATTAAAGGGCAACAATGGACGGACACAAACAATCTAATATACCATGATGACTTAATAGCTGTTAAAAAATGCAATTTGTGGACGAAAAAAAGAATAAAAATTTGAGTGTGTTGAATGTTTCCCAACAAAACCCTCTACGAGAATGAAAGGGGGGGGGGCAGAGGACTCTTTTTATGGTGCCACACCTGTTCCTATTTTTAGGAAATTAATCCTTTCTCTTCCAGTTCATTCAGTATTTATATAATTGCATACTAGGCTAAGTATGAATGTGAAAATTTATATATCTATTCTAGTCAGCATAGCCTCATCAAAAGAAAAGTAGTGTGATATTAAGTTCTTCAATACAATATGATCATTATTTCATATAATCATAATCTAATTTGTGTATGTTTTTCTTTTTAATTGCATTATAAAAAATCACAAAAATGTATTGTCAAGCATAAAAAAATCGAAATATTATTTGTTATGTGCCAATTATTCGTTTAAATTGTCTGTTAAATTATATTCGTTGAAAAATGACTGTATATAAACAATAAAAAAAAATTTAATCAGTATTTTGTACCCATGTTTTTGTACTGCTTTTTTGAACATTTTATTGTAGGCTAATTTTAGTTTCTAAACATTTTATTTAATTATGAGAGTCGGAAAAAGGCTAACAATGGCTTGCTGCAAATTTAAAAAGTTTGTAGTATTCGATTTTAATAAAAAAAATGTGTATTTTCTCTTTTGGGGAGAGGGGCTTAGTAAAATTTTTCATTCTGCTGTATGAGTGCAGATAAATATAATAAATTTTTTTAAAAAATTCAAAACATAAATAAGCCTTATTTGATAAAATTTATTTTCAATGTAACAAAGCCGTTCAAGAATCACGTAAACATGTTTTTGGTCATTTTAGATTCTCCTTCATTGTCAGCAAAAATATGAAAATTACACCTTCCCCCCCCCCCTCTTGTTTACGTAAGAAAGTTTCACTACCTTGTCTTTCGCTTTCATTTTGCTGTAAGATCTAATTTAACAAAACTTTGCAAAAACTCCTTCCTCTCTTGTCAGTAAATATAAGCTAATCACAAATCCCCTACATGTTTACATAAGAAAGTCGCTATACCAAGTTGCTAGTAAAGAACGACAAGTTGCAATTAAAGCAAAAGATGGGTCTTTTGTTTTAAATATAACCTTAGTGGTAATATTCTAATTTTTAGGAATAAATTCAAAACTTTGCATGAAACAAAATTTATGTTTTAATTCATTCTATAACATATTTTGCGTAGAATATTCTTAAGGATTATTTTGTGCATTTTTTTCTGTGGTCAAAAATCTTGACCTCTGAATCTCCTAGAAGAAACTTTTTTTTTTTTTTTTTAAATTTTATTTTCAAATTTATTTAAGTGCAAAGTTTAATTTTTTCCGAATTTTATGTTACAATTTATTTCTTGCTTAAAAAAATAATAAAGACCTGAAAATAAGGTGTTATTAATTTCCTTCATGAGGATTTTATTTCATACCCGTCGTTCAACAGAGGACCGAGTTTTTTGAGTTTACAACTACTAATGTTCAACTCCGTAGTCTTGTAATTCTGAACCCAATCCAGAAGACAAGGGAACTCCTAGATGATCAAGTATTGAGAGAAATTTGCCTTTATGGAGGACTTTTTTGTTGGAACTGACCCACATTTGCGTTGCATTGAGAGGAAAACCTCCCACGGTTAGCCCGCTGGCTAGAGAACTTCGGGGTACCCATGATCCGTCTATCACTTAAGACATTTTTATGTCAGCACTGTGGTCGGTAGAAGCCGGATGCGGAATTCGAATCAACTCGCCATCGCTGGGATTCGAACCCGGTTCACCTCACTGGGAGGTGAACGCTCTATCCCCTGTGCTATCACAGCTCTCTGCATGAGAATTGCTCATCTCCCACTTATCAACAAATCGCAAACCCCTTTTTAGGTGCTTACGTAATATTTAAACGATCCAAAAAACGCGCCCATCAAAATATAGATTTCCATGCTCTTCAAGCAGAAGAGCTACTGTGTACTTCAACATTAAATATGAATCAGTGAGGCATGATATTTTTACTGGTGATTTAGGAGACCGTTAAATATATGTATCTACTTTTTAATTAGTCACAAAAAAAATTTTAATATATTTGCTTTGGGTACAATATTTACTTATAATTCTATAAATATTGTTTGTGTATTTGCAAAGATAAGAAGAAAAAGAACATTAATTTATTTTTGCTTGTAGGCTTGCAAAGATAAGAAGAGAAAAAAAAAATTTATTGCGTAGTTTATTCTTTAATTGTGAAATAATTTAAGGAAGTTAAACAAAAGTTTCAGAGAATTAAAAAAAAAACTGTTTTTCGAAAAATTACAAGCATTTGAAACAATTTTACACTTTGCAGACATTTAAAATAACTAAAGAAAAATTTCACTATTTGTTGATTGTTAATGGTGTTAGGAAACCTAGAAAAAAGTTCAATTTGAATAACCTGTCAGTTCAAGTTTATTGTTACCTTTTTCTAACATTGTTTGTTATAAAATTGCCTAAAAAATTAATTTAAAAAATGAAAAAAACCTTTTTTACATCATAAAACAAGCCAAGTAAGTTTTGAGATTTTAATTGATTTTGTAAATTTTAGTGACCTTGTTTTTTGGTGCAAAATAGCAGAGTTGGCCAAAAATGTAATTGATTACATTTTTTGATTACAGTAATCAATTACTTGTAATCATGATTACAATTTTCAAAAATTTTGATTACAGCTGTAATCATGATTACAATATTGATTACAGTAATCAATTACTTGTAATCGTGATTACCAAGTTTGATTACAGCTGTAATCATGATTACATAGTCGATTACAGTAATTAATTACTTGTAATCATGATTACAATTTTCAAAAAATTTTGATTACAGCTGTAATCATGATTACAATTTTGATTACAGTAATCAATTACTTGTAATCATGATTACAAGTAATTGCGATTACAAGTAATCACAACAAAAACGATTACAAGTAATTATGATTACAAGTAATCAAAATATATGATTACATGTAATTTGATTACATGTAATTTGATTACATGTAATTTGATTACATGTAATTATGATTACATGTAATCTAATTACACGATTACAAGACTATTGTATTCTTATAAATGATTATATTTTACAGTGGATAGTAGAATGTATTTTATAATGATACATTTTGCACGTATTAACATGTACTGCATTTTGTACGTATTTGTATACGTACAAATGAATGTAACTGAAATGTATGTACATATGATTTTATCTAGTGCATATGTTCAGACATTTTAGTTTCACACACATGTACATACATTTATATTGTAGGTATAAAATATATGTACGCATGTATATAGATAATAATTACGTATGTATGTGCAAACAATGTAGACATGTACATTTATACACAATGAATATATGCATTTTATGCAAATATTTGTGTATGTAAAATGTATATCTATGTTAATGTACGCATGTATATACAAGTACTTGTGTTTGTACGAACATACATACATTGTCTGTACAATGTATGTCCCATGCTTGTATGTGCAATTTATTTATGAACAGTACAATATATGTATGCATGTACAATATAGGTATATCTGTAGGATGTACAATATATGTATGTATACATGTACATGATATGCATGTCCAGTGTATTTATGTACATGTACATAATATGTTCATGCTCAATGTAAGTATCCAAATATGCATAATACATTTGTGAACTATTGTACGTACATTGGGCGTATTTATATTTCACATATATTCATACATGTATTCGACATGCGTAACGTACATACATACACACATTTGAGATGCATATATTGTACAGATGTATATACATATAGCGTACAGATGTTTATATATATATCGTACAGATGTATATTCATATAATGTACATATGATGAAATGAACATATAATGTACATATGTGTGTACATATACAGTACGTATGTGCATAAATATATTGGGCATAATTCTTTCCTACAAATTTTACATGTTTACATGCATGCTATCCCTATCTATGCATATGGTGCAATGTATATATGTACAATGAATGTATCCACACATGTACACGTATGTTCCATGTATGCATATCCATATGTACTATATACGCACGTACAATACATGAATGTATGTACATACATTGTACATGCGTACATACATTACACGTATACGTATGTACATTACATTTATGTCTAAATATGTGTACAATGCAATAAATAAAATGCATGTAAGTTAACTTTTAATGACTCAAGCAAGTTAAATGACAAAATCAAACGATATTTAAATTTAGTTTTCAGCTTTAATTGTTCTATATCATTTTGAAATTCTCTGAATAAAAAATTATTTTCAGGTATTTTCATGAAATGTTTGACAATACAGATTTATTTTTTTTATAACATAATGGATGATTCATAGAAATTTTTTAAATGGTAAGAAAAACGGTAAATTTTATGTGTGGAATTAATATTTAGAAATTCCAAATAAAATTATCGTTTGCTTTCTAAAAAATATGAGGTCGAGATTCATATACCTTAGAATAATTTTAAAACAAATTTTAATAACTTTACTCATATAAATTTTTTTAACGTATGCACAATGTATGTGTATATTGCAATTACATATATTTAAATGTACGAACGTATTTGTACTTTACTTGTAATTATGTACATGTATACGTTGTATGCACATGCATACATTGTGCATATAACTATTTTTTTGTACATCCATGCATTACATGCGCATAAGTATTAACAAAGTATGTAGTTATACAAGTACATACGTAAGTTGTACATAAGTACATACTTTGCGTGCACATATATCGATGTACATATAAATATGCATGTATACATGTACGCATTTTATTTACGCAACTATGTGCATATATTGTACCTTTAAATAACATTTTTACATATTGTACGCAAATACGTACAATTTTATATACAAACGTACATTGAATATACGTGCTATCATCGTAAATTTATACAATATATGCACTTAAGTACATAAAAGCATGCAAACGCATAAACATTATTTTCATATACGTTCATACATACATTGTCTATGTATACAAAGATACAAAACATTGCCTTTTTGTACAAACTAACATACATGCGTACATGTATCATAAATGCATAATTATATGTACTAAGCATATGCGCATTGCATTAAGTATATTACAATATAATTATGAATATTGTACGTACAAACAACGTTTGTGCATACATTGTATGTATAGGAATCGCAAATTGTACGTTCATGCGTGCGTACATTCTATGTACATAAAAATATGTAAACTCATGAATACTTACATAAAAAATTTGACTATAGTATACAATCGTAATAACTTGTAATCGTATAGTTTGATTACAAGTAATCACAATTACATGTAATCAAATTACATGTAATCATGATTACATGTAATCATATATTTTGATTACTTGTAATCATAATTACTTGTAATCGTTTTTGTTGTGATTACTTGTAATCGCAATTACTTGTAATCATGATTACAAGTAATTGATTACTGTAATCAAAATTGTAATCATGATTACAGCTGTAATCAAAATTTTTTGAAAGTTGTAATCACGATTACAAGTAATTGATTACTGTAATCAAAATTGTAATCATGATTACAGCTGTAATCAAAAATTTTTAAAGTTGTAATCACGATTACAAGTAATTGATTACTTGTAATCGTGATTACAAGTAATTGATTACATAGCTGTAATTATCTGTAATCAATTACAGTTGTAATCGATTACTGTAATCAACGGCCAACTCTGCAAAATAGCAATTTCTTTGGGATGTATTATTTAAGTAACTTTTGAAAATAATTCTGCAGTTTATGGAAGAAGAAAAAATTTTCTTACTCATAAGTAATAAAATTGTTACTTCTAGTGAAAAAAAAAAATCTCGCCTTTTTATCAATTGAAAATACACTGCAATTCTATTCAAACTTCATTATATGATTTCTAAATTACTGGTGGACTCCACACTCCTTAATTATGCAATCCCTTCGCTGACACCTCATTCCCCGAAAATTGCTATGCGATCTTATATGGTTTGCTTTGCAAACCATGCTTGCTACATAGTTAAAGCTATTTGGAATGTGTTTGTTGAAATTAGGTAATTACGAGTAAGTGATAAGATAAACTAGAATTGATAAAACTTATTATTGTTTTATTTTTACAAAGCTGTTGAGTTATTGTTATTTTGGAGACAAGAACAGAACTCTGACATTATGATGGAACAACTTATGTAAATAAAAAGGTTTTTTTTTAATAAAATGGAGTCTGAATATTTATTTTAAGAAGAGAACGACAGAATATTAAACTTTTTGGTAGAGTATCTTAACATTTGTGGTGAAGAAGATCGCGATTTTAAGAATAATTTCGATCTTTATATATGAAATATTGATGGAAGTCTTTCACAATATTATTTAACCAGATTTCAGCGAACTTAAAACCAGAAGATACTAAAAAAATTGCTGTACTTTAAGGCTAAATTCGGAACATTGAAAATAAAGAATGAAGAATTTCATAAGTTAGACAGCGAAGTATATTTTATGCTGTATAGTCCGATAATATTTACGAAAGAGGAAATTGAAATTGAAAGCAATCTAGTTGATGATTGTAATAACTAAAGTTAAGTACATTTTTTGGTGAGTATTTTAAATTGGCGATCGAAATGAAGAACCCACTTTAAATCTTGGGGACAAATTTCAATATTTTACACAGGGCGAGTTTTATAATGAGGCCGTCCAGCAGTGGACAAATCATAAAGACACGATTCCTAGTTGAACACCGAAGTCAAACATCAATGGCTGCTGTCAGTAAGTGGGAAAGTGACCACTTTGATCAGCTCATGTAGGAACCGAAGGTGCGTGGTATTGGTCCTCTAGATACCATCCATTAAAGCAATGTATAATTTCGTCAAGCTTGGAGAGATTATATGCAGCTAGATCTTCTCACGTCCGTCCATTTCATGCTCGCATGCGTTCACTCATTCAAATTTTTGATATTTGCGAATCACCATCGCAATCAGTGGATCTTTTTCTCATACCTCTAAAGAACATTATACCATATCAATTTTATTCCCCTTTTATGATGTATAATAAATCTAACGTTGCACCCATTATCTAGCAACAACTATTCATTTCTCATCGTCGCCAATATTCAGAGTATGTAGTACCTATGTTTACTGACGGATCAAAATCTGCGGGTTAGGTAGGCTGTGGTGTCATCATCGCTACGAAATCCCAGGTATTTGCTCCGTCTTTACTGCTGAAGATGTTGCCATCCTCTTGGCATTGCGGCTGATTTCTATCGGCTCTACAAGGAAGTATTGCATATACTCGACAGTATGAGTGTTTTGCTCCGGTTGGAAATCCTATTTTATGTTTCATTAATCATTTGTTGATAACCCTTCACAAAAATAGATTTTATTTTGTTGGGTACCGAGTCACGTCGGTATTCCAGGGAACGACTTGGTTTATTCGGCTGCACGATCTCTGTTTTAACTCCATCTGTATCTTTCTCGGACGCAAAAACTTATATTCGACAGTTCATCACCTCTCTATGGCAACAACAATGGGATCTTAAAATTTATAACAAATTGCACTCAGTAAAACCAGATTTTAACCCTTATCCTGTATTGCGTCTACGGCATGCCGATGTTAAGCTAACCCGTCTTCGAATCCCTAAGTTACACTCGGCTGACCCACCTACATTTGTTATTTGGGGAACCTCCACCCCAGAGCCTGATTAAGGCAGGGGCATAGAGGGCAGTTGCCCAGGGCCCCACATCAGAGGGGGGCCCCAAATCGAATAAAAAGTTTTTTTTAGGTTTCCTTCTTCAATGAACTTTTTCAAACAAAATATCAGTACAGTGTAAAATCCGTCAATTTTATGTTAGCTTTTTATTAATCTATCGTATGAACACAAAAAATCTATATTTCATAAATCCATGACTTTCTAGAGCGGAATTCAGCTAAATTTTCACAATTATGGCGGACAAATTTGGCTAATCAAAAGCTTGTATTTTTACATATTGCAAAATGCAATATATTTACAAAAATACAGGCTTCTGATTGACTTAATTGAGCCATCATAATTGCAAAAATTTAGCTGAATTCCGTCCTAATATCAGCAAGGATATAAATTATTCGTAGCTAGATGACAAAGTTAACAATCAGAAAACTTCATTCGGCATGATGAAATATATCGGAAATATATCGGATATTTTCGGACATAGAATTGTCAGAAAATCAGTAAAATGGACAGAAAAATATTTCGTTTGACCATTGGAGGGGAGAGGGGACTGTAAAAGTTTTATTCACTATTCATCATATTTAAATCATTTGCCCATTTTTAACCGTCATCGTCTTACTTTTTTCGGTTGTTCTATTTTAACTCAGAAGGATTTGTTAGGTGACTCGCATCATCCTAATATTTTTGCATTTCTATTTACAATCGGTATAACTGTTTTATGTTATTTATAATTTCATCTGTTTTTATCATCTTTGAATGCAACTGTTTTATGATATTTTACTGCACGTGCATTTTATATGGTTTTACTCACTTTTGAATACGTATGTTTCATTGCATTCAGTTTTATAAATTCATTGTGATTTTAGTAAGAAAAATTTGTAGTGTGCATTTACCTAAGATTTATTTTAAAACCATTTGTTTGGCGCAGCATGTCCTTTTCTGGACTTAGTGCCATTAAACCCTACATTCAATTCAATTCTTACCTTTTATTTACATACGCATATAAAATATATATCCTGCAATGTATGTATGTTCATACGTGTATACAATGCATCTGATACAATATATGTATTTACAGTAACTTGTACCTACAATATATGTACATATGTTGCTAGACTTGTTGGTGTTTTGATGTGGACTGTTCAACGTGTCAACAAGCAGGGGTGTAATGCACGTTGTCACGAAAGGCGACATCAAAATTGTAGCTGGAAAAAGATCCTGCATGAAAGGGACCGAAGACGTGTTTCACGACTTGTCAATCAAAATTGCTTCCTAACCTGACATAAATTGCTTCAGTTAGTGAATGAAGGTCCATCCCAAACTGTTAGGGAGAAAACAATGAGACGGGAGCTGCATGTAAAGAACATTTGGAGTCGAGCATCTCGTGAGAGGCCATTGCTCACACAATCGTATAAAGCTGGGCGACTTCAGTGGGCTACAAATCACCGAACGTGGACAGTTCCTGATTGGTGGAATGTAATATGGTCTGACGAATCATGCTTTTGCCTTTATTCAAATGACCCACGTCGTGGAGTGCGCGGAAGACCAGAAGAAGCATTTCATCCTGACTTTGTGCAAGGTTAGGTTCAAGTGGGTCTGTCACAGGTCCGGATTACCCATTAGGCCAGACTAGGCCATGGCCTGGGACCCCCCAATCATTAGGGGCCCCCTTAAAATGGATTTTTTGAAAAAAATTAAGAAAAACAATGATTTTTCAAATTTTTTCAAAATGTTATGATTATTTTTCAGTTCTAATTTAATAAAATCCTTTATTCATAAATGGTTACACCTCTGAAAAGGTTAATGAATTCAAATACCTTGGAACAATGATCAATGACCAAAACAGCATAAAAACGGAAGTAGCTAGACAACAGAATTAAAATAGCAAACAAGTGTTTCTTCGGACTAAGAAAGCAACTAAGATCAAGCCTAATCAGCCGAAAAACTAAAATTAAAATTTATAAGACTCTTATTCTACCTGTATTGCTCTATGCAAGTGAAACATGGACACTAAACGCAAACACTCAGCATATTCTTGGTGTTTTTGAAAGGAAAATCCTTAGAAATATTTTTGGCCCAGTACAGGAAAGAGGCTGTTGGCGAATCAGATACAACTTTGAATTATATAGACTCTATGGACAGCCACAGATAGTGCAGGTCATCCGAAACAATAGATTAAGATGGCTTGGCCATATCTGGAAAGGTCCAGAAAATAATGCAGTCTGAATTGCCACCTTTAAAAATCCTTCGGGAACTCGGGCTAGAGGAAGACCTCCAACTAGATGGCTGGATAACACTGCTAAAGATCTAAAAGTATTGAAGATAAACAACTGTATAAAAATCGCCATGGACAGGAGGCGTTGGAGGCTACGTGAGGTTGAGGCAGCCAAGGCCTGTAAAGGGCTGTCGTGCTGAAGAAGAAGAAAAATTTAATAAAATAAAGTAAAATTTAATTTATGATTTTTTATTTTAATTTTAAATATGCTTTCTTAAATGAAAAGATATATAAATACTTTTATATTTGAATAAATAAAAAATATACGAGAAAAAAAATTTAATCTAAGGGCCCCAAAAATTTGAATGGCCTAGGACCCAGCGTACGCTTAATCTGCCCCTGGTCTGTCATGTTTTGGGGGTGTTTTTCTTATTATAGATTGAGCCCCTCACTGAGGTAGCCACTAAAATGAATCAACATGTTTATTTGAGCACTCTGAATTATCAGGTGTTGCCTTTCAGCGAACATTTTCATAAAGTGTATGCTGACGATACCTCTAATTATCAAAATGACAGCAGCAAATATCATCTTACTGGAAGAATATATGACTGGTTTTATGAGCACTCAGACACTCAATTACATCTCGACTGCCCTGCAAGATCACCTGATTTGAATCAAATTGCAAATTTGTGGGACACGTTGAAAAATCGACTGAGACGTCGAAATCAGCATCCTTGGAATTTGGTGGATTTGTGCCATCAAATCCTCAGAGAATGGCTTAAACTAGTTTCGACATACCAGCAAAACCTTGTGGACTCACTTCCTAATCGAATCCAGGTGATTATCAAATCCAGAGGCGATGTTACACGTTATTAAATTATGTTTTTCCTGATTTCTCTAAGTAAATATTTTTTTGTCCGGTGTGCTTATATTCACGATTCGCGGTATTATTTAACATTTATGTATCAAACTTATGATTCTGTTGCCCGGTCTGCCACTGTTATCTTGTCATTATCTGTTTCTCTCACGGATGTTAAGCTTCATGTTCGGAAATATATAGCATCTTTGTGGCAGTAAAGGTTTGATCTCCAAACTCTCAATAAGCTACACAGTGTTGAAACCAATTTGGGCCATTTACCTGTGCTGTGCTTGCGTAGTACAGACGTTAAACTTACTCGACTGTGAATCAGTCACACCTGGTTAACACATCTTCATTTGCTGTTCGGAGAGCGTCCTCCTCAATGCAATGCGTGTAATCTTCCTCTCACCATTTATCACATTCTAGTAATTTGCCCATGTTTTAACCGACAACGTTTTACCTTTTTTGGGAGTTCCATTTTATGCATACAGGATTTGTTGGATGACAGTCATCATCCTAACATTTTTGCGTTTTTACGTGCCGTTGGTATTTTTAAGTGCGTATAAAAGTTTTAAAGCATTCACAATTTTATTCACTTCTGCAAATATTTTACCATATTCGTACTGTTTTACATAATTTTTTCATTATATATTATGTCCATACATTTTATCTGAATTAATTCACTTACTTATACCATTTCATCAAATTGGATTTCACGATAATTTAAGTGTAACATGCATTTTAGTTTTGATCTATTCTGTCATATTGTTCGGCGCAGCATGTCCTCTTTTTTTTACTTTGTGCCATTATATAAATCCTATATAGTATTCAGTTCAATTCTTTCTCAAACTTAAACACTTTCAATCGAAAGAACGAATTCAATCGAACGGAACAATTCTGACAAATAATAATCCTTTTTATTTTCAAACGAAATTGAGAGTAATGCGGACTTACTATTAAATGAAACAAGATCAAACAGATGTTTTGAAAAAGTAAACATCAGTTAATGAGCTTAAGATTGTTTTTCGAAGGCTCCGTCGTCATATGGTAATGATGTTTTTTTCTAATAATATGCTATTTTTATAACTGCTGTGACTTTACAACAGCTACTCATGACAGTTAGGTCAAGTTAAGCTTATCTAAAGCTATCGCTGTCTATCTTATTTTGAAAATGACACAAAACTTCAATATGGAGAAGTTTTGTAAAAATCAAAAGCGTTCGTGATCTAATTTTTCAATATTTAAAAACTTACCCCAAAGCTGTATCTCCTGGACTCACAAAAATTTGCAAAAACTGAGAATATGGCAGTGATTTTGATAATTTTCATCAAGGTGGAAAAAGGTCACCGAATTGGCAATTTTCTTAAAAAAAAGTTTAATAACTTTTGAAATATTTAAGTTATTTATCTGTTCTAAAGACCGGATAATTTTTCACGGAGAGATTATATATATAGCTTAAAATCAGCGCATTGTATCAAGTGTAAAACACTTAAACTATGATATTTATATTTTCCTTGGTGACAAGGTTCGAAAGATCGAACTGCACGCGTAATTATTGACTGCGGCCCCCAGCAATCTTATATTCTGAAAAAAACAGCCAATAATATGGATTTTGGGTTAAAAAGCTCAAACGATTTGACACTTATTTTGCTCGAAGGATTCATTGAACAGATTAGATCTCATAAATGCTGCTGGTTTGAGTAATATTTACAGCTGTATTATCTCCAAGGATCAAAGCGTCACATGTAGAAAGTTGCCAAGACAACTAAAAAGGCAGTTGGGGAAAAAAAGAGTTGGAAAATTTGGTTAACGGCCAACTCTTCACTGGAAAGAAGCATGAGCTGGGATGTGGTTTAACGGCTCATGGAAACTAAATAAGGCTGGATCGTTATGGGGCGAGTTCATGAAGAAAAAAGAAATGGATTAACTTTACCCCCTAAAAAATTCACTTCTATCTCAAGCCTGCAGCATATCGAAACTGTGGAACATAGACATTTTTGGTATGAAAGTTCCAGCTGAGACTAAACCGAGAAAAGAATTAGAGATTGCCACTTTCGATTATTCGCAATCGCAACGCTCGAATACGCAATCAGAGGAGAAGGCCGGTTCAATGTATTGACCCTCTTCTTAGCTGTAAGGAAATGTACTACGATATTTTCCCATTCCATAATATTTTTTCGTATTTGATTATCAAAAATATTTTATAAAATTACCACGATGCTTTATATTAGAACCATGTTTAAATGCAATTTTAAGTTCCATGAAGTTTCCTAACGTAGAATTTTTATCTATTTGAAAATCAAGACAGGAGCTAACATACTTTCTTCTCCTATGATTATCCACACGCTAATGGTTAAAACATGCCAAGTGTTGCCATATGTAGAGAGTTCTTCTCTGCACCCTCTTTTGCCCATTTCAGTCTCCAATTTTCAAGAAACTGTTACGAAGTATGAAAAGAGATGATAAGAAGTCCTTTTTCCCGTGGCTAGAAACTAAACACTCTGGTGTAAACAAGTCCATTGCTGAGGCAAGATCCATTTCTAGTTCAAAACTGAAGATATGTATGAAGAACACGAGGCCGTTTTCAAGGAATGGGAACACTCTGAAATAATTGAAGTGGTTCTACTCTCTGAAATTGATAACTTTTCTCATTACCCGCCACACAAAGGAATTTTTAAAGAACATTGTATAACTGGAGTAATGTGAATATTTGGTGTATCGTCACACGATAAAGGCTTCACTTCATTAAACGATTCTCTGGAAAAGGAGCCAAATATTTTAGAAAAACTATAATCATTCTTGATGTGGTTCCGAAGGAAACGCATTGGTATAGTATCGTATCTGATGTTAAAAAAGTTTTCTTGCGAATTTCTATCGTGAAGGAAGACTGATTATTTAGATAATTTCGGTGGGAAGATTTAGAAAAGAAATAATTTAAGATTTTTCGGTACAACAGAGTAGTTTTTGGACTCACGTATAGTCTGTTCCTTGTGTCCGACATAGATTTAGGTGCACCCCTACGAGAATTTTAAATGTGCCCTATCTTAGACATAACACAATTTTTTTTAAAAAAAATTATAACTGAGACAAGAACACTATGATGAGACATTCGGGAATTCATAATCATTCATTTTGATTTACATTAATTTATAGATTTTAATTTAAATTATTCTAATATGAATTAATAAAGAAATTATCGCGATGAAAAGGTGGAATTTGTAAAAAGTAATAAATTGGAACATTGTATACTCTTACTGAGTAAAAACATTGAAAGGAAATTTATCTTAACAATGCGAGGAAATAACTCTTACAGTAATTATTTCAAAGTTTAGTTAAGGGTTCTTTATATTTATAAAATGAATTAAAAAATATCTTCATATAGTACAACCTTTTTAAATGAAGAGCTACGTGCCCAAGTATTTAGATACGTTGGTGACAATTATGGTAATTTTAATATAATAAGTGTTTTAGACACAGTTCTTTTCATCAGTCAACTTGGTGATTTATTTGCATTAAATTAAATTCTTTTAAATAATTATAATTCTTTTTTTATTATCTGAATTCTTTTAATAAATTCTTTTTTTTTTCTTTTCAACATTCAACTTCGTGATATATTTGCATAAAATTAAATTCTTTTAAACATTAGCATTTAAAACTGAAGAAAGCGAACTGATACTCTTCTAAATAAAAATATTTCCTTTTCATCAAAAAAAGAAAAAGGAAAAATACAAAGATGGGTAAAAAGTGACGATTCTTCATCAGATCATATAATACAAAAGTGTATTTTAAAATAAATTTACTGTAATGTTCTTGAATGAAAGTAAAAAAAGATAAATATTTTATTGAGCAACAAAACTACAAATTAATTATTTTAATTAAAAGAATCATATAGCATTTTATTTTTAGATTGCCTTTTATGCGATTAGATTTTATGTCAGATTGCTTTTTTTTCCATTGAAACGCTTCCAAATAAACTAAATCTAACATAACAAAAAGAAACTTTTGTTTGCAGTTCAGAAATTTTTTTATCCGAATTTTATGTCCAGTTACCCTGCTGCCTAAAATCATTGATTTGGACTCGTAAAATCGGTTGAAGTGCCGTATTGCCAGAAAATCTCCGAAAAGAATGTGAAAACTAGTTTATAAACTTTCCATTGTTGTCAAGTGTCAACAGGGCGGTGCTTAGGGGTGGGGGAGTTGGGCGACCACCCCTAATCTACGCTTAAATGTAAAACTAAGATTTCTGTTGTATTGCTTAAAATATATACACATATATTAATACATTATAAAATTACTTTTTTTCTAATTATTTGGCATTTTTTATTATCCGTGGTTACCCTGCCACTCGATTATGCTGATAATAGGAGCTTTTCTATATGCAACATTGAAAAACACAATTGCAACTTTTATTGAATTATAAAACTATTGTAATGCAATTATAATTGCAAAATTTAAAAGCAAATATTAAGTGTCACAAATAATTTCAACTTTAAAATTGAATCAACTTGATTTGAATTCTTGAATAAATCCATTTTTAGTGTCCCCCCTTCCTAAGCACGAACCGGTGTTTAACCCTAGATATAAAAGCAACAGTTTCTCCTAGGCTCTTCTTTTATTCTAAAATAAATAATTAATCTTTATTTTACCTATTTTTTTCAAAAAATAAATCATTGAACTATAACACAAAACTTTCATCAATTTCTTCATTCTATGACAATTAAATATATTCATAACAAATAGAGACTCTCTTAATAGTTTCCATAAATTCTTAGAATAAAATGTTACTTTCACGAAACTAGAAATGACGGGAATTCATATCACACAAAATCAATACATTCCTGTCCGCCGCATAACTTTTACAGAACGCATTCTGATTGGTTAGATGGTGGGAAATATATTGATCCAAACTCTGCGCTTATACATACAGCGGAGTTTCCCATTGGATTATTAAGGTAAGGTAGGATCATCACTTGCCGGTAACAACGCAACAATCGCGGATGTAATAAATAAATCCTCCGAGAAAAATTGAATAATTATAAGCCATCGGACTAAAATTTAACTGTTCCACCAGGAATTGAATTAGCTTGGGAATGAAATTGACATTGAATTTTTAACACTTCTGTTAATTGAGATTATTTCATTCGCTAAATACAGCTGTCAAAACCAGCGTTTGATTGGAATTTTATTTCCGAAGCAACATGCCTCCCCAACTCAGTGGAAAAGCTGTTAAAAAGGCTGGCAAAGCTCAGAAAGCTGTTAGAGCTGGTGACAAAAAACGCAGGAAGAAGAAGAGGAAGGAAAGTTTCAGTATTTACATATATAAGGTCCTGAAGCAGGTCCATCCGGACACTGGCATCTCGAGCAAGGCCATGTCCATCATGAACAGCTTCGTCAATGACATATTTGAACGCATTGCAGCTGAATCTTCTCGCCTGGCCCACTATAACAAGCGGTCAACTATCACTAGCCGAGAGGTACAGACCGCTGTCCGGCTGCTCTTGCCCGGCGAACTGGCCAAACACGCGGTATCCGAAGGCACCAAAGCTGTTACCAAATATACTAGTTCAAAATGAAAGACATACCTTTGCCGCGATGTGCCCGTCTATTAATTATTTCCTAACTCATGCCACGTGAATTAAAATGCATTTGGAGATATGATGTGATTTTTTTTAAAAAATAAATGATAAGGTGGTACAAAATATGCAGTTTTTCGATTTTCACGGGATCTTACTAACTTTGCAATGTCCCCTTTGCGGGGAATTGTAAAACATGCAATTTTTGCCATTATTTGTGGTGATAAAAAAAAGTCAAGAAACCTCAATTATGACTTCTTTTTTTTCTTTTTACTTAAATACTTTTGTTCTCTTGTTATATATTTCATCAACGTGTGAAATACCATTTACTTTGTGTTCATTTAAATTTGATTCGTGGTAATTTATATCTTACAGGTATGCATTGTTCAACTTGCTGGGAATTATGAAAATAATAATAAATAATGTAGATATGCAGTTTCTACCACTTTTTGTAACGATGAAATAATGCAATTTTTTGATCCATGAAAATTTAAATTCTGGCACAAATGTTTTACTTTAATATTTTTGTTTTCGCAGTTTTATGTATTTCCAATTGTAACTAATTTCCTATAATTCTTATAACTTTTTTGTGATGATGAAATAATACAATTTCTTTTCTCATGAAAATTTTGATTTTTTACACATTTTGTTTATTTAATTTGTTTTCTTTCCCGATATTATAAAAACAAGTAAAATATCATAGATTTTGCGCCGATTTCAATTTGATTCGTTATATTCTACGAAAAAATCAACACATCATGCAATATTTTTCTAGATTGATATTTTAACAAATTCGGAAAAATATGTCATTTTTAACATTCTTTGTGATGTGAAAATAACATATTTTTTCTCTTTTTTGTCCGTAAAAATTTTAATTCTGTCAGAATTTTTCTACTTAAATGCTTTTTTCCCCTCAGTTTTATGTATTTAAACAACATGAGAAATAATAGTAATTTTATGTTGATCTGAATTTGATTCGTTGTAATTTACATTTTTAAAAAAAAGAAATTTACAATTTTAAACTTACTCGGAATTATTAAAAATTATAAAAAGTATGCAATTTTTACTATTATTTGTGATCCTAAAATAATGCAATTTTTCTGTCCATGTCAATTTTAATAATTACATCATTTCCTTTTATTTACTTATTTAACTGGGTTTTTTTTCTTCATTCAACTGTTTATCATTTTTATTTTATTTCGTTATAATGTACATACAAATTAACACAATATACAATATTCTTCTTGCAAAAAACTAGCATATTCTTCTAATAGAAGAATATTTCATATTCTTCCATCAAAAAAATGCAATTTTTCGTCTTTGTTTGGGAAGATAAAATGATACAATATTTTCGTTCATGGAAATTTTAATTTTCACATTAATTTTTATATAGTTTTATTTTTTCTCACTATAATGTGTATTTTAACAACGTATAAAACAATATTTTCTTAATAATTTTCATTCGGCTAACAAAAAACTTGTACATTACCGTGAAATTAAATTAAGATACTTTTTTTTGGTTTATAATATTTCTGACTGGAGATTCAAGGTTAAGTAATTGATCTAATAAAAATTCAAAGTTTGTTTAAATATTTTGATAACATTCAAAAAAAAAATAATGAAAATAAAAGCGTCAACAGCTATGGAAAAGGAATTTATACATCAATTTACGTCATTTGGAAAAGAAATTTATGTAAAACTAGGGTGATAAACTCGGTTTATAATATTTTTAACTTGATATTCAATGTTAAGTAATTGATCTAATAAAAATTTAAAGTTTGTTTAAATATTTTGATAACATTTAAAAAATAATGAAAATAAAAGCGTCAACAGATATGGAAAAGGAATTTATACGAAAATTTATGTCATTTGGAAAAGAAATTTATGTTAAACTAGGGTGATAAACTCGCTACCGCTCGCCAACCTCGATGTTATTAATTGTTGTTTCTTAGCAGAAAACAGTTTTTCTTTACAAAAATTGAAATTATTCTCTTAACTTATATGTACTAAGAAGAATTCTGTTTGCTTACGCTTGTGCTTCCACTTCTGACCTCCAAATATTAGTGCTATAAATATACTTATTAGTGTTATAAATATTTAGATCTATTGCTGAACAGAAATAATTTTTCTATATAATTATTTTTTGAAATAACATTTATATTATTATAACATTACATTGTACTAACAAATTTGGTGAGTTCATAACCGTAATTTAATATTTGAAGGCGGGTGAATATATTAAATACTATTTTTGCTTGCATCACATTGTGCCAGGGTTTATGCTGAGTCTAAAAATTCATTATCAAAAAAGCTAAAATCTGAAAAAAAGTTTTAGCAAAATGCTAATATGCCATTAGGCTTATAAAATTACTTTATATCAAACAAGTACTGTAAGTTATCTGACAAAGAATAGCTTAATGTACAAGAATATCAAAAAGAATACCTATAACAAAAAAAACACATTTATTATTTATCAAAACATTTTGGTTTATAATTAACAA
Source organism: Parasteatoda tepidariorum (assembly GCF_982258835.1). Lineage (NCBI taxonomy): Eukaryota > Metazoa > Arthropoda > Arachnida > Araneae > Theridiidae > Parasteatoda > Parasteatoda tepidariorum. The sequence goes on from NC_141762.1 coordinate 5,644,768, forward strand.
TCTTCCTTTCTTTCATGTTTGCCCATTTTACAAATGCTTCTTGAAAGTTAAATGCACTTTCAGGGCCCTCAATATTAATCATTAACAAATTGTTTACATGGTTGATTAACAACCTGTTTCGAATATTAGTTTTAATCAAATTAAGGCAGCTAGAGCCCCTTTCACAGTCAACAGTGTGCATTGGTATTGTTGCACAATACTCTATAACAGAAGTTATTAATGGGTACTGTTCAGACACATCATTGGTATATAAAAATAAAAGTAATTCATTAAATGACATGTTTTTACATCGTTGCATTAAGATGTGTTTAAATAATCCCCATTCACAAAGTAATTCAGTTTCTGTAAACTGAAAATTTTTTCTGGGAGATTCCGAAAACAAATTGAAAATACAACGGATTTCCTTTACACCATAATGCTGTAATTCTTCCGAACTACGGGGCATCCTGCTAGGTATAAATATATTGAACATTTCGATTTTATCCAAATCTCCCAATCTATCAGTAATATTTTCAATGATACAGTTTAAAAAATTGTGCATCAAATTACGGAATCTTTCCCTCTGTTTCAGTCCATCTAAAATTATAGGCCCTGAAACTCAAATTTTTCACTTTCCTTCTTAGGCACATCATCTAAAAAACTCATATAATGAGTGCCGGTGCCATTTTTTATTTCTTCTAAACTTGAAATACAAGCCTTCACACTTGATTGAACATATTCAAAATTTAAATTAGATTTTTGAAATATGAGGCTTAATTTATTAATGTTGAGCATGATATCATTCATGATGGCAGTGGTTGCTAAAAACAAAAAAGTAGTTATATTTTTTAACAACCCTTGAGCAACAGGACGTTTGTCTTCCATTAAAACACTAACAAGAGCTTGCCAGTTGCAATCCAGAGCTGTAACTGAATTCCCCAAAGACAACCACCGAGTTGTTGATAACTTTATGAATTTCCTTGATTTTTGTTCAAGGATATCTTAAACATTCTTCAATCGCCTGGTATTTGCAGGGGAGCATTCAAAATAAGAGTGAATTCTATGTCCTGAAACTTTACCAGGTAAGCATTCTCAGACGCTGCTTGGCTCACGGCTAAAGCTAGCCTATGTGCCACACAATGTACTGAAATTAAATGCGGATTTTGGTTTTTGAACAGAGCAGCAACCCCGGCTCTAACACCAGTCATAACTGAAGGTACCTAAGGATGAGCATTTTGTAACATCTATTTTCAAACTCTCAAGTGTCTTTATCAAAGAAGAATAAATAAGAAGAATAATAGTAATAAATAATATTCGCGGAAGCTTTTTTTTTAATGGAATTTAGTAAAATCCTTTAGCAAAAATGCGAAAATGCTTTGCTGAATTTTAGCATTTTTGAGGGGTCTTTTCGCATTTTGCGAAAAAAGCTACCGTAGCGGAAACCCTGCATTGTGCATTAAAAAAGGCTCTAAATCATTTAACGAATCTCCATAATGGTAATTAAATTTATAACAATATATTAATGTTATCTGCACAAAAAATAACAATTGTAAAACAGTTAATAAGATTAGACCTTTCTTAACTTTATCTTAGAAGGTAGCGCAGAATTACATTATAATAATGAAAAATAAAAAAACAATTCTCTTAATTTTAAGCTCTTAAATCAAAAGCGTAATAATAGCAGTATTGGAAAATACTCATGACAACCAAAATAATTTGGAAATGAATGAGGGAAAATATATCCTACTATACGTGATTTTCCTGCCAATAAAAATACAACAATAACAATCAAAAACTGTGTTAGACCATTATGTTTTTATGTTCATGGAGATATTCTTTTTTTTTTAATTATTGATTCTAAAAATCTTAAGAATAAATTTATGTTATTTGCTATTTTTCTTACAATTAACTGAAGATTTTCACAAATATTTAGAGAGATAGTTAAATTTTAAATAATGTGACAATTAAATCAAATGCCAAAAATCAATTTTTTTTAACATTTGACATAAATACAATATATAGCTATTTAACACAATATCTAAACAAATTTCTAATATAAATACAATATTTAGGCAAATATATAATAAAAATACAATATCAAATTTATTATACAAATACTATACCTAGGGTATCTAAACAAATGCAGCATAGGTATTTTTCCAATATAAACACGTTATCCAGCCAAGGACAGGTAATTTAAAAATTAAAGGAAAAGTTGAAATTTGTTTTTTTTAAATTATTGGGAAAAATATTGTTCTTGAACTGTTTGAAAACTTTTATTAACTTTATTTAAAACGCAATAAGAAGAGTTTTTTATTCATTAACTCAAAATAATAAATACATACTATTCGAAAACAAATAATATTTTTGTACATAAAATAATTTCCATCACTGTGGTTCTTATGCTTTCTAGCTCTATCAACTTTGGAGAAAGAAAAAAAAACAGCTTAGGACGCATTCCTTAAAAATTTTTTTGCAAAACATTAACTCGAAAAATTTAAATGGATTGTTTTTTAAAACTTTTGTTTTTACATCATAATTTTCCTACTATACAAGGCGTATAGAAATGAAACAATTTTGTCTCTTTATGCCAGTGTTTCCCAAACTTATGACTTTTGTGTACCCTTTCTAAATTTTTCAAAACGCTTTGTACCACTAATAAAAAATGAATGTATTTTTTACTAAAAAAAAGTGTACAAACTTTAAAAATCACAACTGACTTTTGATACCACTAACTATTAACTGTTAACTCTGCAAAAAATATCCAATAAAAAAATACGTAATCGTAAATTTTCATGGCTAGCTTTGTTTTTAAATTAATTTTTTTGAAATTTTCGTTTGTTGCAAGATATTTCGCATAAGAACGCGTACCCCCGTTAAACTGCTCCCGTACCCCTGGGGGTACGCGTACCACACTTTGGGAAACACTGCTTTATGCTAATGGTCAATACATTATTTTCCCCCTTGTAACTTGATTATGGTTTTTTTGGTATCTCTTTTTCAATTTGACAAAGAAGAAGGCACTTCATTTACAACGAAAACGATCATATGTCTGTTGTCACATTACGTTTTAACCCTATTCGTATACAATAAGTAATTTTATAACCGTCGTTGAACAGCTGATTCAATTTTGGGTGTACGACTATTGATGTTCAATTCCGTAGCCTTGTCATTTTGAACCCAATCCAGAAGACAAAGGAACTCGTGGATCAAGTATTGGGAGAAATTTGCTTTCGTGGAAGACTTTTTGAGGGAAGTAACCCACATTTGCGTCCCATGGAGAGGAAAACCACGAAAACTTCCCACGGTTAACCAGACAGCAATAGACAGGGACAGTGATGACGTATTTCACCCCGCCTCCTTCCAAACGCGTTCCAAACATTTTTTCGAAGGAACCATTTCAATGGCATTTCCTATGTGAATTTAAGATGTCAAGATTTTTCGTTAATTATTGAAATAAATAAATTTATATAGCGCTTCTAAGGGACAGATTCCTAATTTATGTAATTTTCATTATACGGGGTATTCAGTAGATTTTACGAGTTAAGTGCATTAAATGCTATAAAAAAAGTTTCAAAATGGTTATCTTTAATTTTGATGTATAAAAATTTACACGTCAGTACTATTTTTAACTCTTGTTTCATGTTTATAATAATACCTTATTTTATTTAGAATTTGTTACATATTCTTAACCTACATCTAATTTTTTTCTTTAGTTATGGAAAGGCATGCATTGTTTAAAAACGATCAGAAATGAATTTTTAATCTATAATTAGATTGTATTTATCAATACTAATGTCTGTTTATTAAATTATACCTGATGATTAAATTTGTAGTTATTGTAAACTTTGTTTGCTTAAGATTTTCTGATTATTGCTGCTAATTCTCATAAGCTTTAGTTTTTAACTATTAAATAGGAATAAATTATGTAACTAACTTATTTAATATGTATACATATAGTTAAATCTGCACAGAGTTTTAGTTTAAACTCAGATTTATTTTGACTTGAGATTTTTTCTTGTTTGTATTTATCAGTTTTTAACAGTAGTTTTATGCATTAATTTTTTGAAAAAATTAAGATACCTTATTATTAAATAATTAATATTAGATTATTTCTTAACGTAACTAGTGTAGTGCTATGTTAAAGTGTAGTGTTATGTTAAAAGGGTCAATACCATGCATAGTTTCCAGAATTTTAATATATAGAATAGCTAAATTATTTCAGAATTTTAAATTTCTAATTTTCATTTTAAAATGTGAGAGGAACAATTTTTTTTAGGTGTTATATATGAATTTATCTTAAAATCTCAGATTCCTATTTTATTCGATAAGAAAGTGCAACATGAATTTTTTTAGAATTCTTTAAAACATACTTATCCCATACATAAACTTTTATTTAACATTCATATTTATTAATCTATGTATTCACATAGGTGTTTAAATTTTACCTATTTAATAATATTAATTTCGCATGCATTTCAAATAAATAAAATTCAAATTTTTAAGAAATTTTTTAATTTAGAAACTTAACTCTTTAATGTATGTATGCATATTCAGTTATACAGCTTTTATTTTGGCAAATGTTACTGTTATCACTTTTTATAGAATAAAATTTGCATTTGACAGTCTAAATTAAAATTTTTTAAATTACCTTCATAGTAATATTCTACTTGTTGCAGTGAAAGTAACATTCAAGTCATCCATATTTATTTCATAATTTGGTTGTAAATATGTTTTAAGACCTGTCAACTCTTTTGTTTATATAATTTTTTTTTTTTTTTTTTTACTTCCTATCATTTTAGTAAATTTACCAATTAATTTGAGCTATTTTAAAAACGTGTATCTAAAATGCTTTATAATTTTCACTAATTTATCTGACTTTATTCATGCTTCTTACATAACTTTTTAATTTGTTTTAAAATTCTCATAATTATTTACAATTAATAAGTTGTCTCAATATTATAAAAAAAATTGATTTAATATAATATACATATTTTAAGAAAAATTAAACATAAATTAGAAATAACTTTTCCAAATAATAAAATTCACAAATTTCCGATTTCCAGATTATAAATACAATTTATATGGTAAATATTAAATACAATATTGGTCCTATTCCAATTAATATCATAAAAAGAGATTAACGTAATATTAATATATGCAACACTTTTTCTTGCCATGGCAGTGGTTAAATTCGACTCTATATTAATATATTCAAAGATTTAGTTCACCCACTTTTAACTACATGAGAAACGCCATATTGTTTGCTCCGTTCAGAACTTTGTTTGGAACGAGGAGAGCTAGTGACGTCGTTGATGACGTAGGACTAACCCTGTCTATGGGACTCTTACCCCTCAACAGTCTACCACTGAGGATATTTTACTCAACACTGAGGTCGATGCGAGTCGGGTGCGGAATTCGAACCTTATTTCACCTCATTAGGAGGCGAACGCTCTATCCCCTGAGCCACCACGGCTCTACAATAAGTTATTGGTCAAGTTTAAGTTAGAGTCGGTCCACAAATGTTGACATGCTTAGGGTGACGGAAGGAGGGTCATGAAATAGTGACAGTTCGTGCCAAGGGGAAGTGTGACACATTTTGATTAAAACATTTAAAATCATTAACTAAATATTTTTATATTATTTTTAAAAGAACGCATATAATTATCGTTATTTAAAAGTCATAAGGTTTAAAAATAAAATTTGAAATATGACCTATAACAAAGAACGTTGATTCTGAATGACAAGTTTATGCTATCGTAATATACTGTGGAAAGAAAAATTTGGTGACAAACGGGAGAGGGGGGAACAAAAATAATGAAACTGTGACAGATCAGTCCAGGAAGTTCTAACTCTCCAAAATATTTAAAATGAGCAAAAGTTTGTAAAATTTTACCACTTAAAAAAAATTCGGAAAATCCTTGTTGGGATTTTTGTCATTAATGAAAATGTTGTGGTGGTTTAAAATAATTTTAAATTAAATGCTCGTCATTTTGACCAGATGAACCATCATACCATAGATAGTTTTATATATATATATATTAATTTCATCTCCTGATGTTTGCACAGCTGTCTTTATTTTAAAGTCTGGTCTACTAATCTTATAAAGATATAACTGTTCAATTAAGTAAAATTAAAAAGATATCCCCTAAAATAACTTTTGCTCCAATGACCCTATTTTCACGAAGTGCAAATCTTAAGGGTCCAAAAGAGTGTTCCCAAATAAATTATTCTTAATTTTTTAATCAAGTCCCGAAAACGTACTTTCGCTGAATAAACATACCTTTTTTTCTCCATAGGACTATACTTTATCGATTGATAATTTCATATAAAAAATAAATTTCATTGTTCTTAGGTATTCTATTTAATAAGAGTCAAAAAGAAGTTTGATTGCAAGATACTCAAATTTATGCATCATTCTTAACAATGTAATTTTAAATGACAAAGTACAAAATTTGAGCAAAATCGGTTAAGTAGTTTCTGCATAATTAATCCCCCCCCCCCGAAAAAAATATCTTTAAAATTTTATTTTCAAGAACTATTTTATTCAAATTTTACTTTTTTATTTTATTTTAAATTGCTTTGTTTAAAATGATGCAAAAATTTGTATACCTTACAATTCAAAATGAACATATTTTGACCCTTATTAAATAAAATAATAAATAACAACAAATTATTTTTTACATGGTATTATTATCTTTGAATAAACATAATTTACCGTTGTGTTCACAAATTTTTCAATTTGTTTAAAAAGTTATAGAGATATGGCAAAATGCGCAAAAACGTAAATTCACGATAATGTAGACTTAACTATCGGGACCCTATTAAAATCCGTCGGAAAAAAAAGGTATATTTATTCAGAGAAAGCAAAGCGATCGCATCATTTATTACAAGCCTATCTTAATTTATGGAAAGTGCAATAAAAATAGCGAAAACCTGAATAACTTTTAATCTGATGGTTGGATATTTAGGCACCATAACTCAATATTAATGATTTGTGCTAAACCTTGATATGTTAATCAATTAGTGCAGACGATTTATGCTGCAAAATAATTAAATTAATTAACGTACTTTTTCTAAATAAAATTTTTTTCGACTGGTTTGGATTCTCGATTTTCAAAAGAAGAGGGGGAAGCCGAAGTCTGAAAAATTGGGTCCCAATAGTTTAGGGAAGTTTGGATCTCATAATGTTAATTTCGCCATAGAACTAGCGAAGCGAATCAACAAAAATGAAAAGTTTTGTACTCAATCAAAAAACTTGTTTATTCAAAAATAAATCCATGTAAGATATTTCTTTTTAAATTATTTAGTTAACCAAGGGGTCGAACATTTTTGAATGGTAAGGCATACAAATGCATACTAGGTAATTTTAAACATAAAATTCTGAAGGGAATCGATTGAATAGTTCCTGAGAAAGAAAAAATGCGATTTCTTCCCGATATAGCAAAATATGCAAAAAGTGAAAGTAACATTAAGAAGCCCAAACTTTTGATTGCTTTCCAGCCAAAACTATTTCCCGATTGCAACAACCTCTCTTCCAGGGTGCGTAGACAATTTTTTTAGCAAAAAATAAACACCTTTTAAGCACTTTATAGCAATAAAAAAATATTTTAAGCACTTTTTTGTTTAAAAAATTATAATTAAGGCTATACATTTTTTTCCCTATTGTTTAAAGTTCACTACCCCATAAAAATTGGTAAAACACTAAGTTTTTGAATAATTATTTTTCATTTTCTCAAAAAACACTTATATTATTATTTTATAACTTTAAAGGTGTATAGGTCTTGTGATTTCTCACACTTAAAGCTGAAAATTTTCAGAGATTTGATGGACTGGCAATAAATTACGAGCGAAAAAAATTGTTTTAAAACACTTTATGCCAGAAAATATAGCAATAAACTTGTCTCGATTGCTTAATTTAATTAATATATGCAATAATTGCATAAAATTTCGTAAGCCTAGCTTAATATTTATGTAGATATGGACATTTTTATAAGAAATAACTAATTTACTTGTTTTACATTTCTTTCGCTATAACTCATAAAATATTAAAAAATTTAAAGCAAGTTTTAATTAATAACTAAAGTTATCATTTTAAAATTTGAAAAAAGTTTGTTAAAAATTGAACAAAATATGAGCATTTAAATTTGTACTTTCATACTACGATTCGCGGAAAAAAATTTAAAAAAAAAAAATTCTCATTATTTTGTGGGAATTGTATTTAGTAACTAATGAAAAAAGTTCGACTTGAATATCTTGAAAATTTAAAATGCTTCGAGCAAATAAAATTAAGAACTTTTTAAAAACACCAATCGTAAAAAAATACCTTTAAGGACTTCCTTTTCCAAAAAGTAATATATTACCACTATTTACATTTATTAAAAGATTAAAATAAGACTTTCCGTTATTTCACAATATGCCCTTCGAATGAAAATGTTACAAAATATATCATGTCCTATGTGATTAAAATTTATAATATGCTAGGAAAAAAAGGGAACAATTACTCCTAAAAACTTTTTAATATCTTTCTTTCATGTATCTCGTATGTTCAACTAAAGTTAGATAAATCTTAAAACAAAATATAATATTCGTCAAATTTTTTATATTTTATTATTGATAAAGTACGATGGAAAGTAAGCAAATTTTTCATCAATAGATTTTAAACCTGGAACCTAGATCAGTCCTGACTTGAATATGCTATCAGTCATATCTGATAATTATTTTAACCTCTAGAGGGCAGCACCATGCCACGAAATAAATTTTGAAGCAAGATCATTTTTCTTTGATCTTCAGATCTGCTTCTATTTCAACTTGTGAAGAATTTACCCACAAAACTTTCCTTTTATATTCTCAATTTATTTCAAAATGTTAAAACTTCACTTAAACCCTTATTAATAATAATTACATAGATTTATTTTTAATTTTGATCTAAAATATAGCTAAGTAAAACTAAAAAAAATTACACTTTTATTCAATTTACAGGCATTAAATTATTATTAGAAAAAATTTTTTATCACAGAACTATAACTGAAAAATATTTTAGTGATTATTTTCAAAATAAACTTTATAGTATTTAAAAAGTATAAATTCAATGATATTTATCATTAATTTGTGATGATTATTAAACAATTAGTCTTTTTTAATGTACAAATATTCTTAATTTAATGTGGAATAAATTGAATGTCATTCTATTGAAAATTATAATGGGTTAATTAATATTTAACCATTATATTTTTTTCTAATATGCATTGTCATATCTATTTTTTTTTTTATTTGCATTTAACCATTTGATACTTACCTTTTGCATTTAGTAGCAAAAAAAAAGCACTCATTACAGGAAAAAAATTGCTGGAAAAAAAACATACTTACCAGAATCTGTTATGTTTTCAGTCAGCGAATAAAAATGTTAACATTTAACTCAACATTTTCTAAACCAAAATCTCAAGTTGTGTTTAAATTTATCTAGTAGGGTCAATATTATGATAATAAGCATTATTGAATTAACTTTAAAAAAACAGCACTTACATCTTGAACAAAAATTCTGGAACACAATAATTAAAATTGCTTATAATAAAAATTTTGGTTGAATCTTATTTTAATAGGTATTTGTTAAAATTAAAAATTTATGTATGATCTCGTTGAAATTAAATACGTGTGATCTTAACAGTACTTTTCGGTTAGTATGACACAAGTAAATTCATTTAATATTTATTTATTAAAAATGAATACTCACAAATAAATTATTAAAAAGTAGTTATATTTACTTGCTCACAGTTAACCAAAAAGTATCAATCTAAAAAATATTATTTCTCTAACAAACAATATAATTAAGTTATAATCGTAATTGGATTTTTAATACATTGAACTATAATTCTTATTAAAACTATAAATTATTTCAAATAAAGATTAATATTTAGTTAATAATTGTTCAATTTTATCAACATCTTACCACAAAAAACTACTCAATTTCAAATCATAACAATAAAATCTTAATAAATTTAAATTTGAGGAATAAAAAAATGCAATAATGACTTTATATTATTTTATTACAAAAATTTGAATATATACAACAATGATTCTTAAATGATGATGTTATGTAACTTTTAAATAAATAAACAATTGATAATTTGCACTACAAACAAATTTATAGTGGTAACATTAACAAATTTTATAATTGAAGACAAAAAAAGAAAGTAAAGCAGTTTCTAAATGCAATACTAAAACATACACTCAATTTAAACATTTTGAACATTATTTACAATCAGAATGTTCACAATCTAAAACCATTAAAAACTACTAAGCTAGATAATATACATTTCTGTATTCAAGTTAAGATCAGCGCAAATATAACTATCATGAAATACAGATATTACCGGGCGTTCACATATTTTTAAAGAATAATATTAGTACTAATTAATACTTTTCAACAATCAATTTTACGATATAATGCTTACGAGATTTTTTTTTAAACTATAAGCATTTAAATTTAGAAATAAAATAATTAAATATATTATTAGATAATTAAATTCGATACTCACATGAAATAGTAATAAAATAAATTCAATTTTATAAAGAGTTCCGAAAATTTCAAATCAGTCAACGTTCACTAGACAAATGATAATGACAATCGATGATGATGATCAGATAAAATGATGAAGATGGTCAATGATGTATGGGAGAATGATGACAGTCAATGACATAATGAACAGAATGATGATAATGACAGTCAATGGTAATTAAATGACGATGGCAATGATTGCTGAAGTGATGAGGATGCTCAAGATGAAACAATGGGATGCTCAAGATGAGATGAAAACAATGAAGATGTAGAATGAAAGTGATGATGCATACAGTTTATCATTTGGATTTTTTGGGGGCTGCTCTCTTCACTGCCTTGGCTTTCTTGGGTTTTGGAGCTTTGGGTTTCAGGGTCTTGGATTTCTTTGGAGATTTGGCCAACTTAGGCTTTGGTGCTTTCTTTACTGCAGATTTCTTAGGAGTTTTGGGTTTTGTTACTTTCTTGGCAGCAGGTTTGACCGTTTTTGCTTTGGTCACCACTTTTGATGTTTTGGGTTTAGTAGATTTTTCCTTGACTCCACCAGTTGTCATTCTAAAAGATCCTGATGCTCCTTTACCTTTGGTTTGAACGAGTTTTCCAGACGCAACGGCATTTTTCAAATATTTTTTGATGAAAGGAGATAATTTTTCAACATCCACTTTGTAATGAGCTCCAACGTATTTCTTTATAGCTTGAAGCGATGATCCCCCTCGTTCTTTCAAAGTCGAAATAGCAGTATTTACCATATCAGATACTTTTGGATGCGATGGAGCTGTTTTAGGCTTTTTAGGTTTCGCAGATTTAGCCTTCTTAGGCGTAGCTGCGGGAGGTGCAGCAGTTGTAGCTTCCGATTCAACCATAGTTCACGAAAAATCGAGAAATGACGATTCAAATTAGGAGCGAAATTCTGACGCGCAGATAACGAAACTGACGAAGAGAGTGTGATGGTTTCGGTTTGAAGCGCTCTCTTAATATAGACTCTTTGCGGACGTCGCAGAAAGCTGTAAACTTTGGGAGCGCGGTAAAGGCAGGGAGTGAGTCGTCCGATAGCTGCAAGAGGTGGAAATTGTGTTTCTTGATCGACTTGATTGCCTTCTAATAAATCAAATTACAAAGATATTTCATTGAAACTTTTCAGATTAGTTAGTTTATATTCTCTACTTTAATAAATAATCGAGAAATCAGCATCCACATATCACTGTGATTTATTAAAATAGCTGAATTCAGACTCACCTCTGCGAGCGAATAAGGGTACATCTGTTGATTTTTAATTATATCGGATTAAAATTTTTAGTTATGACCGAAATAATATGTGAAATGAAAGACAGAAATCCCAGCTATAAATACCTATAGAAAAGAATGTCTTAGAAATAGTACAACTTACGGGAAAAAATTCCTTTTCGGGACTTATTAGCACACGCTATCCTATTCAGTGTTCCTAAGTCAATTTTTAAATATGAAATAAAAATATTTAAAACACTTGTTATTTTTCTTAAAGAGTAAAACAGAATTTAGATATGTGTATTGTATATCGAAATAAATTGTTATCAAAATTTTAAAAGTGTAATATTTATTTTAAAAAAATAAAGAAAAAACATCGCTTTAGAAATGAATGAAAGATGGAGTTCAATGCGATTGTATTGATGTTGTTTCATATTATGTTTTTTCGTTATTTTACAGAATAAAACGTCTTATTATCCATAAAAAATGACCCAAAAGTCCATTTTAAGAGTTATTTGAGAGTTTTTTAGTAATTGGTTAATCGTTTTTGTTTATTTAAGCGAATGTTTAATTTTTGTGTTTCAGAGAAGAACGAGATTCAAGATGGCTACGATCTAAAAATTAACACGTACACGAAAAAATTGTTTTGAAATAATATAAAACAATTTATTATTTAAAACTAAATTTCAAATTTTTAAATAATATCTTCCAGTTAAGTGAGGAGAAATAAAATTTTAGTCCTCACTTTTTATATAAACATTAATTCGGTGCCAAATTAACGAGTGTAAGAATAGTTGATGTTAACTATATAAAAAGAAAAAATCTTCCAATATTTCATTTCTATTGTTTATATCCTTATTTTCTGTCATTATAAGTGTCATAATTCTTAACAGTTTTTCGTTAAGTTCGTAGACATGTTTTGTTCTTCTAAAATACAAAACATGCATTTGGTATCAAAATGATTTCTTAATTTAACCTTAAATTTGAATGACATAAGAGTGTTGTTATTTTTTAAAAACTAAGTATTTATTATGCTTAATTAACATTAGTTCATGTTTAAATTCTTGTGACATTTTTTAACTGTATTTTTCTAATAAAAAAAAAAGAAGTTATATTAATATTATTTTTATTTTGCGATTTTATAACAAAATAGTTCAAATTAAAATTTGCATATAACAAAAGATGAGGATTATATTTTAAATATTTTAACATATTTTTAAAATATGCTGTCTTTTTTTCTAGCAACATGTAGTACCTCACTATTTTAAATTTTATTGGTCCCGTTTTTTGTAATTTTACTTAAAATCAATACTACTGCTAATAATAAATAACACGTTTGCGCTAGAAAGTGAAAAAAAAAATATAATAATAATGAATTGTAAAAAAAATTTTGATCCGAAGGGGAAAAAAATTATAAATAAGATCTGCATGATTTGTTTTATTAAATGTATTCATACCAAATTTTAACTATAACGTGTATTTAGTTAAGTATGTAAATTGATTGTAATTTTTTTTTTTTTACTTACTTGTTCTAATTATATATTTTAAGTATTTTTGAAAAGCACTTTATATTTCAAAGTTTATTTTAAAGAAAAAAATACGAATTTTTTGCATGATTGTTCAAGTGACAAATGGATGATCTAAAATACAAAGTAATCATAAAATAAAAAATTATGAAACAGAAATTTTTGTTAATGATTCATAAAAAATCAAGAAACATACTGTATAAATAGCTATTTTATATTATGTAATTTTACTGATTTTCTTAGAGTTATCAAAATAACGATCCTTATTTCAAATATATAATTGGAAATATTAAGAAATAAAATAAAACTAGTAGTTCCTGTAGGAGAAATTAGTTAGAACTTTTTTCTATAGAGGACGCTATCATTTATCCAAAAACCTAAGCTAGAGCAGGGTTTGGTTCGGAATATCATTTTTGAATCACAATTTGTGTTTCTTACAGAATTAAAAACATGAATGAAGGAAAAATTTTTTTGACCAAATCGTATGATTTTTATGATAATGCCTGCTATTCTTCATAAGGAATTTTAATGTAAATTTTTTTAAGAAACTTTTGTTTATGGAAGTTTGAAAATTTAAAAAAGATATTATTACTACAACTAAAATTCAAACATCTATTCGTATTATTTATAAAAATTAAAGTTTAAATTGATGTTTATTGAAAAAATGTTTTCGTTAATATTTAACTAAAACATTAAGAATAAATTTAGAACAAATTTAAAAGAATATTTCTTCAAAAAAGGTTAGAATGTTTATTTTTTAAAATACTCTATAGCACATTTTTTTGTGTCGAGAATTGTCACTGGGGAAAGTGCCATTTTAAATACTTGAGAATATTTAAAGTAGTTATTCATACTCAACTGCTTAACTTTTTGAAATCCATTTCAGTTTTTACGATGAAATCTTTAATTATATAAAATTATAATCCATAAATTTATTAACCAAAAAGAGAAGCATATTGCTTGTCAGTCTAGGCAATTAATAAATATCTATACAGTCTATATTCATGTGATTAAAAAAATATTATTCGAAAAAATAATCGGAGATTAAAATTAAGTTACATTTCTCTCAAATAGAACTTTTTTTTGTTTTTAGAATTTTCTTAAACAGGTTTTTTTTATTGCATTCAAAATGGTCGTTTTGTAGGGGGAAAAAAAAAACTGAAATTTTATCAGCATATGTATAATTTTAACTACAAAAACTTTAAAATAAAGGAGCAATAGGAATGCGTTTCTTCTTTTCTAAATTCATTTTTGGTATTTTACTGAAGTTAATAAAACGATAGGAAAAAAATATACTTTTTAATAAAACTTTGAGCTTAAGAGTAATTTTTTATGGCTGTAATAGATATTATTCCAATTTTTTTTTCTTTATTCTATAAATTAAAAAAAAATAATGAAATTTTTTTCAAAAAAATATTAATAATTTTTATAATTATATATAGTACTGAGAAATACTATTCCATTCATGGTTCCTACAACCGATATGGTTAAATATCTTTAGCAATATTAAAATTAAATGTTTTTATTTAAGAGGCAAGCATGACGATAATGAAATTTTTTTAATTTCCGAATAAAAAACATAAAATCTGTGAATTGTAATATATCATGATTTGTTGCAACATTCCTCGAACTTCTATCTATTAAGTTTACGGAACAGATTTCCATAACTTATATTCAAATATGTAAGCGAAAAACATTTCCATGACTTTATTTTGACGGGAGCGTAAAAAATAGTTTGCAATAACCATAAAAAATTTTAAAATTGTATTTTGTATTTCATAAACTATAAAAATCATAAATCGCATGGATGTATTTCAAAAGTCCTATAGAACTTTACTTTTCTCTATTCTATTAAAATAATAATGAATTGATTTTTATGAATCAAGAAAATTACAAACAAAGATTTTTAGTTTCAAGAAAAGTTGAATGTATATAACATTTTTCTAAATTTGCAAAAAATTGAAACCTTTATTTTTTCGAATAAAAAATTATTTCCCTCACTAAAAAAATGAAGGGAAAAATACTGAATGAGGAAATGGTTGTGTGTTAATACAATCTTTAAACAAAATTAAAACATACATTTTGATAAATTTTGAACTGTAAAAAATGTAACTTAAAATAAATTACGAACATGTTGATTTGAATATGTTGTATTGAAATAGTTTCGCTCGATGAAAGAGGCGATTAAAGACCTTATTTTGTGAAAATATATATATTTAAACAAAAATAAAATCGTACATTTTGATAAATTTATAGCAAAAAATTATGCGTAAAATAAATTGCGAGCATATTGATTATAGTTCTAAAATAGTTCCTTCAGATAAAAAAGACTGATTAAAGAAAATATTTATGATAATACTTATGTTTAAACAAAAATATAATCGTACATTTTGATAATTTTTTTTCGAAAAATTAAGCATAATACAAATGGCGAACATATAGATTTTAGTTCTGAAACAGATTCTCCAGATGAAAAAGAAGAATTAATGCAATTATATTGCGATAATACATATGTTTAAACAAAATTAAAATCGTACATTTTGATAAATTTATTACAGAAAATTAAGCATAATACAAAAAGCGAACATATTGATTAAAGTACTGATTTTTTTTTTCCAGGTGAAAAAGGCGCATTAAAAAGTTGCTTTGTGTAAATACATATCATAAAAATCTAATAATAGTGTCGTAGTTTTCCATTCTTGTCAATACATTTTTATTAGCTGGAAAATCTCCTGGTAGGATACAGTTTTTCCACATTCATTTTATTTTAGTTCGGTTGTCACCAGCATAAAATTGATATAAGTCGTAAAGTTATTATTTTCCTAAAAATATTTTTATTTTCTTAATTTAAAGGTTAAAATTACCTGTACTGTACGTTTTTGATTTCGTTTGATTTCTAAATGAAGAGTTTAGGAAGAACGTTTTTATTATTATTAGAATAATGTAATTCTACATTACATTTTAAGATAAAGTTATTTGAATCGGTGTCTGATCTTATTAACCATTTTACAATTATTATTTTTTGGTGCAAACTACATTAATATACTACATTAATATACAAAAAGTGTATTTAAAATACATCCGTCCGTTTGGTAAGCAAATATTAAATTTGTGTTGTGAACTCCCCAAATTTGTTATAACGATATACTTTTAATTTTAAATGTTATTTCAAAAAATGATTGCTTAGAAAAAGGATTTATGCTCACTAATAGATCTTAATATAGTATAATAAGGGAAATAGTGGGAAGTGGAGGCACAAGTGTTTTTTTTAGTGCATATATTATTAGTCAAAAAATTTCAACTATTTTATGCCAAGACATAGCTTTTTGCGGAGCATTCATTGAAGTTAGTGAGCGTCATCGAACAGGGGCCTTAACCAATAGTGTTTGACCTGTATCGAAGAATCGTATGTTAAGGCAGGGTTTGTTGATTTAAATCAGCTTGATTTAAATCAACAAATTTTTTTATATATATATATTGATTTTAAAAGTTAAAAAACAGTGTTTTAAATTATTGATACTTTTATTATTTTCTTTTCTTAGTTTTAACATTTATTTTAAATAAATTTGCTGCATTAATTAATTTTAGTTAACGAAATTACTTTCTTTCTTGGTGTGTGTTCAATTTCAACACATTTGAAATTACATTTTTAAAAATCTTTTGATTCTTGACATTGAAAGTACAGATTAGAGTAAACATTTAATGCTGTCTTAATATAGACTTGCATAATAGCTCTAGAAAGTAATTAATAAACATGCATTTTTTTCAAAAAATAATGCAAATAATGTTAATTAAAATTCTACCTTTTGAATTAAGAAACGTGGAACTAAAATCTGCATTATATTTTATTGGTGGAAAATGTATATTTCTGAAGCTTGAGGTTATATTATAAAGATATTACCCTAATATGCCAAAAATAGAAAGAAAAAAGAAATAGACTGATGAATTCAGATATTTTTTCCTTGATATAGTGTCATTCTTCCCTTTCAAAGTCTATTTGAAGCAGTAGGGTATTTTTTCTCATATGATTACAGTATCTTTGACATTATCTGATTTTCTATCAAATAAATGTGTGGAAAAGAAATTCCAATGAGTACATAGATTTAAAAAAAAAAATTTTTTTAGCTTAACTTATCTATTTGGATGTAGAATTAATATTTTAATGTAAAAATATATAGATTAAATATTTATTTATTGATGAATGACTACATTTATAAACACAATCTGTTACATTTATTTTGTCATTTTAAAAATCAAGAGGGGAAAAAAAAAGAAATCACAATTTTAAATTAAAATTATGGTTTGCTAATTGAAACTTTGCTTTAATAGTTAAAGCCCAAGTCAAATTTGCTACCGTTTAGCGGTACCTTCACAAATTCAACTTTAGGAAAAACGGTAGAATAATTTCACAAAAAACTTTTTTCTTAAAATTTTATTTTTGTGTCTCGTAAGAAACGATAAATTCATATTTTTACCATATTTGTGTTGATTTTTTAATATAATTTTTAATTTTCACAAATTATGTCTAAATTTTCAAAAAATAGGTACCTCTCAGGAAAATCTAAACAGACCCCTGAAGTATTCTTTAAATTATCTATTTCATCTAGTCTTTAAATTTCAATCGTGCATTTGTTTCAAAATTGTTGCTATACATTCAAAGCTATGTATTATAATGAAAAATTATTTTAGTAAGTTAGAGCTCCTAAAATATTGTTATAATATAGTTTTAATATTAATTAAATTTTTTGATTAAACATTCATAAAGTTTTTTTAATCATAAATTAAAGTTCCTACAGTGTATTTGAATAAAAAAAATCTGATTTAAATCAAAAAAATCACGAACCTCGTGTTAAGGTCAATTTGCACTCAAAAACTGAATATAAATTAGAACATTACAAGCTATTGCGCTGAAATATTTTCTCCTCAGAAAATTATATTAGTATTACACATTTAGCACATTATTACAACTATTATTATTGCAATTATTAACTCAGTATAAAATCATCATTTTATTCAAAGAGGAGTTACGGAATGTAAACCACCATAAAATTCATTCATCCGTGATTGATGTAAAAAATATGCAGACTAAAAAATAGATTTTATGTTGAATGAATATTACTAAATAATGCATCCCACATCTGCTTTTGAACCTTATAGTTCCCCCCGTCTTTCATAAAACAGGGGTAGAGGGCCTCTTAAAACTAGTTCCTGTGTCTGCTATCTTAAATTTGAAAGTAACGGAAATTGATGTTGATATTTTTATGGGCAGTTTGTTTTATTACAATATAACGGTTAAGGTTACTCGTTTACGAAACTGATATTTTGTATGTATGTATATACGTATCCTTTCCAAAATTCGGTCTCATTTGTAAATTGAATGAAAAAATTGTTCTATGAGACTAAAAATTTTTTTTAAAAAATAATGAATTAAGTGTTGTACTTCTTCTGTATTACGAGGGTTGCTATTTATATTTCTGGCCTAATAATGAAAAAACAAACATGTAGGATCGAAATTGGTTTTATTGTTTTTCAAAATATTCTCCAAGATTAAAATGTTCAAAATATCTCCATGCATTTGAATCAATTTTCAAAGCACTTTTTCCAGTCCGATTGAGGTAACTCCAAAACATGCGTTTTGAATGCATCAACCGCTTCTTCGGGGGTCGAAAATCGTTGTCCACGTAATTTATTTTTGATGTGTGGGAATAAGAAGAAGTCATTGGGTGCCAAATCAGGGCTGTACGGCGGATGACCCATCAGTTCGATCTTTCGCTCCGTCAGAAATACCTTTGTTTGAGTCGATGTGTGAGAGCGCGCATTGTCATGATGAAGAATGATTCGCCTGTTCTTCTGCTTTTTTCGAATTTCTCCGATGACTTCTGGCAAACAAATGGTCGTGTACCATTCAGAATTGACAGTCCTGCGTTGCTCTAACGCCACTGTTGCCACATGATCGTTAATGCCGAAGAAACAGGCAATCATTTGTTTCGATGTGCTTCTTCCTCGAACAACTTTTGTTGGTTTTGCCTCGTCTTGGAAGACCCATACAGTTGATTGCTGTTTTGTTTCCGGCTGATATGCGTAGATCCATGATTCGTCACCTGTGTAGATGTAATACACAGCCTTTGTTGTACCTTGAACGTATTTTTCCAACATTTTCTTGCACCAATCGACACGAGCCTTTTTTTGAGCTTTTGTCAGATTATTCGGGATCCAACGCGAACAAATTTTTTTTACGCTCAAATGTTCATGCAATATTTTATTGATGCTAGTCATACTAATGTCCAAAGACGCCTCTATCTCACGGTATGTCACATGACGATCTTGCTGTATCAGATCACGCACAGCATCGATCTTTTCTGGCACAACAACGGATTTTGGACGACCTGCACGGGATTCGTCCTGGATCGAACATCGACCACGATTAAATTCGTTATACCAATTTTTTACAGTGCTGTAGGATGGCGCGTTATCGCTGAATAAAGAATTAAGTTCATCGAAGCACTCTTGTCTTGACAATCCACGTCAAAAGTTATGAAAAATAATGGCACGAAAATGTTCACGATTCGATTCCATTTTTTGAAAGAGAAGAACTTTTCAATTTACTGTCAACAACACAAATGAAGCTATAATGGTAAATCGTCTGCTGAATTTATGTTTAAAAATATCAAACTTAAATCGATTAAAATCGCCTGCGGTCGCCTAGCAACACTTACTGTTGCCAAGGCCAGAAATATAAATAGCAACCCTCGTACGTAAAAGTTTTTCATACGGCTCTTTTTTTCCTCTTTTTTTCAAAATTATTTTAGTTGATATCTTTATCAAGATGAAATTTGTTATGCCTGTTTCCATAATTCTCATTATTCTTCAAGTGTACCTTTAATACTGTTAATTGTATATAGATTTAAATTTTTAAAAGAAATCGTCGTAATTAATTTCATGCCTGTTACCAGATATATTTTCGGAGTCACGCACACAATTCGTCACGGCAACAATTCGCACTGGGCATTATTCGTCGCAAACACAATTCGTCGAGAGCACAATTCTATTTTTATTTTATAACCGTCGTTGAGCAGCTGACCCAATCTTTTGGGTTTACGACTACTTATGTTCAAGTTCGTAGCTTTGTAATTTTGAACCCAAGCCAGAAGACAAGGGAATCTCCTGGAATAATCATGGATCAAGCATCGAGAGAAATTGCCTTCGTGGAGTACTTTTTGATGGAACTAATCTGCATTTGCGTTGCAGGAAGGGAAAAACAGCGAAAACCTCCCACCGTTAGTCTGACGACATGGGAAAATGGCCTCAGCGTACATATTCATTTCAAGATGCTTTCATAAATCTTATTTTCTAATTATTTATATAATTTTGGTTTAAATGTTAATGTGAAATGGCAGAAGTGGGTGGTCGTTGACTTCCACCGGGGTGAATGTTGACAATCACATAGTTGCTTTGGTAAATGTCCGAAATATATATTAGGTCTAGTTATGGCACTGCACGGAATACATTTGCCCGGTATGCCTTACATCAATTTTTTTTTTAAAGTCAAGTGCCACTGCCCGTTTCTCCGAACACTGATGTTTCTCCCTATCTATCCTCAGCAGATATTAAAACATCGAATAAATATAATAATATCAACGAATAAATTAATGTCAAATCGGATGTAACAAATATTTTAGACATTCACTAAAGCGATTATGTGATTGTTGACATTCATCGGTGAAAGTCGACATTCTCTTGATTTCGGTCGTTCACGGTAACAAATATACAAGTTTTTAGAAAGAAAAAAAAAGGATAAATAAATAAATCGGGAACAGGAATCAGCGATTTAGAGGGTGTTTATTTCAGCATTTTGCAAATTTTCCTGGGGTGGTTTTTGAACTATCACCTCTTACCTGCTTAATGCGGTACAGACACAATATCGAAAATACGCAAATTCAAATAAAAAGCATTAAAAGAAAACGTGCGCTGCCATGGTATCAGCATTTTCACAAAATAAGTATAAAAAAATAATAATAATAAAAATATAAAGGCAGATGGAACCACGAGAAAAAATTAAATATCCTTAAAGCTCGCTAAATTCATAGTTTAGGTGCAAAAGTAAAGCTTGCTAATAAGCAAGTTAACATAAGTTTAACATAAATATGTCCATTCTTCTTATACGTCTAAACGACATTTCAAACGCGAAGCTTTTAAATTTTTTAAGTTCTAATATTTTAACATAACATTTTATATAACATTAACAAAATAACATTTTATTGCCAACTATTAATAATAATTGTTCGCATCGTTTTTGATTACGAATTTTTAATTCTCAAATTTAATGAAAATAACATAAACTTAAAAAAAAAAAATCAGTGCTTATCGGTTATTAGTACTATGAAGCCAAGTTAGCCGACAAGTAGAATCACGCCAAATCATCAGCTACCGCGATAATACACATAGGTGTATCGAATATGACAAAAAAGTGGATATTCTAGTCTCAGTGTATGTATTACTATATTTGTTACCTGCATCGATAGTGTGCAGTTTTATTAGAGAGACTGTGGTGTAGAAAGAGAAATTTTAAGGTTCCTCGAAAGGTAAAAGACTAGAAAAAATCGCCTGATTGTAGTTAATTCTGACTAACAAGAGTTGACCACGAGTAATAGCATCACGCCCAGTGGCGTAGCGAGGGGGGAGCAAGGGGGGACATCATGCCCCGGGCGCTGCACGCAAAGGGGCGCCAAATGGTCAGCAAAACAAGAAAAATTGTTGGATAATTTTTATTTTTATTATAATTTATTTCTGGAAAATATATTTTAAATTTGGTGCCGATGAAATATAATAAATGTTAATTCGTAAATGAAAAGGAACACTAATCAAACTGTAATAATATGTTCATAATAGAAATGACACGTCTTTTCCACTGGGCTGGCTCAACCTGTGTCTGTCAGCACTTCCTTATGGCATCTACGCTGTGTGGTTACATATATTATCTCCAAATATTTGCAGTGTACAAAGTACAAACATCAGTGTACAAAGTGTTTGTATATTTGTACAGTGTACAAAGTACAAACATTCTTTCTTTCAGAACACTATTTATTTTTGTTTCTATAAACGCAATGTAGCTTACGCTTTTTATTTTAAAACGATAACAATAGCACTCTAATGTACTTATATGTACAGTCACGGAAAAAAGTATCCCGAAAATAACAACTAAAAGATTGTCTATTTTTTAATATAGATACTTCTCAGACACACAACAAATACAGCGTTTTGCTGTTACTAGGAAAGGACACAAACGCCGTATTTGTTGTGTACCTGAGAATTATCTGTTTCAAAAAATAAATGATTCTTTATTTGTTACTTTCCGGATACTTTTTTTCGTGACTGTACTTATCCGTGACACTTGCGACAGGTTGTGGAATTCCGCTACAAGTTAGGTAAATACCCGAAATATTAAAGTTTAAGTTATTTTGTGCCTGTATTTTTCAGTTTTGCGTCCTTGTCATCGCGCTCTGCTTAGAATTAAAATGAAATGTTATAAGTTTAATGTTAGCATAAATTATAGTGTATATTTCACTGAGTTGCTACCTTTCAAGTTCAAAGCATTCTTGGTTAGTAATAAAACAAATAAGATTACTTACTACATCTACTCGACGATTCTATTATTCAGTGAATAGGGTATGAAAAAATTTGAAATGATCAACTTTGATGATATTATTGATAAATTTGCTTCATCAAAAGCGGAAAATTTATACATAGTAATTAGTTTCATTAATGTATCATAATCATATTATTAAATATCTGTATCTCCTTAGAGATAATAAATATTTACTTTTTTATTGTTTTAAGCTGCGTGTTTTTAAAATATTTCTTTATAAATATGTAAAATAAATAATAGGTATCTTTTGAACTAATTCTCGATGATCATATACATTTCAAAATCTAGTCTTATTTTCTCAACTACATTTTTGTCTCAAATTTAATGCCTAGCTTGAGCCTATGACTTTATTTATTTTACTTTATTTATTTATTACTTTGCGAGTATATTTTACTTAGAATATTAGATGGTTTTCGAGTGGGGGGGGGCGCTAAAAAGGTATTGTGCCCCGGGCGCGAGTTAAGCTCGCTACGGCACTGATCACGCCTAATAATATTGAATACAGTAAATCGTTATTTTGATGGAATAAACTTCCTAAAAAACGTGTATTACTTAATCTGTTAATGTAAAGTTACCGGAAAGGACAAAATTATTACTAGATAAACGAAATCGGAATTTTTTTTTTTAACCTTTTCAATTGTGTTCGAATGAGTGTTGCAGTTTTATGCATGACTTCGCGTTGTTCAGTACTGATTTAGTGACAAAGAACGGGTATTCGGTCATATATGAGGGTTTTTTAAAAATGTGAAATTGTTGACATATTTCCACAAGCGACTAGGGGAAGGACGATTCCATAATGTTAAAAACTTAAAGTTTCGTCGGAAGAGTGAAAATAGGGAAAGAGGTAAATTACACTGAGAATATTGGGGATTTTTTTGTTATTTTCCTTGGCGTATTGGCTAAATTTCAAAGGTTTACCGTCACCGTTCACATTTTTTTTTTACGTTTATTTTTTGCGACAGTTACTGTCATTTTCGAACTCGTATAAAATATGTTATTTGTTGAATTTTTTCGTTATGTCTTTGTTTTTATTATTGTTATCTGTTTTGCTTTTGTTTTTAAATTTTTTTTTTACTTTGAAGTTAGTTAGATCTTAATATATGTAAGTTACCGGCAAAGTATGAAACGCCGGCATTGTATAGAATGCTGGATGTTTTTAGGTAAAGTATGATATATGAGAATTATAACATATTTTCCCTAAGCATTGTATATAATGCCTAAGCATTCTGTAGAATGACAAATGCTATTTAGGCAAAGTATGAAATAAACGTCCTGATGCGGTTATTATGTAAATGATGTGCATGTTACTGTGAATGACCGAAATCGGTGGTTGTTGACTTTCACCGGTGAATGTTGACAATCACATTGTCGCTTCGGTGAATGTCCGAAGTATTTATTACATCCGATTTGATATTAATTTATTCGTGGATATAATTACATTTATTCGATATTTTAATACTTACTGACGATAGATTAGAAGAAACATCAGTGTTTGGAGCATCGGGCAAATGTATACTGGGCAGTGACACTAAACCTTAAAAAAACATAATTGCATGGTATACCGGACAGTGGCACTTGACCTTAAAAATACATCAGTGTAGGGTATACCGGGCAAATATATACCAGGCAATGGCACTTGACCCTAAAAAAACATCAGTGTAGGGTATACCGGGCAATGTCACTGAACCTTAAAAAAACATCAGTGTAGGGTATACCGGGCAGTGGCACTTGACCTTAAAAAAACATCAGTGTAGGGTATACCGGGCAGTGGCACTTCTACTAGGTCTAGTTGACTAGACTTTTAGTAAATGTCAGAAATATATACAAGGTCTAGTTAAGTGCCACTGCCCGGTATTCCCTGCACTGATGTTTTCTTAAGGTCAAGTGCCACTGCCCGGTTTATACACGGAATTCTTTTCACGATCTCCCCCCCCCCCTCACGTTCCTCCAACATGTGCAGAATTGCTGGAACAGCAACCGATAATTGTTAACAGTACTGAGGTACGTAAAAAAAAAATCAATTCTGACTGTCTTCTCTGTAAAGCCTAATAATCAATTTTTTTTTTTTTTTTGATGACCCTAGTTAAGTTTTTTTTTGTTTTAGAAAATCCCGTCAAATTTTGACTTCCAATGTTGGCGCTAAAATAAGGCGATATTTTGCTAAGCTAAAGCTCTCACCAGCTACGCTTTCCCGATATCGAGCTCATTTTCCCCTTTCGAAATTTTTTAAGTCCGTTTGTATTATGGAATCGTCCTGTCCCTAGTCGCTTGTCATATTTCCTTTTTTTATCTACAAAATAAGAAAACACGGTAATAATAATTTTTTTAGTAAAAATAAATTTTTTTTTTGCAAAATAAATTTATTATTAAAAATGCTTTATTTACGAACATGAGAGGCGCGTGGACCTGACCAAAAATTTTGCTAACCCCACCCTTGTAGTTACGACAGCTCTGCATTACACAGAGGAAACCAGATCTGAGATTATTCGAGAGACCGATAATGACATCATATTGTTATTAGAATGCGTATAATAATGGTAAATATTTTATATTTCCTGTTCACGGAACACTTAATCGTTACAAACAATGTTGTTCATTAAGTATTCCACAAACGTATATATCTGTTCTAAAAATAAAACATTTAAATAAGCCTCCGGGATTTTTCGTTCAAGATAAAGGCGGGAACTAGACTTAACGAATCACAATTCCCATAGAATTTTTTTTTGCTTTCCTTTTTTACTATGACCTGTTTTCGAATTCTACAAGTGCCCGAGTTTGGAATAATGCCACACATGCATGCTACGACTAGAATTAGGTCATGTGTTTTGGCGGGACAAGTGGGAACAAAAAGATAGTCATTGAGTTAATACTCACACAAAAAATTGTCTTCTTTTCTATTTATTTTAGTTATACTTTGTTCAAATCAGTGTATTTTGCACCCTCTAAAACATTTTCCCTATTTAACCAAATGAAATTCTAAATTTACCGAATCAAATTACATGTTCTGGTTCTTTCCTCTCTTTCTCAATTACGTGTCATTGAAATATTTTTTTTTTTACAATTTTTGGAAGAATATTATTTTGATAAGTTTAAATTTGATTAATATGTATAATTTTTTATGGTTTTAAATTTTCTAAAAGCTATTTGTTATACAATTTTAAGTGTAAAAAATAATACAGTTTTGAAAAAATTTTTAAATTTGTCTTGCTTTTCGAAGTTGTTACCAACACGAACATTGATTCTTATAACCGATAAATAAAAATTTTAATATCGCAATATTTTATCGAAAAATATCGGTATTTAACAACAAATCGTAATGTTTTTCAAATTAAATAACTTATATTATTACTCACAATAATATCGTATTCAATAATTATCGTTTAATAGTTCGCGATATTGTCTTCTTAATGCATTATGTTATTGATAATAATCTCAGTATTATCATATTCGATAGTGATGGTCATCAAAAACTATTGCGATAGTGTCGCTAAAAATATGCATTGTTAATGAACGTGGTATTGTTGTATTTAATACACTTATGTTGAAGTATGGGTGGCTGATAAATTTGTCTAAACTGGGATCTGGCATAGTTCTTACGTGTTGGCGAACTTGGTTTCCTACAAACAGTTATTACTTTCTCAACATTTCTGGTTATGCTTTGTAATGCATGCTAACTTTATTTTGTTTCGCGACTTCTTAGTAAATGATCTTATAAATTCATTTGAAATTGTCATGACTTATATGATATGATATATCATGATTTCCTCCCATCCCATCCTTCTCTGTCCCCGTCCAATCAAAGCCAAGTAAATTCAAAAACCAAAAATGAAAAAACATTAAACAATCATCCTTCCCTTACAAATTCGAAACTTGATCTATTTAGGTTTCGTTTATTCGATCCTGCTACAGTCCATTCGCAAAAAGGACGTCGCCCTATGACCACGTGACCTTCCAGCGCGGTTTAAATCCGTTTTGAATTGCTCGTTCCTGCTTCTGATTGGTCACGACGACCCGCACTACCTGTACGTTCCTTGCGAGGTGAATACAATGTTTACGTTTTTATCACGCATGAATGTTTGGGAATTTATTACTATTTTTTTTTCAGCCGCACATGGCACTCCCATTTTTTTTAATGAAATTGTAATGTTATTCATTGTTACAGAAAACTAGACGAGAGGAAAATAAAATAAACGTAGCATGATATAACGTTATTATAACTGTGGAAATCCCTTGGAATTAAATACAATTATTTTCGCTCTTTTTTATTTTAGATCTTTCTTTCGCTATCAGAATTTCATTTTTTTATTTTACTTTTATTTGTTTTTAATATTCTATTTGTTTTTTAAATAAAAAATAGCGTATTTATAGTTTGAGGTTGATCATTATTAAACAATGCAATGATCAAGTGTTCCTCATATTGCTTTGACGTTCAACCTCGCCCCCCCCCCCAAAAAAAAAAAGAACTGAGAATTCTCTATAAATTCTAATCAAAACACAAGGCTATAAATTGTGCTATTATGAATGGTTGTGAATGAAATACAGTCTAATCCTGTTTTAACGAATTCAAGGGGTCCAAAGCAACAACGAAAATTCATTTTACCGATATTACGAATTTTTACATTAACCAAAATTATTTTGTTAAATAGCAATTTTCCAAAAAAAAAAAAAATGAATTCAGTTTCGATAAATTTCTACTTCTCATTTAGGAAAACGTCAATGTAATATTTAAGAAGATCACTAAAACTAATAAATTAAAACAATAAATATCGGAAAAATACGTAATCCGTAATTTCTTTTCTGAGTTGTGGGCGGCTGGAACATCATTTCTCCATTCGATAAGTGGAGAATTTAAGTATCGCGATGTATTGTCAAAAAATATCGATGTTTAAAAATATATCGCAAAAGTTTTTCGATTCAACTAATTTTTAATTGTCTTTACAAAAATCTATATTTTTGTTTCCCAAATAAATATTACATTAAGACTCACAATAATATCGTATTCAATAACTATAGTTTAATATTTGCGATGTTATATTTTCGATTATGATCACGATATCGTCCTATTCGAGAATTGTAGTTGTTAAATATTACCACGATATTTCCGAATTAAATATGTATTGTTATCATTAAAAACCGCGATAATGCAGTGTTTGATACACATATGTGAAAATTGTTAGGTGACCTGCGTTAACCGGAATCTAGCGTTATTCCTGTATGTCGGCGATCTTGGCCTCCCAGTCCTTATAAAATTTAAGAATTTCTGACCCATAACGATAAGTACCTTTTTTAGCTTTTATTGTAACGTGTAAAGGAAATTACATCAATGATTTACAATCGGGAGACGCGGTGGCTAAAGGTTATAGATCGCTCGCCTATCAATAAGATGACCCAGGTTGATCCAGCTACATATTCTGCTCCGACAACAGTTTTGGCGTAAAATATCTTCCTTGATGGATAGATCATATGTTAGAATCCCCTTGCTGTCGGGCTAGCCGAAGGAGGTTTTTCTCCATTAAACAAAAGTACGAGTTAGTTCTATATCTTTCATGAAGGCTAATATGTCTCAATGTTTTGTCCAAGAGTTCTCCTGTCGTCTGGGTTGGGATAAAAATTCCAAAGCTACGGAGTTAAACATTGATAGTTGTAAACCTAAAAATGGGTCAGCTGTGTCCGCCAGTTACAAAATGATGCATAAGCTCTAAAATTTGTTTGTAAATTGAATGAGAATGAATGATCTAGGCGTTCCCTGATTACAACTGATAAATAAATAAATACATTTTTTTTAAACAAAAATATTTGAAAAAAGAAATTGACCATAACAATTTTGACATCCTTTAATTTTTACAAGTTTTTTCTTTCTTTCTTTTTTTTTTTTTTGAAGATAAGAAACTGAATGGGGAAAGTAATGTGAAAGTAGTGTATTAGTAACTGAGCCTGTGCCTGATTTATTATAAGGCCTGGGAGGCCTAGGCCTAATTTCTAGGAGCCCATTATTGTTATAATTTTTTTTTTTAAACTTTTTCCTTGAGAATTACCCATTAGAATTATGAGTTAAACAAAAATTGTAAAAAATAAAAGCTCAAATTTACTATTATATCATTTACTCATGTTATAAATAATTTAAGGGCACTTCATACACAAACAAAAAGTAAATTTTTTAAAAGTTATAGGCCTGATAGTTCTGTGCATAGAACCCTCACATTTCCAAATCAGGCGCTGCTTAGCTGCCTTTGGGAAATACCCGAAGTAGCGAATCGCCTCAGGAACCCCCTTCGCTACTAATTAAAACAATAATTAAAATTTCTTTCATGACAATGATCGTTAAAATTAAAGATAATATCTGCTCTTCATGAACGCTCTAAAATTTTAAAATTCTCTTTTAGCGTGATACGTAAATTAAATTTTGGGAAATTGGTAAAATCAATACGTTTTATACATAATTTTACCTAATATTGACGTAATGATATTACCTTTGAGAGGTAAAAAAGCTTTGGTATAATTTACATAATTATTTACGTAATGGATTTTACCAACTACTCTTTTGTAAGATTGCTGTCTTTTTTTTTTTTTTTTTACGAAAAGATTGACGGAAGAATATTTACGATTTAGTAAAAATGATTCTGTGTATTTAATTATTGACTTATTATTGGCAAAGTAAATTTACCATTTAAATTTCGGTTCGAATTTATTCACGCAAATTTTCTATTTTTTTTTTTTTTTTGGATTGCCATTTTTTTCTATAATTTTACATTTGTACACTTGTCTACATTTTGACGTAAATTATATGTAAAAATAACGAGTTCATTCTTACCTAGTAAAGAGTGGTTGGTAAAATATTCTTAAAATAAAATAATTTGTTTACCCAAAATGTTACGTAAATTTTTGTTTTTTGAATAACTATTTTTGTTGTAATTCGACGTTTCAATTTACGTACATTTGGATGTATTGTTGGCGTAAATATGTAAAAATAAAATACTCATTTTTACCTTGTAAAAAGTGGTTGGTAAAATATTCGTAAATAAAACGAATTTATTTACGTAAAATTTTAAATTTTTGGGGGTAATCATTTTTGCTATAATTCGACATTTTAGTTTCACGTAAATTTTACGAATGCTCAGTAAAATTTAAAAATGAAATACACTTATTTCTTTCGTAAATGCATGGTTAGCAAATAATAAAAGAGCGGAAATTAAATATCTACGATGTATACAAACATTGACGTTACAGGAGTTCAATTTTCTGAGGGGGGAAGAAATTTAAAAACACATTCACCCTAGTTCTTGAATGTTTTCTTATATCTGCTTAACTGCATTATTTTTATATCTTTATTGTTTTTAACTTTGATGAATTTAAATCAATAATGGTTCGTGATAATTTTGTTTATTTGTCTGAAACATTGAGGTGAACTTCAAGAGATTTCGAATCATTGAGGGGGACATATAAGTACCGTTCCCCCCACCCGACAATGACGCCCATGGATACAAGCGTGTTTCACCGAAAAGTAATAATTGTATGATTTTATTTCTGCGTGGTTTTTATTAAAACAATTTCAAATGAAAAATACAGTTTCTTATAAAATTATTAACAGAATACTACGAAATAAATAAACACACGTATAGTTTGGCAAGTCTTCACATTCCTGCAGAGCAGTACCTCTACATAGTGACGTCACGACCCACTCCGCGCGAAAAACCACGACAGGGGCTATGCAATTTTCTCAGCCCCAGAAGCAGCCTACGCGTCGAAATCTTCTAAAAACAGAACAAGGCCGGAGGTTTCCGGAATATAAATTTAAACTCTTTTTAAATTTATTAAAAAATATAAAGTCTTCTTAACAAAAGTTAACAACGATCTTTTTTATCCGTTTATATTTATTTCTTTATTTTTCGCAAAAATTG
The DNA here is from genome assembly GCF_982258835.1 of Parasteatoda tepidariorum. Lineage (NCBI taxonomy): Eukaryota > Metazoa > Arthropoda > Arachnida > Araneae > Theridiidae > Parasteatoda > Parasteatoda tepidariorum. The sequence continues at coordinate 5,675,596 of NC_141762.1, forward strand.
TGATTCCAGATAACAATTTTTTTTCCGCCATTTTCCTTTGTAAAAATCCCTTCCTTAGTAACATAAACTTTATTAGTTATTTATTTTAGTCATCTGATTTTCTTTAACCGTTATGTAAAATGTCATAATAGTATTAACTTTACGGACGAGTTTATTTTTCTCTCTTATCAAATTGAATCACCTAACAGGTAAAACAAAAATTAATCAATCGAGTATAAATTTTGCAATAACCTGAATTGTAAAAATAAAAAATTTCAAAATGCAGAACTGTTGATAGCTGTGATAAAAGCAAAATCACCTTTCACATATACAATAGAAAAAAGAAAGAAAAAGCTTTAGTAGGTTTCACTGTACTTCTAAAAGGTCATCTATGGCTTATAAGCAGTTATGAGTACTTAAAGCTTTTACTATTTTTAAAGACTCTCCACTATTCCTTACTGTTAAACGTAAAAGAAATTGTCATGAATACCTTTTCATTCAAAATAAAATTGTTTTTTTTTTTCCCTTGTACGTTTATCAATCGGTGTTAGCCTAAGAAAAGAGAATAATGAATTTTGCAAACAGCATTTGAGCCATTATCTTTTTCACTATGATGACCGTTCCATTAAATGTATTTAATACGAATTTATTGTTTTTAATTTTTTTCAATTGTTTAATTATTTTATTTTACACTTGATTATTTTTTAAAATTGTTAAAACATATTATTACAGGCTCCTGATACTATGTATTTATTTATTTTTTTACGTTTCTTGCCGCGTGTTTCCTTTTTAAACTTCGAAGTTTCTATTGATGGTCATATTTATATTTCTTATTTACGACTTTATACTAATACAGTGTAGTATATTGTAATTTAACAATGGTAGATATTATTAGCAAAAAACAACGAAATGTAAGAATAGTGGTATTTCATTTAGATTACGTAAGCAAAAAGGGAGTGTATGATTAGTTTTTTTTTTTTTTTTTTTTTTTTGGCTGATGAAGGAGGACGGGGGGGGGGATAGAAAATGCTTATGTAAGATATTAAAATCCTCTTATTTTAAAACTTCATTTAATAAGCAAATTTAAAAATGAAACGAAAAAAATTACTCGTGGATAGAAATTTCAAATTTTGGAACCAAAGTTTAATTTGTGAAAAGAAAAAAGTTCTTCGTTGAGTTTTAGAAGTCAAAAGTTTTGAACTCAAAAGATTCCTCAAGAATATTCTACTTAACATTTTATAAAACTATGTTTAATTAGAAAATGTAAATTTGTTTTATGCAAAGTTATATTTTTCATTTGAATTTAATATTTAAATTAAATTACTGCAGTAAAAGTCGAGGCAGAAGCCAGGAAGTCAAAAGTTTCTTACGTAAGCATGGGAGGGGTTTGTGATTAGCTTAATTTTGCTGACCAGGGCAGTTTAAATTTGCTAAAAATATGCATAAGTAATTTTTAAACTGTATCCTATGAAAAAAAAGTCTATTACACAATATTATTTTATTTTTCATCTAAAAACAATTTCAAGTGTTTAAATTAATAAAATATTAAACTATTAATATCATTAAGAATACACAGCTTTAAATTTCTAAATTCATGAAAAATTTGTGGCAAGACCGATTTTGCTTGTCTATTACCTTTTAAAATTTTCTATTTTCTTTTTATCTCTAAAAAAATGCAGGATTGCCCGGAACTTTTAACGACTTAAAATTTGAATCCATAAAAATTTCGTCTGATAAAATTAATAAAAAAGTATTCGGAACGAATTCTATTTATTAGTTTAATCTAAAAACTTATAATACTAGCATGGTAAAAAAATATCTCCTAATGCCGAAACCCGGGATCGAACCAGGGACCTTTAGATCTTCAGTCTAACGCTCTCCCAACTGAGCTATTTCGGCACATTGAATATTGGTTTTTAAAATTATAAAAACAAAATATATTTTTAAAATTTTGGATTTAAAATATATATAAATATAATAATTTACAACTGTTTTTACGTGATTATCTCACAAAATATTGAATCTCAGGAAGCAAAATTTGAAGAAACGGAATAGATATGAGAATAATTTATATATGTCCTTCAACAGCGCTTGTAAGTAAATAGATTTGTTTACATTCCCTTACTTCTTAGAAGATAACTTAGTTATCTTGAAAAGAATTTAAATGCTCTTCATTTAACTTTTGCTGGGAAGTTATCTTTCTGTTAAATCAACATCCAGATCAATATGGAAAACAGATGGATTTGTGTCGGAATATCCGGATGCACAAATGGCGGTAAATCAACTCTTGCTAATTCATTGTTGTCTTTTTTCCCTGGAAGTGTAGTTGTGAATCAGGATACATTTTTTCGAAGTGATGATAGTCCAGAACATGTTGTTATTCCAGAACTCAATCACAAAAATTGGGAACGTTTAGAATCTGTAAACTGGGAACCCATGATAGAACAGTTAGAGGAAATATTAGCTTCGCCAATTCCGTCTGCACATTCTTTACTCATTGTCGAAGGTCACATAATATTTAATCACCCTAAACTACGAGGCATTTTTAATAAAAAATATTTTTTGACTTTAAATAAAGATGAATGTTTGAAGCGAAGAGTGACGCGTGTGTACGACCCCCCGGATATTCCTGGATATTTTGAACTATGTGTTTGGCCTATGTACTTCACGAATTTAGAAGATGTGAAAAAGCATTGCCCTGATGTTTACTATTTGGATGGTACTAAAAAACGTGAAGTGATATTCGATTCAGTTGTGCAAGATTTGAAAAGCTATTTAAAGAAGAACTTTTGAAATCATAGTACAACATTTCTAGTACAGTGTGAAATTTCTTTTAAATTTGTTTAAAAAAATTATACTAGTAGTGATTATTGTTTTAAGGTGTAATGTTTTCAAGTTAAATTTGTTTCAAAATATTAGTTTGAAATCAGTAGATGGCAGCACTATATACTGCTTATACTATACTATCCTTTCTTTTTCTCTTTTTTTTCTTTCTCAAAAAAAAAAAAAAAAAAAAAAATTATCAGCAAAAAATTATATTTTTAAATTTTTTTTACAAACATTTTTTTGCTTTTGCTTTTTTATAAAGCATTTTTAAATTTCGACAAATTATGTTTCTTTTTTGTTTGATAAACCTAAACAAAAATGTTTTATAGTGATGGAATTGCCATCCCCCCTCTAAAATTTGTTACAATTTTCATGCTTTCAATTTGTTGGGTTTTCAATTATGTAGAAAGACTTTTTTTCCTATGAAAAATAATTCATATGTTAATGAGTATCCGACAAGATCTATTGCATTCCTCAAGCAAATATTATTTTCATTGAAAATAATATCAAATAGCAAAATGTTTATAAATATTGTGTATATATTTTTTATTAAAGAAGAAATAAATATCGATACATATATATATAAATATTGAAAAGAAATTACTGTAGAAAGATTGTAAAATTATAGGAAAGGCTATGTTTATAAAGGGTTGCACTTACGAAAATTTAAAAAATCCTTTATTTAAATTTTTATCAATTAGCCTAAATGAAACATTAATAACAATATAAGAGCAAATTTATCTTTTAAGCAAGAAACTAGCGTGTTATTAAACGCAAAATGAATGAGTTTACTTTTAAACTTCAATGAATAAAAAAACAAATACAGCCGGCATTTATATAACTTAAGTTTAATTCACTGCAGATTGAAATGAGTTGCATTACAGATAGATGAATATTATAGTATTTAACAATTTTATTAAAATTAGAAAATATTTCAATTCAATACGATTTATAGTAAAAACATAAAAGTTCCAGTGCCGTAGAGAGCTTAACTCGCGCCCGGGGCACATAACCTTTTTAGCGCCCCCCCCCCCCCATTCGGAAACCATCTAATATTATAAGTAAAATATACTCGCAAAGTAATAAATAAATAAAGTAAAATAAATAAAGTCATAGGCTCAAGCTAGGCATTAAATTTGAGACTAAAAATCTAGTTGAGAAAACAAGACTAGATTTTGAAATGTATATGATCATCTAGAATTAGTTCAAAAGATACCTATTATTTATTTTACATATTTATAAAGAAATATTTTAAAAGTACGCAGTTTTAAAACAATAAAAAAGTAAATATTTATTATCTCTAAGGAAATACATATATTTAATAATATGATTATAATACATTAATAAAACTAATTACTATATATAAATTTTCCGCTTTTGATGAAGCAAATTTATCAATAATATCATTAAAGTTGATCATTTCAAATTTTTCTCTTTCCACACTTAAAAATGCTAGGTCACTTAGGCGATCTTGTCCCATCGTTGATCGTAGATATGTCAAAATTAATTTTAATTTTCTGAATGACCATTCGCAGCTAGCAATTGATACTGAGATAGTCAGAAGTATTTGAAGTGCCACTCTAAGGTTTGGAAAAACATCTTCTCCATACGGGATTATAAAAGTAAGAGATTCTAATGGAGTTTTAAGTTCAATTTCTTTTCTTTTTCTAGAAATTTTTAAGCGAATTAAAGAAATTTTGAACACACTTATAAAATTCGTTTAACTAAAGATAATTGTATGCAAAAAATAACTTACTGTAAATATTTATTATTTTTATTAATTTATTAAATAATAGCCGAAAAAATTTTGAAATCTAAGGTATACCATTTTTTGCATAATTATAAAGAATGTAATTTTACATGGCGAAATGCAGAATTAGAGCGAAATCGGTTGAATAGCTTCTGAGAAATCAAATTTCAAAAAAATCGAATTTAAAAAATTCAATTTCTTAGGATGGAACTACTTGTCCGATTTGACCCCCAAATTTTTTATTTTGCCATGTAAAATTGCATACTTTAAAATGATGCAAAGAAAATACCTTACAATTCAAAATGTTTTCAACTATTTCTAAATAAAATAATAAGAAATAGTAAATATTTACCAAAATTTATTTTTGTCATGGATTTATATTTGGATAAACGGTTTTTATAATTGTGTTGGGCAGAGATTTTTTCAATTCGTTTAAGAAGTTCTCGAGATATGGCGAAATAAGCGAAAAATAAAATTAACATTAGGGGGTTCAAACTTTGCATCTCTCTCCTAACCAAACTATGGGGACCATATTTTCTAGATTGTGGTTACCCCCGTTATTTTGGGAGACAGAAATCTGAATTTGTTGAAAAAAGGTATGCTTAGTTAGGGAAAGTGCATTTTTGTGTCTGATTTCGTAACTTAAAATATCGTGCGCATATTAATTAATTAGCATATTTGAGGTCACTCCCTCGAGCCGTTAAGATTGACTACTGGAATTTGAAAATCTGATCATTAGATCAAAAATTATTAATGTTTTTTTATTTGCTCTGTACAATTAGAAAAGATAAAATTACTTTTGATCTAATCTTCACGTTTTATTACTGAATCTTAATGATAATTAAGTATAGTGTTAAGCATACTTACCTATGGCTCTGAGATCTGGAACCTAACTCAAGCTGGTGAAAATAAAATTGCCATTTTTGAGAGAAAAGTTTTGAGGGCCATCCTTGGTGGGATAAAAATAAATAATTCCTGGAGAAGACGATATAATACTGAACTGTATAAAATCTACAGAGAGCTAGATATTGTGATATTCATAAATATAAATTGAATGAACTGGGCAGCTCACATTTTCAGAAGGAATGATGACTCAAATTTAAAGAAAATCCTATTACACAAACCCCTAACAGAGAAAGAGGTAGACCCAGGCTGAGATGGCTGGATTTAGTTGAAACTAATTTCCTTACTCTAAAGGAGAAAAACTGGCGAACAAGTGTCAAAAGTAGACAAAAGTGTCAAAAGTTCTTCCTTTGGATTCGAATTCTAAGGAAGGCACTGGCCCACCCTGGGCTGTCAAGCCAGATATGATGATGAATGATAATTAACTAACGCAAACGATATTTTTTAAGTTCCGAAATTCGACACAAAAACGTACTTTCTCTGAATAAAAAAAACAAACATTTTTTTGACGGATTCGGATTTCTAATCCACAAAATAGGGGGGGTACCGGTAATTCTTGAAATTTGGTCCCTATAGTTGTGTCAGGAGAGCGATCAAAAGTTTAGACCCCATAATTACTTTTTGCGTATTTTGCTATAACTCGGGAACTTTTTAAAAGCGAAACGAAAGATTTTTGCACACAATTATAAATGTTGTTTATCCAAAGATAATTCAATGAAAAAAATAACTTTTAGTAAATATTTATTATTTGTTTAGTTATTATTTTATTTAATAATAATCGAAATTTTTTTACTTTAAGGTAAACAATTTTTTTACATCTTTAAAATAATGTAATTTTACGTGTCAAATTAGAAAATTAGAGCAAAATCGGAATAGTTCCTGAGAAATCGAATTTTAAAAAAGTCGTATGTTTGATTGTAAATATATATGTAATAACAGGGCTACAACCCTGTTATCAGTGTTGTCTTTAGCTTGAAATAATTGCAGTCTTAAACCATCATACGTTCTAAACAGGTTTATTTAAATGTAGGCTGGTATTGCTAACAGTTCACGTCCCCACTCCTGCAAAGGAGGGGGAGTGGACAAGACTCCGGACAATCCCGGAACAGCTTATCGGGATCACATCAAGATGAAAAGGACACGCAAAACTATGCGTTCTTACGTTTTATACCAACACAGATTTGAGGTAAAAAGGCACACTGTCGTACATTCCTTGTAACCTTACGCATTAAGGAAAATCATTTCTGCTTCCTTATATGGAAGTGGACGAGGGAACGATTCTAAAAATAACTCTTCCCTTGAAATATAAATCTATTTATATTTCAATGGTATGTTTTCAGCCTTGAATTCCCAAAATAGAATCTCTCTACGCTTATTCTCTAACAAAGACATTTTATGAAAACGAAAGAGATTTAATTCTTTTATTAATACAAAAGTATTTAATTTTTGTATTATTTATATATATGTGCATAGATATATATGTGTGTGTGGGAGTTAGTGCAGCATTAGATGAAATAATGACGATAATTTAACAAACATAACAATTTAATAGAAATAAAAAGAATATAACAGTTAACGTTGACATGGCTGGTGAGTGCTGCCTTCGCGCAATATCGACTTATTAGATTGTTCTATGGCAGTGTTTTCCAAACTTATGACTTTTGTGCACCCTTTCTAAATTTTTCGTAACGCTGTGTACAACTAATAAAAAAATTAATGTATTTTTTACTATAAAAAATTGCACAAAAGTTAAAAATATCAACTGGCTGTTGACACCATTAATTATTAACTGTTACCTCAGCAAAAAATAACCAATAGAAAAATACCTAATCGTAAATTTTCAAGGCTACCTTTGTTTCTGAATATATTTTTTTGTAATTTTCGTTTGTTGCAAGAAATTTCCCATAAGAACACGTACCCCCGATAAACTGTTCCCGTACCCCTGGGGGTACGCGTACCACACTTTGGGAAACACTGTTCTATGGTATAAAGTCAAGACTTAATTATAAATTCGGGAGTTCCCCATCGGGATTGGCTGGCGCCTCTCAGTGACAAAAAGGATGATGCAACTATCTTAAAGTATTACGTGATGTTGGATGATGATGTAATGTTCGCAGCTATTGCACTATAATATTATAACAACAGCTCCACACACACACACACATATATATTGCATTGAATTATCCTTAAGCGAATTTTATTATTATGTGTAAAAAAACTTTCAATTCGCGCGTAAAAAGTTCGCGAGATATGGCGAAATATGCAAAAAATAAAATTAACGTTAAGGGGTCGAAACTTAGGTCCGCTCTCCTGACCTAGTTATGCATACCATATTTACCAGATTGCTACTCCATATATTACGCAGTACAAAAATCCGAATCCGTCGAAGAAACGATACGTTTATTTACAGAAAGTAAGTTTTTGTGTCTGATTTCGTAACTTAAAATATCATCTGCGTTAATTAATTATCATGTTTGGATCTCACCCTTAAAAAATTAAGATTGAGTCCTAGAACGGGAAGATCCGATCAAAAGTTATTCAAGTTGGTTAGTTTAATTACTTCTTTTTTGCTTACTGTAAATTAATAATTTGTAGCTATAGTCATTCTACAACGGGAGCAAATAATAATAGAAGTGAAAATTTTTAATTTAACAAACACCAAACGTAAATTTGAAAAATTGAAATCTACTCTTAGAATTAATGTGGGCTTCTGAACTGGACTTAAAGTCTTATCCTGAACTTTTTTTGGAATCGTCTACGTACCCGCCGTTCATATGGCATTTGATCTGAATTCGCAATGCCTGCAAGGGTTTAAATACTTTTGAAAAGTTGTAAATAAAAGAAAAAGAGGAGAATTTTTTTTAATAGAATTAATTTAATTTATGGATAGGATTTCATTTCTTACTCAAGTATTAAATATGAACGTTAATGTTATTTAAATAACTAGTGGGCTGCGCCCTCTGCTCGCTAACGCTCGCCAACTCTCGAAAATTGCTGCGCAATCTTATATGGTTTGCTTCGCAAACCAAGCTCGCTTCACTCGCTACTAACTTCGGTACATTGCAAATGCACAAAATTCTAAGAATTCAAAACAATCATTCAAATCCATATAAAAACTTCCTTTTTTTAAAAAATTACATCTTTTTAGTAAATACTAAGTCATTAAAATAAATTTGAATTCAAATAAATGACATGTAATTCGCTAAACCTATATAATTCGTGATATAAATCAATAATCGTCAAATAAATTCGCAATATATAAATTCGTAAAAAAAAAAAAAAAACACTTTCGACAAAATGCTAAAATAGAGATCTATCGACAAAGACTACTCACTTCTGCCTAGCTTAATAGTATGAGATTGCCGCAGCTGATGATCTCTGGTTATTTCAGTTTCCGTTTTTAAAAGCGCTATATGTTGAGCCACCTCAGCTAGATTTGGCATGTGACATTTTTAGAGGCAATCATTGGTCGATTCGCCGTCAAAGCAAACGTTGCCACCGGTGGAAAAGAAATACAGCCAAAATTTGGGAGCCAAAATATTCACTGAAATTTTTTAAAATTTTATTTGATAAATTGAAAGTAAGATTCAGGAACAATTATTGCATCTTTTTTTTCTTCTTTTTTAAAATAAAAATTCCTAGTAAGTTAAGAAAAATTAGATAATGACGTTTTAAGTTGGGTATTACAAACTTCCATATGAATTTTTATCGACAAATAAACATAAATTTAGTGATTCTTATAGTAATATATAATGAAATTTTTATTTTAAAAATAAAAACATTTTCTTTGCTTACTTTTCATATGCATCTACTATATAAATAAATGTCGTTAACCTTTATTTGCTTATACATATTTTTTCCTTTTTTTAAAAAAATTTTTTTTCCACCTTTCAAATTTAGGATTTGTTTTTCGTAAAGCCATTTTATAGCTTAAAGCAAAAAAAAAAAGTACTAATGAAATAGTTTCTATGGATACTATAGGTCCCGCAGTGGACTGATCGCTAAGACACGGTTTCCAGCAGATCACCGATGTCAAGCATCACTGACTGCGGTCAGTGTGCGGGTGGGTGACCACTTGGGTCAGCCTGCGTAGGGACCGAGGGTGTGCGGTATTGGTCCTCGTTAAACTGTTCTACCGTAAAGTGCTCGACTTCGCGTGCAGGTCGTCGGGCTACCGAAGCGGGGGTGCCATTCCCTCCGCAGAGGATCAAAAATTGTGATGGCATGTCTTCGGATCATCCTCAGGGATGTTTCTCAGACCGTCACCAATAGCCCATTGTGCAGTTCTAGTGCGACGTAAATGAACAAATCAAATCAGAAATCCAATAAGCAATAAAACAGTGGGGAGGTAAGAAACAGGCGTGAGGGGATTCGAAAGATCTCACGCTATTAGAATTTTTCAAAATATGTAATGACTCCCAAAAATCAAGTTCGGAAGATGATCAAAAAGCAGAGTTGAATGATTCAATAATGTTTAAAGGTAATTGCTGTCGGGACCCGCATGAGATAAGCATATGCGGCTTAAAAAGACGCGCATCAAGTAAATAAACGTACTAATAAAAATATACCATCGTATTCATCAAATTTGGTTTCAGTTGTTAACTTTGTCATTTAAAAGGAATTATTAAAGTTATTTGTCACTGATGGCGCTTTAAGTAGGGACAATAAGTAGCCAGAAGTCTATTAATAACATAATTGACGAGTGTTTACATACAAGCATTGTATCAGAAAACACAGAGCGATTAATATTTTTCTTTTTCCTCGAGCTGAGTTTTTATTTTCTATTGTTTGAAAGTCGCATTTATTACAATGGATGAAGATATTGAGATGAAAGAAGAGGAGGATACTTTCTCTAATTCTTCGGAACACTCTTCTTCTGAAGAAGATGTCGATGATGGAAAAATCGCCGAATTGAAAAATGAAGTAAATATTATTTAATGTTATTCGTTTTTAAGAATTCCTACTCCCAATTATTTGTCTTTTGTATATTTGTATAATTTTAATGTGTTCTATTAATTTAGTTTAATCTAACATTAAAGCGATCTTAGGGTGATTTCCGAATCCTGATCTGTAGTAGAATAATCGCCAAGTCTTTGCAACTTCCGGGCAGCGGCCGGCGAAAAACTAAACAAAACATCACAGAAAGGGACCAACTCAAAGGGTATAACTCGTAGACACCCCCGGACAAACATCTACGTTTTTTTTCTTCTGTTTTTAAATCTTTCCAGTTTAAAACCAATTTGGCGCCTTGGTGATTGTAGTTGGCGTGGCAATTCATATCCCCGGAAATATCCTCTAGCAATTTTCTGATTATTATTCGTTTTCAAGACTTTAATTAGCGTAAAAAAGGGGAGATTTTTGTATCGTGATCTGTGGCAGAATAATCGCCAAATCTTGGAAACTTCCGGGCAGTTTGCCCGCGAGAAACTAAAAAAAACATCACAGAAAGGGACCAACTCGAAAGGTATAACTCGTAACCACTCCCGGGCAAACATCTACATATTTTTTTAAAAAAAAGTTGCAAGTTTAAAATCTATTGGTCACCTTGGCGATTGTAGCCGGCGCTAATCACGATACGGAAATAACCCCTAAAAAGAGAGTTTTTAAGGTTATTTCGCATTTCAAATATGTAATATTGACATTAATGTGTTTTATATCATTAAGGTGTAAAAAGATTAAAATGACAATGCTTCCACGAGTTAAATTACAAAAGAATTAGGGTCTGTATAAGGACACTTTACTGAAATCTGAATCTCAAAATATGTCTCTTCACAAAAATTTATATATCGGGGGAATTTCGATATCGTTATCGGAGAGATTTCCGCGTTGTGATTTGTGGAAGAGTAATTCCCAAGTCTTGGCAACTTCTGGGCAGTGGTCTGCGAGAAACTGAAGAAGAAAATCTCATAAAGAAACCAACTCAAAAGGTATAACTCGTAGCCACCCCCGGGCAAAAATTAATATGTTTTTTAAGAAAAATTAGCAAGTTTAAAATCTATCTAATTGGCATCTTGGCGATTGTAGTTGGTGCGACAGATCCTGATACGGAAATATCCCTTCGTTATCTGACATGGCCACTATAATTAGTTTTGCACCAAATGGACTTTAAACTTGCTCACATGTTTTTTAAAAAAAAACCACTTGAAGGTTTGGTGTGGTGTGGATACAAGTTATATCCTTCAAGTTGGTCCCCTTCTGTATTGTTTTTTAATAGTTTAGTTAGTTTTTTTGTGATGTTCCTCTGCTTCAAAGTTGGCGAGCTGCTACAGATCACAATATATGATATTTCAAAAAAATTTTAGCTTAAAAATTTGATATTACGTGAAGTTTGAATAATAACACCGTATTTGTGATTTGAAATCTCTTTTTAGAAATATTTTCCTACTTATTTTTAGAAAAAAAGGTTTGTACATTATCAAAATTTTTTTATAGTAATAATTAATTCTTTAACAAAGAAAGTAATTTATTTGACATTACACAATTCTTGAATAAACTAGCATATCTGTTGAAAATAATAGAAATCAAAATATTTGAAATAGTAATAATTTATAAAACTAAATATACTATCTCACTCAGAAACGTAAGGAATTCAAACTTTTAAATAAGTAAATTGAGATTTAAAGCTTTTTTTTATTTAATTAGCATTACATAAAATATTGATTTATTTTTTGGGGATATGTCCATAGCGTGATCTGTCGCGCTAACTACAATTGCCAAGGTGCCAAAGCTATTTTAAACTTGCAAATTTTTTTGAAAAAACATTTAGATGTTTCAGGGTTGGGTTTTTGCCGTCAGAAACTGGTTTTTGACATGACAGTGGTAAAAACTGTCAAAAACCTACTGTTTTCTTTAATTTATGGCATATAGCGGACAATATATTATTTTCACATAATTGCCTTTATAAATGAATGTTGTAAATGATTTGCTATTGATTTTGCAACTATATATACATGTATTCTTATAGAAGGATATACATTCATACAGAAATATTGAAACTCTAAAAGGATTTCCCAGGCTTTTTCATGTCTCATTTCTGTGTAAAATATTGAAAGCAAAATTGATAAGAAAAGTTCATTTTATGAGGCTTTCTTTTTATGTGTACATGTGTTTCTCATAGCAAGATTTTAAGAATGAAAGTAATCAATCTTGACATTCTTCAGTAATGTAATATGCCAAACAAAATAATGCTTGGAAATGTTGAATTTTTTTTTTAGTATCCTAATATTTTACTCCAAATAGTATGTTTTGATATATTCATGTTGGGAAAATGCAAGAATCTGTTCTTAAATATTTTTTAACAACTTTTTTTCTAATTTTATTGCCCAAAAATGAATAAATTTTAAATTATGAAATATTTACCCTGACCTGCCCCAATTTAGGGCATACGGGTAAATGTTTATTAAAATCAAGAAAACAAAAAAGTACATAAAATACAAAAAGTAACATTACAGAGTAACATTATGTAAACATTACAGAGTCTGATGGCAACAGCAGTAAAATAATTAAAATGCTCCGAGAGTAAAGTGGTAAAACAAACAATTATCAAATACAATTAAAAGGAGACGCTAAAATTTGTAAAGCAAGGAAAGGCAATGTAAATAAGCCAATTAACTCAAATAAAAAAACAGTTTTACCAAAACTATGGGTTTTTGACAAAGGGTTTTTTGACATGACGATAAAAACCGGTAAAAACCGTCATGTGTCAAAAACTTGCCATTGTTTACTTGGAGGTGGATATGAGTCGTACCTCTTGAGTTGGTTCCTGTTTTTTTAATTTTTTTTTTTGCGGGCCATTGCCGGGAAGTTGCCAAGACTTGGCGATCATTCTGCCTCAGATAACGCTACGGAAATCTCCCCTATTTTTCTTTCTAGGTAGTAAGTTGTTTTGGCATAAAACTAAAAAATATGTTAAACTAAACTTTAAAAATATGTATTTTTTAAATATTTAAATGAGAACTTACTTTTCCATCTTTCTTATGCCTTATTTTTTAAATTTTTTCTACATTTTTAATTTGGCAGCAAGATTTAACTATAATTTTTAAGTAGGTAGTTTAGATTAAAAAAAAGGGAAACATTCTGATGTAGTTAAAAATAAATGCCTCCATAAACCACAACCTTCCTTTCTCCTTAGATCTTTTTAAATAAGATGCTGGTGAAATTCTAGTAAAATTATATTTTTTCCACATGGACTCTTTTAAAAGGTTTGAAGCTTTATGAATTGGAGCTCCATTCTCGTGGAACAATCTATGGAACTGGGCATTCCGACTGTGCATACATTCTCAAGTTTCTTTTTATTTAAAATATTTAAACGTAACAAAAACTATTTCTGCTGTCCCTTAGCAATATCGCAGTTTGAACTAAACCTGATCTGAAATTATCAATTAATATTTCTGGTCCAGCTGTCATAAGGAAAGCAGTGAATAATTGAATAAATTAAATGAGATGCTTATCTTTCAACTGATTACGGTTTTCTGCCGAATTCTGGGTTCAATATTCTAAACTTGGGTGGCGCAGTTGGTTTGTCGTCGGCCTTCTGAGCCCAAGTCTGCGGGTTCGATCCCTGGCCCAGACACCGGACACCGGAAATATCTATTTTTCAGATGATTTTCAACAATCAAATAGAATAAATCTCCTTTCCCCTTACGAGAAAAAAAAATTTATTCTTGTGAATTGTTAAAAATAATATATTAGTAAAAAGAAATGTTTTTTTTTTTTTTTACTTTTTTTATTTCTATTTGCTGCTTTTCCAATAGCTAAACATTTATAAATATTAATGATGAATATTAATATAGCTGAATATCATCTGTGTTTGAAAGGAAAACCAGCTGACAAGATTTGTTTCCCTTGATAAATGTTTTCAATAAAAATAAACCTTTCAATTCTGTTCCTTGTTTTATTATTTTATTTTATTAAATCCTATTAATTTACTTTTAAAATTAAATACTCATTTTTTAATGTTCTTTTTATCTGCACTGCTAATTTTTCACATCAAATTAAAAAGTAAGAGAGTAAAATCTGTTCTTTATTATTGAAAGAGAAAGCTCAAATTATTGTCTGTTTGCTTTTATTTATTTATTGACACAAGGTTTTTTTTGGAAAGTAAAGAGATACTCCAACAATAGCAGTAAGAGAATAGTTTCTGTAAGTCTGTTGTTAACAGGGGCTGTAACCTTGAAAGTTTCACTTTTGCCCTTGAGATCATTTGTAATTTTTAAGGTGAAATTTGCTTGAGCGACGCGTCCTTGTAATGTCTGCGTAGATTCAAAATCCCGTCAGATATATAGTGTGTTTCGTGCTATGTTTTCTTTATGTAAAACATTATGTTTGCAGAAGGTCATGAAAAAGGTATATCAAATGCATGCAATTAAAAACAAATGCAGGAGCTTGCTTGTTGCACGATAATGCCTATCCTCACGCAGAGCTTCAAACCAAAGCACAACTCAAAGTTTCAAATTTAAAATATTCAATCATCTGTCATACAGTCCCGACCTTGCACCCAGCAACTTTCACATATTTCTTTACCTGAAAAAAAAACATCTTGCTGGTAAAAACCTTTATAAAGGTGATGAAATCATAACTGTGGAAAAACAAAAGTGGAAATGTGGCTCTGACAACAGGGGATAATGTTTTATGAGTAGGCAGTATTCTATTTTTACTTTTCAAAAATGCCTTATATTCATACATACAAGGTTATTCATGAAGAAGTAAATGATTTCAATGACTTATAAATTGCTAACAATGCAAGATAATATATGTCACCTGCAACAGAATTATATGGAATTTTATAAAATTTTGTTTGGGGCAATTGCAGATGTTCTATGAGTGACCCCTTAGTCAAAGGGCTCCCATGAAACTAATAAACCATATCCGCATAAAAGGGTGTTAAGGTATGTAAATACGTTACCTGTGATACATTGTTTCGAGTCCACTAGATAAACAAAAACCTTGTTTTTTTATGTAATCTTATTGGTACGTAATCATATTGAATAATACCTTAATAGGTGTTTTGGCTGCTCGGTGTATTTTGTGAACTAAGAGGATTCTCATAGAACATCTGCAAGTAACTCTATCAAAACTTAAAATAGTCCTAAACAATTCTGTTGCAGGTAACATATTAATGTCTTAAATTTTTTTGATTTATAGCGCATTGAAAATGTATACTTCCTAATGAATCACCCTGTATTTTGTCATACTAAGCATTCTAGTGACCTTTAATAAGCATTAGCTAATTAAAGGTCATTCAACGTTGAAAAAATTTATAAAATTATGGTTTATTTCTTATTTTTATATATTAAATAATGCATGATTTGTTGTTTATTTACCTTATTCCTGTCATCCTGAAAAATCTATTTTCCAAATTTGCCAAAGTCCTGAAATTTTGGATATGGAATAGTAATGGTTCACTGTAAAAGATAGTTTGTTTTCTAAAATTAGACATAAAAATAAACCGAAAGTAGTAACCTAGAAATCTTATTACAGATTTTAACTGCTAGTGCCACCTATGCTTAGCTTTATATAATTAAGCTTTCCTTTTAACTATCCATTTCCCTACCCCCTTTTTTTTTGTTAATCATTTTGGCACAAGGATTTTGTGTAATACTTTGCTTGGAGATTTCTGAAAGATGATGCATGATTTCAAAAGACGTCAATTCTTATTTTTTAAATAATTATTTTCGTAAAAAAATTATTTGTTCTTTTTTAAATACTTCTTTGTTTTATTTAAAAAAAATGTCTATATTGTTTATGTTTTAAATTTAAAAACACCTGCTTATAGATTGAAAGTGATCCTTATGTGTATGATCGCCACGTTCAGTGCATTGATCTTTGTCGTAAGCGTGGAAATTTAGAAGAACTTCGATCTGCCAGAGAGAAGATGAGCAAGTTATTTCCCTTAACTCCAGGTTCATTATTTATTTTATTTCATTTTATTTAAAGTATTTGTATAATAATATATTTTTTCTAATTGCTTCTTTTTCATTTTTTTCAGTAGTTGTTTTATTTAATTAAAATTAAAATTTCTCTATTTTTGAACTTTTATTTTTTTCAGGTTGATTTTTTTAAAGTTTTATTTTTATTACTTCTTTTCTATATTCTATTCTATTACTTCTTTTCAATTTTATTACATCTTTTCTATAGCTTCTTTTTAATTTTTCTTTAATAGTTGTTTTATTCAATTTCAATTTCTTTATTTTTGAACTCTTAATTTTTTTTCAGGTTGATTTTTTTAAGTTTTATTCTTATTACGTATATTTGAATAATATTTCCAACAAATTGAATGGTGTCAAATATGAGCTATAAGAAAAATGAAATTAAAATTAAATTAATTTCCGAAATCTATTGATCTACTGAAGTTTCTATAAACAACTGCAACGGTGGTTTTTTAAATCATAAATTGAATAAATGTTTATGTAGTTTTAAATTTTATGCTGTAAAATGCACAATATAAATGCCAAGCAAAGCATGCATAGTAAATGCATCCATTTAAAAGATTTAAAGCTTCATTTGTAAACTGAATCTGATCATAATTATTTAAGAATTTTATTTTTGTTTTTTTAGAAACTTAGACAACAAAATGATTGAGTGCTTTAATTCTTATGTTTCTTTTCATTATTTTACTTTTTAGAGCTATGGCTTGACTGGATAAGTGACGAAAAAAATTTGGCAACTACAAAAGAACAAAAAGAAAATTTAACAGCTTTATTTCAAAGAGCATTAAAGGACTATTCCTGTAAGTTTTATTGAATTCTTTTACATATTTTCCTGTGAGGTACATGAAGTGCCAGGTATTATGATTTTGGGTTAAAATGTTAGGGAATAATTAAATTTTAAGACAAAACCTGAAAAATTACGGATATGAAAATTGACCATAACAATAAGTAATAAGTAGTCAATGATATTCAATCTAAACAAGTCTAACAGCCATTTTAATTATTTCTTGTAAAAAATCCAACTGTAACCTGGATATTTTTGTAAATTCTTTTTTTAGAATTATTAAAATTGGAATAATTTGTAAAAAAATATTCTTTATTTAAAGTTCTTGTTGAATTCCCCCCCCCCCTATATATCTAACCATATTTACAGTTTAATAATATTGTATTTTTAAAAATTAAGCTTTCTGTATAAAATAACTTTGGTTTATAATCAAAATTAAGATATTAGACGGTGGACTATATAATTGATGTGACTCTTAATAAACATTGTTTCATCGAAATTTTAAATTTTTCTAATTTTTGTGCAAAATATTGCTTTTATCTATAGTATTATAATACCTACATGTTCACCCTTTTCCTAGTAAATTTTTTTTCTTCAAAATATAATATGTGGCATATTTATTATTATTTTTTTTGTCAAAATGCAAGTTTTATTGCTTATTTAAAAAAGTATTATGTTTTTTTTAAAGAAATATTGTTGAGCATAGCAAAAATATCTCCAATTTTATTGAAATTTTCCTGAGAAACCCGGAAAAGTCAAGAAATTTTATGTAAAAAATTGAGTGGGAATCCTGTATTTCATTTATCTTCTCAACAAAGAACCTAGAAGTAATTAACATAAATTTTTTTATTTTTAATTTTTGTACCGATCTCAAATTTGTCCTTTAAAGCCCGCAGGAAATATAACTCTCCACCAACTTTATTAACTTTTAAATGTCGAAGCAAAGCTATTTTCCCAGTTATGTTTTATACGACCGTTTCCTGATAACTTCCGAAAATAGAAGATAAAAATTACCAAAAAGGAGCTTTGTTTACATAAATGTAGATAACATTGAAGGTTAGCTGGGGGTCAAGAATCGAAACCAACACTGGGAATCTTTTTTTATTGTGTGCATTATGCATTTGATTACTTCTTATCCAGTTTATTTGTATAGTTTAACCTCTAAGAAAGACCGCCTCTGTGTAACGATCTCCTCTATTTAGACCACTTATGGAAGGCATGGAATTTTTTCCATAGAATTTTTGTTGAAGAAAACCTTAAAGAGAGACCATCAAAACCTCTCACAGTGACCTGAAAAGGTCAAATAAGAAAGCACTAAAAAATATTAAAAAAAAAAATATATTACATATATTAACAAAACAAATAAGTAGACTCAAATGTGTCATTCTCTTATTTAGCGAGCTCTTTTTGACGATCTCTGAAAGAGATCTGCAACCTTATATCGTAGTCAGAATGCACTAAGAAATACCATAAATGATTTGTTTTTAGAGTTGAAAGTTAAATTAGAAAAAAAAGTTATTTTCAAGGAAACTAGGCATCTTTTAAGCAAACAAACATCTTGATCTAAAGTTATCGAATTTTTATGGTATGAAATAAAATGCAAACTTAAACAAAAAACATAATTGTTTATTTACTTAAAATAGCTCTATAATTATAATTGGGTAAATTTGTTTTTACGCATAATTTGGGATCATTTTTATAAGTTTTATTCAGCGATCTGGTTTTCGATCTGGTATCATGTACCTTCGATATCATTTTGAAGTCAATAATGGTTAAAAATAGTATCTACCACTAGATACTATTTTTAGAAAAAATACAAAAATGATAAGAATGGATAGAATGTGCAAAATGGACAAAAATGGTTAGAATGGACAAAAATGGATAGAAAAAATGGTCTTTTATTTAAACATATTTCTCAAAAAAAAAAGAAGAATTCTCTGAGTTTTCTAGATGTTAATATTTACAGCATTTCTGTCATTTATTGTATTATTTTTATATTAATTTTAGCTGTTCAATTATGGCTAGAATATTGCCTTTATTCTATTGGCAATATTGGTGAAGAGTGGGATGTCGATGGTCTTGAAGTGACACGTACGGCGTTTGAAGACGCAATCACAGCTGTTGGAATCCATGTCACACAAGGGTGTTTAATATGGGAAGCATACAGGCAATTCGAAAGTGACTATCTCAGCATTTTAAAAGTGAGTATTTATATTCTGGTATGTTTCAGATTGTTTTGCACTTATTGTTTAATTGCGAGTGTTCATTGGTCTGGTTGTTGTTGTCGTCGTTGTAGGCCATTAAGGCAAGGGATGGGATTGTTCTTGTTTTCCAGTGGCGCCTTCTATGGCCAAGAATTCGACTCCTGCCGCACCCATATGTCACACTCATTTATAAAGCGGACCCCATTCATACATCTATTCATTCAGCCACAGATCATAATTTTGACCCTAGCCAGAGAACGATCAATCTCCAATTCAGTACCCCCAGACGTATTATTTGTTATGGGAACATGGAGGACTATGTTACCTGACAGACTTAACGTGCACCAGTCACTTCCATTTACTACATGGTAAGACTTAGGCCGGCTGCATTCAAACTTCTGTTCTCAAAAAAGTAAGCCTAGCTCCCTGCGAACCAGGCTGCCCCGGCCTCACTGGTTTATGTGATTTATACCACAAAATAATTGCATTCAGTGCCTATAAATTTTTTTTACTCAAATTTACTTTATCTAATGTGAATTTGATTTTTTGGTGCATAAAACTCTTTTAGATTGTCATTCATTTTTATTTTAAAAATAAATAAATCTTGCAGATCTTTAAAACATTTATGCAAGGTCAGGAATTTTTTTTCTTTCATTTATTTATTTTTTAGAAATTGAGATTCAATAGCTTTCTGCTTATTAATTAAAAATTAATGTTTGCTTCTAAGAGTCATAGTAACAAAGATATAAAATTTATTAAAAATTCATTTAGTAGCTTATTATAATTATTTTTCCTTTTAATTTCTGTTTGGATGGGGACTCCAGAATTTGACTGCAAAAAAATGTCTATAGAGATGCTTAACCAATAGTTATTTTTTGCTGATTGATCATTTATGAATAATCAATCAGTCAGTTATAGCAACCAATTGGAATACATTTAGTGTAAATAGTGTAAATAATTGGAAATAGTGTACTAGTATAATACCATAATCAAAAACAGTGTAAATAATTGGTTGCCATCAACATCTACAATATCATAGCAATTGATTAAGTGATAATAGCTTAGACATCTCTATTAGCCCCTGGCTTAAGTATCTCTATTAAACAGATTGCATTTATGAAGGTCTTTTTGATGAAACTAACCCGTATTTGCTTTACATGGAGAGGAAAACTATGAAAACTTCCCACGGTTAGCCTAACAGCAAGGGGACTCTAACCCATGATCCGTCTACCACTGAGTATATTTTTATGTCAGCACTGTGGTCGGTGCGAGTCTGGTGCGGAATACATATCAATGAGCCATTGCTGGCATTCGAATCCGGTTTACCTCCTTGGAAGGCAGATGCTCTATCTCCTGAGCCACCTTGGCTCAAATGGTACTAATTGAAATAAAAATAACAGAGTATGTGTTAAAAATAATAGAAAAATCGTACTAATTCATTTAAAAAAAGCATAGTAAATCGCCATACTATTACTGATGCCTATGATGCTTAATTAATTTTGGTAATAAGTGCTAACTGAAATAAAATAATAAATTTTGTACTACAATAAAAAGCAAAATTATTAGAGATGTGGAACTAATAATTTGTTTAGGAAAAAAGTAAAAAATTTCCTTACTATTATTGAAGCTGATGATGCTTATTTACTTTTGGAGTTATAAGTACTAATTAAAATAAGACAATAAGCTAAGTAATAAAACGCAAAATCATTAATTAATTATTTAATTTTTTTACCCTATATGGAGAACAGATTTTCAGGTATTTTTTAATAAAAAAGTAAAACAAAAGTAAGTGTTTTTCTTGAACTTTACTTGTTGCTAAATTTTGAGTTGTTTTACTCATAGTTTTTTGTTTATATACTCACAAAATTGATTTAAAAAGGTTCTTCTATTATCTGACAATTTCGATTTTCTGACATATCTCTAGTTGTGGAGTTGTTAGATAAAGGGGGGTTCTACTGTATATTTATACGATTTAAAAAAACAGTTCCTTTTATTAAGCCATACTTTTGTGGGGAAGTATAGGAAGTATTTTAAAGCTTTTTTTTTAATATATTGACTCTTCTATATGTTGAATCTGATTATTAAGTAACATTCAAATTGTTATAAATGCCTATGATATATATTCATATTATATGACATAACTCATGCAATTAGCAATACCTTCTGGAAGAAATGTGGAATCTTTTTAAATATTTCATTATATTTTTCTAAAATCAATTTAATTATTTTATTTCTTTTGAATAATATTCTTCTTAGTGTATTAATAGTATGTCTTATTTATTATGTTTGTAGAATAAAGGGGCATCTGATAAGGAATTAAAAGAACAAGAAGAAAAGATATATAACATCTTTAGAAGGCAGCTCTCTGTTCCTTTATTTGGTAGTTATATTATCTTTAAAAGGATTTTTGTTTTATTTAATTTTAAGCTTTCTGTTTATTAGATTGCTCGACCAGAATTATTTAGGAGCCAAAACAGTTCTATTTTCTTCTAATTTCAATGTTTAAATCCCATTTTAGTTGATCAATGGTAATTAGTTAACATTTTGGTTATGTTGCAAAAAGTTATAAATTTGTAAAACAATAATTGTTATTTTCAAAATGTGCTAAGGAGTTCAATCTTCTTTTGATGACTTTTTCCAATTAAAAGAATTTTATTATGGAAAAAATATTATCTTATTTGGAATTTTATTATGGAAATATATATTAATAGAGCTTTTGATAAATTGTTTAATGTATAATCAATATGATTGTTTTAATTTTTAAAACTCAGCAGATAAATTTTGCATCTGAGCATTTAAAATGTAGTTCTTAGAAATGTAAGTTCTTTAAGAAAAATGTCCCCTTACGTTTAATACATAAATTATGTCATTAATTCAACTTAATTTACATGCTGTGATCCATTTCTTTTAGCATAATAAAGTTTTAAAATAAAGTTTTAAGATTAATTATTTATATTCAAAAATTTTTTGATTTCTTTTTTATACATTTCAAATTTTTAAATAGTTTTGAAATCTATTGGAAAATATGATCAAATATTTATTATTGTCTTTAAATGTAGACATGTGTTACGAAAAATTAAATATTTAATAATAATTAGTAATCTTAAGTAAAACTTATATGCAACTGAAAACGATTTATTTTTACCATTTTTTATTTTCTATTATGTATAAGACTTTTTTTGAAGTTGCAATAATTTTTTACTTATTTGAATTCTAAAATGTATTTTTATCTTGCAATGTAGATACTAATCTGGTAGCAGAATTTACCGATTTCGATCTGCAACTCAATATTCATTAGCAAAGCAAAATTCTACTATGATAAAACTTGTGTTTTTAAAAATTTATGTTACTTTAGTTAGTACAATAATACTTTTAAAAAACATTGATTTAATACGGATACATCATGAAACTATTTAATGAGTTTCATGAAACTATTAGAATGAAAAAAAAAATGATTTTTGTCTCATTTTATTATTATTTTTTTAAATTTAAATGAAATTTTATTTAAAGAAATGAGGAATGATTTTCAAATTTTTGAAAATCATTTCTTAGATAAATATCTGCAGACTAATTTTTTAACTTTAGATTAATTATAAAATTTTTAAGTCGTTCTGAAAGTCTTCTCATATACGAAAATTATATTTAATTTTAAATTTACTTAATATTTAACTTATTTTATATAATATTATACTTATTAAATAATTTTACTATTATACTTATTTTGAGTGATACTTTATGTTAAAAAATAAATATTAACTAATTTTTTTTGTAAAATAGTGCAATTTATTTAAAAATTAATTCATTCATTTTCTTTTGTTTTTAGACATGGATAAAACGTATGAAGAGTTTAGAGAACTTTTTGATGAGAACTCTCACCCTGATATAAATTCAATTGAATATTCATATAAGAAAGCCTTGCAGAAACTGGATCAAATCGCCGTTCATGAAAATTCTCTTGTATGATTGTGTTTTGTTTTACATAAGGGCAATTTTACCATTTACGATTATTGTGCTTGCAAATTATAGTAAGCATATAATTCAGTTAAAAAAAAATTTGATCAGTTGTAAGAATCTTAGTGAAAATAAATTTTGATGTTATTTACTTTTATTCCAATTTTAAAATTCAGAAGTTTAAAATTTTTTAAACATGAAACACCTAGTTTTTATTTTTTTTTTTTTTTAAACTTATGAAAGTTACCAAAAATTGAAGCAAGTCACCCAGATTTGTTAATCGAATTATGCTTTTAAAGTCTGCACGTACGTAAATTGTGGAATTGCCCATATAGTGTTGCACATTTTTGGTATGTCTGTTTGGCATGTTATCCAATTTTAAGTTTGATGCTAAACATGGGAACAGTATTAGAAATGTAAAGAAAATTGCTATTGATATTGAAATATGTCTGAGCTGAAAGTAACATTAGTTATTTCTAGACAGATATACAGTGTAACGTCCCATATCCGGACGTCCCTTTCCCGGAAGGGTCGATTTCCCGGACACTTTTTAACAATCAAAATAAACAAACATCTCTCCATCTTCCCCTTTCCAAAAAAAAAAAAAAATCTTTTGACAAATTTTCTCTTTTTCTAGCTTGCACTGAACCTCTGATTTATGCATCGAACCCATAAATCACCAGAGAGGGGAAATGAAAATCTACCAAGACCATTGAGTGACCGTTAGTGACACTCCTCCCTTGGAATGTAGGAAAAAGAGGGAGATTTGTTTTCAAAAGACCGCAACTGAGTCCCCCCCTCCTTTCCCATGCAGGTGGCTAGTAAAAGAGGCATTTCCTGGAACCTTTTTATTGAAAGAAGAAATACTGTGGAAAAGGGTAAACGGGGCGAGCGTTAAGGTGGAGGGGGAGTCAGAATGGAAAATTTGAATAGGTCTAAAAGGATACACGTCCTTGAGAAACAAAACATTCGTTCTTCCCCATACCATGTAATATTTAGGAGGCGGGGGGAAAAAGGGAGTAACATTCTCTCTTTAGCAGATTCTTTCAGTCATAAAAGAAAAAACAAAGAGAACCTGATCAGCGTGTCCCGCCTTTATGCTTGATTGATAGCCAATGATTGGAGAGAAAACAATAATTTGTTACTTCCCCACCCTCAACTTAAATGATCTCCTCTTTACACTTATTTTCTTTCACAAATAAGGAGGAAATGAATTTTTCTCCTCCATCTACCCACCTTAATGAATGACGGGAATTTCCCTTTCTTGCTTGAATCATTCTAGTTAAAAATGGCGGATTATTATTTTCATATGTCAATTTTTTTTTAGTTTTCTATATTTTAAGCAATAATATTTTTTTTCTAATATTTCATATTTTATTGATTAGATATTCTAATACTAAAACATTATTCCCCTTAAAATTAATGTTTATTTATTTTTTGCTTCTTAGATTTAGATCATTTTAAGCTTTGTTCCAGAATTTCCCCTTCCTGTTGAATCATTCTAGTTCAAAATGGCGGATTAATATTTTCGTAACTGTTAAATTTTTTTCGTTTTCCATATTTTCAGCAATAATATTTTTTTTCTAATATTTTATATTTGATTGATTAGATATTTTAATGCTAAAACATTATTCCCCTTAAAAATAGTGTTTATTTATTTTTTGCTTCTTAGATTCAGATCGTTTATTAAATCATTTTAAGCTTTGTTTACCTTGGGGGTGTATTATCCGGAAAAATCTATTATACGGACTTCTGGGAGTCCCACCGATTCCGGATACGCGACTTTACACTGTATCTAGATTATCATTATATATCATTATCAGATATATCATTAAGATGTATTAAATGCTGTGAGATATAACCTTATTACTACACCTAAGCATTGTAAAATTCGTGTATGTTAAGTTTTAATGGCGTAACAAGCAAATAAGATTTGATTTTAAACTTACTATTGAACATTTATGTAAATTTCATATAGTGATTCTATTAATGTAGATTCATTTATAGGCCATTAGAATTTTGACCATTTGGTTAATTTGGAATATAATCACCTTCTTGATCCAGATATTTAATTCTGAAAATTGGTATCATGTATTTTAAAGTTGAATTTCTGAATAAAATTTCTATTTTCAAGTTGACTTTTATTTAAATGAAATAATTTTATAATTAAAATTTAGTTTGTTAATGAACTAACTTTTTTTTCTCTTTTGATTTTCAGTACCAGTCAGAATCTCCTCACTATGAAGAATTCAAAGAATACATTAATTATGAGAAAAGGAATGGAGATGCTAGCCGTGTGCAAAACGTGTATGAACGGGCTTTGGTTGAGAATTGCTTAAAAGAAGAATTGTGGTTAGATTACACTAAATATTTGGTTAGTGCTGCAATGCAATTTATCTTAACTATAAATTTCAATGACATTTTGAAATTAATTATTAATTATACATGAAGTTCTTAATGATGAATTAATTCCACTTAAAGTTCTTAATAAATCCATTGACAGTTCTTAATTAACTGTTAGATTCCGTAGACAGTTCTTAATTAATAATCAGTTCCACTAATAATTTTAATTTATACTTAATTTCACTAACAGATCTTAATTAATATTTTATTCCTCTGACAGTTCTTAACTCCCATGATCAACTCAGTTTTAATAATAATTATGAATATTAGATCTAATTTTTTTTAAAAAATATAATTTTTTTTTAAAGTTAGAAATTTCAGTTAAAATTTAAAGTGTTTTTTTTTTAAAAAGAAAATAAAGAAATATTTTTATTTTATGAAAGCTCAGGTAGCAAAATTTCCTGTTTTAACTTCAAAAATTAATATTTTTCTGCAACCTCGAAACAGCCAGATAGAAATTATAAAAATTTCTTTT
The DNA here is from genome assembly GCF_982258835.1 of Parasteatoda tepidariorum. NCBI lineage: Eukaryota > Metazoa > Arthropoda > Arachnida > Araneae > Theridiidae > Parasteatoda > Parasteatoda tepidariorum. The sequence continues at coordinate 5,701,799 of NC_141762.1, forward strand.
TGATGCTATACTTATAATGATAAATTATTTTGGGAAGAATTAATTATCGAAAGTTCAATAGGTGGGGCAAATGTGAAATTAATACTAATAAAACATCATAAGTAATCTGCAATTTCAAATTTACAAATAAAGTAGTAGGTTTAGATTTTTTTACTGCTTTTAATTTTTTTAATTTCCTTATTTCTGCTTAGATACTAAATTTTTTTTTGTTTTAATATTATGATTTTTTTTTTTTACAATAAGCGAAAAACTGAAATTTCAACTTGTTTGAATTAGATACTTCAGTGATTATTGAGACTGTTCTTCTTCTTATATTTTTTTTTAAACTAAGCAAAGTAGTATGGTTTTATATTTTCTAAGCATTTTTTTTATCAAAAAAAACAAACAAACAAAAAAACAATAAAATAATAAACACTTATGTTCTAGATCTGTTTTCATTGTAAGCCTTTAGCACTTTTCTGTAGATATTTTTTAAACAAAATAAATTAAGAATGAAAAATGCTATTTATTTTGGGGTTTATAAAACTCGGGCGACATGGCAAGTTGAGTTAGCTGGCGCTTAATATTTTATTAATTTAATAAACTTAATGTTAAAAAAATACTACTTTCTTCTGTATAACATCTTAGCATTTTGCTCAATTCCTGTTCCCAATACCACTTGAAAACTTTCTAGATACCACTGATTGAAAACCACTGATTTGTACTTAAAGAATAAGAAACAAGATTAAATTATTAAAATCACTTGATATTTTTTAAAAAATCATTAATTTTAGGATATTAATTTAAGTTGTAATTTTTTTTTACACTGTGTAATTAATGAGGTTGTGGTCATAATTATTATTTTTTTATTTAAACCTATTTTAGATGTAAACATTAAATATTTTAACCATATATATTTTTGAATGATATTAAGTATTATTATTAATACATTTTATCAGAGCTATGATTGAAAAAGAAATCTTTTTTAAATCCAACAAATCCAAATTTTATTCCTTTAAAAAAATTGTCAAATCTTGGTAAAGAACAAAATCTTGGAAAAGAACAATTATTATTTTTCGTTTTATATGTTAAATGTAATTTATTTTATTTTACTTGTATGATTCAGGACAGGGATCTGAAAAACAAAGACATATCATTGCCTGTTCATCAAAGAGCAGTTAAAAACTTGCCCTGGTGTGTACAAATATGGGTTAGGTATGGAAGAGCATTGGAACAGTATCACGAACCACACGAACAAATAAGAGGTAATTAATGGAAGTTTTATCTTAATAGGTTTGCAAAATTTAAATTTGTTTATTTTGTATTCTTTTTTTTTTAATTATCCAAGCATTACATATTGTATACAGTTTTCTATGGTTTTTTTAATTAAAGCCATTTGAAAATAAAAACCAAACAAGCAAAAAAAATTTCAAGCATTATTATTTCAGGAAGCAAATTTATTTTCAGATTCTACATACGTTTCTCTTATTTTCAGCATAGCTGCCAAGTTTTTTTCATACAAAATTTCTGTCTGCTCCGATAACCAAGAGGTCACGTCCGTTTTCATGTATTCGTCATCGTTCTAGTGATAACCTCCAAAATGGTGTTCGAAATATCGGAAAAGATGAAAATCACTCAACCCAAAGATCTGAGCTGTTGGGAGGGGGGATCCAAAACTTCCCAATCAAAAGAGTCCAATAAAGGTGGGATCTGAGCTGCGGAGAGAGTCTTTATCATAGAGTAGAAAAATTCCCCGTCAGCATGGCAGAGCATTTTGCTATATCACATATCGTAACTTTACAAATCTGCCAGTGAGTGTATGCAGCTGACAGGTTTTTTGTCGACTAAAAACACATCACTGACTGTATCTTGTGTGTGGCGAGCGATTTGTTAAATTTGAACATTTTAAAAGCACAGAACTGATCGTGCAAGTTACCTACACAGCTGAAACTGAGCACAGGTATACAACAAAACGACCCTTACTTGAAAAACAGCCCAATGTTAGTGCAGGGTGCGTAACGTTTTGAAAAATGTGCTTAAAGGTGCTTTTTTTCGATTTTGGTTTCTTAAAAGCCCTTAAAGGTGCTTTTTTAATTGGATGTTTTTAAAAAGTGCTTAATATTGTCTTTTCCGAAATCAGCTATTTTTTTCTTTTCCATGTTGATTTTCGCCATTAATTATACAAAAAGACATTATTTACAGTGTAAGAACAGTTTCAAATTCCGGTCTTATTCATACAAAACTGTAAAATGAACTTGGAGTGCAGAGGTTATAATAAGTTGCTTTGGGGAAAAGTGTTTTTTTTTACAAGAAAATTATTTTTTTATTTTCAGTAGTTAAACAAATTAAGGGATTGGATAAATTGCAATTTGACACATTTTTGTTTAAAATTATTTAATATTTTCTACATCAAAATTTGGGTTTTAAACGGTAATTTTCAAAACAAAGAAAGTTTTATGTTAATATAATTCTAGAACGTAATTGATGGAACGCTTGTAATTTTACATATAGGTTAATTTAAAATTTCTTCATATTTATAATAGCTGATAATTATCCTTAAAGCCAAAATTGTGATTTTTTGACAATTTTCAAAAACTATGTCAAAAGTGTTTTTTTTTGACAAGGCAGTTAAAGCCGGATAAAACTGTCAATTGACAAAATTTGCCAACCTTTCCTGATTATGATATTTTTTTAAGTGCTTAAATATTTTTTGAGTGCTTGAAAAATGCTTAAAAGGTGCTTATTTTTTGTTGAAAAATTTGGTTACGCACCCTTTAGTAATATGAAATATTAGTATTAGTAATACGAAAATTGCATGCTTGTGGCAAGTTAAAAATTACTAGCTTTCTGTTATTACTATAATTTTTTTTTGAAAAAGACATTTTTTTCTGTTGTTTAAGGAAGAAATATTATGTGAAAAAAGGTTAAATGGAAAACATTTTTATTTATTTTTAGTACCAGTGCTAAAAAGTAATATAAAAAAAACGTTTCCTTTTTAAAATCATAATTCCTTATTTTTTATATACTCATAATATTATACGAAAAGGGTTTAAATGGAACACATTTTTCGTTATTTCTTATATCAATACAGAAATGTAAAAGTGAATATCTTTTCCTTCTAACAATATTAATTCCTTATTTTTATAAAGCAACGTTTGAGCGACCCCTGGCTAAGTTATCTTCTTCCCAATGAAAGAAAAGTTCTATTATTTATAGAAATCCTGTTGCACATTTCCAAAAAAAATGTGCTTTTTGTTGATGACACATTCATCTTCCTTCTTATTTTCTTTCTTAACTCTTTATTCAATTCACTATTATCAATGTTATCAAAAAGTATTACCATTCATCTCATTATCTTCTTGGAAACTGAAAAACTTCATAATTCAGTCTACATTCTGTAGGCAAAAGCAGTCTATTCCTGATATCTATTTTAAATTAAAATATTTGTGTTTTCCAAACTAAAAAGGATCTATGTCTGTCTAAGTTTTTAGTCTTTTTATTGCTATTTTAACATTATATGCATTTGCTTATATCAGCCATCTCATCTACTGTCAGGAACTGATTTTTCCTGTATTCTTTTTATTTAAAATTTTTAGTAATTTTTTTTGAGAATAATTAATTAGTACAGCCAAAAAAATTCTTTCTCATTTTTTACATTTTTTTTTATTTAGAGAACTTTTTCCCCTTAAAAAGTATTTTGCCTTAATTTTATAGTCATAAATTCTTCATTTTCTTTAGTGCTATATAAAAATAATAAAATAAAATAAACCATCTGAACTAGTGGCCGCAATGATATATAGGTCTATCAAACTTTTATTTTATGACCCCCAAATAAACAAATTAGTGCAATAACGAAGTTAGCTTTCTTGTGTTTTTGAAAAGCTGTGTGTAAAGTTGATGCACTTTGTTTTAAATGCATAATGTCATAGTTTTTGAAACAGATCTAATTTTTTCTATTTGTGATGTGTGCCTTACTTTTCTAGAAGATGTCTCATTTGCCATGAGTAGGGCCCTATAAATTATGCGGAAATTTTTTAAAAATTATGCGGCTAGGATGCGGCGATTTTTAAAAATTATGCGTCAAGGATGCGGTGTCTTTTAAAAATTATGCATGCAGGTTGCGAATGATCCAGAAAACAATTGAAACTGAAAAAAAATCTCTTAAAAAAGTTCAACTTTCTTTCCTGTTTTAATAAAAAAAAATTTAATGAATACAGTAAAGATTTCAACTAAATTACCTTCTTATGTATTGTACATTCATTTTCTACATCAGAACAATTATTAAAGTTTATTAAAATGGAGAGAAGTTAGTCCAGAAGCTGCGTTTTCTTTCAAACTCTGTCTTTGTTTTGTAAAAATTTGGCCGTAGCAGGATACAGCTCTTTCACAATCTACTGAATTAGGAAGCACTGAGAGCACTTGTTTTGCTTTTTTTGTAAGTTCTGGAAATCTCTCTGAGACTACCTCTGAATTCCAGAATCTAATTAAGTCCTGGTTTGAACATTCTTTTACATATTCTTTGTAAGCAGCATACTCGAGTTTTATATCTTGACCACTCATTCCTGGAATATTCTTGAATACATCGTCGTCTTCAATATTGAGGTTGACTATTTGTTCTGGATCGAAAACTCGAGCAGCTTTCAAGAAGTTTGATGCAGGTTGACTAAACTTGGGCTCGCGTTTTTTGAGTACGTCTAGTTCTGGAGACTATTAAGTATTCAAATTTGCAATTGTTTTGTGAAACACTTCTTGAAGAAATACATTGCTTGAATCTTTTCGTGAGTATGATGCCTGAGAATTACATCGAAGTTTAGACAGTAGATCAAAAATCTTATTGTAAGCTTTGTGAATAGATACACCACATGTTTCGAAAAAGAGAAGAGTATCCATTAATATCTGACCGTGTTCTGCGATGAACTGAAAGTCTTTGCAAACGCACTTGCTTTCCACCAAAACTTTGCACTGATTGAGACAAGCAGTGTCAGGAGTAATGTTTATTTCACTGCTAAAAAATTCTATGTAAACTGAAGATGATGGCGACCTATTGAAGATGATGGCGACTGATAAGAAGCTATGTGCCGAGGGAGGGGGGAGATTCTTGGAAAGATCTGACCACCGGACCAAAAAGATTCTTGGAATTGAAAAAGAAGATATATTTCAATTGAGAAAAAAAACCCTTAAGGAGAAATTTATCTGGTAAACGAATACATTTTGCTGAAAAATAAAAATTATACGGATATGCTGCGATTACGCGGAAAATTGTAAATTATGCGGATAATTGTGAATTATGCGGGTTTCCGCATCTTCCGCATCTTCGCATCATTTATAGGGCCCTAGCCATGAGTGATTTACATCAAATACTGTATCTTAATATTATTATTTTTTTAAATCAGGGTCTGGCTGGCTAGCTAGGTGGGCCCAGCCCTAAAAATCCCGATGGCTTTTTTCAGATTATGCTCATATGAAAAAAGCAATCTTTATACCCATCAAGTGTTTTTTTTCTCACATTTTACAATTTCTAATCAATTTTCTTTGCAATTATCAAACTAAATTATTGTTTGAAATTATCTAATTATTATTTTATTAATTTAATTTTTGTAACTTTTTATACCTAATTATATCAAGCAAAACATATTTCAGTCTTTTAATTTTTGCAAATGAAATTTAATATAAGTGAATAAATATAAAATTTGTAATTATAAAAAATGCATCATTAAAAAAAACTTATTTCTAAATTATAATTCATTACTTATCTATAAAACAAACTATGTGAAATATACTTAGCCACTGCACTTATTGCACTATTTATTTGGATTGGAAACCCTTTAGAGTTTGTTAAAATACATCAACTGCAATTAATGTTAAAATGCATCAATGCAATTCTGTATTAACCACAATTCTCCATATTTCTCTGAAGCAAAGTAAAATCAATAAATTGATTGGATTTAATTTCTAAAGCTTTTGATAGTTTTAAAATTTTCCTTAAATAATAATTACTTTAGTGTATATATGAGTTTTAAATTATTTGTATTTAATAATTATTTTAAAGCATTAATATTGACCTGCTCTCCAGATATATATGGTCATATTTAGTTGGTAAGTTGAATGATATGTGACATAATCTATATAACACAAAATTCTATATGGTGCAGTCTCATTTCTCAAGTTTTGCACTAATAAGATCTTCTGTACATTATATATATCCAATATTTTAAAATGAATTTGAGGTATGATATTTTTAGTCTGAAGGAAAAAAACCCACCAAAATATGTCCCATTTTATTTTATTGGGCGGGCTGCCTTCAAAAATGTTTGGGGAGAACACTGCATTATTTGAGTGATACATTTTGATAGCAACATAGAAATGAATTAAAACAACAACTGATTTTAGTGAAATATCTAAGTATTGAGACATTAAAAAAACTGTTATGCATTGTTTTTTGTTTTGACTAAAGTTCAATGTTTGAATGTAAAAGGCAGTCTGTTGTTTTTATAGTATGTACTTTTTACTTTTCTTAGATATGTTTGAAAATGTTCTTATGACGGGTGGATTTGTAGAGGAAGAAAAATTTAAAGAACTTTGGCTTGCTTACTTGGATTATTTACGACGTAGGATATCTACTGATCCAGAATCTGGTAAGCAATTTCTTTTTTGTTCATTGCTTGTGAGTTAATGCCTGACATTTTTTATCGATATTTTCCTCTTATTTATGGTGACCTTGGTATGCATGAAAACACAAGGAAAATGTTTCCATCGGCAGTTTTATTTTTATTAGAAAGCTTTTAAAAAACTAGCTTATTAAAGTGTAATGAAAGAAAAGTTGAATATGCTTAAATGTGTTCTATTCATGCCTAAGAATTTAACTGTAGCAATTTTTAAAATTTTTTTCCCTTTTACTTTTTTAAGAATGTACGAAAGCTGAAAAATTAGTTGCATTTTCTTGTTATTCAATTCACATTATTCGTACCTTGTTTTAAGGCTGAAAGATTACGAGTTTGAATGGGTTTTATTTATTTTTATTGGAAAATAAAGAATTAAGTAAACAATTGGGAAATAAATGGATTACTTTTTATTGTAGGATTAATAATATGATGTTTTTAGTTAATATGTAATGAATAAGTACTTTACATGCAGCTTTTCTTGTAACATTATTGCAATTGTAGTTTCCCTTTGCACATAGCTTATTTTTCACACTATTGTGCACATAGCACACATTTGATTAATTTTGTAATGAACTCAGTTTTTTAAGTTGTTTATTACATATGTTACTATTCACATATACAGGTGGTTATCAAAATAATGGAAACACTCTAGATTTCGAAGGCTTGGGAATCGCTGTTCTGCCATAAATGTTCACTTTATGAAGGTATCTCCTAACTGTAATTGTTGACACTGGAGAATCCAGATGCTGATTGAGCTCTGCGGTCACTTTGGCTGCAGTTGTTTTCTTTTTAGACATTACAATCCGCTTCAATACCTGTCGGTCTCTTTCACTCAGCTTCTCCTTCTGTCCACTATTTTGCTTTGCTGAGCTTGTCTTTCCATTCTGTGTGTATGCTGTCATGACTTTAGACACCGTACCTCTAGAAACTCCTAAAAGCTGGGATGTCCAACTAGTCGGGGCTCCTACAATTTGGCCTCTCTGAAAATCTGTCATGTCTGACATTTTACGCTTTCGACAAAAAATCAAAACGTAGACAACTCTACTAAAGCTCTCTCATACCACCTAATATATGTACTTTTTATATTCAAAAAACTGGTAGCTTAGATTATATTTTAATATTTTAATGCTTATGAAGCGAATTCTTAAAGGTTCCTTTTATTCACAAGTGTTTCCATTATTTTGATAATCACCTGTACATGTTACACATGTAACTATACAAATGATATTTAGAATGCAAAAGAAATAAAAAATATGAATATATTTTATAATTTTTAACTTTATTCTTAGTTTTATAAAAGTTGATTTCATACATTTAAAAGCTATATTAAGATATCTTATTTTCGTAAATTGAATTTTTAGGTATCACTGATTTAAATGAAATAGAAGCTGTTTTCACTAATGCCACAACACAAATGGCTCAGTGTAAGTAGTTTTTTTTTCTGAATGGAATTTAGTTTGAAACTGTTCTGTAAATATTTTTTTTATTTTGATGTTCATTATTTATGTGCAAAGCTGCCAATAAAAGTAAAAATAACTTTTTTAAAGCAACTTTCATTGCTACTTTATTTCTTTAAAAATTATTGATTCTGTCCAAGTGGTAATTTAGATGATTCAGAAATATGATTTAGCAATGAGGAAGCTATATGCTCTTAAATTCTTTTATTTGTACTTTTTACTGTTACAGATCTTCTTTTTAATCAGATAGCATTTCTATTATTTTTAAGTTTACTTAGTACCAGGGCTAAAGAGAATACAAGGGCTAGTTCACTCCGCTCTTAGAGCTGAAGCTACGATTTCCCTCCTCATGACGTCACTGTGTCCACGGATCTCGGAGATCGCAAGCAAAGATATTATAACTTTGCATCTTTCTCTTTGTAAAAATAAGTTAGACTTTTTCTGGTTATTAGCCTTCAAACTTTATGTAATTAACACATTATTTCCGTTCATAAACATAGTTCAAAAAAAACTTTCTTGGTTATTATAAATATATATATAATATATATATTAAATATATATTTAAAAAAATACCATTTTAAACTTATAAAAAATTTTTGCTAGTTGGTGAAAATGACACGATAAATACTTTATTTTAAAAAGTTCAGTTTTAACTTTAACTATTAAGAAAAATGAAGGCATATATCGACACTTTTTTTATCTACATATTCTTTTATAAAGATAAGTTAAGTTAAATTTAGAATTCCTGATTTTAAAATATGTCGTTAATAGCAATTTGTTCACACTTAATCATTAGGAAACATCAACCATAAACGCTAATTACTGAAACAAAATAATAATTTAGGTTCATAATGACATTAGAAATTTTACAATTGTTTATAGACATTTAAATTTACGATGATATAATTTATAGATATTTAAATTGAAGAGAATATAATTTTTAAAAAAAATCATAAATATTTAGAATAACTACATTAAAAAATATGTTATGAAATTAGGAGAATTTCAACTATATACTATATATTTTATTTATACTTTTTACTTACATTTTAATTTTCTTTGACTTTATCTATTTTTTAATTCTTTTCACCTGCCTTTCTTTATGAAGTAACGAGGCGGTTTCTATTTAGATAATGAATTTTTATAAAAGTTCTTTACGACAGAATAAACGTATTGCTGTTTTATATTAACTGTGTCATTTCGGAATCCATTCTTTACATAGTTGTTCATTTACTTTTGGGAACACGCGAAAAATTATACTTTTTCCTTTTGTTTTTATACCAGAATTTTTGCAAGTTGCAATCGCGCAAACTGGCATTTCGATAATAGTTTTAAATTCTTGTAAATTCACTGCAAAAACTGAGGAAAGTCATTATAGAAAATAACAAATGTCTTAGAATATCTCGCAAAAAGAAATGATCCAATATTAGTTAGAGCTAGTAAGGCCAAACGCTCCGTTCTTGAAGTAAAAGTGCGAGCTTTGCGCCAAAGTGACGTCACTAGAGTGACGTCGGAGGATCGGCGCGGCGAAAGATACTTCAAAGGAGTGAACCAGCCCTTCTATTCTCTTTAGCCCTGACTTAGTACTCAGTTAGCTAAGATAGTTACTACTGTAACTTATATATATTCTTTGAATTATTGGCTAGGTTTTATATTATAATTTATAAATAAAATCATTAATTAGTTATTTAAAATTGTTATTTTAAATAATTATTAATTTAGTATATATTTCCTGTTTTATGTTTTCAGGTTTATGGCACCTGTCAAGCATTTCATATATATATATATATATACAGGGTGCGTTCTGAAAGTAATGCGCATGATTTTATTGTGACGCGATAATTGATCGCAGCGCACTCAGATTGGTCAAAAAAGGTAGTGGGGGATTTATCCTTCCAAACAAGCCTGGTCTCAGGTCGCTCCGAGCAGTAGGAGCAGTAGGACGTGTCTTAGCGCAAAGTCTTTTTTTCTATCGAGTCACGGCGTGATGGAGTGTTCGTTCGCTGGAACAGCGGTATGCGATAAAGTTTTGTGTGCGACTTGGGAAGAATGTGACGGAAACTCATCACATGCTTCAAGACGACTTTAAGGAGGAATGCATTTCGAGATCTCAGTGTGGAAGGTGGCACAAGGCCTCCAAGGAGGGTCGGGGGAAGGTCACCGACGAGCCTTGTTCTGGACGCCCAACAACAGCCCGACCCGATGAAAACGTCCAGCATGTGCGTGAAGTTTTGAAGTCAGACAGTCGGTTAAGCATTCAGGTAATCGCTAACACCCTAAACTTGTCAAGATGTGTGGTACATGGGATTGTGACGAAGGATTTGCAAATGCAAAAGGTCTGTGCCGAAGGTGTTGACGGAGGAGCAAAAAGGTGTTCGAGTTTTGCGCAGTGAAGAATTGCTGGAATTGGTGAGTTGATGCCCCAGCCTCCCTATAGCCCTGACTTGGCACAATGTGACTTTTTATTGCTCCCCCGACTGAAAAGAGAACTGAAGGGAAAGCACTGGGAGTCGGTGGAGAACATCCAAGCTCATGTTACAAGGTTCCTGAGACGCATTCCTGCCGAGGAGTTCCAGGGTGCCTTCCAGACGTGGCAGAATCGTCTCCTCAAGTGTATTGATGCACAAGGGAACTATTTTGAAGAATTTTAACCATTTGTGCCCATAGGATCAATAAATCTATTTTTCCCAGAAAATGCGCATTACTTTCAGAACGCACCCTGTATATATATACAGTGGTGGCCAAAAGTGTGGACATTTTTTGAAAGTTTCATATTTTTCAACTTTGTGTGCTTGTAGAATATATTAATTTTCATTTAAATACAAACGTTTATATATCAAATTGAAGGAAATTTAACGTAGAATTTAATAACAAAAAACAGAATTAAAATATCTGTATTACAAAAAAAGTTATGCTCATTTTAGTCGAACAAACAAACGCAAATAGTTTTGAATAAGGACGTGTTTCATAATAAAAGCGTACTAGCCAATCACAAACACTGTTCTTAGGACCAATCAAATGTCTGTAACTATAGTTTAGGTTATTTGGATAGTAAAAGAGTTATTGTTGTGGAAATATTTTGCGGAATGATGCATACTAGTACAATTAAATAGAGTATGGCTGTTTTTGAATATTTAAAGTCCTTTTTTTTAAATTAAACTAATTTTAAACAATGTTATCAACAAGAAGAACTAATTGGACATCTACAAAAAGAAGCCGAATTGTCATATTGAGAGAAAATGGTCTCTCTTATGCTGAAATTGCAAGACAAGTTGGTGGTTCAGTGACTTGTTCTGGTGTACGAAAGTTCTGTTTACGTTATGAAAAAACAAAATCAGTGGAAAATAAAGCCAAATCAGGCCGAAAAAAATGCACAAGTGCTACTGCCGATAGAAAAATTAAAAGATTCAAGATAGAAAAATTTCATCAGATGCTATTAGATGTGAAATGAATGCTGTAAGTATTGCAGTAAGTTCAAGAACAATAAGAAGAAGGTTATCAGGATTTGGACTACAAGCTAGAATTCCAAGGAAAAAACCATATTTAAATCAAAAGCAATGTGAAAAACGAGTTAAGTGGGCAAAAGATGGTCAGAAAATCAATGGAAGCAAGTAATCTGGAGCTATGAGAGTAAAATATCGCTCTTTGGTAGTGATGGTGGAAAATACGTGAGACGTAGAGTAGGTGAAGCACTTCATCCTGATTGCATTGAAGCAACTACAAAAAACCCAACAAATGTCATGATATGGGCATGTATGTCTGTAGATGGTGTGGGCCGAATTCAAGTGATTGATGGCACCCTGAATGCCAAAAAATGCACCGAAACTGACCTGAAACCAAAATTGATAACCTTCCATCAGGGAACTCCTCCCCAACGACGCACCATTTATTTTTCAGCAGGATTCAGCTCCGTGCCACACAGCAAAAGTATGCAAAGCATGGTTTCAAAATAAAGGCATAGATATATTACCATGGCCAGGAAACAGCTTCGATCTCAATCCAATTGAAAATTTGTGGTGAAGTTTGAATATTCTTGTACAAAAAAAAACGTCCATCCAATAAAAGACAACTTATTGAAGCTATAATTGATTCTTGGCTCCATGTGATTACGAAAGATGAACTCCAAACACTCTTTCACTCGATGAAAAGACGCTGTGAAGCTGTCTTAAAAAATAAGGGTTATCCTACTAAGTATTGATTGTGTAAGTATCACTCTAAAAAAATGCAAATCTAAGATAGATCTTACTATTAGTTGCATAATTTTTTTGTAATACAGATATTGTAATACTGTATTTATTATGAAATTCTACATTAAATTACCTTCAATTTGATGTATAAACGTTTGTATTTAAGTGAAAATTAATATATTCTACAAGCACACAAAGTTGAAAAACATGAAACTTTCAAAAAGTGTCCACACTTTTGGCATAGACAGCATAGACATTCACGGGACCAAAAAATTTGTCCGTTTATGAGAGTTGTCCGTTTACGGGAAGGGTACCCTAATAACGAAAATTAACACCGTAATTGTTTTTAGAATATTTTCAAAGATGTAGAAATAATTAAATAATATCTACAAGGATACTATAAATATCTACAAGAATATTTATTTAAACAATAAGAAAGCTAAAAAAGAATATATAAAGAAGTTTGATATAAATACATAATTCTGGATGTAGCTACAGATAAATAAATAAATATAATTTTCATATCAGCATAGATACTCAAGTTAGACATATGGTACCGAATAGGAGCTTTCTGCCCTCAGTCTGTTTCAATTATTAGTTTTACATCCCTTTACACCTACTTATCATTTGATAGGGACCATGGTTAATACCTTCTTGAAAAAAAAGTAATGCATACCTGTAAGTCATGAGGACCTATGGAGTTGATTATTCACAATTGATCAGCTATCAAGTATCTGAATAAATGTTTCATTTATATAAAAACCTCAAAGATTATACTTCTGTTCTCTTTTTTTTTTACCCCAGTTGTGTTAAATACAATCTTCAAATTGATAAGAAAATTAAAGACATTTTCAATGGGGAAGAAGCATTGAGAGATGTCATTTAAACTTGAGGGGTCTCATAACCTGTGTGGTCCAGATGAAAACATCAAAAGATGCCGATGTCAGAATTATTTCAGGAGTGCAGTACCATTTTCTGTCCTTTTTTTACAAAGATAAGGCAAGGTGACAGGAGAAAGATTGATTTTTCAGTGGTGAAATAGCTTAAGAATATTTTTAGTTATGGATAAGACAAAATTTTTTTGTTTACATGCTTTAAAAATGGTGAAAAGTTGCATTTTTTTAGCTTGAAATTCACAGGATTTTAAAGAGAGCAAACAAATTAATTTTAATTAATCATTTTGAGGTGTATGACCGGTGAGAGTGAGCTTATATATATATATAAGCTCACTCTCACCGGTATATATATGTATTTATATATATAAGCTCACTCTCACCGGTATATATATGTATATATATATAAAGCTCACTCCCACCGGTATATATATATATATATATATATATATATATATATATATATATATATATATATATATATATATATATATATATATATATACATACATATATATAAAGTTTAACTAGATCAGTAGCTTAGATCCGTTTAGATAGAGAGCACATCTTTTTTTTCCTCTTTCATATATAAGACAGTTCAAGGGCTGATGAGTCAAAATATTTTGTGGGTCAATTTCGATTTTCAGTTTACAGGCTGTGTCTGTTCTCATGTTGTCTGATTTTATATAAGTTTTTCTGTATAAATCTGAGCAAATTAGTAAGGTGATTGAATTGTTCAATTACTAGTTGACTTGAAAGCTAAATTCCATTTATTTTTATTAAATACTATTTATATTATATAGTAATTTGGGAAGTTTCAAAATCTGTTTTATAATGAAATTTTTTTTTCCCTTTCAGACTTTTGGGGGACTGAGTCCGAATACATTATAATGAAGTATTATACCTTTTTTAATGTAAGTTTTTATAAACCTATTTGCATCAATTTACATTTTATTTTCTTATTATTTGCTTGATGAATGAAATCCTTTTGGTTGTGTTGGATAGTGTAGTTTCCTAACCCTTTGAGCCGTGCTCCGAAGGAATTTTTTCAAGAGAAGTTTTACTCCTTTATTAATTTTTGAGGAGTGAAATTTAAAATATAGAAGTGAATTTAAAAGCATAGATCAGGTTTCTAAATTATTCCATTTCATAGCACATATTATATCTATTATAAATTATATAACTGATAAATGTACAAAATGAACTCTCAAGAATTATTGTTTGAATATTTAACCAAAAAACATTAGTTTACTTTATTTCCAATCGTTCTTTTACTTTTTATTGGTCAAATAGACTAAGGCCTCCAAATGAACAAAGTTTATTAGTAATATATATGGGATTAAAATTTCCCATTTTTAACTGTATGCTCGATATTCATGTAGCAATTGGGTTCTTGCTATTCAAGAAGGAGAAGATCACAATAACCACACATGTGACTTATGACACCAACGCCATCTAATCTTTATCAGCAAAATGGTGTATTAAAGTTGAGCTAAGTTCCTCTACATAAGTTAGAATGTTAATTAAATACAGTGTCGTATCATACCTTAAATTAGTTGAAATATAATTCTTTCTCGTTTACTTCTTTTACTTAACTTAGAATTATTATCGATTTATGTATTTTATTGTAACCGTGACATATTTTTGTTTTGTGTACCTGGCAATTTCGATGGATAACTAATTTGTTTATTTTCAACATTGCTTTGTGCCTATTTTTGTGTGAAGTCTTTATGTAAATATGAGTATATAGTGAAAGAATTTAAAATGTGTCACTTAAGGCAATTGATACTTGATGAGCTTGGCTTACTCGATATAAAATGGAAAGAACAGTTGCTAACGTAAACAAATACCACATTTTAACAACCAATTAGTATCCCTACATTTATCTCATTGACACCTTCATTAAACGGGAGTTCTCCACAATACAAATTAAAATGCTCATCTGCAAGCAAAGCTCTTTTTTAGATAACTGTCTATAAAAATGGTAACATCTCTTAGATTGTTTGTTGTAGGAGTTCTAACAAGTGTTGACATGAGCCTTCTTTCAAAATAAATATTTATTTTAAGTTATTTTTTTTTAAAAGAAGGTAAAACTTTTAAAAGAACCAACTAGTTTTCCTCGAATGAGCAATTAAAATAAATTATTTTAAGATATTCAAATACGCATAATAACTATCTATTTAATATTCTGAGTTTTCTATTAATTGGTATCTTAATTTAATAATACATTATGTATTTTTTGAAACACATTCACATGGAATTAGTTATTATTATTATTTTTATTTATTTTTTAATTTGTTTAAAAAGGTTTTTTAAAGAAATGAAACTTTTTCCGATTGATAAATGTCATTCATTTGTAAACAATTTGAAATTGAACTAAGCAGATCACCTACCAAAGCAACTTAAAGGAAAAATATAGTGGAAAAAAATAAAGATGTGTAATTTAATTTAGGCGCTCTGGTAGGGTAGTCAGTATGACTACCCTACCAGACTCCACTTGTCTATGCCTGGGGATTGCCAGTTTAATCTTCACAGCTGGATAAACAACTGGCATGTATATACGGCATGATGCATATTAAATCAACATTTCTTTTGGACTGGGGTAAAAATTGTGCGGCATTCCTGCTCAGGCCGTCTAAAAATGGGGCTAGGAGCTTGGCCATGGTTGGGTGTTGTGTGTGTATCTTAATTACTTTTTCTTCACAATTTTTATATGATAATGCTGTTTCTTTATGATTTACATATTATATCTTTGTGATTTACATATTACTTTTTGATATTTCATAAAAACTGTTTTTCCATAAGGTCAAATATAAGAAAGACATAAAAACTGCTCGTGAATATTGGAAGGAAATCATTGACCATGGGCACAAAGATCAAGCAAATGTTTGGCTAGATTATGCTAATTTTGAGAGGTAAAAATCTTTAAATTAATGAGTCATTACATTATAATTTTTTATTAATTTTTACTATCCCCTATCAATAAAGATCCTTGTCATGAAATGTATTATATGTGAACTCCTATTATTTTTGTATTTGATTTATGCATTTATTTGTGAAAAAATTGATGCTAGATTGGATGAATTTTGTAAAGATATTTATTTATTCATTAATTTTTAATGGTAATTATTTTGAATTTAAAGTACAGCATATGAATTGTTTTTGTATATTTTTATTCATTTTCCATATGGAGCTTTGGGGAACAAATTCAGAGAAAAGCTGCAATGCATTCATGTTTATTTTAAAATTTTATTTTAATCTTACTTTATAAATTTAAATGTTTACATTACATGATTGTTTACATTATCTTCTTGTCATTTTAAAAAAATATTTCAAAATGTGGCCAGAATGATATTGATGAATTCAATTCCTATTGTTTTATAAAGCTATGGTCAGTGTCATATGCTCATTATGAGTGCATGATTTTGGGGTTGTAGTAATTGCTTTAATAATCCACCGAGAGTCTTTAATTAAATAACTATTTTTTATTAAATTTCTTGACACTACAGTTCAGAACAGGCCAAGGCTGTTCCAACAAGTCTCTTAAAATGGAGTCTGTCAGATTCTTGTTGTCTCTAATTAGCTATTTTCAATGTTTTTAGATTTTTTTTCTCAATGCTATCAAATTGCTGAATAGAGATATTCCCCATTTTTAGTTTCACTTGGCTTCTGTTGTTGTTATCATAGGCCATTAACATACTGAGTGGTGCGATTTTTCTTGTTTCTCAGTGGCGCCATCTATGATCAATAATTCAACATTTGCCACACCCCATTTATAGGCTAACGATCAATCTCCAATCCAGTACCCCCAGAGGTATAATTTGTTATGGGGTCATGGAGGACTTTGTGACCTGACAGATTTAACATGCACCAGTCACCATTTACTACACGGGGAGTCTTCGACCAGGTGGATTCGAAATCGGGTTCTCACGAACGTGAGTTTAGCTCCCTAACAACCAGGCTGTCGCAGTGCCCAATTGGCTTTTAGAAGGTCAATACCTAGTTGCAATCTTCTGATTGAAAAAAGTGACCAAGATACTTTATTTGGTTTGATTTGATGACTTATACTACTGGTTGCTGATCATTATTATAAGTTTCGTGATTGTAAAGAATTCACAAGAAAGTTCAGTAGTCCTGATCTTAGTTGGTTTCTTAAACCCAAATAGCTTCTGTTTGCCAGCATCTATTGGTGATTAATTTCAGCACTCAATTCATTTTTGTTAGCGCCAGTTGTCCCAATTTCATTTAAATTCAGCAACTTTCTCAAAGATATGATCATTCACCATCAGTGGGGTACTATCAAACTCTTGATTGTTCATGACCATAAATTTTGTTTTGTTGATGCTTAGGCTAGAGGTGAGCTCAACCTCACCCTTAGATGAAGTCTGATCTCAAAGTATTGTAGTTTGAGTATAAGATATATGTGATTGCTTAGTGCTTATTTTTGTTGTTGATATGCATATGGATTTGTACTTAGCAGTATTTTTGCTTTAATGAAATATGTGTCTCAAAATGTGTTTGAAAGAAAATTCAAAGAAAATTCAGTCCAAGTAATTTTTATAAATTGTTTGATAATAACATTTTCACACAAGGGAATACTATTTTTTTTTATTGAAAAAAATGTTTATATATAAAATACTACTGTTAATTTCACTATACTCTAAAATTTGCTATTCTTTTAACATGTTTACAAACCAGTCGCAAAACTGTTTAGTTTTTAATTATTTAATTATTTAAAAGAGAGAATGATAATTAAGAAAAAAGAAATGTTTATTAGAACTTTGGAGGACTTCACAATTCTCTAAGTTCACTATGATTTTGGAATGTAAATTACTAATAGCAGTTAAAAAATTTTTTTTCTGAGAAAGAAGATTGTAGTTTATTTATTATCTGAAAATAAATTATTATTCTTTTCAGACTTTATGGAGATGCAGATCATTATCGTAAGACCTTATTACAAGCTTTATCTAGTGTTAATGACTGGCCTGAGACATTTTTAGAATTACTTATCACATTTGAAAGAGAAGAAGGTAAATAAATATACTCTATTGTTTTCTCTCTCTTTTTTTTAAAATTAAAAGGTTAGAGCCATGGTGGTTCAGGAAATAGAGCATTCACCTTCCAATAAGGTGAACCCGGTTCGAAACTTAGTAATGGCTGGTTGATAAGAATTCCTGCCCCGGCTTGCACCGACCACAGTGCTGATGTAAAGTATCCTCAGTGGTAGACAGAATCATGGTTTAGAGTCCTTGTGCTGTCTAACCATGGGAAGTTTTTGTGGTTTTCCTCTTCATGTAATGCAAATGCAGGTTATCTCCATAAAAAGTCTTCCACGAAGGCAAATTTCTCCCAATACTTGATCCAGAAGTTCTCTTGTCTTTTCGATTGGGTTCAAAATTACAAGTCTACGGAGTTGAACATTAGTAGTGACGAACCCAAATTTGGGTTGGCTTTTCAAACTTCAATATAATTAAAAGGCTGTCAAAAATTTTGCAAATTAAAATTAAATTATCATTTTTCATTCTCTTCTTTAAATCTCAACTTTTAAAAATATTGCTTTAGGGAAAATTTATTACTGGATTGTGTTTCAGTTGAAAAGTTTTTTCTATTTTTAATTGTATTGTATTTGCGTTAAGTTTCTTATTTTTATGTTTTGAAATTTGATTTCTGTGAAATTATTTACATATGCAGGGTTATTCACAATTTTCTCCATGGATTTAAAAAATTAAAATAAAATTCTCTAAAAAAAATCTATTTTGGGTTTGTTAATATTTCACAAGAGCAAGAGTACTCTTTGAGATGGAATGGGAATCATCCTTAGAAAGACATAGCTGAAACCCTTTCTTAGCGAATTCTCTTTCAAAAAATTTAAAACTTGAGGTTTAGAGTTCTGGTAAACCTAAAAATAAATCATGAAGTTTCATTTACTGAAGAAATGGATGCAAATTATTGCAGGTTAACTTAGTCTTGAGTAATCCTGTCAATATGAACATATTATAACATTAAATAATATGAAATGACAGTGTATTATCAGCTAATGGATTTTTTTTTGTTAAGTTTTAGTTACCACCTTACCAGAAATTCTACTAGTAAATTGTAACAGATTTGGAATGAAAATTAAAAATTTGATTGTACCAACTGTTTAGTCTGCATAATTTCTATTGAATTTATTTTGTTTGTTTACTGGAAGAAAATGAAGATTTGCTTTTATAAGGGAGATTTCGCACTTTTACGTTAGCTTCCTTATTCTTCTGTACGGAAGCTGACTAAGCACATGCTCGTGTTTATTTTACATGCTACATATCTTTACGTTATGTTGGCATGATTTATGCTACCAAGACAGAGCTGCAAGCACGTTGCTTATAGCTGTTAAATGTTGTTTTCTGTTTAAGCCTTCGAACTAAAAACACGGACATGGATTGCGAATTTGAAGAAATATATTGATGATATTTAGAAATAAATTCTGTGATCTTACAAAAATTGGTTCATTAAATTAAAATTTTTTTTTTATTTGTTTTTGTTTAACATTATGGTTGACTAATTGTACTAAGTTCCATAAGAAACTAGATATATTTTTGCTATTTTAAAATTATAAATTATATTTATATTTTAGTTATAGAATTTAGCTAAAAGAAGTTAAATATCCAATAGAAGTTCAATTATATATTTTTTAAATATTGGTAATAATAATAATAAGCTGCATTCTTTATCGCTGAATTCATCAAAATCTATAATCTACCAAATTTTACTACTCACAGATCTGCAGTTTTACTTAGAATAAAGCATCTTGAATCATATGCCACAGCTTTAAGGAAGTAGTCTACGTCCATTGTAAATGCTTGTTTTGATTCTGTGGTCAAAGTTAAAATCATATTCCACTATGTTAGCATTTTTAACTTACAGATTATTTCAAAATATCTTATTTTCACATATGTAAGTTTGATATTTTTTCACGGGCGCACGTGCATTTCACCAGACTTGACAGATGCACACTAGAAGTGTGCAAATACTTGAAATCTTTCATATGGAAGTGTAAGGAAACTAACTTAAATTTGTGAAATTTCCCTATTATTTCTTTTACTGACTTAATTTAATTGGCTCTGCAACACTATGCAAGAAAAGATGATTCTAAAAACAAAAGTAAATTCGAAAAATTAATAAAAGTAAATTGGTAAATTAAAATGAAAGAAATGTATAACCAAATTCAAATATTACATATGAAAAAAGCTTAAAAATTATCAATTGTAAAAACTCATCTTAAAAAAATTTTTTTTTTAAAGAAGAAGATTAAAAGTTTCATTGTTACAAAAAGTCAAGTAGACAAAACACTCCAAACTTTCTGAAATGTCAAATTTAAAGGGATGTTTTAGAAATTGAAACAAACGATAGAGAAAGGGAACCAAAATGGTAAAAAGAAAATAATAAAGTGATCTATGACATTGAGCAAATGACTGGGTTGGCAACATATTTATTTGATTTAAAATGAATTTATTCAATTTAAATTGAATTTATTTAAAATTTAAATTAGCTTATTTTTACTTTTGCCAACTGAATCAGTACATATATCAATGGTAATGTAACATAATTTGTAATTCATTAAAAATCTCCTTTTATTTGTTTGTCTTTTTCAAATTTAAAATAAATTTTTTATCATTTTATTTCATTTTTCTTTAAAAAATGATATATTTTTTAATTAAATTTAGATGAAATAAATTTTTTTTACAAAAAATTGGCACTTATATTTATTATTTTATCTGAGATAAAAATTAATCTTTGTTTGAAAAGTTACCTAAATTTGACTTTATTTGGGTGAGGAGACATTATGGTTCACTTGTGTACTTGTTTGATTCTATCTTTCATACATACTTTTAATTATAAAGAAACTGAAAGGACTAGGGGGAAAATATGAGTAAACACTCTCAAATATGTTTGCCTACATTCTTAGTGCACTACATTTTTCTTTAATATATGAAGAGGATTTAATGAAAATTGCCTAAGTTAGGCTTCAATGGTGCCTGTATATTTGCACTTACTCAACAATCACTTTTTTTGTAGTTTATAGTATGTATCTTACTTCTAGATTGTGTTTTTTTTATTGTTGTTTTTTTATGTTTGAAATGTAGTTTGGCTTATACCAGAAAATATGAAATTGATCTCTTACTGCAAAATAAATGTAATTTTATTTTTAATAAATTCTTTGCGCGTTTCCTTGATAAACTTTTTCTAAAAATTATTATGTTAGTATAAAATAAATATTATGTGGTTATTAAGTAAATGCTGTGAAAACTATTCGAAATATTTGAATTTTTATATTATGTTTGGAGGTATGAAAATGTGATCTAGAATAAATTTTTATGCGCATTGAAGAATATTGTTCATAGAAAAAAAAAGGGAAAAAAAAACAACAAAAGAAAAATACTGTATGAAATGTTTAATAAAATTTTTTTTATGTATAAATAAAAGTGATTAAGCATTCCTACATTGAAATTGACTTAATGGATATACAGGTTACTCTTGATATCTCAAAATTGAAAGGATGCTAAAAGATTTTCGAGATAGGGAGTTTTTGAAATAGTAAATTTGGAACTAATTATGTTCTAAAAAGTAAAAAAATATATTCTAAAATATTACTCCAAAAAGTAGAGTCATGAAACATAAGAATAACTACTAATAAATATGTATGTAATGATAGTTGACTATAACTCTAAATAAAGCAATGATAATTTTATTTTTAAAAAGTAAGGACAAAAATAATTGGGCATTAAATAGAAAATAATTGGTTTACATTGAACTTACATTGTAATTTTTCCAAAAAAATTCATTTTCTATTTCGAAAAAAATTCAACATGATAAAGTTTTAGTAGAAACTCTTCGACATAGGAATTCAAATTAACATTCGGTAGATATATAATGCAAAGGGGAAAAATATTTTTTTGACATTACAAAGTTTTCAAGATATTGAAGCTCGAGATATAGAGAATGTGCTGTAAATATTCTAAATTTGTATGTGAAACGCAGTCATATTTTGTTGAGAAATTGCTTTTTTATTACGATGAATTGTATTTTTTTCCATAATAAAAATTCATAATCGAAATTTTTATAGGAACTTTGGAATCTTTGGAAAAATCTCTGATCAGATGTGAGACATTGATACAACATATTGAAAATAAACGCCAAAAAGTAAATTGTTAATTTTATTTAAAAAAAAATTTGCTTGATACTTTTAATATTTTAACTGGTGCTAGAAAGGACCTGGTGTCGGAGCTTAGAATTTTCTCATGCTCTTCGAGTTAATCTTTAGTTTATAATAATTTTTTCAGTCTTAAAATAATAAAACAAAACTTAGGATTTTTGTGCTTATAATTTCTGGATGATTCTACAAATACAGATAATATTTGCGTCTGGCTGTTGTATTCAGTTTACTTTTGCTTTACATTTATAGTTTTAAATGTAAAGCAAAACTGTTATGCAATGTTTATTTTATTTATATATTTAATAATTATGACATTTACTAATATTTAATAATTATGACAAACTTCTCATACTATTATCTAAAATTCATTTTCATTTATATAAGTAAAATACTATATTCATTTTAGTAATAATTAATGTTTCCTTGATTGATTCAGATTTACGAGATTCAAATATAAGGAGTAGCTGCAATCTGGGAAAAATGGTCCCCATTGCTGGGTCAAGAGAGTGATCCAAAGTTTGTGGTCCCCTTAATGTTAATTTCACTTTTTGCTCACAATTATAAAATTAATTTATCCGAAGATGCAAGATATTCAATCCAAAAATAACTTTTAGCAAATATTTATTAGTTTTTAAAATTTTTTATTTAATAATATTCCAAAAGTTTTGAATTGTAAGGTATAAAATTTTTTACATCATTTTTAAAAATGTCATTTTAGGTGGCAAATTAAGAAATTTGTGCAAAATTGGATGAATAGTTCTTGAGATATCAAATTTTAAACACAAAACTTTTTTAAGCATTACTTAGAAATGCACTGTCTAAATTCTACATTTAATCAGTTAAAGTATAAACAAACTGTGCATTATATTTTACAAACAATATTAAAATTACTTTTCTAATTTTATATACAACTAACAAAATATTGCTATGAAATAATTTGTTACTTTTCTGCTTACTTCATATTTTATTTACAAAACACTATTCTATAACCCAAAAATGGTTTTTCAACAAAAACATTTCTTTGAAGAAAAATAGAAACGTTTCTTTGAAGAAAGAAAAGGATTTAACTTTGACTTATTTTGGTTAGATATAGTACAGCAACAGTTTATGTGCTATGCAAAAGTTTAAAGTTGATTTTTAACCAATAATTGATTGATATAATGATTTTTAACTTAATTATTTTTCTTGTTTTTAACCAATATGCAAATAACGATTCGTAATTAGTGTGTATAAATAATATTAATTTGCAATAATGAATATTTTCATTTAGGTTATAGAAATGACTGAGGAGCTTTGTTTTTGACTTAAGAACAAAACAAAGAGAATAACAACTTAACGTGAGAATAATAACGTAATAAACGTGAATAAACGTGAGAATAACAACTTAATTGCTTGACAGATTTATTAAACAACAAAATTATATGACAACAAAAATAAAATTTTTAGTTGAGGAATAATAGAAATTTAAATAAAATCACTTTTTTTTTTGTACTGTTGAGTATTTGAATAATATAACTTTTTATGTGGAATTTTCATTTATAACATTTCTTTTATTTGTTTTGATTTAAAACAAATTGTTTAAGTTTTATTTGAATAATTTTAATTTATTTTTTAAAAAAAGGAAATTACGTAAGTTTTATTTAAAATATATTACTTTTTGTTCACAAATTCTAAAATTTTATTTTTTAGAAATATATTTTTTTATTGATAAACTGTTTTAAAGCATTTTTTATTTTACAGAAGTTAGAGGAAGCTGCTGCTAGCAATGCAGAGATAGATAATAGAAGAAGACATTCTTCAAAACGACAAACTAAGGTTAGTTAAAGTCTCATATAACCTTTATAACCTTGAATCAATTCAGACCTGAATTGATTCAAGTAAATTATTAATAACTTAGTTTTTCTCTGTTATGTCATTTAGCAATATGGTTTATTAATGGAAAAATGCATTTCATAAACTTTTTACCACTTTTTCCTTTTTTTCCCCGATACAGATGCTCCTAAGTTCATAAAAATATCACTTTGAGCTTTTTTTTAACTTAGATTTTCCATTATGTTTTGTTTATGTGCCAAAATTATTTTGAAGAATTTTTTCCTTTTCATATTTGTTTATTCCATCCATTAAAACCTTTTTTTTTAAAAGTTAAATTCTCCTGAATAAAATATGTGAAATGTACTTAAAAGTAAATTTAGAAATGAATAAAAACTCTGAGGAGTTTTTGTGAGAATAAATATTTTTTTACTTACCTAACTATTACATATTGTCTTCTCAGATTTCTTAATTTTATTTTTTTAAAAATTAATTCTTGATGTACTGAAATGTATCGTATAAATTTGTATATTTTTTAGTGGATTCAACAATTTTCAAACTAATTTAAATGTCGAGACTGTTTATGAAACTGAGTAAATATTATTGTTATTATTTTTTAAAAAACTAGGCATCTCGAAATGAAGACTCTTCAAAATTAGATTCAAATCTTCCTGTTCAGATGGATTCTGAAGGTTTTAAAATACCGCCTCCTCCTGTAAAAATACATTCACCAGAAGTGGAAGCAAAGACTGATCGGAGTGAACTAAAAAGAAAACTGAATTCTCTAGATGAAGATACTTACGAATCTAAACGGAAGAAAAATTCCTATGAAGAGGAAAGCACTAAATCTAAAAAGAGAAGAGGTATTTATTAACTATAGAAGTAATAAGTAGAGCAATCCTGCTAACAGACTGAATCTGGGTAGGCTTCAGGCTGCCACTGGGGATTAAATCCCATTTCTTCACTATGACAATTCAGTGCCTTAACTATTTTAGTAGAACCTCCCTAAAACAAAGTTTTTCCTTGACAGAAGTTTTAATAACTCGGTCCAAATTTGTGGACCTTTGCTTCTTAACTTCTAAAAACACTCTATAAGAATTTTTCCTTGACAGAAGTTTTAATAACTCGGTCCAAATTTGTGGACCTTTGCTTCTTAACTTCTAAAAACACTCTATAAGAAAATTTATAATTTTACCCTCACCGAAACATTTGTGGATGTTTAAGCTTTCTTCAAATTCCAATAGATGTCGAACATGTTTGTTATTTAGGTAGAATTCCTCATAAACAGATGCGTTTTTTTTAAAAAAAGAAAAGACGCTAAATCTGGGTTCTCAAAAACTTAAGTAATTTTAAATATTATATAATATAGTTATTCTGAAAATGATCGATTTAGTACTTCTGTAATCATATGAAGCTTTTAAATTTATATATGCTTAATATTTAAAAACGATACAGTCAAGAACATGAACGTCTACGTATGTGTACCTCGGTACATATGGCAAAATTTATAACAACGTAGTAGTCAAATGAAATCTTATAGTATCATGAATATTTAATTTTATGTCTATTCAGTAATATTTTTATGTGTATTTTAATTAATTGTTGTATATTAATGTACACACGTACAGTTTAATAATTTTAACTTTTTGTGTTCTTATCCATAATTTTGATATATTACCCCCAAAAATTAAATATTTTTTTATAATTAGTATTAGATTTTTTTTAATAATAATTTATTTTGTATGGTTTGCATAATTGAAATAGCTTTGAAACTGAGATTTAATGTAGTGTTGCATTGTACTTGGGTAATATTTTTTTTCTAAATAATTATTAAATATATTCATTCGACCATATTTAAATCGACCATAATATAACAATATGCATGTTTGTTCCTACTTTAGATGCGATTTAGCATTTGAAATATTTATATTCTTTTAATCCTGAAGTCCATGTATGCATCCTAAAATTATGAGCCCCATGGCAGTATAATTCATATTTTGTATATCTTATTATGACTTATGGTAGTAAAATAGAAATTCGAAACTGTAAAATACTTTTTTGATATATTCCTTTGTACTTTATAAGTGAAGAAGATAATCAAAATGTTACAACATATTCTTCATCTAAAAAAGTGGTTTTCTCCCCAAATTTTTTTTCTCCAGATTTTTATCTTTGATTATCTTAATTTTATGAATTTTTCAGGTGTTTAGTTTTTTGATTTTTGTTAGTTGCGACTGAAGTCGGAACTTCTGCACCCAATTTGTTCTCATATGTAGCTGTTTCTAAAATGACTTGCATCATTTATGTAAGAAATGACACATAAGGAGTCATTTAAATATTACCTAAGCATAATTTTGGCAAATGACTTGCATCATTCATTCATTTCAGAAATGACACATAAGGGGCCTTTTAAATATTTCTGTAAAAAAATAAAAAAAGTTTTTGTTTTTGTTAAATTTTTTTGTAATTGTTTTTAGAACGTTTGGAAAAACTAGGGATTTTAATGTCTTGCATAAGCATTTGCTTGTACTTTTGCTCCCTTCTCAGCAAAAATAAGTAAATTTCAAACACCATTCCTTGCAAATTGCTGATATAATATTTAAACTGTCGCAACAATATATTTCTATGTTAATGTAAATCATTCATATCAAACTTTTTTTCCAAAAATGTCTTAATTTCTTTTAAATTAAAAATCACAATTATATGTTTTTAAACTCATATACCAAATAGAAATTTTGTAGCATGCATTTTCAGAGCTGCTAAAATCTCTCACCTCTCTATAATTA
The DNA here is from genome assembly GCF_982258835.1 of Parasteatoda tepidariorum. NCBI lineage: Eukaryota > Metazoa > Arthropoda > Arachnida > Araneae > Theridiidae > Parasteatoda > Parasteatoda tepidariorum. The sequence continues at coordinate 5,728,765 of NC_141762.1, forward strand.
AATTTATTCTATAGTGAATAATTCAACTGATATAAATTTTTTCTGAATTTTCTGACTGAAAAAAAAATGACTGAAATATTTTTCAGTTATTTTATTTTTGAATATATATTCAAAATTTATAGAAATATAAATTTTGCAACTAGCCTCAATAACAATCAATCTTTGAATTGACAGTAACAACAAGTAGTTAATAATATTTTAAATTAAAAAATTCTAACGTCTGTTAGAATTATTACTTGTAAGCATTCTATAGCAATTAGGCAAAATATTGAGATAATTTGCTCCAAATAGTAAAAAAAAATTCAGTTCTTTTTCTCGGATTTATTCCTAGATTTATTTATTTAGATTTTCCTAAAAAGGGTATTTTTTATGAGGAATTACTAAGTTTAATAAAACATTTAATTGCAACTAGGCAAAATATTCAGATAATTTGCTCAAAATAGAAGAAAAATTCAGTTCTTTTTTTTACACATTTATTCCTAGATTTATTTTTTTTGGATTTGCATAAAAAGATATTTTCTTATAAGAAATTACTGTGATTAATAAAAATGTTCTGTGAAATAAAATATTTTTTGAAAACCTGGATTAGTCAACATTGTTTAGATTTTATAGTTTTATATTTGATATGGAATTTTATTATACAAATGTTGGTATTATTTTGTATTTTTTGTATTGCTATTATTGATGAAACAAATAATACTTTTTATTTCTTTATTCTTAAAACATTGATCTGCAATTCAGAATTCCAGTTAACTAAGAAAAAATGGAAAGCTTTTCATTCTTTTACAGTCTATACAATACAATATAATTATTATTTATTAGTACAATCAGTACAATATAATATAGTATAAATATTATTAAAATGATTTATTATTGTTTTTTTAAAAAAAATTCTTTTAATAAAATGTAAATTAATAGAGTGTATTTTTTAATTTCATGATAAATGTGTTAAACTAATTTGTAAAAAATGAGATTAGTCTGTGTTTTCAGAAATAAAAGAACAGCAGATATTTTTGTTTAAAACCTATCTTCATAGTTTCGTCTCTAAATTAAATAAGCCACTAACATTTATATATCTCAGTAAACAACTTGAAGAATGAAGAAAAAAATTTAAATTTATCAATGAACGCTTTAATTTTAGATTAGGTTTTTGTATTATACTTGATGAAATAGACAGAAAAAGGTTTAATTTTTTTATTTTTGTTATTTTTTATTCAGAATGTTAACACATAGATAAAGATCTATGATGGTATTTTAGATAATTACCTTGTTTTTGTGTTTTTACATTTTTTACTGTTACGACACTATAAAATTTATTTCAATGTATTTTTTATTTTAAATCATTATTTTGGAAGAAGTATAAAAAAGGGAACATCTTCTCAAATTGGTGTTATTTTTTTTAAACTGGTGCAAGCATGAGGAAACACCTTTTAATAAATACTAATCTCAGTTATCTTAGCAACCCAAGAATTTGATTAAAATTTCTTTTAAACAGTGATTTATTTGACAACTATTTAGTGTTTCTTTAAACAGATATATTTTATAATAATCTATTGAATCTTTATCAAATTTTAGAAACTCCTGAATCTCATGGTTCTTTAATTACTCACGATACCTTAAAAGACAGCAGAACAGTATTTGCTAGTAATTTATCTTTCAAAGTAGAAGAAGAAAGAATAAAGGAATTTTTTTCTCAAGTAAGCACCTTCTTTGCTTTGTAGCTTTCTGTTAATATTCTATTTCTTTCTACTCTATATTACAGCTGTCACGTTCTAGTTTTCAACATTATGTTTCAGAAATGTTATGATAAAGGTTTTTATAGGTTTAAAATACCTATGTCAGTTTAGATAAAGGAATGGAATAGGATTTAATGAGTATCATTTCTATTTTTTTCATTGATGTTAAATGTGTCACTAAAATAGGGATGCTTGACAATATCTTTAATTAAGTACTGTAGAAAGGAACATTTCAAGGGTGGCAATGAATTTAGTTTATATAAATTGAAATTGTTCCTAAGTGTAAGAAAAATAATACTAAATAATCTTAAATTTAAAGAAAAATTATTTAGAATATTGATGATATTTAAAGTTTTACACATTTTGTCTTTTTAAATAAAATTAAATGATTGCAGTTTTTCAGTTTTATCTGAAAACAAATTTATTATTATCTTTTTTTACTGTAAACAAATTACTTACATATTTACATTTGGAATGATTCTTTATGCTACATTTGTTTAGAACATATTTTGATTAAAACTATTTTATTAAAAAAAAAATGTTGAACTTGTATCCTGAATTAATATCACTACCTTTTGCAATTTTAGGTTACAATTTTGATATTTTTTATAGGCTAATGAAATTAGATTGAAAAATAGTTATAAATTTTAGTTGTACATTTTATTCCAATTCAATTTTGGCGAGCAGGTAGGGAAATCAGCAAGTGTATTTTGTTTCTTTTCTGGCTGTTGTGCACTCCTACAATGTATGTAATAAATAATTATTGTGATAGCAGTTTGTTTAAAAAATACATAATGTATGACAAAACTCGCATTGGCTCAGGGGATAGAGCATCCATTCTAATGACTTGAGCCTGGTTCGAATCGCAGTTAGGATTTGCAATTATGAATTATGCTCCCATCTAACACTAACCACTCTCCTGACATAAAAGATCCTCAGTGGTTTGAATCTTTTTGCTGTTTGGGTAACTGTGGGAGATTTTCTTCTCTGCATGATGCAAATGTGGGCGACTTTCATCAAAAAGTAAGTCATCCACAAGGCTAGTTTGTCCCAATGCTTGATCCATAAGTTCCCTTGTCTTTTGAGTTAGGTGCAAAATTGCAAGTCTACAGCATCAAACATTAATAGTCACAAACCCAAAAATGGGTTGGTTCTTTAGTATTGGTTATAAAAACAAAATAAAATGTTTTGGCAAGTAAGAGACAGAACATTAATGAAGAAGAAAAATGAGTATAGTTTGTCTATGTAAAGAACTCCCCTTGCCATTTTTCTGGAGTAATGGCGGTTGCTATGGTTACAAGGATTAACTATTTCAAGTTCGTTGGTTCAATATTTAAAACAGGCTTTGGCTCAGGTCGGTGATAGAAAGGGAATCAGGGGAGAAAGAAGCTCCTCTCTATGAAATGTGCTATTTCTTGTTTCCTTATCAGATGACCTTAGACTTTGTAGCGAGAGGAGTTTTTTCTATAAACAAACTATAAATCAGTGAGTGAGGTATCAATTTGTTAGTAAATAAAAAATATATTACTCCTTTATTGTCCACAATTTTCGTTCTTTTTATTTTTTCTCTATAAAGGTGCATTAAAATATTATTTTTAGTTATATGTGATATTTTTTCTTTGCAGATGGGCGAAGTTGAAGAAGTTAGATTAGTTAAAGATTATAAAGGCAGATCAAAAGGCTTTTGTTATGTTCTTTATAAAACTCAAGTAAGGAAAAATCTGCTTTTTATTTAATGTGTTGCTTCTTATTCTTTTTTATGTGTCTTATTCATTCTCTCATTAGGTATTCGATAATTTTATATCATCAGTGGCGTATTGGATTGAAAAAGAGTATCGGAGATAAAGTTTGACTGGCTCATTATTTGATTATCCTCTACCTTTGCTGTATCATATTAGTGGGAAATATGGCTGATTCAAATGGAGGACCTATAAATTAAAATTAAATTAAATTAAATTAAATTTGAATTAAATTAAAATAGAATTAAATTTAAATTAATTTTGAAATAAAATTAAAATTAAATTTAACTAAATTTAAAATAAAGTAAAATTAAATTAAAATTAGCTCTAACAAAATATAACAAAAATTGCAGTTTAATAAATATCGGGTTGTTCGGAAAGTAAATTAGTTTTTCCGATTGAGGATTTAATTGTATTTTTTCAAACCCAATTTCACACTTAAGCCGCATTATCATATGTTTTAAGAGCTGATATAGCAAGGCTTGTGTAACAACACGTGAGATCGGTGAGAGGTTAAATTTATCGAATTCAACTGTTTATAGCCACTTGAAAGGCCTGGGTTTAACCTCGAAGCTTGATATATGGGTTCCCCATGTTCTCATGGAGAGAAATTTGTATCATCGCTTTGACGTCTGTGAATTGCTTCTCAAACGCTACGAAAATGATCCGTTTTTGAAGCGCATCATTACTGGGGATGAAAAATGGGTTGTTTATAACAATGTCAAACGCAAGAGATCATGGAGCAAAAAAGATGAACCGGCTCAAAGCGTTTTGAAAGCCAATATCCATCAAAAAAAGGTGATGCTGTCTGTTTGGTGGGATTTTAAAGGAATACTTTTGATCTTTTACTGGATAACACAAGGAAGTCTACTGTCGTCAGCTGGACAAACTGAAGGAGGCACTTCAACAGAAAAGGTCAGAATTAATGAACAGAAAAGGTATAGTGTTCCATCAAGATAATGTGAGACCTCATACAAGTTTGGTCACTCGCCAAAAGCTTTTACAGCTTGAATGGGATATACTACCACACCCACCATATTCCCCAGATCTGGCACATTTGGATTATTATTTGTTCCGGTCACTACAAAATTTTTTGGACTGTAAAACCTTTACTTCAAATGAAGATGTCAAAAATCACCTGGATCAGTATTTTGCCAGCAAAGACCAAAATTTTTATGAGCGTGGAATCATGCTACTACCAGAAAGATGACAAAAGGTGTTGGACCAGAATGGCCAATATATAATTTAATGAAATATTTATTCATTATACAAAAATTGTCTTTCGTTTCCCCCCCAAAAAACGAAATTACTTTCCGAGCAACCAAATAGTTTCTATACTTCAACTGCCAATATTTTCCGATTCATTTATTTGTTTCAAAATTACAGAATATAGAATAAATTAAACGTGTCTTTGAAAATGGTAAAAGTGAATAAAATCTGTTTTTTGTGTCATACGAGCCAAAGTTTGAATGATAATATCAAAATTGCATACAGACATCTAAATTATATCTAAATAAGATACAAAGAATAAATAAGATATGAAAAATAAATGTTGTTGTCGTCGGCCATTAAGTCAGAGGGATGCAATTGTTCTTGTTTTCCAATGGCGCCATCTATGGCCAAGAATTCGACTTCTGCCACATCTGTTTATAGGGCAGACTCATTCATACATCCATTCACAAATAGTAATTTTGGCCTAAGCCAGAGAACGATCAATCTCCTATTCAGTAATCCCAGAGGTATTAATTTGTTATGGGAACATGGGGAACTTATTGACTCAACAGATTTAACGTGCACCGGTCACCATTTACTACATTGGGAACCTTCGGCAGGCTGAATTCGAACTCCCATTCATACTCGTGAGTTCAGCGCTCTCAGCCAACCAGGCTATCCTGGGCATGAAAAATAATTAAAATCTCATTATAGTTTTTTTTGGCTATGAACAAGATTGATTATTTTGACGTACGAAATTTTTTACTTGTATGAAAGAAAGAAAGGAATAAGCAAATATTGTTATTCTATTTTTTTTACTCAATGTAACTGATAGGTTTTTATTTCTTTAACTTAATCTGTAATCTTTATAATGCAAAGTGTAATGTTATAGTGTAATTAACTTAATCTGTTTATCTAAGTGGAAGAAACTATTTTCAATGAAGATATATGAAAATTAAAATTTTAGTCATTTTATAAATTCAATCTACTTTAAATAATATTATTATTTCCCAATCATTTAATAAATTATTATTAAAAAAGCAAAAATTGGAAAGGGAAATAAATGTTTTGAATTTCTTAAGGAGCTAAAACAGTTGTAATTTCTTTCCCTGTTTCACTTATAGGAGTATAGAACTTTATTTTATAATTATAAAAAGAGCTTTTAAAATTTTATAATCAAATTATATATTATTGTATCATACTTACAAGTTACACATTGAGTGCATAATTACAAATAGGATGCCAATTTTCATAACCAAATGCAATTAAATATGAATACTGAAAACAATTCTTAGATAATATGCTAAATGTACTTATAAAAGGATATATTTAATGTGGATTTTACTTATACATACTTAATCATAAAATTACAATTTAATTATAATTTATAAAATAAATTTAAGAATTGTTTAACTAAATTACTAGACTTTCAATTTTAATCACTAAATTTTAGAAATAATTAAATTTTCATAAATGCAAATCAATAATTAATTTTATATAATTTTAAAAAGCTTTATTAAGTGGAAAACAACTTAAAAGCTTTTATAATAATAGAGCAGGGAATCGAAAAAAAACAATTAATTACCTTTTTAGTTATGGAATATTTATTTTAAAAAATAGAACTTGAAAAGTTTTGAATATAAATGTTATAGTTAAGTTTTTTAAATTTTTTTTGTTGATAGTTTCAAAGTATTTTCTTCGGATTTACTATAATATCATAGATTTAAAGAGAAATGAATAAATGACTTAAATGAATAAATCTTTTTAAGAAAAAGGAAAATTAATTAAAAACATAATTAGTATCTAAAATTACTTAAAGATAAATTTGCCTTAAAAAATTTTACAAATAAAAAAAAATTGTAGCCCATTGAAAAATGCTTTTATAAAGTAGTAATTTTTAAATATTAATATTTAACTAAGTATTTATTTTCTTTTTAGATTATTCTATTTTTAAACAGAATATTTATTAAACTGAAAATAATGTAAGCTACTTTTTTAATGTTTTTGACAATAACTCTTTAAATACAGAAATTTCAGAGAAAAAAAATTGAGAAATTCGAAAGATGCAAAATGAATTAAAAAAGATCATTACTGAACATAAAATAAAATTATACATTTATTAATTAGTTTGAAAATGTGCCAATTTGTGCACTTTTCCTTAAAATAAAATCTATAAAAGAAAAGAGAATTTTTGAAACATCGATTACATACGTTTCTAACAAAGTTTTCATTAAATGTTAATTATTATAAGTAAAATGTGGTTGATTGAGGCATAGAAAAGTAAAATATTTTTATGATTGTCCACATACCATAACTACCTTTATTAAAAAAAGCTACTTTTTATTTTTCAGTTTACTTTAAATTTCTAATAGGTGGCTTATGTGTTTATTTTATTATGTAAATCATGCAATACTTAATATATTTGAATTTTCAGGTTGAGGCTAAAAATGCTTTGTCTAAAGATCGTGAACCTTTAGATGGTCGGCCAGTTTACATATCTACTTGTGAAGATAAAAAAAACAATCCTTCATTCCAGTCAAAATTCAAGGTTAGTGGGTTATTTGATTTTTTTTTTTTTAGTTTTAGCTCAATTATGGTAAAACTTAGTAGAAGATCGTGTTAATTAACATTTTAAAAATTTAATCTCAAAATGTTGAGTATTATCTGGTTCCAGAATATTTTTTAAAAAGAGTTTTTAAATTGGATTTCGGATGAATAAATTCAATTTATGTTCTATACTCACTACCCGCTATAAGGTTCATTTTTAGATATTGTCTTTGGGTAAAAAATTTAAATTTACCGGGACAATAGGAAATGACTACCAGAGTGACCATTAAAAGATTCAAACCTTCTGGTGGTCAAGTGTTTTGCTGCATTTAAAGGAATGCAGCTCTAAATGTTACTTTTTATGTGCATGATCACCAGACCGGAAGTTTAACAAGTGACATAGAAAATGCTACTTGTTCTCCTACTAAGTTATTTGCCTACATTTAAAAAATTAAAAAAAAAAACTTAAAAAAAATAATACAGTAGAGTCCTGATAATCCGAGCCCCGGTTATCCGAGTTTCCGCTTTAACCGAGCTATCAAATATTTTAAGGATTTTTTTGTTCTAGTTTATTTTTTATTTTTAAAAATATCGCCGAAAAATAAATCTGAATTTTATCTTCCAAACACTCGAGAAAACAAAATCTAACAACTTGATCCCATGAAATGATCGTTAATATCGTCAATAATGAAAATGAACCTAGCGAAGATGATGAAGACAGTGACGATGAAAATCAACATATGAAAATCTCTCATGCAGATGAACTTAAAGCTGTCGAAAATGCTACTGAATACATAGAACAACAAAAAGAGGCGACACCAGCCTTCCTGTTATCCCTAAAAAATGGCAAAACATTGCTGCAGAAAAGCACCAAAGTTATGTAAAACAAAAAACGATTAAGGACTTTTTTTAAGTAAAAACTCTTTAATTCTAGCAAAGTATACTTTTTAAGTTTGTTCAAGTAAGCTTTTTAATAATAATAGGAATTATTGTATACTCGTATAAATTTTATATTTCTTAAATATATTACATTTATACCAACTCTTTTTCTTTCTTTTTTTATACTCCTCATTTTAGCCGAGTTTTTCAGTTATCCGAGTTAGTCGTGGTCCACATTAACTCGGATAATCGGGACTCTACTGTATTTATTTCATTTGCAATAAAATATTAATATTTATTTATTGTGCCATTTATTTTAGTTTGGAACTGGTTTAGAGAGAAACAAACTTTTCCTTAAAAACTTGCCTCCTACCACAACTAAAGAAGACTTAGAGAATATGTATAAAGAAGTAAGGGGATCCTTCATTTCATTTCTGAAAATCTATTTTAATGCTTTAATTGAAGCAAAATGAGTTAATATATTTTTATTTAGATTGATTTAAATTTTAAACCTCAATTTATAAAATATGCATATTTTATAAACAATGCAAATTTTGCAGCATATGATTGTATTTCATGATTGACACCTATTATATAATAAAAATCAATGGTTTGACCGATACAGAGTGTCCCAAAAGTATGGAAACATTAAAATATCTCGCTTTATCTTGCTTAAAATCTAAAAATATGAAAGATTTTCTAAGGAGGCAATCAGTGTCGATAAACTTGATCCCTCTAAAAGCTTGGAGTTTGTTGGATCAGGGTCCAGTACCCAGTAAGCAGGCGGGGGTTAATGTTGTAAATTAGGTTTTTCAATTATCAAACATGCTTATTTTAATTTTTTGACCTGGCATGTATTTCTTGCGGCATCTTTAAACAATTAGTATTCCATTTTCATTTTAGAATTACTGTGTCATTTGTTAGCCGAAATGCAATTTCGGAAAATCTAAAGTTGAGGATTCCTATTTCGGAATTTTGAGTTGACCTCCCAACCCTAGGGGTTGGAGATTTGGGGAGTCCAGTTTGGTATCATTAAATCATCTTTGAAAAATTTAGTCGAACTTCCATCAATTAGTTTTTCCTCTTTCGTTTCTTCGTCTATATTATCTAGATTTATCATTCCTGGCATAAATATTTTTGCAATGTTAATAATACCTGTTTTTTTTCCTTCCAAATTTAGAAGATTTTTGCATCTATTGCCCCAGAAATTTTACTGATATTTGAATAAAAATGTTAAATTATTTTATTTTGGGAAGAAAAAGAGTAACTTCCATGATTGATCTTTAATCCTTAGTTGAAACTGGCGATGAAGTTCGCAGAACCCCTAAGGCAATGAGAAACATTCCGCATTCACACTAATTTACAGAAAAAAGAACATCAGTGTGTCGCAATTGTCGAAAATTTTTTTGTTGGCGTTGATAAGAAAAGAGAGTCTTTAAACTAAAATTTCTATGTATTTTAAATAAATAAATGCGTTTTTTTTACATAGTAAATATTTTTGCATTAATTACATAAACACATAGTTTTTTCAAGTAAATTTTTGTACTTATTGTAAATTTATTTGAGTTAACTTCTTAATTATTTTTCACGTCATTATTATATGTTTTATGCCTAACTGTATTTGGTTTTTTTCCCCTTATCTATCTCCTGAGAAAATCATAGTCTCATGAGAACAGATAAATCGAAAATTACAAATATATTTTGAGATTTTTAATCCAAACGTATTTTTCCTAATATTTGACAATTTCCATATGTTTTGGACAACTTGAGTATTTTATATCTAAAATGGAGCATTTATAAACTATATCACAGCATTACAGACTAATAAAATTTTGCATTATCTTCATTTCATTCATTTCTATTGTTAACTGCAAGCGTTTTCATTGAGTATTTTATATTTTCATTAACTTGTGTTTCTTTATAATACTTTTTTTTAAATAAAAAATATGATTGAGCAGTTTTAAGAGTTCAACTGGTGAGAAATAAGTTTAAAGGGTAATTTGTTCTCTTTTTTTTATACAAATAATTAATTTTCTATATGTTATTCAAATTTAAACACTGTTCATTCAGAAAATTCTTGCACAAGTTTTCTTATCTAATGCAACAAATTATCAGTAGATTATTGTGCTGATTTGGAGATGATTTCTAATGAGTTTATTTATTCTCTATATAAATTCAAAACAAAAAGTTTGGAAAAATTTTATTACTAACCTAAACAACCTTTATTTTAAGCAAACAAGTTGGTTTAAGTAGTTAAGTAAGAATTTGTAAGATTAAGTAAGAATTTGTAACTCTGCATTTAAACAAGCAAGTTGATTTAAAATATATGGTTTCACAATGTAGGAAAAAAACTATAAATTAATTTTAAATATATGTGTACCCGAGATTTATTATTATAAATTTTACTGTATGCATTTTTAATGCTGCCAAACCAAGCTTTTTTAAAATGATGCATAATTTGGTATCCATTTTGAATTATGGTGCTGCAAATTGGCATTAAAACTTTTGCTATTGTATTAAAAGTTAAATAAGTGCAATGTTTAAGTTTTAATAGATTACAATAAAATTAGTTAACCGTGTTTCTCGAATCTCTGTCGCCCCCCCCCCCCAAAAAAAAACATAGTTTAAGTGCCCTATGCTTGAAGCAATACAATGATATTAAACTATATGTATAATCTTGCCATGAAGAATTATCTGGGCTTTAGAACAGACAAATAACTTCAATATTTTAAAAGTTGTTAAACTTTTTTAAAAATTGCCAATTTGGCGACACTTTTCCACTAGGATGAAAATTATTAAAATCACTGCCTTATTCTCAGTTTTTGCAAATTTTTGTAAGTACAAGTAATGCAACATTGGAGTAATTTTTTTAATGATAAAATATATGACCACAAACGCTTTTCATTTTCGTAAAACTGTGGTTTTCTCCATATTGACGTTTTGCGCCATTTTCAAAGTAAGCGTAGAGAGGCTAAACTTGACTTAACAGTCATGAGTAACAGTTGCAAACTCGCAGCAGTAACAATCTAAAAAAAAGTCTTAAGAAAACTGCTTTAAATTCCGTATTTTAAAACAATTTAGATTGCATTGTTATAAAATAGTTAAATATATAAACTTAGCATGAGTAAATGATTAAATATATATTGTTTTAACACATTATATTGAAGCAATGATAAAAACATTTTAGATACCATTCATTATTAGAATTTGGAATTTCTTTTTACTTTTGAATCTTATTTACATTGCTTTTTCTCCACTTTTTTTAGTTGTTAATTGAATTAGAAGCATTACTTCTATTTTGTGTGAATGAAAAAATTAAATACACCCATAAAATTTTTTTTCACTTTTTTAATATGTATAAATAAGAAAATATGTTATTTACAGAGTTTTCTATTTTGTATTTTACAGCATTTTAATAGTAAAGACTATTACATATTTCTTTATGGTATTTATTATTTGATGTACATTTTAAGTTATGTGATGAAATTTTTTATTCAATAACATTGTAATCTTTGTACCTTTCCAGTATGGGACTTTAAAAGATATTAGAATTGTAACATATCGTAATGGTCACTCCAAAGGACTAGCATATGTTGAATTCCAAGACGAGGTGAGATTTCAGTTTATATGGAAGTTAAACCTTTTTATTTCTTATTTATCAGTCAACCACATAATTAAATAAAATATTCATTTAAAAAAATGCTGCTCCATTGCCAAGACATCTGGCATTTTAAATATAGTTTCAAGATTTCTTTTCCTCGCTATAAATATAATTTTTAACTTGTATTGTAGAATTTTTTTTAAGAAATTGGCTGCCTATTTTGTGTGGTGGGTAGAGTCTTTGCTTACATTTATTTTAACACTTTTAATAAAAGTATTCTTTTAAAATTTGGTTTAAATTAATTAACATTTTAATAATAAAATGTTTAGATTATTTCATAGAAATTTCTATTAATTTTTTTATTATTATGTTATTTTTCTATTGTTTGCTTTTTATTGAGAATTTGTTTTATTTATTGTTGTTCGAATGTTTTTTTTTTTACATATGAAATATCTTTAAACTCTCTAATTTATTTACTAATTAATTTTTTCAAAACTATGGAACATGTAGTACTGTAATTTAAAATTTCAAATCCACAAAAAATATAATGCCTTGAATTTGTAAGTCAGCATTTTTAAAACACGTTTTCAAGTAAACCCTGATCTCACTATCTCTAGACACTTTTTTATTTATTAAATTTTGTTTGTATAACCATTTTCTCTTTTTCTGCATGAGACCTAGTTAGTAATCTTATTTGATTTTATTACTTTGAAAACATACTGTCATTAAATTTGGTGCTAAACAGCTCTTTGTAGTCTGCATATTATATTGCACATTCACTCAACCGTCTCTTTGAATTCTCATCTTTTTTATTTATACTCAGCTATTTGGAGCCTGTAATTGAAGATCTTAAAATGATTTTTTTATAAAAAAAAGAGAATAATATCAATAAACAAATTAGTATTGCATGCCCCGTTAGAAAATGAACTGCAAATGTTTGCTCTTCCAAAAATGCGCTTTTGGTCAAGTTTATGGATTGTTAGAATCTCCAATCATGGTACTTTTAAACTAGATCACGTGACTTATGTGCTCCATTTATAGTGTTGCATTGGTCAAAGCATCAAATAAATAAATAAATATTAAAATGAAACAAAATAAATAAATAAGTTCAGTGCATATTACTAAATAATATCAAATTTTAGTTTTATTTAAGTTTGAAATATTATAAATGTCAAAAAAAAAAAAAGTTACGTTTAAGTGCAGATTATTTTTCATCTAAGTTATATTTTTCTTCTTAAAAAGAGAACAAAACAGAGAGAAAAAACCTGAGATTCCATTTTGAAACATTTCTGGGATTTGTTTTTAATTCAAATTGAAACGCTGAATTCAGAGAACATCACAAACAGAAAGTAAAGTTTTGTTTTTCTGTTACTCGATTATAGGCTTAACTGTGTAGGGATTTATTTCTATTTTTATTTCATTGTCAAGTTCAACTTAAATTTAAACAATATAAAGTCTTTATGTATAATTTTTAAGGATACAGCTATCCTAAAATGCAAAAGAAGTCTTAGAATGTTAAAAAAAAAGCTCTAAAATGAAAAAAATGTTTTAAAAGTTCAAAGTACAAAAATACAAAAAGAAAATCAACAAAATTTGGACCTTATTGATTACCTTATCTGATTTTATTTTCTTCTTTTTTATTCCTTTTGCAATCATGGTCTGATTTTTACAAAATGTTAAACATTATTATTTAAGTAATAATTATTTTTTTTAAAAATGATTCTTTGTTGTTTAATGGTTTTTTCTACAGTGAATTCTGAAATTGTTATGCTTTCAGGCTGCAGCTGCAAATGCAGTGGTTAAGACTGATGGTATTCAGATATTGGATAATGTGATATCCGTAGCTATTAGTAATCCTCCCCCAAGAAAGCAGCAAAGGGACTTTCCAGTAGCTTCTATTTCTGAATCTCTTGGAGGAGGTGGAGGACAAACAAAAGGACCGTAAGTCTGCTTTATACCTCACGAAATTAAACAACAACTTTTTAACTTTTGATCTAGTTATTGGATCAAAAGTTATTCAAGCTATTCAAAATATATCAATTTATATTATTGATTCTCTTACTATGGGGCAACTGCAATCTGAAAACATGGTCCTAATTCCTAACAGTCGATAAAGAGAATGTGCAAAAGCTTGCATCTTTTAATATTAATTTAACTTTTTCCCTATTTTGCATATCTTTGGAACTATTTAAAATTTTAAATTTTTTTTTAGCTCAGTTCTAAAATTTTTATGTAAAAAATATAATTTAATGTTAAAATTATGACAATGTAATACAGTCGAACCCCGCTATAGTGAACCGTCTGCGGACTCAGTAATGTGTCCACTATAACCGATGGTTCACTATATCCAAATTTTTTGAATAATATTTTTTGCATAAGACAGTTGAATGATTGAAAATTGGCTTTGCAATTTTGCATAAGTTATTTAAAAAAATTATTAACTAATTAACAGATAATAAAGCAAAAATTGATGGAAAAAGTAATTACGTCGCTAAATATTAGTTTTATTTTCACTTTTTATGAAAAAAATTTGTGATTTTTGATTGAACACAATTTGATTTTAAATTGAGTTCATCAATTTTCTTATCTACAATGTGCAAAGAATGCAAGATTTTTACATTTTGAACAAGATTTCGAACCATCTTAACAAAGCATCTTCTACGTTTTCTCTTTCAGCTCCACGCAGTTTTTTCGATGAAACCATGTTTTTGTCGTATGCCGCAAGAATTGCACTTCGATTAGTAACTGTAGATTTTGACAAGGAAAATTCCTTACACAGTGTCGATTGATTGGTTCCATCATCAATATGCTTTACAATTTTAACTTCGTCGTCTATCGAAAACGCTTTTCTCTTAAGAGAATTTGCCATTTTCACTGCTTTTGAAATAAAAATCTTGTCTCAAATAAATAATGTAAGAATATGAAGAGAGCAGCTGTAGAATGAGTTAAATTGTTCCCCTTTTTGATTGTCAAGGGGTGATTTGTAAAGAATATGGTTTGAACAGATAAGAAAATTCCAAAAATTCAGCAGGTGGCCAAGTTAACTAGTTGTAGAGCAAGCTTGGGGAAAAGAGAGAAAGCGAGGCTTGTCAGGGAGGGGGGAGTATAAGATAAATGATCTGTTTGACATTTATTACAGTATAGTTAAAAGTGATAAGCATAAAGGAGAGTAATATGACACATTTTATAGGAATGCATTCATTTTCAGTCCCAACACCTACAAGTTTAAAGATGGAGGACTGAAAAAGATATTTAAAGAAATGAAATTTGAGTCCACTATAACCGAGTTTCTAAGTTCTAAGCTGTTCACTATAAGCGTTAAAAATAACATTATTTAAATAGGAATACGGACGGGACCGCTAAAAAAGTTCACTACATCCGAGTGTTCACTATATCCCAGGTTCACTATAGCGGGGTTCGACTGTAGTAGCTTACAAGGTGTCATTAAATGGGAGGTTTGAAAAAATTTTGCAGTTATTTATTTTCCTATAATACACAACAATAATGCAGGGTTGCCACAGACTACTAAAATGCGACTATTTGCAACTATTTTTGGCCTTAGTCGACTATTGCGACTTTTTTTGCCTGAAAAAGCTGAAAAAGCAACTATTTTCAGGAATAGGCGACTATTGGGAGACTTTTTTACTCTTAGCGAATTTATTTTTATACTTGTACTTATTTTTTGTAGACCTACTGTTACCTTTCGATTGCTGCACAATCTCTGTTGCGTTACATTTTCGTTCTGAACTCAATAGATCAATGAAAAGAAAATATAAATAAAAGAAAGATTCTTCATTGCTTTTTTTCACTTGTTTTTCATTTTAAACGATACAATTTAATAGGGGTATTTTGTATTTAACTTTGTTATAAAAAGTTAGTTTTTTCAAATTTATTTAATGTTGGTAAGTATAATAATTTGATTATTTTTAAACCAATAAATGTTTAGTTTTTAATTATAAAAAATTAAAACAAAGCTTACCTTTATTTAATTTGCTTTTATTTTTGAGAAACTGAAAACAAAGTTTTAAAAAATTTGGCTATTAGTTAAAGCAGTGTTTCCCAAAGTGTGGTACGCGTACCCCCAGGGGTACGGGAACAGTTTAGCAGGGGTACGCGTTCTTATGCGAAATATCTTGCAACAAACGAAAATTACAAAACATTTTATTTAAAAACAAAGCTAGCCATGAAAATTTACGATTACGTATTTTTCTATTGGATATTTTTTGCAGAGTTAACAGTTAATAATTAGTGGTGTCAACAGCCAGTTGTGATTTTTACTTTTTGTGCGATTTTTCATAGTAAAAAATTCATTCATTTTTTTATTAGGGGTACTCAGAATTACGAAAAATTTAGAAAGGGTACACAAAAGTCATAAGTTTGGGAAACACTGAGTTAAAGAACAAAATTTAAAAAAAAAAATTAAATAAAGAGTTTAGTAATGTTTTGACGCTTTTTAATAATTTAACATTAGTACTTGAAGTATTTTTTTTTTAATTTTTATTAAAACTCTTTCAATACTTTTATAATTTGTTAGATAGTCAGTGTCATTTTTAAACAAATAAATCTTTAGTCAATTTTATTTTCAAAAACGAAAATAATAATAAATATGTAAAAATATTTTTATATTTATTAAGTACAGAATTTGACCATTAGTTAATACTACTTTATATTATTTTAAATAATTAAATAAAAGAGGGTCTAATGATGTTTCAAAAGCATGGTTTTATTTTCAACAAATAATTTTAAAAAAATTATTTTTTTTCTAGAGTGAACATTTCTACTTCCTACTTTTTTCTACTTTCGTTTTTCTTTTCTTTTAATTTTAATGCATGTATGTAAAATATTTTGTTACAGTATTATTATTTTTAAACCAATAAATCTTAAATCATTTTTAATTTAAGAAAAATGAAATAAAGCTTGGGTTTGCTTTTACTTTGACTTCTTTATTATTTTAATTGAAAAAATTAAGCAATGATATTGATGTTATAGTAGAATATGTTTAGAATTAATATTTTCTTTTGTAATAGATTTATTTCTTTTTATTTATTTTTGATTGATTTAAAGATTTCCCATAGTTAATTTCTGAACATATGCTAAATCGAGATGTCTAACGGACGATGTATCACGATTTAAAATTTCTATCATCAACCAGTCCTAATCATAGTATTTGACAATTAAGCTGCAATTTTAATTATTTGGCTACTGTTTTTGATAAATTTTTGCTTGAGGCTACTAAAAGCAACTATTTTTGTTCATTTTTTACTGTGGCAACCCTGTAATGTTAATCTTCTGCAAAAAATGTGATAAATAAAGGTCTTGCTCTCATTTGCTGCATATTAAAAAATTTTCGAAGCAAATATTGTAAACTTTTAAATTTTATTTTAAATAGCTGTTAAATTAATTTTAATAGGGTCTTGAAGTGTTCTGAAAATTGTTAGGAATTTCATTAAAACATTTTGTAGCTTATTAACTGAAGTTCATACATAATATATTTTTGTTAGATATCAGTATGTTGTATATTACATTAGCTAATATGTATCAATGTTTTCACTTATTATCAATATTATACTTTTTAGAGT
Organism: Parasteatoda tepidariorum; assembly: GCF_982258835.1. Classification (NCBI taxonomy): domain Eukaryota; kingdom Metazoa; phylum Arthropoda; class Arachnida; order Araneae; family Theridiidae; genus Parasteatoda; species Parasteatoda tepidariorum. The sequence goes on from NC_141762.1 coordinate 5,746,058, forward strand.
TCAATTTTAATTCAAGACATCACATGCAGCATGATACGTAAATTAAACGTAAATTTTTGGGAAATTGGTGAAGTAAATACGCTTTCTATGTAAATTTTACCTAATAATGACGAAATATTATTACCATTGAGATATTTGGTAATATTATTCATTAGTGATCATTGGTAATATCATATATATTTGGTAAAAAAGCTTTGGTATATTTTACGTAATATTAACAAAATGAATTTTATCTACTACACTTCTGTAAGATTGCTTTCATATATTTTAGGAAAGATTGTCAAAAGAATATTTATTATTTAGATTTAGTAAAAATGATTCTGTGTATTTTACGTTTTATTGACAAAGCAAATTTACCATTTAAATTTCTGTTTGAATTTATTTATGCTAATTTTCTGTTTTTTGGCTAATCACTTTTTTCTATAATTTGACATTTCAACTTATGTACATTTTGATGTACTGTTGATATAAATTATATGTAAAGAAAAGTTACTTCCTGACTAGTAAAAAGTGGTGGTTAAAATATTCTTGAAATATAATAATTTTTTTACTGAAAAGTTTACCTAAATTTTCCGTTTTTTGGATAACTATTTTATGTTATAATGTGATGTTTAATTAAACATCACATTATAACATAAATCTACGTAAATTTTAACGTATTATTGACATAAATATTATGTAAAAATAACGTCTTTTTACTAGGTAAGAATACCTACTAAAAGTGGTTGGTAAAATATTCGTAAAAAAAATTAATTTGCTTTCCTAAAATGTTATGTAACTTTTACATTTTTTGGATAACCATTTTTTGGTATAAATCAATGTTTCAGTCTTATGTAAATTTTAAGAATTCTTAGTAAAATTTAACGGTGAAATATACATATTTTTGACAAAAAATTGAGGGTTCTCTGACACCTGAGATATCTTACAAAAAATGAAAGGAAATGACTAATTGTGAAAATGTTTAAACTGTTGAAAGTATTCATATTTATTGTATCATTGTTATCTTATAAAATTTTTATAATATTCCTTTGTTCGCCACTAATTTTTAAAAATATTTTTGTGATAGTCTCTTCATCAAAATTATTTTATATATTTTGCAACTAAGCCTGTGAGTAATAAACATGTGCTAAAATTTTCTGTGCTCTCTTCATATACTGTAATTGTTAAAAATTATAAATTAAAAGTTATAAATAAGCAAAAAACAAAAATAAATTGCTTGACACAGGGTTTAGGTGAGATTTACATTTCAGATTTGAATTAATGTATAAACTAAAATACTTTAAAAAAGTAACTTTTGCATTTAGATTAATTAATATGGAATTTACTGAAAATTGGGTATTTCTTTCTTAGATTATCTATCAATTTCACCATTTACGAATGTTGTACTAGCAGATTTTAAAAGCATATAATTCAGTTAAAAAAGTTCAAGTAGATCTGATAATGTTTGCAAAAATAGATCTTGGTATCATTGACACTTACTTAAATTTTTAAGTACTCTTAAAAATTTAATTGCAAATTAAAAACTGGTTGTTACTGACGCTACATATCATGTCTGTACCATCCAGGTTTTAATTTGTAAAAGTTTTTTAAACTTATGAAAGTTACTAAAAATTGGTGTAAGTGTAAATGAGGCCAAGACTTATTTTCTCATAATATGTAAGATTTTTTAACTGATTGCTTGATTTTTATTTTACTTGAGTTACATGCTTTTAAAGTCAGTAAATATGATATTATTAAGTAGTGGAATTACCCTGTTGTAAATTAGAGTGAAAAATATTTAATTATGCGAAATTATAGATTTGGATGTGTTGTTAAGATTGACATATTATTTTGATTTTAGAAGAGGAAGAGGTCGAACCCAGTTGGCTCTTGTACCGCGAGCTGTCGCTCGTCAACCACTCAATAGGAAATCCTCTCTTCCTTCCATACAAAATGGCCAAAACTCTAGTTCAAGCTCTTCAGAAGAAGAACGAAAACCCCTTAGCAACAGTGACTTTGCAAAGATGCTGCAAAAATAAATATATTTTTTGTTGCACTAATGACTTTTATGATGTTTGTGATGAAAGTTACTAAAAACTACAAATTTATTAAAAAAATAAATTTTGTCGAAGAACTGTATCCAGTGGATGGGATCTTTTGTTGTTTTAGGTGCTGTTCATTTTATTTATGATTATTTAAGAATCATAAAACTTTCTCGTTTGTAAATGCGTTCATTTAATTCATAATTTCAATGTTCATGTATGCAAAAATAAATTGTTTTTTTTTCTTTCTTTGCACCAATGACTTTTATGATGCTTCTGATCTTACTATAAACTACAAATTCATTTTAAAAATAAATTTTGCTGAAGAACTGTATCCAGTGGATGGTAATTTTTGTTGTTTTAGGTGCTGCTCATTTTATTTATGATTATTTAAGAATCATAAAACTTTCTCGTTTGTGAAGGCGTTCATTTAATTTATAATTTCAATGTTCAACTCACATTTGCTTGAAAACGTGATGTAATCTTCGGTGTAAGTCTCGTTTTCTTTGTTTGGATATTATGTATATTATATATTAAAGTTTATTGGTGCGGTGGAACTCTGATTCTCTAACAACTCATCATGTGACTTTTGATCATTAACAGCTAACAAGCTAACAACATTTCACGATTATAGCATGTATTGTTACTCAGTTGTTGTTTTTATATACCATTTCCTGTGCCAGTGAACTCCAAATTAAATTAAATTCAATTATGGCTGTGATGTCAAATGTAAAATCTGGTTTCTAGAAAATAACAAATAAAAAATTAAAATGTATCAGTTTTTTCATAATATTGTTATTTTTTAGTTTTGAAAAATAAAAATACTAGTGTTTTTTTAAAATTTTATTATGGTTGTTAATTATACTGAGTTATTTTATTCATGGTTTTATATTTATGTAGCAAAAAAATTATCTAAAAAAAGTTCCCCAATTATCCGACAATTTCAATTTTCCAACTCTGACTCTGGTCCCGTGTGTGTCAGATAATCAGTGTTCTACTGTATGTTTATTGTATATTGTACTTATCCAATATAAGTATTTGAATACACATTCCTTGTATTACATTATGTATGGATATTTGGAAAACAAGGAATTATTGTATATTAAATACGGATAGGCATACATTGTGGGTTGATTGAAAAATTCGAATCTTTGTAAACTTTTCTGACATTCTGCTCTGTGCCCGCATAATAGGATGATATCTGACAGTATTTACGAATACGCTTGATGATCTTTAAGCTTATTACAATTAGCTTAAATGCTTTTAGGCTAATTAAAAAATATGAAAAAAATTAATCAGGTCAAATTTGCTTTAGCTTTATTACATTAAACCTTTAATAAGGCTACTTGCAATAAGTCTTCATTATTTTGGATTTATTGCAAACTGTCTGAAACAAATCAGGCTAATTGATCAAAGATTTATTTATTTTTGAATTAGCCTAAAAATATGTGGTTTCAATAAGCTTGTGGTCTTGCTTATTAGAAAATACTGGAATAATTCCAATTTGCCTGGTATATTGGTAATTGATAACTGCTGTTAGCAAAAAGCCAAATTTTTCAATAACCTATGATATATATGTATTCCAATCAATATATTAAGGGGTCATTCAAATATTACATATGAAAATTTTTGGCAATTTTGGACTACCTTGTCTGCAAACATGAGCCAAATTTCAAAGCTTTCCCATGCTTATGTCAGAAAGTCACAACATCCTCTGGTGTTTACTTTAACTGTAGTATTCTAATTTTAGAATTAAATTCAAATAAAAGGTGTAAAGAAATTTATGTTTTAATTTAGTTTTATGAAATTTTGTGGTGGAATATTCTTTAAAAATAAAATTTGTAGAGCTAGGACTAAAAATTAATGATGATTAAGTAAAAAATGGGCAGAGATATGAATAATACCACAAGAAGAAAAAATTAATGGTGCATTATTAAGCGATTGGTTCAAAAAATGTATGAGGTTAGTTTTTTATTTTTGTTTTGTTTACTGAAAAAAAAAACTTAGGAAAATAAAGAGAAAAGAAATATTTAAAAAAATAAATAATATTAATTAACTATAATATTTATTAATTAATAATGTTAATTAATAATATTAACTAATAAAATAATATTATTAAGAAAAATTAGTTATTGATATGTGGTCTAATCTCACGGAAAGGTACATTTATCAATCGGTAAGCTACAAATTTCTGAAAATTCTGGTAAACAAAGCTAGACTATGTTATTTGGTTTTAAATAAGTTCTAACTTGAAATTTTTTTAGAGTGTAATGTTTTGTTAAATTTTGTATTTTGCATTTGAAAAAAATTTAAAAATGAGATTTTAAAGTGATTTGCAGCCATTACTCAACCCCTTCCCCCCCCCTTGTCATCAAAAATAAGTGAATCACATCTCTGCTTCCCCCCACCCCCATTACTATGCTTACATAATATTTAAATTTTCCCTTATCAGTTAAAACATATTATATTTGTACTCGTTATATGTTGGATGATATACATAATCAAATAATTGTTGGAAATTAATATTTTTCTAAAAATTATTCATTTTTATTGATGACTAAAAAAAGGCATTATTTTTTTTGTAAATACAATCATCGTATTCATAAATTAAATGTTTAACTGACATAAAGTTAAAATGTTTCATTTCAAATTGCTTGAGAATGGCACTTCATTTCACAGGTTTCTGACAAAGTAGTATTATTTGAAGAGCTTAGTAGAATAAACGTTTGAAAGCATTGAAATTTTTCTGGATTGACGATAATTTGTTGTCGGCAGTTTAATTTTGATGTTTTGTACAAAGTTGTTTTTCAATGTGAACTCTTCATTTATCACGACAAATTAGTTAATAGTTTCTCTACTGCTACCATTCTGATTTCTATTATATGTGTGAAAGAATTATGTCTATGTGTTATGTGTGAAAGAATTATGTTTGTATTTGTCTTTTAAAGAGTTGAATGTAATAAATTGTTCTTCAAATTGTTTATTATGTCACTCTTTAATAATCCACCATGTTTTTAAGTAGGCAATTAACTAAAAAATAATCTACCATCTTAAAAAAATGGCCGGGGTTGTCTGGTTGGAAGGGCGTTGGGCTCATGGTCGAGAGGTCGTAAATTCGATTCCCGCCGGCCAATGGTACAAAATGGTGACTGGTGCACGCTAAATCCGTCAGGGTCGCAAAGTCCTCCAAATCCCCATAACAAATCGATACCTCTGGGGATACTGGATCAGAGATCGATAGTGCTCTGATTCAGGTCTAAAAATCTGCGCATGGATTGTGCGTGAATGTGCCCTCCCTGTAAAACGGATTGTGACGTTATGTGTGGGGTAGAAGTCAAATTCTTGGCCAAAGATATATCCCACTGGAAAACAAGAAGCGCCCCCCTCTGCTTTAAAAATAGGCTTGTCAGTATTGCATGACAAGTAGCATAAGACAGCAACAACGTGGTTACTGATTCAACTTTTATAATATGGCCCTAAACTTGGAAGCCTGTACCATAGTAATTTAATACAGAAATAATTATAGGAAAGTTATGAATTGATTTTATAATTGAGATTTAGGCCTTTGGTTCTATTTAAAATTAGCTATCACTTTTTCGTATTTGCTTTTTGTGGCTTATAACTTTATTTCAATAAGGTTCTTTAATTATAAATTTTGGTTTAATTAACACACGGTAGAATAAAATTTTTTTGAAATATTTTAATGGATAATAAATTACTCTATATGGGTATAACAATGTCAATGTTAATACAAATTTTTTATTTTTTTGAAATATTTTAATGCATAATAAATATATAGGCATAACAATGTTTACTCTATATATTTATGGTTACAACAATATTAATGAATGGATTCTGAACATTGATGTAAAAAAGGTATTTACTTTTAAATTAAGGAGATATTTCCTTCCTATAACTACCACTAAGTTTTTTTCTTTAAAAAGCAAAAGATTTCTCATCGGAATAAAGAGTTTAATTTCAATGACCCTTTATTTAAGGTCTTTGTGAAATAATTTTTCCAGTGGTTATGAACTAAAGCTGAAATTTTTAAAACTTAATTTTTTAATGTTAATTTGTTTAAACTTAATTATTTTTTTAATTTTTTGTATGTGCCTTTTTTTAGGGGTAACACACAGCCTTTTAAAAGTTCAGAGGGGGATTCCGGTGTTGAGTTAAATTCACTTGCTAATTCTCTCTCCCGATAGCCTAGTTGGCAGAGCGCTGGACTCACGTTCGTGAAAATGGGAGTTCGAACCCAGACTTCCCGTGTTGCAAATGGTGATTGGTTCACGTTAAATCTGTCGGAACACAAAGTCCTTCATGTTCCCATAACAAATTTTATCTCTGGGGGTACTGAATTGAAACTGGTTACAGATTTGGTTCGGTTCAAAATCACGATTTTTGGATGTATGAATTTGTCAGAAGTCGAATTCTTGGCCATAGATGGCGCCACTGGAAAACAAGAATAACCACACTCCTTGCCTTAATGGCCTACGACAACAACAACAATTCCATCTCCTCTGCTTAAAAATAAAAGCAAAAAAAAACATTGAAATGCTTTGTTTTGCTAAGCCGCTATTGGGTTTTGCTCAGCCGCGCTGGGTCAAACGGTCGGGTCGTAGTTTTTAATGCATTTTCAGTCTTAAAACTTGAATTAGTAGTTACATATTTGAATCCGAACCTTCATAAAAAATAGCATTTGGAACTTGCTATCAATCTAACGAGTCAATAGGCTAAGTTATTGTTAAACTTGAAAGAAAACTAAAACAAGAGCTCCAAAAAATACTAGAAGATTTTCATAATTGATAATCCTTCGTGTTCTTGAGAAGAAGGTTAACTCTCCTGTTATTGACTATCGAAATAGGCTACAGGTGGCGTGGCGTAGAGCAGAACTCTCTACCTATCGCAACTCTTCGCATGTTTTCACCGTTAGCTGCTGGAGAGTCATAGGAGAAGGGAGTTCACCAGTTTCTCTCTTGATTTTTAAATAGAATAAAAACTTCTTAAGTTAGGCAACTATTTGGAACTGCAAACTTCATTAAACATAGTTCTGAAAGAAGGCGTCGTGGAAAATTTAAAAAATATTTGGGACAATTAAATACCAAAAATATTAAGAAAGGGGAAAATATCGTAGTAAATTCTTATACAACCAAGAAGAGGAGGAGAGAGAAAGGGGGAGGGTTATGATATGGAACCGGTCTTCTTCCCAGACGGGGTAAGCGAATATGTGACTACACTAACTTTTCTGGCTTTTAAAATGTTGTAACTATAAATGTTAATGTATAACATACTGGTATATATGAAATACCTGATAAAAATTGTAACTGTCCATTATGTACAGACTAGGCGATTAATAGAAATATTTTTAACCCTATGCCATTAATTTATGAATATTTCGAAATTTGTAAACCGAATGGATGGTTGACCGAATGTAAACAATAACAAGCTTCCTAAAACCGGAAGAAATTTAGAAAACTTCCGGTGTACCCCTCCGCTTATGTTATGCTTACGAGGCGATGTGTGAATAGGCTTAATATTCTAGGAAGTTTTATTATTGTAATTTGCGTTTAAATTTACGCGTCATTTCACCATTCATAAGAGTTTCCCTGGCATTTACAAATTTTAACAGGTTGTGAGCCTAAAACAAATTTAAGAAAATTAATATAAAAACATAAATAAAATTTAAGGTTTGCCATGTTTCGAGTGTTATCCCTTATGTGGCTATAATTGTGCAAAATATCACAGTTTATCACAAAATATCACAGTATCACATTTTTTTGCATTGCATCATAGCATTTGTTGTTTGTTTCGCTGAAATTTAAATTGAAAGAACACGTTATTTTGTAAGCACTACGGTTATAATAATATTAGATGGGGTGGTTTTTCAAGCTTAGGCTTAAAAATCAACCAGAAGCAGTAACCCGGAAATCTTACGGCGAATTTCAAACCTTAGCGCCACCCGTGCTTAGCTTTATACGGTCAACCATCCATTCGAGGTTGTGATCTGTGCATGTTCTGTATAACGCTTGTTCTGAATGAAGAGGACAAACAAGTCTTTATTAAAACTCCAATGATTTTATTTTAAAATTCATATTTTCTGAAAACATTATAGTACATTATTAGTTCATGAAGATAGGTTTTATTCATTTCTCAAATATACTGTAAGCAGGACTGTATTATATAAAACTAGTTTCATTTTTCTACTTTACAAGCATTATATGTGACTTTATAGCTACTTTTGATTTAATTCTGACTCTCAACTAACTCTTCATACCTTTTATCACAGTTCTTTGATCTTTCAGTTAAATTTATTCTCCATAACGACATTCTCAGATATGTTTCGCCTGTGATGTCCTCTGATGTGTTGATCTTTCCAGATAGTTCACGAGTATGACCTTACTCGCTTTTCATTTGCAGAACTTATCACTTAGTAAAAGAGTTGACCTGTTATGTCATTACTCGATTGAGTTTTTTTAAAATTTTTTTTAAATGTAATACAGTGAAACCTCTCGGGAGCGACCATCTCTCCGTTCCACAGTAAAATGGTCGTGAATGGAGGTGGGTCGTTCTTAGAGGTTACCTCCATCGAATTCAAAACTGTTGTCGAAGGTTTTTTTGCAAACGATTTTATTTTTAGTCTGTCATTTTCTTGATGCGGAAATACCACTTCTGTAGGCGTTATGAAAAGACAAATCTATGAATTAAAATTAGCGTCTATAAAAATGATCCCTACTGATATAACTATTTGCAAAAGCAAATTTACCAATGATGAATGATAAATCCATTTTAAATAAATAGACAATTATGTTTTTTGTTCAAGTTTGCATTTAATTTCATATCATAAAAATTAGTTAGGTTTCAAAAGTGAGAAGAGGTTTGTTTGAGATGCTTGTTTTTTCTAAAATAACTTTTTTTTTCTTATTTAACTTTCATCTCTAAAAGTAAATCATTGGCATCATCTTTGATGCACTCTGAATGCAACACGAGGTTGTTATCGTCAAAAAGAACTCTCTAAATAAGAGTCTCACACAAATATTTAGAATACATTTTCTACTTATTTGTTTCGCTTACTTTTTTTGTTTTATTATTTCGTGTTTCCTTATTTGACCTTTACCGCATTCGGTGTAGATGTTTGTCCGGTCGCTGGGAGAGGTTTTAACGGTCTCTCCTGAAGGTTTTCTTCAGTACAAAGTCTATGGAAACAAATTCCGTGCCTCCCAAAAGTGGTCGTAAATGATCAGTTAGTTCGCTACACAGTCGCTACAATAAGTAGTTCGCTACATAGTGGTTGTCATTCCTGGAGGTTTCACTGTATTTATTGAATTGGATGTTTGTTTTGCTTATGCATCTCTGTGGTGATATGTAATACCTTTTTAATACAGGGAGGGGCAGCGAATCAGACGATTTTAAGTATTATCAGGAGAGAATATGTTTTAAATACAGAAGACGCACACAGCTTAGTTTTCAAACTGAAAAAAAATTCTATATCTTACAAAGACGGCTATTGGATGCCACTATCTCTCATCAGCTAAATCTTTCAACGAATTGTCTGTGATTCTGGCAAAATAAGCACCTGAAGGCATTCGGGTCGGGTCTTAAGAAAACACTATATACCCCGGTAGGAACTTTTCATGTTAAATTATGCTTAATCTCTAATGGTATTTTAGAGTCGCGGTGGCTCAGGGGATAGAGCGTTCGACTCCCAAGGAAGTGAACCAGAAGGTAACCAAGGAGGTTTTTCGAAGCTCTATCGCCAAAGAAAATTTAAAAAAAAAATGCCACAGTTGAAGTGTCTTAAGCTTGAAGCAAGACGATGATTTTACATTATATCTATCATATTGCCGTGAAGAATTATCTGAGCTTTAGAACTGACAAATAACTTAAATATTTTAAAAGTTATTAAACTTGTTTGAAAATCGCCAATTTTTGGCGACTTTTTCCCACCTTGATGAACATTATTAAAATAACTACCTTATTCTCAGTTTTTGCAAATTTTTATGAGCCTAGACCATGCAGTATTAGAGTAAAGTTTTAAATATGAAAAAAATTTCACTAACACTTTTTCAACAAAAACTGCATCTTTTTTCTATATTGAAGTTTTGCTCCATTTTCAGCATAGACAGCACAAGCTTTAGATATGCTAAGCTTGTCCTAACAGTCATGAGTAACAGTTGCAAATTCACAGCAGTTATGAAAATTGCATATTATTCCCAAAATAAAGCATAATTTCATATGACGACGAAGCCTTCGACCGTGTATCATTATAATGATATCATTCCATGCCATTAAAACAACCTTTCATGGCATGGAATGATATTATTACAATGAATTTTGAACCCTCTTCAGAATTCGTGCTGAATGATGCTAACTGTTACCATTTAAAAAAATATACCTTAGTGACATGAGCACATCACCACTCTATCATAATTAAAAAGCCTTTAAAGTTTTCAACAAGATGGCGCTAGCATCAATTCCTCATTGCAGCTAATTCAAAATAAGGGTTGTTCTCAAATCCCCGATTCTCTGCCGCACCTTGCATTTGGCTTTCGTTTTATAATATGGTGCTTAAAAAGATTTGGCATGTTTGGGAAATGTTTAGAGTTCTATTAAATAACATTAATCTTCTGTAATAAAATAATAAATTGAGATCAATGCTGGCAATGTTAGTTTATATTTACGTTTTTGTCTCATATTTTAAAATTGTATGCCCACTTGTAATGAATCCTTTTAAATTCCTTCAGGGCTTTGTTATAGTTTGGGTCGCAGGAACTTAATACACTATTTATCCAGATAATGTTAAACATAAACCTTTGGGTAAACATAACTTTTTCTCATACTGAACGTTTTAGTACTACATTTTGTATATTTTTCAGCAAATACTTTCATAGTTGGTTTGCTAATTCTGAAATGGTTTAATAATAAATCTAAATTACTACACAATTCCTCACACAACGTTTTTGAAGAGAAACTTTGTAAAGGAGGGTATAAATTTGGCAGAATCTTCTATACTCTTTCAGAAATAAGGTACCCATAACCAAAACATCGTGCAAATCTGACGCATGAGCTATATTTTATATTTTTATAGGTATCACGAGCTATATACACAAGTTCAATTTCTAACAGAGTAACAAAAAGGAAAATAATTAATTAATATGAGCTATACACACAAACTCAATTTCCTACAATGTAATCAAAAGGAAAATGATTAAGTAAGATGAGCTACACAAGCTCTAACAAATATTATAAATTATATTATCTAACAAGTAAAGTGACCTCCAGTTCCTATAAATGGAGCGTTTCAGATATTCATACGAAATAAATGTTAAATATAGATGTAATTTATTGGATAACATTTGTTTATTCGTCTTCTGTTGAATTTCCGCAAAAAAAAAAAAAACTGCTCGTTTACTTCATAGTGACAGGATGCAATGTATCGAACTTATTTGCTTATTAAGATAACTTAATGGCTTTTGCCTTTTTTTATTTTAGATGAGAAAGTATCATAAAATAATGATATAGATACAGAGCTCAACGTGAATTTAGTTACGCGTGGGCTAAACCATATCGTCACATGAATCTCTTAGAGTCACTTGATAAGATGTTGCTAACTTTAAGCAGAAGCTACGTTGTCTCTTGAAGCTAATCATTAATTGTTAATGTTCGTGCAACATAGCGGTCAATTTCATTTTTTTGGATCTACATCTGTATCACAAACATTTATTGTATTTTCTAATTAAATATAATTAAAGTTAATATGCTAATAAAGTAAATATGCCAAAAAGCTCAAAATATGTTTACTACTGCCGCATAAAAATCACTTTTTTTTTCTCCATCTTTACTCAAAGTTCCACTTCTGTTCAGTAATTTTTTAGGCACGCATTTTTTAGCGCTTGATTTAATTGGGTACTTGCACTTCAGGAAGAAGACCTCCGATACCCACACATGTGGCCTATGACGTCAGCGCCAGCTAATCTTTATCAGTGAAATGACGTATTAAAGTTGAGCTAAATTAATCTTCATAAGTTAGAATGTTAAATAACGCGAAGTTAATTAGCCGTATTGCGTTTCGAATTAGTTGAAATATAATTCTTTCTCCTTTACTTAATTTAGATTTATTATTTGTTTATGTATTTTATTGTAACCGTGATACATTTTTGTTTTGTGTACCTGGATACTTTGATGCGTAATTAGTTTGTTTATGTTCCACGTGGGTTCGTGCTTGTCTTTGTATAAATATGCAGTGAAAGAATTTAAATTTTTGAGAAAGAATCTTGGCGAATGAATTTCGAATGTGTCACTTACGAGAATTGATACTTGACGAGATTGGCTTACTCGAAATAGAATGGAAAGAACGGTTGCTAATGTAAAAAAAGTGGCACGTTTCAACAACCAATCAGAGTCGAGATACTCACACTACGTCACTTGCTGGTATCCTTTTGTCACTTTAGTACTTTTGAATAAATTGTTTTGATCGTGCGGCTGTGCGTATAGCTCTCATAGAATTTTTTGTTTCATTCTAAGATGAAAAAAAATGTCTGTAACTACCATATATAGATATAGCTAAAAGTATGTAAGATAGGATATTAATATTCTCTTTATCAAAATAGAGTGGATCGGAAGTACTGCTTCGAAATGCTTATAACAGGGGTTCTTAACCTTCTTTTTTTGTTTAACCGCGACCCAAAATCAGGTACTCCGAGCTACCCAAAGATTTATTTTTAAATGCATATATTTAGTAGACATTAAATGCAACAAAATTGTGAGGTTATATGATAGAGAGATGAAGCAATCGTGCGTAGAATTTTGCTCCTTGACTTAAGTACAATAGAAAAATCACAATTTTCAAACCAATCAGAGCATGAATACAAGTACATTATTTTCTTTTTGCAAAAAAGCTTTTAAAAGAACTTTAAATAATAGTTCTGTGTGATTTATACCTTACATAACTTCTTGCGGAAGTAACACATATCTGTTAAATCATATTTTAAAACCAAAAAGCGTTCAGTTTAAAATAAATAAAATCAAAATCTCAACTTTTATTTTCTGAAATGTTTCGAATTTGAGTCGTGATTTACAGGTTAAGAACCCCCTGTCCCCATATAATAGTTTTGCTAGGCTTTAGAAAGTATTGAAAATCGAAAAAAGTGCTGTTTAGAATGTTCATATGTTTTGTTCGACTATGCAATTGGGTGGAATGAGTAACCAGTTGCAAATTCTATACAGTCACGTCGTAATGGTTTGTTCATTTGAATCTTATGTTCAAGTAAAGAAGTTTGCTTGTTCTACCAGACAAGTTTTGTTTGCACCTTGTAGATCAATTCTTTTGGAAAAATTCCTCTGTCCTTTGATCTCCATGCTTGGCCTTCTTGTTGTTCAAGATATCGAAAAGGATGAAATATAATTGGTTCATTTTGAAAGTATTGGGACAGTATGAATAAATAAATGTGTTGAAGACGATCAGTATTCTTTGTTAATCAAATGCTTATCTCTTCATTGCAGCTCAATCATTCGGGAAGAGCTTTAAATATTTTTCGTTTTTTAAAATTTGACACACGAATCCACATGATTAGATAGTAAGAAGTTTTTAATTTTCGAGGTAACTTTACTGTACTGTAGTTACGATGGAAGAGGCCTTAACAAGTTTCGTAAACTATTCGAGTACATAAGATCATAAATAACTTTTATTTTCCAAGGCAACTCTAGAATATAGCGCTTGTTTGCATTTGGTAATTCATTTATGTTTATTATTCCTTCAAGTTTGATGTTCTAGCTATTTATGCCAAAGAGACGATAAGTAACTTTTTTTTCACCTTTGAAGTGCGGAACTAATTTGCATCTGGAAGTTTCGACAGATAAGGAAAAATATACCTTGAAGTTCGCAAGCTAGTTAAGTACATGAAATGAGAAGTTACTAATGTGCTTCTGAAATAACTATATAATGCTCACCCGCATCAGCTATCTTAATTCGAAGATTCTTTGTTCTTAATTTCGATATTCGAGCTGATAAAATGATATAAAATACTGGTTCATTTTCGAGGTAACACCATCTTACAAAGCTCATCTGCATCTGGCATGTCAGATCAAATATTCTCTATTCTTGAAGTTTGGCATTCGAGGTGCTGGAGAAAATAAAATGATAAAAAACTGGTTCATTTTCGAAGTAACTCCATTATACAACACTATCTTCATCTGGTTGTCGATTAAAAGATTCTTTTCCTTCCTGAAGTTCGATATTTGAGTTTTTCTCGATTAGATTAGAGGATGATAAAAAAACTAATTCATTTTCGAGGTAACTCCACCATACAAAGCTCATCTGCATCTGGCATGTCAATTGTTGTGGAATAGTTTAGAGATTCCTTGTTCTCTAAGTTTGGCATGCTAGCTACCGGAGGAGATGACATGTGAGTCATGAGGGGAGATTCTCGCAAGCTGTCGAAGCTACAAGATTCTGTAATTGTTGGAAGAATTCTTTTAGGGACAGGTCTTCCATCACTGCCGTGCCTTGTAGCAGTTTTGCCACTCATGTCCCCAGAAGTATCCTTCTCCTGTGATCGTTTGGATTGTGACGAGGCGGAAGGTCTTGACTGAAAAAAGAACGAAGACATTTTGTCACTAGCTGAGCCTGTGCTAGATCGCCTTCCTGCTTTGCTGTCTTTCTTTGGCCATTTTTTGGGGGATGAATCGCTTTCTAAAGTCAGTTTGTCTTCCATTTCTTTATTGACTTTCACTTTGGCAAGAACACGTCTGACCTTAGCAGCGAAAGATTTGTTTATGGGAACATCATCGGCCCTGTAAAAAATTAAGGAAGAAGTAATAAATGTATTTCTGTACGTTGCAATATCAATGTATTATGATGGTAAGTTAACATCCATAATAATAATAAAAGAAAGAGTTATGTCTCTTACAACTCCAATACCTCTTGTCAAAGCGTCCTGGACATCGGATGCAAGTGTTAATTTTAGAATAATATCAGGTAAATATGGCATTGTTTAGTTTGTTCGGAAGAGACGTTTTAAAAATGAATAGATTTAGCATCAGACAATAGAGAGAGTTCGTAGTCTTGCATATTATCCTGTACGCTCCAGTACGTAAGTTGTTTTTTGTAACTATGTGTGCTCGAGAACTATTTTATACTCCGTTGTAAGTTAAAAAAAGAATATTGAGGTATAGGATTTAAGTAATCATCCAAGGCTGCAAATAGTACCATTTTATTTAGCTATCAAACTGTATAAATATGCTTTCAAAGCAATCCAAAAGCTTTTAAAAGTTGAACTCGTCGGACAGAAATTTAGTTCGTGCTATTTTTTGTACGCAAAAAGGCCATGCTACGTCATTTCAGGAATTGGCGATGTTGATATTCGTCCGCGCTTGGAGTTTGCCACCCATTTAGAGTGTACTTTGCAAACAGGCTCTCTCCATTGGGATAATGTTTTTTTTTAAACTTGCAACAGAGTATAGTACTTTTTTTAACGTTAACAGTGAACACTTTACAGACACTATGGGTGCACATACGTAGTTTTATCCAAATATTAAGATAAGTGAAGAGAACGTTCGCCTTTAATGAAGTGAACCTGGTTCGAATTCTAGCGATAACTGGTCGATACAATTTCGCTCCGACCACAGTGCTGACATGATAGTCGGGTCATGGGTTATAGACCTTATAGGTTTAAATCATTAATGAAAACACTTTTAAATGATAGTGATGAAAACGTTTTTTTTCAATAAAAATATTTGTTAAGTTTTACATTTATGGGTAAATTTTTATGTCATCTATCATTTTAGTCTTAAATAATACAAGATTCATTACCTAATGTCAATAAAATATTATTTTTCTTCATGTAAGTGATGGCGCACACAAATGTATTACGTCTTCAACACTAAATTTCAACGCCTTTAATAGTTTTAAAATTCAAATTAAAGTCTAATTTAAAAATGTTTTTCTTCATGCCATTAGTTTTAATCACACCGGTTTATTTAGGTTTATACACTTTGGTTGGAAGTAGCGCACTACAAGTAGTGAAACTACTGTAGTCGCTTCTTTTTTTCGTAGTTTATAGTGTAATGTGCTACTTTTTTCTAAAAAGGTAATGTAGTGAGTAATGCGATATAAAAAATAGTAGTTTGTAACGATTCTTGGCAATTACTTTTAACTTAGTACACCAGTGTTTCCCAAACTTATGACTTTTGTGTACCCTTTCTAAATTTTTCGTAATGCTGTGTACCACTAGTAAAAAAATGAGTGTATTTTTTACTATAAAAAAATTGCACAAAAGTTAAAAATCACAACTGGCTGTTGACACCACTAATTATTAACTGCAAACTCCGCAAAAAATAGCAAACAGAAAAATACGTAATCGTAAATTTTCATGGCTAGCTTTGTTTAAAATTTTCGTTTATTGCAAGATATTTCGCATAAGGACGCGTACCCTCGCTAAACTGTTCCCGTACCCCTGGGGGTACGCGTACCACACTTTGGGAAACACTGTAGTACACGAACAGGGTTCTAGCGAAACTCATTTTTCGAATTTGATGGGTGCAAATCTTTGAGGGTCTGTGAAAGAACGCACTTTTAAATGACAGTGAGTCAACAAGAATTGCGTATTTAGTGTCAAGCATAACTAATATTTAAACTAACCATTAATGAATGATAGATAATGTATCACTTGGGTCACACTTTCACAAGCGAATGGACACTCTTGAAACAGTGATGCTATTTCAAAAGAAAGAACCCTATTTTCGATGCACTTCATTTCTTAGAGGAAGTGAAAGAGCATTAATCACTTAACGAAATTGAAAGTATTTGATAATTAAATAATCTCTGTCAAGAAGGGCATAAAAAGGTGAAGACTAAAGGAACACATTCGAAAAAAAATGTTTTAGAATAACAAAATGGCTCATGTAAACATGAATAAACATTTCTAAATAATTCTTTATGTTTAAGTCAATTTTTTATTCGAAACCATTTTAAACATTATTGCGTGAATTAATTTCTCCAGTAGTATAAATTATACAGGTGTAAATTAATTTATCTTTGTAACCGTGTTACAAAGATATAAGTAACATTATATATTAGTAACATCGTTCTGTTTCAGTGAAAAATATACTTGCAAGAGACAACTTGTACAAGATAAATGTACAAAGGTATATTTTCATCGATTGAAGAAGTGTCCCTAGTGTGAAACGGATAACCAAGATGAATGGGTAACAAATGGTTGCAGAAAGGTTAGAATCGAGATAATAGAGTCTCTGTTTTTGGAATGTTCACGAACATATCTTTTGGTTGAACGACCCATAACATCCGCCTCAGAGGTTCAATAAATTGGATAAGGCAAGAATTATTTCAATGACACCGACCGGTGTTGTTCCTCAAATGTGAGAAGTTTCAGACATTCAACAATTCATTATACAGATTTTCTCCTGTTTTATTTCTTTTACGAACAAAGAAATAAAATAGAATTGTTTTTGAAAATATCTATTCTATTATCACTCTTTCAGAGGATTCAAACATTTTACTTCAATAACTTGTTAAACGTTTTTATTTTGTCCTTATCTGAAACAGTAATAAAACTGCAATATAATTTTGTCACTGTTGAACATAATGGATGTGGTACTATACACAAGAGTTTGAGTTCTTAAAGTGGGTGTTGCTGCCCCCAGAAGGCGCTGAAAACTTTTAGTGGTGTTAGGACTTTCTAGAGGACCAGTTACGGAAAAAAAATATTATTAAACATCGAGTACACTTTAAAACTAATAATTTTGTCTTGATTTGAAATTAAAAAAAAATAATGAAACTTTTACTTTTTATTCATCTTTTACATAATGTTACGATAGTTTTTTTCTAATAATAAATTGTTTAAACATTGTTTTGCTTTCTACCTTCGTTTGTTTTGCGAATTATATAGTTTAGTATCTCTTTTCTGCAATTATAATGCAATGATGAGTATTGTATAGCGTTACATTGTTGTTTACATCATTAGTAAAGACTTTTGAAACTTAAATGTTCTCTTTTTTCCTAGCTACGACTTGAAAGTTACCTAGTATAGACCAGTTTTTATTTTATTACCGTAGTTGAACAGCTGACCTAATTTTGAGTTTACGACCACTGATTTTCAACTCCGTAGCCTTGTAATTTTGAGCTCAATCCAGAAGACATGGGAACTTCTGGATCAAGTTTTGGGAGAAATTTACCTCCGTGGAGGAATTTTTGATGGAACCAACCCTCATTTCCTCCTGGTCGGTGGAGCTGAAACTTGGTAGTCTTAAACTCAAGAACTGACGACGGCAATAAAATAAAACCCTATTAGGACGGCGGAGGAAGAAAAAAAGCACTTTCCCAGGTCCACACGTACTAATACGAAGTTCTATTGGTCTAGGGCTACTAGAGTAGGAATGACTCATAAATAATACACTGAGCAGAAGCAGTCACTGGGTGATTCAACTCATCATAATTTGGTTCGACTATTACCTTAGTTGGGATTCACTGAAACGACGAGGCGAGGGTGGATCTTCGTAATGAATGTTCGGGGAGAGGAAATTATTTTGAGTCTTTTGGACTGCCAATCGGAAGGGTAGTCCAACTTCGACGCTAGAATGACGTCTTATCTTGGGATGTTTCTTGGTGGTCGCTGATGATGTTTCGATGGCCGCCAGATTCAGGTTGGAAGGAAATTCTACCAGCCACATGTCTTCCTCTTCAAACTTCACATCCGGACTCTGCAAAAAAAAAGTCTCTTAACTAAACAAGTTCTTAAAATATAGCTATAAACATGTATTTGTCTTTTTAAAATATATTGGATTAAAATATGTTTCGGTGTTTAACCAACGCTACTTTAATATGTTATTAATTCCTAATGATGATCCGAAGGCAACACTGCACGATACCGCAATTCAAATCAGAGAGTGATGGTGGAAGCAAACACACGGCCTTCGCACCACGCTCCCCAACCACCCAACGAGGCTCGGATTTCACGGGTACTGAAATTATCGGAGACATTATATTAAGGTGAATTCGGAACCACTAAACCACGATTGAGGGAAGTACAGAGATCCATTCTCTAGCACAGGGAATCGAATCCTGGTCCAAGTCCTGAAAGGAGAAGGCTCAATTTACCACTTTGGCTGTGCAGTCAATATAAGTTTGTAAAATATTTCACTATGTTTAGAAAACAATGAATTTTTTGACATCTTTTATATAAGTTTGTAAAATAAGTCAAACCTTTAAGATTGAATTTTGGAGCGTGAAGATCCGATCATTAGATCAAAAGTTATTCAGGCTAGTCCGTTTTTTATTTTGTGCACTGAAATAAGGTTTAAATTCATTGTAATTTTGATAACGTCTCAAAATGAACCATATTAATTAAAAGATTAACCATATTAAAGAACCATATTAATTGAAAGTTTAACCATATTAAAGAACCATATCAATGAACCATATTAATTCGAAACTCCATTTAGAGTTGGATTAGTTTAAGCAATTCTAAGGAAATGAGAATATTATAAACGCATTAATGCTGTTTTTCGAGGCTCTGTCGCCAAGGAAAATAAAAAAGAAAAGCCATAGTACCTTACACTTGAAGCTATGCAATGCTTTTAAACTATATATTTAATAGTGGACTTTAAAACAGACAAATAATTTAAATATTTTAAAAGTTATTAAACTTTTTCAAAAATCGCCAATTTGGTGACATTTTTTCCCCTGGATGAAAACTATCAAAATCACTGCCTTATTCTCAGTTTTTGCAAATTTTTACGAACCCAGATAATGCAGCATTGGAGTAAATTTTTAAATATTAAAAAATTGGACTATGAACGCTTTTCATTTTCACAAAACTGTGGCTTTTCTCCATAGTGTCGTTTTCGCCATTTTCTAAATAAGCACGTTGACTTTAGATAGACTAAACTTGATCTCATGAGTAACAGTTGCAAATTCAAATTAGTTATAAAAATAACATATTAATCTAAAAAATAACATCATTTTATATTACGACGGAGCTTTCGAAAAACAGCCTAAATAAGGGATGCTGAGTACCAAGTCTGGAGATGAGGGTGACTCTGCTGAATCTCCAGATGGTCTGTTTGCAGGAGAAGACTCCTTCGCTGGTGAAATGGTGAGTTTGATCTCTTTTGGACGTGCTACTTCTTTTTGATCCACCTATAAACAAAAATAAGTACTTATTTTGACAAACTTGATTACATTTGTTACCAGTTTTTCTTTTCAATACAAATTAGGATTGGAATACTGAGTGCTTCTCAGTTACACGGGCCATGAAAGCACAAGTTAGTGTTTGAACGACGCTGCTTTACATAGTTCACAGGCTACCGATGTAACACGTTGGAATATAAGATATGGCGATTATGAACTATAACAAAACTTATCGAATACAATAGTATCGCGACCGTTATCGATTCAAACATTTCTCTCGTACGATAATATTGTGCCTTTAGCGATAATATAATACATCGAAAAGATAATTTGGCAAACATTATACGTAATGATAATTATTGAATGTTTTTTTTAATTTTTAGAAGTATCACTTGATACGCTGGAGTGTGCAAACACTCCACGCAAGCATACTGGGAGAATAAACATTGAACATAAATTAACATTTAATTAAACATGCGACATGAAAACTTTAAGAGATTATAAACGAAAACATTTATAAACAAACATTATTGAATGTAACAACGGGGAAAAACATTGGCCAAGTAACGGTTACTTTAACCGATAAGTGCCTAATTCAGAGTACAAGAGCCAACAGAGCATTCACCTTCCAATGAGGTGAACCGGGTTCGAATCTCAACGATGGCTGATTGATACTAATTCCGCACCCGGCTCGCGCCAACCTCAGTGAAGGCGGAAAATATTCTCAGCGGTAGAGGGATTATGGGTTGGAGTTCCCTTGCCATCAGGCTAACCGAAGGACGTTTTCCTCTCCGTGTAACGCAGATGCGGGTTAGTTCCATTAAAGAGTCCCCCACCCAATTAGACAAATTTCACCTAATTCTTGAAGTTTCCTTGTCTTCTGGATTGGGGTAAAAATTTACAAGGCTATTAGTAGTCGTAAACCCAAAATTGGCTGGACTGTTCAACGACGGTTATAAAAGAAGAAAGAAATCAGAGTACAATGTGTGGCAAATTAATGCCGAGAGCTGAGATAACAGTTCTTGAAAATATAATCTGAATTACATATCCGCATTTATGTTTCCAACTAATCACCACCTGCTCTTCTGTACTCTGCAGCGAAAGTTCTAAAAACACCTCTTTAAGTCCTTCCACGAAGTATTCTTTAATGTCTTCAGTAATTTTAAACCTCGTTCCCTTAGTAAGTTTTTCTGTTAAGATGTACGCATGTTCCAAGAGATGTCTGAAGAGTTGGGCGAATCATTTCCACAACCCCCTAAACCAAAAAGATGCAGGTTAAAAGATGTTGAAGACATTAAGAACGTCCCAAATTGAAAAACATTAAAAAAAAAAGACGTTAGAAGTTGGTTCTAAAATTTTTTACAATTTTCTCTAATTGCTCTAAAATGAAAAGTTGTTTAATAATCTAACTAAACCATTTACTAAAAGGAACAAGGTTCAAGGTTTTCGAAGTCATTACGGGGACACAACACAGTTACATTTTCAAAGAACATTATTGCAATTTTTTTATTCCTTTTAAGATTATTGTACCAAATTATTGATTTGATTTTCGTGAAAATGTAAAAGTTAGTGCATAATATGTCAACGCGACGCAGAATGCGCTGTGACATGTATGAACAAGTAAACTTACATGCTCAGTTGATAAATTCAGTTGATAAATGGATTATCAAAATATTTTTGTGAAATACAATCATTTTAACTACTTTATTGAAATAATTTGTTTAAATTATGTAAGAAAAATATTGAATGGCTACTTTCAATACAAATAACTGAAATTGTAAGTTACGTAATCATTTTTAAAAAAGGTTGCAAGGGGTTTTGGAACAAATAGAAATAAATGAAGGCTCAGCAGCTAAAGAATATGCTCAAAATGAAGATGACTACAGGCTGTTACTCTAAAAGCATATGAAGGTAGACAGGCTAGACAAAAAGGTTAAACTAGCAATTAAAACAGCTTAAAATTATGGCATCTTATGAGCCTAGTATTGATGAATTACTTGCAATTGTACATTTTTGTATATGGATTATTGATCACAAAAATTTAACGCCATTTCTTCGGAACTATGTTTCCCTTATTTGCTGTATCTCTAACTAGTACAATTTTCAACCGATTTACTTCAAATTTTGACACAATGTTTACAATAAATATAGTTTTCAATGCAAGTAGAATCCCTACGAATCCCCAAAATTTTAATTCGGTTGACTGGTTTTGAGTAATCCAAGAAAATGTCATTTATTTTTAGGTCTATTTAGATTTATTTTCAACGCACTATTTTGTAATAAAAATCTTTTGTGCCACGAAAACGATATTCATGTAGTTTAAAAAAAAATAAAAACGAAATCAAATTTGGATGACTTTTTCAACTTATACTTACAGCATAAGTTATTATTAATTTAATAGAATAAGTAATAAACATTGTACTATACAAGCGCAAATTTTTGAAATTTTACATTTGTATCATGATAAAATGAAGATTAAAATAAGTACAACAAGATAAAAAAAATGTATTAAATTTATCACAATCACTGCAAAATTTATAAAAATATCCTTCTTTTTTCAGGCTTACGAAGAGCTTCAAAGTTTTTTCTAAAACTTTTATATTATTCTAATAAGTTGTTCTAAAAATGATGTCAATTTATATGCTGTAGGAACATGGTTTCAGAATGGCGAAGTCATTAAGAATGTCAGAATTGAACAACATTCCGAGCTAACACTTTAAAAGGTGTTTCTAAAATCTTTACACCCAAGTACAGTGGCACATTATGACAGGTGGAGGTTTCTTCGAAAGATATTAAATGGGTATGTAATCCAATAGAATATTTTCAAGAGTTATTTGATCATTTCTGAAATTATAGCCGCACATAGAAAAATGTAGAGAGTTGTTCAAATTTAATAAAAACCGCTGACCTCTTGCGAATCTAAAATTCGATTTTAACATAGGGTGAGTTACATATTTAATTTTTAATATTATGGTGAAGATGTAGGTTCTAAGGAATTAGGTAGCTTCAAAGTTTAGACATTGACAGAAAATGAAGATCGGGTTTCGCCTTTATTTCTTATCAGTGAGTTATATATCGGCAAAATTTATAAATCAATACCACTTATTTAATCGCTTTTGGCATTTGTACTCTTGAGAATAGTATTCTTCGTACTATGGAAAAACGCGCCACGGGCAAAATCATTTTTTTAATCCTCTTTTATGGACATGAATTGGGGACGGGATAGCCTATTTGTTAGGATATTGGGCTCATGTCCGTGAGAAAGTGAGTTCGAATCCCACCGACCGAAGAATACCCGTGCATTAAATGGTGACTGGTGCGGGTTAAATCTGTCGGGGTCACAAAGTCCTCCAAGTTCCCATAACAAATCAATACCTCTGGAGGTACTGAACTGGAGATTGATCGTTCTCTGGTTAAGATTATCTGGTTAAGATCAGGCTAATATTAAGATTTGTGAATGAATGAATAGAGTATGATTGGATCCTTCCTGTAAAATGGACTGTGACGTGTGTGTGTGACTGAAGTCGTATTCTTGGAACTGTGCACCACTGGAAAAAACAGAAACTCACCCGATGCCTTAAGAATTCACTTGATTTTCCAAGCAGCCTTGCTGGTATTGGCAAGTGGCAAAAGTAACAACAACAACAAAAACATAAACCGCTCTTCTCCCTCGGTCTTCACATGTTTCCAGATAAAACTAATTTTCCAGTCCTGTGCATACTGCTGATGTGAAAAATTATTGTGAACATAAAATTTCGGTACCCATTTTCATAAAATTTACATAGTCTTCCAAATTTACATAGTCGTTTCAATTGGATTTTCGGACAATACATAGCATGGAATTGAAAAAAATATGTAAATGCTTTTGAGTAATTTTGCACTTTAGTTGATTTTTGCGAATAACCCTTCAGTGCTTCTATCGGTAGATTCTAAAACTTTAACATAAGAAATCTTCCCTTTTTTTCCAAAAGACATTTTTCTCTATTAATTCTATTGCAAACCATTCTCAACACCCATCCAATATAAATTTTGCTTTGCTGAATTGACTTGTATTTTTGTGAATGACTATTTTTTGTTCCTTTTTTTCATCCGATAGTAAGCATTTAAATCTTATCAATATAATATTTATATGAATGATGTTTTCTACACCAGGGTGCGCTGCGAGCTCTTTACTGCCCATACTTCCTGGTTATACTGTTTCCGATGTATTTTGGAGCCACGTGATCATTGGTATTTTGAAACTCTCTTGAGTAGCATTTCTTGTAAACTTGTATTTGTTACCTGGTTTATTATTTGTGTTTTAAAAAAAAGAATCGTTATAAAAATAGTCATTCATGTCTTTTCAAGATGTAAGAATCGTCATTTGAAAAACAGAATCGTTACCTTGTTAACTTTGAAATTTAAACCTAAATGATGCTTGAGCAATATCCTAACACTTACGCATTATTTTGCTCGGCTTGCAGCAAGAACAGCAATAAATAAGGAAAAAGAGGTCAAATCAAAACAGCCAAAAATCGAGTTCTTTCTAAATCTAGCAACCAATTACTTAATGTCACTGATATCTTATGAAATACAGCAGATTTGAGCTCAGAAATTATATTAAATATTTTTTTTTATTAAAAACAAAATTATCTGTTTGGAAATATCGCAGATTGAGCTGTAGTAAGCAGCTGTATACTTTTTTAACCGAAAGTAGAGCAGGTCAAGAGCTCGAGATTGTTGTTGTTTACATTTACATTGAAAACACCATCCATTGTTTTACTACCATTTTAAGTAAACATCTATATTTTTACAATTTTCCTTTCTTAATTTGAAAACCTTTCTCACACTTTATGAATAAAAAAACTTATTTCGCTTTACCGAACTAATTTTTTTCTGAGAGCTTTAGGAACAAATCTAGAATAAATATTAAACAACGGAGCAGTGTATTATTTCTTATTGTCTTAACCAAAAATTCATTTTTTTATTGTTTAACCGAATTTATTTTCTTAACATAAACATGAGTAAAATACCAATTCTATTGTCAATCATTTTCTACTCCTTCTAAATAAACATTTTGCTTTTTTTTTTACTGAATTAACTATTCCTTTCTAAATAAATCTATTCTTTTCTAAATAAATATAACTTTTTAAATAGTGACGAGATACTAAAAAAATATCAAAATTTAATTTTTAAATTACCTTATTGTGTTATTAAAAATATTCTTTAAATTTCATTTATATATTGTAGTTATAAATTCTTACGCGTTGAGTTATTATCCTATATGTCACTGCACAGAGTGCACGCACCACCCTGAACAACTTTTGATCTCATGATCAGACCATCACATGCTAGGACTCGATCTTAAAAGTTTGAGAGGGTGACCTAAAATATGCTAATGAGTTAGTGCAGACGATATTTTAAGTTACGAAATCGAACATAAAAACGTACTTTCTCTGAATAAACCTACCTTATTTCTCACCTCCAAAATATAGGGGGGGGGGTAGCCGCAATCTGAGAAATATGGTTTCCACAGTTTGGTGAGGAAAGAGGTCCAAAGTTTGTATCCCTTCATATTAATTTCATTCTTTTTTGCGCATTTCTCGAGAGCTTTTTAACCGAATTCAAAACTCTATGCACACAATTATAAAATTCGTTTAGTCAAATATAATTCCGTGCAGAAAATAGCTTTTAAGGAGTATTTTATTTTATGACCGCCGTTGAACAGCAGACCCAATTTTTTGGGTTTACGACTACTAATGCTCAACGCCGTATCCTTGTCATTTTGAACTAATCCAGAAGACAAGGAAACTCCTGGATCAGTACTCCCAGAGGTATTGATTTGTTATAGGAACATGGAGGACTTTGAGACTCGACAGATTTAACGTGTATCAGTCCCCATTTACTACACGGGGAGTCTTCGACCGGCGGGGACCCAACTCACGAACTCTTGGACATGGGCCAGGCACCCCACCGAACTGGATATCCCGGCCTAGTAGCGACTTAAGGAGTATTTTTTTTTTAAATTTTTATTTTTATTTTTTTATTTATTATTAATTAATAATAGTCGAAAAACTTTGGATTATAAGGAATAAAGTTTCTTACATAATTTTAAAGAATATAATTTTACATGCCGAAGTACAAAGTTTGAGCGAAATCGGTCGAATAGATCCTAAGAAATCGAATTTTAAAGATGCCGTGTTTTTAAAATTAGATTTTTCAGGAACTATTCGAACGATTTTGCTAAAACTTTGTATTTTGACACGTAAAATGACATTATTTAAAATGATGTAAAAATTTTATACTTCACAATTAAACATTTTTTCGACACTATTTTTTGATGGAATTATCGCTGGATGAACAACTTCCATTATTTGTGTGAAACTTTTCTTAATTCCCTTAAAAAAATATCGAGACGCAGAAAAAAAAATTTAAATTAACATTAAGGGGTCCAAAGTTTGCACCACTCTCCTGACTATAGAGACCCTATTTTTCGCAGATTGCTATATTTTGAGGGTCAGTGATCCGAATCTATCGAAAAAAAGGTATTTTTATTCAGAGAAAATACATTTTTATATCTGAATTCGTAACTTAAAATAGGGTCTGAACTAATTAATTAGAATATTTGAGGTTACCCCCACGAACCTTCAAAACTTAAGTCCTAGAACGCGAAGATCCGATTATTAAATCAAAAGTAATTCAGGGTAGTCATTTTTTATTTTATTTTGCGCACTGTGAACAAATTTAAAATAATTAAATATTTTCAATCAGTTGTACTTCGTAAAAACTTTTAATGAAAAAAAAAAGGTTGCTTTCTTTAGATTCTGTGACTTATCCAAAAGACGTTAAAAGTAACTTCTACTACATCTTCTTCTCTTAAAGTTTTATCGTTTCAGAAAAAAAGAAATTAAAGTGAAAAACCTCCAAAAAAGTTCTTCTTAATCAAAGAGATGCATTTACTGAGAGATTCTTAGAAAACAGCGATTTGGCTGAGTTTTTTCTTATCCCGTTCTTAAAGGATAAAAATCCAAGGGGAGCAGTACTTTTTCAGTGACATCGATTTTCTTGTATGAGAGTATTTTCACGTGTGTGTGTGAGAGAGCACATATAACAATTATCTTGAAATTTTGAAAAAAAAACTTCATACAAAAGAAATCAAAACAATTCCTTATATGATTTATTATAAATCTCTTAATAAACGAAAAATTTTTTTTTTCCGTTCATTTCTTCTTACTAAATTACACACTCTGTATTCCTTAGGATAATTTTTTTTAAAGTACACATGATTATTTTTCAAATCTAGGTAATCGTCTATTTTTCATAACGATTAACCTATTGACAAAATTTTCTTACGTTAAAATAAAATAATTGCCTATTTTGTTAACAAAATGTTTTTTTTGTTTCTGTGGAAAATATCGTCATATGAAATTAAGAAAAAAAACTACGATTAATGAGGAGTAATTACTGGGTTTGGTGTTCATTTAGCATTTTTTAAAGGATCCATCTTGGGGAATACAAGCCTTCTTTTCTCTCTTACTCCTTTTTTTCAATTTTAGTATAAACAGGGGTCAATCCAGATTTTTTGTAAAAAACTCTAGTTTATTAAATTTATGAAAAATCCGAATTTTGCGATTCTAAAATTACCATGAGTCGGACTTTGTTTTTATGAATAAACACGAAAACTTTGTGTTTCAATCAGTTATGCCTTTAAAATTAAAAACGTCATTAACACCATTTTTCAAGTAAATAAATAAATAAATGATGAAATAATAAATAAATAAATAAATTAAATAAGTGAAAGGTCTATTTTTCAAAAACAAAATATTGTAAAAAGTCCTCATTTTAAGGTAACAAATTTTATAAAGGATCCGTTTTAAGGATGAAATATTTCGTAAAAGGTCCGTTTTAATGACAAAATTATTGTGAAGTATCCGTTAACAATCTCAGTTTCTTTCAAAATGAGGGAATTAAGAAGATCAACATGGAGTAACAATGTTATGACATTCGAAAAAGTTTGATAACTATCAAATGAATATAAAAAATGTTTAAAAATACTTTTTGTATGGCATATTCTTCAGTTAAATGCTTTTTTCTTTAAGAAAGGAACGCGATTTTAAAAGAAATATAAAAAAATGCAATTTTTCTAGTTTAATCATCTTTCTAGTATTCCCTAAATTTCTTCGCAGAAAATTTTAAGCAGTAACAAAGATTTCATTTAAAATTACTTGTAACAATTGGGACTGCGTTTATAGTCTCTATTTCTGATGGAAATGAAGGTCTTTGGAAAATACGGTGCTTTGCCACGATTTTTCAAATATATCAAACTGTTTCTTAGCACTGTTTCCAGATATGGGTTTTACAAGTTTTCAAAATTGACGCTAGATGGCTGCACAATGCCCAGAAACATCCTATTAACTACATAGTAATCCACAATAATTAACTACATGCTTATTAACTAGATGGTGTTTTTCACAAAAAGTACTTCCTTGAACAATTTAAATTTATGTTACTCGAAGATTTTACACTGTTAAGAAATTTGCCGCCTTTTTTTGGTGCTGAAATAATCTCATATACACGGGTTTTTGCAAATTTTAGAAATTTATTATTCTCTAATTTTATTATTATTTTTTTAAATTTTAATGAATAACTTAAATACACTTCAATATATTAAAAAAATAAAAACAGTCGTACTTTTTGAGCACGGGTTGATATCCCCTTATAAGTCAAGAATTGGATATTCCTCTTCGTGATTTATAATGAAATAATTATTTTTTCTTTCGCAACATTTCAAATAAAAAAAATTATTTCTGTAATTATGTATCTAAAATTAAATTGTATCCCTCTCGTTGATTTAAATACTAGTTCAGATCTTTCCTCTATTTATATGTAATCATACAAACACTTTTAAAAAAGGATGACTTTTTATTCAACTACGCTTATTTGTTATTAAAAAAAGATAATCAGAATATGAATATTTTATAGAAGATGGACGTCCTCCGGAGAATTTAATTTTCAAAGCAGCGTGTCTCCCTACTTACAATTCAAATCGAAATTCAATCTTGGTATGTTAGAATATAAATCTCCTTTCTAAATAAAGCGAAATTCAGTTTAATAAAAGTTAGCGACTTTTTTTCTTCTTCAAATGATTTAATATTCATTCAAAAGTAAAAAAACTATTTGAGTTGAGCAGAATATTTTGCGTTTCGACAAACGGATATTGAGTCATTAAACATTGATTAAATTGAAAGCATACATAAGGTTAATATTTTATTTACACATTCTTTTGAAATACACCCGAAAAAAAAACTTCTACAAAAATCATTTAGGACATAATTAGGAAATTATATTTTCTTTTCGGTCGATGAATAATTTCTAATTTTACTAAAAATGGTGTCGCAGTTTTCCATTGTTGTCATATACATTTTTATTGGCTGGAAAATTACATGGCAGTTTCCCACATTCATTTTTATATTGTTTTGGTTGTCATCAGCATAAAATTGATATAAGTCATTAAGTTATTGTTCCCATATAAATGATTTTGTTTCCCTCTGAACCATTCTTCACCGAAAAAGGCCTGAGACAGGGTGATTCCCTTTCTTGCCTGCTATTTAACATAGCTTAGGAAAAGGCTATTAGAGACTCTGGTATCAACACAAATGGAACAATCTTACAAAGAACTGTCCAACTACTCGCTTTTGCTGATGATATCGACATAGTTGGAAGAACAAAACGCTCAGTCATTTTTGCTTACGTTTTTTTACGCTATTGTAGCGCTTGAGAGTGCGGTGAAGGAGATGGGACTAGTTATAAATGCAGACAAAACCAAGTTTTTGATCGCAACAAATAAAACTCCTGATCGATCTCCTCTGGAGATAATGACTTACTCTTTTGAAACTGTTAACCAGTTCAAGTACTTAGGAACCTTGATCTCTAGCCACAACAACCTGAAAATCGAAATAAATAACAGAATTTTCATGGCTAACAGAAGTTTCTACAGCCTCAGAAACCAACTCAAATCCAAGTTCATCAGTGTGAAGACAAAGTTAAACATCTACAAAACTTTAATCAGGCTTATAGTTACGTATGGAAGTAAGTGCTGGACCCTAAACAAAACAGAGGAGGAAAAACTGTTAATTTTTGAAAGAAAAATTTTGAGGAAAATCTTTGGATCTCTTCAAGAGAATAACGCAAGGAGAATTCTTTACAACCACGAAATTTACAAAAAATATGACAAATTCGGTGGGACCGACATTGTGAGAACTATTAAAGCATCACGCATTAGGTGGCTGGGCCACCTCTTCAGAAATTCTGATGCCGTCCCTGCCAAAAAAGTGACTTTTTCCACAATTCAAGGGACGAGACGTAGGGGACGACCACCTACAAGATGGATAGACGACGTTGAAAAGGACCTCAAGCTATTGGGAGTCAACTGATGGCGGGCCGTCGCACCGGACAGGGCCAGATGGAGGAAAATCTGCGAGTCAGCCTTGGCCTGTGAAAGGCTGTTGCGCTTATGAAGAAGAAGAATTTAAACTTACCTGCTCTGTTATTATTACTTTTTTGATTTCGTTCGATTTCTGGATTACGAGTCATACAAGGATTGTTTGTATTATTATTATAAGCAGAATAATGTAATTCCACGTTACATTTCAAGATAAATTTATTTAAATCAGAGTCTGATCTTATTATTAAGCTTTTTACAATTATAATTTTTTGGTGCAAATTATATTAATTTATTATTAAGAATTATGGTTAAAGTGATTCGCTAAATGATTTACAACTTCACTTTCAGCTTCATGCACAAAGCGATGAATGTAAAAATTGTATTTAAAGTAAAATTGTCCGTTTGGTAAGCAAAAATATTAAATTACTGTTGTAAACTCACCCAATTTGTAAAAAATACTATACTTTTAAATGTTATTTCAAAAAATGATTGCTTAGAAAAATGATTTATGATGTTTACTTATAGATCTTAATAGTATCACATGGGGAATATTTGGACCTGAGAATTGGAAGTACAAGTGTTCCCTTTAGTAATGCCGAGAAACAACAATTATCGCGAAGTAATCATCGAGGTTGATGAGCGTCAGCGTCTAGTTTAAATATAATATGTTATCGCTGAAGTGTAGAAATCAGCTATTCTACTGATTATCTTGCTCATGTGCAGCTTAGCTAGGGTGATCTGCTAAAGTACCTAAATTCGCTTCTCAAATGACCTAGGTCACCTGTAAACTGTCTATATAATTTGGACATTACCTACTAGACCCCCGCTCAAGTGAAAATAAGATCCTTACTGGAACAGCGATTACTTACGTTTAAATTAACATAGTGTTATTTGTTGATGTTTATATTTGTTGATATTTATAATGTCATTATAAATATGAAATTAGTATCATAAGGGAAATATTTAAACGTTGGAATTGGCGAGACAAGCCAACACCTCCTAGAAGTATGAAGGCCTCAGCACGGATCAATTTAGTAGTCCGATGTGACGAAGTTAACTGCGCAGTTGATGAAAAATAAAAAATATGTCATTACGTTCGGGGCACTAAGCTGCGCAGTGGTTGGAAATACGATATATGTCATTACGTTTGGACTACTAAAGGATATTTATGGTAACCCGTGCAGAGGCCTACTCTTTTCTAGGAGGTGTTGGACAAGCGTTCTTTTTAAGTACAGATATTTCTAGTTGAATACATTCAACTGTTTTACGCCAAAAAACAGCAATTAATACGAAGCAATCATCGGTGAGAGAGTCAGAGAACACGGGACCAAGCCCCCTAGTAGGTTAGAAATTTTTTGTCTATTTTAGAAAGAATTTGGAAAATTTTAAAGAATTTTCCAAAGCAGTTTTTATATTTAATAATAAAAATAAAATGGTATTTATCGGTTTTAGGGAGCAAAAAGCCAAGTCCACGCCCCTCTCACCATCATTTAGAAGCGGAGCCAGATTCTGACTTTCACGCTTCACAGGAAATCAATAGTACACATATGTGTCGATAATATCGTTATCATTAATCATAACAATACATATAGAATCGCGATCATTAATGATAACTTTAATGATCGAATACTATAATATGGCGATCACTATCGATAAAATTACTTCTGAAATCGATAATATCGCATATATTACGATATAAAATACTGCGGCAAAAGCCAAACGGTTCAACATCTAATTGCAGAATGTCCTAAATTCTCGACACTCCGGGGGAATCATATTAACATCAGGGAACCAATCGAAAAGTGGTGCAGAACAAAACAACAGCAACAAATCATTAGAGAAATTATTAAAAGCACACTAGAAGATACCATTACAATGGACGATCCGATGGACCCTATACACTTAGGTTGACTTGATGTCTCCCCTCAATACCTGAACTGCCAATCCACTTCTATTTTAACGCGTCATTCCCCTTTTATATTTTTCAAACTTGAGCATCCTGGGGGACTCCGTTGGTCTTCTGTTCTATCTCCTCAACACTAATTTTAATTCATCTTGCTGTTTTTACTCACTTGTATATTCGCTTTTAGCGTTTTTATCAACAAAAATAGACGGGAGGGGAAAAAAGAAGAAAGTTTTTTATTTTTTATTTATTGTATTCATATTTTTAATTGTCTTGTTTTATTTTAGATGTTTATATCTTGTAACTACTAATTATGTATTGTAACACATACTGTATTCTCTGTAACTTTGTTGGGGTCTTCAATACTATTGTAATTTGGCTCAGTATAAGGGTGGGTCGTCGGCTTTAAGCACTATATGGCGGCCCTCCCAGCTGTTGGCATATGACTCTTGTATTTTATGCACTTTTTGCTTTTTATGTTCTTTTCTGTTTTTACTTGGCTTTAATAAACATTTACCCGTATGCCCTGAATTGGGGCAGGTCGGGGTAAATATTTTCATATATTACGATATAATTATTGAATACGATATTACGATGAGTGGCGATAAATTTTATTTGGGTAACAAAAATATTAGCTGATGTAAAAATAACATCAATAAATTTATTTGGAAAAATATCGCGGTATAGAGTATAAATGTCTATATTTTTTGAAAGTACATCGCGATAAAATTCGTTAATTATCAGTTATAGGATAAAATGCACGCATTGGCGTTAATGCGGGAAAACAGTTGCCAACATATTATACAGAGGTGAGATGGGCTTAGCCCGAGCTCGGAACCAACGTCGACTCGGGGTCGTTTATTAAAAAAGTTTTCATGAACTTTAATATAGATTAAATTTTCACGAACTTTAAGATAAAATTTTGATGAACTTTTTTACTATTTTTAAGCAAACGTTTGCTCCAGTTATTAAGTATAAAAAAATGTGAAATATGTAAGGTATAAAAAGTGAGAGATCTGTTACTTCTGTTGATAACTTTTGTTTTATGAGGCTTAAGTTTAAGATATTTACCTTAAGATTTAAAAAAAAAAAAGCATTTTTGTTTCAGTCATTTTGGAGTTTCCATCTGTACTATATAGAGCGTTGGGCATTCTTCCTTGACCGGTCGATGTGAACAAAATGCAGTTATAATAAGTGTGGTGAAGTGTGATCTTCGAGATTGAACGAGAAGGTCACGGGTGAACTTATAACGATTCGACGACACTATGAGAGATTATATTTAGCCTGATAGTAAAAAGTAATATTCAATGTGTCGAGAATAACATGAAAAAAGCTTCCATTAGGGGTTGGCGAGCGTTAGCGAGCAGATTCAGAGCCTCTAAGTATATCGCAGTTTTTGTACGTAAAAGTACGTTTGAATAGAAAGGGTAAACAGAAACGTAGAACAATTCTTTTACTTTTTTAATTAATATCACATGTATTTTGAATATTATTAATATTTAATAATGTAATTTTCATTTATTGTTGTTGTTGTCGTAGTAAGGCCAGTTATGCTATTGTTCTTGTTTGCCAGTGGCTCCCTCTATGGCCAAGAATTTGACTTCTGCCACACCCGTACGTCACACCCGTTTACAGGGTGGGCTCGTTTATACATTTACAGATCGTAATTTTGACCCGAACCAGAAAACGATCAATATCCAATTCAGTACCTCAGAGGTATAAATTGTTTATGGTAAAGCGGAGGACTTTGTGACCCTACAGATTTAACGTGCACAAGTTAGCATTTACTACGCGGAGAGTCTTCGGCCGGCTGGATAGCGCCATACCAACCAGGCTATCCCGGTCCCTTTTTTCATATATTAATGTACATTTTTTCTAAAGATTAGTTATTCCCATACTAAGCACAGAATAAATTACCCGATGCATATTTCGGGCTCGGGTGTTTTGGGATTAAAATTCTTCGGACTCAGGCGGGCTCGAAATTACAAAGGTGAGCCCGAACTCATCTCTAGTGCTGTAACTAATAAGTAACAATGAAATAAAATGAATATTAAAAAAAAAACAGTAAAATTTAAATTATTTTTATGGGTGATTTCTCAAAAAGTAAACTTTTACTTTTGACAATTAGGAAAAATTCTTCACATAACTAACATAATGTTGATCAGTTTTACATAAAGACCATCCAAATCAAAGACCGGCATTTAAAAAACTTTAGAAATAAGAATTAATGAGAGTTCATGTAAAAATATCATTACTGTCCTCTCACTTAAGAAACATAAGAAGTAAATATTAATTGTTCTCATGATTAATAAGTAAATATAAAAAAACATTTTAAATAATATTTAATTCAAAATTTAATTACTTTTTTTTTAAAGATTGTATCTACAACTTTAAGGAAATACTATGAATTTTGACTTTTTTTATTGCAAAAACATCTTTGTAGTACGCATATTTTTTTATAACTTTAAGTGAGGCCACATTTGAAAGCAAACACATAATATTTTAATCCCAAAATTCTTGTTTGTTACTCTTAAATTTATTTTTGTGGACGAGGACAGTTATTAAAAAAAGGGTCAGTAATAACAATAAACTGGAAAAACAATATTTTTTGAAATTTCAAGACATATTTTTAGCTGAACTACACCATTTACCCTAAAATGATTTAAAAACAAAATGGTAGATAGTTTTTGTTTTGCATTTTAAAATACATGGTAAATATGGGTAGAAATTGGCCTCGGTGGCATTTTTTAAATGATACGCAATTTCAATTTTTTGCATATCTTGTGCTTACGACCCATAAAATCTTTCTTCCAAACGGCAAAGTAAAATTTTAGTAAACTTTTCACTCGGGCAGGTTTTTTTCTTGATTTACTTTTTTTCATCTCCTATATTTAAAAAAATTATCTAACATTAAGAAATGTCAACGACTAAATTAAAAATGAAATTACAAAATTCTATATTACGTCATTTTTAAGCAACTAAGTTTTTATCTATACTTTTAATTTTTTAAAATCAAATTACAATCACAAAATACAGAAATTAATGTTAGATATTAAAATTATAACTTAAAGCAAGTGGGCAATTTTTTCGCCTTATTCAGTTCTTAGAAAAAGTGTAAAAGGAACACAAAAATGCCGAGTAAAATTTTAATGGAAAATTTGAAAAATAAATATATAAAAATACAATTGAAATTGAAATTTTTATCTTAATTATTTTGGATATTCAGTTTCATTTTTTAAAGTTAATGTTTCGATTTCCTAAAGCAAAGTATAGTTGGATCACATAACAGAATGTATTCATAACTATCTAAAAATTTATAAATAGATTAATTTAATTTTATCTCAATAATATTAACAATAGAAACAAATTTGCTCTTAAATTCTAAAATTTAGTATTCGTATGTTTCCTAACAATGTTTTTATGGTCAAAATAATAATGTTCTTTTATTATTGTTTGAAATATGACAAAAAAATAGAAACCAAATAAGTAACAACATTAAAAAGGAATCAAACACATTAAAAATTTTCCCTACAGTAAAGTAATTATAGATCCTTCAATAATTACTGTCCTCTTTAAGTGCATTTCTGGTGGGGACAGTAATTACAGAGATAGTAATTACAAAACAATAGTTTTTGTTAAATAGCCGAGAAATTATTTCCCTCCCTTGAATAAAACTATACTTATTTCATAAAAGAAAATTATTTCATTTAGTACAAATCAAAATTTTTTTACTTTTTAAATTTTCTGAGAAAATTAGGTGGGTCGTAATTGCATTTAATTAAATCACCCATGTATTAAGATGAAATTAAGCTTCTTGAAACTAAAAGAAATGGTACTGCAATTGAACTTTATTGCTCTGTTGGGAAGACTGTTTTTTGTAGTCTGAAATTTTTTATTTTATTTAACTAGAGCCATATATAGTGTTTAATTGGCACTTTTCGTGCTCGGGGGTGTAATTTTACAAAAATTGGGAACATATACTAAATGATGTGTGGAACAAAATATGCACATCATTCTGAGAATATTGATCAAACATATTCAAATCGGCAGTCGTACTACATAAGAATATGTTTACATTCATCGTTCGAACATTTTCATACTATAGTAATAATATAGTATATGTAGTGAGTAGCAATAGTAGTTTCATGAACCGTGGTGGCTCAAAGTATTGAGTTTTCACCTTTCAATGAGGTGAACAGGATTCGAATCACAGCGATGGCTGGTCGACACGAATTCCGCACCTGATTCGCACCGACCACAGTGTTGATGTAAAATATCCTCAGTGGTAGAGGGATCATGGGTTAGAGTCCCCTTTACCGTGGAAGGTTTTCGTGGTTTTTCTCTCCAAGTAACGCAAATGCGGGTTGGTTCCAACAAAACGTCCTCAACGGAGGCAAATTACACTTAATACTTTATCCAAGAGTTCCCTTGTCTCCTGGATAGGATTCAAAATTACAAGGCTCCGGAGTTGAATATTAGCAGTCGTAAACCCAAAAATTGGGTTGGCAGTTCAATGACGGTTACAAAATAAAATAGTAGTTTCATAATATAGTAAATTACTTAAAAAGTTCAGTTAGGGACGAGGAACAGTAATGACATGTTATTTATATTTTAGCTTAAAAAATGTAATTTTGTAAATGTAAAAATTGTTTTATACTCTGTGGAAGTAATTCAAGCAAAACATACTATTGAATAACGAAACTAAATATTTTAATGAGAAATATTGCTTAATCATGTAAAAGTTAACAAACTGAGAAAATTATATAGATAATATTGACGACAAAATTAGTAAAATTTACTTATCGAGATTTATCAATATTATAATATTTGCTTAAAGTTAATTAGGTGATTGAGAGTTTGCGGTGCCTAAAGGTTTTCAATTCTATCATCAATTAGTACCACGTGACTATCAGTTTAGGCCCTAACCACAGACTCAGCAGGGGGTTTACCTTTCTCCCTGTAAAACTGCGCAAGACTCCCAGTGAGTTCGGAAATTCCATTTTATAAGGTAATCGGAGGGAGTGATTTTTGGGGAAAATTATAATACTGTTGATGCTCAAAAAAAGCGTTGCAGATTATGTTTAACTCTATATAAAAATCTAATGATGATGTCGCAGTTTCCCATTGTTGTCAATACATTTTTATTGGCTGGAAAATCACATGGTAGGATCCAGTTTTACTACATTAATTTTCAGATTGGTTTGGTTGTCATCAGCATAAAATTAATATAAGTCAGGTATTGTTTTAAAAGGTATTGTTTTCTTCTAAATATTTTTGCATCCCTATTTTAAAGGTTAAAATTACCTGTGCTGTTATTATTACGTTTTTGATTTTGTTTAATTTCTATATAAAGAGTTCAGAAGGACTGTTTTTATTATTATTATTAGAATAATGTTATTCTACGTTATATTTTAAGATAAAACTACTTAAATCGGTCTCTGATCTTATTAACCGTTTTACAATTATTATTTATTTAATTAATACTATATTCAGAATATTTGTTAATATTATAATTGTGTTTAGTTACCAAGCATGCTTGGGAACTAAACACTGGGGGTTCCACGTTCGGCTGACCACTTGACCAGAACATCAGCTCCTGCACCCCAGAGCCCAAGGTCAAGAAAACTGAGATGGGCACAGTAAGCATTGGCCCTCTATGGGCTGTCACGCCACTGAGTTTAGTTTAGTATAGTTGAAATATGAGTAAATGTTGTAATTAGAATACGAATCAATATTATAGTTGAAATGCATGGTAAACTTGAAATAAAAATAATTTTATAGCAGAAATATGAGTAAATATTATGGTTGAATTAGGAATTGTTATTATAGTTGAACTATGAGTTAATATTATAGTCGAAATATCAGTCACTATAATCGTTGTAATATTGTTAAAATATACGTCAATAGTTTAAATATGACTCAATATTATGGTTGAAGTGCGAGTTAATATTATAGTTAAAATATGAGTTAATGCTATTTATTTTAATTTTCTCATATTTTTACATCAAATTATATTTGAAAAATATACTCCTTGATTTTTTCTTTACTAAACCAGCAACTTTGTCGAAGGAAACTCATAAAATTAAAACAATTCTCTGAAAAAGGATTAAAAAATAAAATTTACGTGTAAGTAAAAACTAGAAAAAGAATATTACTTTTCCCAGTTATTTTTAAATTGTTCAAACTTCAGCCGAAGTTACTTTTCTTTTTATTCAAGGATGAATTTAAGGAACTTTTGTCTTAGCTAATTTTTTTTTCTAACCCAAAAAAGTAATTACGTTTGTTATCAATGAAAGGAGATCTTTAATTTTTTTTTTCTCGAATGAATTAAATGAAATCACTTTCAGTCTTGCTTCAATATTAGCTTTAGAAATGCTCATATTTTTGTGAAAGAATGTAAAGAAATCTTCATTCTTTTAAATATTTTTCTTTACAATTCTTTTAGAAAGTTTAATCAGTGTAAAAGATTTTAGAAAACTAGAGGGTCATTAGAAAAACTAAGTATTGGCATTTACTGTCAAGTTGTATCGCTCAAATATTCTAAAAATTTTTAAATTCCTTACAGAGGAAGAAAAAGATTTTAATTTAAAATTTAGTAATGTGGTAGAATTAGTATCTATAGAATTTAAGAAACAAATACAAAAGAAACGCTTTATTTTTACTAAGCCATAAGAGTTAATTAGGTAAAAAAATATTGAAAATTTTCATTTTTTGTTAGTTTTGCGACAGTGTATGGGAATCTAAAACATAAGTATCCGACCCATAGGTTATCGCCTCCCCCCCAGTGAGCAGCGAAAACTTTTAGGGGGTGCTAGAAAGATTATAGATATAAACTATAGATAAAATTAGTATTGAATACGTGTAGAAAATCTTATTTTTTGGTGATAGGTTGCAAGCATTTTATCAGCATTTTAAATGTATCACCCTTCAAGGATAAAAAGAAGAGGTTTCAAATTTTAAACTTAGCTTAAATAAATTTTAACAACATAGTCGCAATTAACATCATACAAGATGAAAGAGCAAGATGAACAATGTTTTGCATTAGTATATATGAACTAGGGTGCTCGGCCCCCTGTTCGATGACGCTCACCAACTCCGATGATTGCTCTACAAAAAGCTGTTTC
This sequence comes from Parasteatoda tepidariorum, assembly GCF_982258835.1. Lineage (NCBI taxonomy): Eukaryota > Metazoa > Arthropoda > Arachnida > Araneae > Theridiidae > Parasteatoda > Parasteatoda tepidariorum. The sequence goes on from NC_141762.1 coordinate 5,785,671, forward strand.
TTGGCCTAAAACAGTTGAAATTATTCAACTAAAAATACACGTACTGAAAAGAACACTTGTGCCTCCACTTCCCACTTCCAATTATTTCCCTTATGATACTATTGAGAGCTATTGGTGAGCATAAATCATTTTTCAAAGTAATCATTTTTTGAAATAACATTTAAAATTAAAAGTATAGTGTAATGAGAAATTCGGTGAGTTCACAACTGTAATTTAATGTTTTTGCTTACCAAACGAGCGGATGCATATTTTAAATACAATGTTTGCATTCATCACTTTGTGCGTGAAGCTGAATGTTAAGTTCTAAACCATTTAACGAATCTCTTTAACCGTCATTCATTAAAGTACATTTATGTCATTTGAACCAAAAAAATAATAATTATAAGACGGTTAATAAGATCAGACATCCATTTAAATAACTTTATCTTAAAATGTAACATAGAATTACATTATTCTAAAATAATAATAATAAAAACAATCCTCTTAAACTCTTAATTTAGAAAGCAAACAAAATCAAAAACGTAATAGTAGCTGTACAGGTAAATACCTTTAAATTAAGGATGCAAAAATAGATATGGGAAAACAACACTTTTATGACTTTTATGCTGATGACAACCGAACCAATATGAAAATTAATGTGGGAAAACTGGATCCAGCCATGTGATATATTCTCGTATTTAATTATTATCTTTATTTATTTTCTTGTTACTTTTGATATCTAGTCAAGCAAGAGCTTATGTTGTTGTTATTGCAGGTCGTTAAGGCAAGGGGTGCATTTGTACTTGCTTTCCAGTGGAGCCAGTGGATGACCAAGAATGCGAATCCTGCCACACTCGTTAGAGGGCGAGACATTCATACATCCATTCATTCATCAACGATCAATCTCCACAGAACTACCAGGGGTACGATTTGTTATGAGAGCATGGAGGACTTTGTTACCCAACAGATTTAACGCTCTCCAGTCACCATTTACTACACAGGGAAAAAGAGCTTATGAAATGAAGATATCGAGAGATATAAATTTTTCTACGGCAATGAATAGTAATTTAAACAAGAAAGTTGAACCAAACAAATTACAAAAACATTTAAAATAGCAATAATTTTTGAACAAAATGAGATTTTGAAAAAAAACAAACAAATTAATAAATTCCCAAGTTCACAAATGAATATCATCTTTTCAGCAATTCAAATTTCAATTGTGTAGTTGCATTTTCCGGTCTGTGTTATTTTTGCTACAAGCTTAACTGTTAATAATTCTTTTACTAACTATCAAGTATTATTATTTCTTGTTTCATCGTATGCTATGTAAAATTTTTACGAACTTTCTTGATTTCAATTTTCTTGGACTTAACAGTTTTTGAGTAGTAAAAACAAAAGTTGCTAAACTAATAAAAAAGGCTGATATTTAGATTTTTCAATCTAGAGAAATTTTATTATATATAGTTGTTGTTTCTAATGCCACTTTCCATCTAACAGCAAGTTTGCTGGGTTAAACCAAATCTAAGGCAGAGGGTGCGTTTCATGTTTGTCAGTGGCACCATCTATGACCAAGAATATGATTTCAGCCGCACACACGTCACAGACCATTTTAAAGGGCAAACACATTCCTACAACCACAGATCGTAATTTTGATCTGAATCAGAGAAAGATTAGGTATTGATTTGTCATGAGAACTTGGAGGCCTTTATGACCCGACAGAATTAACATGCCCCAATCACTATTTACTACACGGAGAGTCTCTTCTTCCGCCTGATGGGATTGAACTTACGACCGCTAAGAAATGAACACAACACCCTGCGAATCATTATATAAAGTGGTGGCCAAAAGTGTGGACATTTTTTGAAAGTTTCATATTTTTCAACTTTGTGTGCTTGTAGAATATATTAATTTTCACTTAAATACAAACGTTTATACATCAAATTGAAGGTAATTTAATGTAAAATTTAATAATAAATACAGTATTACAATGGCTGTATTAGAAAAAAAGTTATGCAACTAATAGTAAGAACTATCTTAGATTTGCATTTTTTTAAAGTGATACTTACACAATCAATACTTAGTAGGATAACCCTTATTATTTAAGGCAGCTTCACAGCGTCTTTTCATCGAGTGAACGAGTGTTTGGAATTCATCTTTCGTAATCACATGGTGCCAAGAACCAATTATAGCTTCAATAAGTTGTCTTTTATTGGATGGACGTTTTTTTCGAACAAGAATTTTCAAACGTCACCACAAATTTTCAATTGGATTGAGATCAGAGCTGTTTCCTGACCATGGTAATATATCTATGCCCTTATTTTGAAACCATGCTTTGCATACTTTTGCTGTGTGGCATGGAGCTGAATCCTGCTGAAAAATAAATGGTGCGTTGTTGGGGAAGAGATCCCTGATGGAAGGTATCAATTTTGGTTTCAGGACAGTTTCGACGTATTTCTTGGCATTCAGGATGCCATCAATCACTTGAATTCGGCCCACATCATCTGCAGACATACATGCCCAAATCATGACATTTGTTGGGTATTTTGTAGTTGCTTCAATGCAATCAGGATGAAGAGCTTCACCTATTCTACGTCTCATGTCATCACTACCAAAGAGTGATATTTTACTCTTATTGCTCCAGATTACTTGCGTCCATTGATTTTATGACCATTTAATGTGTTCTTTTGCCCACTTAACTCGTTTTTCGCGTTGCTTTTGATTTAAATATGGTTTTTTCCTTGAAATACTAGCTTGTAGACCAAATCCTGATAACCTGCTTCTCATTGTTCTTGAACTTACTGCAATACCCGCTGCATTCATTTCACATCCAATGGCATCTGATAAAATGTTTCTATCTTGAAGGCATAGTCGCTTAATTTTTCTATCGGCAGTAGCACTTGTGCATTTTTTTCTGCCTGATTTGGCTTTATTTTCCTCTCATTTCGTTTTTTCATAACGTAAACAGAACTTTCGTACACCAGAACAAGTCACTGAGCCACCAACTTCTCTTGCAATTTCAGCATAAAAGAGGCCATTTTCTCTCAATATGACAATTCGGCTTCTATTTGTAGATGTCCAATTAGTTATTCTTGTTGATGACATAGTTCAAAATTAGTTTAATTAAAAAAAAGGACTTTAAATATTCTTGTACAAAATTCTTGTCCGTAAAAAATGTCCATCCAATAAAAGACTACTTATTGAAGCTATAATTGATTCTTGGCACCATGTGATTACGAAAGATGAACTCCAAACACTCGTTCACTCGATGAAAAGACGCTGTGAAGCTGTCTTAAATAATAAGGGTTATCCTACTGAGTATTGATTGTGTAAGTATCACTTCAAAAAAATGCAAATCTAAGATAGATCTTACTATTAGTTGCATAACTTTTTTTGTAATACAGATATTGTAATACTGTATTTATTATTATATTTTACATTAAATTACCTTCAATTTGATACATAAACGTTTGTATTTAAGTGAAAATGAATATATTCTACAAGCACACAAAGTTGAAAAACATGAAATTTTCACAAAATGTCCACACTTTTGGCCACCACTATATATATATATATATATATATATATATATATATATATATATATATATATATATATATATATTATATATAATTCTCTTACGTGGCTCCCAAATTTTGGCTGAAGTACTTTGTACAACTAAAGAAGATTCTTTTCACAACAGTTAAATATTTGCTTTATTTTCTTCATTCATAGATAAAACAGTCGGCAAAGAATTCTGTTAGGTTAAAAAATATTTCGCTAAAAAAATAACGAATTCTAAAAGAAATAAAAATAAACAACTTAAAAAATAAAAATGCTGTTGCCAGCCATGGAATTTTTTGAAAGTTAACTTAGCAACATAAATCAAAATGACATAGAAGCGCAACTAGATCAAAATTATGATACCTGAGCGCTTGACGTAACAAATCCTTCAATTCTAAAAGTGTTGTAACGCCAAATGCCCAAATTAACAATTGTGTTCTTAAAGAAATTCTATAAAAAGTTTTAAATAAACAACCTACTTCTACAACTGCTTCTTGAAGAACTTGGCTCATTGATTAAAAATATTGTTTTAATTTTACAGTACTAACTTTACTTCTACTTTCATTATTGCTATGACCCTCTTTCATTACATTTTACAACTTCATGCTAAATTTGAGGACTTTAAGTTGTTTTGTGGTTGAATACTGACATTTAGAAATGTGTACATAAAAAAAATAATATTTAGAGGTTAAGAACTGCCTCAGAAAAATTTGAATTGTTGACATTAAACTTAACAATGGAAACAATCGTTTTTGTGAAAAATTGAATTGTATTGTTGACATCAAAACTAAAAATATTGTGTTTCAACTTAACAATACTACCTTAATTTATACTTTAGAATTGCCTCGGAGAAATTTGAATTGTTAGCAATGACTAAAACAAAAAGTTTTATTTTAATTGACAAATACTATATTATAATTTTAACTTTTTCTATGACTATGCTCATTTTCTTACTCTTTTCTTTGTTTTTTATACATTTTATATTTTTGTGATAAAATAAAAAACTTATAGTTGTTCTGCTTCTGAACACTGATGAAAACACAAAATTATGCGCTTCATCAACAATCAAAAATATATACATTTATTTTACAAATTCCATATTATTAAGGTGGCACCCTTCAGAGAATTAAAAATACAAAATTATCTTCATCAAAGCCGATGCTTTACATCCGGCGTTCAGTGGCAGAATACTATTTCATATTGTTTTACAACACATGGCTTTAGCCCTCTGGTAGGAAAGACTTTAAAACAAAACTTACAACAGTTACTTTGCTCAACAACTGAAATTTAGAATATTGTGATTAAAAAAAATATTTGAACTGTTTGCAATTTCAAATTAATATTGAAATGTACAGTCCGCAAAAAAAAAACGAATCACCCTGAATAACTTTCGTTCTAATGATCGGATTTTCACGAACTAAGTGTCAATCTTAATGGTTCTTGGGGGTGACCTCAATTATGCTAATTAATTAGTGCTAACTATTAATTAAGTTACGAAATCAGACACAAAAACGTACTTTCTCTGAATAAACATATATTTTTTTTTACATATTTGGAATCTAGACACTTGAATTAGGGGGGGTAGAAAAAATTTCAAAAAAATTGGGTGGTAAATTGGCTAGCAATAAAGGTTTATATATTTGGCGATAGTCCAGAAAACCGCCAAAAAAAGTCGCCTGCGCAAATGAATATTTTAAGATAACCCATTGACTAATTCAAAAGAGGAATGCTTAATTTTACTAGGTTGCTAGGCAACCATACTATGACTGTAAAAAAATTGAAATAATGTTTTGTGATTGCTCAGAGAGGTTTAATTCATTGTTAATAGAAAATCTCTCGAAGTTTCTAGGCAATAGACAATTTTTAAGCTGATTTCTGTCTAAAAAGCAAAAAAAAATTATTTTAATGTCCTTTGAAAAGAAAATTTGAATCGATTTATAAATTATTTATGATTTTCTAAGTTGTTAGAATTTAAATACATGAACTTTTTATCTGATATTGTTTAGATTATGCTGTTTTTGCTAAATTTATTCGAGTATTTCATACTAAAATCAAATTGACATAACTTATTACAGCTATATACAAAATTTTAGGGATAATCATTTTTACAGCTTTAACCCCTTGGGGACAGTGATTCATGAAAGCATTCGTACAAAATCAGAATCAGGATGTAAATAAATAAAAAACGGTAGCTTAAATGCAGGCGTTGCTAATTTCACGGACTTACTCTGCCTTGAATTTAATTATTGTTAGTTTAATCATATATATAATCAATGCTAGTTCAAAGTATAACTAAATAATTTTATTTTGAACTAAGTAATGGTGAATTAAATAAATCAAACAATTATAACCCCGCCCACAAATAAACTGCTAAAGAATTACTTTGTTTACCAGTTTTATCTTTTTACCCTGGTAGATACTGTTTTATGCTGTCACGTATTTGTGACAGTCAGCGCGAAAGGGTTAATCGAGTCTTCTAGGCAAGAAAGTTTGAAGATGAAAAAAAGTGCTTGAAAAATAAAATGTAGATTGTATAGTAATTCTAATGCACATTCACAAGGTTTTCTGTAATTTACGATATTTCTTTTTTCTATAACTCAAGGAATTGCTGAATGTTTAGTGGAATTTTAAAGACATTGAAATATGTGATGTTTATGAATAAGATATTAAAATAATATGTTGCATATTGTATGATTCGTTGTTTATAAAATCGCTTCATTCTGCTAGATATTTAGGTTACATGGTTTTCTTTGGATAAAGATGATTAGCAAATTGCATCCTCGTGTTTCGATGCATTCTGAAACTTACGTTCGCAAATTCACCATACAATGTCGCACAGCATATTCTTCAATTACGATAAGCTACATTTACCACCAAATACTGCTACTATGATTATTTATGTTTTCTTATATATATCTGATACTCTCCTTTTAAACAGAGCTAGTAAGATCCTTAAGATACTGAAAAACTTAAAAGATAAAATATTTAATTTCATTAACTCAAAATTTTAATTTTTAAGTTTAATATAACTTTTACAATATTGATGCTCTTACGTTTTTAAAGACCACATGAATCCTGTTAAATATTAAAATGCATATGTTTACTTTAACGAGTGTAAAATCCTTATCAAAATAATGATCAAGACCCAAATGTAAAACCGTATAATTGGCGATACAAACTCAACTGACTTCGAAACGTATGAAGAGGGAAGTAAAAGTCGACATGCTTTGAGCTTTCAAATATAATCGCCCATTCTCAAGACTTGTCAGGCTTGAATAAGTTGTGACTTTCATTATTGGTCGCTCAAAACATGTCTACTTTTATTATCATCCATTATTTTTTTAAATCAATGAAATTTTTATACTTTCGATTCAGTTTCTTGGGATTATCCATTTAGTTACACAACATATTAAATTATTTCACTCGATATTAAAATAAGTTTTGAAAAGGTATTTTTTCTATATATCGATGCCAAAGTTTATTCTACATATATTTTAGGGTATACTTTCGGAGTATTTTGATCGAGTTTATTTTTACACCCTTATTTGCTTAAATTATTAAATAATTTGCTTAAAATAAATTATTCAAGCTACATGATTTAATGCATTTATATTATAATAGTAAACGGGGCTTCCATCGCATATTCTTAACCTTAATACCGCTATCATTAAATAAATGGAATAAGCTTAGATAAATAATAAAAGCTAATTTTTTCCTCGTTTTAATTTCAAAGGAATAATATGTTTCGATCAAACAGATTTCATTCTGGAAATAGCGAAATTATTGAGTAGGTCCCTTGGAGCAATATCACTCTTATCCTCTTTTGACGAAATATGGGAAAAATTAGTTTTCACAGTTTCTGTAAAAAGTATGTTCGCCTTCTTGCCACGTTTTTTTATTTATTTTTATTAAAATGAGTTCGGAAATTGCGTATTTCTTATAGCATTTTTTTTAAAATCAGATGACTCTAAAATTGGCACGGCTTCGGAATCTTCTTACAAATTTCAATTTTTAGTATTTCCTGCTTAACGAAATTAGGCATTTTCCTGATAACAAATTATACTACAATAATATCTTGGGAATCGTGCTAAGGTAAAAAATTAAACAAAATAGTTTAGTATATTATCAGGAAAAAAATCTACTTGGTATCATAAAGAAAGAGTAAAATATATAATGAAATAATAAGTGAATCACTCGTGGTCAGATAATTAAAAATTTAATTTCACAACTAAGATGTTAGAACGACATTTAAGATACTGAGATATTTTAAGACACTTAAAAATTTTGGCTACGAATTCGACAGCTTTTTATGTTCGGTATCTTTGTAGTGACTTAAAATACATCAACGCTATTTTAGATAATCTATGTTGAAGTCACGAGAAACAAAAGAAAGACAATCAATAATTTATACTCTTTTTTCAAAAAAAAAAAATAGTATGCTTAGTATATAATCAGCTGTTTTGCATTAAATAATTTTAAGCAGCGGAATGTTTTTAATTTTTTTACAAGATTTTATTCTTAGCTAGCAGACAATAATTCTTTTCAAGAAAACTTGACTATAATTTAGAAAGGAACTTTACTTTAAAGAAAACCTAAATTAAAGAACTGAAAAAATTGATTAGTATATTAATGAAGAAATAATAAACGTAAAAGGGTAAAAAATAAGATTCTTAAAAATGTCAAAATTTACTTAAATAATAGGTAAAATAGTTCTGCGAAACACTTGTGAAACACTTCCGAAAATTTCTTTTAAGATTAAGACGATATAGGGTAAACCAACCAGTGATGGAACACACCCCAGTGAAGGAACATTTCATAGATATTTTTTAGAAATAAGATTTTAAACGTTTTAATTTAGATTGATTGGTAACAGTAGCTTACTACCTAACAATAGGAAGTCATCTAACAATGCATTGAGTTACCTGGTCTTAGAGTCTTCTCTGGAAAAAGTTTTGAATTTGTTAGTATCTGGTCAACGCCTTGTTTCTTTGACACAATTATAAGGTCAGTGGTGGTAGTTATCCGTTTAAAGTACAATTAATTTCGTATAATAATGCTTTTTTTCTCATTGTGAAAAATAGAATTCAAAATAAGGTTATTGAAGTTACGTTGTATTTATTTCAAGCATCATAACATAAGCAAGTACTGACATTAGGGGGTGCTTATTAACTGGATTACCAAACGATGAAAAACCAATGAATAAACAAGTGTTCCTTTATTGGGATTTTTTATAGTTAATGAAAATAAAAGAAAAGTTTTAATTTTCCTGTACTTTTAGTCATATTATACATCAAAATTATGTTAAAAGTACAAAAAACAACTTCTAACCAGTGAAGGAACAGGCATGTTTCTTCACTGGGAATAGATTTCCCAGTGAATGAACAGTATGTGTGAAATATGATTTTACAAGGATAATTAGTAGTTCTGTGATATAGAGGACACCTTAAATTCAGTTAAATGTTGTATGAATAGTTCCTATAACAATTTCATTTCAAAATGCAAATTTAATTGCTAAATTTATTTAAAGAATTAGAATAATAATTTGTTAATTATTTATCGTTATAAATATAGTGATTAGTTATTACATCATACCTTAGACACCTTAATAAGCTATGTTCACTGACTAAATATAATAATAAAAGCTTGAATAGAAAATTTCTTTGCAGGCCTTTGTGCTAATAATTAGCTAAGTTATTATCTTATTGCGGTCTTTAACGTCCAGACAGGAACTGGTAGGAAAAATCCATTTAAAGACAATCATCCAGGTGAAAAATGGGTGAAGTTTTTTTTAAGGCGACATCCACCGATAACTCAGTGCAATGCGAAAATAATTTCAAAAGGCAAAACTTCCCTTAGAGAATAATATTCGAAATACTGGTTTTAAGAACTTTAGATGAAGTAGCCCTGGCATCCTTTTGGAAAGTGATTGCATTTACAATGCGAACGAAACAAGAGTTGAATACTGCCCTTAAACGGGAAAAATCCTTGGCTCTAAAAATTATAAGGATTTATATTCTTAAGTACCTAGGAAAGAAAAAGTACCTCGATTGGTAGTTTTTCCCTACTGAAGAATTCTTTGAGATATTACAGAATCAGTCCCTGCTATATATTTCATTGGAAAAAGCGATTCATGAAATGAAACAATGACCGCAGCAACATTTTACAAATATATTGCAAATGTTTCCACCCACGCCTAATTAAAAATGCTATCAAATTCCCTATTTTGCTCGTTTTGGATAGGTACAAATCTCATATTAATTTGAAACTGAGCAAGTTATGTTCCTCAAAACAAATTTTCTAGTTTAGTTATCTAACCAATTCAGGGAAATCTCCCGTTAGTTCTTAAAAGAATTGTAAAGCAATATGTCGAGAAAATTTTACATCCATTTTTAAATAAGATTTTGAGGCATCAACTGATGAAGTTAAAATGTTTTTATGAAATGCGATATTTTTCCATTCGATGTAAAAAACGTTGACTTTAACAAATGCATGCAAAACAGACACCAAGAGTTAATGAGCAAGACAACTTATCAACAAAATACATGCTTCGAGAGTTACGATGCACTATTTCTTCAGAAGCTTGAGAGGGAAATCTCACAAGTTATGTTGCAAATTTTTAAAGGAACATTGACGACAGAAAAGTTTAATCTCCCAGATATCCAATAGCCTGTGCTTTTCTCAATATTGAAGAATTTATTTCAAAAAGAACATTTGGTTAATCAAATTTTGGCACTGAAGCTGATACAACTAACATTGATAATGAAAGTATCTTGAAAACTGATTTTGATATAAGTCCTCTTGAGGCATTGTTAGTTGCAAAAACAATTGGTTCCATAAGTAAATGGTAAGTACTGCTGAAGACCCACTAGATATAAGTCAATGAGAGATGGATTTGACTCAAACTTCGAAACTCCTTTTTCTCATTTATTATCCAGTGAGGAATTCTAGAAATGGTATTGGAAAATCAAAAGAAATTTCGAAGATACATTTACATTGGCCAAAAATTTGGAAAAAAGAGGAGGGTTAAATCAAAAGAAATAAATTACTTTCTTCCATTAACTACAGAAAAAGAACGAAAATTTAAAGAGATTGAAAGAGCTGAAAAAAAAGTTAAAGCAGAAAATATGACGAAGAGAAAAAAAATACTTAAAAAGATTAAAAAATAGCTTAAAAAATGAAACCACCAAACCCACCAAAATAAACCACCAAAAATAATAAACCACCAAAAGAGTAAACAAAAAAGTGATCTAATTATAATTATAATAAAAGCATCATCGGATTACGCAATGATAAACATTCATAATTTAGAACGGACTATTAAACTGTGAGAAAAAAAATGAAAAACATTTTTTTTAAAAATTATGTATTCAAACATATTTTACTTTCCATTCCATGACGGAAAAAAAAGTAACATTTTCTGCGTTAACTGTGGTTATATGTTGTAATTCCGAGAAAAATCTTGTTTTTAGACATTTGTGTGGCCAATGGATTCCTAGCGAGCATCAAACATTTTCTAAATTAAATGTTCATTCACTGGAAAATTTAGTGTTTATTAACTGGTAAGAACTGTTCCTTCACTTGGTTATCTTACTACTTATTGGTTATCCTACTACTTATTATTTAAACCACCAAAAGCTTAAAACAATATTTTGTAAGTTATCTAATTTTTTTTTACATAATTTGTATTTAATAACAAATATGTCAACACTATCATTTAGCTAAAATTACAAATTTTGAAATTTTTATGATTTTTTCTTAAAGGCAAGCTAAGCTTAAGTGTTCTTTCATTCGTTAATTTACTCTATAAGATGCTGAGAAATTTGCGATGTTGTGAGAGATACTTAGAAAAGTTGACTACGTATTTTTATTAATATTTATAAAACATATATTCAAGAAATTGATAAACATATTATTCCAAATCTATGCATACGTATGTATATTATTGAAATTGTATCAGTTATTGTAAAACAAAATCAGAAAATAAAAAATAATCACATTAAATAAGCACAATCTGGTGTATAATCATATTCTATCAGAAGATCATATCATATCCTATTTTATAAAAATAGACATTCCTTGAATAAAGTGTTTTTTATTCAAAATGTTTTATTCAAATTTCTTTACTAAATTGCAAATAAATTATTAAGCGACTAAAAAGGAAACATTGTATTTTATAGTTAGAAATCAATAAAAATTAAAAGATTAGCAAACGATTATTAGCGAAAAAAATATGAATGAAATTTTACACTACGCGCGCGAAGTCAAGTTCCTCGCAAGTTTATCACATTTTAATATTAATCGCCCCATTTAATCATTTCTTTATTGTCGCCAAATTATTTTTTTAAAAATAATTAATTTTAATTTTTCTCAGCTTCTAATAAATAAAAACAGTTGAAACTTTAGATTTTTCAATTGAAAAATATGTAGATTAATATGGTATAAAAAAATTCATACCTTATAATTCAAAATTTTTTCATCCTCTCTTTAATTAAATAATAAAAAATAATTAATAATCATTAAAAATTATTTTTTTCATGAAATTATCTTTGGGTAAATGAGTTTTATGAGTGGGTGCAATTTTATTTAAATTGCTTTATTAGTTTTGAAAATATGACAAAAAACGTAAAAAGTTAAATTAACATTAAGGGGTACGAACTTTGGATCGCTCTCCTGACCAAACTATGGGGACCATTTTTCCCAGATTGCGGCTACCCCCTATATTTTGAAGGTTAAAAATCCAAATATGTGAAAAAAAATGTATGTTTATTCAGAGAAAGTGCGTTTTTGTGTCTGATTTCGTAACTTAATTAATAGTTAGCACTAATTAATTAGCATATTTGAAGTCACCCCCAGGAACCATTAAGATTGACACTTAGTTCGTGAAAATCCGATCATTACAACGAAAGTTATTCAGGGTGATTCGTTTTTTTTTTTTGCGGACTGTACAGGTTTAGAATTTTCTCCAGTGAAAAGTTTTCGGAACTTCAGTATTCAAAAAAGTATACAAAAACTAGACGTTAAGAACGAATCCAATGAGCGAGCAAAGCGAGCATCGGATTGCGAAGCAATCCGAAATGAACTGCGAAAGCAGTTCCGGGGGTTGGTGAGCGTCAGCGAGCAGGGGGCGAAGCCTCCTAGTATATATATATATAAATAAAAAGTAGATTAACCAAGCTTATTTAAGTACGGAAGCGCTTGCCAATAAAAACTATATACACGGAATGACAGTTAAAAGGTAACTTTAAGTAAGTGTTTCTTACTTGCTGAGAACATTGGGCTTCCAAAAAATGTATGAGGGCATCTTGTTGTTTGATTCTTTCTCTCAGATCAATGATTTCTAAAATAGTATTCTTCTCAGACTGAACCTAAAAATGTAATATAAACGATATATAATAATTTTAGAAAAAATGTATAATAATTTTAAAATAAGAAAATATTTCAGTCATAAGACTAAAATATTTCCACTCATAATTAAAATGCTGACACATCAATTCGTCGCGAGGACAATTTGTCGTGGGCTCTAACTGTACGGATTCCAGTCTTAGCTGATTGACTATCCAGATAATGCATTTACAATTGTTAGACTTTTTTTTAAAAAAATCTTCCCCTGAAATCTATGATCACAGATGCCTTGAATGAGAAAATGAGGCCTCTTAAGGTCTGGTTTCTTAGGACAAGCGCCTTATCTGGGCGTCAGCGGGACGTCAACGTCACGCTGACGCCAACAAAATACTGGTTTGTTAGCTCAAGGCCTGGTTTCTTAGAACTAACGCCTTATCTGGGCGTCAGCGGAAAGTTGACGTAGATCTGACGCAAAAAAAATACTTTTTTGTTAGCTCAGCATGAGCAGTCGGTCCAACGCAGACACTATCTCTCATTGCGCATGCGTTAATAACGTAAACAAATATTTATTTTGAATTTGTATTGATTTTGTTATTGTCGACCAGTGTTTTAGAGAACAAATAATCACTTTGTCCAAGAAAAAACACATTATAGCTGAGCTAAATGAAGAGTGCTATGTTTAATGAAGAAGCTATGTTTAATGTCAAAATCAAAATCTTGGCTGATTTCAATGTGCTGTTGGATGTTGTCCGCCATTGCTTCTGTGGTTAACGTCACGTTGTAATCCAACTGCAGTTGAGTTGGACGGCAATTGTAGTTCAAGATGAGCGTTCGATGACGTATACTATGAAACTCACAAGTGGACCAATCAGAGGTTAACGCTGATTTCCAGCTGACGCCGACGTTTAGGACGACAGGCTAAGAAACCAAGCCTTTAACATAACCTTAAAGTGGAGATTCCCAATATTTTGGTTACGAAATCCTAATTAATCGACTTTCTTTTAACGGATTCCTGACTTTATAAATAAAGTTTACTTTCAATTGTAAACATATACAGTGCAGTCATCAGTCACATTAATGCAACCACATGTTCAAAGACAGACTAACCACTTTCCGCCGAACGGATGGCTTCGCGACGAGCAGGAAGAGAGCCAATTAGGTTCTTGAAGATATTCACTGCGGATGTTGAGCCATACCGACTCCGGTACTTTGGTCACCTGCTCTAGGTTCCTTAGCTAGGTTATCCATTGTGTGATTAACCCGAGGGAAGTAGTCTACAGTTTCTCGATTGGTTTGGGACGAAAATTGAGAGCAGCTATTCTAAACTACAATTTTAAATTAAAACCCATGTTTTCTGTGAAAGTAACTTCTTGTGTAATAATTGGAACTCAGCTTATATGAAATATATTTAGGATGTGATAATTTTAATATGCATGTTAAGATTTAAATTCACAGAACAAGCAAATCATAAAAAAAAACACTCACTATAATAGAATTGACTTTATCTTTAATTCCAGAAACAATGCTTGCAATCATTTCTTTCACTTCCACTGGCAGTTCAGCAGTCTCTGAAAGCGTGGTTTGGCATTGCAAACTTTGCAAAGTAACTTTGCGCATGGCACTTGGCTTCCCCAGAGTGTCGTCCATGTCTTCTTCCTCATCAGTTGTGGACGGTGTCAGAGAATAGTTTGAAGACATTGGCGAGATATCTGGCGAAACTTCGTTACAATTTAAATCTGACCCAGTCATAAGAATACCAGGTACTTTCTCATGCGACGAAAACGGTTTCTCACGGTTAAAATTGGAGCTGAAAAGCATACCGTCTGACAACGTTTTCCTCCTACTTTTGACAGTTTTGGCGTTGACTTTAACAGTGGGCGGCGCTATAAGTTCACTTCGTGTCCAATTACTTACAGAAGGTTTAGAAAGCTGCCAACTTTTTCTACGACCAGAGTTACTATCTCTTATAGAACCACTTATTGTGCGGTTGTTATTTTGCAGTCCTAAGTTCTCTGGTTTTAACAGTACGTCACTTTTAGTGTCTTTATTCGTTTTGGGCTCTTCATTAATTTGTTGCACTTCAGAATGCTTTAATGTCGTCGCAGCGATTGCTTTTCTTTTCAAATGAACAAGATGATATATTTTATTCCACCATGAGTGTTTGCGCCGCACGCGGAAATGAGGCGCTTTGTTGCGTTTTTTAAACTTCGACGTAATTTGTTCAACTAAATTCTTAGTGTTTGGGTTGTCGTTTATGTTTATTTTATCCGTCGAATGACGTGGCTTCATTTCCACATGATTTAGCTGAATTAATGCACTTTGGTTCGTCTCTATTTTAGACGTTTCAATACTTGCACTTGAAATTTTATCAAGGAGATTGTTTCTATTTATTGAAACATTTGTAAATTTTTGAGTGTGAAAGTTCGTTACATCGTACTGGGTTTCTTTTTTGCGAAGAAGGTATGCTAAACTCATTCCTAAAATAAAAAAAAAGAAATATGGTATTGAGCAAAAGAAAGGTATATATAGTAACTAATACTTATTTTAACAATGCTAAAATATAGAGAATCTTTTGATTGTGATGACACGATAATGAGATTTGTTCGAAATTTCATGCTCCTGAGCAGGATGTAACATAAATTTTGGAAACGAAAAATTTTGAGTAAAAAGAAAAAGAATATTATAATATTTAGAATTAGCGTCTTTAGTTTCAATTTTATATCCGTTGTGGAACAGTCCTCTAATTTTTGGGTTCACGACTATCAATTTTTTCAATTACATTTTACTATCAAAGTTGTTTTTAGCATTTTTATCGGTTTTACTTACAGGGAAAAACTAACAAAATTAATAAGTTTTATTTACTGTGCAAAGCTGCAAATCTACAGAGTACATAAAATATTTAAAATATGGAGAAAACATTAAATAAATTAAAGATTAATGAAAAGAGAAGAAAAATTGCTAAAATAAAATTAAATATTTAAGAAAATACTAAAACAATATAAATTAAAAAGACGGAAAACAAAAAAATGAAAAGATATAATTGATTTATTAATTCTCTTTCTTTTTGTGATAGCATATAAAATCTGTTTCTCTGGCAGCTTACTTTCTCTTGATAGTAAAAATTCTTTTCTTGAAAGAAGAAAAAAATGCATATTTCAATTCTGCAATATTTAAAATAAGCAAAAGAAAATTGTTTTTTTTTTTTAAGCAATTTTGGTTTACAAACAGATCAGTCAGAGGGTTAAGCATGTGTACTGCCATCTATAATCAAAACAACAAATTAAACATATTGTTACAGCAGTGCCAATATTAGCTGCCGTATCCATATTTGGGTCACTTCTTTTACTAATGATACTAATCTTTAAGTGGAATATTAGTCTGACACTTACCCATTTTTCTTTGTCGTGTTTCATTTCTATTTTTGTTCGCACTGAAAAACAAAAGATATTTATTATTATTCATCAAAATGGAATCAGGTAAATTTAGCCTAATTTATTCTTTAGGTAAACTGATTATGTTTTAGGGCCTAAGTTTTTAACCTAATTTAGCCGAAGCGCTATTTAATGAGCATATTTTAAATCCGTACTTTGAAGAATTAAAATCGTATCTCAAAATTTGAATCATTGAAACATGAATTATTTAGTATGGTATCTTTATTATTCTTTGTACAAATAGAATTTATGATTTTTCTGATAACTCTGTGTTTTTCTTCCTTTTCAACGAATGTAGTGCTTTGCAACTATATATATATATATATATATATATATATATATATATATATATATATATATATATATATATAGCCAAAGCAGAATTTATCAATACAATATAACTGTTAGATTAATCGAACTTTTTTTTAAACGAATTTTTTATTTTACGTAAGTTTTTTACTTTTTCATTTTTTTCATTTTTAACTATTAAGTAGTTTTTTCGTTTTTTTGGGCATAGATGCATTAGAACGAGTCATTTTTGTCTCAGGATAATTATTTTTCATTTCGAAACGCTTCTGTTAGAAAGAAATGCATCATCGGAGAACTTTTATATGGATTTATATATATATATATATATATATATATATATATATATATATATATAGCACAATAAGGATAAAAGAGAGAAATAAACAAAGAAAATTAATAAGTTTCATTAACTGCGCATAAGCTGCAAGTATGTGGAACTCATAAAATAAGTTAAAATATTGAGAAAACAGGGAAAATTATAAATATTAATGACAAGAGAAGAAAAAAAAAGCATTTTTTTAAATTTATCCAAAAAAGAATTATTAAAAATCTGGAAAACAAAATGAAGAAAAGATATAATCACTTTATCAGCTCACACGATTATATCCGCAAAAAGAAGCGCTTTCTAATATTGTATCAATATAGCCCAAGCATATTATGTCAATACAATTGTGTGAGGAGCACTAAAAAAAATTGAAACGAAAATGGAACACAATAAGTAAAAAATAGATACGAAATAAAACATATAAGGCAAAAAATAGAAAATAAAATGTAAAGAAAATACAGAACAAAACAATAAAGGAAATCTATACAACAAGTAAAGAATTCAACTGAACTAACGCGTACCGGAATCTTTGAAGAATATTTTTGTAATAATATTACCAGATTACAAAATATGAAAACAGAAGCGTAAATAAAGTGATCTCCTAAGGCACATTCTTATTGCAATAGTGAAGCGCGTTTAATTTGTTAGTTACCTTGAGTTTGCCCGAAAATGGATGTGCGCAAGATAATATTATTATACTGGATAATTTAAAGCTTATAATGAATAAGAATGATATTTAATTATACAATTTTAATGAATTTAGGAAATTAACAGTTAATTAAAAAACAACTCATGATTTCCTCGTTTTGCACTGATTTTTAACAGACGAAAAATTATTATTAATGTTGAGGTTCTTAAAAATAGGCTCAAAGACCCCTAACACACGAAAATAGAAAACCGAACTAAAAACGGAAAGAAAAAGAAAGTAAATTAATAGTAGATAACATCAAGCGCTAAAACTGCATTAAATATGATCACTAAAACACAGCACAATAAAGATCAAAAGGATAAGAAGAAAAGAGAGAAAGAAAACGAAGAAAACTAATAAGTTTTATTAACTGAGGCATACGTATTAGCTTATATATATATAAATACATACACTAATTTCTATGAATTAACTAAAAGATATTTTAATGAAAATCACAACGCTTTCCCCTATTCATTCTGATTAATATGCATAAATAATAAAACATCCGATGAAATTTTAATAACATATTTTGATGCTAGCAAAAGGATTCTACAGTACATAACTTATTTGACACAGCTAAAATGCATGGTCAATCAAAATTCTGGACACGAGTCAGCGAAAGCCATAACAGAACGATTCGGGATTTGCCCTAAAGGGTTATGACGCAGCATATTTATTTCGTCATTATTGCCAGCTTCAAGAACTAAATATATTCGATAGTTTATGAGATAAACACTAACAAAAGAAAGGATTTTACTGAAGTTTCTCGAACGTTCTAAGAATTCAGATGATAATTTGGATATTTATAACCACGGGCTATTTCCCAGAAATGTGACATTTGTATCTTTATTTATTTTCCTTAAAAAGATTGTTTTCTTTTCAAAAAACAATAAAAGCATACCAGTTATAAAACATTAAAATCACATTTTCTTGTTTTCCTGCCCTATCATGAAACAAAGCATATGAGTACTTCATTTTAATCGAACTTACTTAGATGCGTCATAAATTTTGGTTTAAAATTTAGAACCGTTAAAAGTATTCGCGAAAGAAACTATCTTATTATTCAAGTTTAAAAACACCGTAATTTAGCACTTCATCGAGAGAACAAAAATAAAGAAGCAGATAATTGAATAATTTATTTTTCGCGATAATGAGATTTAAAAAAAATCCTGTATTTCTTTTTGCCTCAGTAACGCTAAATAGCTAAACTTTTTGTACATTTCTTTTTTTAATAGAAAAAACACTTCTTCCATACGTTTTATTGACTTTTTTAGAACTAAGTCTTATGGTTGCAATGTCCAATATATAAAAAAATTAGAATTTATCAGCTTAATTTCCTTGAGAAAAAAATAATGACGAGATGGTTTTTATACGCATCATTAGGGGAGTTTGCTGACACATAACAGCTAAAGCTTTAAATAAATTAAATTAAACAAAATAGATTTCTATTTAAATTTCTATTCAAGACAATATATATTACGAAAAATTAGCTTTTTGAAATTATAATAAAAAATAGTAAGCTAATTCTGCTGCCCGTTTATATTTTCGAGAAGTCTTTTGACATTTCGCAGATTATATAGGAAATGCATATGATTTATAATGTTTTTCCTGTTCATATTACCTTTATACGTTGTTACTATGCACACTACCTAGCTAATCTGCAGATTAAATAGAGCATTAAAATGAGGGATCAAGTGTTTTTCGCATTTTACTTAGATAGTATGCGCATTAATGGTTCCCGTATAGTTGTACCCTGCCCCTGGGGATTATATCAGGGGACTGGCCCTCCAGGTTGGGGGTTGGGCGTGGGGCCGACACCCCCACCCCGGAAAACCTTAACCCGTTAAGAAACCCAAAGAAAGAATAATCCGCAATATTCTAAAAGTCACAAATTGGATGTCTATGGCCAAGTGTAGAAGAGCCTGGAGTTCAACTTTGCGGAAGGCAAGGGCCGATCCTGGGCTGTCAAGCCAATGAAGAAGAAGAAGATAGTTAAAGTTCAAAAGTGTGCTTCGCTTATTCTATACACTAATTTGTTAATTGTTTGATTACATGAATTGACTTGATTCTTTAGAAATTGATAAATAAGCAAGGACATTATGTTAATTGCAGTGAGCAAAAAGTTGCTCCTGTTTCTGCAACAATCTTATTTTCACTTTAACGAATATCTAATGTGCAGATCGGAAGTAACGCACTGCAAATAGTAAAACTGCTGTAGTTGCTACTTTTTTGTAGTTTGTAGTATGCTACTCTTTTAAAAGATAGAGTTGTGAGTAGTGAGATACTTAAAAAAAAAAAAAAAGCAGTAGTTTGTAGCTATTTATGGCAACTACTTTTTACGTTATCTTAGAAAGGAAACAGAGTTCTAAAACAAAAATTTTTTCTAGTTTGATGTGTCTTCGTGGGTCGGACGCAGCAAATTTAAAATGCCTCTATGGCTAACAATAATCGAGTATTTAGAGACACGCATAATTAATATTTAAGCTAGCGAATAATATATAAGTTATCACTTGGATCACATTTTCGTATGTACACTCTTGAAACAGTGATGTTACTTCAAAGGAAGGAAAACATATTATCAATGTGCTTCATTTCTTAGAGGAAATAAAAGAGCATTAAACACTTCACGAAATTGAAAGTATTTGATAATATTCTAGCGTTTTCTTACATTAAATATTCACTGTCGCCAAGGGCATAAAAAGTTGAATTAAATGAACAAATTCGAAAAAGTGCTTTAGAATTACCAACTGGCTCATGCAAACATTAAAAAATATTTGTAAAAAATATTCCTAATGCTTAATATAAGTCAATTTTTTATTCAAAAGCATTTTGAGCTTAGGTGTAAATTAATTTCTCCAACAAAGTTCGGTTCCTTAAAGTAGTCACCAAAAGTGGTTTGCAGTCACTACATTTGAAAAAAGTAGTTACAGTTAACTACATTTGTAACAAAGTGGTTATAGTTGTAGTAAACTACAAAAATAATGCAGTTTTTCAGACTACTGGTGTCCAGGTAGTTTGCAAATTATCGAGGTAATATGAGAAAATTCTTTTTATATTTTAATCGATCATCCTCGTTCATTGGCACATTAGGTAGATAATCTATAGAATAACTGATTTCAATGCTTTAGTGATAACATTTATGATAAAACTATAGATGTTTTAAAATTGACACAATGTGAAATTTGTGCCATTTGTGCAATAAAATGTTGCCAAAGGAAAGAGACAGTGGTAATGCGAACAGTTGAGAGTTATTCAGTGAATAGAGATATTAAAGGGCACCGTGATTTCATTGCTGAGTGACAATTTGAGCATTATTGAGTCATTCTTTGGTTGTGTTATTTTATTTTATATTTTATAGCCGTCATTTAAACGCCACCCAATTTTGGGTTTACGATGTTCTAATTTTCAACTCCGTAGCCTTGTCATTTTGAACCCAATATAGAAGACAAAGGAACTCCTGGATCAAGTATTGGGAGAAAAAAAAATTTGCCTTCGTGGGGGACTTTTTGATGGAACTAACCAGCATTTGCGTTGCGTGGAGAAGAAAACCACGAACATACCCCACGGTTAGTCTGACAGCAAGGAAACTCTAACCCATGATTCGTCTACATTTGAGGATATTTTACTTCAGAACTGTGGTCGGTGCGAGTCGCGTGCGGAATTTGCATTGACCAGTTATCGATGGGATTCGAACGCGGTTCACCTTATTGGAAGGCGAGCACTCTATCCCCTGAGCCACAACTGCTCCTGATAGTGTTATTTTCTGTTTTAGTGATTGGAATCGACAGATATATATCGAATCACATCATGCAAATTCTTGAAATCTTAAGGTTTTACGAAAGATTCCACAAAAACCCATCAAGCCCTGAAATTGGAAATTGAGCGTCATATTAACGAAATTCACACAAATTTTCACAAAATAGTCATTAAAAAATTCCACAAAAAGAGTGTGTATGTGTTAAAAAACAAATAGTGTTATCCCTTATATTATTCCATACACAATCATATAATGTTCAGCCGATGACTCAATAATTTTTTTTTCCCAATTTGCTATTAAAAACCCGCGTTCGGTATCAAAATTGTTTGTTGCGGAAATTTCGAGTTATTCAGCATTTGACTAGAGAAGTTAAAATCGCATTAAAATATTTTTTACAACAATATTGCGTTTTTCTTTTTATAAAACAGTTGTTCATAGCAAATATAGCTCTAAAATATAGCTTCAAAAGCTTTAAATATAGTTTCAATAAAACTTTAAACTTTTAAAAATAAACTTTTGAATCACACAGAAACAAAGACTAGGTGCTTAGCATGGTATCTAACAAAAATTTACTACAATTTTGAGCTATTATTTACTATTATTAGCTTATCACAGAGGACTTCATCACATGACAATAAACGTCAAAGAATATACAGACATTTAAGACTGTCATTGGTGAAAAATTAAAGATAAAAAACTTAAATATTTTGACCCTTGAATCATTTATCAGCTTTATACGGTGACATACTAAATTATGAAATTTCTATGTTGTTATTTTTGTTTTATTTGTGAAGAGCAAAGAGTGAACACAAAAAGAATATTTTTTTTATTTTGTATTTTTATTATCTCGCTTTCGTGTTTTAGGTGATGGAATCTGGCAATCGAAATTTCTTATTTATTTCCGATTAGTGAAAGTGGTCAAATTTCTACCAGAGCTTTTTGCCATTTAAAAAAGCAAGTTACAATTGTTTATTGATTATTGCGATATTATCGTTAAGAAATCATTCCTTTATTGCTGAATTTATTGCTAAATTAATAATTTTTTTGAATCAATCTTTTAACTACATTGCTGTAGTACGCAAATATTCAATTTTTATGAAACTTTCTCCGTTTTTGACGAAAATGTTTCCAGGTATATGCTCCGAGTGAATGTTTCGTCAAAGTGACGAAGCTATAGTCACTTCTTCGAGCAAACGAATTTCGTAGATAATGAAAGAAATATTTTGTCATTCTTTCCCCCTCCCTTTAAAAAAAAAAAAAAAAAAAAAAAAAAAAAAAAAAAAAAACATTGTAGTGCCTAGTTTTTCCAATGAACACTTTATCGTAGGCATTATATAGCTCGATCAATGTCACCTTAACACAAGACAGATAGAACAACGATAAAAATTGCACATATGATAGGTCCCGGACTCGAACCCGGGATCTTCCTTGCACTAGCCCAACTGCTTGACCATTATTCCGGCCGATCGGCTTATTTCGTCACTTTCGTTTAGTTTTCATCCTAGTTACGTAACCATTTCCTACAAAGCACTACCATGGTGTTTCGAGAAGAGGAAATTTTTTTTGTCAGATATTTGAGAGTTCCCATTTCACCACAGCTCACGTGATTTCGTGACAAAATAATTCTCAAAATTGACAAAATGCAACTGAAGGATTGCTGAAATGACAAAAGTGAGAGTGTAGGACACTTAAATTTTAACCAGAAGTTTGTTCTAGATGACACTACAAGTTCCTGATGCAACTAGTATTTATTATGAATAAGAGTTTATCGTCTTTTTATCGTAGAAATTATTATCATTTTATCGAAGAAATTATCGTTATTTTATCGCTGAATTAAATTTATTTTAAATTCAAAAGTTTGACTACTAGGACACTCAAGAAATTTTGACTGGAACTTTGTGTTAGATAGCAATATTAGTTCCAATTGTTTTTTTTGATTACTACAAGCAGAATTTATTGAGATATTATCGTTAAAGGAGATGCATCGTCAATCAAAATTCCGATCATTTAAAGATCAGATAGAACACTAAAACTTTAAATGAAGCTCTCTGCGTTGGGGGTCATCACAAGTTTCAATCGTTTTCTAATCCCTGCAAGCAGAATGGATCGCCATATCGCCAAATGGAAATTATCAGTTAAGTATCGACTGCTTTTTAACAAACTAGGATGCTAAAATTTGGACGAAAATTGTGTGCAAATACACATTCACGTTATATTTTTAAATAAATAAGCAGGCAATTTTTTTCACCTTTCATCAGCAATTGAAATTTTAATGATCCTCTATAAACAAATTAACAGACAGGTAATTAAATGAAGAAAATAATAGGGAAAATATTTTAAAAATTATGAATTACTTTTTTAAGTGGGCCATTTTAGTTTTGCTAGAAACGAAAAACGCGCATTACTTTCGTAATTACTTCTATCATCATCTATGA
Organism: Parasteatoda tepidariorum; assembly: GCF_982258835.1. Taxonomy (NCBI): domain Eukaryota; kingdom Metazoa; phylum Arthropoda; class Arachnida; order Araneae; family Theridiidae; genus Parasteatoda; species Parasteatoda tepidariorum. The sequence continues at coordinate 5,809,498 of NC_141762.1, forward strand.
AAATCCCCTCTCATCTCTTTCAAGAATTATTTTCTTTTTTTAATCCACTTGAAAACATATTTTTTTAAAATTTTTATTCTACTTTAATATGTTAATTCATCGGCATTCATGCATTCGACTCGCTTATTTTCCCAATTTTATGAGCCTTACCATTTTTTATCTCTTTAAGCCTTTCAATTAAAATTACAATAATATGAATTTCAGATTTTCGAAAAGGAAACACATCAAATGCTAACTTCATTTCAATCTATCTGTTCCCGAATTTCGGATTGGGAAAGTGATAAACTCTGAAATCTTTTTCAAAAAGAGATTTCAAATAACACAAAGTCAGCCAACCTTTTCTCTATGAGTTCTGTACCGATTTCTTCCTTTTTTTTCTTTACATGGGTGAAATGAAACTTTTTCTCAGAAGTAGGGGTAAAAAGGGAAACTTTTCATTGGGAGATCAAGGAAGTCATTTTCTTTCTCTTTTTTTTATTTCCTGGCATTTCAGTGAGAAATGGTCAAGAGGGATCGAAGGATGTCGAGAGAGAACTTTTTTTAAGACTCTATTTTCGGAATATTGCTGAGTTTGGGGAAATAATACTTTATATTCCGATCGATGATCACTTTTGTTATTCTCAGTACCCGTTCTTAAATTTCTACGAACAAATTGAAACCACAGCACTGAAATAAAAGAACGTTTCAGATTCAATTCCGATAGTTCGAAGCAATTTGAGTTGAAAATTCGTAAACAAGTCGTCTATGGCTTATTAAATTTAAACACAATTAGGGATCTTCAAAGCATTATCATACAGTATTCGGTCAAATAGTTCTCGTGAAATAAAATTTCACAGATATGATCCTTTAATAATTCACTTTTCAAAATTCATTTATTGTCACTTTCTATATGTCATATATATATATTTAAAAAAAATTCTTTGTTTAAACTATAATTAATATTTCTGTATATTTGTAAGCAAATTAATATTTCTGTATATTTGTAAACAAAATTTTAACCTCCTTTCTTTTGAAACTTTGAATAATTGATTGAGGTTGGCTGGAAGTAGTGGCCAGACGCGGATTATACGAGTAAGGGTTTCACTAACCTAGGTACGTATCCGCGTCTGGAAGGAAAGAAAGGAAAGATATGATCCTTTTTAAATTTGATAAATCAGGAACTACTCGACCGATTGCGCTCAAAATTTGTATTTTGATACATAAAATAACGTTGTTTAAGATTCGTTCTTTTTACAATTTAAATTATTTTCAACTGTTACTTAATAAAATAATACATAATTATTAAAAATTATTTTTTGCATGGAACTATCTTTGGATAAACAAATTTTATAGTTGTGTACAAAAAGTTTTTTATTTTCTACAGAAATTCTCGCGAAATGGCAAAATGCGTCAAAAGTAAAATTAACATTAAGGGGTCCAAACTTTGGTGCACCCTCCTGACCTAACTATTGGAATCATACTTTTCAGATTGCGGCTTATTTTGAGAGTCGATAACCCAAATCATTATCCGACCAAGAAAAAAGTGTGTTTGTTCATAGAAAGTACGTTTTATTGTTCGATTTCATAACTTAAAATTACGTCTTCTGTAATTAATTAGCATATTTAAGGTTAGACCCCAAATCATTAAGATTGAGTCTTAGCTTGAAAATCAGATCAATAGAGCAAAAGTTATTTTTAGTGTTTATTTTTGTGTGTTTTGAACACTGTTTCGGGTACTTATACTTGGCAGAGTTGTAGAGCTCTGATTTTCAGCAACTGTATATTTGCTTTAAAAAATATTTAAATAAAGTATGATTTTTTAATAAATTATTAATCAACAATTTAATTATTAATCAATTTATTTGCTTTAAAAACCATTTACAAAATGGATAATTTCTTAATTAATAATTAATAAAAAGTTCAATTATGAATTAATGTATTTGTATTTGTTGTAATATTTTAAAACCAATTAATTTGCTTATAAAATATTATTATAACTCTTTAAAAAATTATTAATCAATTCTTAAATTATAAATTAATTTATTTGTTTCATCAAGTATTTATAAAGTGCATAATTTCTTAATAAATAACTAAACAGTAAATAAATTATTAGTTAATTTACTCGTATTTTTTGTTATCCTTTAATGAACAATTTATATGCTTTATGAATCGTTTATAAAAAGCATAGTTTTATTAATGAATTCTTCGCGTTGTAAACTGCTTTTAAATAAAGTATTTTTGTATTCATTTGCTTTTCTTATAGTCTTTGTTAAATAAATATATATAATCAATATCCAACTTTATCGATAATTGTATATTTGCTTTATGAAACATTTATAAAATACATAATTCTTCAATAAATAATTAGTAAAAAATTAATCATGAATTAATTAATTTGTATTTATTTTAATATTTTGACAAGCAATTCATTTGCCTGTTGATAAAATATATTTATAACTTTTTAATAAATTATTAATCAATACTTAAATTATAAATTAATTTATTTGTTTTAAACAAGTATTTGCAAAATGCGTAATTCTTTAATAAATTATTAATCAGTAACTAAATTATTAATTAACTTATTTGTATCTTTGTTATCCGTTAATAAACAGTTAACTTGTTTTATGAATCGCTTATTAAAGGCATCATTTTTTTAGTGAATTTTTCGCGTTTTAAACTGTAATATACTGTTTTATACTGTAACTGCTTAAGTAAATTATTTTTGCATTCATTCTCTTTTTTTATCGTCTTCATAAAATAAATAAATATAATACAGCAAGAAAAATGCTTTTTTTCCCCTTAAATAAATTGAATAAAAAGGAACTTTAGATATTAGACGTAGCAAAGAATGTAAGTCACCAACAAAAAAAGATTGTTAATAGTGGAAAGAAAGCCATTCACACCTACTCTGAGTCTTCTTGGTAAGGTGATTTGTCTGAAGGACTGGCTAGTCTAGCCTCCATCAAGCGCCGTCTGCCCATGGATTGAAGAATTTCCTAAAAATAGATTCTATTATTCCCTTCCACACTATTTTAACAAGATCATCATTGTGAGAGAATAACTTAGTTACATACTTGGCAGCATTAATTGAGTTTTTCTAGTAAGTTTGATTTTATTTTCGATCTTTTGAATGTGCATTAAAAGAATTATTTAGTTTTGTGAATAGCGGTGGAACTGTTGATATCTATTTTTTAGGTTGCTTAACTATATATAAAAATCTAATGATGGTGCAGCAGTTTTCCATTGCTGTCCGTGCATTTTTCTGGGCCGAAAAATCACGTGGTAGGATCCATTTTTTCTCATTCATTACCATACTGTTTTGGTTGTCATCAGCATAAAATTAAAAAAAGTCATCAAGGTATTGTTTTTTTATAAATAATTTTGTATCTCTAATTTAAAGTTATTTTCCTGTACTGCTATTGTCACGCATTTAAGCCAAGAGTTAAAAACTAGGAAAATTGCTGTTTTTTTATTAGGTAAAATCCTAGAATAGCCCACCTCGTGGTGACTTTTTGAAATCTCGCCAAATTGGCGATTATTACTTGGATCAACGTTGTTTTTTTATTATTAAATATCAATTTAAATTATTACAAATTTATTATAATATTTTCAATAAAATAAAATAGAAAATAACTTATTTTACATCAACAACAACATATATCCCCGAAATTGCTTCTAGAAACATAGTTTGGCGAGATTTCGAAAAAATCACCATGGGGTGGATATTCTAGGATCCACTCTATTATTATTATTAAAATATTGCATTTTAAGATACATTCTGCTCTACATTTTAAGATAAAGCTATTTAGAAAGGTGGTCTAATATTATTAACCGTTTTATAATTATTATTTTTGGGCAAATAACATTAATACGCAGTAATAAATTACAGTTAAAGTGATCTGTTAAGTGATTTAGAACTTAACGATCAGTTGCATGCACAATGAGATGCAAGCAAAAACAGTATTTAGCATATCCGCCCGTTTGGTAAGCGAGAATATTAAATTACGGTTGTGAACTTACCAAATTTGCTTGAACAATGTAATGTTATAACAATATAAATGTTATTTTAAAAAATGATTACTTAGAAAAATTACTTCTGTTCACCAACAGATTTAGATATTTATGATATTAATAGGCAATAATATTTGGACGTGGGAAAATGGGGCATAAGCGTAAGGAAAATTAATTCCTTTTAGTACATATATATTAAGTGAATAACCTTAATAGAAAAACTGTTTTCTGCCAAGAAACAACAATTATTGCTATGTAACCTTCTGGGTTGGTGAGTGGCAGCGAATAGGGGGCTTATCCCCCTTGTATACTTATAAATGATCAACCCCCTAAAGGTTTATTATTGAAACCAACCCAGAAGATAAGGGAACTCCTGGATCAAGCATTGGCATAAACTAATCTTCGAGAAGTTGGAGGAACTAAGACTAGTATTACATGAAGAGAAAAACCAATGAAATTTCTCACAGTTAGCCCGGCGTCAAGAGGACTCTAAACCGTCCACCACTGAAGACATTTTGCGTCAGCACTGTGGTCGGTGCTAGCCGGGAGCATATATATTGTTAACATATATATTGATATTGTTATAAGATACTAAGATATAGTGTTAACAATATTTATTCCTCTGAGATTTAAATAAGGGTTTACAAATGATGTCTCTGGTGAGGGTAAGGGTGGGGTTGATGGTTTAATGAATAAGGGTTGATTGTGAGATTCCTGACAAGAGGGAGAAACAAGAAGAGTGAAATCAAGCATTCTGGTTAAAATAAAAACAGTTAGATCATCAGATTTAATATTTTTATCCTATTTATTATTATATTACTTTAATTTATTTAAATCAAAATATGAGAATTATCATTGTTATGCACACAAATATCATTGAAACAAGCTTCAAAATAAAACTTGAAATATGATCTATAACGTTGCTTCTGAGTTTCAAAATGGATCTTTGTGACAATGAGGGTAGGGTAGTGGGTATAGTGAAGTTTGTGACAAAAGGAAGGAGGAGTGGAGGTAACTAAAAAATAATGTGGGACCTCGTTTATACACACTATCTAATGTTGTAAAATTAGTTGAAAAATTCCCCAAAAGTCCCTTTTTGTTTTATTTTAAAATAGTAAAAAAACCCTAAAATGTAGGAAAGTAATGTGAAATCTGAAAAGAATATCAAAACATTGAATTATGTTAAATAAATGATATAAACGAGCTTTTTGGTACGCAATATTCAGTTACCTCAGCTTCAGGATAATCTTTCATGGCTGATAAAACATCTTCCCGAGAGAGACTAAAGAGTTCAGAGTAACCAACGGATCTTACATCGGCTGTTCTCCTACAACATATACCCAACATTTAAAACATATACACTGTAACGTTCATGAATATATATATCCGGAGAGTGTAAGTTTATTTGAATTTACTAGTCTCCTTATAGATTACATTTTGTATTTTATTCTGTATTTTTCTAGCATTTTATTTTCTATTTCCGTTTCACTCTTTTCGGGTGTTCCGCACACGATTGCATTGATAAATTCTGCTATATATGGTACGCTTAACTGAGACACCCTGTATATATATATATATATATATATATATATATATATATATATATATATATATACAGGGTGTCTCAGTTAAGCGTTTCAAATCTTCTAAGAGGGGTAGGGGGCATCTTTGCGACTCGAAATCATATAGCAATGTGGGGTGGGAAATGCTTTCCTGAAGCGGTGACGTACACAGAAGCACCATAAAGAAAAGAGACCGTAAGTGAAAAATCACTATAATAATACATTGAAAAAATTATATGGTACATGGGCCAAAGTAAGTGTTCGAAGTTTCTGCCACCGGCTACAATGTGCACCTCACATCTCCGGCGCATGGACATTCGAACATTCTGCAATACTCCAGGCATATCTCGCAGGCAGCTACTGCGATTCTTGCAACCAGCATTATCAGCAGGGGTGTCATAAACCAGTGTTTTCATATGACTCTAGAAATCAAGACATGATAGGTCGGGTGACCGAGGAGGCCATATAATTTTTTCAATGTATTATTATAGCGATTTTTCACTTACGGTCTCTTTTCTTTACGCTGTTTCTGTGTACATCACCGCTTCAGGGAAGCATTTCCGACCCCACATTGCTATATGATTTCGAGTCGTCAAGGTGCCCCCTACCCCTCTTAGAAGTTCCGAAACGCTTAACTGAGACACCCTGTGTATATATATATATATATATATATATATATATATATATATATATATATATATATATATATAACATTTATTAAACATTTTTATTATTATTTCAATTTTATTACCTTTTTACTAATTGTTTCTCATAGATGGCAGCACTAATATTTTACCTAAACATTTTTTTCTTCTTCTTCGATCCAATGTTTTTTTAATTTTATTATATTCGATTCAAGCTATAAGCAATATTTTACATCTTCGCGATTTTTGTTAACTGTTTTATTATTGTACTTTTAAACCTAAACCGCGTTTTAATTCACGCTGGTAAGTTTGATTTCCTATTACATTTTTCTTTTATTTCATGATTTTTTTCAAAATAAGGTTTTTTGCGATATCGACACATATAAAGAATAATTTTTATCTTAGGATAATTATTCTTTATTCAGAAATATCGCATTATTTATGGCAATTAGATGTGTCTTGACAACGACTATTTGCTTATACCATTCTTGTTTCTCTACCATTTAGTTTTTTATTTTTATTTTATTCATGTTTTTCATGTTTATTTGTGTTTATATATATATATATATATATATATACAGAGAGAGAGAGAGCATGGAAAATAATAAAGATTAAGAAAAAGAAGAAATTATTAAAACATTTATTAAAATTATTAAAACAAAATATTTTTTAAAAAATATTAAAAAAAATAATTTACTTGAAAAAAAAATATTAAAAAGCCGGAAGTTAGAATCTCATCAGCTCACACTATTGTATCTGCAAAAAAGAATGCTTTCCTTACATTGTATTATATACAAAATATAGCAGAGTTAGTAGCACTCAAAAAAATTGAAACGAAAATAGAACACATTAAGTAAAAAAAAATATACGAAATAAAGCATATCAAGCAAAAAAACAAGTGAGTAGCGAAATCAAATGAACTTACACGTACTGTAATCTTTCAAGAATGATTTAAAATATTTTCGTAATAAGATTGCCAGATTACAAAATATGAAAATAGAAGCGCAAATAGAGTTCTAACCTTTCTAGTTCTAATCTTAATAGAGTTCTAGAAGGATCTTTTTATAGAGCTTTCTTAATACAGTACTAACTTGACTTGATATGTATTTTAGCAGAGTACCTGCCCGTGAAGCTGGCATCTCACTCCTTCTTCTGATGAAATGATATAATAGCTGAGACTAAATGGTTCTGGCAAAAAAAGATTCAAGTGTTGGCCGTGAAGCCTCTGCAGTCATATCTGAGTATAATACAGTACTGAAGCGCGTTCGATTAGTTAATTACCAAGGATAGGCCCGAAAATGGATGTGCGCAAGGTAATAATATCATACTGGATAATTTAAAATTTATGAGTAATAAGGTTGATATTTAAAAATAAAATTTTAGTGATTTTAGAAAATTAACATTTGGTTGAAAAAGAAAGGCACTCTGCATATAATATATGATAAATTTCCATCACTTACAATCGGAATGAAATGATCTTTTTTTAAGTATGCGGATCTACAACCAAAATAAGACATAAGATACAGAGGACTATATAAACATACGTGATTACAATTCAAAATTAGATAAAATTTTGCCATCAATTCTCTGTAACTATCATACCATAAAACTATTCTTGTATAGAAATCAATTTTAAATTGAACTTTTCAAGTGAAATTTGGCAACAGCATAAACGATAGCAAAGCGATATCCAACTTACAAATTAAAGTTTCGAAATCAATGTATAAAATGTTACTTGAATTAAGAATTTAATTTTTTCAAAAATATACGAATCGGAAATATCAGCCTGCATGTTTCACGCGCTCAAAAATTGGTGACCATTTTCAAGACTTGCCAGACGTGAATGAGACGAATCAAAAGGGATTTGAAATGTAAAGTTGCCAACGAAGAGTGAAAAAAATAAAGGTGAGAAACAAAGCGAGAAAAACTTCAGCAGCCGAGAAAGGAAATTTTTTATTTAATGCATTAAATGGTTTCGTCTGCAATGGGATACCCGCAAGTGACGTAGTGTGGGTATCTCGATCCTGATTGGTTGTTGAAAAGTGGCATTTATTTAAGTTAACAACTGTTCTTTCCATTCTATTTCGAGTAAGCCAAACCCGTTAGGCATCATTTCTCTTAAATGATACATTCTTTATTCTTACACAAGGATTCTTTCACGAAGATTTCAATTCTTTAACTATATATTTCTTACTTAAAACAAAGACCGACATGAAACCCATAACATGGAACACAAACAAACTAATTATGAATCGAAGTTGCCAGGTACGCAAAACAAAAACATATCACGGTTACAATAAAATGCATAAACATACAATAAATATAAATTTAGTAAAAGATGTAGAAGAGAAAGAATTATACTTCAATAAATTCGATGCGTGATTGGGCCCTGTATTTAAATAACTTCACCTTAACTAACATTCTAACTTATGTGCAGAAATTTAGCTCGGCATTAACACGCCATTTCTTATAAACAATCAGTCTCTACTGACGTCATAGGTCACATGGTCTTCTTCTTGTTGAAGTGCAAGTACCTAATTAACGCGTCATAAAACTATTCTTACCTTAGCAGTCGATTTTAAACTAAACTTTGCACGTAAAATTCGGGAACTGCGCTATTGATAGCACAGCGACATCCAACTTACAAATCAAAGTGGGATAAAATCTCCCGATCAATGCCTAAATTAGTTTCTTTCAAAACTATCATATCATTGTACTTTTCCTTCTTAGCAATCGATTCTAACTGAAACTTTTCAAGGGAAATTTGGCAACAGCGTTAATGATTGCAAAGCGCTGCCAATACTCGAGAGATAATTTCCTCTCTTGCGTTTCTAGTGACAGAAAAGTCCATAAATTTCTATTTATCTCTCTGTTTAATTCCAGAAAAGAATAGTTTAAAGTACTCTTTTTAAAAATCTTGCCATCAATGTTATAAATTATATTCGAAATCTACCTTTATTTCAAATCTTATTGATTAATTAACCATTGTCAAATCGGCCATGTAGCAATTTGGAAAAAAATTTGTTTCTAAGGAAGTTTTTCAAAAAGAGAAATACGAACCACGTTTAAAGAAAAATAACAGAATTAAGTTCGCAATTCCTCGGAGAATATACTATTTCAATAAGATGAATGACTCCTAGGGTATCATTTATTTTCAACCCATGATGCGGTTTAAAATTTTCTCTTTTTTAAAGATTCAATTCTTAAAAGATGCATCTAATCTAAAGGATTCCGGTTTATCAGGGAAAAAAGCAATAACAAAAACATTTATTGAGACTAATAATCAAAGGATAATATTTAAACGTTTCTACAATAAAAATAGAATAATCAAAGGAAAGGAATCATTTAGGGAACAAATTTAATTGTAAGAGTAACTAATTATGTTTTTTATAAAGTCGTTTACATAATTCTGGATTATTATGTGTTTTAAGTTAGATTTTTAATGGAAATGGTTTGTTTAACTTTGATTCGCTTTAATATAGTTTTACAATAAAGTATCTCGAATAGGTTTATCGCAAATTACATTTTCTATAATTCAATAGATTAAAAATGGAAAAATTATTTTAACGAAATGAGAATTTTTTCCCCCATTAAATTATACAATTCCGTTTTATTTTCGTTTTTTTGTCCATTAAGCTACATTATTTATATTTACATTATTTATATTTACATTATTTATAATTACATTATTTATAATTACATCATTTATAATTACATTATTTATAATTACATTTCATAAACTGTAAAACCAGTTATTCTGGAAATGGTAGTCGGAAAAAAATTTGTTTGAATATTCTTGTAAGTATGAATAACTAAACACTTAAACAAAATTTTAATGAAATAAATTATAATTACATATTTTACTTATGTAATAATAATCTACTTCAAATGATTACATATTTTACTGTGAGAAATATTTTTGAGTTTCTCTTAAATTTACGTCATAATTTTTGATTTTCATCTCGAAATCACGGGATTTTTGTCGAAACGCGAACTCCAGATACTGCTTTTTCTCTAAGACAATCTGAATCTACTCTGGGAGTTCTCAAACAATTTTTATTTGAGTGTAGAACCACTAACACTGTATAGCGGGATGGTGCAGAGGCTAGTGCTGTAGCTTTTCAAGTAGTTTTCTCGATTTAGATTCTAGGCTATAAATGAGTACACAGTTACATATACTTTTTTTGTTTTAGGTTGAAATTCCAACTCGATTGTGTAATCGATATTCGATTAAAAACAAGGAAAGACAGTCATTCCCTCAATTTGTCGAATTTTTCACTCAGAACACTGACACAAAATAAAAAGGAAAAAATTTAAAACCTAATACTTTAGAACAAGAATCTGCTCCAAGACATATAGTTAAGAGTACTCAAGGATCATTTTAGTGATTATCACACAGCATTAGAATGATGATCACCTAGTTCACTAGACTTGAATTAAATGGATATCCCGATGTGGTTCATCTTGAAGACAAAGGTGTCACTTTATTTAATAACTGGCGTTAAACAGTTGACTTATTTTTCAGACCCAGAAGACAAAGAAATTCCGGGATTAAACTAGTCTTCGAAGCAGACTTTTTGATGAAACTATCCTGCATGTGCGTTACATAGTGAGGACAACCATTAAAAAATCTTACGGTAAGCTCAACTGTAGGGTGGTTCTAATTATGATCCATATGCCAATTAAAATATTTCATATGAAAATTATCGTGGAAAAAAGTTAATGCTTAAAAAGTTAAAAGTTATTGTTAAAATGTTATTTTATATGCTGTCAATGCGAGCCGGTCGTAGAATTCGTATCTTCCAGCCATCGCTGGGATTCGAACCTAAATCACCTCATGGCGTGGCAAACACTCCATCGCCTGAGCCACCACGGCTTGAAACAAAGATTTAAGCTAAGCGTTCCTTGAAAAAATTCTTTTTCTTGAAATGGGGCAATATGTGAAACTTCAATAAGCAATAAAACTAGTGTTACATGCTGTGTTCCTATCACTCGATATTATAGAGAGGTGTTATACTTTAACTATGCAAATGTAATTTAAATACCTGTTAAATCCATCTAAGTTCAGAATACCAATTTCTCCAAAGAAATCCCCCGCTCGCATATGAGTTAGAACTTGTCCCCTGTCACTGCAAAGCAAAGCATAAATATACTAAATGTAACGAACACTAAATTATGAGATATTTTGAAGAGCTTGCAAATTCTAAAGAAATGCACATCTCTTAGAACAAAGCAACTACAATAGAATAGAATATAAGGAGTTTCATTTAAATTCAAAAGGAAGGCTAGTAAATCTCTGAACAATTAACTTAATTAAATCCATTGTTTAAATTCCCACGATAATTTGTCACTAATTATTCTCATGTCAGAATTAATTCTGATCGATAATTGCGATTGAGGTATTTTTCCGCAATTACATCTTTGTGTCATTCTCTGATTACATTTTACTAATGTTTGTGACTTTGTAATCATTGTAAAGTTGGTAAGACTTAATATTAAATATACATTTCTGCTTCAGTCGTGTTTATAAGTCTTTATTTCTGAATAATTTGCACTAAAAGTCCCGCCTACCTTAAAATCAGGATAATCCGAATGGATTTCTGTTCTGTTCGAAATTTTTCAAATATATAATTCGTAACTTACATGAAAAGAACCCAAGAAAAAGCTAAAAAGTTATTATTTTATAGAAATATATACTCTCTTTTCTGGTGGTAAAACTATTCTGCGATAAGTTACATCAAAATGGCGTGACACGCAGAAAAGATCGTAAGGATTATGGCGTTAGTTTAACATAATTTATTTCAGGAATTTTAAAAATACAATTATCTAGATTTTATCTAATGGTTCAATACCGAAAACAAAAACGTTCAGAATACGCAAATATATACATATTGACCAAGCATCGGCTTAGATTATCAATCATTGAAAATGATATTCTTAACAATTTGTGAGAATTTAGAGTACTAATACGAATTGTGCACCAAATAAAACACGGAATGTATGAGTAACTTCGAATGACGAGATTTTTAAGAACTACGATGCCATTATCACTGTACACTAATTAGTGAGAAGTAACGAAATCAGTATTTAAGTTACGAAATCAGACACAAAAACATACCTTTGTTCATTGATATTTGAGTCTCAATATAAAGGTGAGTTTGGAAAATAACGAGAAATAGCCGGAAACATTTGAAATTTAGAAATAGAAAGTGGTAATTTTAACGCATTTTCTTCCCACTATGATCTTCTCAAAAATATTTTCAACGCAATATTTTACCCGCTATGAAATCTTTCAGAAAATTGCAATGCATTATTAATCTACTTTTTTGAAAAATAATAGTTGGAGGTCATAACACAAACAAGATGGCGTCAAAGATTTCAAATGATTGCGTCATCAGCCACTGCAAATGAACTTTTGAATGTCATTTACTAACAGATTAGCAAAAAGAACCTTTAAATGTAAAGTATATTTTTCCAGTTTCCAATCTGACAGATATTATCACGCACAACAGGGAACGACTGAATTTAATTAAATAAGTCTCTCTCTGCTCTTTGTACTAAGCTTTCCTAATTGCAATTAATACCGAATGAAATATCTCGGGCGCTCCTGTAAGTTGGCAATTAGATTACGAAACGGAGGTTTATGTATGTAACCGTAGCAATAGTCAGTAATTGATTTAGATTTCGGGAATTAAGTTTAAAACGAGAACGCTTTCAAATAGATTTAAGTCAACGTCAGAATGGTTAGTCAATTTATTTGAGTTGTAGATAAATGTTTATTATTTAAAAAAAACCCTTTTATATTACTTTATAATGTTATCGTCAGTTCTTAATTCGTTAAAACTCAATGTTAGCATTTGAAGACAGGTCACACTTTTTGAATAAAATAGTTGTAATAACAAGATTCTATTTCTGAGATACGTCTTAGCTAAGCAAAATATTTGAAAAATTTAAATGGCAATGTTTTTTTCTTTATATAAACGATCGAAAGTAGAAAATTAACAAAATAAAATCTTACTTTGTTTTAAAGTATACAAAAGTTCTATCGCATTATTTAAAATGGAAATTTAACAAAAGGAAACTTTTACTTTGATTAAAAGTACACAAAAGCTCAATCGCATTATTTCAGTAAATGATTTCGGATCATAACTACTCTTAATTTATTAAAAATTCTTAACTTAAAAGTAATTAAGATGCATAGTATTCCATTTATAATAAGAGTTGAGTTTGATATTATACGAATATCAAAATATGAAAAAAGACTATTTTAATTTTTTAGATCTGACCCGTATTTTTCAAAGAACAATGAAAACAATTTGCACTAAAATTTTGTTTTAAGATTACAGTGCCATTTAAATAATACGAAATAATGCGTTGAAAATATTTTTGGGGTGGTAACAGAGGGTAAAATGATGCGTTAAAGTTATTACGTTATGTTTCTTATAATTTTCAAATGTTGTTTTGCAATTTTTATACAGATATATATATATGCATATTCTGAACTTTTTTTCCGTATTAAACCATTAAGCAAAATCTTGAAATTCTTGAGATTTGTATTAAAATACAGGTACCGCTAAGTCTAACTGAAAAAGGTTTTTTTGGTGAATCCGAATTTGCAAAAGGGATTCCTATTTAAAATTTTAAAGTACCTCCTAAACCAAAGATTTGAGATTAGGAGACGTTCGCATTAGAATATGGAAACATTGGTGAGTGACTTACTTTATGACTTGCAATATGCCGTCTGCAATAATGAACATTTCTCGAGCCACTTCACCTTTTCTACAGACAAGATCTCCTGGTGTAAATATGTATGCCTTCATTTTCAGTACTAGATCATGGAGGAATTCCGGCTGGCACTCTTTAAATATGCTCACCTACAGAAGACGAAACTATTTCAATATCTGTTAATAGTAAAGCTATTTGCAATTATTTTAAATCAGTAAAGAGAGTTCGTAAGTATAATTGTTAGTAATAAGTTTATAGTTGTAAGTTGAAGCATTGTAACAATTGAAGCACTTTTTGAAAGCATGACTGCTTACTGTTAGTTACTGATACATTATTACAATTATTTGCTGTTGTTGTTTTGCTTCTTTAATATGGAAATATCATGTTTCGGTAAAAGCACATCTCATTAAAAAACATTCTTTGAGCGCTTTTGGACAAATTTGGGCATTTTCAGACAATTGGAGAAACATATTTTAACATGGAACTAGTTTCAAGAGATTCCCTCTTTTCAAAAAATTTAAAAAAATTCACGAAGTGTTCGCTCTTTTGCTTCTTTAACCAAACTTTACTACCACTACTGAAACCTTTCAAGGACCGCAGGAACCCTGTCATTAGTTTAATAATACGAATCATTACCAACTCTTGAGAAAATATTAACAGTTTCAAATATCTATTCGAAATAAATGTTTTGTTAGCGATGGGACATTTCATCAAATTTTACCATAGTATAAAGTGATTTAAATAATATCAGTCAAAAATAAGTTTTCATGTATAGTTCTTTGAAAAAATATTCGAAATGTTTATTGGGTCATCCGAAAACATCTTGGGAACTATAGTTTGTCAGTGACGTAGAATAGAATGCGCCTTTTTCTTCTTCTTTTTTTTGAAAAAAGAAAAAAAGAAAAAGAAAGATAACTTTCATTTCTTGAGGGTTATGTGTTTAAAGATGTATGAATATGAATCATGTTTAATATATTTCCTCTTCTCGTGTTATATGAAAGTGTCTTTAAAGACAAGCAAAATTTCAGTAAGGTTCTTTTTCTTGTCTCTCTTCTTTATGCTGATGTGCTGCGATTTATACTTTAGCATGAAGTTATAATTCCTAGTACATTTTTAAATAGGCTCTTCTTTTATGTTTTTGATTTTCTTAAAAGATATTCTACGTAGAGCCGTGATGGATCAATTTCCGAAGAGGCGGCCTATGCTCGAATCCCAAAGATGTCTTATCGATGCAGATTCTGCTTGTCCCCGACCACAGTGCTGACTTAATATATTCTCATTGATCAGCGGATCATTTGTCTTTCGTGGTTTTCCCCTCCGTTTAATGCAAAAAGTTTTTAGTTCCATCAAAAAAATCCTCCACACTGAGAAAATAATTATGGCCAAAACTATCAGAACATGGTAACATTTACCGTATTTCTGGCTCCATGGGAGCACCAAAAAGCTCGATAACTTTTGCCGAAGCGCTTTGGTAATTATTTTGGTTAAATTAACAATAAAATGTGGTTTTTATAACATGCGGTGAGATTTGATATACGTGGTAAAATCTAATAATTTTATGAGCAAAACTTATGAATTTTTGATCTAAAAGCAGGGCATAAGAGCTATTTATTCGGTTAAATTTACTTTTCAATTTTTTATTAATTACCAAAAGTGTGGTAATAAAAACTATAGTTTTGAAAACCAGAATTTCTTGTAAACTCTTACCTTATGAATGGAAAAAATCGCCAAATGGATGGTTTAAATACTTTATATTTAGTTTTTATCTTCGGAATTATAGTTTTTTTTAAATTTATTTACTTTTTTACCCAAATTTTCATTTTCAGCAATACAGTAATATAACAACAATTGTGTGTCGCGATGGCAGGTTCGTAATATGCCTGATTCAGTTCTACTGTCTTCTGGGTTACGTTGAACATTGCAAACTTTTGAAGTTGAACCTTTATTGTCTTAAACTCAAAACTGGGTCACTGTTCAACGCTGTTATAAAAAATTTTGCCTAATATTATGAAATCTTAAACTTAATTTTTCAAGCATTAGGCTTAAAGTTTCAATATAACGGCAATTCTCTCCCCCCCCCCAATCGCTAAGGGAACCAATTGAATAGCGGATTACAGTCATTGAGACACCTCTGTTAAAGTGGACATTAATTTAAGAAAGTATATAATTTACTTCCCAATAACTTCGTAGCTTATGCTTTTTTTAATTATTCATTTATTTAGAGTTGCAGGTTTTGGTCTCGAAGTTTAGAGAGTGAGGATGAAGTCTTTTTCATCAGATGTGAGGAATTAGGCTCAATTCACTACTGCTTATTCTGCCCAAATCATTCAATTTATAATATTCGAAGATGTTATTCAACGCAGAATTCAATGCTCTTTGATTTTGTGTACGATGTTGCGTTTAAATGCTATAAAGCAAAAAACTGGACAAAAAATTCTTAAAATTTTGCAGTCTTGGCTCTTAGAAGTTCAACGGACCTCAAAAACCGTAGTATTCTTAATGGGATACCTCAAAGTGACGTAGTATGGGTATCTTGATCCTGATTGGTTATTGAAGCATGGCATTTGCTTGCGTTAGCAACTGTTCCTTCCATTCTATTTCAAGTAAGCCAAGCCTTTCAAGTATCAATTATTTTAAGTGACACATTCTAAATACTTTCACAAAGATTCTTTCTCAACGATTTCAGTTCTACCACAATATATTTACTTAACACAAAGACAGGCATGAAGCAATGTGGAACATAATTAAACTAATTGTACATCGAAGTTGCCGGGTACACAAAACAAAAATATATCACGGTTGCAATAAAATACATAAACACATTATAAATCTAAGTTAAGTAAGAGAAGTAGACTGAGAACGAATTATATTTAATCTAATTTGATGTGCGGCTCTCTATTTAATTCGGCTCAATTTCGGATTTGTATTTAATTAATTTATCGTTTATTAACATTCTTATTTATGCAGAGAAACTTAGCTCAACTTCAAAACGCCATTTTGCTGATAAAGATTAGCTAGCGCTGACATCATAGGTCACACGTGTGGGTATGGGAAGTCCTCTTCTTCTTAACGCAAGTACCCAATTGAGATACTCATAGTGAAATAAAATCATTCCCAGTTTTTTGAGACTATAGTTCGAGGCAAGGTGCTTTTTTCGATCGAACTTGACTTGGCTCTAATTTCGACAAATGTGATTTTAAATTTTTTTTCTAATTTTTCATAGGCAACTTTATCAATTAATAATAATAATTTTTTTTGAAATAAAATAATTGGATTCTAGCTTTTTGCAATATACGCATTAAAAAGAAGAATTAAACATTAAGCATTTCAAGAATTGTTTATTTTTTTGAAGTTGCTAGTTTTGCAGGAACTTATATTTATTTTATTGACAGTATAGAACAATCGACGAATGCAATAATTAATTTATGACAATTATTTTTTAAACAGTTTTCATGACCTTTAAATAAGTTAAATTATTTTTCCTTAAAACAATTAGATACTATTTTTTTGTAATATACAAATAAAAAAAGAGAATCGATCAAAAAAATTGTAAGATTCATTAATTTAAATCCGACGTTTTGAAGAAATATGACTTTTTTATTGATTCCTTACAATGGCATATTCACGTCTAAATTTATGGAAGGTGATATTAAGTTTTTACTAAATTTTCTGAAACTGTATCATCGCGATATAATTAAATTGCTTTTAAAACAAAAACTTTAGTATCTATTTATTACAATTCACGTAATAAATAAACGAACAAGGTAGCAAACATTTAAAGATTTATGTAATTAAAATGTCCGTTTTTCAGAAATATAACTATTTTATTAATTTCATATAATAGCGTGTACACATTTGATTCTATAGAATGCGATATTATTTCTTTAAAATTAATTTTTCCAATAAAATTGCATCACCACAAAATAATAAAACTATTTTTAAATAAAATCTTTAGGATCTATTTTTTTTGCAAATTACATATTTACGCAAAAAGTGAAGTAGTAAGCATTTTAAGATTTATTAATTTAAAATTACAATTTCGCAGAAATATTTAACTATTTTATTGATTTCCCATAACGTAACACCTATAAGGCTGAAATATTGAGCCTTTTTTATTGATTATTTATGTCACTTTTATATACATATTGCTGAAATATTTAATTGGTTTATTGATTTCTTACAAAGTATTCATATTTAAATTTATTGGAAGTGATATTAAATTTATACTAATTTTCTCTTATTAATTGCAAAATAGTTATTTTATTTTAACAAGAAGGAGATTTTCTTCCTTTTTTCCCTTTCTTTTTTTTGCATTTTACATATTTAAGAGATGGATATGTCATCCATTTTTATCTCATGCTTTTCTTTTTTTTTAATCATTCGATAGTTTTCTTCGAATCCTTTTTCTCCGTTTAAAGGTGAATTAGAAAGTACAAAGTTCTAGATTAATGCACAATTTGTATTTTTTGGTGACGTTCGGTTCTAACCTTTGAATTCTAATTTCTTTTCTAATGATATCAAATATATTTACAATTCCGGTCTAAAGATAGCATCCTGAAAAACTAACCTTTGCCCACATACTATATTTAGGGACAATTAGAATGATAAGGGAGTGATTTTAATAATTTCCAGATCTCATGGGTCACTTAAGAATCTCATATAAATATACCTGAATATTTACCTCGTTCCTTACAATCTTTTACTTCTTGCAATTCTTCATTCTTTGCAAACAATATCCATACTTTAGGTAAGTTCTTGCATACATTTGTTGATATTTTTTCTACCTCATTTTTATGAGTAAATTTGAATGAAATTAAATACTATTCAAATTCTAATTTTTCTAAAAACTTACTGCTTTGTAGTAATTTCATTTCGATAGCTAGTTTTATTATGGGGAATAAAAAATACTAGTTTAAATTATTAAATATCAGAATTTCTCTTCTAGGTGTATCTAGTTATTGTAAAGAATTATTTAGCAAACTGTTTTGCTAATTATTGTGTTTAATTACTTAGCTTATTATTTTTTCGCTAATTATTGTATACATACTAAGTTATAATTTATCCGAATATATTTTTACGATAAAATAAAACTCAGATTTAATTCTGATGCAACTATGTTTTATTATTATTAAACGCTATTCAAGTTTTAATTTTCTCAGAATTTTGTTTTCATTTTGGGGCATTTTTTCTACATTAGCCAATAGTAAATAAAAAAAAATTATAAAGTAAATGATTAATTAATATCAGATAAATACTTCTTGTCAGAATTTTCCATTCTCTGTATAACTAACTATTGCATGTAAATTTTATTTATTTATAACATATAATTATGATGAAATAAACTTTATTCTTAACTTATTATTTTTCGATAATTATTGTATTCATACTAAGATATAATTCATCCGAATATATTTTCCGAATAGGAATCATCCGAATAATATCATCCGAATAAGAATAAGTAAAGCTCAGATTTAATTCTGATGCAACTATATTTTAATATTATTAAACGCTATTCAAGTTTTAATTTTCTCAGTATTTTTTTTTCTTTTTCATTTTGGGAGTAAATTTAAAAAAAAATAGTAAATGATTAGTCAATATCAGGAAATATTTTTTTGCTAGAATTTTCCTGTCTCTGTGTAACAAACTACTGCGTGTAGATTTTATTTACTTACAACAAATAATTATGATAAACTAAGGTTTTTTAATATCTAATTAATATTTGATAACTATTGAAAGTTTGATTTTTCTAAATCTTTTTTAACATGCGTCATTTTTCTTTCATTAGTTATTTAACAAATAATAAGTAAAATATTCATGATAAATAATTAATATAATAGTATCTGGTCAATTTTGGTTTATGCTTGCTGACTTCTTCGTTTCTCTGAATAGCTAAATATTGTGTGCAGGTTTTATATTATCCTTGCATAGTATTACGCTAAACTTCAGGTTAATGTTATCTAAACAATATTTGAAATTGATTCAATACAATACAAATTTTGATTATTCTAATCAGTTTTTTATTATGAATAATTATTAGTTATTTAATTAATAACAAATAAAAATTCCTTAGTAAATGGTTAAATATATCCTCCAAAATATTGCGAGTAGGTATATATATATATATATATATATATATATATATATATATATATATATATATATATATATATATATATATATATATATATATATATATATATATATATATATATATATATATATATATATATATATATATATATATATATTTCAAATGTATTAGGCGGTTCACCTGGCAATGTGTATACACTGTTTTTGACTTCTTTTGACTACAAAAATGGTTCTCATCGAATATCCTGCATAATTTTTAATCAATATGTGTACAAATTAATAGTATGTATATGTAATTTCTTCGTTACTAAGAGTTCTGATACTGATTGTTGCCTTAACAGGTTTTGATTGAAAATGATGGAGTTCCATTTTCTGAGCTTTTAATTTTATAATTCATCAGCTATCAACGCAATTTAAAGCAAAACTACAAGCAATGAAAAATACTCTAATAATATACATTTATAGTAGAATATTGAAACGAATAGCAAAAGGAAATTACGAAACAAAATTTTTTAAATTGTTTATTTTAACACATACTACACTCACCTACTATCAAATTTTTTTTGAGGCATGAGAGTTTGTGATAATTATTTGTAATAATTTGTATTAATTTGTAGAGTTAACGTGACCACTTAAGGATACTTTTCTTTTTCTAAAGTATTTCTGAAAATGGTCTGAAATTTCAGATAAAAAGTTTACAAAAATATTGTTCAAAATATTTTGCTTTGTAATTTGAAAACAATAATTATTTATGAATGAAGTAAAAGAGACTTTGTTTTGTTTCTTTAAACCTAGGTAATCACTTAATTGCAAAAATAATTATTTGGGTCGAGAGCAAAATTAAATTTTAAGTTTTTAGTAAATTGCTTATTTGGAAAAAAAATATACAATTCTAAACTTCAGCATAAAATCTTAATTTTATTATAATTAATCGAGGCATTGAAATTGTAGAAGGTTTTTATAAAATTTAGTTATCTTATTTATACAATGATACTTTCTTTTCAGAAAAATTCTATAAAAATGAAGACTTTATTGATTTTGATTGCTTCCATTACGGTTGTGGCTAGTAGTCCTCTTGGTAAGCTACATACATTTTTAAAATAAAAATAATGTTTATTTTCAGATAAATAGTTTTCTTTTTTAATTAAGTTGCTTTAAAATTGCATGCTTATTCATTGTTCAGTTGAAATATCAAAAAATAATACTTTAGTTTAGATTCTAACTGATAGGTTTATTTCTTCAGTAAATTTTTTTCCAAAAGCATTTAAGGAAGAGAGCGTCAGAATTGATGCAAAGTTAAAGTAATATTGGGAGATTTCTTTTTCATCAAATTGCTGGTTTATTTTTGTAGAATATAACAAAATGTCTAAGTGCATTAAGAGTGAGAAATATTTTACTTTTTTTAAGTGTAAAGATATTTTTTTATAATCTCACATAATTACAAATTTTGTGCATTTTTTTATTTTTACTTTACGAAAATTGTACGAATTTTAAGACTTTTAATTTTTTAAAAATTGTTCTTTTTTTGTTGGGCTAGAAAGTTGAACAATTATTCTTAATGAATAAATTTTTTTCACTGAAATTTAGGAAATACAATTGTAGGAATACTTTTTTATTAGAATCTAATATAATTAAAAATTTTAATGTTTTTAACTTTTTATTTTTGGGCTCCAAAATTGTGAAATTGTGATAATTTTATGAATTTTAAACAAAAATATTTTTGTTATTTAGGTCGAAAGTTTAATAATTATTATTAATTAACTAATTCACCATTATTTATAATATATGATTGAAGGGATACTTTTTCTTTATAATCTTATATTATAACAGTTTTGGATGTTTCTTGTCTTGCTTTCAAAAACCGTACGAGTTTTATAACCTTCAAACAAAAAATAATTTTGCTATTTAGTTAGAAAATTGGACACTTATTATTAAAAAATTAGTTTTTAATCTCAAAAGTTAGCAAATACAATTATAGAAATTTCACATAATCACAGATTTTGATGTTTTATTATCTTTCTGCTTTGGGTTCCAAAATCGTAAAATCCTACAAATTTTACTACTTTCAGACAAATAATTTTCAATGTTGATTTGAAAATTGTACAATTATTATTACTAATTAATGTTCTTTGCTAAATGTTAGTAAATACAATTGTAGGGATACTATTTCTCACAATTGGAAAATAGATAGATAACAAAATTTATCAATCGAAAATATGGATAGTAGATAGTAAATACAGTATACAGTAATAAATGTCTTACATACACATTTAGAATTTTCCACCTGAAGTTACTGTAAAATGTTCGACTCTATTTTGTCCTTCCAATTAAGCATAAAGCTTATTGTTTGGAACAGTTTTTTTACCTTTACAGTTTTGTAACCGTTTACAATAGGTACGGTTTGAGAATTCAAAACGTGAATTGAAAATGATACAGTGTTGTAACCATTTACAACTAGCATAGTTTCTTAACCATAAAAATTGAACTTAAACGGACAGCAGAGCTCTGTGGGTACTGCGCCATTTACGGGAAAATGATAATTTCGCATTCTAATAGTCCAAAGTCACTGACTAGATAGAGCTGGACACTAGAAACTCTTCATATATTGATGGGGGAAGTAAGGAAAGAAACATTGTATTATCGACTCTCGAATTCGAACCCCTGTTTAGCCGGTCTTTAAATTATCCGATTAGCCCTTTTAGCTACAGATGTACCTAGTTCCACAGAACAAGATAGGATAGAATTCTGGCTGATTAACCGTATTAGGTGAAAAAAATCAATAAACGTTTTTTCTAGCACTTAGCAGTTTGTGTATCATCATTTTTTTTTTTATGGTTAGTTGACTGTTTTGGTTGAATACGGTAAACTAACACTTAAATAAATTGTTATTTGACCATTTTTGACAAAAAAAGTTCTAACAGTGTAATTTACGATTTTGATATTTTGTCATTGAGTGGAGACAGAGTTTCAGTTACAAATTAATTTCAGTTGCCTTACCTACATATTTCTTTTGTAGGAAGAAGCAGCTACATTGATGCTATAGAACGATGCAATACATATGTGGATAAATTACTGGTGAACGCCGTGAAAGATAATAATTTGGAATCATTTCCCGTTTACGGAAGAGAACTTAACTTTAAGAAGAAAGTAGTTTTCTATCCATTCAAATGCTACGTCAACTTGACAGAGGGTCACATTACAGGATTGGGCAATCTTCATCGAAAGGGCGCATGCTCCATATCCTTTCATAACAGAAGACTGAAAATTCACACAGAAATCGAAACCAAACAAATTAACTTCAATTTTACTGGCAAAGCATCCGTTATCGGTTCAACCGCTGACGTCATGGTAGACGCCGTTACCTCTCCTTTGAAAATCGAAATGGATTTCTCATTTAATGGCTCATCAGGTGAAGATAGCAAGTTGGACAGCTACAGGCCAACCGTCATATCGAACATGAATGTTTGGATTGATGGTCTGGGTATGATGGAATGGATAAGGGAACCCATGGAAGAAAACGTGGAAGAGTTATTCTTTAACTTAATTAATACTTTAACTCATCATCATCTGAAAGAAGCATTCAGTGAGGATATTCAGAAGAATCCTTTTTCTATAGAAGACTTAGAAGATGTTTATGCATCGACAATTGAGCCAGTAACTGAAGACCATAGAACAACACCTCGTGGTAAGCAATCAAAATTTATTTCCTTAATATATCATTTTAAATATAGAAGTTCAAGACATAAGAGTACCTTAACTTCGACCAGGCATTAATCGATTAATTGTTTACCGATACCAAAAAGAATGAATGGGAAAAATGAATGCATTGATGTTACAAGTAAAACATAGTACGCGTCTCGTCCATTTTCCAGTTTTTCTTATTGATTTCCTCTTAATTAAATTAATATATTTTAAAATGGTAAGTTGTAAGTTGGGTTTGCTTTTACATTGATTTCCTCTTCTATTCTAAGTTGGGTTTGCTTCTACTAATAGAATTTCTTTTCTAATTTTGAAAGGCTAAAAAATTTTGGCTTTGTTGTCATAAACAGCACTTAATTATTCTGATCAAGTTTAGCCAGATAAAAGGAATAACACTATTCTCTATAGATTTAGAAAATTAATTTTGTGTGTAGCATAGTCAACTGTTAACTGATCTTACAGCCATAATTTAAATATTTGTCTTAATCTTGATCAACATAAAATATCACTTCCCATATTTGGACAGGAACTCGTATTTTTTTCCTTTATGCACGAACAAGCAAACTTGTTGCGTAATAGAATCGGTTAAACTTTTTCCCTCTCTAAGATGATAGAGGGAAATATTTACATATTTCTCTAACTCAATTTTTTTAATCATGTAGCTCAAATTTTAGCCATATTTTTTAATGTTGTTTTCTATATAGCGCTCAATAATTATCATCTTCTTTGTAAGTATAATAGCCGTATCAAAGTTACGCGATTTACCCACTCTCCATATTTTTCCCCTTTCCTTTACCATGGTTTCAGTAAATTTTGAATTTTCCCTATGAAGGTACGTGTGAATCAGAAAGTGAGATATTCTAGCTAGGGTAAAGAGTAAGATTTGCTGAAGATGCCTATTTCCCTTACAAGGGCATAAAACATGAAAATTACCTTTAAATAATTTTTTTAATTTTTAAATATCCTTGATTTTCATACTATTTAGCTTTAATGAAATCCCATTTTTTCCTGTAGGCAAAGAAGAATATACTATAGAGGATTCTAACAGTTACATCGACTCTGTTCTCACCAACCGTTTTTTGTTCGAATCGAAATATAGCAAGTTGGATCCTCTCGTTTTGAGTAGCACTCGCTTGGAGAAAGTTTTTGTTCGAGATCCTCAAAATGAAGACGTAAATTTCCTCAAACTTGAAAAGGGCGAACTTGAACACCTAACCAACGTGAGGAGAAATTCCGAATGCAGCATTCCCGAGTTCATTAAAAGAAACATTATTTTTGAATGCTCTCTTGGATTCGACGAATTAACTCTGAAGTACCAAGCAGAAGCTCACAATGGTAGTGAAGTTTATAATTTCCAACTCATCGTTACAGTCAAACAAACGAAATTATCGTTGAAGGTTACATCTACCTTAAGTGACAATGTTCCAACAATCTTTGATTATTCAGTAGACGATGTGGGCAAAATCAGTATAACAGCTGCCATAGATATTGTGGGTGCCCAAACGAGGTCACCCTCTTCGATAGAAACTCTCTACAACAGTAAAGTCATCCTGACGTACTTTTCCGAAGAAGTAAATAGCGTTTTGAAAGGACGATTTAAAGAAGTCTTGAATTACAGCATTTACAAAACACCTCTGCATTTCTTGGACTCTTAAAATGTATCTTTTGTTAATAAGTTATTGTTCCGTTACCTGAAATGTAGGACAACTAGCTAGGTTTTTGAAAAGGGGCTAAAGACACAAAATTTCGAAACTTTTTAAGTTTAAAATTATGCGAACATTAAATATTTATTTTATTTGGAAAACGTAATCTACCATAATTTCTATACTTCTTTATTACAAAAGAATTAGTTAGAAATTTGTGGCATCTGTAGAAATCTTAACAAACGAAGCAGCCGATGTATTTACAGATTTTGCTTGAAGTCAACAGCGTAGCGTTCGTTTTTATTTCATTTTTTTTCTCTTCAGGATAGGTCGTAAGACCAAGCGATATATTTTGAGGAATTTTTAACAAAAATGAGGAAAATACTATAGTCATTGTGGGTCTCAAATTAAGGAGGGGTAAATTATCAAAACTTGACGAATTATGAACGAGGAAGGTCAAGTTGAAAGCACCAAACCTTGTCTGCTGACTGAAGAAAGCAAAAAGGGAGTGAGCAATTATAGAATGATCTCTAAATTTCAGACAAACATTCTTCACATTTCGATAGTGTTTTTGTTTTTAAATAAAATGTCTTCATTTTTGACTAGTGTTCTTATAGAAATGAAGAGTGAGGATTTCAGGAAACTCTGCATGAAAAATGAATTTTAAGCGAATGGCATACAAAGTTTCTTCTTCAAATTATTACAAAATTTTTAATTTCGGAAAATAATTTTTTGGGTTCTATCCAAAATTGACAATGCTAATTTTTGTACATTTTAATTTTCTTAAAATACGAAATATTTTGTTTTAAAAATTTTACCTCATTAAGTATTTGAGCAGAATAAAATTTAATACAATAATATAAACATTTAAAAAAAGGCTCGTAAAATGTGTCTTAATGCTCCTGAACTGTGAAACATTGGAATGCCCTTTTTTTTACAGGAAAACTGCATTTGAACTTGTAAATAATCGAAAATCTTTTATTTATTAATGGATGAAATTGTAATAAAGTGTACATATTAAAATAATTTGTTTAGTGAGTCTTTTACCTTCATGATTTACATTTTATAATACAACTAGGGTGTTTTGCCTCTACTCGCTGCCGCTCTCAATTCTTACAACGCAATATCAGCTTGGTAATAGGTGAGAGTAACAGGGAGAAGTTTGTGTGTGCAGCAAGGGAGACTGCAAAAAATATAACAGGAGGTATTTTTTTCAGGATTTTTTCAACAATAAAAATATTCAGTAAAATATTTCCAAAATCATGTACCGTAGAACCCCGTTATAATGAATTGTTTGCGGATCCAGCAATAAGTCAACTATAAACGGTAGTTCACTATATCCGAATTCTTTGAAAATGGCCCTTTGACAATATCATTACTGTAAAAAGTTATTACGGTAGTAAGTATTTTGTTTATAAATTAATAACCATATAAATAGATAATACATCAAATATGTAAAAGGAACATGAATGAAATAATTTTTATATTCTGGGAAAGAAATTATACTTTTCGATTGACTGTACTATTTGATTTTCAGGAGAGTTTACCTATTTTTGTGACAATAATTAGTTAAGAATTCAATATTATCTCGTTCTCCTTTTAAAAAAAAATTGAGAACATCCAATGCTAATTTCACTTCCGAGATAAAAGTTTCCAAAATTTCTTTTCCTTCTTTAACATAAGGGGAGGAATGTTCTGCTTAACAACTTCTTCATCCAAGTTTAAAAGTACTAGATTTGAGTTTGTCATCATATGCAAACGCAACTCTTGCCGAATTGAAGAAGTGAAAAAAAATGCGGAAATTTTTTTTTACGATAAACGATTTTCCATTTTTTTCAACTGTTTACTATAAGCGTATAAAATGACGTAAATTGAATCGGAATTTTGAATGGACCACTAAGAAAGTTCATTACAACCGTGTTCATGAGTTCAAAAGCTTATTACAACCGTGGATACATGTTCACTGTAACCATGTTCATTTTCCCTGTTCATTATAGTGAGTTACGACACATCCTTTTCCTGAAAATACTTTTACGCATGGGATCAGAAATTTTCACAAACAGTTTCATTCTTTTGATTAAACTATACTAAATTAACAAATTTTGACAAAATATGTACATTTTTGACGATATTCAAATTTTTTAAACAAAAAAAAATCATTCTTTATTTAAATGTGTTGTTATTTTAATCAAATATAATGTTACGGAGGCGCAAAAGAAGGAACGGTGAGTTTCAGGGTTCGATAGATTTTCAGTTCACACATTAAATATATTTTTTATTCTATCTTCTAACAAAAAAATGCTTGTTAATTATAGCATTAAGTTAAAAATGCCAATTTTGAGCCCATTTCACGAATCGGAGTTTATTTAAAATATCACGTCATAGGCATTAATTATAATTGTTGAAAATTAAAAGATTATAACAGTTAGAGCAAATACAGTATATACAGTACTGTATTTACTGTATAAAATTTTTATGCAGTTGTACAATTTTTATACAGTATACTACTCTCGATATCTAGAACTTCCATATCTCGAAAATCTTGTTAAGTCAGAAAACAATTTCCCCCTTGGTATTACACGTCCAATTACTATTAATTTAAATCAATGTCGAAGAGTTTCTTCTGAAAACCCTGCTATGTCAAATATTTTTCGGAATAGAAAATGAATTTTTATGCAAGTTTTTTTTATGCTATTATTAATGTAAGTTTATTGTCAATCCATTCGTTTCTCTTTCATGCATTTTTTTCTTACATTTAAAAATGAAATTAATTATCATTGCAGTATTTAGATTTAAAGTCAACTATTATTGCGTACATAATTATTAGTAGTCATTCTAATTTTCATGACTCTACTTTTTAGAGAACTTTTTTAGAAAATTTTTTTCTTCTTTTTTAGAATACATCTCCAAAACTCGCTATCTCGAAATTATTTAGCTTTCCCCCCAACTTTGAGATATCGAGAGCAAATCTTACCTTTTTCAGTGTCTTTAGGTTCACGTGAATGGCAAGTTCTGTTTTCAGTTTGTCCGGAAGAATTCCTAAGGCTGAGTGAATGTCCCCTCCTCCCTGCATTCGACCCCTAAAAAGATATTTTAAAAAGAAGCGTTAATGAATGATAGGAGCGAATGGATTTGGGTCGTTTTCATAACTCGGTCCCACATAATAATATTTTTTCTTGAAAGTGTCAATTTAAGTTTTCTTTTTAAAACGAGCATCAGTACTGACACTTTCAAGCGAGAATAAATATGGCACTATCAAACGGACCTCGGACCCAATCCTTCAAATTTTATTTTATCGCAACATTTGTTTATTTTGAACTCTTAAAGTAAAGATTCATAGAATTTTTTACCAAATTTTTGACAAGAATTTCACATAATAGAGATGTTACAAAGCATGCAAGTTAAAACCTCGCGAAGAACTAAAACAGCATGTGTTTTTAATAATATTGTTTAACAGTTTGATATAAAAACGTGTTATTGCATTAATAACGAGTAGCTTATCGTGCAAATTTGCTAGAAAATTAAGTATATAGTATGTTCATAAAAATAGATTTTATTTTTATTTTTTTTAGATAGCACAATTAATAGTGAATAGGTTCTAGTTAGTGATAACTTTAATATGTTCCAGCCTGTAACAACTTGAAAAAGTTTTTCTGCAATTGATTTCAATACGAAAAGATATTTGCCATATTCTGTTAAAATATGAATAAATATATTTTTAAAATTGGTTCTGATTGCAAGTTCCAGACTTATGAAGATAGGTTCTGATTACAGTTTCCAGACTTGCATCGAGACTTCAAGTAAGTTATGCATTAAATCAGTCAATCAACATTAGAAGTACATAACTCGTTTACAAAACTTTAAAAGATTTCTTAACGTTTTCAAAGAAGAGGATACAGATAATATGGAAGGATTTGCTATAAGCATTATTTCTTTCTGATTTTCTTTTAGATTAACTTTCAAAACTTTTGTTTTCTATTGCAAATACTTTAACTTCTGTTTATGAATGATTACAAGATTTACCGACACAATATGGACATACGACACAAACGTACGGAGAATATTTTTTTAAGTTAAAATAAATACTCTTTTCTTTATTCATTGCATTTACCTTTCTTTTCAGAAGAACAATATAATTTTATAGTTGTCTATTTTTCCAACATTTTCAAATTCAACAAAGTTTCTGATTTTAAAAAAATCAGAAATTGAAGTACTGTACAAAAATTGAAAGTCTGTATGAGTAAAATGCAATTATTTTTGTATTCTACATATTTACATACGTAAAATACATTATTCTGATAAGGCAAAAAAACTCTTGTCAAAAGTGAATTTTGTATCAAATTTCAAATTTACTTTTATCTTTAGTTCCCGATAGCTATAAAAAAATTTAAGTTCGGCCTATTGCCTATTGCCAGGTAAAAATACTTCAGAATAAATTTGATTTTCAAAAAAGCAATATTTTATTTTCGATTTTTATAGGAAGGAAGCTGAGAATGGGAATGCTGTACTCTTAGATCCTTTATAATCTTGTATCATTTCTTTTTCATAAATGTTCCCTTTCTAGTAAAAAAGAATTGATATGAAATTTCTAATCTAGCCATCCTATAAGAATTTCAACCAATGTATGTCGACACTATAAATGAGCACAAATTTTTTTTCCTCTTCTTATAAGGCAAAAACTCAACAATATTTAAGAAAATGTCTCAAGTTTGTCGTTAATACACAAAAAATGTTCGGGATAAAATATCTTCAACCTGAGGAGAATGATAAATTCCTTTGTATACTTTCGTCCAAAATGTGATTTACATTTACAAAGACGACATCATTTTCGAAATCTTTTATTCCCAACTACCATTAAAATCTTTTGAAGAAGGCCTTAGCAATCATTTATCACAAAACCTAAAATTTTTTTTCCCTGAGCAGTGTATTTTTTTTTTTTAATAGATTAGGTAAGTTTCAGCATTTGATAAGTTATTTATGATGCCAGGATACAATTTTAGCTTAAGAATAAAAATGCTCTGAGTTTTATGTGTATAAAAAAGCATAACAAATTTTTATGTATAATGTTTCGAAATTACTTTAAAAAAGAAAAAAATCTTGGAATAAATTTTTACAAAAATTAATTTTTGCCTTGGGAGTAAAAATAAATCGTAATATATATATATATATATATATATATATATATATATATATATATATATATATATATATATATATATATATATATATATATATATATATATATATATATATATATATATATATATATATATATATATATATATATATATATATATATATATATATATATATATATATATATATATATATATGTATATATATATATATACATACATATATATATATATATATATATATATATATGTATATATAAAATATAGCAGATTTAATCAACAAAAATGATTACAATGTATTCTCAGAGAAACATTGTAATTAATAGTTCAGTACTGTTTACCAATAATTTAAAAATACAGCACAAACTTACAATAAAGAAAAACAGAAAACTTGTTTTCTCCACCCCAGCCCCAGTAGTAGTTGGGAAGAGAGGAGGTTGTAAACCCGTTTTAATAACCTGAGCTGTTGTGTCCCTTAATGCTATTTTTTCCTTTAAACGCGGGAACCACACCTAGCCAAGCTTTCATTATGTCAATGAAAGCTTGACTTTTTCTCCTATGTATATTCTTTGGTTTGGGTATCTTTTATTACTTAGTTGTTTTTTTTCTTCTTCCATTGATTGGATTTTAAATATTAGTAAATTCGGTAAAACTGGTTCTCGACCTTAATTTAACCGAAAAACCTACTAATTATATTTTCATTGGTTTAAATGTAATCGGGGAACACATTTACAAGGAGCAATGCAGCAAATTTTACGTGTAATGCTTCGATTTTTTTTCAAAAATAAATAAATAAAATCTTGAATAAATTTTTTACAAAGAGTAATTATTACCTTAGAAGTAAAGATGAATCGTAACTGTTACTTTTAAATCGCAAGTTAAGTCTAAGATGATGCAAATTTGTTATAAAGTATCATACCTTCGTTTGGGTACCTTTTATCATTTAATTGTTTTTTATTATTTTTAAAATTCCGTGGATTGGATTTTCCATATTAGTAAATTTGGTAAAACTAGCTCCCTATTTTAAAACCAAAACACCTACTACAGTATACTCTCTGTATCTCAAAGTTGAAGGGACCCTAAAAAATTTCGAGAGAGCGAGTTTTCGATAAAAACAAGTTCAGAACTAAATATGCTATAAAAAGTAGAAAAATATATTCTAAAATAATACTCTAAAACGTAGAGTCTTGAAACATAAAAATAACTAATAATAATTGCTTACGTAATGATAGTTGACTATTTGTTCTAAATACAACAATGATCGTTTTATTTTTAAAAGCAAGAAAAAAAAAGTTATGCATTAAGTAGAAAATAATTGGTTTACAATAAACTTATATTGTGATTTTTTCAAAAAAATTCATTTTCTATTTCAAAAAAAAAAAAAAAAAAAAATTCGACATAGCAAGGTTTTGAAAAAAAAACCTTCGACATAGGAATTCAAATTAACATTACATAGATATGTAATGCCATGGGGGAAAATATTTTTTGACATAACAAGATGTTCGAGATATCGAGAGTATATTGTAATTATCGTTCTCATTATTTGGAATGTGACCGAGGAACATTTTTTTAAGGAACATACAGCATTTTTATTACTAACATACAGCTTCTGACAGCATTTTTGTTATACGATTTGGGAAGTGAATCAGAGGACGATTGCAGAACAACAATATGTTTTAACTTTGAAAAGGCTCCAATCTTGTTAAACGTCTCCAATGTAAATATATAAGAATAGTGTCACTTACCTGGACCATGAATAGTCATACCACCGTTGCACTCTTCTTTGCATCCCTTTTGGCACTTTGTGATGTCGCATATACAGTTTGGCACCATCCTAAAGACAGAATTCAACAATTTATGTAATCAAAAAGCATCCCCTAGAAGAAAGAAGGCCTCAGCACGGATCAAATTAGTAGTTCGAAGTAACGAACATGAACTGCGCGGTGGATAAAATATACGAAAGATGTCATTCCGTTTGATCTACTGAAGGATCAAATTTCTTGTTTATGGTAACCCGTGGTGAGACCTTCTCTTTTCTAAGAGGTATTGAATCAACGCCCTTATTTTGTTCACTGAGGCAAAAAATTGATCTAAACAACAAGAATATGGTAAAATTTATCCTATTTCTTTTTCTGTGGAAACATCAAAATATTCAGTAATTTTAACCGAAGAGCTTTGGTAATGATTTTAGTAAAATTAGCAAAAAAATATGGTTTTATAATATGTGATAAAACTGTGGTAAGATTCGGCAATGTTATCATGATAGCTTAGAGAAGGTCATAGAATCCATTTACTGGTGCTGAGTTGGAGATGGATCATTCTCTGGTTCAGGTCAAAATTATGATCTGTGTTTGAATGAATGGCTGTATGAATGGGTCCAATCTATAAATGGGGCGACATATATGTGGCTGAAGTCGTATTCTTGGCCATAGATGGCGCCCCTGAAAAACAAGAAACGCTCCCTTTGCCTTAAATTCGATTAGTTTCACCAAACAATCTTGCCGGTTTGACATTTATAACAACAACCATTTATTTGGATAAATTTACTTTTCAGTTTTGTGTTTTTTTAAAATGTGTGGTAATAAAAACGAAAATTTTGAAAGCCAGAATTTCCAGTACATCATTACCATATGGACGGATAAACTACCAAATGAATGGTTTAAACAAAGTATAAGTTGATTTTATTAACCAGAATTATGATATTGTTCTTTTACCAGAAATGTTATTACTATACAGTACCGAATTTTACCACCATTTTTTTCTTGTTCTAAAGTCCTGTTCAAAAATGAAGGGAAAAAAATGTAAAACAGAGATCGTAAATAAGTATTTAAATGAGCAAAAATAATTTCTTAAAACCTGTTGGATCATTCATGAAAACGTTATTGTAATCTTAGGGGTGCACAACCTGCGGCCCGCGGGCCAAATGCGGCCCTTCGACTGCTGAAGTGCGGCCCGCTAAACACAATAAAATTTTTTTTTAAAAATGGCAATTTTTAATCGCACTTTTAAGTCATCACGTTTTGACACAATCAATTTTAACAGATTCTTTAGTAAATGTACGTTTAACGTGCTTTCTTTAAGCTGATTTTATCGTAAATATAAATGATTTTTTATAAACAGTTATTTCCGCTTTTCTACGTGATTTCGAAAATCCCGAATTTTTATTACGATGCGAGTTTCAGATCGCAAATTTAAATAATCACTTTTTGCGCACTTTATTTGTGACGATTTCATCTTAAATCTAAATGATTTTTTATCTTTCTTTTTGCAATTCTTTCTTTTTTTTTTCAACAATTTTTTTCGGCAGTTATTGCTATGCGTTCCCACGTTTTATAAAGAATTCCAATTGTTCTATTACGACATACAAATTTTAAATCATGCATTTGACACGCTTTATTCGTGCTGAGTTCAACATAAATATATTTCCCCCCTGTTATTTCTATACTTTTCCACATGATTTTGATGATCCTGTTATTTAACTATGATGTTATTACGACACGTGATTGTTAATCGCGCAATTAAATAATCCCTTTTTGATACGGTATTTCGGTACAGTTTTATCGTAAATCCTAGTTATTTTTCCTTCGTTTTTATTTCCGCAGCGAATATGATTTGGTCGAATGTAGTAATGAATTGTGATTTGATCAAAAATCAAATATTCGGCAAAAAAAAGAAGAAAACATCGACTGAAGCCGTACACTTGGGACCAAATAGCAAAATCTTTTAGCAGCATAACAACACTGAAACTAAAATTTCAATGCTCAGAATAATATTTCCTGGAAAAACGCATTCATTAATTAACTCTAAAAAATAAGGCCAATCACGAACGTTTTTGAAAATGTCGAAAAGCGAAACAGAGAACATAAAAATCAATCTTAATTTTTGAAAAAATTTTTTAAAGCTGAACATCTCAGTTTTTCAATTACCAGAAAAAGCAAAGAAAAAAGAATTAAGCCAACAGAAATGCTATTAAAAATTACTGCGTTATAATGAAAACCTCTAAAAAAAGTTTTTTTTTATTTAAAGAAAGTTAAAAGATAGAAAAAACGTTTTTAATTTTTTAAATGAAAATCTTATGCCGAAAATCTCAATTTAAATTTTTCTCATTGCCATAATTTTAGAAAAAAAAATTGCCATAAAATAAATTTTATTAGTAACTTTATTTCTTAAAAAAATGCTGAGTCATAATAAAAATGCCTTAAAAAGGAAAAACAGAAAAAAACAAATTTTTCTTAGTTCCTGGAACAAAACTTTAATACTGAAAATCGCACTTTTCTATGTTACTGGTTATTTATATTACAATACAGGGAAAGAGTGATAATAAATTAATAGTATGAGACGTTCTGTTAAAATGCTGGGTTATAATGAAAACAGCAAAAAATGGAAAAAAATCCTTCTCAAAGTATCGAAAAAATGACAAATTTGACTTGTCTGATTATAATTTTTTTTTTTTTAAAAAAAAGTAATATCTATAAAAATTCAAAAATAAAAAGAACTTGAAAAAATACATTTCTAAAAAATATTCTGCCGAATATTTGACTGATCATTCAACCAACTGAATTTTTCACAGAAGGGCCAAATACTCGTTACATCCCTCCCTAATTTAAATGCAATGTTATTGCAACTTGAGAAATTCATAAAATGATGGAAAACGTGAATTTTTAAACTACTCACTGTCTGTAGTTTAGATTTCAAATTTTTGTTGCTTAAGTGATCTATTTCAAAAGAAAAAAAGGAAAATGTTTAGGATATAAAGAAATCTAATAATTAATAAAGTACCATTATTAAATTAATAAAATAATAAAGTACCATTATTAAATTAATAAAATAATAAAGTACCATTACAAAATAAGCATTGAATTTTATTTTGAATTATCACAGTTTTGTTTTTATTTTTGGCTTTTGTTTCAAACCTATAAATTTTCCTCAATTAAAATATTTAATTTGAAATTATATTACTTAATTATGACTTAACTTTTTCCTACTTTCATTCTGTGAGCATTGCAGTTTTTTTTTATTTATTAGAATTTAATTCTCAAATGAATTTTCGTATTGCATGATATGATAAAAAAAACATTTCTCTTCTTCAATGTTTATTTATTTTGATAAATCTATTGTTCATATGATAAAAACAGCAAGTTTTTCTTTGTAAAAAAATGTATAATTTTTATTTATTTTTGAATGAATTCTAATAATGGAACACTACTAAGTTATTGATATTACTAAGTTCATTGATAAAAAAAAATGGAACGCTAATGTTCAAATAAACATTACTACATTTGTCATTAACATGTCTAAATATATCTGCAGCCCTTCGTTAGCCAACCTGCTGTGCAAGTGGCCCTTCACTCAAAAAGATTGTGCACCCCTACTAGTGAATTATTATCCAGTAAAAAAATTAAAACCTGATAATTTATTATTGAAGACTTTATTTAAACCTGGTGAATCATTAATGAAGACTTTAGTAAATGAATCATCAGAGCCTGATAAATTATATGAATAAAAGAACTTAAAAGCATGTTTGATTGCCAGAGGAAACTGATAAGAAGTTAAAAGCGACCATTAAAAACACTCTCGCGTTTTATGGTTTCCATTTCACTTTCGATAGTGATTCGGGCGATTTTTGTAACGTTTTTGTTCTTTCCTAGTTATTAAATACTTATTTGCGAAACTCAATTAGCATACTTCGCCGACTTCATTCTTGACAAGGACTTTAAAATGCTGTTAGATTGGTGATCAAGGAACAAGGTGAAGCATCTTGTGTGCAATCTATAATGATCGGTTACCGAAGTTTATGTTATCATGATTTATTAATGAATTTGATTGAATTTGTTCTAAAAGTTTTTAACAATGTTACTTTATTTCCCCTTAAGTGATTTTTAAGAAAGTTCAAAAAAAGTCATTGAAAATTATGCACATTTAGGAGTAATACTTGTCGTGAAATTAATTTCCCCTTATGAATATCGAAATCAACTGATTTCTGCCCGGAGTACTTCTAAAAGAACGGGCTTTTAGTCTGAAAGGAAAAAATGACAATACAAGTGTTTCATAACTCAAATTTATTTTCCCGAAGCAAGAAAGATCTGTTTGTGATAATGTATTAATAATATATATCTTTAAAATCGATCATGAATTAAAACATCTTTTTATAAAAAAACTTAAGTGGTAAATAACAGAAGGAACTGAAATTTCATTAAACAAATTAGTACTACCACTTTATTAATATAAGTAATTTTCATATAAAGAGTATTTTTTCAAGATAAGGGTTGGGTATTAATGGTTCGAAAGTCAAAATGTTTAGTTTGTTATTCTTTTATTGCTTAAAAAAGAAATTGTAACACTCAAAACAAAAATATTGACTTACCAAAAGTCGTTCAAATTCCAGTCTACTAGCATTTCTGTTCGTTATAACATTTCCCACCTGTCCTAAAATGAGAATATACATACATACATATCTATCTATCTATCTATCTATCTATCTATCTATCTATCTATCTATATATATATATATATATATATATATATATATATATATATATATATATATATATATATATATATATATATATATATATATATATATATATATATATATATATATATATATATATATATATATATATATATATATATATATATATATATATATATATATATATATATATATATATATATGTAAGATCTGAAATAATAGCTTAATGGAATTAAATGAATATTAAAACTAAACCTAAAAAGAAATATATTTTAATTGCAGACTAGCTCTTCTAACACTAACAGATGAGAACTTTAAATAATCTCCTTCACATAATAAACTAAGCTCTTCGCGTATGTATTAATTTCAATTGAATAGAAATGTAATCTTTATCCATACTGCGAGTTCATACGGCGGAATGAAATATCTTAATGAAGCCGAATTCCCATTCAAATCAATAAATATTTTGAGATATTAATTCATCTTCATCCGGTCGTATGATCTTACGTCGTCAATTCTAACAAAAAAATCTGGATATTATAGATCACATATGACATAAAAATATAACTATACCATACTTGTGAAAAAAGCGCGCAATTGTCTTTTGGAAATGGCACAGTAAATTTGCTTGTCAGATGAAATTTGCAAATTTAGTTGTAAACAGTTTAAGTTTATATATATATATATATATATATATATATATATATATATATATATATATATATATATATATATATATATATATATATATATATATATATATATATATATATATATATATATATATATATATATATATATATATGTGTGTGTGGAGTTTGGAGCTGTTGTTACAGTATTATAGTGTAATAGCTTCGAACATTACGTCATTCACCATCTTGTAATATTAAAAGAAGTTGCATCATCCTCTTGACATTGAGAGGCGCCATCCAGTCCCGAGGGGAAACTCCCGAATTTATAACTAACTCTTACTTTATACCATAGAACAATCTAATTCTTAGTCACATGCATTCCGGAGACCACTGCGAGAAGGCAACTCTCACGAGACATGTCAGTAATGTTAACTGCTATATCCTTCTATCTTTTTATTTCTATTAAATTGTTATGTTTGTTAAATTATCGTCATTATTTCATCTAATGCTGCACTATATATATATATATATATATATATATATATATATATATATATATATATATATATATATATATATATATATATATATATATATCTGTAATCTTATGACTTGTAGAATTTGTGACATGGAACTCACATCAATGAATGCGACAACATGAAACTTCTAAAAAAGAGTTACACAAGCCTACGTATATATTAAAAATTTTTTTTTTGTTAAACTTCTTTTAATGTTTATTATTATCTTTTTTCTTCGACTAAAAAAACTTAAAGGAATTTCACAATTTTTGTAATTACCTCGTCATATTTGAAACAAAATAAGCCTTTCTTTGCCAGTAGACTTTTAACAGTAATTTTTTTTCCATCGATTGTAATCTTTTTTTCCTTTCACTAACACATGCCTCTCACGGATTCAGCAAAGCAATCAAGTGTCTCAACCAACACACAATTCCTTTTTCAACTAATAAAAATTGATGGATCGTCCATTCAACTGTATTAGCTATCAAGTTTTCATTCTAAAACCGGATTTTTATTTATTTGCCTTTTTTTCACATTTTTTGAAATGTAATTTAAATTCCGGATGAAATCGTCCAAAAGCTCTTTCGGAATCTGTTGGGGTGCACGCAAGATGAGATTTAATGCAAAGGAAGGGATCGAATTTTTTTCTTCCTTTTCATAAGCAAGAAAAATGGAAGGAGGTAAGGGTCTAGAAAACTCAATTTAACTTCTTGATATGAAGCATACTTTCGGTTGTTTTATTAAGCGGCCCTCCAGGAATTTTTTACGTTCACTTTTCTTTTGTAAGAAAACTTTTTGATGCTGTTTTCTGTAACCTTTTCCTTTTTGATTATTCATTTTTTTGATGAAATGTTTCTTAAGAACTTTGAATGTCATGTGATATATCCGCTCCATTACCATAATATCTGCATTATTTGCTTCTTGTTGTGGCAACGATCCAAAAAAATTGGTAATCGTTGTCATTTTTCATTTACGCAGCAATGGTAAGACGAATGAGAATAACAACATACTTTCAAAGGAAAAAAAGATTATTCTCTAGCACGATGTCAACTATAATATAGCTTATGAGAATTAAGAAAAATAACTTCTAGTTTATTTAATGTGTTCTAGAAAAAGACGCATGAACAGAAAATTTATAACTATTTTATTACTTTGGGGAGTTCTTCTTAAAAAAGTACTCTTCTCTTCTCTGTATATATGAAAGCAAAATTCTGTATGGATGTGTATTCCCTAATAATTCAAGAATGGGAACACCGATCTGGAACGTGTTTTTTTCAGTAGTTTGCAAATTTTCAAGGAATGGTTTGTAAACAATAACCTTTTTTCGGTGTTATATGGTTAGAACACAGTAAGTATGAATTTTAAGAGAAGAAAACCTTTAATTTAGATTGAAACATGGACTGCTATGGAAGCTGCATCTTTATGAAACTTTAAAAAAAATAGAAGCACACTAAGCGGCTAGAAAATATTAAATATCCTTAAAGCTCGCTAAATTCATAGTTTAAGTGTAGAAAGATAGCATGATAGAAACAAATATGCAACCTAACATAAATATTCGTTTAACGTTCATTTCAATTTCAAGGTTTTTAAATTTATTATATTCTAATACAGGATTGCTAGATATAGAGAAAACTCGCTTTTTCTTGTTCCCATTTGGCCTCTTCGTAATTATTCATTACTGTTTGTCCTAGTTGTAATCCATACGTTAGGGTTAGCATAGTGTTCTAGTAGCGAGATTTTGATCATTTTTCAAATTATCATTTAGGTTTAAATTTCGAAGTTGGTACATTGTTGACAAGGTAAGTAGTGTTTTATTATTTTTTTACAGATGACGATTCTTATGTCTTGTAATGACGAGTCTTCAAATGAGGATTCCTAAGACGATTCTTTTTTTTTTTTTTTGAACGCAAATAATAAATCAGGTGACAAATACACGTATGCAAGAAATACTACTCAAGAGAGTTTTAGAACACCAATGATGACGTTGTGAGCCATATGCCTAGCCAGTGTCATCCGAATCCAGTTGGGGCAACTACTACCTGCATTATTTGTGATGCCCGAACTGTCGTCTGTATTATGTGAAGCCCGAGCTGAGTTCTTTTCTACTTTAGAATACTTAATTCACTATTTTCCTAATAGATGGCATGAGTGGTCCTAGTTTTTCACCGATTATGACTTCAGTCGAGGGGGGTAAATGTGGATGGGGGTTTGGCGATATACCATACTGTCAAAGATTTGTAAAATTTAAGTGTTGAAAATCATATTGTTGTGTTTTTGCATTATAATATTAGGCTAGCAATATTATATTTAGCTTCCAAATTTTGTTTCATTTGCTCTGCATGAATAAGATGTGCGCGTGTGTGCAATCCGTTACTTTTTTACGTGTATGTAAAAATTATAAATACAGTAATTATTGCATTTAAATTTTTATTCTTGCAATAAAAAACCATTTTCTAACTTTTGTGATAATATAGAGAACAAAATTAAACAGTGAAAAAAGTTTTCCATTTTTCTGAAATATTAAGGGGTTAAAATTCGCCGGAAACAGTAATTTGGAAGTATAGGCAATAAAGAACTAGCAGTGCACCCTAGTGTAGGAAACGCCATCCATACAAGATGTGAGATTTGCAGGCTCCTCTAGTGTTTTTTTTTTTTTTAATATTATTTTTTTAACGATGTTTGTGATATTGCTGTCCCGAATTCTGGGATAGTTTTGAAGATATCTCTTGTCAGATGATCACGTATTGTGAATTCATTCTTGTCTTCGAAGAATAACTACGAATTTGTGATTTGAGCATCACATAGCCCATAGTTGATAGAGTTACTTCAGTTTCTATATACGAAGCATAACTTTAAATATCACAAGGAAAAGAAAATTACAGGCCGCCACTACCAGATTCATAAGTGGACATACTCGTGCACTTTTATGCGTGCAAGGAAAAAAGAGGTTTCCTGTGTGCCTCAAGTCACGCCAATCTACTCCAGACCTTGTTTAGAGTTGGATAAGAGTGATCTCTTTGAAAACATGACTTTCAGCGGGTGAACGGTCTTCTGGGTTTGATCTAGCTAAGGACTGGGTCATGTGGTAAAAGAAACAACAACAACTTTATTTTGAAGCATGTTGGGGGCTAATGCGTCTTACAGTGAAACCTCACTTGAGTGACCACTCTCCGTTCCGCAGTAAAATGGTCGTGGATGGAGGGGGGGGGGGGTTGTTCTCAGAGGTTACCGCCATTGACTTTAAAATTGTTATTAAAGGTACATGATTTTTCGCAAATGAATTTATTTTCAGTCAGTGTTATTTTCTTGGATCTCAAATGTCGCGTTGACCTCAAGAAAAGATGGATTGATGAATAAAATTTAGCGTCTACAAAAATGATCCCAACTTATATAATTGTATGTAAAAACAAATTTACCCATTATGAATGATAAATCTATTTTAAATAAATAAACAATTATGTTTTTCGTTAAAGTTTGCATTTAATTTTATATCATAAAAATTAATTAGCTTTAAAAGAGGAAAGGGGTTTGCTTGTTTGAGATGATCGTGTTTTTCAAAAAGAATTTTTTTTTTTCGAATTTAATTTTCAACTCTAAAAGTAAATTGTTGATAGTATATCGTCTTTAGTGATATTTTTTCGTGTTTCCTTATTTGGCCTTTTCCGCATTTGGTGCACATGTTTTCCTGGTCGCTGGGAGAGATTTTAATGGTCTCCCGTAAAGGTTTTCTTCAACACAAAGTCTACGGAAAAAATCCGTGCCTCCCGATAGTGGTCTTAAATAGAGGTGGTCTTTTCTAGAGGTTTCATTGTATTTTCATTCGAGTATTCGAACATACATATTTTCGTATGATTCGCGCTCCTGCGAAATCATAATCTGCAATACAATATTATATTATACTGTTATTTTGTCATTACAATAATGATAAAGAGTGAAAAAATATTATTTTACCTCTAAAAACTCTTACACATTGTATTTTCAGCAACATTCATCAATTAAAATAATATTCATTTGGGAATGACATACATTTTTAAGCGGGTCAAATTGACCCTAAATGATGGTTTTTGGTTGGGTCTCTTGATTTTTCGAATCAAGTTTCATTTTTGAGACATTTCTGTCTACTATTATCTAAGAATGAATATCGTCAAAATTAAAACTTACCCACTATGGTGGCAAAAATAAACACTCCTATCAAGTAGCTGATGATAGTAAATAAATATCTGAAAAAGAAAAAAAAATCCTGAATAAAAATACATATTAACGCTTTTGAAATGTGTATAAATATTCTGCAACAAGGCATTTTGATAACTCATAATCAAAAGTGTTATGTTCACTCATATCCAAAAGTTATGGAACCAACGCATTTCTTTGCGGGCAAATCAAGAAGCATTCATATAAACCAGGTGAAATTTTATATGAAAATCAATCAGAGTACGACAGGGCTGTCTTAATAGCATGCAGGACAGGACCCCCGGGCACAAAAATGTTTAACACCCCTATAACAAGCCATACTGTTTAAAAACGAACTAAAAGAATTCACATACTTAAAATAAATCATTTTTAAGATGTGAAATAATTTTTGCAAATTTAAACACATTTTTATTACCCCAAAAACTCAAATAAAGCTTCTTTAAACTACGCATAATTTAAAAAATAAATGAGATGCTAATCAGTTGCAAACCTCGAATAATAAAATAATTTTCAAAACCATGGAAATTAATCTAAAAATTGAATTAAATTAACATAAAGGCACAACAACAACAAAAAAATAAAAATAAATAAGGTATGAATTATTTTGTAAAACTAAACATTTATCAAAATCTTTTAATGCCCACCTGAAATTTTCATTCGAACGTAGAAAAATAGATTTCGGTTGCCTTTTTAAGTTTTCGTGGTGATTATTCAAATTATTGGTGTTTGCATTAATCAATCATTATTTGTAGGGAAAAAAATAACAGCATGCACACTTTACACGATGGAATATATTTATTTTAAAAAATATATTAGGCAATGTTGTTTATTCTTAGCTTTTTTTCAATGCAATTCATAAAAAATGAAATTTTCAAGGGTCCCCTGAGGGCTTGGAACCCCTGGGCACCACCCGGGTGTGCCCTTGTGTATTAAACTAAGAGATATAACTAAATGACTATAAATAACTAAAAGGTAATGAATGCATATTAACTCAGAATCATGAGTTACTCGTGATCAGAGCAAGATAGACAAAATATGACACATCGAAATGGCCCTAGTAGTGGGTTTAATATGGCGCATGACTCCCGTTGTGGGACAGTAAATTTAATATCTTGAGACAATACATTTTTGGTAGTTCTCCAGTAAGGCAATAGGGTACTTCAAGAAGAAGACTTCCCATACCCACACATGCAACCTATGCGCCAGCTAACCTTTATTTGCAAAATGGCTTATTAAAGCTCTACATAAATTCGAATGTCATTTAACGATAAGTTAGAGTCGTATTTCCCCTCGAATGAGTTGAAATATAACTCCTTCACGCCGACTTTACTTAACTTTAATTTATTATTTGTTTGCATATTTTATTGTAACAGTGATATATTTTTGTTTTGTGTACCAAACAACTTCGATGGATAATTAGTTTGTTTGTGTTCTATATGGCTATGTGCTCGTATTTGTGTGAAGTCTCTGTGTAAATATAGAGTGAAAGAATCGAATTCTTTGAAAAAGAATCTCTGTGAAAGAATTTAGAATGTCTCACTTAAGAGAATCGATACTTGAAGGGCTTGGCTTACTCGAAATAGAATGGGAAAAACAGTTGTTAACGAAAACAAATGTCACGTTTCAACAACCCATCAGGATTGAGATACCCACACTACTTCACTGTCAGATATCCCATTGCTGGTCCTGTGACAGATTGAGAAGAACTGAAGAGATCTAAAAAGACAGACTGAAAAGAGAATGCCTAGCTGCAGTTGCTCTACCAAAAAGCATTCCGGGCGTGCTCCATGGGCTTCAGGTCTGGAGATAAAGCTGGCTACCCTATCTTCTGAATGTCTTCCTCCACAAGACCTGTCCTGATTGAGCTTCCAAAATATTATTCTTATAGGATAAAATGAGTATAATAAACAGAATATAAAGACATAATTACAGGAGATTCGTATTAATGTTGAAATAATTTATTTAAAACCAGGAAAATTCAATGTTTCAAATCGTACTTAGACTGTCTGATCATTCAATTGCATAGATCTTTACAAATCTGATCTGATAATTTATTTTTAATCGAAAATACATTTCGTTCCTTAAATTATTCCTCTTTTCAAAATCGAAACAATTTATTTCTTTATTTTGGTGCAAGAACGAACATGGATAATGTTACCAGAATCTTAAAGATGCAATGTGTCCCCCTAAAAAAAAAAATCCTAATGCTGAAAAAGTTGTGAAAGTTGTACCATTAAAATGTCGTTAACACCCCCACCTGGTTCGGCATTTTAACAATTTATTTTCCTTCTGTGAGACATTGGAAACATAATTTAA
This sequence comes from Parasteatoda tepidariorum, assembly GCF_982258835.1. Taxonomy (NCBI): domain Eukaryota; kingdom Metazoa; phylum Arthropoda; class Arachnida; order Araneae; family Theridiidae; genus Parasteatoda; species Parasteatoda tepidariorum. The sequence goes on from NC_141762.1 coordinate 5,854,115, forward strand.
ATACATCAACGTGACAAGTTTTAATTTTGGAAAGCAAGATGTTAGTTTTTATACTTCTTTAAACAGAAAAAAAAAACGCTTTCGTCCGTAAACTTACAATCGCGCACTGTAATTGTGCAACTAAGCAAAAGTTCAGATTTTTTTCAGAACAGAATGTTTCCTTTTATGTTTTGGAGAAACGTAATTTAATTCTTCTCCGCCATTCTAAAATCATGGCAATATTTAAAAGTGGAACTTAGTAAAATTAATTTTTTTTCAAGGCGAATAAAATTTTTTTCTTTCCTCTAACGAAACCGCATTTTTCTAAATGTAAAATTTTTAATGAACAAGAAAATCGGAAGGTAGAAGGAAATGTTTTTATTCTCATTTAAATATTTTTTCCCACTTCATTCTTAAGTAAGCTAATTAAAAAAACCAGTTAATATTTTTTTCTGTATTAAAAATTTTATTCTTTTACAAAGACAGAAATCACTGTTCTTTGTAATGTGTAGAAACAGATATTGATTTTGTCAGAAATCTTGTGCGGTATGAAATTTTTTAATGAGTAGTAAGAGCAAAATTGAATAAAGTGTGTACTTTACAGCCTTCTTGTCGGAATTAATTTGGTTTTGAATTCATAGAATCCTGTAAGAAAAGATATAAACTGTCTCCAATTGAATTACAAAGAAGTAACAAGTTTCTTTGTTAATGTTTTTACTTAAGAATTAAAAAAAGCAAAAAGATAAAATATTGTGTATTTAGATGTATTTATTTACATTATTTAAATATCGTGAGGATAGCGGGCATAATAACCAGACCAGCAAAATGAAACCCAAATATTTTTTTAGAACATTTTATGAATCCTAAGATTAAGAAGTATTTTACCATATAGGAAAATCTAATGAGGATGTCGCAGTTTTCCATTGTTGTCAACAAATTTTTATTGGCTGGAAAATCACTTGGTAGGATCCAGTTTTCCGACATTAAATTTCAGATTAGTTTGGTTGTCATCAGTATAAAATTGATTTAAGTCATAAAGTTATTGTTTTCCTATAAATATTTTTGTTTCCCTGGTTTGAAGGTTAAAATTACCTGTATTGTTATTTTTACGTTTTGGATTTTGTTTGATTCCTAAATTAAGAGTAATGGAAGGATTGCTCGTATTATTATTATAATTAGAATAATGTAATTCTATGTCACATTTTAAGATAAAGTTATTTAAATAGGTGTCAGATCTTATTAACCGTTTTGAAATTATTATTTTTTTGGTGCAAGTTGCATTAATATACTATTAACGGTTAATGAGATTCGTTAAATGATTTAGAACTTAACTTTCAGATGCATGCACAAAGTGATGAACAAAAAAATTGTATTTAAAATACATTTTTTTGCATTATTAAAATATTGTTTTTGATTCGCGATCGCAAAGCTTGAATATGCCCTCTAGCGGGTTGGATATTTTCAGTCTACTATTTATTAAGTTTTTATTTAGTTCTATCAGAATCATTGGTAGAGAAGGACGTATTTTTTTCCAGCAGCAAATAAGAAACAAAATTTCCAAAACGAAAAGGCTGAAAAACTTGAAAAAACGACCCAGAACAGTGGTAAATCATTCTGAAACAGAACGGGTCCAACATTTGAAGAACGATTTTACAATAAGTTTTTTCCTTTCAATTAGCAACAAACTTGAGATCGATAACTTATGCATGTTTAATTTATTTATATGTCGTGATTTTCAAAAATTTTTATAATCAACTTAATTAAACTGGAATAAAATGTAATGGCCTAAATTGTGTTACCTCTTTGAATATAAGGAAAAAATTTATTCGAAAATCGTGACAACTATGCAAAATCCTTTTTTATCGTTTCATTATTTGAAGTTTTAAAGCCATATTATCGTCCAAGTTAGAACTACAATAAACTACTACAAATGAACTACAAGTTGGCTGCGTCCTTAATTGAACTGCGTTAAACTGGTTTACTCGATGCTATGAATCTAATGGAAGGATTCAGTTTAATACCTTATCAATTTTGAAGCACATTTGCAAGATTGTGGAACAATATTTAAGCTATTTTTCTGAAAATGTAAGTTACTTACTAGCAATGCTAATTTTTTTAAGAGCGGAAACTCGTTGAAGAGGAACGAACTATTTTTCCTACATTTCTTCCAATATTAAACAAATAATAACTATCTTTTGAATAACAAGGTTATTAATAAAAGCAGTACTTTTTAAATGCGTAAGTTAAACACCCTATAGAAAAATAATCGAGTCTTGTAGTAAAAGTTTGTATACTTTTGTGTTAAAAATGGACGTATAAGTGTCTTTATTTACCATAAAGTCAGTGTTTTACTTTATTTTTCCTTTCAACTTTCAATATTTAAGGAAGTCACAAAATGTCAGATAAATTGCCTCACTCAAAAACTATTGAAAGTGTTACTTTTCACCACCTGTTCTTTCCCTATAAAATAACACCTTACAAAATACCATTCACATTTTTTTATATAAAAAAAAATGCAGCAAAATTTGATCCTTTTTTTTTGTATTATTTCATCAAAACCACTAACTATCAAATAAGCTTCAATTAGTCCAATATGTTGTCATGAAGAAAAAAAAAAGCTTCTCGATAAGTGGAAATCTTAAAAACTAGTTTTTGCCTCTCTCGCCTTCGCAGCACGGTGTGTCCTTATTTAATTAAGACCCCACTTAAGAATGTAAGTTAATTTAATAGGAAATTAGGATTTAGAAAGCTCTTAGGATTTCTCAAGAATGCTTTCCACTGAGCCAATGATAGGACAGCCTTTCGGATTAATGAGACAAAATAATTAAATATTTCACATCGTAGCGTAAGAAGAAAAAAAAAACTTAGTAAAGAAAACTTTTTTTTCTTTATGAAAAAAATTATTTCCGTATTTTAGGAAGAAAAAAAAATATTCTAGTTGAAATAGGGGAACTTAAATGGTAAAAAAAGCGAACTAGAACAATAATTAAAACTTGGATTTTAAGTTTTTATTTCGATTGAATGCAAAAAAAAAAAAATTTATTTCGTAAATTGTACCAGTCTTATACTATCACTATAGTTGACAGTTTTTACACTGTTTGCGAAAGATTTTTTCTCGTGTTAGCGAAATAGCGTCTAAATTTCTTTAATTTCGATGGCTTGTGGGATTTTTCAAGAACTTTTTCAACTTAATGAATGAAAGGACAAGTATTCTGTTTAATGGGGCAACATATTTAAACTATGCACCTCACAGAGTAAGGGAAAAAAACTCAGTAAAGTAATTTTTTTCTGATGACATTGTTTTCTGTTCAAGCCTACTTTCGAACTAAAAGCACGGACATGAAATAGGAATTTGAAGAAATGTATTGAAGAAATTTAAAAACGAACCGTGTGATCTTACAAGCATTGGTTCATTCAATAAAAAATAATTTCATGCGTCTTTTCGTAATATCATGGTAATCTAATTGCACAAATTGTATATTGCAGTAATGGAGCTGTCTGTTGCAGTCGATTTAAGCGCCATCTACTTCGGAAGATCTTCAGCCACGCAATTTTACACTAAAGAGCTAATGTTCCCGTTGGATACAGAGAAGCCTGCTTTATTAAATCCATTCGTAATGCATTTCAGTCCACACCGCTCAACGCTGTGGAAATCACATTCTGAGCTTTTAGAACAGTGGTTCCTTAACAGTTTGTTGCCCACTGCCCCTTTTAGAATGTTGGCACAACACATTATAAAATAATTATATAGCGAGTCATTAGTACCTTTTAATCAGAGCAGCGCCGGGTAAAGCGTGTAGTCAATATATATATATATATATATATATATGTAACATAAAAAGCTTCAATTAATCTTTTTATGTTAGTTTCTTTGCTATAAAACTTCATCCTAATTAATTATTCTAAACGAAATACTTCCTCACACTTTTAAAAGCCACATCCTGTTCTTAAATCTATTTTTGGCTCAAGTATGCATTTAATTAAGAGCAGGACATTTTTCCCTTTGCTCTTGTGTGGGAAACGCGCGATCTCTTTCATAAACCAATAGCAGCTACTAAGATTTCCCTCTTTCCCTAAATTAAGACATTTTACGGATTTTACTTTGCAAGATTTTCCCTAACATATAACCAAGGAGCGCAACTTTTCGTGGGCACTTTCACTCAATCTCATGACTGCTCTTGTCTAATAATTAATAAATAAATTTTGTACCCTCCTTCCCGACCTATGACCTGTTTTAATCCTTCCACTCGGCAACGACGTTATAAGTCGCCAGGATTAAACGGTCGGGAACGGGGTACGGTACATCAATGATATGGAATATCTCTCATTTAAAATTAAATAAATCAACTTCGGAAGAGGGTACTTCAAAAATATGGAATAACTTCAAATCATTTATTCAAATGGACATTTGGTAAATAAGCAGTCAAATTTTTCTTCAACTTATGGCAATAATTAATTCATCCTGTATCTTCATCAAAAAAAATAATCTCTTCAATCATCAAACGTTTAGTTTATTATAAATGATACCTACGCACAGTGGAACAAAACGATCATCGGTTTTCCATATGTCTAAGCTGCATATTTTGTCTACGTTCCTAAGACTACTAGAAAGCTGAGCTTCAATTTCCTGACCTTGGACTAAAAAGAAAAATTGCATCGAACTCCTGATAATTAAAATGTTTTATTGAAACCCTATCCCTTGGGGAAAGCGTTGATTTTGCCACTCATTAGTGCTGAGCTGGATTTTATCGTCGATGAATTGTTTTCATACCCCGGAATGGTTTACGATGGTCTCCTTAGATGTCGACATTCCCTCCCAACTCAGAACTCAAAGAAAAATAAGCTTCAATTTCTCCTTCACTACTGGTGATAATTAATGATTCATCTTAACGAAGAAACAAATTTTTTCCCTAGCAGCTCACGTCTTTGGTTTTGGAATTGTGTTTACGGAATTTCAACGCATTCCCATCTCTGTTGTGGTTTTCAAAATATCTCGGACTAATTCGAACTTTTTCAGGTATCCTTTGAGTTAAAGTTTTTTACATTTCTCATAAAGCAATTTCTTAAATGATTATGATTTTAATTTTTTCCCATATTTGATGTTTCAAAGTGAAACTACTTTTTATATATTGATAATATTTACTGTTGAAATTTTTTTTCTTCAAATTTTTATTTTCAGTAAATTGATTTATTTGATTGAAAAGTGTTTCAAGAAATTATTTTCATATTGTTTTATGTGTTACAGCTTCTATGATTTTTTGGTTAGTAGAAATTATATTTTTGTTTTACAGTGTTTAGGGTTAAGATGAAAATGCCATTTAAATTTTTTTTTCTTTTCGTAATGCAACTGCAATAATTATTGTAATTCAATTTTAATATATGAATGCAATTAGGTGTGGCAAAAATTAAATCAAGAAGTGTTAAAACTAATACAAATAGTTTGGAAAAATGAATAAAATACTTGTTGTTAGAATTTAAATTGAAGTGCAACCAGACATTAATGCTTTAGTCCAAAGTTGGTAATTAGTTCATAGCTCTGTTCTAGCTCAGTAATTTCCATAAACAAATCGTTTCTTTATTTCTGATCTTCAATTCCAGCATACAGAGAGGAAAATGATCAAACACAAATTGAAAAGTAATAGTAACTAAATTCACTTCAAAAACACATTTAAAATAGAAATGAAAATATTTGAATTCCCTAACAATTGTGACAAATTAAATTACCAATTAAGATCTCTGCACAAAAATTACTTAAGAAAAAATCCAAACGAAAATTTTTTGAAAAAAAAAAAAAAAAAATTATGTCCAAAAAGAAAAAAAGAAAGATATAAATGAAAAAAAAAGGTAATTTGCAAATAAACCTAACTTGCACTTCAGATTAAAAATAAGGAAAATAGCTAAGTCAGTCAAATTTCAAAAACTGATTTATCTTAATACCATATTAAATTTGAAAGCTTTGTTTTGGATTTCAATTAGTGATAAATTGTGTTAAACGGGTTGTAATGTAAAATCTGAGAAGACTGATCATCTTTTCTGATTATAAAAGCAATTTGTCTTTACATTTTTCCTGAAATCCGGGTTAATAATTGCAATAAAAATACCAATAAAGAAAAAGTATAAATAAATATAGAGGAAATAGAAAGAAAAGAAAAATAAAAAAGAAAAGACAAGTAGAAAGAAAAATAAGAGAGGAAAAGAAAAAATTTTACAGAAGGCAAATTTTGGACATAAAAAAAAAAATTTCAAACAGCAGAATTGAAAATGATCTTGTGTTTTCTAATATTCTTGAGACTAAATATGATAATGGTGCGTAACATTGTCAAAATTATGTTGACAGAATTGTGCAAATCCAAGAAAATTAATTAATTCCTAACTTCAGGTGATTTTGAAAAAAAAAAATTTCTAAATATTTTGCTATTAAAGTGACAAAAAATGAAAGGTAAATAAAGTGAAACAAAGACAATATTGAAATCTTGGACTTCAGAATAACAACCACTGTGTCATTTTTTTTTCAGACAAGGTAAACAATACTCAAATCTAATTTCAGATTGAAATTTTACCTGTAAAAATGTTTTTTGTATTTTGTGTTTTACATTTTAAATTACACATTTCTAACAAATGTTTAAAAATTTTTGTCATCATGATTGAAGAGTTAACTTAAGTTGTGTTATTATGAAGAATACTTCTTATAGCGAAAAAACTGTAATGTGATCTTTAAACGAAATACTTATAAAACTGAAAAAACTGTTTAGTCAAAAAAAATTTTTGAAAATGAAAATCTTAAAATTGTTGATAATGCTACTACAGGTTTTTAATTGTGTTAAAATTTTTACAATGAGAACATATGTAAATGTTTTATAATTTATATTACTTTTATATAGTGTTACCATTACAAATTTGGTTATTTTATTTGTACTTCTACCATAGGGAACATTTTGCAAATGGATAATTTCAAAATTTTGGGATTCTAACTAAACAATTTTGGCGAAGGGGGATGTAACATAAAAAGCTTCAATTAATCTTTTTATGTTAGTTTCTTTGCTATAAAACTTCATCCTAATTAATTATTCTAAACGAAATACTTTCTCACACTTTTAAAAGCCACATCCTGTTCTTAAATCTATTTTTGGCTCAAGTATGCATTTAATTAAGAGCAGGACATTTTTCCCTTTGCTCTTGTGTGGGAAACGCGCGATCTCTTTCATAAACCAATAGCAGCTACTAAGATTTCCCTCTTTCCCTAAATTAAGACATTTTACGGATTTTACTTTGCAAGATTTTCCCTAACATATAACCAAGGAGCGCAACTTTTCGTGGGCACTTTCACTCAATCTCATGACTGCTCTTGTCTAATAATTAATAAATAAATTTTGTACCCTCCTTCCCGACCTATGACCTGTTTTAATCCTTCCACTCGGCAACGACGTTATATATATATATATTTACTTATAGTGGATCAAGTTTATTAAACCCAAAATTAAATATATAACAGCATAAATTTAATTTCTAATAGAATGAGAAAATATTGCTCAAAAGCCGTTAAAATCGGAGATGTTGATGACTTTGGGTCAGTGCCGCGAGACGGATTTTGGAGCTCGCTCCAAATTCTTTTAACTTTTGAAAAGTAAATAATCGTTTGATGGCCGAATTTTCAAACGATCCAGTTCAGAGCATAAACAGGACTTCGTTATTCTTTATATAATAATAATTATTTTTTTTAAATATTTTAAGTAATTCGAACTAATTATTTTAAGTAATTTTCAAATATTTAAGTAAATGCTAATTCCCGATCATTAGAAACTTAGGGTACATTCTTACATATACATTATACATTTCATATGAATTTTTATTCTGATGAAAAAGTTAAAGACCGTTCACACTGCATGTGAAAAGTTTGCGTTTTTAAATCGGTCCATGCGAATGATTGGCAGAACCCACAAAAAACTTGCTAGCCAAATTCTCATTCGTATTTTCGAATTCGCATACTTGATTTTTTATCCGTAGGAACTGAGCCCTATACAATAAAAAAAAATGCCAGGGCAGTGTTGGCTAATATTTTTATAAAAATAAAAAGTTTGTTTTCAAAGCATGTTATTCAACATAAAATCATTTGTTTATAACGAAAAGATGATATATCTCCACACTGTCTTCTGTTAAGATATAAATCGTTTAAACCTTTTTGTCTGTTTTCGAACGGTATTGTCAGAATATTTTGAAACATAAATACATTGAAAAGTTAAAAAGAGGATGTTGATAGAATGTTTTTTAATTATTTTTTTTAAAAAGAAAAATTCAACATCTGAAATATATATATTTTTTTCAAAATCAGAAATCTAACCTCACTAATTTATTTAAATTTGAATATTCCATGGAAAAAATATTATTTAATTCCTTTATTTTTCTTTTATAATGCGTTCTTTTTTAAATCACTTTTCTTTTAAATTCCTTATTATTCCATTCTGTAAATAATTTAACAAATTTAATCTCTTAAAAAACTTACGTAAGACATCGTGAACTAATTAAGCTAAAAATGTATCAGATATTGATTAGATACATTATGTTCTGAATACAAATAAATCGACAAGACGAAATAAATTTATTCTATTAAATTAACTTTCAGTCTTAAGAAATAAAAAATAATAATAAAAATGCAGAATAAAAACTGTTGAGATTTATAGTGAATTAGGTTAGTTTGCTATTAAGAGTGAAGTTTTAATTTTAGAAAGTATTTGTTCGAGTTTAGTTATTTAATCAACTTGCAAAATATAAGAAAAACCTCGTTAGCATGAAAACCGGAAATTACACTACCTGTTATCGGCATCTGAAACGATAAAGGACGTTACGTTTAATTGATTTAAATAGCGGTATCATTAATATTCAGAAAGCTGCCGCTAGCAGGATTTTAAGCTATGGTGTTTGAATATTTACATTTCTTTTACTTATAAAATGTGGTTGGGGATGGGCTGCATAATAGAGGGTCCCCCAATCCACTCGCTGCGCCCATCTAACTCCCGAAAATGCTTACACATTTCCTTTCTCAAAAACACACCTCTAGGGAGGTTAAATACAGTTTGGATAGAAATATATTATAACTTTCTGCCTATTTCTATTTTGCAGTACCTATCACAGTCATACAATTTTAGTAGAATTTTCTTTTAAGCAATTAAATTTATCTGATAGCATTTTTTTTTTATAAAATCTTATCAAAAACCAAAAAAGAGGAAAAAAAATTTTACGGTATTATTTATATAATTCTTCCTAACTTTGTGTTTTTGCACTTCCAATTTTGTCATGATAACACTAAACATTAATATATCCCACCCAATATTTAAATAAGACCTTTTTAAGTGAAAAAATTGTATTTTGTGTTAATGATTCTTGATTTTTCGATAGGTGCAAAAGCCGATTTCTCCCGAAATCACTATAGTGCAATTCAAGAGGTTTTGTCACAAATGCATTCGATAAAATATGGTGTAGATTAGGGGTGCTCAACCTGCGGCCCGCCAACCCTCGATGAACGGCCCGCGACCGCAATCTGAACAAAATGAAAAAAAAAATTAAATATTTGCTTTTGAAAAATAATAAAAAAAATTCGGTTTTTTAAATTTACACTTTGAAGTTTTTGACGCACCCAATCTCAATCAATGTAGTTTTTCGATGGTTAACGCTACGGATTTCAGCATAGTTTTAAAAATCCCAATATTTTTAATACATCATTATTACGATTTACGAATTTTAATCACCACTTTTGACGCTTTTCGTATGTGCCGATTCCAATGACTTTTCGGTAGTTATTGCTACCCATTTTCAAGTAGTTTCTGACATAGCGATTTTTGAAAGTTATGAAACGCTTTATTTGTGCAAACTTCATGGAAAATCTAAATGACTTTAGATCCTTTCTTCAGCAGTTATTGCTGCACATTTCCGCCCGGTTTTTAAAACTTCGATATTTTAGCACGATATTATTACGAATCGCGAGTAAAGAATCGCTCATTTAGATAACCATTTTTTGACATGGCTTATTTGTAACGATTTTATCGAAAATCAAATTATTTTTCAATCGTTATTTTAGAAATTATTGCTACACATTTCTACAAGGTTTTGTAAGCACCGATATTTTTTATACGCAATTGCGACATTTTAATTTCAAATCCCACATTTAAATTACATAAAATTTTGATGGACTTTATTTACTCCAATTTCATCTGAAATATAAAAGTATTTTGGTTATTGTTTTAGTAGTTATTACGATTTCCCCTTGATTTAAAAAGATTCTGATATTTTTAATACTATGGTTTGACAGCAAGCGAGTTTTGAATCGCGCATTAAAATAATTATTTTTTACGTACTCTGTTTGTGCCGATTTTAACACGTAATTTTTAAGAGGTTTTACGAACGTGTTTTTTCTTCTTTCCCGTTATTGCTGCATTTTTATTTGTGATTTTGAATATACCTGATATTTTCACATATTACAACTCGTGAAATTCGATTCAGTTTTAATTTTTTTTCGTGACTTAAAAAGTAATTACGTATCTTAGCCAAATCAACACCTTCCCAGGAAAAAAAAAGATATGTGTTTAGATTAAACGCGGTCCATTTTACAAAAAAAAAAAAAAAAAAAATTCAAAACACGGCATAATTCTTTAGTCTCATGAACACGTGCAAGTTTAACAACACACATCGAACCTATTCTTTTTGTTGTCACATGTAATTTAAAAGTCATACATCGTAATTTGTATTTATGCTATCTGAAAATTGCGCATCGCATTTCGTATCAACATTAACGAGATTTAAAAATAATCCATCGCATTTCGTATTTACGGGATTCAAAATCACATATCGCAATTCGTGTTCTGGCGTTTAAAATATCATCCGTTGCTACTTTTCTAGCAATTCATATGCACGCGTTTTAAAAACCATATATCGCGATTCATATTCATGCATTTTAAAAATCAAGTGTTGTGAGTAGTCCTTTCGCAATTTAAAAGCTACATGATTCGTATTCACGCGATTTGAAAAACAAGCATCGAGTTTTTTATTTACGCAATTTAAAAATCACACATGGCAATTCGTATTCAAGCAATTAAAAAATAACACATCGCTATTTGTATTTCCGCGATTTAAAATCCCAGAAAGGAAGAACACCATCTAGGACAAATTCCAAAACTGATTAGGGGAGAGGGGGGCACATGTGAACATAGTATGGTTTACCAATATGATTTGAAATAAAAAATCTTGAAAAATTTTCAATTGATGGCAGTACTAGTCCTACCTCTCTACAAAACTTTCAGATCAATGAGACATTTGGTTGTTCTATTCTGACAATTTCTTTGTATCAGCTGGGGTTGTATATACTTTTATCACTCACTTCTTCAAGTGAAAACATAGTATAAATCAACTAATAAGATAAAATTAACTATTGCAGACCATTATATGAGCATTCAGGTAAGTTTATGACAATTATTTTTTTTTCTTTACTCAATTAAAAATTCTTTATTTTTGAAGTTAGGTTTAAGAAGGATGATGGAGCACTTGTGAACAAAACATCAGGGGCAGATATGAACAGTTCACATGTGCCCCTACATAGTATTAAGATTATTATCCTCATGAGATTATAAGTTTAAAAAATATGCATGCATTTAAAATTAATATTATTTAATTTTCCATAATTAATTTATTAATTTTTTTTAATATTATTAAATGGTTGATCGCGCATCACGCATATTAACAGATACATCTGAGGAAGATAGAATTGCTAAAGCTACAAATGAAAAGATAGAAAAAATGAAAAAAAAAAAAGCATGAGAGAGTATTAGAGAAGAAAGAAAAAGGCCCATTACAACTTCTGAGGAACATGAAATTGCGAAAAACTCAACAGAGGAAAAATTATCGTACAGCTGAAAAATTATTTTCGTATTGACAGTATTGCTGTACGATTTAAATTCACATAGTAAGCTACAACCCCTTCAGTATAATGCATATCTTTATCTGTTATATTAAAGATTTTTTTTCTTTGAAATATGATGATTGCTTTGTGTTTTTAATCTTGCTCATAAGTGCCCCAGGCATGTTCATATGTGCCTCCAATAGGGGCACATGTGAACAATTGAAGTCATTTTTCTAAAATATCATAAAGTAAAGAAATATTTTATTGAAAAATCTCAAAAAATTCCATAAGACAAAGAAAACACTGTTTAAACACATGGACTTCTTTACTGCGAGAAATTGATGATATTTTTTGAAAAATGAAGAAATAAATTTTTTTTTTCACATGTGCCCCCCTCTCCCCTATATTATTTGCTCTAAGTTTAATACTACCCACAACAACAGCTTCTGTCGAAAGACTGTTTTCCAGAATGAATTTGGCCTGTTCAAAATTACAGAGTAGTCTTTAAATACAATCATTACATTTTCATTTAATGGCTCAAAAAATATCACATGATCAAGTAGATAAAATTATCATAATATTCAAAAATTTTGCAAATTACAGTATAACCATTAAGAAATTTTTTAAACCATTTTCTACCTTCTTGGAGCATTTTATATCATTTATGATTATATGCTGGGAAATGATTTGTATATCATTAAATTTTAACTGTATAAAAAATTTAATCAAGATAAGTTTCGTAAAGTAATGTAAATTTTATTGATTGTGTATTAATTGTAAATAGTAAGTGTCATGTTAAAAATATATTCGTCATAAAAAGTTGTAAACAAGTATCTTAATAGTTTTTTATTATTAAGGAATATAGTTCCTTAAAATTTAATGTGTTTTCTTTCTTTCTTTTTCTTCTCTCTCTCAGCCTCTTATTATTAATTTAAAATAAAAATGTCTGAAAGTTAAAGTACATTCCCTAATAAACGCTAAATCTTATTTTCCACTTAAGAGGTTTTGTTTTAATCATTTTTAACCCTATAAACTTTCTTTAAATCAAATTATTTAACTTGAATTTATATTAATAACTAGAATATTTATTTATTTGAAATTTAATTCTATGAAGAAAAAAATTTAACGTTAAAATTTATGTTTGAATGGACTTTTGTATTTTGTAATGTGATAAAAAAAAGTCAATTTTTCCATAGCTTTTTAATTATTTCAATTTATCTAAATTTTTTCTGATAAATTGATTCTGATTTTCGAATTCTGTTTTCCTTCTTCAGTAATCAGTTTTGCATTTTCTAATTTTAAACGTTTTAAAGTATTGTATTTTCTGCAAAGAGATTACAAGAATTTAGTGGACAAAAAGAATTTAGTGTTATATAAACAATGATGTTTATATAACAATCACCACCAACAATTGCTTTCAATATGTCGATCTAAACACTTTGGCATGCTGCCCTTCATTGGTCAATCTGCTGTGGCCCTTCACTGAAAAAGGTTGCGCACCCCTAGTGTAGATGTTAACGTTAAAGTATAGAAATAAGCTATTTTACAGATTATCTAGATATTTTATATATTAATTAGGGTGAGCTTTTAAAATGCCAAAAAATTGTTTCATTTCTGAAATGACCTAGGTAGTCCACAAATTACTCTACTGTACTACTACTGTAGGCACCCGTTAAAGTGAAAACAAGATGTTTGTTGGAACAACAGCGACGTTTCTATGCTTTTCAATTAACATAATTTAATTCATTTTTCGTTCGGTAAAATATCACGTCACTACAATGAAACAATCAACACATTTGCTTACACACTTTGAAAACTATAATACAAAGAATCAAATAGTTCCCTCATTTTTCAATATGCAAATAATAAATTGAATAATCTAATGAGTGAGTGAAATGATAGAAACAAACTTTAATGAGGCGGAAACAGTAAACGCGCGCACTACACAGGTGAAATGTGATTCAGTTAATCCGCACATTATCTAGGAGATTTAGCGCTAACATAATCAATTAAATATATATATATATATATATATATATATATATATATATATATATATATATATATATATATATATATATATATATATATATATATATACTTTAAAACTGATGAATTATTTATGTTTGAAGAATTTACTTATCCTAATACGAGGAAGTTATCACCTCCTTTTAGTGGACCGTATAAAATTCTTCAAAAAATTTCAGAAGCTAGTTACAAAATAAATAGAAAGAATAATTTAAGTAAACAAGATTTTGAAATAATACATGTATCAAAGCTTAGGAAATATCACAGCTCACAAATGTTGAAATTAAATCATGAATAGTGTCCAAAAGAAAAGAATTTTTTTTCTTACCTTCTTCAATGGAAGAGAGGAGATCCGAATCGCGTGTGGAGATGTTTACCTCAGCATCATTTAGATGTGAGGGCGAGGAAAGTTGAATTTTTTTTTTCGCTCAACAAGGTGAGAAAATATTATAAACTATTTTTGTATTGTCCAATCTGGAACTCTCAATATCAATGTGCTTCATAAAATTCTGCTTTCCTCCATTTTAAGGGGGAATACAGATTTTTATCAGGTAAATAATTCCTTTAACCACACAAAATCTTAAATTCTGATTAAATGACACTTGTTGTCCAGTTCGTTCACATAAAAATTGTGTATATTTTTAACCACACAGAATCTTAAATTCTGATTAAATGACACTTCTTGTCCAGTTCGTTCGCATGAAAATTGTGTATATATTTTGTGAAAAAATTTGTGAAAATTTTAGTAGAATAGTTATATAAATATGTTTAATTTTTCTTTTGGTTTAGTTGACTAAACAGATAAATTGCATTATCATGTTGTTATTTTGTCATTGTAAATAATTGTTATTTTTTGTGCACATAATTGAAAAAATGTTATTTGTAGTAGGGAAAAGGACAGTCGTACCAATCTAAATTTTAAAAATTTAAAGTATACGAATTTTTTTTATTTTGACTTACCAAAATTTCTTTTTTGGGGCGGGGAATGTAATACAAAAATTATAAAAAATTCTTTTGTATTAATAAAAGCATTAAAACTCTTTCGCTTTCATAAAATGTCTTTGGTAAAGAATAGGTGTAGAGATATTCTATTTTGGGACTTCAAGGCTGAAAACATACCAATGAACTATAATTAGATTTATATTTCAAAGGATTAGGAAGCCTTAAATGATTATCGATGATGCGTAGAGTTACAAGGTATGCACGACTGAGCCTTTTTACCTCCTTTTGTGTTAGTTCTTAATGCAGGAACAATAGTTTTTGCCTGACTTTCTCAAGTATGCTGTGGATCTGATAAGCTGTGACGGAATTACCTGAGAGTGTTGTCCACCCCCCTCCAGTGTGGAGAATGGGTGCGAACTGTTATAGCCACCAGCCTACCCTTAAATAAAACTTATGAAGAACTAATTGGTTCACGACTTGTTTATTTGAGCTAAATACAAACCAAGATATGAGGGATGTAACCCTGATATATATATATATATATATATATATATATATATATATATATATATATATATATATATATATATATATATATATATATATATATATATATATATATATATATATATATATATATATATATATATATATATATATATATATATATATATATATATATATATATATATATATATATATATAATTGCATAATATAATCAATTAAAGATAGTGTAGAGAAAAACTCACTGCAAATTCGTGGCTGGAGTTGCCAGATCACCAATCGTTGTGAGCGTAAGAGTGGACCAGTAAACAGATCCTAAATACTTCCTAACCAGCGGCGAGTGCTCATTTTCGGGATAGTCTGGATGCTTATAAGCCCAGCTACCCTTGAAACCTTCCAGCTCAGACAACATGTAGTAGAAGCATCCGAACCAATGAGCCAACAGAAGCAGGACGTGGATGAGGTTGGCAACTCTCCACAGGTTGGGATAAGCTGTTCGTGATTCCACTGCGTAATAAAACTTGTAGATCCTTCTTGCTTTTAGAAATCTAGAATGGAGGATACACAAGAGTTTAGATAAAGAATTCAGGATACTGTAGCTCCTTGTGCTTAAAGTAAAAGACTAAACACAAAATTAGACTTCACAAATTTATAAATTTACATACACATTCGTTTAAATTTTTAACCAATCAAAATGAAGGGAAGTTAAAAGTACTCTAACACCAATCGAATTATAATTCTTCAATATATATATGCACTCAATTCTCTTTTTTATTTATCAATATTTATTTACTATATTTTCCTTTTACAGCCTTTTCTGCTTTCACATTTCACCTATCCTTCATTTTGTTTTCACTATCCTTAATTTTTTCCCCAATTTTCCTTTTCACAACCCAGGAATCCTTTTTTTACTGCCCTTCAAAACCACGCTCCCCTAAAAAGTCCCACAAAACATCTTAGATTAAGAGTAAAATTCAAATAAAAACTAAAATGTCTTAAACACTTCCTGAAACATTAAGGAGAGCTTAAGAACACAATCACATTAAACCCCGCTGGTCAAACAATTATCCTCAATCACTTAATTAGGACTTTTCTAACAATTTGATCGGAAACATAAAGATCGTCCACCTAAAGATGTTCCAAAAACAGGATAGGATCGGTACTTTAATTTTCTACTTTAAGTATAAGAGAAAGGCAATTAAGTAAACAATTGAATTAAAATAAAGTCTAAATTTAATAAGTTAAATTAAAATATAAATTAAGTTACGATACAATCAATAATATAACAATTATTTAGAATTAATATAAGAATTTACCTATTTCTCAACGATGATAGTTGATATAATAATTCGTTTACTCTTAACTATGGTAGTTGATACAATATTTCGTCTATTGTTTAACTATGGTAGTTTTTTTTTCCAATGGCAGGCACTGAACATTATTCTTTGCCTATACTATGCCAGAATTGTTGCTCATTTCGCGTTACCCAGTGGGCACCTGTGAACCAAAGTCACGGAGGCGAGCAACATTGCCCACGCCACACTGCCACAACCCGTTTATAGGGTGGGCCACATTTACACATCATACACACACACAACAGAGGACAGCACAGAGAGAGAGAGAGAGAGAGAGAGAGAGAGAGAGAGAAACATCCATGCCCAGAGCGGGATTCGAACCCGCAGCCTATGGCTTCGCAGTCAGGCACGCTAACCGCTCGGCCACCTGGCCGGCTTAACTATGGTAGTTGATATAATAATTCGCCTACTCTTAACGTTGGCAGTTGATACAATATTTCGCCTAATTAGTTGATAAGTGATAAAATAGTTTTCCTACTTCTTAACGATAGTAGTTGATATAATATTTACGTCGATATAACGTTTTCATTAACGATGGTAGTTGATATAAGTTTTTTCCTACTTCTTAACAAAGGTATAATGATAGTTGATAAAAGAATTTGTCTCCTTCTTAATGAGGATAATTGCTATATTTTCCCTACCTTTTAATGGTGGTAGTTGATATAATTTTATTTTTTTCTTCACTTTTTCATGATGGTAGTTGACGTTTTTTCGACGTCGTCAATTACATCGACGTGTTCTGTTTGATAACACAGGGTTTTGACATCATGTTTCCAATGAAACTTCTGCCGTAAAAAAGTTATTGAAGTGTACTCAGATTTACTTTGTACCCTGGATAAACAAATTAGAACACTGAATAATTACTATGCATAGCTGAAATAAAATTCTATGCATGAATTTTGTCTAAAAAAGCTACATACATGTAACTAAATTTTAATTGAAGAAAAAGCAAGTTTTGATTGTCAAATTTAACAGTATGCTCAAACACATACAGTATGACACAAAAAAGGAAGATTAGCAGATCTTTATTACTGACACAATGTGTATATTACTGTAAATGACCGAAATGGCCGATTGTTGACTTACAACGTTGAATGTTGACAATCACATAGTCGCTTTCGTAAATGTTCGAAATATATACTAGGTCTAGTTAAGTGCTACTGTCCACCTTAAAAAAAACATTGATGTAGAGCAGGGGTGTGAAACTCGCGGCCCGAGATAAATATTTTTGTGGCCCAGTCAATATATCCGAAGCAAAGTAAAAATAAATAGAAATGTGAATTAGACACGAAACCAGCATATACAATTATAATTTACTTTATTTATAAACTATACGGATCATTTTAAATTGTCCGCTCGAAAATTTAAAATTCTAATTGGCTGAATGGAGTCCGTTTCACACTAAGCTATCAATTAGTACATAATCAAGTTTATCCTATTATAGCAAGGTAAGTTGGTTATTTTGCTCCAAGGTTCTCAATCAATTCTGGGATTTGAAAGAAAAAATATGTAAGTTTTCGTAAACTATAAATCAAGACACAAGCTTGTTCTCCGATCAAATATGGTTGCAAGATTTATTTTTTATGGTTTATATAACCAAACACATATCCGATTTAAATTTATTGTTACAAGGCAAGGATCAGATCATTACGAACATGTTTGACATAATTAAAAAAGCATTCAAATGTAAACTATTTCTTTGGGAAAGGCAACTGAAAAATGAAGATTTAACGCACTTCCCAACGGGCAAAGAAAACAAATCTAGTTTAGATGATACTGCATCGTATCAAAAATAGGCAGAAAAAAATTTCAAATCTTAGAACAGAATTTGAAACAAGGTTTAAAGATTTTAATTCTTTGGAAGACAAATTTTGTTTGTTTTCTTCGATTTTCTCAATAAATATAGACTCAGTACCCAGTTATATGCTAATGGAAGTGATTGAGATTCAGTGCGACTCAAATTTGAAGGTAAAATTCATTGAAGTGGGTTTGCCTAAATTTCACGAATATATATATAAGCAAGGTTTGAAAATACTCGAAAATTCGCGTATGAAATTATTTCCAAGTTTGGAAGTACTTATCAGTGAGAGCAATTATTTTCTGTATTAATGGAAATAAATCTCCTGTCCGAAACCGTATTAATAACGCTCACGTTTTGTCAATTTTGAAAGTAGTCTCGGCCAATAAAATTTCTCCCGAAATAGAAAAGATAATAGCAGAGAAGAGATGTCAAGTATCAGGACGTAAACAATAATTTAACTTTATATATGTTTAATACAATTTAAAATAAAAATATTTGTTTCCATGAACATTGATTTTTTTTTTTGCGGCCCACCTAAAGTTAAGCATTGTTTATTTGGCCCAAGTTGTTACCATTGTTTATTTGGCTTAGCTTTTGAGTTTGACACTCCTACATTTATCCGGTATGCCCTACGTCAATGTTTTTTTAAGGTTCAGTGCCACTGCCTGGTTTACATTTGCCCGGTATGCCCTACACTGATGTTTTTTTTAAAAAAGTTAAGTGCCTGGTATGCATTTAACCGGTACTCCAATCACTGATGTTTCTCCTAATCTATCCTCAGCAGATATTAAAATATCGAATAAAAATAATAATATCAGCGAATAAACTAATATAAAATCGGATATAACAAATATTTCGGATATTTACCAAAGCGACTCTGTGATTTTTGACATTCACCTGTGAAAGTCGACATTCTCGTGATTTCGGTAATTGACGGTAGTATGTATACTATAACATAAACTATTAAGTTTGATTCTGAGTATGACAGCGGTTTCGAATATATATGTTTTAACAGCAATTTATCATGTACCATAAGAGTTGCTAAATATTTATTACTACAGACTACAGAGTACTGTTTAAGGAGTAATTAGTCACTTCAGTATCCACGTTAAGTGCCTGCATCCATCACAAGAAGTGATCGTGCGTTAACATTTCTAACGGATTCCTCTTTTCCAGTTTTGCATTTAGTGATGTTTGAATTATTCGACGTCACTACATTTCACTCATTCTCGGTTTAACTTAACAGAATCAATAAACCTAAAAAGCTTCTATTATTTTCCATCAAGATGCTTAAAATGTTATTAACACTATTAATTTTAGGAATAATAAACTTTATTATTCACTTTATTTATAGATATTCATTAAGAATGTTTTCAATATATTTTTAAGGACAAAAAATAAATAAATAAAGAAAGAAAAAAATATAGATAGCACAAAATTACTTTCGAATTATAGAGTTTGAAAATACAAAAGAAGTATTGACTAATAGTTAATCCATAAACAGAAAATTATAAATATCCTTAGCTATATATATTTTATTACTAATAAGCTTCTATTATTTTCCATCAAGATGCTTAAAATGTTATTAACACTATTAATTTTAGGAATAATAAACTTTATTATTCACTTTATTTATAGATATTCATTAAGAATGTTTTCAATACATTTTTAAGGACAAAAAATAAATAAATAAATAAAGAAAAAAATATAGATAGCACAAAATTACTTTCGAATTATAGAGTTTGAAAATACAAAAGAAGAATTGACTAATAATTAATCCATAAACAGAAAATTATAAATATCCTTAGCTATATTTTATAGTTGATTTATGAAATTCCATATATATATATTTTGTTTAGAATGTAAGCTTTATTTCCATGTTTTTCGCAGGTTTAAAAAAAGATAACTCATTTTTTGAAATGTGCCATTAATAGAATATTTTTATGCACGTAAAATAAATGAAATACAATAAAATGAAATGAAACAAATGTAAGAACATTATAAAAAAAATACATTAAAAAAGATGATGTGTTGATTTTCTGATAGTCAACTGTCTTATGCATCTTACCTGATTAGCACGTTATCAAAATATAACTTTGTTTTGAAGGCTTTGAACAGATAGTTTTTTTTGACGGATTTTTTTCCTTGAAATCTTTAAATAACGTTGTTTTTTGCTAAATTAGCATGCCTGCCTAGATGAAAAAAAATGCCTTAAAAATAAAGTTTAAACGAAATGTTTAAATTCCGTTTAAAAACTACATTTAGATAGAAATTACATTTAAAAAAAATTGTTTTATGTCGGCCTGTTTAAAGTGCAACCTTTTTAAAAGTGCAATGCAGAAAGTTTTACTGAGGCTATTCAACAGTACTGCAATACTTCTCCAAATCTTTTGTTGAAAAACTCCGAAAAACATGTCAATGAATACTATATTTCAATTGAACACCACATTCAGAGTTCATATACATATTTTATTGCTGTTTTTGTTTCTTTAGCCACTTGCAGGGCTGCCAACTTTCTACACTTTTTGTAAATATTTATTCTAGTGGTAGCTATATTTATGCTCTAATGTATTATATTTTATTTATTTAAACTTATTTTCCACACTACTACATATAAATGATTTAAAAGTTCATATGCAACGCCACATTGTTTAAGATCTTTCATAAAATGTTGGCAAAATTATCACAAATTGTGAAAGCTTTAGTTTTTAAATGCATGTCACTGTACGAAATATTTTTCAAAAAGTGTAGTAGTTGGCAGGCCTGCACTTGCCAATACCAGAAGGCCATCTTGGTGAAGCCAAGCGAATTTATGGCAGTGGGCGTGTTTCTTGATTTTCAGGGGCGCAATCTATGGTCAAGAATACGACTTCAGACACACACACTCACAGCCCGTATATAGGGTGAACCCATTCATACATCCATTCATTCAACCACAGATCCTACTTTTGATCATAACCAGAGAACGATTCATCCCCAAATCAGTACCCACAGGTATGATTTGTTATGGGAACGTGGATAACTTTGTGACCCGACAGATTTAACGTGCACCAGTCACCATTTACTACACGGGGTGTCTGACATGGGCCCAAAATATGCACTCTAAAGGTAGCATTTGCATTTTAATTGAAACGCCAATGTGTTCCTCCAAAATAAAAGTCAACTGTTATATGTTTTTAGTCGGTGTAATAAAGATAATTGCTTTCTCATAAGATACTTTTACATAACAATGTATTATGACAGCATCATTTCATCGCTTCCTTTAATACAGGCGTTATTTTTAATATGAACTATAACTGAGATTTTGGGTATAATTTTGTTGTAGTATGAAAGTAGTTCTGAATCTAGTTGTCAAAAGGCTTTTTCAGTTGCATTCCACAAATGCTCAATAGGGTTTAGATCATCTGAAGATGCTGGGAAAATATAAAAACCAATCTTTAACAATCCCAAAGACCCATTATCTTAATGAAAGTGTCCCACGGCACTAGGGTAGAACATCATCATTATAGGACTTAATTAAGGTTACCGTGCATTCGAAATAAAGGGCCCAAAATAAATCAGATAATGATTTTCTTTTTCTTTTTTATCCATCTACCATTACACGGTTAAAAATTTTAGTGTATTTTAACATCAGAAATGTTAAAACTATGTTAATTCAAGCTGGAGAAAACACACGGAGACTTAAATTGCGATTATTAGAAACATCTTCAAGCTTCATTAGGCAACCAAACTGATTTTAACATCTTCATCAGTGATTTGCCAGATTTCGTTAGAGTTTTTATTTTTTCTCCTTTTTTAAATATTTGGAAATGTCTCTTAATGAAGATAAAGTTTTTAAATTCATTCTAAAAATGTTGAGAAAGTGGAACACCTTTTAAATCCTAGAAGGATTTTAAAAAATCCAAAATGTTTCCTTATTTCTTCAAAGCAAAACAAATGATGCAGTAAGGATAACTTTATAAAAATATCGTTGGAATTAGATATAGTCTTAAGTAGAAGCAAACATTTCTAACAATATTTCTTTAGAAAGCAGAGTTAGTTCAGTGAATAAAGCGGTCAAACACGAGGAGTGATCCCGGTGATAACTGTTCACTTCTCGTACTTCTATCACCAACCACAGTGCTGACAAAAGATATCCTCAGATCAAGGATTATAGTCTCCATGCTGTCGGGCTAACCATGGGAGGTTGTCATGTTTATGTAATGCAAATATATGCCAGTTTCTCTCAAAACGAACTTGGTCAAGACAAGTTTATTCCAATATTTGATACGAGAGTTCTCAAGTCTTCTGGGTTGAGTTCAAAATTACAAGTTAATGAGTTGAACTATGATATAACCTTAAACACTGTACGAAAATCAGCTGTTTAACTACATTACTAAAATAAATTATTTCATTTGAACAGTTGTGATTTTTAAAGCATTTCCGTGTTCATTATATAAAAAATTACTATGTAGTTAAACCTAATACTCGAAGAAAGTAAAGTTTCATACACTTTTTCCTTGTTTCGTACACTGTAATAAAATTGTAGTGTATTTTAACCCAAAAATAAAGGCAACTACTTTTAGAGGCGTGTAATGGAGCACCACTGATAATTCCTTGGTGTTTGGTGAAAAGAAATACAAGGGATGTTCTTGTTCACTATCTTATCCTTGGTAGAAAAGTAGCTGCCCACCATTTTTGATGTTTAATAACACTAAAATTTAAAAGTACATTGAGATATGACACAAAGTGTACGTAAAGTTATTTTTACTACAAAATTTGAAATATGAACAATTCATTTAGGATTTATATCCACGTTAAATAAATTTTCTTGCTAACCAAAATTAAGCGCAGTGCAGAGAGAATGTTAAGATGAATTCGAATTAGGCTTAAGTTAACAGGAATTATTAGAAATTGGTAGATTTTTAAAAACTAAAATAATATCCTTTTTACACAACTAAAAACATACGAGCATTATGCAACGGTGAATTTTCGTTTCTGCAGATGAATACCAACGTGCAAAACAACAACAAACTCACGATATTTCGTACTCGATTGTAAACAATCTACAGATGATACACTAAATACCCTAAAATTGGTGTTTTTAGAAGCGAAAATATTCTCAAATGGTGTGAATGTATGCGAGTTTGGTGTAAAGCATTTGCATTTATTGCTGTTGTGATATAGATAACTACAATTTTTGAAATGTATATGAATGCTCGATTTGAATTCACACAATATTTTGGGTTATTGAACATGACATTCGGAGAGCTGTTAGAACGCAGTTTTTAAATAGTAATTCTCTTGCGGCAATATTTTGTTGCAACAACTTATTTTCACGAAACTGTAAGTTAACCATAGTTAATTGGCCACACAGTATATCTCAATTATATTACAGACTTTCTTAAGATTCAAGTTCTATCATTTCTGTTCTATTAAGACCGATTTGAATTACTTTCAATGTTCTCACTCTGTATTGCGTATCTCAGATAGCCTGGCTGGTAGGGCAGTGGGACCACGTCCGAGAGGTCGTGAATTCGATCCCCGCTGGTAGAAGAACCCCCGTGTACAAAATGGTGACTGGTGCTCCCTAAATCTATCAGGGTCACAAAGTTCTCCAAGTTCCAATAACAAATTAATACCGCTGGGGGTATTGAACCCGGAGATTGATCGTGCTCTGGTTTAGGTCAAAATTACGATCTGAGGATGGATGGTGTGTGAATGCGTCTTCCCTGTAAAACGGGATGTGACGTACGTATGTAGTCTCCAGATCATCCTCAGGAATGTTTTTCAGACCGACGCCAATAGCCCATTTTGCATCTCTAGGGCAACATAAATAAACGTACTGTATTGCGTCAGTTGTTGATTTACCAATTGATTTTACATAGTATAGTATATATTTCAGACTAGACATAGTATATATTTCAGACATTTACCAAAGCTATTATGTGATTATCAACATTCACCGGTGAAAGTCAACAACAACCCATTTCGGTCATTCACAGTAGCACATATACTATTGCAAAAATTTGTTTCCTTCCGCTTTTTTTTAAAACTTTTTCATCTATCTTTAACGGCTGGAATCTTGTATGATGTTAATTACGATTATGTTGTTCAGATTTCATCGAGTATAAATTTGGTACTCCTCCTTTTTATCTTTGATGATAAATACATTTCAAATGCTCATAAAATACACGTAAGCTGCTTCGTCAAAAATGCTTTCATTAAACCAAGTGTAAATTGTGTAAAATGAATTTTTAATTTTGTACAAATGAATTTTAAGTTTGGAAGGGAAAGAGTCCGATCTTAAAACTAGACGAAGTCACGATTCAATTCAATTTCAAATTTCGAATTCTATTCAAGAACCTAACAATTTACAAAAATCTGTTTTTATTGATCAAAATGAAAGTTCATTCGCTAGTTATAAATTTGCTTTGCTTTGAGCCCTAAACTGTTTATATGTTTTATGCTCGAGGCACTTTCTGAGAAAACTGCCATTTTGAAAAGTGAGTGCCATTTATAATATTCTAATGATGTCAGCAAACTGATAGCGATTTTAAAGCTGTCGCGTGATGTAATGAATCCAGTGATGGATGATGTACTACGTCATTACTCGATACGTATTTCGGACTAAGTGGAAGAGAAAAGTTCCGCCAAAACCGAAATGATTTGTTATCTTAATGGGCGATACTTCTATCAAATCACGTCATTCAATACCGAATGTTATTGAATGCCTTTAAATTTCAAAATGATAGAGTTTATTTCTTATTGCCTTTTCAAAGATAATATTGTATAAGTAGATAAAACGTTTTTAATGAAAAAGCGTGGAATTAAAAATAAGATGGGTCGCAGAAATACAATATTTCTCATTAAATATTTTAAAATAAATATGAAGGTTATTGTTTTTAAACTAGAAGTATCTGAAAATACGATTATTGTAAATTATTTTGATAATGCATCCTGGATTTATCTCTCTATAAACTATTAGAATTAGAAACTTAAAATTACGAAGTTCCAAATGAAATGTATGCACAAAGAGTACGGTGAAATAAAAGAAACATTCGATTATAAGTCCCAGAATTCTTAACTGTTATTGTAAAAAAATACCGTGTGAGCCACTCCAAAGATCGCAGGAATGCAAATACAAAGTTGAAACTTGATGTGCTGAGAAAGCTATATTAGCGCAGGCGCTGTCCACGTCGTCTGACAGGGTCAAAATTACGTGGCATTCCTACCATGACTGTTCGAAGATAGAGCTCTAGGAATGGTGATTGGTCATGATAGGGACAATTAGTTTACTAATCTAGTTAAGTTGAAGAGCAAAACTTCATGTTTAAACTTGTTATCAATTTTAATATGTACTTAAGATTTGCCTTGTGGATCAGAACATAGTAACCGAGAAATAAGGCCGTTGAGATCACCAAGGTCTTTCAGTGACGTCACAATAGTAGTTTTTTATTGAGTAGCCGCCAATTTTAGGTAGGTAGGAAGGTAGGGGAGAGGGGGGCACATGTGAACAGGGGGCACATGTGAACATGGTATGTTTTACCAATATGAATTGAAATAAAAAATCTCGAAAAATTTTCAATTGATGTCAGTACTAGTCCTACCTCTCTGAAAAACTTTCAGAACAATGAGACATTTTGTTGTTCTATTCTGACAATTTCTTTGTATCAGCTGGTGTTGTATATATTATAATCACTCACTTCTTCAAGTGAAAGCATAATATAAATCAACTAATAAACTAAAATTAACTATTGCAGATCATTATATGAACATTCAGGTAAGTTTATGACAATTATTCTTTTTTTTTTACTCAATTAAAAATTCTTTATTTTTCAAGTTAGATTTAAGAAGGATGATGGGGCACTTGTGAACAAAAGATCTGGGGCAGATGTGAACAGTTCACAAGTGCCCCTACACAGTATTAAGATTATTATCCTCATGATATTATAAGTTTAAAAAACATGTATGCATTTAAAATTATTATTATTTAATTTTCCATAATTAATTAATAAATTTTTCCTTTAAAAAAATTTTTTTTTTATTAAATGGTTGATCGCGCATCACGCATATTAACTGATACACCGGAGAAAATAGAATTGCTAAAGCTACAAATGAAAAGATAGAAAAAATGAAAAAAAAGCATGAAAGAGTATTAGAGAAGAAAGAAAAAGGCCCATTACAGCTCCCTTGGAACATGAAGGTGCGAAAAACCCAATAACGGAAAAATTATTGTACAGCTGAAAAATTATTTTCTTATTGACAGTACTGTTGTACAATTTAAATTCACATAGTAAGCTACAACCCCTTCTGTATAATGCGTATCTATATCTGTAATAATAATGATTTTTTTTCTTTGAAATATGATGATTGCTTTGTGTTTTTAATCTTGTTCATATGTGCCCCAGGCATGTTCACATGTGCCCCCAATGGGGGCACATGTGAACAATTGAAGTCATTTTTCTAAAATATTATAAAGTAAAGAAATATTTTATTGAAAAATCTCAAAAAATTCCATAAGACAAAGAAAAGACTATTTAAACATATGGACTTCTTTACTATGAAAAATTGATGATATTTTTTGAAAAATGAAGAAATAAAAAAATTTGTTCACATGTGCCCCCCTCTCCCCTACTTTATTTTACGTCACACTTAGAGCTGCTCAATGGGCTATTGGTGACGGTCAGGGAAACATCCCTAAGGATAATCCGAAGACATGACATAGCAATTTTGATCCCCTGCAGAGGGGATGGCTCCCCTGATTTGATAGACCGACGGTAGTACAGTTGAACGAAGACCGATACCGTGCACACACGGTCTCTACACAGGCTGATCAAAGTGGTCACCCTCCCGCTTATTGACAGCAGCCAGAGATTCTTATTACATAATGAAAGAAAATCGTATTTAAGAATTACAATGCTTCGGGTACTGATTATTACTTGTTAGTAAATATTAAAATATAAAATTAGCAAAACATTCATACTTTGCAAAATTTTTGCCAAAAAATGAAAGAAATTCAAACATCATTTGCTTGTTTAAATAATTATGAATTCGAACCAAATACAAAACTATCCTCGAAAATAAATTACAGATGTCATTAAAGAGCTAAACTTTTATTATTTAAGAAACTACTAACATAAACAGTTTAATTTTATTTCTAAAAGAAAGAAAACTTTAATAACCATGTTGACTGGCGCTTGAAGCTAATTTATTCTTAATGATAGTATGCTATTATCTGATTTAAATTTCACAAATATTTTTCTAGAATACAGAAAAATTCCTATACAAATAACAAAAAAATAATAAATTGGAATTTAGTTATTGTTAGTCACTTAAATTCTTTTGGGTAATAATTTTAAATGAGTTTTAATGAAACTGTTGTTCATGCTTCATATAGCATTACACATTCCTTCTAACAGAGACAAATTGCTTTAGTGTATCTTGTGACGAAGTCGTAAATGATTTTTTCAGACAATTAAAAATTAGTTATTAGATTTCATAGTTTAACTTTATGGAGTCACATTAACGAAATATAGGCAAAAGTATTGAAAAATAATTTATTGCTTCTGTTAGATTTTCAAATAATTCCAAACACGCTGAAAAAAATTTATTTCTCTATCTGCATTATTTATGAAGTTTTGAGCGTTTTTTTAGAAAAAAGGCAGTGGTTTTTTTCAGCAAAAACAAAAGTTTTTCACATGCACGCCTTTTTTACGTTTACCTGTTATTTAAATCCCTATTTCTGATTCGATTCTCCTTCGATTTTTTTATGTTGTAGATGGAACTTAAAGATAATTTTTTATCAAAATCAGCCTAAAATAAAATTATGCATTGAATAAGTGTTTTGAATGTTATTAAAATTTTTACATCATGTTATTTATATCTGTGCATTTGATATTTTTTAAATTTTTTCATTTCAGTTTTATATAAAGGGAACCATGAGCGATGGTGGCTCAGGGGATAGAGTGTTCGCCTTCCAATAAAGCGAACCGAGATCGTATCCCATCGAAGTCTGGTCGATACAAATCCGCACCCGGCTCGCATCAGTCACAGTGCCGACGTAAAATATGCTCAGTGGTAGACAGATCATGGGTTAGATTCTTTTTCAGTCTCCATCAGGCTAACCATGCTCCATCAAAAATTCCTCCACGAAGGCAAATTTCTCCCAATACTTAATTCCTGGAGCTAGCTTGTCTTCTGGATTCTGGTCGTAAACCCAAAAAATTAGAACAGCTGTTCAACGACGGTTATAAAATAAAATAAAGGGAACTATAGAAATTGTTATAATTGATGTATAAGCAAATCGAATGCTCAGATTTACTGCAAAAAAAAAGTTTCTTTTTGAGAAAAAAAATCAAAAGCTTTAAAGATTTAAAAAGTGGAAGAGTTTTATACATTTTCAAAATTAAAAAAAAATTTGAGTCATATTATTAAGTTTTGAAAATTCATTGATTTTTATTAAAATGTGCAGGTCATGCAACTAAGAGGTTGTTTATTTTAATTTTATTTGAAAAAAAAATTGTTCTGATGATACTTTGATCCTTTAATCATTGAGGAGTTAAAATCAAATTTGATTTTATTTAGATTTAGATAAGTTGTGGAGCTTTATTTGTAAGAATTTTTGTAAAAAACCTTTCCTTTTATGACATGCAATTAATATTGTTTCATAACAACATCAAATAGTCCTAAATGTTTATTTATATTTTGAGTTATAATGAAATGCATAATTCTAATAAATTATTCTAATAATTTAATTCTAATTATTATTCTAATAAAAGCGAAAAATTCACCACTTACAAATATTTAAGTACTTGTAAATTAGTTAAAGCAAAAATATTTTACTCAGCTCATGAAAGATTTGAGCATTTATTATAATTTTCTCTTAATACAAATATGCCCTCCGAGCACTTCTGTGATGAGGTCGCAAAGTTACTGAGAGGCCTTGATTTAGTGGCTATGGTCAAAATCAGGGGTAGAAATTTAGAAAATTTAGTCACTGGTTCAAGAGATCAGTAACTAACAGACATTATTAGTCAATAAACACTTCATCTGGTTCCTTTACACTTCTCTATTACATTTTTATTTCTAAAAAGAGTTAATGAAGTAAATTTAAGTGAGAAATTACAACGAAACGAATGTACAATGTAACATATGTTATTTATTTATTTATTTTTTCCAATGCCCACCTGGATAATGATCTAGGTCATATAGGCACCGGAAGGGCAGATTTGTTGACCACTCTTTCAGGGGCACCATATTAGGTGGGCCAACGTTGCTCCCACGGTAAGGACAGATAGTACAGAGAAGGAAAGAACAGCCATGACTCGCCCGGGATTCGAACACAGAACCTTTTTGATGCAAAGGCAGTTCCCTAACCCCTACACAGGCCGGTCGGCGTAAGAATTGTTATAAAATATGTTATTTTGTGAACAAAAACGCAGACCATAGCAGGAAATCGAAAAACTAAAACAGCACACTATTCCTCTGCGTTGATTGCTGGTCCCATGAACTACGGATTATTATTGTGTGGTGGCTGGAATTTCGGGCTCGAAATTAATGGATCACCAAGAATTTCGAATCTTGGTCACAACACAACCAACATGTTGACAAAAGTAAAAGCTAGATAAAACAAAACATATTGAACATGCTTTTGAAATACAAAATATAATCATCTGATAATTGAATCGAAGTTGTTTTTTTATTGTAACTTTACCCCAGTTTTTCTTTTTTAAGAAACTTTTATTGTAACTTTACCCCAGTTTTTCTCTTTGCACGACGAAGAGATTTTATTTTTGTTATTGCGTAAGAAATTAGTGCACGTCAGATTAAACTCACAGTGTGCCAACAAAAGATGTTATTTCATTAAAAAATGATACTCCTTTGTGAAAATTCAATACCAAATCTAGGTTTTTTTTTGAAAAAACCGAACATACTTTTGTGGCTGCTTTATTTTAGAAAGTGCATTTTTGACAAAATTCAGTGCAGGTATTTTCCGATACGTAACTTAGGAAACATATAAGCAATAAGTTCAAAGCTGAACCTTTTTTTAACAATAACAAATAAAAGTGAAAAATGATCCGTAAATTTGAAACTTTAAATTTAGAATGTTTATAAAATTCGCTTTTAAATACGGGAAATTTTAGATTTATGGATTTGAGTTTTTACTCTTGAAAAGTTCTCGTTTTAACACTTAATATATTTTGGCCAAGATTTTTATAATAATTGATTTAAAAATATAAATTTTAAAAACATATCTACGTATTGATTTGATCTTTATTAAACTAATCCTTATTAAACTAACCCTTCATTCCTAACTATTCGATTAAAGGAAAAACTACAATTTCGAATATATTTTCCACTCGTCTAAGCAATTATCTTCTTTATTACCATATTAACCTTTCACAATTCTTTTATACTTACTACATAGCAATATGTTTTTATATCCCCATTTAAATGATTTATTGCAAATAAAAGAAACTCGCTGCTTGCATTTTCCCGTCTATTTTCCTACCATCAAAATCGTTCTGTTTTGTTTTAATAAAATATATTCGTAAAAGTCAGACGATATCGTAAGGCTATAACTATCTACAATGAAATATGCATATTAAAAAGAATATTTTCTTTTGAATATAAGCAATTTAATTGTTTTTTGAGAGGGACACAAAGCTTTTCTTTTCCATTTCTGCTTCACTACTCTTCGACGTTTTCTATTTATGGTACTAGTTTTCAAGCTCAGAAAGTTCGATAAAGAAGAAAAAAAATTAAAGAAAGAAAGGCAGCGAACAGAGAAAATGTTGATTCCTTCTTTCCTAGTAGTATTTGAAACTTAAATGTCAACAAAGCGCTACCGATTTTTTCTTCAATTTTCCGAGCAGACGATTTCGGAGCGATGAAAATAATCGTCTGTATTCCACAAGGAAATAACGAAAGAATCAAAAAGTATCTCCTGATATTTTGCCAATAAAAAAGTTTTGTACCGTTGAATGTCGTTATGGCTCTTTCCTGGAGTATCGGTTTTGAAATTTTTGTTTATTTTTCGACACGTTGAATGGCATTCACACTCCCAAATACTTTTGAGGGAATGAGATTTAAATGTTTGACGATACGAAAAATCTCCCACTGGGTTTAGAAGAGGGAGAAGAGTTTAAAATATCAGAGTGAAAACTTTTTTAAAGATTTGATTCTTCTATAGCCTAGTTGATGCAACATATGTATTTAATATTGATATAATGATCATATAAATGGTAAGAAATAATTTTTTAATAAATAAGTTTATTTTAAATTAATAAATATTGTATAATAATAATAGTAACTCTATAACTTCTTAATTAAAAAAGCAAATTTTCATTAAAAAAACTAATTTCATTATCATTTTTCGGGGCGAAAAATAAATACTTAATCATGTCTGTTCCAGGTAAAAAAATACATTTATTTTTCTACAAAAAATTTGATTTTTAAACCCAATTACAAAAGAGCGATAATTATGGTTAGAAGAAGAAAAAAATTGAAATCAAACTAATTCGTTGAAATAGTCATGCAAATAGATCTTGTGTCTTCACCTTGTAAATAGCTTTGTAAATATGTTATAATTACGTCAACTTTACGTCTGTAAATACGTTTCTTGTTGTTTTGCTATTTGTATTGTTTTTTATTTTTCTATTCTACTCTGTATTTGATGGCATTGTGAACATGTCTAACCTTTGCCTGTAATTTGTAATTCGCTTTAACTCAATAAACTTTGCTTTCGGCCTCCAGAAGGAAGCTGATTTCGATTGTTACGGGGTTGCTGCTCTGCGCGTACAGCACCTTACATCTGGCACCCTTTTGTGCCATCCCAAACCTAAAATAAATTCGTATAAAGCCTCCTTGGCTCTCGATGCTTAGTGTTGCCATTCACAGTGGGCGAGTTTCTGTACTGGGTGTCTATTTTCTTACTGAGCAGTTGCAAACGCGCACTTCGGGTCATCCACTCCCCCCCCCCCGAATGACCACTACGGGGGAGGGACGGAATTAAGCTTCGTTTTAGTTGTGCAATGAGAATAACTACATCTTAATTTTTAAATTTCTGTGAACTGTATTGAAGGATTTTGTAATGTATTATTTTTATCTGCTTCGATTTCGTTAAACCTAGTTTAATTCGTCTTAGTATTTCTTCTGGGATAGGTTTAAGTTTGATTTACTAACTAATTGTATTTTAAGAATTAGTATACATCATAAATTTATGAATTTGTACTCTTTTTTGTAACCAACTGTATTGACTTTTATGAGTTTCATATCCTACTGTAATAACTAATTTTAATGTTATTAAATACTAAGAAAGGTGGCAGATAGTTTACGCCAAATAGTAAAAAAGTGCGCCAAATAGTTCTCTGGGTGAAATGAAGCACCAAGAACCAAGAGTGGTCTATTGTACTTCAGTATACCATTTCGGTATAAAGTACTTGTAATGCGACTTCATTTTTTAACTTCAAATTTCTTATAGAGTGATTATTTTACAATAATAATTACACTACTCTCTTTAGGTTGATGAATAAAACTTTATTTCAGATGGTAAGGAGAGATTAAAAAAAATTGCTTCGGCGTCACTAAAAATTGCTTCGACGTCACCCGACAAAATCTGCTGGTCCAATGATGTCCAACGGATGGTTGACCGTGTAAAACAAAGCGCAGATGGCGCTGTGTCAAAATTCGCCGTAAGACTTCCGGATTACTATTTCCGACAAAATTTTATGCCTAAGCTTGAAAAAACGCTCCATGCAATATTGGTATATTTATAGTGTTTTCAATATAACGCGTTCTTTCAATTTAACTTTCAACTAAATAAACAACAAATGAATTTGGAAGACTCCGCATGCTTGCTACGATGCTACCCAAAATATAACAAACGGCGCTGTTTTACACAATTATAGCCAAATAAGGGATAACACTCAAAACATGGCAAACCTTACACTTTATTTATGCTGTGATACTAATTTTGTTAAATTTGTTTTAAGCGCACGACCTGTTTGAGGACTCTGATGAATGGTAAATTTAAGCGTAAATTTAAATATGAGTCCAAATAATTAAACTTCCTAGAATATTAAGCCTGTTCACACATGTCTTCGTAAGCAAAACATAAGCGGAAGGATACACTAGCAGTTTTCTAAATCTCTTCCGGTTTTAGGAAGTTTGTTATTGTTTACATTCAGTCAACCATACGCACGTCAGGGATGAGATTTTTCCGCTTTTTAGCTGATTTCCGCTTTTTTTACTTTTATCTCTTAAATTTCAGCTTTTTTTTTTAAATGAAAAATTCAGATTTTCTAAAAATTTCACTGTTTTTTTTATAAGTATTCCGCTTTTTCAGAAAATTCAAACTACATAGCTATCAATCCTTTCTCATTTTTGCTTATTTTAACTATTTTCTCCCCTTTTACACGCAGCAGATAAGATTTTCCGAATTTTTTACCCGCCCTCCAGATAGATCCGATTTTCACAGTTCAAACGACGCTGCTTCTGACAAGCCTTTTAGCCTCCGCACAGGATCAAAATTGTGATGGCATGACTTCGGATCATCCTCCGGGATGTTTCCCAGACCGTCGCCAATAGCCCATTGTGCAGCTCTAGTGCGACGCAAATTAACAACAACGACAAGCCTTTTAGAAGTCCCAAGCCTGGAATCTGCTAATATCTCGATTCTTATTCACACGATTTTAATATCAAACATAGCTTTTCATATTTGCGTGTTGCGATTCTTATTCACGCGATTTGAATATTGTACGTTGCGATTCTTATTTACGAGATTTAAAAATCTGATATTGTGATTCGTATTTACGCCTTTTTAAAAACCTATGTAGCGATTCGTATTCACGCAAGTTTAAAATTCAATGTCTTGATTTGCTCATGCGGTTTATAATATCAAACATTGATTTTCGTATTTATACGTGATTTTAAAATAAGGCATTGGGATTCGCATTCACGCATTCTAAAAATTATGCATCATAATTCTTATTTATGCAATCTAAAAATTACGCATCATGATTCGTATTTACGTGATCTAAAAATTATGAATCGTGATTTGTATTTACGCGTTTTAAAAATTCTATATCCCAGTTTGTATTTTCTCATTTTCAAAATCGTATATCTAGTTTCATATTCATGTGATTTCAAAATCCATAATTGTTATTCATATTCACGCAATTTTAATATCAACTATCGCGATTCTTGTAAGAAGTAAATTTTTTTAAAAATTAGTTACTATAAAGGTGACTGTTTTTCTAACTACGATTATTAGTATATGTAAGTGTTACAACATCAGAGAAACTGGAAGGGAATATACTCAAAACTTACATTCTGTGCTTTGCAAGGAAGAAAAAATAGGATTTGTCACAAGATGTTTGAAGATAGCTTAACGACTAAATATAGCAAACATAAAAGATATAACAAACAAAAGCAATCACTTAAAAAGGGATTTAATTTAATTTTTTTTTTTGGAAAAAGAGTTAATTAACTCATCATCAAAATTTTATTTATAATTGCCGTTATTTATGCTATAAAATGCAAAATTCTTATTAAATAAAAAACCATTATCTAAACAGTTGCTGATTGTCATGTAATTTTTCAAACTAAAATAGCAATTTTTGTATGTTAAGGAGTTACTATATATTTCTACTTCACTGTTATTGATATGTTTCAGAGGGCTCTAGTTAGATTAGACTATAATATGAACATAATGATTCGGTCCATTGTTAAAGTTTTTTTTTTCCGAATATAATTTAAAAAGTAATATTACTGATATATTTGCTATAAATCACATAACAGTATTTATTAAAAGAAATGAAATTTTAATGTGTATTCTCAGTAGTTTTAATTTGCTAAACCAGGTAGTTTTTCAAGTAATAATTGTCTCTTATGTGAACTGAGGAAAAATATAATTTCCAGCTTTATTTTTTCAATTGGAAATTTCTATTTTCACTAAATATTAAGTATCAATGTAATCATTTATATAATAATTGATTAGTACACAATTGTATGTCAACACATTATTTATTACCTTAAACTGTCTGGAATTTATTGTTAAAGGGTTGCGCTTGCGTAAAATTTAGTATCGTGGAAATTCAGCTTTTTTGCCTTTTGGCTAATCTCATCCCTGCACATTGCGTGAACAAAAAGGGTATCTGCAAGCATCCGTCTAGCGGACAGTTTGCTAAAAGTAGTAAACAGCAAAATACGTATTAGTTCTTTCTGTTTCATCATTGGATCAGGCATTTTTCTTTACATTTTTTATTGATATTGTGGTGCCGGATTATCCCAATATGCGATCCACTTTATTTAACTGTGTAGTTACTTTACGGATCGATAGACGGCGCTGCAAAAATGTTTGCAAAACACTTTTAAAAGAAATATTATTTATGTCATAATAATAAATGTAATAAAAATTAAATGTAGACAATATATAAACAGTTATTAGCATATAAAAATATAATTTAAATTAAATAAAATAAATTTAATAAATATAAAACGCAAACCAAAAATAATGTGAGAAAATATCGGAAGAACAAAATGTGCAAAGCAACAAAGTAGAGCCATTACCGTACTACACAGTTAAGTAAGGTACATCACATATTGGTGCGATACCAAACACTGTCCACATCAGTTTATCTTCACAGTTTGGACTACCGCCCTCATTTTTTATCAACACTTAACCAAAAATTAACACAGAGTCACCATCTTAACTTTCAATGCCGTTGGTTATCATAACATATAAAATAAACTGCAAATTATAAAGCTTTAAATTTCTAACTGAAATATGTTCATTATGCAAGGAATTTAGAATGTTATATTAGTTGATGGATACTGTAAATATGTACTTCAGATGAGATGTGACAAAGATCATCGCTGAGAGCAAACGAAACACAATCAACTAAAAATTTTAGTAGGTCAACAAGTATAAATTATCACTGATATGACAGCTGTTTTACAACCTTATACTTTCTCTGAGATTTGCAAAAAAAATAACTTTTGTTGTTGATGATGAAAGCTATTTAACACCGCAACGTGCTTGTCACTAAGTAACCCCGGATAACAGTAATTTTTAAATTCTCGTGCTTTATGCTTTGTCTTATAAATTGTTAGGTCTTATGGAAGATTATCACCAAATACAATTTACTGCCACAGAATTCTAATAACATGCAATGAAATGGAGAATTTTTTAAAAAGTTTAATTAATATCACTGTTGTTAGAATGAATTCACACTGGTTTTAGCAATTTAAAACCATTCAATTCCATTAAACACATTTAAAATCATATGATTCCATAAATCGGAATTCATTGTTAAGACGTTTTCAGAAAAAGGATCCTTCTGAATAATGTACTTTCGGATATAAGATTTCGTACTGATAAATTACTAAGCTCCCTGCATATTGAAGATTTGGAAGGAGTTTTTACTCTTGTCAGTTAAAGCCCTGGATACGTAAATCAAGTAGCAACACGCCGCCATCTTGGTGACTCTCTTGTAGCCGCAACTCACAATGTAGAAAGCCTGAGTTTCTATTCTAAACGGAACAATTACTTTTTTTAAAAAAATCTTTCCTTACTATAAAATTTTCTCGTACTTAGTATCGTTTGGAATCCATTTATCTCTGCCAGTTCTACGCAGCCATAATTTCCATCGTTCTTTATTGCGATCTTCAACATGTAAGCGATATAATTTAAAGTCTAATTTTGACTCATTGGAACACCCTAATTCGCAACAATTTGTCATTATTAATTTAAAAGCATGAAACAAATTACGTAAAAAGAAAAGCGAAAATCGAAAAAAAAACAGATCGAGTACAATGATACTTCATCGTTCAAACCAGTCAACAAAATAGCGACTGTTTAAACACGTGATTCGTGACTACCAATCAAAATCGAAAGCGGCACAAAGGTCGCATGGAAAAGACGGACGCTATTTTAAAAGTTTATCAAAGGCTTTATCATCAGTCAGCCATGGTTGGTTTGTTTATACGTGATATTATGTTGATGATTAGTAAAGAAGAGAATATGTTTAAAAATGTATGTTTGAGTTTCAAAATGTTTTTTTCCTGGTATGTTATCAGCGATATTTTCAATAATTATATGACTTAAAACTGCAGATATATTTTTCTCTGTCTAATTTTTCACATCTAAACTGTTAAAAGGCATTTCTGGAATAGGTGTACAGTGAATGATTTTTCAAAATATTTTGTAAGAGTAACTTTAGTCAATAATTTGTATAAGATACGAAAATATTTTATTTTCATGGTCACTTATAATGTAAGAAAACTGGGTGAATCTTTAACCAGTATTTGGTGCGAAGTTTCTCATTATCCCAAAGTTTAGTTAAATGAAAGATAATTTTATTTCAGATACACCATAAACTGTGAAGTGGGATCGAGAAATACTTCCATGTTGAAACTGACAGCATCGGTAAAAGACAGATTTACGACGCGTATTACGACTCGTATTTACGACGCTACAACTCGGTCTCAGTGTATCGGGACTAATCATGAAAGTTGTTTCATGTATCAACTTATTTAGGTATGTAAATGTCTTATTTGCATTAATTAAAGTTCATTTCTTTTTTGCTGTGTCTTTTAAAATTTAGTTGGCTGAATAAAAGTGTTAGAAATATGTCAAAAAATAGCCTGGAAATTTCTGGAGGTTCAACATGAACAAACCATCAAAATCTGTAGCTATTCTTTTGTTGGGCCATCATAAATAAGTCCGAATTCCTACATTGGGTAAATGGTTACTTATGTTGGTTACCATCAAAAATTTAATGGTTCATGATGGAATTACTTATGGTTACCATCAAGATTATATTGATCCCTCAATGGAAAACAGTAAAATATTTTGACTTGGGTACCTTCAATTTCTCCCCACACGTCTCTCAAAAGTGATGCATCGTAAGTTTTTCACTTCAGGTCTGACAAAATAAAATTATATTGATTTAGTGTACATAAAAAACTTTGATTATAAGATTACCTTGGAAAACGTAGTAGTGGAGATTCTCCTAAACTGGGTATATAGCTGAGAGGGAGAAGAGCCCCGACATCTAAGAAGAAATCACGTGACATAACATAGTGTTTAGCCAGCTGAGTCGCATCGCGAACCATGATACCCTGTTCCAGATATCCAGTTCTAAATTGCACAGCGATATCCAAAAAGTACACAGCATCCGAACACCCATCGAGCACTTTCCACAGTACAGTGTGGGCCTCTTGCAATTCCGGGAAGGCTTGCCGGACAATAAGAGTCCAGCTATTGTAAAGGCCACAGAACGTTACGAGCCACAACCACCAGAACTTGAGGGATTCGTCCGGATTGAGAACTGTTGCCCTGGCGACACGGTATATCCAGTTGTGAGCTTTTGCCGGATCTTTGTCACAAAGGATTATGTTTGGAGGTCGCGTTGAGAAACGCTTTAGAAAAGAATCCTCCCTTTTGAGGGGCGGTTTTCTATGGTGAGTAACAGCATTGCCCAGTTGAACAGTGGTGCGGAGTTTCTTCCACCTGGACTCACATGGACTTCCGTCGGACGGTTCGGTTTCATGTTTTTTGAAGTTATCTACAAAATAATAATAACAATAATTTTTAGTATTACCATAAAAGTTATTCAATATCATTGATGCATTTGGTTTAAACAATAATTAATTTTTGTAATCAACACTCTTAGAAATTAACTGTCTTTTTTGATGATTTAGTTATCGAAAAGCTACCTGTCGTTATTTTTGACATCAGGAAATTACATGATTTCTGACGAAACGCGAACTGTAAAATACTTGATGTAATGTCACTCATGTGTCATCAATTGCATCCTGTGAGTTTTCCAATGTTCCGTAATCTGATTTTCTGACGATCTTCTGATAATCTGACGATTTGCAAGGTTAGGGACCGTTCATACTTCATGTGATTCAAGCATCTCAAATCAGTGTCGAACAAGAGAAAGAACCTGATTGGTAAGTTTTTCGCAGGACACTATTTTTAACCAATCATGTTTTCATTATCTGTCGATGGTGATTGGAGGTGCATGGATCACATGCAGTGAGAATGGCATTTAAGTTGGTTTGTTTAAGCCCTCATTCGTCGTCTCATCAAGCAATTGTCCTGAGCTAACTTGGCGATATGAAAATTTAATTGCTCAAACACCTTTTAATTTTTGTTGTATTTCCAAAATTGGTATGTATTAATATATTTGTATATTGGCATGTATTAATATATTGCAATGTATTAATCGATATTCTGCACTCAGCTTAACGCTTTTGGCGCATTTCGTATTCTCATAAGAAGTGAGGAATTTCCTCAATTTCATGAAATGCTGGTTCTAATCATTTCCCAGAAAACGATTTTGTTAAAAACGGCGAAAATTTTATGAATTACATATATAAATTTCTTTCTAATTTCCCATACTATACATTAAAATTTTTCTTAATTTTATAAATTATATGTTGACAAACTATGAATTAAATTTTTTCTAGTTTTATTAATTTTGTGATACATTTTTAATTTTTCCAATTTTATATTAAAATTGTTTTTGATAAGGGAACAGTCTGGGTTGTTTAGGGAGTATTTTGGCAACTAACCCACTGCTCAAAAGGAATTTCATCACATTCTTTTCCTTTGCTAGAAAAGAGTCTGGTAAACTTCTCTGTTTAAACTGGATTCCTCCTTCCACATGGTTGCTAGGCAATGGACTACATTGGAAAGAAATTCTCTTTAAAAGGCGTCAAGTGTTCTCTTGTGTATATTTTTTAGCAATCACTAAAATTTATGAAAATTTTGAAATGTTGAAATAAATATAATGTTAAATTTTATAATAGGATACCTTCAAGTGATGTAGTGTTGTATCTCGATCCTGATTGGTTGTCGAAACGTGGAATTTTTTTACGTTGGGAAGTGTTCTTTCAGTTTATTTCTAGTGAGCCAAGCCAGTCAAGTATCATTTTTCTTAAGTGACACATTCTATAATCTTTGACGGAGATTCTTTCACAAAGATTTCAATTTTTCTTTAAATATTTCCTATTTAAACACAAAGACAGGCTCGAAGCCACGTAGAACATAAACAAACTAACTATGTATCGAAGTTTCCAGGTACACAAAATAAAAATATATCACGGTCACAATAAAATACACAAAACAAATAACAAATCTAAGCTAAGAAATGGAAAAAGACGAGAAAGAAATTGATTTCAAAAAATTATTGTGTGATACGGCACCATATTAGGATCACGTTAATTAACATTTCAACTTAAGTGAAGAAAATTATCTTAACTTTAACACTCCGTTTTGCTTATAAGCGATCAGCTGACGCTGACATCATTGGTCATATATGTGGGAATTTGTGATCTTCTTTTTCTTGAAGAGCAAGTACCTAATTGCACATACCAGTGTTATGTACAGATATTTTAAGAAATTATTATAATAAAACACTGGCACTCATCATTAACAAAATACGCAATTTTGTTTTTTGAAACTAATCAGTTAAATATTTAATTTATTTTACAAATTGTCATTCGTTCTGTCAGTTTGGATCTCAAAATACACGGAGAACCTTCTAAATAAAATTTAAAGTCATGTTAAAAATATTTAATTGCATTTATTTTTAGTTGTAGCATAATGAAAAACATATGAACAATGTGAATTTTATGATATGTGTACAAAAAAGCATGGCACAAGAAAATAATAGGATAAAAAAAATAACTCACGCATTCCCTTCTATAAGTTGATCACCCTAGTTGACCATTAAGTCAATGCTCAGCAAGTGGTTAACAAACGTAGGTTTTTGTTAGAAAGCCTACGTAATTAAATGTAATAAATAGTATTTGAAATAAATTCATTTAATTGTCTCAGATTATACTCTTTCTAAATTGAGATAGACGTTTCAAATCAACAAAATTTTCCCAGTCTCTACACTTTCTTACTCTCTTTTACCATGGTTTCCGCAAATCCTGCTTTTCCCCACACCAGTACATTCCAACTTCTAATTGAAACTTACTGGCATGTGACTTCTTACTGAAACGTAGTGAAAAAGCAAGATGTACCGAAACCCTGAAAATGAAGAGGAGGAAAGTGTGGAGGCTGGGGAATTGTGCAACCTTGAGATGACTATTTCTATTTAAAAAGTACTTAGCTATTACTTTTTTTTACATAAAATATCAAGAAAAAGAGGAGAAAATTACCGAATTTGGTATGCAGGGGTGGGTGTTGTCCCTCCTCGTCTTCTGAGAGGTCCAAAGGAATCTTGATACTTGTGTTGGTTACTGTCACCCTCCTCGGACTACCTTCCACCATTCTCAAACCTCCTCATGCTTCGAACATACCTGCAACACACATAATAAGATGACAACTTTGACACACAATGACACTTAAAAGTTCAGCTGTTTAGGGGTCATTCAAATATTGCATTAAGTATATCAAAAGGAAAGAAGTTTGTGATTTGTTTATTACTACTGAGAAGGGGATAAGAAGAGTATGAGCAATGCTTACGCAAAATAAATACTAATTATATGCTAATTATTTTCCAATAAAGTGCTCTTGTTTTATAATGCTTATTTTTTATTTTTTCAAGCGCAAAAATACGTATAAAATAATTTAACAGAATACAAGTTGGAAAAATTCAAATTTGAAGATAAGTAAATAAATAAATAAATTCCGGGAAAGAAAATGTTAAGAAAAAATTTCTCCACGAACTTGTAGAGTTTTGATTCAAAAGGAGAACACAAACTATTCTGGAGAATATTCAGCAAAATTTTTTTTAAAAATGAATTAAAGTGTATATTTTGCGTAAAATGACATCTTTTATTTTATTTCAATACAAAATAATAATTAATCTATTATTCTCTCTTATTGGATAGATTGCGTATGTTACGTTATGTAGGCTATGATTTCCTCATACGCGAATCAACTATATAACAACTGTTCTGAATTTAGTATCTAATAGTGCTTCGCTGTGTTTTCCTTAGTACACCAAGGACTAGTGGATGGTTGTTGGATCCAGGACAGTGGGGCTACATCTCATATGTGTAAAGATGGTTTGAATTCCTTGAGTTGAGTGACAGTAAAATATATCGAGCAAGCAGTACTGAATACAGAAGGAATTGGAACTGTTTGAACTATTTCATTGAGTAACAATACAAAAATTAATCGGAGTAATGTTTCAGAATTTTGTCATAATTTACTATCAGATACTTGTTTAATGGAGAAAGGATATAATATTAGATCAATTCAAACTCAGTATTAACTTTCGCTTCTAATGAATGTACAGTGCGTAAAAGAAAACCCCGACCACCCTGAATAACTTTTTATCTAATGATCGTTCTAGGTCTCAATCTTAATGGCTCGGGGGCTGACCTCAAATATGCTAATTAATAAGTGCAGGCGACATGTTACGAAATTAGATACAAAACGTACTTTCTCTGAATAAACGTACCTTTTTTTAGTCTGATTTCAGATTCCTGACCCCCAATATAGAGGGGGTGGCCTCTATCTGAGAAATATGGTGCCCATAGTTTGGTCAGGAGAGCGATCCAAAGTTTTGACCCATTTATGTTAATGTTACTTTTCGCT
This sequence comes from Parasteatoda tepidariorum, assembly GCF_982258835.1. Taxonomy (NCBI): domain Eukaryota; kingdom Metazoa; phylum Arthropoda; class Arachnida; order Araneae; family Theridiidae; genus Parasteatoda; species Parasteatoda tepidariorum. The sequence goes on from NC_141762.1 coordinate 5,897,162, forward strand.
TATTTCTTTATATCTCGAAAACGTTTTAATTGAATTGAAAAATGTTTGCACGCAACTATAAAATTCGTTTATCCGAAGGTAATTCCATGTAAAAAGTAATTCTTAGTAAATATGTATTATTTATTATTTTATTGAATGATGGCCTGAAAAATTGTTTAATAGTAAGGCATATATTTTGTAGCATCATTTTAAAGATTATAATTTTGCAATGCAAAATGCAAAATGTGAGGTAAATTGGTCGAATAATTCCAGAGAAATTGAATCTCAGAAACCGATTTTGACTGATTTTGCTCATTTTTGTATTTTGCCATGTAAAATTGCATTTTTTAGAATTATGTAAAAAGTTGCATGCCTTACAATTCAAAATTGTTTCGACTATTATTAAATAAAGTAATAAAAAATAATGAATTTTTAGTAAAATTTATTTTTTGCATGAAATTGTCTTTAGATAAACTAATTTTATAATTGTATGCAAAAATTTTTTTTCAATTCGCTTAAAAAGTACGAAAACGTAAAAAATAAAATTAACATTAACGTTAACGCATTCAAATTTTGAATTACTCTCCTCTGACAAAACTGAGGGGATCATATTTCCCAGATTGAGCCTATTCCCTGTATTTCGAGGATCAGAAATCGGAATCCGTTGAAAAAAGGTATGCTTATTCAAGGAAATTATGTTTTTTTTTGTCTGATTTCGTAACTTAAAATATTGTCGTACTTATTAATTAGCACATTTGAGGTAATCTCCTTGAATCTTCTAACTTGAGTCAGTCCTAGAGCGTGAAGATCGGATCATTAGATCAAAAGTTATTCAGGTTGGTTCGTTCCATTTTTCTTGTTTTTTTTGCTCACTCTACGTGTAGTTTTAAAGGTATTAAAAGCAAATAGAAGACTATAAATTAAGTTAAAACTCAATGGAGACAAACATTTACATATTTGGGAGTGCAACCAAATTAAATAACGCAGAATTAAATGTAATATCGCACGCAAGTTCATGTTACTTAAATCCTGAAAACATGAAAAAATGTGTAAACTGTTAAATTTAAAGGTTGATAATGCATTAAAATACGAATTTCATATTTGTAAAATTACCAGAAAAACTCATCCTAGAGTTTTAATTCCTCAAAATCCATCTACTTTAGATTTGATGCAGTGGTGACATGTGTGGGACAATTCGAATTGAGTTTATAGATAAGACGAAATATTTGTTTGATATTAGTAGATGATTATTCAGTCATGTGCTTTACTTATTTTCTTAAAAATAAAACCGAAGCGTTTGATAAAATAGTAAGTTTCAAAATCGAGAATTTACTGAGCAAGAAAATTGAGAGGTTTCGTTGCGATAACGGTCTTTAATTTGTAACTAAAGATCTTTAGAATTATTTTAATGGAAATGTGAATTTACTCATGAAAAATCGATACCTTACAGCCCAGAAAGTTAAGGTAAGGCCGAGCGAGCTAATTGTCTTGTTAGGCAGAGCGCATCCGTTAATCTACGATAGTAAAATTGTCTTCAATTTTCGTGCTGAAGCAATAGCTTATGCAGCACATGTTGCTAACTTACTCCCAGAAAAGGTAAAACCGAAGTTCCTAAAGAATTATTCTTCAATAATGTGCAGAACTATAGTTATTAGCGTGTTTTTGGATGTACTGTATACTATCATGTTCCTAAGGTTTTAAAACACAAACTCTCTATTGCTGGTAAGAAGAAAGCATAATGCTAGGACGAATTTATCTATGATTTTTAAAGAAATAAATAATAAAAAATATTCGGTTAATAAATTATTTTTACTTCTATAAAAATTTTTAACCATTTTTTTCTGCTGTAAATTTTTTACTAAACTGTCAGCCTTCATTAGGTTACCCAGTATATTTCCCCTTTAAATTATGCGAGTGATAAAGAAATTCTAATTATCTAAATAATGAATCGTTTTATTTCCAGTAAACAATAACACGCAGGCAATAACTTCTCTCATTAGACTCGAAACGAAACAGTTTATCGAGATATGATCTTGTTTTCTTCATTTTATGGTCCATATATAAAGTCAATATTTGACCGCATCATGTCATTCCCACATGTTACCGCAACTAACCTTCTCGTATGTATTGATGATACAATATATATTTTCCATCACGAATTTTAGGATCTAATTATTTCATAACATAACAAGGGTCTAATTATTTATTTTAAGTGAATACGTTATTTTTATAATGCGAGCGACAATTTCATATAGCATTCGCATTTCTGCTGTTCGAGAAATTATTTATAACAGTGCATAATCTAATAGATTGTATAAAAGGATGCATTATATACTAAATTTAGTGTTAAAATTATATTTTTAAGTATGAATGGAAGGGTAATCCCCCTATTCGCTGCCGCTCACCAACCCCGATGATTGCTTCGCAATAATGGGATATCTTCAAGTGACGTAGTGCCGGTATATCGATCCTGATAGGTTGTTAAAACGTGTCATTTGTTTACGCTTGCAACTGTTCTTTCCATTCTATTTCGAGTCAAGTTAAGTATCAATTTCCTTAAGTGACACTTTCTATAATCTTACACAAAGATTTTAATTCTTTCACCCTATATTTCTTATTTAACACAAGTACAGGACAAAGACAGAACATAAACAAATTAATTATGCATCAAAGTTGCCAGGTACACAAAAAAAAAAAAAAATTCATCACGGTTACTATGAAATACATAAACAAATAATAAATCTAAGTTAAGTGAAAGAAGTAGACGAGAAAGAGTTATATTTCAACAAATACGATGTGTGATATGGCACTGTAGTTAATTAATTTAACAATAATTTACATTCTAATTTATGAGGTGAAACTTAGCTCAATTTTAACACGCCATTTTGCTGCTTACTGGAGCTGATGTAATAGGTCACGTGTGTGGGTATTCGAGATCTTCTTCTTCTTAAAGTGCAAGTGCCCAATTATCCACCTATCACACCATGGCCAGCCAAGGTGTTCAACAGCCATGAGTGGAATGCTTCATAATCGCCATTTCGTTCCGACGACGTGGACAGTTCCTCCCACTTTCCCACACCACAACCACTGAGAGGTGGACTATCAACCACCATAGATTTAACCTGCACCTTGCTGGCGTTCACGTTGGTTGTCTTGTCAGCCGCTCTAGGAGGAAACTCACTTCCCCAGCTCGATTAAGGTTTTACTGGTTTAAAACCAGCGAACCTTAACCGACTGCAGCACCAGATTACTTTTGAAGGAGGATACCGTATCAACAAAATTCAGGCAAACTCCTACAAATTGTCGTTAAAAATAAGAGTGTGCGTGTGCGACAGAGCCAATGAAAATTCTATCCGAAATCATATCAATTCGATACTTTTAAGTTACACTCATTATTTTATTTCTTACTTCTCTGTGCAGAATTATATAGAAGTTGCTTTTTTAAATTTTGGAATTTATTTTTTTCTCTTTTTAAATTTTTCTTGAAACTAATATGGCATTCAGTGTTTGTCAAGGAATCTAAATATATTTGTAAGAAAGGCTCTGCTTACAAACAACTCAGTATTAAACAAATTAAATTTCGCAAAACGAAAATCGATGAAAAAAAAATGGAAAATAAGAAAAACGTTGTCCAGGAAGTTTAGATCTAGATTATCTCTCTGTATGAACAATAAGTGTAAAACTCCAAATATAGAAACGTAAAGACACAAGTGGACATTAAAAATTCATTAAGGGAACAGTGGACTTTTTCAATAATGGTCTTCAAGAATGCTATTAGATCAACGAAGAGTCAAAAACTTTTTTTCTTCAAAACTTACATTTTTAAATCTTTTTGTTGTTATAGTTCGTGATCGTCATTTGGGAAATCATTTAAAACCTTCCAACCTGTTTATTTATTATTTATAAAAACTTGTATTTAATCAGGGATCCCATATATCAAAAATTTCGGTTTGCCAAGGAACCCTTTACCAAAGTTTTGATGCTACTGTTGGACTTTCTGTACATATGAAATTGTAAAATTCGATTTTGCTTATGAAATTAGAGAAAATGCATTATAAAATTACTGTTGAGAAAATTTTATTTCATCTACTTCTATTTCTCCAGGAAATGAATTTTTTGTTATGATGCTATTTTGACGTTATTTTGCTATTTGACGTTATTTTTTTCAATATTGCATGAAGACGTTGGGAGATGAAAAAAAAAATCATAAAAATAAGCCATATTAGCAAAGAACGGGAAAAGTCGATCATGTAAAGGTTCTTCTTCACAGTTTATCAATGAAATGGATCGTGAGAATGGGAGTTCGAATCCAGCCATCGGAAGACTCCTCGTGTAGTAAATGGTGACTGGTTCCATTAAATCTGTCGGGTCACAAAGTCCTCCATGTTCCCATAACAAATCATACCTCTAGGGGGACTGAATTTTGATTCAAGTCAAAATTACGATCTGTGGATGAATGAATGGAAGTCCGTCCTATAAACGGTTTTGAGGTATGGGTGAGGCAAAATTCGAAATCTTGGCCATGGATGAAACAAGAACAATCGTATCCCTTGCTTTAATGGACTACGACAACAGCAACAACAACAGTAAAATATTAAAATGGGTGCAAAAACTGTGAATTACAGGCAAGTTGTAACTCCGTAAACAATCTATAATATTTCGCAATCAACTGCTGAGAAAAACGTTATCCTAATTGGTCCTTTTTTTTCTCAAATTTTAAAAATTTTTACAGACTTTCAATATTATGTATAAATAAATGACTTCATATAAAAATTATTTGATAAATTCTTCTTTTGTCTAAGCTCAATTGAAATCTTTATCTTTTGCGAATATTTGCCAATAAGTTCGAACTATTTGAAATATATAAAAAATAATACTAATAAAATTCAATTCAACCTATGTCAGAAAAAATGATTAACATTCATAGAACAGCATGTTAGAATAAAAATATATAATTTTTTTAAATATCTTATGACAGAGGAGAACAATGAAGTGATTGGAAACTCTCGATTATAATTTTTAAGACAGGTATTATTTTGCGAATAAATTTATTTTTCATTAATTTGCTCTTAGACTGAAGAATTGAGGATTATGAAGGGATTTATTTTATGAAAAAAAATGTTTAGAAAGATTTTGCATTTAGTTAAGCATGAATAAAATAGTTAAGCTTATATAATAAAAGGAATAAAAAATGTAGGAGTTTATGACATGATTATAACGATTCAAAATAAATGCATTTCATAATTGGAATGGATTTTTTTTCCATCTTAAAAATATAAATTATTAATTAGTTTTCGTAGTTATTACTAACGGTTAAAATTTGTGTTGTTTAAATTTTTATGTTAAGTTAACGAGAAATTGTCTCTTATGTTAAAGAAATTCATAAATGTCATAAATAGAAAACATACGATTTTATTTTTCTGCATGTTTTCAACTAAATTTAAAATAACTTAAATCAATAAAAAATATATGTGAGCTTGATAGTTAATGTAAACTTCTGTTTTTAAGTGTATATGTTATTGTAAATGACCGAAATTGGAATACCGAGTTCAACCAATGAATGTTGACAATCACATAGTCGCTTTAGTAAATGTCTGAAGTATATTCTAGGTCTAAAGTGCCACTACCCGGTATGCCCTACACTGATGATTTTTTAAGGGTCAGTGCCACTGTCCGGTATGCATTTGCCCGTTATGCCCTACATCAATTTTTTTTTGAGGTTCTGTGCCACTGCCCAGTATGCATTTAACCAGTACTCCAAACACTAATGTTTCTCATAATCTATACTCAGAAGATATTAAAATATCGAATAAATATAATAATATCAACGAATCAATTAAGATCAAATCGAATGTAACAAATATTTCGGATATTCACAAAAGCGACAATGCAATTGTTGATATTCTCCGGTGAAAGTCGACATTCTCTCGATTTTGGTCATTCAAGGTGAAATATATATATATATATATATATATATATATATATATATATATATATATATATATATATATATATATATATATATATATATATATATATATATATATAGTTCAAAATGAAGAATAAAACAAAGAAAAATTATAGACATATAAAAAAAAGGGGGTGGAAAAAAAAAAAAAAAAAAAAAAAAAAAAAAAAACAACATTTTATTAAAAAAAAAAAAAAAAAAAAAAAACAAAGTGAAATGTTAATTAAAAAACCGGAAAAAAAGCCGGAAAAAAAAAGATATAATCTTTTCTTCAGCCCACACGATTATATCCGCAAAACAGAGTGCTTTCTGATATTGTATCAATAAAGCCAAAGCAAAATATATTAATACAATAGTGTGAGGAGCACTCAAAATATATATATATATATATATATATATATATATATATATATATATATATATATATATATATATATATATATATATATATATGTAAACAACTGACTCGATAACTAAAAACATACGATGCACTTAAGAATCTATCAGTAGCTTATGGATACCATTGAATATATTTTTTATGCACATGGAAGTTTCTTTAAACATTAGTAATTTTAGCAAATTGGCAGAAAATTAAGGTAATTATGGGTAATCCTAATAGTTAAAAAGGAAGCCATCCATACTAATGAATTAGTATAGATAATATCAAACAAGAGAGTGGTTTAAAAAAAAAAGCATATCTGTGCCTTAACCACTGACCAACCGAGGTTTTTTATATTCGAATTATGTTTATTAAATGTTTTCTTTTGCCGGTAATTTAAATCTATGAATATAAATCGATGATTCATGAAAATTTTCGCAATTGTCTAAAATATTAAGGAGGATTTTTTTTAGAGATTTCTAATTGAAGTGGATGTCATTTACCCACCCTTTCCCAATGTGCCTCCAATATAAGCTGCCCTTTATTCGGCTTTAAGTGGAAATCATTATCATGCGATAATACGGTACAGATATCAAGCGATAATGCAAATTTATACCGTTCCCAGTCACGTGTCCACCATTCATTTTCTTAATTTAAAAAAGGAAAAGGACGAAAATCTTTATAAACACAAAAATGATTATGGATCGAAATATAGCTGTTTTTTGTAAAATCCTAGTTAAGTTTATTCGGAGTAGCGGAGAGAGGGAACATATTTTATTGTACCCCAACTCCCGCAACTTTTTACCACTCACTAAGAGGAGGGCACAAACCCGTTTTTTTATTTTTAATATTTTAACAATTTTTGAGATTTGGTATTTAAGGTGTTGAACTGTCATTGCGTATGATTAGGTTTTTATCCCTGGTGGAGACTTGTAGCATATTAAGCTTTAGATCGATGGGAAGTAACAACGACCGGAACCAAACCTGTGCCGTTTGGCACGACCTCGTGGTACATTAACATTCATGATCCTCTATGTGTGCGCTTCTCAAAGTGGGTAATAATGCCCCAAGTTCCCACTAGAGTTCAACAGGGGGACATTTAAGGGCACAAAAAAATTGGGGCGTTGACGTGGCTGATGTCTGATCTTATATTTAAAAAACTAAAAGCAAAACTTAAAATAGCGAGGGATTCTGTCATTGGTCAGGGAAAACCTGTCCATGATTTTAATATATTTAAGTACAATTTACATAACATGCGAAGAAATTGCGCATGAGAACCTGATGAGTGAAATATGTTTATCTGGGAAAAGCTAATAAATCAGATTTCGGTTCGTATATCCGCTAACGTGATATTTTTTGCATGCAGTGAAAATGCTTCTTTACACGTTATAAGGACCTAATCCCAAAGTTTAACAGTTTCCATCGAACTTGGCGAGATACATCTGGGCGAGATACATTTTTAACTCAATAACCAAAAGAATGGTGTTGATAAATGACGCAGAAAAAAGCCAGCTTTTAGTTAATTAATTTGTGAATATCAAACAATGTCGGAAGAAAACTGCAATATAGTACAGAATCTATTAAATATGGATTTACTTAAAAAGTGAAGAATCCATCTTCACCTATGTGCCTTCATTTCCAAAACCCATTTTCGAATAAAGCAATGAAAACTTCTAGGCTAATAGATCATCTGAATAAAATACATTCAAATTAGAAGGACCAAAATGTGCCTTATTTTCAAGACCTGGAAAGAAAGTATTTAGCTCCGCAAAGTGTATTAAAACTTTTTGCGACAGATTTCTAGTTTCGTGCAGCACCTCTTTATTAATTGCAAAAACATATAAGCTCCACACTATTGGAGAAGAATTACTTTTGCCATCCATAAAAGTAATAACCGCTGTGCTGCATAAAACAGCAGCAGATATTATCTGAAAAATTCCTTTGAGCAAAGATGAGATGGCTGAAAACATTGACGAGTCTTTGCGCAATCATATAAGGACTAGTCAATTCCCAATTCAGTTGGATTGGTTTACCCTATCAACTAATGAAGCATTGTTGTTGTCATATTATGTGAGGTTTATTATAAAGATGAAAGATTATGTCAAGAACTATTATTTGCTAGACATTTAGAGACAGATTCAAAAGGTGAAACGATATTTATTACTAGAGGGAAAAGCTTCCAGCTCGGTGACGCTCTCCAACCCCAATGATTGCTGTTTCTTGGCATGAAACGGTCGAAGTCATTAAGTATATGTACTAGAAAGAGCACCCATGCAGCCACTTCTCACGTCCAATTATTTCCCTTATGATACTAAAGATCTATAAAAGAGCATAAATCATTTTTTAAAGTAATCATTTTTTGAAATAACATTTAAAATTAAAAGTATAGTGTTATGACAAATCGGGTGAGTTCATAACTGTTATTTAATATTTTTTTCCTTACCAAACGGGCTGATGTATTTTAAATATAATTTTGCATTCATCACTTTCTGCATTAAGCTGAAAGTTAAGTTCGAAATCATTTAACGAATCTTCTTAACCGTAATTAATAATAGTCTAATAAAAACAATAATAAAATAATAATTGCAAAATGGCTTTTAAGCTCAAGACACCGATATCGATAGCTTTGTCTTAAAATGTAAAGTATATATAATATACGTTACATAATAATAAAAAAAAATAAAAAAACAATTCACTTAAACTCTTAATTTAGAAAACAAAAACAAAATCAGAAACGTAATAATAATAATACAGATTAATACCTTTAAATGAGGGATACAAAAATATTTATTAAAAACAATACCTTTAAGACTTATATCAATTTTTATGCTGATAAAAACCAAACCAACATTAAAATGAGTGTGGGAAAATTGGATTCTACAACATGATTTTCCGGCCAATAAGAAATGCACCGACAACAATGGAAAACTGCGACACCATCATTAGATTTTTATATATTGGAAAAGTTTTGTGACAAGAAAGAAATTCTATTGAAGAACATAATATTATATCAACTACTAAAGAAGGCGCTCCGACTATGATAGGGCTCCACAAAGGCTTCATAGCGTACTTAAGGTTGGTAGGTATCTTATTTACGTTGCACTAGAGCTGCATAATGGGCTATTGGCGGCGGTCTGGGAATCATTCCTAAGGATGATCCGAAGACATGCCATTACAATTTTAATCCTTTTCAGAGGAGATGGCTCTTTCACTATGGTAGCCCGACGACCTGCGTGCGAAGTCGAGCACTTTTCGGTAGAACAGTTTAACGAGGTTCGATACTGCCCACCCTCGGTCCCTACGCAGGCTGATCAAAGTGGTTACCCATCCGATTACTGACCGCGGCCAGTGATGAAAATAGAAGAAAAAAATTTTTTTACAGAAAAATTTGTTCTATAATATCACCATAGCAACAGATTATACGAATTCTAACTTGCAACTTGCATATACTCAAATAAGAAATAAATAAAATCTAGTACTTTTAACAGTAACATCTCAGTTGGAAGAATGAATGAGGAAATTAAGATCAAATATAAAAATGGTTACGAAGAATTTTGGCTGCAAAAGTGAAACCCGCAGTTGGAGTCTGGATAGTTCAACGATTTTTGATAGCATTCCCACCATCGCATTTGTAAGAACGTGGATTTAGTGCTGTGGCAACACAGCTAACTAAAACGAGAAATTCTTTGCATGTGTGAATGTGGTTTTTAAGTAAATTAAAATTGGATGGATATTCAGAAACATGTTAAATTTCATCAGATTCATCCTTCTCATTGAATAAGTTTTAAGATTAAAATATTTTTTTTTAAATTTGAAATTTTTTTTTTCTCAATATTATTTATAAAGTTCAGTCTCATTTGAAATATAAGATTGAACTCATTAACAAGATACGACTCTAGTGGAATGGTATAAGTAAATAATACTTAATTAAGCTTTAAATTTAATTAAGAAGTAAATTTAACCTAAAGTAATGATCATAATCATGCTTTTTTAGATGCAATGAAGTTAAAATTTTCGAGAGGTAGGGCATTAGAAGATTTTTTAAAGTGGGTGGTTGACAAAATAAGTTTCTAGAGACACTGCTCTATGCCAACAAAATGCTTTGCAATTTAAACACCTCAATAATTTTCTAAAATTAATGTGCGAGATACTTTTTATTTATTATGCTAATTGTGAAACAATTTTAATGGTGTTTCTGCTTTAATCTTTTTAATGAAATGAAAGCGATACAGTTTAGATGCCCTCAAGCATTTTGGAAAGTCAAATTCTAAACGTAAAAAAAATAAGTAAATAAATAAATAAAAGCTGTTTATATTATTTTTATGCGTATTTGATATCCCAAAGATTCTTTTTACGCTAATTATATTCAAGTTAAATCGTGCGTTAACATAACATCATCTGGTCTTTCGTCAGAAGAAAATATAATATGCGAGAAATTAATTTCTCCGAAGTTTCTAAATTTAAGCTTTTACAGAAATTGCATTAATTAATTTCTTAAACGGAATATGAAAAGAAATCGGTAGCAAGTTATTAGAAGAAGATATAAACTTTTTACTTTTCGTATAGTAATTTATTTTAATTAAGAAAAATCCTGATTATTGGAAGTTGGGAAACGGACGCATAAAATTATAAATGAAGCATGTGATGAAAAGGGGTCAAATTTTCTCTACAAAAGCAAAAGTCTGTATAAACGTTCGATAATAACTCGAGAACGGGAGCAGTGATTTGCATCGTGTTTTTTATTTTCCACAATTTGCAATTTTTTTTTATTACGTGGTTTGTAAACAATCACCACTTTTTGGCTTCTTTTAATTCGGGTGAAATATTGAAAATACGGAAGATTATATAATTAATTTTAGATGCTACGTAATTTTACGTTGCGTTGGCGTAATCAACGCTGCAAAGACAAAGCTACAAGCACGCTGTTTATAGCTGTTAAATGTTGTTTTTCTGTTCAAGCCTACCTTCAAACTAAAAACATGAACATGGAATGCGAAATGTGTTGAAGAAATATGTTGATGAAATTTAGAAATGAATCCTGCTATATTACTACTCACTTACCTGTGTTGTTTATAACAAACTACAGTGAAAACCTCCCAGTGTTAGCCTGATGGTGAGAGGACTCTAACCCATGATCCGTGTACCACTGACGATATTCTACGTCAGAACTGTGGTCGGGGCGAGCCGGATGCGGAATTCGTATTTATCGGAATTAGATCCCGGTTCACCTCATTGGAAGGTGAGCGCTAGAGCAATCCATCACGACTGGTTAGAAAATATTAATAGAGAATCTAAAATACCGCTGCATTATGTCTCAAATCGGGATTGGGTCTCGGCCTTGTATTTTAAACATATCGAAAGATTCTGCCAAATAAATTAAATGTATGTTACCGTAGCTGACCGGAATCAAGAGAACTTCGACTTTCACTGGTTAAAGTCAACAATCGCTTTGGTGAATGTTCGAAATATTTGTTACATCTGATTTGATATTCATTTATTCGTTGATATTATATTTATTCGATATTTTAAGATCTGCTGAGAATCGATTAGGAAAATCATCGGTTTTCGGAGTATCGGCTAAATGCATACTGGGCAGTGCCACTTGGCTTTAAAAAAAACATCAGTGTAGGGCATACCGGGCAGTGGCACTTAACAAAAACTAGTTTATATTTCGGACATTTACTAAAGCGAGTATGTGATTGTCAACATTCACCGATGGAAGTCAACAACCACCCATTTCGGTGATTCACAGTAACATATACACGATTAGTTTATTTGTCAAAATTTAATAAAGAAGAATAAAAGCATCTTTAGAATTCCTTCCACCCCTTCGACATTTTAGTTCGGTCGGGAGAGGGAGATCCATCTTAATTAAGTCTTTATTACTAAACTGAAAGCTAATTGATGTTAGAACATTTGCAAATTTTCTATGATTAAATTGTATATATTTTCTTAAACTCTGTGTTTATTTTTTAAAATAGAAACAAACTTTTTCTGGACTGAAATTGACTTTAAATGCAGGTAAAAAAAATTCAAAAACAGAACATTTAAATAAAGATGCATTTAAATAGGAGCAAATGAAATGTAAGAATAATAAATTGTAAAATGGTTATTTGAAAAACTACATGAAAATTTGGAATCAAAATATAAAAATTGAATTTTAAACATGTAACTGACAAGGGAAACTAGGGAAGTGTGACTCGCCAATTTTAAAATAAACTAGTGGGATGTCTGCCTTATGAGGAATAATTTTAAGGGGCAACATTCGTTTCGGCCCATAGAAGGTCCTGTGAGAGATAAAAAATAATTCAATGTATAGAAAAATCGATATTTTATTACTTCAATGCAGACTATTAGTTATTGTAATTGTCTCATACTCCAATTAATTTGTAATTAATTGGTTAAGTAATTAATTTTCTAATTAATAAATCAATTAGCTGATTAATTAATTAAATATTAATTAATTAATTGATTTGCAATTACATACTCCAATTAATTTGGAAAATTTTTGAAAAAAAAAAGTAAAAAATTTTGATGTCAATTTTTTTTTAAATCAACCTAACAGGTTTTTCTGAAAAACTACAGATATATAAAATTTTCAAAATCAATTATGAGAATAAATATGCGTTATATAGTACGTGAAAGTAAGTACCACAAAATTAATTGGAGTATGAGATAATTACAATAACTAATAGTCTGCATTGAAGTAATAAAATACCGATTTTTCTATATATTGAATTATTTTATCTCTCACAGGACCTTCTATGGGTCGAAACGATTGTTGTCCCCTAAAATTATTCCTTATAAGGCATACATCCCACTAGTTTATTTTAAAATTGGCGAGTCACACTTCCCTAGTTTCCCTTGTGAGAAATCAACAACTGTAAATTAAGAAAAAAAAACAGTTTTAAAATGTGCATTAAATAACAGAAAAGTTTCTCACAAAAACAAAACTATAAAAAATGGCCATTTTTATATAGAATGTAACTTTCGACTCCTACAAAATTTAAAATCATTCGTTTTGCAATTGTTATCTGTTTAGTATTAGGAATGATAGTTTTCATAGTTTTAAAGAAAATGAGTGCTAAAATATTATATCTTACATTGAGAGAATTTTATTATAATGGAGCAAATATTTTTTTGCGGTGTATATGTTACGGTAAATAACAGAAATCAAGGGAATGTCAACTTTTACCAGTGAATGTCAACAATCACACAGCCGCTTTGGTAAATGTCCGAAATATTTGTTACATCCGATTTGATAGTAATTTTTTTGCAGCTATTATTATATTTATACGATATTCTAATATCCGTTGAGGAGATATTAGATAAACTTCATCATCAAGAAACATCAGTGTTCGGAGTACCGGTCAAATGCATGCTATGAAATCCCATTTCACCTTAAAAAACATTGATGTAGGACATACCGGACAAATGTATACCGGGTGTTAAAAGCGATGAACTAGATCATTTATTTGAAAACGACAATAAATTAAAAAGCGATGGGTGATCTAGTTACGCCACTGGTGTTTTTTCTGCATTTATTGTTGTATTGTACGGTATTTATTGTTGCATTGTATGAATACAATGACAGTATACTCTGGATGTCTCAAAATGAAAGGGACTCTGAAATATTTTCGAGATAACAAGTACAGAACTAAATATGTTTTAAAAAGTAGAAAATATATTCTGAATTATCTGAAAATATATTCTGATAATATTACTCTAAAAATTAGAGTCACGCGAAGCATGAGAATACCTACCAATAAATATGTTTGTGTTGATAGTTGACTATAAGTCGAAATACAACAATTATAATTTTATTTTTTAAAAGTAAGACGAAAATAATGACGCATTAAATAGAAAAGAATTGGTTTACAATGAACTTACATTGTGATTTTTCCCAAATAATTCATTTTCTATTTCGAAAAATAATTCGACATAACAAAGTTTTGAGGAGAAACCCTTCCACACAGGAATTTAAGTTAACATTAGGTAATTATATAATATGCCAAAGGAAATATTTTTTTTGACTTAACGAGGTTATCGAGAGTATAATAGAATGGATATTTCCGTACCATTTATTTGTTATCAGGGTAAATATAAAGTGCAAATGATGCATATAAATGTGCCAAAATATTGAATAATACGTTAGGTGATTTTAATTATAATAGAATAATCGTTTTTATGCGATATATTTGTTATGAGCGCACATTTTCATCAAGGCGCATAACAAACAAGCGCAAATTAGCACCGCCCGATAGCAATAAAGATTAACGAATGCCGAACAGCTCTCATTTTTCTTTCTCGAATCGTCGACAATGTCTTATCGTCACTTTCATAACTGTCAAAACATATTTCGAAGAAAATTCTTATTTTCGGGAGCAAAACGAAAACTTTGGTTGGGTGCTGGTAAAATTATGATCTTCCCCTTAGAAAAAGTTGGCAAAATGCCACCAAGGTCGCAGAAAGGACGCGGACGACGTACATGCATGCAATCGATTCACAGTGACCCAAATCGAATAAGATCAAAACCAATAGTAATTGGCTTTCAATATGTAAGAAAATCGAATGATCTTGAAACTTTAAGCTGATTCTTTGGAAGAATTTATACCGAACCTTTAGCCAACCCCTCAATCGAAGGAACGCGCGTCTACTAAAAGCCACTTGGAAAACGATCGGAGAGGTTTGGGCATGCGCACTCTGTTCGGGACGGCAGCACATTTTGAGTAGAAGTATACAAGAGGAAAATAAAGTTTTCGAACAAATTGTCCCGTTGAAAATTTTGAAATGTTATGCACATTTAAGCATAGAAATTTCACATCGAGTAGCAAACAGTTATTTTACAGATTATCATAGTTAATGGGAAGATAAACTAGGACAAACAGTTATAAATTATTTCATTTCTCAAAATACCTGAAAACTGCCTGGATTATTCACAAATTATCTTCTAAGAACTCTTTAAAGTGAAAACAAGAACTCTGCTGGAACAACAGTAACGTTTCTGTACTCTTAAATTGACTAATTTTAAGTAACATATTTTAATTTTTGTCGTCGTTGCACAGCCGACCCATTTTTTGAGTTCACGACTACAAAAGTTCAACTCCGTAGTCTTGTAGTTTTGAGCCCAATCCAAAAAACAAGGGAGCTCCAGGATCAAGTATTGAGAGAAATCTGCCTTCATGGAGGACTTTTTGAGGAAACTAACCAGCGCGTTACATGGAGGAGAAAACCATGAAAACTTCCCACGGTAGCTCGACGGCAAGGGGACTCTAACCCATGATCTATCTACCACTGTGGATAGTTTATGTCAGCACTGTGGTCTGTGAGAGCCGGCTGCGGGATTCGCATCGGCTAGCCATCACTGGTATTCGAAGCCGGTTTCCCTTATTGAAAAGAGAACGCTCTATTCCCCGAGCCATCACTGTAAAAATTAACATATTTTAATTTATAAAAATCAAGTCGTAACATTTAACCATAATTATTTATAAAAATAAGAGAATTAAAGCCTCGAGCAAAAACGATACGCAGACCATTAATGCGCTCATTATCTAAATAAATAGCGAAAATATCCTTGTTCCGCACTTTATCGGGTCTAACTAATTAATCTGTCATTTAGTTAGGTAATGTACGTTTAAAAAACTTCGATACTTAATAACTTTCGATCTAATGATCAGATTTTCACATACTAAGACTTAATGATTTCAAGGGGTGGCCTGAAACATGTGCGGAAACACGTTAATAAGTGCAGAAAATATTAAATTACAAAATCAGGCACAGAAACGTACTTTCTATGAATAAGCATAATTTTTATTTACAGATTTGGAATCTTGACCCTCAAAATGGGGGGAAGGGGTGCCCACTGTGTGGGAAATATAGTTCCGATAGTTTAGTCAGGAAAGAGATTGAAAGTTTAGATCCCTTAATGTTAATTTTATTTTTTGAGTATTTCACCGTACCTCGTAAGTTTTCGAAGAAAATACAAAACTTTTTGAACACAATTACAAAATTTGTTTATCCAAAGATAATCCTATGCTAAAAATATTTCTTAATAATTATTTTATTAAAAAAAAGTCAAAAATCATTTGAATTGTAAAAATATTCAAATTTTTACGTCATTTTAAAGAACGTTAACTTATGTATCAAAATACAAATTTTGAGCGCAATTGGTCAAGTAGTTTCTGATTTATCAAATTTAAAAAGAGACATATCTTTACAATTCGAATCCTCCAAAATTTTTAAGCTAAAACTTTTAAACTTTCGCACTAAACTTTTCAATTTTTAAATTAGTAAAATAAACAGGAGGAAATCGAATTTTGAACCTGCGACTTTTAAAAAATTTTGATTTCTCAGAAACTATTTGACAGATTTTGTTCAAGCTTTAGATTTTGCCATATAAAATTGCATTCTTTTAAATGATCAAAAAATTTGTAACCTTACTATTCAGAAATTTTTCGACTATTATTAAATAAAACAGTTAAAAGACAAAACATAGTTTTTAAAAATGATTTTTTGCATGGTATAAATTTCGGATGAAATTTTTTTAAAAATTGTATGCAAAAAGTTTTCGATTCGCTTTAAAAATACTCAAGAACTAGTATTGGCATTAAAGGATTCAAACTTTAAATCGCTATCCTAACCAAATTATTGGGATCATTCTTCCCGGATTACGGCTATCCCTTCCTCCATATTTTACTTGTCCGAAATCCAAAGCAGAAGGAATAAATAGGTATGTTAATTCATGCGGCACTGATTTCGTAACATTCATATATCGTTTGCTCTAATTAATTGGCATATTTAAAGGTCTGGTTTCTTAGGACAAGCGCCTTATCTGGGCGTCAGCGGGACGTCAACGTCCCGCTGACGCCAACAAAATACTGGTTTGTTAGCTCAAGGCCTGGTTTCTTAGAACTAGCGCCTTATCTGGGCGTCAGCGGAAAGTTGACGTAGAGCTGATGTCAAAAAAAATACTTTTTTGGTAGCTCAGCGTGAGCAGTCGGTCCAACGCAGATATTATCTCTCATTGCGCATGCGTTAATAACGTAAACAAATATTTATTTTGAATTTGTATTGATTTTGTTCTAGTCGACCAGTGTTTTAGGGAACAAATAATGACTTTGTCCAAGAAAAAACACATTATAGCTGAGCTAAATGAAGAGTGCTATGTTTAACGAAGAAGCTATGTTTAATGTCAAAATCAAACTCTTGGCTGATTTCAATCTGCTGTTGGATGTTGTCCGCCATTGCTTCTGTGGTTCACGTCACGTTGTAATCCAACTGCAGTTGAGTTGGACGGCAATTGTAGCTCAAGATGAGCGTTCGATGACGTATACTATCAAACTCACAAATGGACCAATCAGAGGTGAGCGCTGATTTCCAGCTGACGGCGTCCTGTCCTAAGAAACCAGGCCTTAAGGTCACTGCAGGAATCATTAAGATTGACATCTAGTACGCTAAATTCCGATCATTAGATCAAAAGTTATTTAGTGTGTACTATTTTTTTGCACTATAATTGTCAACGAAAATTGTTACCAAATATACCCTTTGTCCCTGGGTCGTATAAGTCCCGTCCCGCTTCATTTCTAACCTCTATAAATTAACTTTCTATTTTTAACAAAATCATTTTTTGCTAGATTTTTCTATTGAAATTTTGCTATTGTTACAAATATATTCAATTGGAGTAAGAATGCCATTATGAAATATAATCTGCTCAAATTAATTTATTCAAAACGTCTAGGATGATGCTTTTTTTAAAAAATTTATGTGCATTTATTTTTAAGGCTTTAGTCAAAAGTGTTACAAAAAATACCCCTAATTGGTAATATATCATATTATCTACAAATAAAACTACATTTTTCATATCACGCAAAAAGTAAATAGAAGAAATATGTTATGTAATAAGAAAACAAAAATAAAATTAAAATTTTTGTTTTGAAATTGTAAAAGTATGGAACACGAAAATTCAATTTTTCAAAAACGCAAATTTTCAAATTGTTAAATATATACTCCATTGGAGTAAAAATTGCCATTACTAAATAAAATCTGCTCTAATTGAATTGGTGCATTCAAAATGTCCTGGATAATATTTTAGTTTCATTTATGTGCATTCAAAAGTTTTTTCTTAGGGTTTTAGTCAAAAGTGTTGAAAGCACAATCCAAGACGGTAACATATTATATTAACTACAATTAAAACTACTTTTTGGATTTCCGGTTCCATGAAAATTTTTTATATCACGCAAAAAGTAAATACAAGAAATATGTTATGAAATAAGGAAACAAAAATGAAATTAAAACATATGCATTAAAATTGTAAATTTACCGATTGTAATAATTTTTCAAAAACGCGAATTTTCAATTAGTTAAAAGCATCTGGAATTTATTTTTGTAATAATAATTATTATTTTTAAGTCAGTTCACACAATAAGGAATGAAAATCAGAATAAATTTGAAGTGTATGGTAAATAATACATGTAATTAAAAGAAATGCAAAAAAAGCTCAACTTCATATGAAAAGCAAAAATAAAGAAAGAATGTCTTAATATAATTTTAAATCGAATTATGTTTTTAAACCAAGCTGAAATTAAAATGGAAGTGTTAAAAAGGAATTTATTTACACCAGTTTTAACTAAAAACACTAAATAAATAAAATAAACACAAAATTTTAATTTTGTGAAATTTTTTTTCAAAACATTGCATTATGAAAATGCATTTTGTAATAAGATTACATAACAACATCGTTGCTTTGAAATTTAAAAAAAAAAGAAGAAAACCTCTGTTATTATTCTACAAGAACCGCTCCATGACTTGTATCATGTCTAAAGGAATTAATTTTTTTGATTTTTCGAAACGGAAGATTTTTGAGCTTGATACTGCACCTTTCTTGAAAGTTGCATCTTGCCTTTGGAATTATAGTGATTATGATCAGTGATCTAGTTTTTATTTTTAACAGGGACGTTTTTTCTCTTCCTTTTTTTTCTTTTCAGAAATCTAGATAACAAACTTTTTATTTCTTTTTTGAATATTTCAAAGATGTCTTTGAACATTTACTTTGGTTTTACTACATCATTTTAAGTAATATTTAGGCTTTACTACTATACTCATTTTACATTCCCCTTATTTTCTGTAACTATGCAAGTACCTTGCTAATTGCTTTGATCAATTTTTTTATCACCTCATCGATTCAAAAATATTTTAATACATTAATCATTATTTATTTTTAAATTAAGAATTAAGAAAATATCTTATTCTAGACTAGATTGAAGGTTTAAATGAAGGAACGAAATTTTTATTATATACTTGCTTTTGTATCAATCCAAAGAGCAACAAAAAAACATCTTTGGTCATTAAGCGCACACTTTTGAAAACGAAACTGAATGTTTAGGATGTAACTAACTAAAAATAGCAGAAGCTTCTTAAGGAAACATAATCAGATAATTCGGAAATTTAAATAAATAATCCCAAGAAACTGAAGCCGTAAGATAATACTTGATTCATATCTTCATTCACTTCAAAAATTCCTTAAAAAAAGACAGTTGACATATTTCAAGCTCTTCAAAAATAGACTGCGATTTTCAAAACTTGCCAGATGTGAATGAGAAAATCTTATAATAACAAAAATTATGATAAACTTTTCCCGCGACTTGTTTGTTTCCAGGACAGCTATAATTCAATGCGACTAACAATTAATAAAGAATTTATATTGCACATACAAACTATGCAATCTGATGAAAAAATGAAATTTTTGCTGCAGCAAAAATTACAATTTAAAATTTTACAATTTACAAAATTTACAATTTTATTACTACTACACGTATTTAGGGGAATAAAACATTACAATTTTCAATAAATCAGAAATAAACATACAGATTAAGATTTATTAAAAAGATTCTATTTTATTCTATAAGAATGTCACACATTTGTAGATTAATTCATTAAAATTAATAGAAGTGAAGGTCACTAAATATACATACATTAAAATTTGTTTATTGGTTTGTCATTATTCCGAAGTCATTTTAGAAGAAACATAGGAAATTAAAACGGATTCTTCATAAAATATTTTATCGTAAAAACTGACTCTTCTTAAAGTACAGTAAAAAAAGAATCCTTCACAAAATATTTTATATTAAAAACGAATTATATTCAGAGTACTATACCTTAAAAACGGATCCTATACAAAATATTTTATATTAAAAGCTGATTTTTAAAGTACTATATCTTGAAAACGGTTCCTTCACAAGATATTTTATATTAAAAACTGATTATTTTCAAAGTACTTTACCTTAAAAACGGATGCTTCACAAAATATTTTACATTAAAATCTGATTTCTTTAAAAGTACTATATTTTAAAAACTGATCCTTCACAAAATATATTATCTTAAAAACTGATCCTTCTTAAAGTACTGTATCTTAAAAAAAATCCTCCTCAAAATATTTATTGCAAGAACAAACCTTTTACAAAACATTTTGTCTTAAGGCTACAGTGGACGTTCAAAAAATTTTTTTTTAGTTTTTATGCTACACTAAAACTTTTTTTATAACTTATGTATTCTATCAAGATATGCCCTTGCAAAAATTTTTGTAAAAAATATTTGGACCATTTTTGAGAAATTTAAAATTTTTAAAAAAAAAATTTCATCAATTTTAAAATGCTCCCAGCGGCTTAAATTAAATTTTTTTTTTTTTTTAATATTCTTTTTTTAAAGATAAATGTTAAAAGCTTTATGCATTATATAGGAATTTTCCTAAATTTATTTTAAATTTATGACCAAACAACAAATTTTATGTAGATTTTTGTTTCAAAATAAAGGTCGTTAGGTACATGAAACCCGATAACTCTTTTATTACTTTGTTATAAAACAGAAACAAATGCATAAACTTAATCTAATATACATATAAATAACTAGAAAAAAATTTCATCTCAATAGGATGAAAACAAAGTCGACTGGAACATTTTGAATACGTGAAACATAACAAAATTTCAATTTTGAGAAAAACAGTTTTTTGTGTAAGAAAAGGGGCGTGGCTTCATAATGTGAAAACGAAACTACCCTATAACTTCTCAAAAAATGACGAAATTTAAAAAAAAAATTCAGTTGAAAAAGCAATGAAACAAGTGTCTAAATATGTCCAAAAAAAAAAAAAAAACGAAATTTGTATCAATTTTTGGCAATATAAAGGTCCACTGTAGCCTTAATGAAGAACCCTTCTTGCAATACAATATCTTAAAAACGGATTTTTACAAAATATTTTATAGTAAAAACGGATCCAACACAAAATATTTTATCGTGAAAACTGACCTTTCACAAAACATTTTATCTTAATAAATGACCTTACTTGCGATACAATATCATAAACGAATTTTTCACAAAATATTTTATAGTAAAAACAGAACTTTTACAGAACATTTTGACTAGATAATATACACACTTCTCAAAATAATTTTTCAACAACAGGCTCTTCACAATGTTTTTCATTAATAAAGAAAGATTTTTTTTGTAAATTTTGAATATGGTATTCTTTTTTTCTAAATGCTTTTTTAATTATAATTAGACAGTGTAGAATATCATTTGTGTACTTAATTGTAATTGATTTCTGTTTAATTTTCTGTATTTATGAACCTGATTTCACTCTAATCTTAGATTCACAAGATCATAAGCAGATGTTTCAATCTTCATGAAAAACAGAAGCTTCTTCTAAATGTCAGGAATGACCTCTGCTATTACGCAATATGTCCACCACAAATTGGCGATTTTTATTGCTAATAAAATAGACATATCCTTTTCGCGACCCATCCAATCCCATATTGTGTACACAAGTTATCCTTTCGCCTTCACCCAAAACAAACATTACACTATTTGTTCAGTAGCCATCGCAGAGTCACATGTCCAAGTGCTGAAACACTTCTCAAATTACATCCTTCGCTCCAGCACCGCCTTCAGCTGCCATTTATTAAAGACATTAAACCACCCTCAGGGAATTAAACTCTCCTTTTGTAAACTTCTCCTCACGGGAAATTTATCGATATCCCTTTCAGTAGAAATCCCCCAGAAGACTAACGAACTCCAGTGACATATGAAATATCTTCTAAAAGTTCGAAATGGAGCGAGGAATCATAAATGACGAACGAAGGGAATATGTGTTTGTCAAAGGTTCTTGGAGATGACTGATTTAGCGCTTCTATTAACCACAATTCGTGAATTGCCTATTGGTTTCTACATGATTTATTAGCATTAAAAAACAGGATCAGGAATAAATTATTTACGTTAATAAAATAGTTTTGCTTTTTTATTGCTTTTGAAAAACGTTTTGACGTTTAGAAAAAGTCACATTTAGTTAACTAGTTTCTAGTTTATTGTTAACCAATCTCACTGCTATTTGTAAGCAATTAGTTTATTGCATTAGTCATTAATGCCATTAATAGCTTTTCAGAGTCAGTTATTAATAGCCATTAGTTATTAAAACTTTAATAGCTTTGCTTTCTAATTTTTATCTAGCTTACTAGACTTATTTCAGACTGTTTTCTTCTAGATGTTATCTACTTGAACAAAAATGTAATTGATCACATTTTTCGATAACAGTAATCAATTCCTCGTAAAGATGATTAGTATATATCATTATTTTGATAGCAGTTATAATCATGATTGCAACAATTTCTTACAGTAATCAATTACTTGATTAAACCTGTAATTGTGATTACAATAATCAATAATAGTGATTAATTTCTTGTAACCTTCATTACAATTCACCATAACTTTGATTACAGTTGTAATAGTGATTCCAAGTAATTGCGATTCCAAGTAAACACAACAAAAACTATTACGAGTAATTATGATTACTTGTAATCAAAATACACGATTACATGCTGATTTTCTGACATGCAAATAGAGTATGTATGAATGTATGAGTATACATATTTTTTTTGTACGTAGAATGTACGTACACATGTAAATAAAATTTGGCATTTTAATATATAATGTACGTATGCACAAACATTGTTGTTGTTGGGTATATACGATACATGTACGCATATATGTAAGTTTGTATGCGAATGAAGTGTTTTGTATGTACGTGTACATAGACAATATATGTATGTGAATATAATATATATGCATGCATTTATGTACGCAAGTATATATATATAGTATGCATGTACGGTAATAGCATGCATGTACAATGTACGTATGTTCGTTCAATATATATGCAAGAACTTTAAAATAGATTTTATTGCCAAGGATCTATCACATAAACCTGCCAGATTATTTAATCCTATTTTAGTGATTGATTTCCTTCACTAAACTAACTTTTACTCAGGGCCCGTCTTAGCCTAATTGGGGCCCGGGGCAAAAACTTCTTTGGGGCCCCTCCTCTGCTTCAATACTTCAGTAATGAAGAGCCGAATTTTATGGAGGTATTTAAATTTTTCGCCTCATTATAGATTAACTTGACTGGAACCTAAAATATCTAGAAAGTCCCCCTTTCTCCAATGGTCAGACGAAATATTTTTCTGTCCATTTTACTGATTTTCTGACAATTCTCTGTTCATCATGTCGAATGCAGTTTTCTGATTGTTAACTTTGTCACCTAGGTGCGAAAAATTCATATCCTTGCTGACATGAGGGCGGAATGAAGCTAAATTTCCGCAATGACGATGACACAATTAAGCCAATCAGAAGCCCATATTTTTGTAAGCATATAGCATTTTGCGATATCTAAAAGTACAGGCTTTTCTTTGGCCAAATTTGTCATTGCCATTCGTCATTGCGAAAATTTAGTTGAAATCCACCCTAGACAGCCATGGACTTACGAAATATAGATTTTTTGCGTTCATACTATAGATTAAGGGAGAAGCTAATTAAAAACTGATGGATTTTACACAGTATATATATTTCGTTAAAAAAAAGTTCATTAAGGAAGGAAACTCAAAATAAACTTTCTATTCGATTTGGGGTACCCCTCTGATGTGGGGACCCGGGGAAGCTGCCCCTTACTCCCCTGCCTTAGTCAGATTCAGCTTTTACAGCTGTGAATGATCTATGAGAGTTAAGAAAATCATACTGATATTTTTCGCCATTTTCATAATTGGGTATACTATAGCCTACGTCACAGGTTGTGTTATTCCTACTAAATTTAACCCATGAACGGCATTTTCTGCGAGCCTAACTTCAAGCCACAAATAAACAAACGAAGTGTTTGATCGTTTAAATAGCTGCTCGCCAGATTTTATTGCAATATAAAGAAAAGTAATTGATATTCGATTTTTGATTAATAATTGATTTATGTGGATAGTGGCATAGAATTTAGCATTGCGTCATGGTAAATGTTATTCCTACTAAGTGGAAGTAGTTGTGTTTTTTTTTATATTATACCCAATTAGCATACAGGGAGCTAATCGTTTTCCTAATAAGAAAAAATAGGCTAATTTAACTTAACTGTCAATCGTGAAAAAATATTACTGATTCACAACATTTATAAAAGTAGCATGTTATTCGCCAAAAGGCGTTATATACAGGTCTTCGAAAAAAAAAAAGCCTTCAGTGAAATAAGTTGATGATTCTAATAGTTGTTGATAGAAATGGTAAGTAATTTTGTATTGTTGCGTTTAAAATAGATTTTATTGCCAAAGAACTATTACATAAACCTAGTAGATTATTCAACCGTATTTTAGTGACTGATTTCCTTAACTGAAACCGCCTTTTTACTTCAGAGGGACAGCCGTCTTTGAAGATTAAGTATCTATAAGTATTCGGAAAATCCGAACTATAAAAAAAAGTTTCTTTCCAGTAAAAGCACTTATCTATCAAACAATCGCTTTTTCGTCTTCACTTCTCTTCGTTTCATCTTTTTTCGACTGGAAAAGATAGACGGAACACGGCCAGTGAATTCGAAATGGTGAAAAAGAAAAGGTTTTATCTCTGCTGTTTGATGTGGGGCCCTAGCTCAAGATATATCGTACCCTGTTGAGCTATACAGACGTATCGAATAAGAATATAAGGCAATTTCGTCAGAACCTTAACGATTGGATTTTTTTTAAAAAAAAAAGATTTGATACCATTTTTTAAGCTAAGAACTTTTTTGTTTAAATTGTTTTTAGAGAACAGTTTTTGACACAAAAAATGCTTAGATAAAAAGTACGTGTATCAAAAATCTAATCTTGGTTTCTACACATTTTGCAAGTTTGTGAAAGTTGTAGTCAAGTTTGTGTAAGTTTAAGCCAAGCCCGTCAAGCATCAATTCTCTTAAGTGACGCATATTCTATATTCTCACGCAAAGTTTCCTTCGCAAAGATTTCAATTCCTTCATCATATATCTCTTACTGAACGCAAAGACAGGCGTGAAGCCACGTCGAACATAAACAAGCAAATTATGGATCAAAGTTGCCAGGTACACAAAACAAAAATGTATCACAAAAATGTATCATTTACAATAAAATACATAAACAAATAATAAATCTAGGTTAAGTAAAAGATGTAGGCGAGGAAGAATTATATTTCTACCAATTTGATGTGCGATCCGGTGCTGTATTATTTATCTTCATATTAATTAACATTCTAACTTGTGTGGAGAAACTTAGCTCAACTTAAACACGCCCTTTTGCTTATAAACGATCAGCTGGAGCTGATGTCATAGGACACATGTGTGGATATCTGTCATCTTTTTCTTCTTGAAGTGCAAGTATCCAATTGCGCAACGAGAAAAATTATGTATTAATTCAGTTTTTTCGCATGGGATCTATGTATATTCACACTTTAAAAATATTCAATAAAATTAAACAAAATGTTCGGAGTAATTTAGAATATTTTACAAAATTATGCCTTAAAAATTTGAGAAAAATTCATTTAAAATTGTGCAGGATCTGAGTAATTATATTAGTTTTGTTATACTGCGTATGCACGGGAAAAATTAAAAAAAAAATAACTTCTCTTAATTTTGTAGTGAATCGTATTTGAATCTTATTTGGAAACTGATAAAAAAAGTTCGATTTCAATATCTTAAAAATTTGAACAGTTTCAAGCATTCTATTTTTATTTTTTATTTTTCGTGCACTGTAATCTTTTCATAGAATTTGATACTCCTTCGAATTTTTTATTTAAATTTATTCATTTACCTTCCCCTAAATATGTGATGGCTGTTAATTAACACTGTTGTATACTAACACACAGCTAACACTAAATTAATGGAACTGATTGGAAAACGCCAAAAAGGTTTAAATTTAAAATTTATAGTAAAAAACCATTTGACATCAATACTACTACTCATAAAAATCTAAAGCTCCATTTATTAAATTGTAATCATAGCTTACTCTCGACGAATTGCTTTCATGGACACTCTTCTTATACTTTTCAAATAAAAACGCTTATTCAGTTTTAAAAATTCAAGTTATTAAGAATTTTATTAATAAATAACGCTTAAAACCTTTTTTTTAATAGTTGTAATAGTATAAATCTCGAACGCCATCTATTAAACCATTATCATAACATGCTCTCAACTGATGGCTTTTATGGGCATCCAAAATAAATGCCCAAGTTAAATTATGTATTAACAATTTTACTAATACATATTCAAGTGCATATTCCTTGCATTCGAGTGCTCTTTAATTTATATGTATTCTAAAACAAAACATAATTTAAGTACCCAGTAAGTGCTCAAATAAGAACATCTGCTAACACTTTTAATACTAAGTGGAATCTCTCAACGATTACTTTGTTAACATGGATGAGGAACGTAGTGTTCGTAATTAAAAACTTAATTAGTTGAGACAAATCTCACATCCTTAATTACATTTTCCTAAGGACATAAATGTAATGTCGCTCGCTTCTTGTAATTTTCAAATGAAAACGAGGACTGAGTTTTAAAAATGACTGCTTGTTCTCCTCAAATTCTTGATCATGAAGTTGAGTTATTTATATTCTTTTAGGGTTAAATTTGAAAAAAAAAAATATTAACTAGATAAATATTTGGAATTAAGATATTTATTTAAATTCCGTTACTTTGGTTATTTTCCAGACCAAGCATTCTCAACAAACCATTGTTAGCAATTAAATTTAGTTTTAAATTGCAATACATCCATAAATTTGAGCTAATATTAAATTACTTCCAATATTTCAACAATAGTTCTGAATTAACTAAGTGTATATGTTATATGTAATGAGAATGAAATTTTAACCTTCCCTTAATATTTCTTACTACTAAATCAGTTGTTATTTTCCTTTTTTCATAAAAGTAAATTAATTCCAATATAAATGTTTACGGAAATTGTTATAATCATAAATTGTAAAATACGTTCGAATTTTCTTCATTTATTGCGTCGGCAATAATTATTTAACTTTTAATATTGTTATAAAAATAATCATTAGCGATCTTTTTTCTTTTTGTTAAATAACTCCTATAATGAAAAACTGTACAGTACTGTTAGTAATTTGAGCAAATGTTGGGACTCCGGTGTCTCTTTAATATGTATATTTTTTCCGACGCTCTAGTTGCAAGCAAAAAAATATTTTGGTATTTTTAATTATAAAAAACAGTCTAACAACTATAAAACAAAGTTTTCAGATTATCGGAATTATACCTGTACTAAAAGATAAAATCAAAAAAAAAAGTAGCTTGAAATTTTTTTTTCATGCATATTCAAAAATTTATAAATACTTGATTTTGTAAATTAAAGAAATTCCATTGATGAATAACTGTTTCTCTCAGATCTAAATAACTGCGAATTTCAAAAAGTTTTCCTTGGAAGTGAGCCAAGTTTGGAAGATTTTACCTTTAAGGCTACAGTGGACGTTCAAAAAAATTTTTTTTAGTTTTTATGCTACACTAAAACTTTTTTTATAACTTATGCATTCTATCAAGATATGCCCTTGCAAAAATTTTTGTAAAAAATATTTGGACCATTTTTGAGAAATTTAAAATTTTTTAAAAAAAATTTCATCAATTTTAAAATGCTCCCAGCGGCTTAAATTAAAATTTTTATTTATTTTTTTTAATATTCTTTTTTTAGAGATAAATGTTAAAAGCTTTATGCATTATATAGGAATTTTCCTAAATTTATTTTAAATTTATGACCAAAAAACAAATTTTATGTAGATTTTTGTTTCAAAATAAAGGTCGTTAGGTACATGAAACCCGATAACTCTTTTATTACTTGTTGTAAAACAGAAACAAATGCATAAACTTAATCTAATATACATATAAATAACTAGAAAAAAATTTCATCTCAATAGGATGAAAACAAAGTCGACTGGAACATTTTGAATACGTGAAACATAACAAAATTTCAATTTTGAGAAAAACAGCTTTTTGTGTAAGAAAAGGGGCGTGGCTTCATAATGTGAAAATGAAACTACCCTATAACTTCTCAAAAAATGACGAAATTTAAAAAAAAAAAAAAATTCAGTTGAAAAAGCAATGAAACAAGTGTCTAAATATGCCAACAAAAAAAAACCGAAATTTTTATCAATTTTTGGCAATATAAAGGTCCACTGTAGCCTTAACGTAGAAGAAAAGTAGACACCGGTATTTCATGCTGTATTTTGTAACCGTAAATAATTAAAATACTAAATATAACATTTTTACTTATTTTGATCTAAACTAATACAAAAAATGTGCAAAAATATGCTTAGTGAAAATTTTGCGTCAAAGGGTTAATTCGGTTTTAATCTTATTCGACTCTGCGTAAAAAAAAGAAAAACTTCAGAAACAATGCTTCACTTGTCCAGATCAGAGATTCTCTATTTTTTAAATTAGGGAACCTTACTTAAACTTTTCTTTCTGCAAAACCCCGACTGTATAAGTAAAGTACTCTGTAAAATGTTTTAGGGTACCTACACCAAATATGGTGGCAACTACTTCACATCAAAGGTGTGTAAAATGAAGAGAAGTTCCTGGCGAAATAAAGTGCCAAGAATGTTTCTCTTCTTGAATGAATGGTTTTCTACTTGGTATAAAGTAGCTGCCTAATATTTACACTAATACGAAGTTGATATTTATACATACAGTAAGATAAGATGAGAATCAGTAAAATTACTTTTAAGACACACTGTAAAGTCGTTCATGTATAATCTAATTCTTAAAATAAAATTTGTTAATCACAAGCGGAGCATAAGGAACCCCTTAACGCATTTGCCCCTGTCTGATACGGGAGATAGTAAACGGCAAATTCGCACACGGACAATTTTGTTTCTCGCGTTATTTTTTTTTTCTTTTTTTTTTTTCTAATGCCCGTCTCAGATCCGTTCTAGTAAAAATGGAAAGGCTAGATTATAATAAATTTTTTTTTACCATAGATGACTCCACTATGCAGTATTTTTCCTGTGTAAACCACGTGGTGCAATTTGATGATTAGCTATTCTATATATATATTTATTGATTATTAATTGATATATTGATTTAATTTGATTTTCATATTTCAAAATAAATCTGTACTCAAATTGTCCAAACTTTGTACAGTAATTTTTTTGCAACTTTGACACCAACCCACACAACTGAAGTTTGGGAAAATAAATAAATAAATTAAAAACTAACATTATACTTATATATTCATTTTCTGTCAAAAACAAAAAGAAAAGACTCCATCAATTTTTACCATTTTTTTCAAAAAAACTCGTGCTTTAAGATGAATTCAAACTAGGCTCAACAGTGCAGAAGCGGATAGAAACTATACACTATAAAATTATTTAAATCATTTCATAGAGACTTAAAAATCAAAATATAAATATCCTTTATTACGCTACTAAAAAGCATGCATACATTTTGTAAGGACGAACTTTTCTTCTGTGAATGTATAGCAACGCGAAAAACATCGACAAATGTAAGCTAACTCGTGATCAATTGTGAACATTCTACAGACGCTATAAAAAGTGCGCCAAAATCGGTATTTTTGGAAGCAAAAATAGTTATCGTAAAGTGAGAATACGCGTTATTTTGTGGGAACATTTTCCATTATAAGAATTTTGGAATCAACTACACACTTTAAATTGTACATTTGATGGACCAACTTGGTGCATTGACAATTGAAAGACAAATGTAAACAATAAAAGTCAACTAATTATTTTAAAAATGCATTTAACAAAAAGTATGTATTATTTATTTCGTCTTATCATTAATAGTTTTCAATTACGTTTTGTATCTGACTGCCGAATTTGCGGGTATGGATTTGTATTTCGAGAAGGTATAGGCTGTTAAAAAAATACGGTGAGCTATAGTTTTTCTTGGAATGAAAATTAAATATTGAATTATGAATAAAATATTATAAACGATGAAAATATTCATCTGAAAATACATTTCTTCACTACACTGTCAGAATTTTCATTCTAAAATTATTGTAAAATAATCGGCAGCAGTTTGTCCATCCAATTAATCGTAAAGTTTGTGGTTAAGAACTCTTTTTTCCCTCAGAGTTTTGAATTCGCTTACAAATAGTACTGTTGAAAAACCATTTATATAGAATTATACTATTTTTTCTAACCATTTACAGCTAGCATGGTTTCAAAACCGTAAAAAAGAAATTCAACTGGGCATTGTAGCTAGACTTTTCCTCAGATAATGGGTGTTTGAGTTAGGTTGTGCTTGAGTATTTTTTATAAAATGAACCAAAGAATGTAGTTTAATTAGTTTATCTGGTTATTTCATCTATCATAAAATATGGGAAATGCTTTACCTTTTTGTGTTAAGCAGCTTTACGGTGCTGCCATCTACAAGTGAAGCAGAGCATCGTATTCTAATAGTCCATGATCACAAATTGGGAAATGCAGGAAACTTTTCGTTTGTAGACGGGAATGGAGGAAATAATGTGGTGTCGACACTGGGACTCGAATCCATGTTCTGTTGATCATTAGATTGACAGATTAGACCTTTGTACCTAGTTGCAAGGAAATCTCTGGTTTTATTAGGTAGGCCTAGTTACCGGGATAAAATTCTGGTTGTTCAACAGCATTAGGCGCAAGTAGTTAAGAAACGGTTTTTCTTACAGTTAACAGTTTGAATACCGCCTTATTTATGGTTATTTGTTTGTTTTGTTTGAATATCGTAAAATTATGATTAAATAAACTGTTCTTAATCCTTTTTCTGAGAAACTTCCAACGGAGTAATCAATTAAGTTATTTTTTTTTAAATTGAAAAGGTCAAAGGAAATACTATTTCATTGTAATTTTCAAAATGTATTCAATATATTATTTTCAGGAAATTTACATATATATTTCAATGGATTTTTAACTTATAATTTTGTAAAGAAAACTCAACTCTCATAATGTCTAAAATATGAATTATGGATTAGATCTAATTGTAATTAATGGTTTCAATACTCTTTATAGGATAAAAAAAGGATGAAATTGGAACTATCTTGAGCTTTGCAATGGAACCCTAAGATTTTGCGGAGCAACTTTTGGGAATTGCTGGTCTAGATAGCATGGAGTCCCCCCCTTTTTTTGACTCCATCCGTAATTTACTAATGGGGAGAGGAGTTATCCTCTATATTATCAATAAATTCAATATGACGTCAAAAACTTACCTAGCGTGTGGGGCAAACTTCATTTATCCATATTGAGCCTAAATCAAAAAATTTCAGAACAGTCTTTTGCTTATTTATTTCTCTTAGAAACTGACTTATTACAAAAATACTGAGATAGCATGAGCATCTTTTATGATAAATTAATTTAATATTTTTAATAAATTCCTTAATAAATTTATTTGATATTTCTTTGTCCTGTTCCTTTTATAACTATTCATTAGTTGCTAATTGGGTATACTATAACCTACGTCACAGGTCGTGTTATTTCTACTAAATTTAACTAGTAAACAGCATTTTCTGCGAACCTGATTTCTAGCAACAAATAAACATTAAGCGAAGCATGTTGTTACAAGTCGCTACTCGCCAGGTTGCAATTGTATTAGTCTAATTCTTTTTGAAATAATTTATTTTGTTGTTTTATCTAAGTTTATGAATTTGGTAAACATATTTAAAACTCAGTTTATTAATTAAACTAAAAGGTTAATGTTATTCCTAGTAAAATTTTCGAAGTGGAAGTAGTTGTGTTTTTTTCATATTATACCCAATTGCGAGTATAAAGTTATTTTTTCATATTTTGCTTTAAAAAATAATATTTTTGTATTAGATAACGTATTTACTATGAAGACATGCTTGAATTAAAGTGCAGATAATAATTAAAATGTATAAAAACAAAAACGATTTATTAAAGTTAACGACACTGTTTTCTAAAAAAGAAAATTTAATTAAAAATGTTTTTGAGTGAAATGGTAGTTTAAATGTAAGTTATGTAACTTTATTTTCTTCGCATACAGAGTAATATTTACAGTCAAAAATTTTTTTCTAATAATTAACTATAATTAATTTAGATTGTAAATTCGATATCTTCGAAATTATAACGAAGATTTAAGTTGAGCATATCAGGAAGATTTGTTGGAGTTGACTTATGACAGAAAAGTAATGAAAATAGATTAAGTTTCCGTTCGGAAAGAGATCTGTTTTCGTAAGTGATAGGCAAAATAATTTTTTGACAATACATGATTTTATATAGGGAAAATGTGGAAAAGCAGTGGAATTATAAAGATAAGGACAAATATTATTTAAGATCATAATCTAGTTTTTACGTCTAAGACCTGTCTAGACATGTATTACGAATATTTTAAAAATGACATATTGGGTTAGTTATATTTCACAAATAGAGCTAATTATTAGTGCTTTACATTGGATTAAACGCAATTTCATAAGAAAAAAATTTGAACTCATAAATTATTTCAGAGGAAAAAGTATTGCTCGATAATTAAACTTTCCCAATATGAAAATAAAAATTTCCACAACAAAAATTATGATAAAACGCGAAAAAATTGCATAACTAGCATTAGTAACTTTTCAAGCGAAAAGCAGGAATTTTCTTATAGAAATTGATATATTCCACCAAAAAATAGAATAATTACCGGCTTGTGCCTATTAAATATAATGATCTGGGACCCAGCAATTACCCGGTATCAGGCCTACTCCGACAGATTTTCAATATCCGATTCTTATTCTGACCCGACAAAAAAATTTCATTTCACGGTGCTGGGTCAATTTTGCTGGGTATTCAGGGCCGGGTAACTTTCCTTTATTTTCGACATAAACCTGGTCAGTAATCATATTTATAGTAACTTTAAAAACTACACATAAAAATAATTCTAGTTATGGAACTTTATGTATTCAATCAATATTTTAATAATGAAGCTGCACTGTTACAATTTTCATTCTAAAATTACTGTAAAATAACCGGAGCAGTGCGTTCATCCGCTCAATCTTAAAGTTTACGGTAAGGAACATTTTTAACCCTCACGGTTTTTCAACCTTTTACAACTAGTATGGTTAAAAAAAACAATAATGGTTTTTTACCCATGGACAACTACCGAGGTTTAAAAATCGTAAGAAAGAAATTTAACTGGACATTGGCTCTAGGATTTCGTTAAGTAGTGGGTATTGGAGATAAGTTGTGGTTGATTTGTATTTAATAAGTTTATATAGTTGTTTTTCTCCGTGGAACACGCATTACTTTTACAAAAAAAAAAAAAAAAAAAAAAAAAAAAAAAAAAAAAACTAAATTAAAACAAATTTGTCCCTGTTCTCTGTTTCAAGTTTTAAAAAAAAACATTATTCTTATGGAGAAAGCCTTTTTGCATCTAGATGCAAGACAAATGGACGCTAATCTTACAGCGCGAACGTATATCAACATCGCTAACTCTAGAAACGACGTTGCACAGTTCTTTCTTATATTGTGTGAAATGAAAAAAACAAAACTTGTTGAATATAAATTATTGTTTTTTGCCAATAAGATTCAATAAAAATGATATTTAAAAATCGTAACAAATATATGTCTTTCTGTTCGCTTTTAAAGAAACTGATGAAAGAATAATAAATATTGTTTCTTGCAGACGATTTTCTGCTACAATTCTGTAAAAATTCCTTAACTCACATTTGATTTGTTAAGGCATAAGAAGCTTCATTTTTAGTGGTCCAATCAAATCTAATGCTCTTGCAACGTCTTATAGTTTTTTTCTTTTCAAGAGTAAATGTTTTTGTTTATGACATATATTGCCACGTCTAGAATTATAGTAAAAATACGACACTATAAAATTAAAAAAATTTTTTTAAAAATAATTCTATGACCTATATCGTAAAAGGTAAAATAAATTTCTGCCTCACACGTTTACTATATATTCAGTAGAGGACGATTACTATATGCGGTATATATTATTATATGGAATATATATGCAGTATACAGTCCCTGGCCAAATTATTAGACGCATTATAAGATTCTATGTAAAATCTTAATTATCAGGCGATACTATATTATTGTTTTATGTGACTGAAACCGGTTTGCATTTGTTTTCGTTTGTGTATTAATTTGTTAAATTAGATGACATAAATTCGATGATTGGATAAATTAGACAATATATTATATAAATATAGAATATTTAATATATCAGGCATTATATTAGTATATTATAATAATTCTGCCAAATTATCAGACGCACTGTAATTTTTTAATGATTACGCGTTTTGTACGAGCTTATACGCAATACATTTATTTAAACAAAAATGCAATGGGTTTTTATTCAGGAGATTTTTGTTAATATTTTCATTTATTTTTAAAGTATAGACTTCCGAAATAGACTTCCTATTTTCATTTATTTTTAACGTATGGACTTCCGAAATAGACTTCCTATTTTCATTTATTTTTAACGTATGGACTTCCGAAATAGACTTCCTATTTTCATTTATTTTTAACGTATGGACTTCCGAAATAGACTTCCTATTTTCATTTATTTTTAACGTATGGACTTCCGAAATAGACTTCCTATTTTCATTTATTTTTAACGTATTGCATTACAATGTTAACCTATTAATACACGAACATAAACAAGTGCAAACCAGTCTCAATCGTGTAAAAATAATAAAGTTGTGAATAATTAAGTTTTTACATAGAATCTTACAGTGAGTCTAAAAATTTGGCCAGAAACTGTATATTACTATATGGAACTATATGCTGTCGAGGATGATTACTTTAACCTTATACCACCATGGTCTTTTTTTAACTTGCAACGGAGTTATAGTCTGTTGCTTGATCAAATAGGAGTTACTTCATCTTTTGGGGGCTCAAAATTACTTCGTAAAAATTAAAATCGTAACTTCAAAGACGGCAAAACTGTTGTATGATATTTTGTTCAATATAGGTAATAAAATAAAACGTCTTATCGAGTATCGGAAAATTTAAGAGATTGCACTTAGGTTGAATGCATCACACTTAAAATTGCAGTTACCTGATGATTAAAAATTGAACCCTGATAGTTTTAGTAGCCTTTTTTTCTTTCATATGCCACCATTTTTAGAAAAATATATTTAAAATAGTTCACATTTAACAGACGCTACGTTAATTATGCTATTGAAAATCAAGTAGTAAATTAAATGAAAAATTAATCTTGTCTCCATTTTTACACTGTTTTCCCCATTTTTACACCTCTATTTTTACACCAATTAATCGTTCCTTTTGTTATGGTTAATTTATTAACATAACTATTTTATAAAAAATTGCGATAAATATAAATTTTACAAACCAAATTATATTAAAAAACAAACATCGATTTTTAAGAAAAGAACAAAACAAAGATGAGTGCGAGAGGGTTGGAGACCGGAACGAGCTGGGGCTGTAGCTTTCTAGTACTATGAAAAACTGTCACAATCATTGTTATTTTAATTAAACATTTGCTTCAATTTTTATACGAGATCTGTGGCGGCTCAGGGAATTGAGTATTCACCTTCCATTGAGGTAAACCGGGTTTGAATCCCCGTAATGGCTGGTCGATACGAATCCAGCACCCGGCTCGCAGCGACTACAGTGCTGACCTAAAAATATACTCAGTGGTAGATGGATCATGGGTTAGAGTCCCCTTGCCTTACCGCGGGAGGTTTTCGTGGTTTTCCTCCCCCTGTAACGCAAATGCTGGCTAGTTTCATCAAGAAGTCCTTCACAAAGGCAAATTTCTACCAATACTTGATCCAGTAGTTCCCTTGTCTTTTGGATTAGGTTCAAAATTACAAGTCACCGGAGTTGAACATAAGTAGTCGTAAACCCGAAAAATTGGATCGGGTTATAAAGTATAAGGAAATTTTTATCCGCATACTGTAAAGCTATAGGCTGCTACCTAAATTAGGCATATGAAATTTGATAAACTTAAACTTGATATGTGGAATGGATTTACACGCACATATATATATATATATATATATATATATATATATATATATATATATATATATATATATATATATATATATATATATATATATATATATATATATATATATATATATATATATATATATATGTGGGTTTTGAAGTTTCAATTGAGAAATACAGTCAATGAAGAACATTAATCCTCATAGTGTCAGTCGAAAGATAGGCGAAGAATTAGTATACTAATTTAATTTCAAAACAATGTCTAGTTCCATTGTAGCGTGAAAGGATTTGATTTCCACTAATTTGCATAATATTGTTACCAATAGCGTTGAAACATTCGTTTGAAATCCTCAATCGCTTTTGGGAGCATATTCAAATCCATATTGACTGGAACTGCGGTTAACTTTGAATAAATGTAAGCCAATTTAATAGGGACGAATTCAAAAGGTGATCGGCATTGCAATCCATATCTGATATAATTCAAAACTGAATTATTTCCGTCTGCATTAGTTAAAATCGAATCTATCAGGAAATAATGCAATGATACGTTATTTGGGTACAGTTATCTTGGGTTAATAAGTTTGTGGAGGTAACTAAAACACTTTCGATGCATGATTTTCGGATGTTGGTTTTAACAACGCCGCTTTAAATATGATTATTAATTTTTATGTCGTACGTTCCATTGATGTAGTAAAGTTTTGAATCTCATATTTGAATGCTGTATGTATCTTATTTTATAACCATCGATGAATAGCAGACCCTATATTTGAGTTTACGACAAACAATGTATAACTCCGTAACCTTGTCGTTTTGAACCCAATTCAGAAGACAAGGAAACTCCTGGATGAAGTATCGGGGGAAATTTGTCTTCGAGTAGGACTCTTTGATGGAACTAACCCGCATTTGCGTTACAGGGAGAGGAAAACCACGCAAATCTCCCTTGGTTAGCCTGACATCAAGGGGGCTCTAACCCATGATCCGTCTATCACTGAGGATATTTTTACGTCAGCAGTGTAGTCGCTGCGAGCCGGGTGCTGGATTCGTATCGACCAGCCATCGCTGGGATTCGAACCCGGTTTACTTCATTGGGAGGCTACTGCTCTATCTCCTGATCCACCACTGCTCCATACGCATCTTATTGGTAAAGGCAGAAAACATTTATTCATATTTAAAATAATTTCATTTTAAACTTATTCGCCTCTCAACTCCAAACTTACTCCAAATCACCAAACTTAAAATTAATTTTTATAATATTTTCCACCACAATCTGAAACGGCTCATGTATGACTGGTTTACTTGATCAAATTTATTTAAAATTTTATTTCTTCTTATTAATATTCATTGTTGCTTCCTGTACGGCATAGAAAAGGGAACGAGAATTTTCCAACAGAATTGACATCTATTACACCCGAACTAGGATCGTTGTACTATAATAAGAAATAAATAAGGAATAAATGAAGAATTATTTTCAGTTTTGCGGAAATGTTAAGAAACTGTTATTCATTTCATTGTTCCTTAACTTGACTTGCATTATTCGTTAGAAGTTCTAAACATTCTTTAACATACTAAAGGTAGAATGTTTGTTCTTTAATTGACATATTAAATGTCCTACTCCAGATTTATAGGATTTAATAGCATTCGAATGAACTTACTAACTGCTTACGTAGAGTCTATAAACTATTATATATATTATTTTATAGACTTTTATACATTATTGACAATTATATTATCATTCGATAGACTATTATACAGTCCCTGGCGAAATTATTAGACGGACTGTAAGATTCTATGTAAAACCGCGTAAAAACAATAAAGCTATCACGTGATAGTTAAGATTTTACATAGAATCTTATAGTGCGTCTAATAATATTTATTCTAAAGACTCCGCTATATTATTTTTTAGGCTAGTCAATAGATTTGGGCAGACACAGTACAAAATATAGAGTGTAATTGTAGATTGAATTTTTAGAAGTAACTCTCAAGTAACTCCTCTTAAAATGAAAAATGGTTTAAAATGAAAAGTTGTCTAAATATCTTCAAATAGGTTGTGGACAAGCCAGTCCCCAATTTGAATAAGCCTCTAGCTTCAAATAAACTAAGTTTGAAACAATTATGTATTGCATAGTATAGCTTTTGCATAGAAACATATGAGTATAAATACTTGCTGTAACAAAATCTGACATGAATGTATCAGTGATAAAATCGCGCGTAACAGTCTCGGCTGGCGAGGTGGCGTGGTCACTCATCAGTGACAAACTGTTTCGATGATAAGAATTATTAATTATAAATACGCTTCCACGCTTTATGAGGTCATTTACTAATTATAACCACGCTTTTACTAATTCCTTATGCATTGTATCTAAGGAATTTATGTTTTTATTAGACTTTTACTATAGAAATTACATGATAAAAAAAGTTTTTTATTTCAAACGTAAACTGCAAAACGCCACCAGACAAGATTAAATGCATATAAAATATATTCAATTATTATTTTTAACTCAGCATTTTTGGTCAGTATATTGTCATCTTCTATATATGGCAATGATTTTTTTAAAGTTCTATTAGAATAATAATTTTAAAAAAACTACTTCTATTCCTCTATCTTCTCTGAGATCAACTCCATTTTCGTTTCAATATTTCTGAAGAAATTTATATGCTATTTTTTCAAAAAATCTACTTAGTTTGATTTCCAGCTTTTTATACTCCAATACATTTTTGTCATCCTCTTGAAAAGAAACTATTTTCGTTTGAATTACACTCATTGAATTTTAAAAGAGATCTATATCAAAATTTATTTATCTCAATCCTTTATTTGTATTCCATATTTGTTTTGATGAAAAAAAAAATGACATCCCGAAGTAAATGGAAAAACTTTTTTCATAACCTACGAAAAAAAAAACTTGCTCCGATAAAATCAAAAGAAAAAAAAAAGATTGCATATTACATAAGGAGAAATAAGAAATGCAAATACATTGTGTCTACTTATAGGTTTCAATATAGTGTTCATTTTATTTTAATTGTGATGTTCTGAATTAAGTATATTGAAACTTTGAGTTGGATTAATTCATTGTATTTTTTAATCGAGATTTATAGAATGCATTATTCAATAGATGCGTTGAACATTTCAAATCGAAAAAAGATTAAACGGATTTATATTATTGTTTCAAATTTAAGATTCTGATTATATTGACTTCAGTAATATACAAATACACATGTAATGTTACACGTGCATTTTAATGTTAATTCGCTAATGTTACAAAACACATGTTACGTAAAAGAAAAATTCTCAGACTGTTACTTTAAAATCGAGAAGAATTATATTCTATTGAGACTTGAACTCAAAGCAGTGGGAAAAAAAAGTCTTTTTATCTTAGAAATATGTAGCTTAGTAAAAAAAAACTAATAAATGCGGTGAAATATACATAAATTTTTTAAATTCAATTAATTAAACTTGAGTAAAATTTTTAGTTATAATAAATTTATTACAGATAAATTTTAGTTTTTAGTATTTTTTTGCATCTACTAAATAACCGGAAGCAGTCCTGTCCATTGACGGTAAGAAGCCTTTTTTGAAACCGGTTGCAACTAGTATGTCTGAAAACCTTGAATACAAAACTATACGGTTTTTTTTAACTATTTACAACTAGCATGGTTTCAAAATCGTAAAAAAGAAATTTAACTAGACATAGGAGCCAGGCTTTGCGTTAGGAAAAGGACATTGGAGTTAGGTTGTGGTTGAGTAATGTTTTATCAAATGAACTGGGAAATGTCATTTAAATAGTTAATATGGTTGTTTCATCTATCGTAAGAGATTGGAAATACTACACGTTTTTGTGTTAAGTACCTTTACAGTGCTGACATTTATGTGTGAGTATCGCATCGTGATCGTAATGTAGTCGTATGAGAGTACCGTATTCTAATAGCCCTCACTCACAATTTTGGGACTCGAACCCCCGTTCTGTGGGTCATGAGATTGACAGATTAGCTCTCTCCGCTATAACATGAACCCAGCTTCAAGGAACTATGCGGCTTTATTAAGCGGGCCTAGTTGGTACAATAAAATTCTGGTTGTTCAACCGTATTAGGTGCCAGTAGTTAAGAAACGGTTTTTCTCACAGTTAACGGTTTCAGTACCATCTTCTTTATGCTCATTTGATTGTTTCGTTTGAATATGGTGAAATAACAATTAAATAAAATGTTATTTCAGCATTTTGTCCGAGAAATTTCTAACAGTGTTATGTCGGATATTTTTATAGTGTATTTTAACACATTATGTGTATTTCTTCACATGAAAAGAAATCCACTAGACCCAAATTTTTTCATTCTAAATATAAATTTTTACTAACGAAAGTGATACATATAACTTCATCTTTACCTTAGCTAACGACATTTGAGTCAAATAAAACAAATGGAACTTACTTTTCCTACTAATTTGTGTTACTCGCTGCAATTTATAATTTTTTTTACAACTTTGGTTACGTTGGTGCATACATGTAACTTAAAATTCTCTTTTTCAACCAATGTAGGATTATAGTAATCATCCGCGACTGTATATAGTTCCGTTTTATTTCGTTATCAACGCTTTTAGAACAATATAAAAACTTTTAAAAGTTAAGCACGTCAGACAAAAATTTAAATCGTGCTATCTTTTGCGATATAGATAACAGAATTATTGAAAAAAAGTTATAGTTTGGAAGTCTTACTGCAATCCTAGAATTGGCGACATATTTATAAAAATGAAAAGAGCATTCGCTCTTGAAAAATAAACAACTATATGACGTTTCAAGAGCATTGAATTTGATTAGACCACTAAGAATGGCACGTCTTATGCTGATATACCCTTAAGAAATCAAATG
Source organism: Parasteatoda tepidariorum (assembly GCF_982258835.1). Lineage (NCBI taxonomy): Eukaryota > Metazoa > Arthropoda > Arachnida > Araneae > Theridiidae > Parasteatoda > Parasteatoda tepidariorum. The sequence continues at coordinate 5,938,560 of NC_141762.1, forward strand.
CGAGATAATAAATTTTTATTTTTATTTTTGCTTTGCTGTAGAAGAAAATCGTCTACAAGAAACAGTATTTATTATTCTTTCATCGGTTTCTTTAAATGCGTACAGAAAGACGTATATTTGTTACAATTTTTAAATATCAATTTTATTAATTCTTATTTTTAAGTGTTCTTATTGCTATTATATTATGATTCATATTATTATTATTTTAGTTCTAATTATTTGTTAATTGATTATTCAATAAGTTCAGTTTTTCCTCATTTTGCTCGATTTAAGAAAGCAAGCAAAAAGAAGGCTGTGCAATGTTTTTTCAAGAGTTGGCAATATTGACATACGTTAGCTCTGGGAGCTCAGAATCCACTTGGCGTGCACCTAAATGCAAACCGGCTTTCTCCATAGGGATAATGGTTTTTTCTTAACTTGCAACAATAGGTCCTCTTCAGGCAGAAAATGTACTCCACTTCCTTAATGTTGACACAAAGTGGAATTTATGAACTCTATTGTCCCTTGAATTACGAAACTAATGAACTGTTTTGAATATTTTTTGTTCATTTTATTCATTGAAATGTGTTATAATGTAACCTAAAAAATGAACTTCAAATTTGAATGTTTTATTTTACTACTTTCGAATAGTCATTCCATTTCGACTCTGAATTGTAATTTTGAACCTAATACTGAAGACAAACGAATTCCTAGATTAAGCACAGGGATAAGCAAACCTAATTGCAGGCTTCTTTAAGGAAATTAATCCACATTTGTGTGAAAAGGAATACTATGGAAATATCCGATGGTAAAACCAAAGGCAAAGGGATGCTACCCATGATCCGTCAACCACTACAGATATTTTCTGTCATTATGTCAAGTTGTTAAATTAGTGGAGGTCATCAGAATACGATTCCTCCAGCTGTTGTTTGTTGGGAATCAAACCTGGGTTACTTCATTGGGAGGTGAGCAGTTTCCATCTCCATTCATTGCGGTTCTAAATTTTATGGTTGTAAGAATTTCGAGATTATTGTCGTAACTTTGAATAAATTCCAAAATTACTATAAATTACAATTTGAAAACATTCTAAAATAAAGCAGTTTTAACTCTTACATTTAAAACGTCGATACTTAGATTCAATAGAACTATATCCCTATAGAAAACAAACATAATACAAAATTTTGAAGCTTATTAAAATTTCACCTCTAAACTTTAAATTAAACATTACAACGCTCTTTACAAATTTTCTAAGTGACTACCATTGACTTTAATACAAAACTGTGCAAAGTATGTGCAGACCTTTGTTTCCAATAACATTACAAGAGTAATTATTTGTTATAAAATTAAATTTCAATAAAAACAACGTTTAGAATAACAAATGGTAAAAAATGTATTAAAAAGCGTGTTTCGGATGTCATAATGGTATAAATTCATCAGTAGGATAAAATACAAGAATGGTAATGACAGTGATGCCCAACCTTCTTTCTAAGTTAGGTAAGAAATAATCCATTGCAGTGCATGCTCTAAGCATTCACCATCTCGCCAAATGCGATAAAATTGTAAATTTGGCGAGAGAAATTGTGTTTTGGTGAAAGCTTTGGCGAAGGAATTTTTCTGCCGAAAAAAAAAAATATACATTACAGTTAATCCTGGAAATAAAGTCGAAAAAAAAGGTCGAAAAGAATTTTTTGGAATAAATCCTATATTTTTTATTCTATGACAATAATTTCTTTTAGATACATAGCATAATCAATAAGAGTTTTAATAAGTCCAGATAATGAAAGCATTAGCAACGAGAGAATTTACGTAAGCTTGGGACTAACTACCGTAAAATACAGATTCATACAATCGTTACCGGATGGCACGATATCGCGTGGCGAAATTCTTCCCTACAGTTTGAGTCAATAAAAGATATTAAGTGGTAGCAAGATGCATAGATTATCATCTAACTATTTAAGCACAAAATATATTTTCTCGTAACAATAACATATCAATAACACGACAACAACATAATGTTTGTTGCTTCAGATTTATCCTTATGTTACTACTCCAGTCTAAAAAGTAATCAAAATTTAACCACAACCAATTCATATTCTTTCCTATACATTCCTCAATTACTCATCTCCAACTGCAAATTCACTCTTGATTTGAGTCTGCAATTTATGAAATTATTCAATTTACAGTAAATTTGTATTTTGATTTGAAGTTCTTTTACTGGAAAGATCAATCATAAAAAAATGTCAAATTTTGTCTTTGCCTAATAATGTCAAAAATTGGCTAATACTTTTGATATTTGGCTAATTGCCGGCTAATAATATCAAGTCCTTAGCGTGGGACCTGCATTGCTTTCAAGTCTGGAGTATAAGATGGCTATTCTTGGGCAGTAAAAAAAGTAAGAAAAATGTGCCTTGCACTATACATCATTTACTTTAGTCCTGTTTATCATACTGTGTTGCAAGTTAAAAAAAACCATTATTCCTATGGCAAGAGCCTGTTCGCATAGATGTTTAAATACCATTTAGATGTTTGAAAATAGCATAAGAGTATAAAGTTTAAATTGGCTGGTTATTTAATTACATACTTAGCAAAAGGAAGGGAAAAAAACAAGATCCAACTCTATGCTTATGTTTTCGATTTATTCGAGTACAGTGCGCCAAAAAAGGACCATCATGAATAACTTTTGATCTAATGATCGGATCTTCACGTTTAAGGATTCAATCTTAATGGCTTGAGGGGTTGAGGTCAGAAATCCGAATCCATCGAGAAAAAAAAGGTTTGTTCATTCAGAGAAAGTACGTTTTTGTGTTTGATTTCTTAACTTAAAATATCGTCTGCACTTATTATTTGGCACATTTGAAGTCAGCCTCTCGAGCCATTAAGAGTGAGAACGTGAAAATCCGATCATTAAATCAAAAGTTATTCAAAGTGGTCCGCTTTTTATTTAGCGCACTGTATTCATCCATACAAACAGACAGTCATTTTTATCTGTAAAGAGTGATTACTTTAAAAACTGTTACATTTGGGATTTGCCTAAATGAAATTAAAAAAGAAAACAGTGATATAAAATAACAATAAGACGCCTTCCTTTAGCCTAAGATGTTATCTTTCTAGTCTTTTTTAACGCCTCAAAATTGTGTATGTGTAAATTGTTTTTTTGCTTTTTCCTTAAACTAATTACAATTCTTGTCATCCTTACAACAATTATCGCCACTTATATCTACAATAGACATTTTGTTTGAAAGAACAATGCACTAAAAAATTTTTTTCGTCCTATAACTTGTCACTTTTTATTATCTTTTAATATTATCCCGAACAGTTTTCTCACATTTTTTTTTATGAAGCTGAACAAAAAACAATGCCTTGCTTGTTCTTGTTTACGAAGATTTTAAAACGCGTTCTTTACATTGTAATCACTTTTAAAAAAAGTAGTAATAAAAAAATGACATTTTGTATTCATTATTAAAATGTAAGCATTGTAAATCCCAAGTACAGTTCATCTGAAATTACGTTGCTCTCAATAGGCTGGAAAATTCTAAATGTTTCGCTCTTTATTAAATTTATTTTAATATTTTACACAGCAAAATTCGTTTCAAGCCGCTTAAATGGGTACTTCAGGAAGAAGATCACAATACCCACACATGCAACCTATGGTGTCAGAATCAGCTGATCGAGCGAAATGGTTGAGAAGTTTCTCCGCATAAGTTAGTAAGTTAATTAAAGAGAAGTTAATAACACATGGAATTAATTGAAATATAATTCTTTCTCGTCTGCGTCTTTTACTTAATTTAGATTTATTATTTGTTTATATATTTTATTATAACCGTGATAAATGTTTGTTTTGTGTACCTGGCAACTTCGATGCATTATTAGTTTGTTTATGTTCCACACGGCTTTGTGTCTACCTTTATGTTACGTAAGAAATAGATAGTGAAAGAAATGAAATCTTTGTAAGAGAATATAAAATGTGTCAACTACGAGAATTTGTACTTGAAAGGCTTGGCTTACTCGAAACAGAATGGAAAGAACAGTTGCTAACGTAAACAAAAGCCACGTTTCAACAACCAATCAAGAGTAAGATATCCACATTACGTCACTTGCACGTATCCCATTCGTATTTTTATACTGTAAAAATGGGCGAGATACTTTTTGGAATGATCAATTGTTGTCTAAAACTTTTCCTTTTTCTTTTTTATTCCATTCATTTTAATGTCCTAACAAGTTCATAATTTTTCTTGTCGCGATTTTCCGCTGCTACGCTTAATTAAAATAAAATTTTCATAGAAACATTCCATAAATTGGAAGAAAAAAAAGACTAAACTTTTGTTTACGTTTTACATTATGCCTAGAATCATTTTAGGAGAAATATGTGTCAATTAATGTACCTTTCATAAAATATTTCATCATGAAAAGGGTCCCTTCACACAATAATTTATCGGGAAAACGGACTTTTACGAAATATTTTATCGTAAGAATGGAATCATTACAAAGTATTTTATCGCGAAAACGGACATTTTACGTAAAATTTCCTCGTTAAAACTTACCCTTCTCAAAATATTTTAGCGTGGAAACAAGACTCTTTACAAACTTTATTTTCATCATGAAAGCGAACCCATCTCAAAATATATATCGTGGAAATGGATTGTTCATAAACTATTTTATTGTGAAAACGAAACCTTCACAAGATATTTTATCGTAGAAATGGAATCTTTGCAAAATATTTTATCTTAAAAAAGAATATTTTACAAAATATTTTATCATTAAAAAAGACATTTTGCAAAATATTTTAGCAGTTGATTTTTTAATTTTCTTTCATCTTAAGAAATCTAATTTTTTGTGTTTTCCTACTTAATTCAGTTTTATTTAGTATTGAAATGAGAGAAAAAGACACAAAATAGAAGAAAGATATGTACATTTATTTCATTATGTGATGCATTTAAATTCATTAATTTCATTAATATTAACTTATATTACTTATAAGCTTCATAAAACTTATAAAGTTTATATTACTTATTAAGTTTATCTAACTTATAAAGGTCCCGCAGTGAACTGATCGTTAAGACACGGTTCCCAGCAGATCACCGAAGTCAAGCATCACTGACTACGGTCAGTGTGCGGGTGGGTGACCACTTGGATCAGTCTGCGTAGGGACCGAGGGTGTGCGGTATTGGTCCTCGTTAAACTGTGCTACCGTAAAGTGCTCGACTTCGCGCGCAGGTCATCGGGCTACCGAAGCGGGGGTGCCATCCCCTCCGCAGAGGATCAAAATTGTGATGGCAAGTCTTCGGATCATCCTCCGGGATGTTTCCCAGATCGTCGCCAATAGCCCAATGTGCAGCTCTAGTGCGACGTAAATTAACAACAACAACTTATTAAGTTTATATGACTTTATATTACTTATTAAGTTTTATAACACTTATAAAACTTATATTATTATAATTATAGTGAAAAAAAGGAAATTAGAAAAAAAAATCAAAAACAAGACTATATTTTCAGCAAAGTGACAAAAAAGTAGTGCATATTTTAGATTTACAAACTTACGAACAGATTTTTCATAAAAACAGGACCTTTTACAAAAAAGTTTGGAAAGACACTTAGAATGAATTCCAAACGAGTATTTCAACAAATATTATGAAATCAAAAAGTTTCAATGAGAAAGATAGCCAGCAGGAAAACAGCGTTTTCGAGTCAGAAAAAAGAGCAATTAAGTAAAATCGTCTGAATTTAAGCAAAATATTAAACAATACAGTGTTACTAAAAAGCGTCGGTGAAGGATTCACTCACTATGCTTGTGTTGAACCGATGGTTGTGTGTTCGATTCTGGTAGCCGATTGAACTAACAGCGTGTCTACGCAGCATGGTTCGCGTTAAATCTGTCGTAGAAAGTCCTTTCGTTGGAAGTGGTGATACCGTTCAGGAGCAGTCTTTGTTCCCTGATGGAGGTCATAATTATGAAAATTTCCTTCCATGTCTGTTAAATAATAGAGACCTGAAAATAGGCCTGAAGCATGGCCATGGTTGAGTGGTATTTGGTGGGGTAAAGAATTTAGTTTTATAACCGAAAAAGAAAAGCGGAATTTCAAGAAATGTATTGATTATTATTTGTGGAATTTGAAAATGATATCATTTGAGAATGTTGACGGAGTTAAGGCTGATATCATTAGAAAAGGTATACCGAATTCAAAATTCGTGAAATGACTCGTTATTATTTAGAATTTATGAATTAATGTTTGAAAATATAGTTTGCTCACAAACTATCTACATTAAAATCAAAAGTTCTCAATATACTAAATCTCATCATTTTAAAATCAACTTTTCGTAAAATGTATGATAGTCCTGTTGTTGTAATTAAAATGTTTTAAGTTGTTTACCATCTCATTCACAATTTTTGGAAAACGGAATAAGTAATGAGCAGATCTAAAATTAGATTCGGGGCGTTGAATTTACATTTCAATGAAACCCACCGAGACAAGTTTTGCTTCCATTTAAATTGGATTTCAGAGATCTGTGGTGCCTTGAAATATTCATAAGTCATAAACACAATGAAATATAGAGGAGACAAACTTTGTGAGAACTTTAATCGGCTTGATTATTATTTATTTAATTTTTGTAAAAATAGATGCATTCAATTAAGTGATATAGCTCAGTAAAAAAGAATAATTTATCCTTTATTTATAACTTTTTTTAAAAGGAAATCATTTTAAATGGAAATTTTAGTTCTTTTACTCATTAGTATCGGTAATGCACAAAACTACATAGTTTGAGGACCTACTTACCATAATCAGTAATTATTTTTCTTAATTTGTATACTTATTTAATGTGAATAGCTTTTCCATTATTAATATTTTTATTCAAGCTAATATAATATTTGCAAATCAAGAAAATTTTAAATGATAATGTTTAGTTCTTTTGCACATTAGTGCATGAAAAAAAATCGCCTCGATACGAAAAAAAAGAACTCCTTTATGTTTGCAAATTAAATACATAAACAATTAATCGATACAATTGAATATTAACTGATTTAGTTCAGACTTGTATGTTTAACATCTATGTCAGATATCAGAAAATAAAATACTGAGTCAGCATAAAAGAAATTGCTAAAAGAAAAGAATCATTTTTAATCCTTGTATTCCAGCCTATCTTGATATTGACTTTTGAACAAATTCTAATGGAAGAGCTGTAAAAAATATCTCGATAAGCCGCATTTTTACAAAGGGAGACATTTTTATGCCAAATTGTTTCTTAGATATGTATTTCACTAGCTTTCTTAAAAAAAAAAAATTGCTAGCAGGTTACGTCGCAATACACAAAAGCATTTTACCGTAATAAGTTCTTTTTTTTTACCAAAAGATTTATCTTGTGCAATTTGAAAGTAAAGGATACACTTAATTATCATCCTAACTCAATTTCTATTGTTGATGGCTTTTATTTTGTAGCATCTCAATACATCGCATGAGGAATAAATTTCGTCGTGATTTTTCTATTTTCAGCGTTGTGTGATTAAACTTTTTAATTTACAGCAGGAAGTACGGAAAAAAAACCAGTATAACTAAAATAAAACTAACAGGATTAAGTTTTCTGAATAAATTTTTGAACTGTATAGTACCGCAGTAGGTAAAGGCGTCCTTCACACAGCTGGTATGAAGCTGGGTTTGTGAGTTCGATCCTGACAGCCAACTAAACTGCCGAATTTACGCATCAAGGTGCAATGTTAAATCTGTTTCGGCTGAAAGTTTCCTCATTGGTTGAAGTGTGGAAGATTGGAGAGGAGTACCAGTTAAGGAGCTGTCCACGTCGTCAGACTGAAGACAAAGTTACATGGTATTTCTATCATCGAATTTAAAGATAAAAAGCTCTGAAATGGGTTGATTGGTGATCTTCTCCCACATTTGGGAATCAAATGTCGGTGTACAAATAATTTATGTTATTAAAATTGTTTCTGGTGCAATTTACAAATCGTTTATTGTTATCGATACCTTTACCGTGTAAAAAAACACAATTCCTTAAGCCCTGCGTGAATAATTTATTTCTAGACAAAACGATTTTGTCACAAAAATGAAGTTAAGCCCAACGGAAATTTATATCTTCATGAACAGTGTTATTGATAGAACTAACCGCAACACAAGAGCTTAAAATAACTTTTATTACATAAGCAGCTCGTGTTACAAGATTCTGAAGCTTTTAACTGTTTACCTTTTAAGCTATTGATCATGAATATATTTACATATAATTAATCTTCTTCGGGCAGCTGAACTGCAAAAATTTATTCTTCGTTATTTTCTGCATGGCTTAAACTCCGGAGATATTCTAAATTTAAGAAGATTTTTCATGAAAGAGGGTATTGAATGCAAGATTGTGTTAGTCGACCGATAAATGAGTGTTTTAAGTAGAAAGTAATAGGCAACTCATGAAACTTTAATTCATGGAGATAGTTTATTCCTGAACAATCCAGGTAGGTGGTTGGAAAGTAAATAAAGAAAATTTGATCCGTTTCGGGGGGTCGTAAAGAAATTGCTATACAATTATTGTCGTCAATAGATTCTTAATTGGGTTACTACTATACTATTGCAGGTACCTAATATAGGTTCTCAGTTAATACGTTTGTTATAGTCTACTGAAACGGAATAGTACCTAAACTTATTTAAAAAATCTTGTTCTAATAATAATTTACAACAGAAGATGGAAATTTTATGGTAGTGTTATAATCATATTCACTCACTCAAGTTTAAAATAACAATAAAAAAATACTAAAAGATAAAACAGACACATTAACCCCGTTTTGAACTTTGTTTCAATATAGTCTAGAACAGACTGCAGTTTTCATTTCATAACTTCACCATCTTTCATATTTTCAGTATTTTCTCTCTTGAAATCACATAAAAATGCTACTGTGGCAGGCCTGTCCCAGAATTCCATGTGATTCAATTGTCCGAAATTTGTTTCTGGTTTGAGGTGTGACTCATACATAGGTTGAAGACTGTTTTGAGCATGAAACTTTTAGTACTTCTTTTCACACCGATTTTAAAGCTACCGGAAAGCATTTCATTGCAACTAAAATGAAACTGTTTCTTTGCATCTTCTGCAACAACTGCAACAACTGCAATGATTGTGAAAAACGCAGAGGAATCGCAAAACGCATTCGCAGAAGAATAGGAACAAATTTTTGATATCGCTGCCTAAAAGTGTGTTTTTCACAACTGCAATCAATGCTCGTGAAAAACACACTTGTGCGCAACGATATCAAAATGTTGTTCCGATTCTTCTGCGAAAGCGTCTACCTCAGTTATGAAAGTGGAAATTTCTTTTCTGTGACAATACCATAAAAAAAACTGCTTCTGAAAAGGATAATTAATGAAAAAATTTTGCAAATTCATTAAGAAATGCGTAGTAAATTACCATTCTATTAATGTCCATAATACTTAATTTGATTTGGTAAAGGTAATAGGTACTATAACTGAAAGGGAAAAAAACTATTTATTAAGTAGTGAAATTAATAGAGGAACCTAAATTTGTTTTAGAGAAAAGTAAGAAATTACTCTACTATTATTGAAATTATTGAAGTCAATAATGCTTAATTTATTTTGGTAACTTATTAAAATAAAACTATAAGCTAAAAGCAAAATTAATAGTGAAATGGTACTAATTCGCTCAGGAGAAACATAAGAAATCGTCTAACTATTCTTGATGCGAGTGGTGCCTTATTAATTTTGGTAATAGATACTTTTGCTATTGTGAAAATTGGTGCAAGTTTAATTAATATCAAATAAAGTAGTGTAGGCAAAATTAGTATATTCAGTACCTATTAAAACTGTAGCAATACTGAGGAAAGAGGTATTTTACGCGCCTTCGGACGGTATAAATACCAAAGAAAATCCAGCAATAGCATCATTTCAAAAGATACAGTTCATCATAATATTGATGGTTTGAGCTAGTAAAAGATTGTTTTGCATAATCTAATAACGTAAAGTCACCGACAAAGACAAAATAATCAAACAAATAAAAAAATTATTTTTGCTTATTAAATATATTGGTTTATGTCTTTCAGTATTGTGCGTGATTTCAAAATTGTTCAGTACTGATATATTGAAAGTTTAATCGTACGAAGAATGGTTTTTCAGTTAGTATGTAACAAAAACAAACAAATTTTTTGAACCTATTTTGATAAAATTAATTAAGCAGAGAGAGGATTAAAAATGTCAACTATATTTCTATCTTATATATCAGGCTTAAAATACATTTTTTTATTGCCAACTTTACCGGGATAGGCTTTTCCTACTAACTTTATTAAACAAACCTTTTTGTTACTTTCGATAGATCCTACATCAAGACAGCGTTGATTGAAATTGTCAAAAAGATTTGCAACTTCATACTACAAACAAACTAGATTAAACAACAAAATGATGCAATCTGTCTACATTCGAACTCTGGAACTCTTTTGATGACGAAATTACTCAGTCCAACGCTTAGATTCGAGAACAAAATCTAAATTTACTTTTATTCCCAGAATTATTCATTTTTTTCCTTATTATTTATTTTTATAGCTTTTTATTTCTATCTACTAATTTTTTTTTCTATGACTATATCTGTGAAATGATTATTTTCTTAAATTTCTTTTAACACTTGCTTATTAACCATTTCCCTAATTTTTTACTGTTTTTATTTTTAATTTTTAAATTTTTACTGTTAGTTTTATTATTTTTGTTTTAATTTGTATTGTTGGTTTTAATTTTTTGCTTTAATTTTTATTGTTAGTTTTTATTTTTTTGTTTTAATTTTTAGCGTTAGTTTTAATTTATTTGTTTTAATTTTTATTTTTAGTTTTAAAGTTCTTTAACAGTGCTTCTTTGATTGGTTTAAAAGAATATTTGGTTAGGAGGTACGTTATGTTCCTTGGACCAAGCTTGCAAAGTTTCTCCCTCTCTCTCTCTCTTGAATGAAATTAAAAGCATCATGAATGAAAACAATTAAATTAAAATTATGACCTAACACAAATAAGAAAAATAAATCTTGCAGCAAATAATAATAAAAACGTTAGATTTTGAATAACCTTTGAGTTAATTACATATTTATATTATATTATTTACTAATTACATATCTTTGACAGAACTTGTTAGTTTAATGGCACGAGATCCAAAAGCGGTTATATTGCGCTTAAAAAAAGAAAAGCTTTTCAGTGACAGACAATTTTGTTGTTGAGATTAATGAGGGGGTTGATTGAGATTAAGACTCCACAATTTCTAGACAAATGATTAGATGGTGAAAATATGGTCATCAGTGTGCAATGGTTGCTGTTATTTTCCATACCAGCTGGTATCCCTTTATTTTGATACTGGACCTCTATCGAGAACAGAACCCTTGTTCTTCAAAATAAATCAAAAAGTTATTATAAACGAAATAAATAAGAAATACTATGGTACCTCAGGTTAAAAGAACACGTGCTATTATGAAACAAAAATCTGGTCGGTTTCTAATTGAGGTAAACGATTTTTTATGTTATAAAATATAAACCATTAAATAAAAGACTCAAAATAAATAATCACATATGAATCTAGCCATATAAATTCCATATTTAAGCTTATACATAAAATAAATTTGGAAGAGGTGAAATATCGAGCGAAATATACACCAGATCGAAATAGATGCATTAAATATATTTTTTAGAAATTATCCATTGATATCAAATTCAATCTTCTACCCCTTCCCCATGGGGGCTTTGGAATCTTAAATATGAACAATCATTTTTCATTGCAGATTCAAATTCTCCATTAAAAATAATCCTATTTGACTTTAGGTTTATGAAGTTTGCTTCACAAATGGTGCTGTAATCGAGAAAATTGAATTAGGGTACAAACTATTTTTTAAAAAAATTGAAATAGATTTATTTTTATGTTCTAATGGGTCTCGAAATTCATGCTTTTAAAGTTTTTTTTTCGAAAAAAAAATGCTGAAATATTTTTTTTATCTGCATTAAAAATAGGGGTTCATATTTAAGATTTTTGAATGCCCTCCCACCGAGTTTGGCATTATTGGAAGATGGAGTTTGTTATCATTAAATAGCTTTTAAAAAGTATCGAATGTATCTATTTTTTTTCTTTTTCGAACCGTGGATAATTCTCGAATACATGATCATTTCCAAAATTTTCTTACACGTTGTATATTTTAAATTAGGAATTCATGGAACAATAAATTATTGAAATAAACAATTTAGTGTACAATTAATTTGAGTGCAAATAAGGGGGAAAAAAAAAAGAAGACATTAATGAAAATCTCCCTTCTATGAAATATAACATCTAATAGTTAATGGATAGACGGGATGACGTAATTGTGTCTAATATAAATGTCAGGCATAATGATGATGATATTATTGATCATGTTTTCTGGATGAAGTTAGCAGTAAAGAAGACTTGTTTAGCATCAGATTATTCAATATGCTTTCATTTGATAAAGACCACGCTAATCTACCCTCACATTGCTGTTTCGTAGATTATTTAATTATAAACTCTTTATGCAGTTTTTAATTAAAAAATTAAACAGTTTTAAATCAAAATTATTAATATTTCTATTTATAAAAGCTTTAAGAAGTAATTTATTACATTAACCATCGATGTGGGGTAATTTTAAATATCTTATATTGTTTTGAAAAACGTTATGACTATGCAAACACAGAACAAATTTTTTAGTGTATCTTATACCAAAAGTTGTTTCAAGTACTTAACACAAAAAATACTGTTAAGAATTACCAGGAATGTTCCTTTACACCCACTGGGAAAACTGTGGTGTGATATCTTTCTGAATATGATTTTGAACAACACAATATGTGAAGGAACACTTTTATTTCGGATTAACCCTTTACCTAGCGTTTATATATGATTTATATGAGTGTGTAATTCAAATCTAAACACTAAAATTTGAATGATCTTACACCTAAATCTCGCGCTTTCCCACCATACGAGAATTATTTTCTCTTTTGTTAGGGGTTTTAAATATCCAGTAGAATATCGCGGGTCTCTTGTTTAAAATCTGTGATGAGCTGGCGAAAGTTTGTTTTTATTTTCAAAGCTGATATTTATCAACAGAAACAAAAACTCGACATTAACTATATATGCTAGTTTTTAGTTGCGTGATAAAGGTTTAGTTGTGTGTTATTTTAAGTTTTGAATCTTTGAGAACTAAAAGAACTGTTTCTTTAATACATAATTTCTATTCGTTTCTGTTCTGTTTGTTAAGCCTAGTTCGAATTCATCGTAAGATTCTTTCTGTTCTACGCGTATATTCATTTCGCATACTAAATTTATTTTAAGAATTAATGGATTAAATATATACATTCTAGATTAATGATTCTTACTTAATATCGTTGAGACACAGTGTAGGTTTGTTTTACAAACTAATTTTAATTAAAAAATGACTTGCGTATGTGTCCTAAACTAACTGTTCTTACTTTATTTATAAAGAAAAAATAAATGTATTACTCTTTATGTTTTTAATATTTAATTGCTATAACAAATTTAAGTGTTAATGGAGTGATTGAGTGTTAAGAATACTAAAAATGGAGGTAACTTGACACGAAAGTAGTGTAGTTATCCGACATACATAGCTTTTTGATCTGGTGTTCCTTTAATCTTTCGATGTAATTCCATCAAGTGCAAGTCCTTGCTTACTCCAAGATAGCTCGCAATTATATTTGAGAGCTATCTTGGAATCTTCAAATATTTTATTTTTGAAAGAATTTATGAAATGACCAGGGTCTTCGTTTTCGTTTCGTGTCTTAGAAACAAATTTATTTGTTAATTAATTTAGATTTTAATTTTGTATGATTTATGCAGTTTTCTACAAAGAACGTATTTGTGTTGACATTTAAGAAATTTTTTTATCATTTGATATTTTCCTTCCTGGTGTACTTTTTGATAGATTTTGACAATTATAAGAGCAGAAGTTAATTTTTATTTACATCCTATTTTTTTAAATACACTGCTCTTGAGTTTTCTCATTGATAAGAAGTATTATTTTTAAATAAATCCTAAACTAATAAATAAATTTCTACCTGATTTCAAAAGATTAATCTTATTTGACTTTATTTAAAGTCATTGTATAAAAATAGAACTTAACAAATGTTATATTGCTCTATTGCTAGAAATAAAAATGGTATTCTACAATTGCTACTTTAATTTTTTTCCCCTTACGAATCGAGAGTCGTACGTTTGATATTGGAATCTATAATGTAAATGGAATGCGGAGAAGGTATCAAAAATTTACATACAACGAAAAAGTAGTTGCCTTAGTAAAGCGAACTAAATTACTTACACACAAAAGAACAAATTGAACTTTCTTCAAAGAACTCTTTTTTTTTCAAAGTCTCAGTTACAGATAAACAATCAAATTCTTTGGAATAAATTTTTTCGAAGACAATAAAGGGAAAAAAAAAAGAAATGTAAATCAATATCGAAACTAGTTAAGGAAATGGAAAAGACACTTCAAATAAATGTTTCAGGTTTTCATGCAAATCATCTAAATAGGACTATAAAATAAATGGATTGTTACTGGTTTATATAGCAATACAGTAAACTTATTGTAAGAACGAATGATAAATACAAAATAAAGCGAAATGTTACTTGAAACGGAATTAATTTCTATATAGTATTATCTCTATTCTTTTGCTCGTCGTGCTATTACTTTTAAAGCATTTTAATAGCTGTTATTTTGATTATATTTATGTATTTCCTGAATGCCTGTTCTTCGTATTGGGTGGAAAAAAATCGATAAATCAGTTCATTGTTTGAAAAATGGTTAAATAACAATTTATTTAATTGTTATTTTGCCATTTTCAAACGAAAGAGTCAAATAACCGTAAATAAGATGGTATTCAAACTGTTAATTGTGAGAAATAAAAAACATTTATTAACTTCTTTCACATAATACGGTTAAACAACCTGAATTTTATAACACCAACTTAACCCACCTAATGAAGTAACTCCATGCGGCCGGGTACATATTATAGACGAGAGGACTTATCAGTCAGTTTCATGGCCGACAGAATGGAGGTTCGAGCACCAGCGTTGACACCACAATAAAGCATTCATTTCCTTCAACACATGAAGAGTTTTCAAAGTTCTGCAGTCCCAATTTGTGACCACTCACTATTAGAACACGATACTTTTATTCACGCATAGATGGCAGCACTGTAAAGCTTCTTGACTGGAAGAAGTCTAGTATTTCCTATCTCTTACGACAGGTGAAACAATCAGATAAACTGATTAAACCACATTCCACGGTTGTTTTGAAAAAAATAGAACTCAACCACAGCATAACTGTAATGCTCATTACCTATTGAAAAAACTGGATCCAATGTCCAATTAAATTTCTTTTTTTCATGGTTTTGAAACCATGTTAGTAATAAATGGTTAAAAAACCTTCTAGTTTTGTATTATGGTTTTTTAATCATACTAGTTATAAACGGTTTCAAAACCTTGAAGGTAAAAAATGCTTTTTATCGTAAACTGTGCTTTTAATTGGAGGGACACGCTGCTGCCGGTAATTTTACGGTAATTTTAGAATTAAAATTCTAACAGTATACTGAACATTACTACAAAATCATGCACAAAGCTCAAAAGGACATAATTGTATAGCCAATTTCTACCGTTATCTTAGAGGAATAAGTGCTTTTCCCCTTTAACTTTGCTTAGTAAATAACTTATTTTTTTTTCTTTCAATTAATACACATTATCAAAATTAATCAAGCACTGGCGTCAATAATAAGATAGTGATTTTTCACTGCTCCTCAAAACGAATAAATATCTTTTCTCCATTAACTTTGCTCTTTAGTACACAGTTTATTACTTTTTTTTTCAATTAATACATATCAACAACATCAATTACGCATCATTGGCGTCATTAATAGTAAGGTAATTTCTTACGGTTCTATAAACGAATAATTATCCTAACTCTATTAATTTTAGTTTTCAGTATATAGCTTATTTTATTACTTCAATATGTATCGAGTACCTGAATTAATTAAGCGACAGTGGGACGATTTTGTGCTATCTTCCTACATAAATGAATACCACTTTTACATTACTTTTGCCTTTCAATACAATTATTTTTTCAATACCAAATATCGTTCATTTTAGATTATTTACTTTTGTAGAAAACCGTTTTAAGAAAATTAATCAAAGCAAAATAGACACGTAGTGTTAAATAACTTTAATATTAATAATTTGTGGACTTAGTTGTACATGCTACCACGTTAACGTTGATCATTCAATTTACCCGGTATAGCCAATAATAAGTAACTAAATACTATTAAAGTACGAGCAACAAACTCTTTTTTTATCAAATAAAGCTATAAGCTAGCAGACTTTCCCGATGTTATCACTAAAATATTTTAATCGTCTGTAGTTTAATTCTTTAACTTAAATCAATGGCGATTTCTAAGCCGATGAAAAAATTCAAATTTTTCAAACGTCTCTCAGGAATGATCAAACTGAAATTTTTAAGATCGGGGACCAAAATTACTCCTTTTAACCACTGCCTGAATTTCCGGACGCTAACGGATTTATAAGAGAGACATACGGATAAATGCTTCATTTTATATCATTGATTTTTCATCTTAAACTTTAATATTGCTTTTTCAAATTTCGGAGCAAATACAGTGCTAGCTAAAAAAAATTTAAAAAAGTTTAAAAATTTCAACTAACATGTAAGAGCTTTTTTGTTGTTTCCTCGTAATGTAGTATTATCTATATTATATAAAACGCTAATACGTACGTATGTATGTATGTATGTATCAATAAAACCGATGATATTTCTTTTCTCGCGCTGGCAACAGTTTTCATTTTTAATTGATTGGATTCGGCGCGCAACAGCACGTAGTGAGCAACCAGATAACAATAACCAGAGTGAGCATCATCAGGTTGTTCAATTCAGATTCATGCACTAAAAACATGACAATATTTAATTTAAACTCAATTAGGAATTAATTAATTAATTGAAGTGAGAATGCTTTAAAAGGCCGCTGTTGAATTGATATTTTTCAACTGGCAGCTACCTAAACGTCTAAAAAACGTTTAAGTGTTTGTATTGAATGCATTGAATTTTTTTTTATATTTCGCGTTTATTTATGCATTGAATTTTCACGCTTTAAAATGCAGAATATTAGTGAAGCAATATTTGATAATTTATTTTGCTAATATGTTTCTTATTTAGCTAATGTTTTGATTTTTTCACCGTGTACAATCTAAATAGCTAATATACTTTTTTAAAAGCCAATAAGAACATTGGTAGAATTCTTCTACATAAGTACAATACTATGTCTTTGATGATAAAATACTACGTCTTTGATGATAATATATTATGTCTTTGTGCTAGAACATTGTGTTCATTGGCGAGCGAGCGCAGCGAGCCATGGTTCACGGCGTGAACCACATAGGATTGCGTAGCAATTCTCGGGGGTTGGCGAGCGTCAGCGAGCAGGGGGCGGAGCCTCCTAGTTTTATTTTATTTTTTGTATTTAAAACCTTATTTTTTGCGTGACAGCTATAAATATAGATGGTAGTTGCTATCAATTGATCACTTAAACTAAATGATTCTTAAAATCGTAAAAAGTGGCAAATTAGGAGAATGTTTGCGCCAAGGTCATACGTATTTACACTATTCTTGAATTGTACTTTTGCTTCCGAAAACGCTAATTTTGACTAATTTGAGCTAAGTCATCAGATGACAACTACAGATTGTTTACTATCGAGCAGGATAATATGTTGTTGTCGTGTTGCACGCTGCAGAATATTCCATAGAAACAGAAATTTATTGTTACCAAAGGCATTAATGTTTAGGTGAAGTAATAAAGATTGTAATATTTTCAAAAGATTTCCATAAATATGTCACTTATACTGAATAATTTTAAAATATTTTATTTATCTTCGTTTCTGTTGTATCAAGCCTAATTCGTATTTGTTTTAATGTTCCTGTTTGTAATGTGCGCAGTATTGATAAGATAATTTCAGGACTTGTTGAGTGCATGCATTATAAATCAATACTTCGTCCTACAAATTGCATCATGAAAATAACTTGACATTCATATGAACTATATCATCATGTTTTGTTGTCACTAGTTTTGGTATTATGAAACACGAAATTTAGTACATTTTCGATCGAGAACCGTTGTAGCCCAGTGGTTAGAGAATCCGGTCCAGAAAGATCGGGATTTGATCATAGACTCCAATAAGATTCACCGAGGACATGCGATTTGCGTACTCGTTAAATCTGTGCAATTGAAAGTCCCGTGGTCGGTCGCTGAGCAGTGCCAAGGGTAGAGGAATTTGGAAAAAATCTCCTTCTCATTAAGATCTACGTCAAAATTATGGAAGCGACCTAGCGAATGGGTGGAGCTGTGATCTATTCGAGAGGCTCTTAACTAAGTAGTACTTTCACCTTTGCGGTGCTCTCTTATCAAACGAAAGGCAACTTCCTGACTTCCCTTGCAGAGGTCAATGGCTGACATGCTTGTCTTGTCCAAGTGTCATAGGAAACATCACAAGCACTGCAAACGTTTACGCCAAAATAAGTGAAATAAACGTTTGCAGCGATAATGCATCCTTGGTAAAGTATTACACCATTTTTGGTGCTAAGATACAATAATTTTTTTACAATGTAAGCTTATTTATTTGTACGTTACAATGATGAAATGTTAAGCCAACATAAGTGCCATTGTTGATTGCAAAAAGGAATAGTTAGGGAAAGAAAGAGGTGAAAAAAGAGAGGGCGAAAATTTGAGGCTCTTAAATATTAATTTTACTTTTGCGTTCTTTAGCATACCTTGAAAATTTTTAAGTAAATCGAAACATTTTTGAGCACAATTATGAAATTTGTTTATTCAAGAATAATTCCATGCAAAAAAAGAATATTTAGTTATAATTTATTATTTTTTAACATATTTTTAATGGTCGAAAATTTTTGAATCGTATAGATAACTTTTACATGATTTTAAAGAATGTAATATTAAATGACAAAATACAAAATTTAAGCGAAATCAGAAATAAATCAAATTATAAACATATAACTTTTTTAAAATTCGATTAGTTTCAGAAGTTTTTCGACATATTTCGAAATACACAAAAAATAAAATTAACATGCACACTTTTGACTTCCTGATTAAACTATTATTACAAAATTCTCCTGATTGCTACTCTCCCCCCTATTTTGAGGGACAGAAACCTAAATTAGTCTGAAAAAAATTATGTCAGTACAGAGAAAATACTTTTTGTGCCTGTTTAGACATTTAAAATGTCGCCTGTACCAATTTGACTGTGTCCTACTTCTGAGTCCACCATAAAGATTGTCTCCTATAATAACGTGAAAAGCCGAAAAGTTATTTTAAGTCGAGTACCATTACTTATTTTGGGCACTGTACAGTGTTCATCTTTTTTTATATATATATATATATATATATATATATATATATATATATATATATATATATATATATATATATATATATATATATATATATATATATATATATATATATATATATATATATATATATATATATATATGAGTTTTGATTTGTTAGTTACACCAAGGTAACTAACAAATCAAAACTCAGAATAACAAATCACTTCAGCAGTGCAGTAAGAACGACACTTTAAAACCCTCTTGTTACACTCAATTTGCGCTTTTGTTTTCATCTTTTGTTTTCCTATTTTGTAATCTGGCAATCTTTCTGCGAAAACATTTTTAAATCATTCTTGAAAAATATCCGTCCATGTAAGTTGTTATGATTTTGCTACTCGCTTTATAGTCCCCCCTTTTTAATGTTTTTTCTTTTTATTTTATTTTATTATCTGTTTTTACATGTTATTTTTACTTTTTATGATCTATTTTTTTGTAGTTATTTTATAAAAAAATTTTGAGTGCTCCTCACACTATTGTATTAATATATTTTGCTTTGGCTTTATCGATACAATATCAGAAAGCACTCTGTTTTGCGGATATAATCGTGTGGGCTGAAGAAAAGATTATATCTTTTTTTTCCGGTTTTTTAATTAACATTTCATTTTTTTTTTTTTAAATAAAATGTTGTTTGTTATTTTTTTACTTATTACTTCCCACCCCCTTTCTTTCATATGTCTATAATTTTTCTTTGTTTTATTCTTCATTTTGATATATATATATATATATATATATATATATATATATATATATATATATATATATATATATATATATATATATATATATATATATATATATATATATATATATATATATATCCTTCAATTATGATTCAGTCATATTTCGATAGCAGTTTTGTTTTTCTCTCTAATTTATATATGAAAGCGTTTCCTAATGTGTATATTTATTTACTTATTTCTCTTGAGAAGAAATAAGTTAATTAGGAAGCACTCTGTATATTTATGTCTTATTATTTATTATGGATTGTTTTTGTGGTCTTTATACAACAAAAAATTTAGATCCTATACTTGAGTAAATGATAGTTATCTTATTAAAATACTTTATTATTAATATCATTAGTTTGGTAACTAATGTGTGTTTATTAGTATAATTTTCATCGGGAAACTATTACTTTTAAAATACAAACATTTCATCAATTGTAAGTGCATACTAATTTCTTACCTTAAATATTGTTATGTTGCTTGGACAAAATCTTTATATCTCCTAAATAAATGCATAGTAATTAAAAAAAAAAGAAGCAAAGCTTACTCTCTAAAAGCAAATATTTTTGAAATAAAACTATGCATAAAATAAGAGTATTAACATCTTCCATATGTTGAATTCTCAAGAGTTTTCATTGTTCTCTACATTATTATACCATTTTCCAAAACAGAATTACATTGTGGTTATATTGCGAAAATAGAAGCAAACATTTGTTTTATGCATGTATGAAAACATTTAAAATAGTTTTATAACTTTACTATCTTAAAAAAACAACGGACCACTAAATCCGATTTTTATATTTTGTTTTACGGTGAATATACATAATTTATTTCTTAACTTTTTTTAAACTCAGAATAGAATAAGACAGTTACATTTACAAGATTTGTGGTTTGAGTTTTAGTGGTAGAAGTTCGTAATCTTTTTATGTAAGGCAGTAAAAAAAATATTTGCAGAAGAAAAAACTAAAATTCATACAAAAAATTTGCTACTTCAATGCTGTGATGATAATTTTTTAGAGATTCATTTCATATTTCAGTTATTGCAAATAGAATTGATTTTTTTAAAATTATACTTACAAACCCTAATTGTTTAAAAAAATACTAGATACTAAAGATCTAGAAGATGTGAAATATTTATATTTTTTAATAAAATTTAATTTTGCCTTGCGTTATAATAAGTATAAACCACAAAAAATTACAGTAAAAGCAAATATTGGTGCAGCGTTCATTCGCCGTAAACCATTTGTCGCAGCGACAATTCATAGTGAACCATTCGTCGCAGCAACAATTCGTCGTGAATCATTAGTCGCAGCGTGAATTTGTCGTGAGCCATTCGCCGCAGCGACATATCGTAGTAAGCACAATTTCTTGCGGTTTAGATGGAGTATAGTGCCCCCCCCCCCAAAAAAAAAAACGGTTCACCCTTAATAACTTTTGATCTAATGAACAGATCTTTACATTCTAAGACTTATTCTAGATGGTTTGAAGGGGTAAATATTCTTATTAATTGGTGCAGACGATATTTTAAGTTACGAATTCAACGGATTCGGTTTTTGAACTCCAAAATATGGGGATATCCGCAATATGATCCCCTTAATTACGTCAGAAGGGCGGTTCTGAGTTTGGACCCCTTAATATTAATTTTACTTACTGCCTGTTTCGCTATTTCTCGAAAACTTTTTTACCGAATTGAAACATTTTTCCCGCAATTATAAAATTCGTTTATCCAAAGGTAATTGAATGCAAAAAAATAAATTATAGTATATGTTTATTATTTTTTACAGCTTTATTTAATAATAGTCGTGATTTTTTGAATTGTAAAGTATGCAATTTTTTTGCATCATATTGAAGTAGGTAATTTTACATGGCACACTATTTAATTTGAGCGAATTCGGTTGAATAGTTCCTGAAAAATAGAATTTCATGAGTGTGTGCAAAAATGCTTCAATTCGCTTAAAGAGTTCTCGAGATATGGCGAATTACGCAAAAATTAAAATTAACATTAAGCGTTGAAATTCTGGACTGCTCTCCTGGTCAAACTATGGGAACCCGATTTCCCAGATTGCGGCTATCCGACACCTTTTAATATCGCCATGTAACCAGACATATTTTGGGAATCAGACACCTGAATCCGTCGAAAAAAAGTGTATGCTTATTCAGAGAAAGTATGTTTTTGACTGTGATTTCGTAACTTAAAATATCGCCATGTAACTTAAATATATGATAGTCCAAAATCCAAGGCAGTCAGCTATGTTAATTTATGCATGACTGGTTTCATAAATTCATATATCATGTGCACTCATTAATTGTCCTATTTGAAGTCACCCCCTTGAGATTGAGTCTTTGGGTATGAAGATCCGATCAAAAGGTATTCAGGGTAGTCCGTTTTTCTATTTTGCCCACTGTGAATTTATTTACGAGACAAAACTCTTGCATTGCCTTCAAAAGATAACTTAATATTTAATTTTTGGCCATTTAAATATTACGAAAACGCTTCAGGGGGAGTTTTACTTATTAGGTGATGGAGGGGAAAGATCAATGCTTGCGTAAGAAATTAAAATCTCTTTATTTGATTCTTTTATTGTAAAAAAGGTTTTTGTGCCGCCTAGCATAATAAATTCTTGAGAACACTGGTACACTGGTGGTAAATGTTTTTAAATTATCATTTATCTGAGTAAGGCAAAACATTTATTTTCGTCGTAGCATATTTGTCGGAGGAAGTTGTATGCAGGAATCCTACATTTATGATTCTTGCTTATGATTTAGATCAGGAGTTTCCAACTTACATGAGGCCGGGGGCCATAAATAAAAACACAAATCAAATTGCAGGCCGCAACTTTATCAAAATTTTATGTAGGACTCTTTTATGCTTGAAGGAACGTTAAATATTACTGTCAGATTTTTACCAAGTTGTACTAAACAAAAGTATTGAATTACAAATTAAAATAAGAAGTTTATTTAAAAAAAATATTTAATTGTAATTAATAATATTATTAAAAATATTAAATAAATAATAAAAATTCGGGCTACAATAACTTTAATGTGCACCTATGTATTAAACAATTAATGTGCAACCTGGGAAATAAATATTTTTGCACCGTTGGTATGTTAAATTTCACAGAAACGAAGAAATTAGGTTTCTATTAACGAGAAAAGTGGAGTTTTTACCATATAGTTTTTTTTTACGAAAATTAACAGCAAAAAAATTACAACTAATATATTTTAGTATTTTAGTTGGCGGGCCACAAAAAAAAGGCTTCGCGGGCCGCCAGTTGGAAACCCCTGATTTAGATTGCATCGTAAAAGTAACTTTACTGATTCTTATGTTTATCATATTTCACAATAATTACAAATTTTAGTGTTACTACACGTATTTTACTATAATTATAAATTTTAGCGTTACTACACTTATTTTACTGTAATTATAAATTTCATTTTTACTACATGTAATTTACTGTAATTATAAATTTCAGTGTTACTACGCATATTTTACAGTCATTATAAATTTTAGTGTTACTACACGTATTTCACTGTGATTATAAATTTTAGTGTTACTCTACGTAATTTACTGTAATTATAAATTTTAGCTTTGCAATACGTATTTTATAGTTACTATAAATTTTAGAGTTACTGGATGACAAACATGGTGGCAGCTACTTTACATCAAGTAGCATTTCGCTTACCAGGTACCATCATTGGTTTGTGTGTAGTGGAACACACCAAAAATGGTGACAACCACTTTACACCAGTCTGGTGTAAAGTGGTTGCCACCATTTTTGGATACGAAAATTTTTTACAGGGCCACAAATTATAAAAAATATATACAAAACTTATTTTAAATTATATATTTAAAAATTTAAAAAAACTCAATTGCTAAAGCAAGGATTTATAAAAACTAAAACTTTAGAAATTTAAAAATGGCATGTTCCATCTAATAATTTTTATAATTATATTTGCGTGCATGTAAATATTCAATAATATTCTAGATATTTATTGAACGTAAAAACACTTGCAAACATAAATAACAATATCAATAAATAAGAGAAATGAAAACGGTAGAACATTTAATAACGATATGTTATGTAGAATATGTATCTTTTTTTTAAAAAAAGAAAACTGCTCTTTTGTATATGTTACTGTAAGCAGATTTCAATTCCACTTTAAATTATATTATTTACAGCCTTAATTATTAAATCAAATAATGAAAAATCAGGTTCGTTTTTTTTACCAATTTCTTTTAATAGAAAATATTCTAATACATATATTTTATTTTGATTACCTTTTGATCTTTTTCTATATAAAAAGAATTAAGATATAAAGAAAAATATTATTGCATCATTATTAAAAGATAAATTGAAAGTACATGTCACATACATAAGATCACCAAGAATTGATTAAAGACAAATCATCGAATCTTGATAAAATAGAATATTATAATAGCTTCGTCAATATGAAAAAGATAAAGAATAATATTATTCTTTCTTATGGAGTAAGTCTTCACAAATAATGACATCTTCTGCCAACTTAATTTAATACCTCATTATTTGTTTCGAAATTTATTTCTTAAGACCAGTGATTAGAACAATTCTTAAAATTCTAAGGATTTGACGATGGAGATGGAAAATTTTGTTTCGGAGATTAAAATCATTGTTAGAAAAAGATTTCAAGATTATTTTTTCGTAAAACGAATCTTGTATTTGACTATTTACATTAAAGCTGTTAATGAAACGAAGGTCTTTGATATTCAAAATCTAGGATTCGATTACACTAGTTCTAGTTTTGAAAAAAATAGTCAGGTTCTGAGATTCGATTTGTAGTGTTCTAGTTTCGATAATTAATCTGGTTCTATGATCCAGTTAATGTAGTTCTAGTTTTGACAATTAATTTTGTGACAGTATTCGATTAATATAGTTTTGATAATTAATCAAGTTCTAGAAATCTATTAATATAGTTCTAGTTTTGAGATCTGGTTCAAGGTTCCAATTAATAGAGTTGAGTTATAATTTCGAGAAGTAATCTAGTTCTTGATTCTAAATTTTTCAAATTTAGTGAACATTATTCTAGTAGATTAAATGAAAGTGATTTTCAAAAAAACGCTCAAAAATTTCTTGAGGTTCACTGAGAAACGGTATAAAATTAGTTTTTGTTTAGTATTATGTAGAATCTAAAGAATATCAAATATGTATACAGAATAAGTGGTAACACCTTTACTACATGTTTTTAGAATCTTTGGTAAAATTGGAGTCAAAAATTTATGCACATTTAGGGTTTCAAATTAATATTTAAGCCAGAAATAAACGAAAATGCTTTTCAAATTTATCAAATCACTACTCAGGAAAGAGGGATGGTTAACAAAAAAACTTCTTTAATTGCCGATGAAAACAGGGAAGAGTTGAATTGCTACAATTACAATCACTAAGTTTTACTAGGCATTCCACTACTAGTGACTTCAATAGTGTTGGATTCTGAAAATATTTTTTATCTTTTCGTTGCTTAAATGACTTTTTACGACCTTTAATTTCAGTATTTTTTTCTGCCTGTTATTTTTGGTTAAAGTTTTAAAAATTGTCAGAACTCGTATTTTTCTTTTGTACATATTATTGTAAATAATAGCATAAATTTTAATTTTACTGGGTAATATTTACAAATCTTAATTGTTAAAACGAAATAGAATAATGAAAATTAAAACACTCGAAAAATTAGTACAGTGCAATAGATAAAGTTCATCTCTTTTTCTAAAAAAAATAATAATTTCTCTTGAAAACATATTATTTAAAAACCTTGACTAATAAAATTAATAATGAAAACTTAACGCATATAATTTTAAAATTTTTTTTATCGAAAATATTTTTCACGTATTTTTTATTATTTTTATTTTGACTATCTTTTTTTAATTTCCTATACGATACAAAGAAAAAAATAGAAATTCTATCGGTACGTTAAAAAAATAATCAAACGTTATTACTTTCAAAATGATTAAAACATGAGTAAAAACAAGTATTCGAATCTTAATAAAATGAAAGATAATACAATAACTTCGATGTTAATGCGAAAATGATGAAGAGAAAATATTATTCCATCTTAAGAAGTTAATTTACACAAGTAATAACATCCCCTTGCAACTTAACTTAATATGTCATTATTTGTTTTGGTATTTATTAGGCCATTTATTAAGAGACGTAATTAGAATCATTTTTGGAACTCAGGAGATTCGATGTAGAGATATTAAGAGGATAAATTTGTTATAAAGGATACTAGAAACGAGACACGAAGATTAAATTCGCTGTTTGAATAAGATATTTGAAAGGACACTGTAAAATAAATGTTACTTTTAATTCTGGAATAGCTGTGAGCAGGTAATTAAAACGGAAATGTATGATATTCGATGACAAAGACTACACGTATGGTGAAAAAATTCTGGCAAAATTACCATACTAGTATGATAAAGATACTTAATGGTAAAAGAAACCATAATTTTGCCGATTAAACCAAAATATACGGCGATTAAGCCAAAATAAACGGTATTTAAGCCTAAACTATTCGTTTAGTAATTTACCGTTCGCTATGGTAATGGTTTACCGAATATATTGATTTTTGTTTCATTTTATAACCGTCGTTGAACAGCCGACCCAATTTTGGGTTTATGACTACTAATGTTCAGCTCCGTAACCTTGTCATTTTGAACTCAATCCAGAAGACAAGGGAACTCGTAGATCAAGTAGTGGGAGAAATTTGACTTCGTGGAGGATTTTTGATGGAACTAACCCGCATTTGCGCACATGGTGATTGCACATGGAGACGAAAATTACACAAACGGACAAAAGACATGCCAAGGGGAGTCTAACCCACGATCCGTCTACCACTGAGGATAACTTACATCATCACTGTGGTCAGTGCGAGTCGGGTGCTGCATTCGTATCGATCAACCATCGCTGGGATTCGAACCCGGTTCACGTCATTGGAAGGTGAACGCTCTATCCCCTAATACATATTTTTGGAATTCTTGGTATAACTTCAGTAAAAATCAATACACATTAAGGGTCATGAATATGTGATTTAACAAGGAATAATCGAGAACGATAGCATAAACTAAGGAATCAATTTGAACTTCAAAACCTGTTTTACTGCTGGTAAAAACAGGGGAGACATTTAAAAAAAAAAAACGATGAATGGAAATATCTTCAAGTGTCATTAGGCAACCAAACTGATTTTTTTCATACTATACTCTTCATTAGTGATTTCGGTGGAGTTTTCTTTTCCTTGCCTAAATATTTATTTTCGATGCAAAATGAAGATATTTTAAGAATTATTCTAAAAACAAATATGCTGAGGTTGTGGAACACTCTGTAAATCTTAAAACGATTTTATTAAATCCAAGATGTTTATTTTATTATTCATATCAAATCAAATCAGAGGTACACATTGCCTTATAAAAATATTGGAGGGATCAGACATAGGGTCTAGTAGAAGCAAACATTTCGAACAATATTTCTTTAGACAGCGGAAATAGTTCAGGGAATAAAGCGGTCAAACTCGAGTGGTGAACCCAATGACGTCTACCGACAACTACAGTGCTGACTAAAGATATCCTCAGATCAAGGGTAAGAGTCTCCTTGCCATCGGGCTAACTATGGAAGGTTTTTATGTTCATGTAAAACAAATATACGTCAGTTTCAAGCAAAAAGTCTTTCACAAAGACGAGTTTGTCAATATATCTGATTCAAGAGTTCCCTTGTCTTCTGGGTTGAGTTCACAATCACAAAGTATGGAGATCTATTTAGTGTTAAATTTAATATGAATCTTCTGTTCAACACCGCTAATAAAAATAAATTCTCAGGTACAGTACGCAAAATAAAAAGTGAACATCCTGAATAACTTTTGTTCAAATGTTTGGTCAACTGTCACATAATGTGAATGATCTGCGGATATAACCTTAAACATGCTAATTAATTTGTGCAAAAGATTTTAAACTATGAAATTCGGAGACAAAATAAACATAATACTATAAATAAACAATATAATATCAAAAATCAAAATAAGAATAATTTTTTTCTACGGATTCTTCATCCTTAAAATATAGACTATAATCTGAAAAATAGGGTCTATTTGGGAAAGCTATCAAAAGTTTGGACACGGTATTTTTAATTTAACATTAAGCGTATCTTTCAGCTTTTCAAGCGAATCGCAACATTTTTGCATATATTTATACAATTTGTTTATCTAGAGATCATTTCATATTAAAAATAATTTTAGATAATTATTTATTAGAGCGATTCTTTTGCTACGCGTGGTACTTCTGCACAATATTTTTTTAAATTTAATACCCTTTATTTCAAACTTGTTGAATATTTTTTACAGTTTTTTTCATGAATAATTTGTTGAATCTACATGTTGTTAATTGTGTGTAATTTTTTATAATGTTAGATATTTGAAACTTTGAATATATATGTTACTGTGAACGACCGAAATGGGTAGTTGTTGACTTCCACAGGTGAATCACACAGTCGCTTTGGTGAATGTTGAACTAATTCTAGGTTTAGTCAATATATATAATAGGTCTAGTTAAATGCTACTGCCCGTCTTAAAAAAACATTGATGTAGGGCTTACATTTGCCTGGTATGCCCTACATGCATTGCTTTCCAAACACAAATGTTTCTCTAATCTATCCTCAGCAAACATTCAAATATCGAATAAATAAAGTAATATCAACGAATATATATCCAATCGAGTATAAGAAATAATCCGGACATTCACCAAAGCGACTCAATGATTGTTGACATTTACTGTTGAAAGTCAACACTCTCTTGATTTCCGTCATTCACAGTAGCATCTAATATATATCATTCTCTTACGTGGCTCCCAAATTTTGGCTGTATTTCTTTTCCGCCGGTGGCAACGTTTGGTCTTATACGGCGAATCGACCAATGATTGCCGCTAAAAATGTCACATGCCAAATATAGCTGAGGTGGCTCAACATATAGCGCTTTTAAAAACGGAAACTGAAATAACCAGAGAAAGCATCAGCTGCGGCAATCTCATAGTATTAAGCTAGGCAGAAGTGAGTAGTCTTTGTCGATAGATCTCTCTTTTAGTATTTTGTCGAAAGCGCTTTTTTTCACGAATTTATATATTACGAATTTATTTGAAGATTTTTGATATACATCACGAATTATAGTATACTATACTATAGCATAGTATACTATAGCACATTTCTAATAGGTTTAACGATTTACATGTCATTTATTTGAATTCAAATTTATTTTAATGACTTAGTATTTACTAAAAAGATGTAATTTTTTTTAAAAAAAAAAGTTTTTATATGGATTTGAATGATTGTTTTGAATTCTTAGAATTTTGTGCATTTACAGTGTTCGTAAGTTAGTAGCGAGCGAAGCGAGCTTGGTTTGCGAAGCAAACCATATAAGATTGTGTAGCAATTTTCGGGGTTTGGCCAGCGTTAGCGAGCAGGGGGCGCAACCCACTAGTATACATTAATTCTGTTAAGTATGAATGAGTAAAATTAAGAAATTTTTGTTTTTCGCATGATAACTTTTTTGAGCGAGTGGTTAAAAGATTTTGAAAAATTTTCGAAATGCACGAGCTTAAAAAAGTTTTACATGGGGTTGGATAAATGTTGCGAAAAATATCTGGGACAGTTAAAGCACATCATCAAGGCTAAAATTGCATATGCAACCCAGAATCGTCATCATACGCCACTTAGGGCGCTTTTATACTGTAATGGAAGCTTTTGTACTCCCAATTATGAACTGTTTCTTCCAGTGCTTCTGAACATGTCATAATAGGGAAGATGGCATTTCCGTGCATGGTTCCTATCTAAATTTAATCATTAAGAAATGCCTTAATTCTATTAGAACTATGTCGCAACATTTATGGAACCCTCTGTTATATATAACTTTTTAAAACTTGTAAATTTCGCCAAAAAAATAGACTGAAAATGCCAATTAAAAAATAATCTGTACCTTTAAGAGCAAAATTAATTTCAGATTTTAAATCTCCGAGTCAGGCAAGATTAAGCATTTGTATAAATAAAATAAAACACATGTTTCCAATAGTTATCAAAGGTGTGATAAATGATTATTTGAAATTCTTTTCTTAAGTAAAAACTTTTTAATTTGGTGAAATTAGTGCATTACGTGTACGTGTGATACCCTTAGGGAATGTTTCAGTTGAAAAATCTCAAATACGGCACCAAAAACATTTATCTACCTTATATTAACGGAAGAAAATCAATTTATTTTAGCAAATGAAGCTTTAGAGAAGAAAATATTGACTCCTTCGTTTCAATGAATGAAACAGAGCGAATTGTTAAACGCATCTCACAAAATCAACATTGTCAGAAAACACAAAATATATAGTTCCCGCTAATTCAGTTTTCCAAGCATTTTCATTTATGTTCATAATGTGCCATTTTACAGATATATTGAGTCGCTTTTTTCTTCTTCAAATATCACCATTCCAGCAATAAAAATTAAGATTTTTTGTGCTTTTTCAGTCATGTATTGTCATAAAGCGTTTAAATTCATAATCATTTCATCATCATTTTGTCATTAAGTGTTTTAATAAAAGAATTAAATTGATGTGCTTGCATTTGTTTCAATCCAAAAAGCAACAACAAAATTTTTTTGTTTGTCGCAAAGCGCAAAATTTAGAAAACGAAATTGAGTGTCCAGGATGTAACTGGGAAAAAGCAGCATAAGTTTCTCAAAGAAACATGATCAGATAGTTAAGTTAAATGAAATATCCCAAGAAACTGAAGCGGTAAGAATTTACTTGATTAAAAACTTCATTCCCTTCTAAAATATATTTTAAAGAAAAAAATATCTGTCGACATGTTTAAAGCTCTCAAAAATAAGCGCCTATTTTCAAAACTTGCTTGAGAAGAGAAGATTTGAATGAGAAGAAACGAAAATGATTTGAAATAAAAACGTAAAGTTAACAACAAAAAATGTAAAAAGTAAAGCTGAGAAACAAAACTGGAAAAAAAAACTAAAGTAGCCGAAAGAGAAAAAAAGAAGAAAAACGACAGTGGTCGAGAGGAAAAAAATCAGGGTAAAACGCATTTCCAGGCCCTATGGAGTAATGGTGAAGAACTAATGTCGTTAATTAGGAAATCGGCATTCATATTTATAAAACAAAATTCCGGGGCATCAAGATGAGCTGGTGTGGTGGGTGTAGAAATAATTTTGGCATTATCGAAACAAAGTCCGTCTAACTATTGTCGATTTTCGCATGTCGATTTTGCAGATGCCAACAATGTGCAGCAATTGAGGATTTTTCGTATTCTTGATGTTTATTGCTGTGTTACATGTTTATTGCTGTAAATTGTTAAAATCCTGGATAAAAAACAACTTCGACAATGATATAATACGAGAGTCGTGGTGGCTCAGAGAGTAGACTGCTCGCCTCCCGATGAGGTCAACCGGGTTCAAAATCCAGCATGCCCACCCCAGTTCTGACATAAAATATCCTCAGTGGTTGACGGATCATGGGTTTCAGTCCCCTTGCTGTCAGGCTAACCATATGAGGTTTTCGTCGTTTTTCTCTCTGTGTAACGCAAATGCGGGTTAGTTCCATCAAAAAGTCCTTCGCGAAGGCAAATATTTCCCAATACTTGATCCAGGAGTTCCCTTGTTTTCTGGATCGGGTGCAAAATTATGAAGCTACGGAGTTAAACATAGGTAGTCGTTCAACTAAAAACTGGGTCGGATGTTCAACTACGGTTATGAAATAAAATAACGTCATACGATTATATAGTACTTTTTTGCCAGTATTTTTCTAATTAATTTATGTACCAATCTCCTCTTTCAATACAGGCAATGCCTCTTCGGAAGTAAAAATTCTTTATTAGTAATTTAAGTTCAACTCGCTCCGTTAACATAAATACTACAAAAAGTTTAATTCTTGGCGAATTAGGGAGACTTAAACGATTAGCAAACTACTTTTCCTAATAACTGAGATCTAAAATAGGGTTTTATTTGTCGTGTTTTAAAATTCAAGATGTCCTTAACATTATTCAACTTATGCTCCTCTTATTTCCTTTTTCTTTCTCTAAACCTTTTTATTCTTTTTGCCCCAAGGAAAGGCACTTTTTTCGACTTACGCATATTAAAACAGTTTAACAAATTCAATTGCAAAATTAAACTTAAAGCGTAACCAAATAATTAGCAGAATTTAATTTGCGCGATGTTCTTCATTGTTTTTCCATGCATTCAAGTGAAAAAAATTTTCTGTTGAAAAAATAAATTACATACAAAATAAAGTTAAAAATTGATTCTAACACACATACCTGTAATTATTTGTTACGCTACGTGTGTTACATTCAATAAGATTAATTTTTAAAAATAATTATTATTAATCATAATTCCAGAATTTTTTCCTTTGAACAGCTTGTCTTCTTAATTTATACAACAAAAAATTCTCCCTTATTAAAGTGTATGTTACTGGATAATTAGATTATCTATATTAACCAACATTTAGTCAGTTAAAAAGAAGTATTGATACTTAAGGGGAAATATAATTTCAAAAAACCTCTTAATTAGAAAGTTCTAGGTTCCTGTATATTTTTCCATGCGAAATAATTATGAATATTTACTGAGTCCGCTTTTGGGGGAATAGTCTATTACTTTGTATTATTTTATTTAATAATAGTGGGGAGGGGGGGAATTTGAATTTTCATATATTTCTACATCATTTTAACAAAATACAAAAACGAACGAATGCAAAATTTGAACGAATAGTTCCCGAGAAAAAAAAATTAATTCTCAAGTTTCTTTATTTCGTCGCACTCCCTTTGCATTTTTTGACAATCTTTTGTTATCTCAAATTTTTCAGTCTTACAGTTTTTGTTCAGCAAAACAAAATGTAACGTAAGGTAAAACAGTGAAAGCTCGCGCATAGCACTTTTTAATGCAAGTATTTGTAACTATTTGTCGAATGTAAAAATTTTTCACTTCCTTCCTCTCCCAGAGGATATTTTTTTACAATCTTTCGTTATTTCAAGTCTTTCAGTTTTACAGTTTTTGCCCAGCAAAACAAAATGTAATGTAAAAGAAGAGAAAAATTTGAAATGAAAGCAATAGCAAATTGTGAAAAAGTCTCGTGTGGAGTTTATAAACAATTATGGCCCTTTCAGAGTAGGTCCTATTTCAACTCAGTAGTTGAATTTCTGTGAGCTGCACATGAGCTCGCAGAGTATATTTTATTTCAAGTTTAATAGATAATAATTCTCGATCTTATTATAGACCGTTAAATCTTTTATTTCTTCTTATTCCCTGTAAATTTTTATACAGAACTTCAAACTTTTAAGTCAAATAGTTTTTGCGCATTGAAACAAAATACAACGCAAAATCAAAAACCCATAACAGTAGCTCATATGATTTCTTAATATAATATATAAATAAGAAAATAAATGATTCAGCTTTTAAAAATTCCCCTAATTAAATTCCACAGCATAATAATTAAAAATTAAAGAAAAAATGAAGAATTTAAAAAATGGATAAATTTTCTTTCATTGAATTGAATATAAACAGTATAGTATATATATTACAAAACATAAGCAGATAGTTTTTTTTCCGAAAGAGGCAATTGAAAATTTTCAATCTATTTATGATGTTCTTTTAAGGATTAGAGTGTTTCTTAAAAAAGAAACCCGTTGTTTACGAAAAGTTTATTTTTCTCAATTGAACCTTCCATTAACCTTCAAGCGTAAATCTCCAAGCATTATACAATCTTTGAAAAGTTTATTTAATCAAAACCCATTTGGGATATTTTTAGATGGAATCACATCTTCCTTCTGAGCTAAAGGAATTTTATCTAATTTTGTGGCTAAAACTAAAATATTTCATCAATTATTTTTCGAAAATAATGTAACAGTATCTTAAGAATATAATCTTTTTTTAAAAAAAAGTTTAAACTAAAAAATGGAATTTTTAGAATGGTGCAAATTAGGGATGTTGTGAACGGTATATCGTTAATACTTTTAAAACTCAAATAATTAAATATATATATATATATATATATATATATATATATATATATATATATATATATATATATATATATATATATATATATATATATATATATATATAATTAAAAAAATTGTCTTTTGTGTAAATCTACATTGTAAAAACAATTTCTTCAAATTCAATGTTACTCAATTCAAAACATTTTGTGAAGGAATTCTTCCTTTTAAGATGCCAAATCGAGCGTTCAAAAGCACTTTTAAAGATGTTCATGTTTTATCAAGTGTAAATCTAAGCACCAATTATGCAAAATGCTTACTCCAAACTCACGCACATTCGTATAGAATTTTTGATTCCAAACATGCTAATTTTGGCGTACTTTGAATATCGGAGGAACATTTTTTTAAAACTGAGAACGAGATGGCGTGGTTGTTGTCTTGCACGCGGCCATTATTCTATAGAAACAAAAGTTCCGTGTTACAAAATGTATTTACGTTTTTAGTTTTGTAATAAAGATAATTATGTTTTGCGTTTTTGTCAATTGCATTTATAAATTTTATCGTAATTAATATCTATCCGCGTCTGTAATTCATCTTAACATTATTTCTGTACTATGTGCTAAACATTCTATCTGTGTATGTTCTATTTACAATCCTATTATTTTTTTAAGAATCAGTGCATGCATCCATTCTAAACTTACTATTTTTATTTTAAATTGTATCGCAAAAATAACTCTACTGGTTTTATTATATAGTATTATTACAATGAACTTTAGTGCTACTAAACACTAAAAATGGTGGCATCTACTTTACATCAAGAGCAGTGTGAGAGAACATTGCTGGATATTCACTGTACCGTCCTTGATGTTTGGTTACGTCAAGAAATATTTTTAAAGCACTTTTGCGAAGTACCTGCCACCATTTCTGGTGTTTAAGTACACAAAAGTTTTAGCAGTGTTCAATAAAATGTAATTTCAATATAATGGTGAAAAAACTATCTTCGAGAGGGGCCATATTATTCAACAAATTTCTTTAAACTGAAATCCTATGTTAACCGAAGTCGATAAACCTGTGAATTTCTTTAAAACTTGCACTTAGTTTTCTCTTTCTTACTTTATTTAATTTCAATTATAAGCTATCATAACAGAGACTATACGTGAAAACTTTAAAGCCAGAAAACATTCATTAGAATAGGTAAGCACAAAATGACAATAGGAAAATAAGGAGACAAACAAGTGGCATGAATAATATAAAGTATTTTAACACGTTCCCTTACATTTTGATTTAAAGAATTTGAAGGATATACCCAAAATCAGGACATTCAGCGATCTTAAAATTAGCCGACATAGTTGAATATCTAATTTTAGGTTTGAGTTCTCTTCTGCTAAAATCATTCAACAATGCTCTTCAGCTTCCGAGCTTGATTTCTGAAAATCACTCCATATTTTAAAAATTTATAACAATGTAATCAATGAGCCTTTTAGTATCATATTCTTTCTCAATATTTGGAAATCTATTTATTATTTTATTTCGACATCTTCTACCACGGGATTCTCGCCAAACACTCTAACACCTGTTTGTTATATCTCCTTCTTTATTACTTTGTTCAAGCTTGTTCCTCTTCTCTTATTGATTGAACCACTTTTTTTATTGTCACATGTTTGGCTTATTATTTTTTCTACTGTCATTTTGTGTTTAGATTTAGGGGGAAGTTTTTGGTTATAGAAACGAATCTTTATAGTATATCTGTGCCTTTATTTGTGATTTTAACATTGTTTTGTTTCATTCAAACGTTTTGTTAATAAATGAAGTTCGTCGCTTTGTTTTTGCCAAAAAATCTGAAGGTTTTGATTCACGTAAGTTCATGAGAGTCCTCTGATAATGATTCTGAAGTGGTACGGCAACCATTGTTGAAGGAAATGCTATGTTGGGAGAAAAATAATGCATTACTAATGGAATCGGGAAAATGACTAACAAAGCACGCAAAGATAAATCAATGAAATCAATTTAGAAAATCAATGAAATCGACTAACGATTCCGAGATAGATGCTATTTTGTACAAATGATTTATTTAAAGAAAAGAAATGCTATCTCGGAAAATACTGCACGCGAATTTTAGAATAAAGTAATTTTGTACTTATTTGACGAAAAACCATACATTAAATAGTCTAATTAAAATTGTATTTAAATAAATTTATGAAACTATTATTTAAAAAAATTGATTTTGAGAGTTTAGGAATGTGATTTGATTAGAAAAAAATATATTAAATCCATTATCCAAATATTCCTGTGGGAGAAATTGATTCAATCACAATGACTTCTGATTATCGTAGAGGGAAAAGAAAACTTTTTTGAGAAAGAGCTGTATTGAAAAAATGCTATTTTCTGTCTACAAAGAATAATTACTCATACTTTAATGCTGCAGCAATATCTAAAGTTTTTATTGTATTTGTGTGAAATTTCGTCTAAAGTAACACCAATCAAATGTTATCAATTGATTTATAGTTCCGGGGATAAGACACTCGCCTCGCAATTAGGTGACCTGGATTAGCGATGGATGGTCGATGCGAATGCATCAAGATGAGCTGATGTGACAGGGGTGGAAATAGTTTTTAAATTGTCGAAATTGAATTTATGGCCAAGATTCCAACAATGAGCAGCAATTGATTATTTTTCATATTCTTGATAACGGACATATATATTTATTGCTGAATATTGTTGGAAACTTGTGTACCACAGTGCTGATATAAAATATCTTCAGTGGTAGTCGGATCATGGGTTAGAGTCCCACCGTGGAAAGTTTTCGTTGTTTTCCTCTCTTTGTAACCGAAATGCTGGTTTGTTCTATCATAAAAGTTCCCCAGGCAAATCCATCCATGCAGTCCACGAAAGCAAATTTCTCCCAATACTAGATCCAGGATGTTCCCTTGTTTTCTGGACTGTGTTCAAAATTGCGAAATTAAATAGTGATAGTCGTAAACTCAAAATTGGGTCAGCTGTTTAACGAGGGTGATAAAATAAAATAACAGTATTAGCTTTTTTCTCTGAAAATTTCTCAGTTTGCTTTCATTTATTAGTTTTTTTAACGCAGTGCATAAAGTATTAGAGCGAATTTTTATTTTAATTGATGGCTACCTTCTACCCTTAAAAAAGTAAGTGATGACAAAAAACTCATCGGCGTGATGACAAATTGGTTACATAGTAGAACAAATTCAGCGTCATGCTCGTATAAAAAAAAATGAGAAAAAAGAGGAGGTGAAGTGAATAAAGGCGAAGATTGTTGATGCCAGTAAAAGTCAATTTATTATGTAAGTCCAGCGCCGTTTTCCCCTTGCAAAATATTTCCCTTCAGTTTATTTTCCGAACAAATTTCAGAGTTCTAAAAAAGTCTTCATCGTTTAGTACTACTTGATGAGCAGAAAAAGTAAATATAAGGATATTTGCTTTTAAGGTACACGAATACGTTTTTGTAGATTAATTCAGATTTTTAGACTAAATCAAGAAACTTTGAATTTTTAGATAAAATAAAAGATTTCCAAAATAATTCAAATTTTTGTTTTTATTTCACTCAGAGCACAAATTATGCTTATTTTAAGAAAGAATCTTTCTCTATTAGGCTGTCATATCATAGTATGTCTAATTTATTTTTGTACGTTAATAATAATTAGTCATAATGTCACGGGTTATCTTATTTCTGTATTTTTTAAATGTGATATCTCCTCCCTATTCACTTGCATAAATGTTCATTACATACGGAATAGACAATCGACAATTTACACATGGAATAGACAATTTACCACTTATAATAGACAATACATACACATGGAATAGAAAATCTACCATTTATAATGGACAATCTACCATTTATAATGGACAATCTACCTCTTATAAGAGACAATCTACATATGGAATATACTATACCACTTATAACAGACTATACCTACATATCGAATTGTCAATCTACCACTTATAATAGACAACCTATATATGGAATAGATAATCTACCGCTTATAATAGACAATCTACCACTTATGCAATAGATAATCTGCATATGGAATAGACAATAAACCACTATCGAGCAAACAAAATAAAAAATAATAATATCTTGTAACCAACGTTATGGGCTTCGAAAGGAAAGATATTTTTTTCTATTCATTTTCTACTCTTTTTTTTAAACTTCCACATACATTATCTAATAATTTTTAAGCTACTAATATAATGTATTTATCATATTTGTACGTATATTAGTATTATATCACTATCATACCTGTATCATGTACAAATAAAAAACGTTCAATTTTGGTTTGTACATAATTCAAAATTGGAAATTTTTTTAACTATAGTGGTGAAAAAGATATTTTTCCCTGAAGTAAGTTGGAAATAATTTTCCATCACATGTTCTATGAGAAACATGTTCAGAAAAGGATTTGGGATTTTGTTCAACTTATAAATTATTACTGCTGTAACACAATTTTCCACATTAAGAATGCCTGCCTATACTTCTTTTTCTTCTTAGACACTACAGCCGGTTACCGGCCAAGGCAGTCTCTGTCAGTTTACCCCATTTAGATTTATTCGATGCTATATTTCTTCTATTAACTCTTTGATTATGAAGTCCTCGATTCTTCTATTAGCTCTTCTATTAACTCCCTTACTATACTTTATTATTTATAAATAAAATATTATTTATAAATAAAATACCTGTAAGTTAAAACAGAATATGTATAATATTTTAAGAAACTATTTTACTAATGGTTTTTTACGATTCTTCTTACATTCATAAATTTTAATTTTGCAATGAAAGAGACTCTTCTTCAAAAGAGGTCCACACAATACAAGCGCAATTTATTTTATAAGCATGAATCAAATTATATTGGGGATAATTTTCGTCCAAATGCAAGCTAAGGCATACTGTTAGAAATTTCTCGGGCAAAAATTAATAAATAAGAATTTATTTAAATGGTAGTTGACCTTATTCCACTGAAACAGCCAAATAACCATTAAAAAAATTTATATTCAAACTGTAAAGTATGAGAAAAATTTTATTGATTTTTTTTTCTTGAAATGGTTAAACAACCAGAATTCTATCCACGCCAACTGAGTCCACATTTTATACAATCATTTCATTCCACGCAGCTGGGTACGTACTGCAGCTGAGAGGGCTAATCAACTAATCTCTTCACCGGCTGAACATGTTATTGATTTAGTAGTACTTAGTAATGCTCAAAGTGAAGCAGATGGCAATCCAATAGTAATTTTTGTAAAATATGAACAAAAATTGTTCTCCACCCTTCATATTCATTGATGTGTGAAAAGCAAGGATTGGCGAGCGAAGCGAACAGGTGACGGAGCTTTCTAATATGTTCAAATAAATATTACTATTTTTGTACATAAATTAATCATTCATAAGTAATAGTCAAGATTAAATTAAAATATCCATTTTAAGAAAAGCAGAATACAAATGACATATTGCTTCTATGCAGATAACATATTGACTTCACGAATAAAATCGCACACTGATTTTACGGGGATCTAATTAATTCAAGCTTAAAAATACTTAAATATACAATAAAATAAAATTTATCTCTTGATTAATTTTTTTTTCTGAATGACAACTTCTTATTAAAAAACGTAACACATTCGGCGAAAACAAAGGAAAAAAACTCCGCTTGCTTTTAGATATGACTTAGTAAATTTTAGAATCATGTTCGATGCGATTCAATTATTAGATTTTAGATAATACAATGCAGTGCAATTTATTAAATACTATTCAACAATTTAAAAAAAATGTGTCCTGGAAATAAGCTTTAAAAAATTTTATTTAGACCAAAGAGATCATAAACATATCCTCCATAAGTAGTTAAATATTTTTTAATCGTAATTGCATTCTACAACATTTATAAGGAAACAGTTTAAAAAAAACAGAACTAAAACTATTTAAATAGTATCTAATTATTCCACCATAAAAACTTATTTGTTAAATATTATATCGAAATGAAGAATTATAGTTTATTTTATACAAACGTAGTTTTCAGCAAAAAACTAACAATAAACCATCCACCTAACCGCAGGTTGAGAGATCAGGAAGGTTAAGGCTAACCACCGACAAGAAGCAGGGAAGGGCTTCAAGGCGGATCGAACTGTAGTTCATCCAGTGGTCGGAAAAGCTGCATTATTTTTGCTGCCAACTAAAACTGCAACTACTTTGTGACAAATGTAAAAACCTACAACTACTTTTTTTAAATTGTTGTGACTACACACTACTTTATAATTGTAGTAACTACTTCACTTCTTTAAGGGGACGAACTTGTATTAAATGTAAGGGAATAATTAAGAAATATTTATTCATGCTTACATGAGCCAGTTTATTGTAACAAAACATTTTATTTTTGAATTTATTTTTTTTCACCTTTAACTTTCTATGCCTGTCTCGACAGAGAATATTTAATTTGAGAAGTGCAAAATTATCAAATACTTGAAATTTTTTAATTGTTTCATATTTTTTATATCCTCTAAGAAATTAAGTACAACGAAAAGACATTTTCTTCCTTTGACATAACATCAATGTTTCACGAGTGAACATTTGCAAGTTAAAATGTGACCAAAATGATTCATTATCCATTTTTCGTATTGGCTAATTTAAATATTAGTTATACTTCATTCAAAATATGTTATTCCATTTAAAGCTCAGCAGCAGCAATTTTCATGACATCCATTGACGGATCCGCTATGATTTGTACTCAATCAAATTAGAAGAATTATTTGCGTTAGAATCATGTTTCTTTATTTGACTAATATTAAAAGTAGTTGTTAGAAATCGCTATAAACTACTGTTTTTCTTTGTACCGCACTACTTACTTTTTTAAAAAAAGTAGCACACTGCTACAAAAAAAAAAGTAGCGACTATAGTAGTTTCAATACTTGTAATGCGCTACTTCTGACCACTGAGTTCATCACAATGGCAGTTCTGTACATCTTAGCCTTCGCGGATACAGTTTTTATTACATTTAAATGTGTTACAAAAAATAATCGCAGCAATCTTAAAAAAATATTTTTCAGTTAATAAACTATTTATTTTTTTTCTGAAGAGAGAAAAATGTATTTTTTGCTTATTTTATATTTTAAATTAAGTCCAAAATAA
Organism: Parasteatoda tepidariorum; assembly: GCF_982258835.1. Taxonomy (NCBI): domain Eukaryota; kingdom Metazoa; phylum Arthropoda; class Arachnida; order Araneae; family Theridiidae; genus Parasteatoda; species Parasteatoda tepidariorum. Next base: position 5,979,830 of record NC_141762.1, read on the forward strand.
GTTAAAATTCATTAATATATTGATTTTACATTTGCAGAAGAAGTGTAAGAAATAAAAGTAAATTTGTAGAGGATAATTTTTTTCCAAATTAAAAATAATCTATTATAAAGATTCTAATATATTCAACAATTTATTTTTGAAAAATTTCCATTTTTTTTTCAATTTAAGGCAGGAGTTTGGTACAACATACTCAAACTTTAAAATTTGTTTTAAAAAAGAAATAAAAAACTGAAAAAAAATTACCTGTCAATATTTTTAACACAATCATTTTAATTTAATTTAAATACTGCCAATATTAACCACTTTAGACCACTTTTTTTAAAAAATTTCTATTAGGGATTTTTTACAGTAAAATTTAAACTTTCATTTAATAATATAAATAAAAAACTGAGCAAAAAAAACTCTAATAGCAAGATAAACTCTCATATTGTAAAATAATTTTTTTTTTATATAAAAAGAAATAAAATTTGAAATTTTTATATCTGTTCCAAAAGCAAACAACATATTCAAAATATTAAAAACTCCTTTTTAGTGAATTTACGCAGAAATCAATTATTTATTTTACACTTTTTCCAAAAACGAAAATGAAACTAAAACGATTGGAACAAAATTTACATTTTTCATAATAAAAATCTTTTTCAAATTTTAAAAACCTTTCAAACATTGTCCTTCTTAAATTTCGATTAGGAATTTAGTACCATAAAATTTTACATTTTAATTTAACAAAATAAATAATAACTAAACAAAAACTAGTAATAATGAAGTAAATTTTCGTACTGTAAAAAACAGTAATTATTTTTTGTAAAAAGAAATAAATTTTGAAATTTTTATATTTGTTCCAAAAGCAAACAACATGTTCAAAATATCAAAATCTCCCTTTTAAGGAAAATTAAACTTCTACGAAGAAATCATGTATTGATTCTAAAGTTAAACATTTTTTTTTTCAAAAACGAAAAAAAAACTAAAATGATTGGAACAAAACTTACCTTTTTCATAATAAAAATCTTTTTCAAAATCCTTTCCTAAATTTCAAAAATCCTTTTTAAATTTGTAACACATTCGGCCAGGAAAAATCACCATTTGCTTTTTATTAGAATATATAAAATTCAAAATTTACGCAAAAAAAAAGTTTGAAAAAAGACAAATTGTTTCACAAAATAAAACTTTTTGTATCCTTAATGAGAGAGCAAAAGAGAAGGTATGGATTCACGCGTCTTCATCTTGAGCATCTTTGATAGAGAGTGGGAAGCGGTCTTTTCCGAACATCCACCACGCATGCGCACTCAGTCCTTAGTCGATAAAGAACTTATATTGGCGCAAGTGGAGAAAGTTCTTCGTCTTTTCTCGATTGGATCTGAAGATTTTCCTTCGGGAGAATTAGTTTTCCTTTTTTGCTCCTCTAATGCTATTTACAATAGAAGGGGAACGTCGGCAGCATTTGGCGACGATGATTTTTATGTTCTCAAAGATGCTATCGAAGATTGTTACGATATTCATCCTTTTTTTTCATTAATAATTAAGATTCTCTGCCCCCTACTCGTTCCACTCAACAACCCCTTCATTCTTTTTCATTCATCATCGTTTTTTGTTTTTCTTGAACTTCAATGTGTTCCACAAAAACGCAGAGCAGTTTGTTTTTAAAATATACAATTACTGCAACTTTATGACAGAGCAATTTAACAATAATTTCGTTTTTTTTTTCTTCTTTTTTTAAAACCACCTAAGAAATACAGAATGCGTGACTCAATAAGAAAAAAATAAATGAAAAGTAATTTTTTCTCGTTATCGAGACTTAGAACAGTTCAAATAAGAAGCGTTTTTATATCTTTTGCATTTGCTGCATCTTTTATACTGAATATTGTATAGGGATCAGGCTGGCACCTGATCCCTATTGTTCTTTGTGCAAGAGCCAAGCTGTTTTGGATGGCAGCCGCATCCTGTGCTGCAGGTCGTCGTCTACCGAGCGATATTGGGAAGCAAGAGCGCTCCTGAGGAAATGACTTTTTACTTTCTTGTTTTGTTCCTGTGTTTTTACTTATTAACATGTCAATTCACCTCTGCCATTTAAAATAAATAAATATATTGAATATTTTCCTTATTTTACAAAAATTTCAAAATAAATGTTAAGATTTATATCTGGCAGCAAGTAATCTCTCTCTTTTACTGCTTTTGAATGACACCTAATCCAGCGCGAGCCTATAAAAAATATATATAAAAATCTCGAGTGGGGAAAATAAATTTTCTACGAGAGTTGACAAATAGTTAATATTAAAGAAAAAAAAGCTGAAAAAGTACCGAAAAAGTACTAAGATTTTCAATAACTTTCAAACAAGCTGGTATTTCGAAGCAAAATTCAAGTTACGTTCACACATAAGAATTGCTTTTTCAGGATGCTAAATTTTAATTCCATAGTTGGATTTCACCCGAATACAGATCGACCAAGCATGATAATTTTTTCCTACAAGTTCAACAGTTAACTCTCAAAATAATTTTCGAATGTAAAATTTTTTTTTAATCTTTTGTCATTTTAAGCTTCTAAGTATTATATAATTTTTTACTTAGCAAAAACAAAATGTAAGATTAAATTGAACAACAAAAATAGCAATCTTATGATTTTTTTTAATATCGAGTGATAACTGTTCCAAGATAAAATATTTTGGTTTATTGGAAAAATGAATTGAAAATTTAAACAAGTATAAAATTGCATAACTTTTCGAATATAATATTACTTTATATATGGTAATTTCAAATCCTCATTTAAGAATTAAAAAAATTAAAATAAAAAAATATGCTGTCTTCTTAATAAGTTTAATGCAGTCGAACTACACTGGTCAGGACTTAGGTCGATCCCAAGAACGATTAAGCTTGCATCTAAACAATTGAATATTTGACAACTAGACCAAAAGCTATTTAGTTGTTCTTCTCTTATTCCAACTAAATGTCTAAGCAAATTGTTTTCAACGAGAAAGTTTGAAACAGTTAAAAAAAACTTTAAAAAGCCCAACTTTTCTATGGTTTTGCACAAAAAAAGCAAGAATTAAAGTATTGTTTATAACTTATAAAGATCGAGTTTACATAGACTCAGTTAATTATCCGAGTGCTATGTTCATTTTATAATAAACTAGCTGTACCCTGCGTGCGTTGCAACGCTTTCAATTTGAATTTGAATTTTGTATTTAAGTGTGTAAGAGACATTTGCGATTATGATTTGAAATGCAAATTTTATTTAATGGTGAAAAAAAGCAGTTAATTCTCTAGGATATCATTAGTGCATTTTCAAACAGACATGTATGGTGATGCACACGGAGCATGAAACATATTTTGGACAATGATCTGAAATAAGACTGGATCTATGGTGACATCAAGAATTTCTGCTGATATCTGATCAGTTTTAGAAGGTGGTTTTTTTTCAATAAGCCAAATTAGAATGTGTGCCTGAGGCAATCCTCGTTTTTGCCATTCAATAGAGTACACCCAACACCGTGTCTCTCTAAAAACATGACGCTTCACAATGAAATCAAGTAAAGATTATCATTTTTGTTTGAACACACGTGCTGTAATATCATGACGATCCGATGATGATTGTCCTGGTAACAAAATATCTCTAATTTCAACCCAAGCAGAATTGCACGTAAATGTAATAAATAAATCTAGGAGCCCATATGCGAGAACATATGTCATTGCATCCTGTGAGTATTCATACATGTGCCTTGGAGTCCAAGGCACATGTATGAATACTCAGACATGTATGAATACTACATTTGCAGGGAGTCCAAGTTTTTCTCCCTGCAAATGTAGTCGGCAATATAATCATTTTCCCCACATCATTAGGATTAACGTTACCATCATTAATTATTGCATCCCGTAAATGAATGCATTCTTCTGAACGTAATTTGGTTTGATTTAATTTAATATACAGTAGGCGTTCAGTTTCAATTTTCGCATACATATCGACAATGTATTGATGAACTAATTGTCGACATTTTAAAGTATGATTATCAGCGTTTTGGCAATCATTAATCTATATGCATAAAAACTTATTGCACTTGCTTTCTTATTGGTTTTCTCGCCTGTTTGCGGACTTCTTAATTTTATGTTAAAATAATATCCCTCCTCTCCTCACCAAATTAAAATAGGATATTGCAATGCATCATATGATGGATACGTTTCTGAGAACTCTTTGAACGTCACGATTTCTGCGATGAAGAACTGTATCGCGGGAGGTAAATTCTTCGCCAACTATAACAATAGCCACTTCATCCAATGTTGGCGCATTGTATTTTTCTTTGTGGTGGCCTACAGGTGTTTTTTCAGCTCTAATAACAACTTTGTAAATATCGGATGACATTTAGTCTAGGGCAATTGTGAACAGCCTAATTAACTGATTATGTTGATCGAAAAATTTTTGTAATACGGTAACAATTTTTCGTTTAGTACCATTGTTTACCTGACAACGTTGATTGACTTGATCATTTGTGTTATCCATGAAATAAATTTGTAGAAATTTATGATCTGCGTTAGGCATTGAAAGAAGTGATCCTTGCACGATGATAAATTTGGCCTTGCACTTTGAATGTTGGGATGTAATTCTCGTTCAGGATACGTGTAGCACCGAATAAAGTCATTTAGAAACACGAATTGTACCGGCGTATATGCGCCAAAAAATGTTTCGATTGGTTTGTTTGACCTGATACGAAGGTTGATAATGTCTCGGCAGGCGACGTAAAATCTTGTAGTTTCTGTATGCTTCTAGAACAGCAAATTTCAGCTGTTTCATTTTTAAATTTGAGAGCATTACAAAACATACATAATTGATATATTTCTCCGATGATGACACTTGGGGGAAGACTATAGTTTGTTGTCGGATCATAGTGAAATGCACTGAAATTCAAATCAGAGTATTGGCAGCGTCTGAATAGCGAAATGCGTTCTCGGTCGGTTTTCATTCTTGCTTCCCGTTGCTCTGATGTTTCCGACGAACGGGCTTGTGTAGTTCGTAGTTGATTTGTTGACAGTCTTCTTTCCTGTTGCTCAGACGTATCTAAGGAACGGGCAAAAGCATTCTGTTCTCGATTAGTTTCAAGTCTTTTTCCCGTTGCTCCGATGTTTCTGAAACACGGGTAGTTCTCTTTTTGCGCGCTTGAGATGTCGACCGACTAAGAGCGATTTGCTTAGGCGGCATATTTTTGCAAATATTCTTTCTGACAACGAAAAAGAAATGTAAAAGTTGGCAGTGGTCGCAAATTTGCTAAATCGAAATATCACATACATATTTTAAATAATAAAAAGAGCAATAAAAATGAGATGAATAAGAAATATGAAAATTATAAGATTTAAAACAAAAATCAATTTTATAAATGAAAGAAATAAAATGGATGAATTCGAAAACTTTGCATAAATAAACAAACAAACTAATAGTTTTCAAATGACAACTGTCACAGCACTGAAATCTTCGAAAAGTATATTTAATTTTGCTAACCTAAAATTACGTACTAAATATAAATATTTCTGAAAACGTGTAATTTGAATGAAATTTGCTTTTGTCTTTATATTTATTAAACAGTTTTCACAGTACTGAATCCGTGATACGACCAACAATTAAGAAATCTATTCTCGTTGATTTTACTTGCTTGTGCTCACCTGACATAAAGAAAAGCGCGAATTAAAAATTGAAGTATATGCAATTTACTTTAATTTACTTTTCTAAATGAATAGAGTTATAAGATAGAAAATATCACTGTTGTTATCTTCAAGATATTTGAAAATTGAATCGTTTATAGCAAAATTTAAAACAATGGCTAGCTTTTAACCAATCAGAAAATTCCATTTCGACTTTCACTGATATCGCTGGAACGGTTTATCGCACGGGATAAAAAGTATCCTATGTCCTTCTCCTGGCTCTAAACTACCTCCCTGCCAATTTTCAGCTAAATCGGTTCAGCCGTTCTTGAGTTATAAGTGAAGTAACTAACACGACTTTCTTTTATATATATAGATTTATCATAAAATGTGTTATTAGAATTTCGCGTAAAATTTTGAAAGAACGCAGATGAAAATTCTACTGTTCATTTGTTGTTATCATTGTTTGCATCAATTGCAACACATTTTGAGACAAACTTAATATGAAATGAACATAATACCTGGATATTAACTGAGTCTTTGTAAACTAGATCTTCGTAAGTTATAAACAATATTTTAATTCTTGTTTTTTTGTGCAAAAACATAGAAAAGCTGTTTAAGTTTTAAGCAAATAGTTTTAAAAAACTTAAAAATTCTTTAAGTTTTTTAAAACTATTTTACGCATTTTCATCTTAGGTTTTATCAAGTATTAAAAATATGCTTTTTATTTTCCCCCCAATGTTTTCTAATTTTTATAAAATTCTTATTTTGCAAAAAAACTAATAGTGAATCTCAATTGAAGGTCAGGTATATTTGTACTGTGCAAAACTAGAGAACTTATGTATTTAAATCTAATTATCTACCATGTAATTAGTAGAGCAAATAGAGCAGATAAACAAAGATAGAGGCTTTCTAGCATTAGATCATCCATTAAATTACTAATTAGTTTAAAATATTAATTAAGTAGCGTTATGAAAAATTCAACAGGCGATGATATAGTAGCAATTAATATTTCCCTGGGATTTGGGGAAAATTTAAGTTGAGTATAAGTTGGAAACGAGCTCTCCGGAAAATCCGGAATCAGAGTTGGATTCGAACATTCCGACTAGCGACTCCACAACTCTTATCAACATTATGAAATTATACACAAAACTGAAAGGTATACACCGACAAAATTAATAAAGTTAAATGTTTTTTTAATTTTCATGGCCATTTTCAGTGACTTTACGTTGTTAGATTTAACAAAACATTTTTTTAAGAAGTTCACTTTATCAGAATAAAGATTGAGTGTAATCAGAATCATTTGGCATGAGGCTGTTGCTCACGGCTAACTCATGGTAGTTAAAATTCCTCAGAATCAAGCAATTTTCTGGTACTTATCCCCTTTTTTGCACAGTAAAAAACTTATTACCACAGTGCCTGCAGTAGTACCTGTATTTCTACCTATTAAAAACTACTACCTATTACATTTTCTACCTATTAAAAACAACACCGATTGCAGTATTACCAGCAGTACTTATTACCAATATTAATTAAGCATAATGGGTGTTAATAATATGATGACGTTTTTGAACGGTTTCCCCTAAAAGAATCAGTTCTATTTCTTCATTCACTTCTCTTTTTAGTACATGCATACATTTTTCTATATTTCAATTATCGTTGATTTTATTAAAACACGCTTGAAGATCGCAACTATAAACATGACAAAAACGTGGTTTCATATAACTTTAGAAATACTAATTTGGTGACGTAGCAACACTATCCACAGTGATCATTCAACTTATAAAAATATTTCAACATTAAAGACCTCACAATAAACATCCCCCCCCTCAACAGAATCCTCTATAATTTAATAACGCAAAATACCAAACCAATACGGAAAATTAATTTTTCAAGCGTTACTCCTAAACCAACAAGTTGAAAATTTTCAACGAGTTTTTGGATCGGAGACTAAAATTGCTCCTTGTAGTCGATGTCCAAAATTCAGTACCCTAGGGTAAGTGTTTCTGAAGTTATCAGACATTCAAGAAATAGTTCTGACACTAGTAAAGGCAACTATACTGAATAAACACTCACACAAATATTTAAAAAAGAAAAACATACGAGAGATTTTTGGCGCTTTATTTTTTTTAGCATTTGGTTAAAGAGATTTTTGGAATTTGGAAAAATGACAGTAGTTCGACTTAATTCGGAAAACGACGTTAGCCTTAAAACTATAAATTATATCATAAGTGCAATTTCAATTAAAATGAGTGAATGAATTATAAATTCAGTTTAGTTTTGCTAGTGATTGAATTCATTAGTGATTTATATAGTTAGTCAGTAATTTATAGTGAAATTGTTAGCGAGATTGTTCTAAAATGTTAGGATTCATGATTAACTTTATGAGTTAAACAAATTGTTATCCTTTAATAATTAACTGTTATCTTTAACCGCAGTCTGTAAAAGACAGAGATATAATTATTACCGTTTAAACTGTAGCTTAAATTTTAATAGAACCGAAAATTGATAGAAAAATAGGCTTTCGATCGGTTTTTAGACAATGACAGATTAACTGCTTTCTTTATTTTTTTTCGTATAAAACTAATTTAGATTTTAAAAAATAATATGAAAAAGGCAATATTTGAAATATAAATAATAAATCTGGATAATCGAAATTTTTAACTCCCATCACACTTTTTATTACGAAAGTGTTTCAGTTAGATTTGAAGAAACTAACATTTGTTGAATTACATTTCTTTCATTTGTTTGCTTTTAAAAAAGTAAAAAATAAAATAATTTTTTTTTTCTCCGATCGAAGCATCTCCCATATGTTTATAATCAAATTATCTATTTTATTGTGTCTGACATGAGGGGAAGAATCCAAATAAATGCGTACAACACTAAACAGGCTTTACAGTAAGAGAGTGCATAAAAAGTGAAAACAGAGACTGTGTTTTCCAAAACAATGTTAAGGGGAAAGAAAGGATACATTTTTCTCAAGTTCTTTATTTTGTGAACTCAGTTATTTTGTGGTTTGCTAAGAACTAAAAGAGAACAAGTTGCTATTCATTTAGATTACCTTTTTTGACATAATATAACGTATGGTAATATCTTCTTATCATCATACCCACGAAAAGTCACGCTTTAACAATTAGGGGACTTCATACCCTACTCGCTTCGCTCACCAGCCTTGACGATTTCTTCGTTGTCATTTTTACGTCTTAAGGATAACATCCATTTGACCTATATTTCGATGCAAACAAGCTCTCTCCATAGGAATAATGGTTTTTACTTAACTTGTTACAGATTATAATCATTCCGTTGAACATAACTAGAAGTTTTTTAATCACTTTTTGTCTTCGTTTAAATTGATTCATAAGTTAATTTGATTAATACTTTTTTGATAATTATTTTTTTAAATAGGTTGTTTTTGCACACAACAACGAAATATTATATTTAAAAAGTACATAAATTTATCTGGTCTTAAAATAAATTATTTAATGTAAAATTGCCTAGAAAAAAGCCAATATAATGTTAAAAAAAATTTTAATTTTGACTTAAAATTGCAGTTTTAAATTATTATCTTATCAGTAATTATCTTAACAATTGTGAATTCTCAATAAGTAAATTTAGCTCAATTATCTAGAATTTGGCTACAAAAAAGAAGCTTTTCAAAGACAAGGGACTCGCTCAAATGCATATTTTTAACATTTATTTATTAGACTAGGAAACTTCCTGTTCCTATCACGAACCAACAACCCATTCTCACACCTCCATAATTTAAAATTTCCTAATTTTATAATTTTGTGTGACAAAACAAAATATTAAGATAGTGTGAAGAAAAAAAATCCAAAAAAAAAACACTTTAAATTCTTTAAACTTGATTCTTTGAAAAATGGAATTAGAAACTCGTGAAATTTGAACTCGTGATCTTAAGAAGTTCATAAAATATATGATCCTTTTAGAAGCAAAATTTCTGTTATGTAATTGCAATTCTGAGGCCTGTAGAGGCATTTCTACGTGACATTACAATTTAAACAGTCAATAACTCGTGAGCTAATTATCAAATGTTAATTCTTTTATTTCACCGAACTATTTGTACGTTTTTCTACACACCAATCTTGAATCGTTTTTAAGCAGCAGAAAAAAATGCAACGTAAATATGAATATCCTTACCAGCTTCGCTAAAGTTTCTTTTATATAGAGAAAAAACTTGGGTACTTGCATTCCAAGAAGGAGAAGATCTCCCATACCCACACATGTGATCTATGACGTCAGCAGCAGCTAATCTTTATCAGAAAAATGGCGTATTAAAGTTGAGCTAAGTTTCTCTACATGAGTTAGAATGTTAATTAACGTTAAGTAAATTCAATACAGAGCCGTATAGCACATTGGATTTGTTGAAACATATCTACTTCTTTTACTTGATTCAGATTTATTATTTGTTCGTGTATTTTACTGTAACATGTGATATAATTTTGTTTTGTGCAACCTGGCTACTTCGATGCATAATTAGTTTGTATATGTTCTACGTGGCTTCGTGTCTGTCTCTGTGTAAATATTTAGTGGTAGAATTGAAATCTTTGTGAAAGAGTATATGCTGTGCTACTTAAAAGAATTGGTAATTAACAGGCTTGGCTTACTCGAAATAAGATGGAAAGAACAGTTGCTAAGGTAAACAAATTCCACCTTTCAACAACCAATCAGAATTGCGATACCCACACTATGTCACTTGCAGGTATCAAGTCGAATTTGACTTTTAATTATTCCATTTTTTTTTTTAAATTTTATTTTAAGTGCATGATTAAGAGACAGAAGCATTAATAGAATTTCGTAAGAACATATTTAAAAATATGAACATTTCAATTCAATAGGTTATTAGTTTTTAAAACTTGAACAAAAAGTTGAGATGTTTAGCACATTAATTATTCTTAATCGTGGGAAAATAATTGCCTTTCTTCCGTTATGATTTACTTTTTGATTTCAGGATTATAAGCATCACTCGAATTTGCTGTATCACGAACTTCTGGCTATAAAGGAACAATGGAAAGTAAATTATAAAATAAATATTAACTGCACTTACTTTCACAGATTCCTTCTTTTAGCACAATGTAGATTGTGTAGAGCGCGCGAAAAAAAAAGTTTTACCCTGAATAACTAAAAACTAATGATCGGATTTCCACAATGTTAATAGCTTAAGAGGGTGCCTTCAAATATGCCAAAATTAATAAGAGCAGACAATATTTTCAGTTACGAAATCAGACATAAAAACTTACATTCTCTGAATAAACACACCTTTTCTTTTCTCTTCGCCAAAATATACGGGGATCGCCGCAATCTGGGATATATGGTCCCCATAGAAGGTGTATATTCAAAATTCAATTTCTCACGAACTATTCAACCGATTTCCCTCTAATTTCGCATTCTGCCGTGTAAAATTACATACTTTAGTAAAAATTTTCACACCTTACAATTCAGTTTTTTCGATTTTTATTAAGTAAAATAATAAAAAAATAATAAATATTTATTTTAATTAATATTTTGTATGGAATTATGTTTGGATAAGCGATTTTTATAGCTGAGTGCAAATTATTCTTATCTGTTTAAAAAAAATTTTATGGCGAAATACGCAAAAAGTAAAATTAACATTAAGAGGTCCAAACTTTGAAACCAATCGCTCTCCTGACCAAACTATGGGGACTATGTATCACAGATTGAGGCAACCCCTTATATTTTGGAGTCAGAAATCCGAATTCGTCGAAAAATATATGCATGTTTATTCAGAGAAAGTACGTTTTTGTGTTTAATTTCGTAACTTAAAAGATCGTCTGCTCTTATTAATCAGCCTATTTGCGGTCATCCCCTCGAGCGATTAAGATTGAGTCCTAGAACGTGAGGACCCAATCATTAAGTCAAAAGTTATTCAGAGTGGTCTGTTTTTTTTCGCATTGCCCATTAGAATACGAATGCATTTATCTCTGTAGCATTTTGATAATATAGTAATAATATAGTAAGTATTGTTAGTAGCAATAGTAGTTTCATAAAATAGTAAATTACTTAAAAAGTTCAGAAACGTGTGTTTGGTGACAAGGAACAGTAATGACATTTTACTTACATTTTAGTTTCTTAAAAATATAATTTAAATACAAAATTTTTTATACTCTATGGAAATAGTTTAAGCAATGCATACTATTAAATAATAAAACTATATATTTTAATGATAAATATTGCTTAAGGATGTAAAAATTAGCGAACTGAGAAAATAACCCTGAAGTATAATAATGAATAAAAATTATTAAAATTTTTCTTATCGAGATTTATCAATATTATAGTATTTTCTTAAAGTTAATTATCTGATAGAGCATTTGCAGTGACAAAAGGTTTTCATCTATCATCAATTAGTACCACGCGACTGTCAAGCTCAGAAATCCAGGCACCCTAACCACAGACTCGGCAGGGGGTCTATCTTTCCTCATGTCAAGCTGTGCAAGACTCCCAGAGAGTTCGAAAATTCTTCTTGTATGGTAATTCAAGGGAGTGATTTTTAGGAACATTGAAAATTAAACTCTTGATGCCTCTAAAAGCGTTGCAAATTTTGTAATGAAATATTTTAAGATCTGTCTTCTTTTTTTTCACTTGCAAGCTATTTATTATCTACAAAATGAATATAATATTGCTCCTAAAATGATAAGTTTTTTTTATATTTGACACTTGATCTTAATTATCTTCTCTAATAAGTTGTCAACAAAAAATGGAAAGATAAAGCTGAAAAAAGAAGAAAAAAACTAGGAAAACTACAGTAGCTGAGGAAAAAAATGAAAAGCAGAAGAAAAAAATGCGAAGGGGAATAATCAAAGTAAAATGCTTTTCCATACGCTGTGAAAAACTAATGTCATTAACAAGGGAATCAGCATTTTTTTTTCTCTCGGTTACTATGGTTTTTCTAGTTTTGTTTCTCACATGCGTTTTCCCATTTTTCATCTGAAGCTTTACGCTTGATATTTAAAATCACTTTTGTTTTGTTTCTTTCACGTCTGGCAAGTCTTGAAAACGGGCGTCTGTTTTTAAGCGCTTAAACCATGTCGATTGTCTTTTTCTAATATGTATATTTTTTATTTTAATCATGTAACGCATTTAAAACTGTTGTTCTAGTTGCTCGGAAATGATTTTTACAACGTTTAGTAAGCACCCAACTTATATTAAACCTAACTGTTCATTTTAGACACTTTTTTCTAAACGTCTTGTTTAAAAACGTTTTATTCAAAAAATTGGGCTTCAAATATTTTATAATCTATGGGTTGCTACTCAATAATGTGCCTCCTGCATGCTTGTAATAAGTATAGTCTTTTAACTAAGTATATTAAAAACGAAAACAAAAAAACTTTTTAGGTACAAAATGAACCACCCCGAATAACTTTTGATCAAATGATCGGATCATCACATTCTATGACATAAACTTAATGGTTCGAGAAGGTGACCTAAAATATGCTAATTATTTGATGCAGACGATATTTTAAGCTACGACATCAGACACAAAACGTACTTGTACTGAATAAATACACCCGTTTTTTTTGGTAGATTCGAATTTTTGACCCTTCAAATATAGGAAGTAGCCGCAATCAGAGAAATACGGTCCCCACACTTTGGTCAGGACAGCCGTTAAAAGTTTAGACCCTTTAATGTTAATTTCACTTTTCGTGTATTTCACCTTATCTTGAGAACTTTTGAAGCAAATCAAAACATTTTTGCACGCAATTATAACATTCGTTTTTCCCAAAAATAAGTTTTAGTAAATATTTATTATTTTTTATTATTTTATTTAATATTAGCCGAAAATATTTGAACTGAAAGGTATAAACTTTTTTGCATAATTTCAGAGTGTTTAATTAAACATGGCAAAATACAAAATTTGAGCAAATTCGGTTCCTGAGAAATTGTTAAAAAGTGGCAAATTTAAAATTCGATTTCTCAGAAACTATTCGACCGAGTTCTTTCAAATTTTGTACTTAGCCATGTAAAATTAGATACTTTAAAACGAATTGCGAGCACAAATTTTTCAATTCGATTAAAGAGTTTTCAAGATAGGGTGAAATACGCAAAAAGTAAAAATAACATTAAGAGGTCTAAACTTTGAATCGCTCTCCTGACCAAACAATGGGGACTATATTTTCCAGATTGCGGCTATCCATATATTTTGGGGGTTAAAAATGCGAATCCGTGGGGGGAAAAAAGTATGTTTATTCAAAAAAAGTACGTTTTTGGGTCTGCTTTTCTAACTTAAAATATCGTGTGCACTAATTTATTATCTTATTTGAAGTCCCCTTCTCGAACCTTTAAGATTGAGTCCTAGAACGTGACGATCCAAGCATAAGATAAAAAGTTATTCAGGGTAGTCCCTTTTTTTTCCACATTGCTTATTGAATATATTCGATAAATATATTGTGAAAATAAATAACAGTTAAATCATGTAAAATAAAAGTAAGAGATTAAGTATAATTAAAAATAAACTAGTGAAAATGTATGTAAGCATTACTAAATTACTTCAGCCAAATTGAGATCCAAGTATTCTGAGCCGATTCTCCCCACAAATGGTTTTATGACGTCATAGTTATCCATTATAACATCTTTGAAATACGATTCGTGATTGAAAGGTTTCTGTTTTCCTTCCATCTTTACAATCACATCTTCTTCAACTAAATAATCATATTTATTGACGCCAGATAGTTTGACGTTGACGCTAGAAAGAAAATGTCATGCGGTCTATTTGGGCTCTTTGTACCAACAAAAATATGGTTTCACATTATATTATCTGAACACGTTGAATATCCGTTCCTTTTAGTCGTGTAGGAAGACAAAAATAGTCAATAGAACAAAGCTACGGAATTGTGCACAAAACTAAAGGGCATAAACTGACATGTGAAACTTGTTTTTTAAGTAAGGGCCGTCTGAAAATAAAAACCAAACGAAAGAAAATTTTCAAGAAGCAAATTTATTTTCAGATTCTACAAACGTTTCACTTTTTTCGTTTTTCAGCATAGTTGCCAAGTTTGTTTAAACACTAATCTTACCTTACGACTAGATTTAGAATATCGTCTTCATGCACACTTGTCCCCTGCTCCGTTAACCAAGAGGTCAAGGCCGTTTCCACGTATTTGTCATCGTTGTAGTGATTGCCGCCCAAAACGTTGTTTGAAATGTAGAAAAAGATTAAAATCAATCAGCCTCAAGGTCCGAACTGTAGGGAGGGGTGGTCCAAAACTTCCCAACCAAGAGAGTCCAATAAAGCTGGGATCTGAGCAGCGGAGAGAGTCATAACAGTAGCAAAATTCCCGGTCAGTATGGCAGGGACTGTTGCTACTTCACAAATCTGCCCGTGAATATATGCAGCAAACAGGTTTTTTACAGACTAAAAACTTATCACTGACCGTATCTCATGCGTGTAGGGCTATTTTTAAATGTGAACATTTAAAAGACACAGAACTGACCTACAGTTTACCTACACAGTTGCAACTGAGCACAGTTGTTCCCAAGGAATGCCGGGATACGACGCAAACTCTCGTTGCGACGCACTCGTCTTCTAATAGTGTACACAACAAAACGATGCTTTCTCAGAAAACAAACCTCGTAACTATTAAAGCTGAGAGTTTTTTTTTTAATATTTCTATATTTTGTCCTATCTGGTGGCTTTTCGTTATTAGATTAAGAAAAACACATTTCTAGTAAATCATCCCATCAAAATAAAGATTAACTATATTTGGTATCATTTGGCATGCTGCTGTTACTCAAGGTCCACTAGTGACAGTAAAAATGTATCACTATCACGCAATTTTCTCCGTTACTTATCACTTTCGTAGATCAGTAGAAAACCTCTTTTACAGTATTTTTTCTTAAAGCTGCACAGTATTGATGCTGTTTTAACAGACACCAAATATATTAATACAATGCCTTGTACCTTTATTCGTATATTTGGTATTTATTAAAACTGCACCACAAGTAGTGGGTATTTCAAAAATTAATTAGGCATCATTGGCGTCAATAATACTTGGTGTGGCGATTTTTTACATTACTCCTAATCGAATTAGTATCATTTCTCCATTCATTTCTCTTTATAGCTTATTTATTCCCTTTAATTAGAACTTTTTACAAAAATTAACTATGCATCATTGGCGACAATAATAACAATGAGATTTTTTACGTTTCTATTTTTCCGTTATTGAATTAGTGCCATTTCTCCCTTAATTTTTCTTTTTAGCCCCACAGCTTCTTATTAAAATTTCAATTAGTGCCGATTGCCAAAATTAATTTGGTAAAATCCTAGAATACGTTACGTGCTTGTCGAGATTTTGAAAAATGTCTCCAACAGCGAAATGACGTTTTGATGCTTTTTTGCAATGCCGAAAACGTTTTTACGATTGTCGCCAAGAATTGGCGATGGCAGAAACATGGAAACTCGTAGCCTGAAAATGTCAAATACGTAATCATATTATGAAAAAAAAAACATACCATTCAAAGATTGCAAACCTTATCGCCCTCCTAAACATATCCCATGTCGCGAAATCTACCGTGTAACGCGTACTAGGATTAAGTCATTAATTTTACTTCATTGTGGTCAATAGAACAGAATAGCGATTGTTTGGGTTTTTCGGTAATATTCTAGTATACGTTACATGCTTGGCGTGATTGCGAAGAAAATCTTCAACGCCGAAATGACACATTGGCGAATACGCCAAATTGTTGCCAATGCCGAAATGACGTTTTTACGATTGTTGCCAAGAATTGGCGTAGGCAGACACATAGAAATTTTGTGACCTGAAAATGGAAGCTACATAAACATGCCATGGAAAAAAATGTAAATCATAAATGAATGTATATAACATGAAATAACAAGCAATTATAAATTAGAACTACAGATTGCAACTACATTCTCTATTGTAACTACAGATTGCAACTACATTGCAAACTTCATCACTTTACCAGATATTGCCAAAGTCAAAAAATCCAACGAGTAACGTATACTAGGATTAAGCCCATTTGTCTTCAATGTATTAGTGCCATTAGCAGTATACAATCATAAAACTTAAAGAGTCACAAAAGTAAGAATACTTTTCAGATTGTAAGTGTGGTATCCAGAAATAAATTAACTTACATTTGCTTTCTAATGACTTTTTCTACACCGAAAGGCATTTTAAACTTCTAAACATTTGGTCCTACTTTGTTTTAAAGCAATTCAAACAAGAATATTTTTTTGGATTGCCTTTATGTCAGCAATTACTATTTTGGATAAATAATAGCCTGTTCCGTTCTCTGCGTGCTCATGCTCTGGTCAGCAATTAGTGATTAGTTTTCGGGTATTATTTTCAATCTTGTGCTAATTTTGACTCTCTCAAATTATTATTCTCAAAATAAAATAAAAAATAACAACGAAGTAAAATAGAGTAATAAGGTGTCACAGCAGGGAAAAAATTCATGACATAAAAAAAGAATATCGTATTGCTAGTTCAAGCAATAGACCTCAAAAATAGTCGTTACCTATTAAAATCGGCTGGTATTTTCATTTCTTGTAAATTACATCTGCTACGTTTTTGGGGTGCTAAACTCGACTAAATGTTTTAGTTGCTTTAGATCTGAAACTATTTTCGCCATTTTTTCAAGTTAAATCTTCTATTGCCTACAAAAAAATATTTAAAAAAAGCAACATCAGAAGCATTTATTCATTTATTCATATTACTCTTCACTGAGAACTTTTAATAAAGTGCTATCAATAAACAAGAGATATTTTATTTACAAAAATAAATAGTGAAATATTGAGTATTCACTAACACCAAACATATAAAATAGAGTGATATATTGTACAATTCACTGCCTTAAAAATATAGGCTCTGTAACCGAAATAATGTGTAGTTTCAAGTACTCATATATTTGGAAACTATTTGGAGCAAAAAGATATGAAGCTTTTCTTGGAGCATTTAAGATTTATACCGTAAATAGTTTAGAAAGAAATTGAATAAAACACAATGATTTCAACATTAAACTAGTAATGCTCGTTGATTTTTAAAAGAATTTTAAAATTGAGTTATTGTTAGTTTTTCCAATAAAAGATTTTTGTTTAGGGCGTAAATAAACGAGTTAATATCTAATCATTCTTTTAAATAAATTATTATAAATAAATGAATAAATTTATCGAGGTGATTAGGTTCCTGGTTCTATGCCCTCAAGAAAGAGGTATAATAACTAGAGTTACGGCAGAAAAAAAGCGAATTTATTTAATGAAAGTACTGGATATATATATTTAAATGTATGTGAAAATATGGAATTATTGTCTAGTAAAAAGAATTATTATTTCGAATAAAATGTTCTTACGTTTTTCTTGAATGTAAAGAATATTTACGTCTCAATGGAATAATTATATTATTATTCAGTTTGGTTGAAAATTAGCTTTTAGTTTTCACATAATATTTTGTTTGAGACAAATATTTAGCTGTTAAAAAATTTTAAAATAAAAATAATCTAAAAAAAAAAAATCACATCTTAAGTTTCCTTAATCATCGAATGTATACTCTCTTTATAACATAATCATATACACCCATCTTTCCTTATTTTAATGAAAGAATTTTCTTGAATATTTAAGGAAGTAAATGTTAAAGTAGAAGTAAATGTAATGCTTTTCCATTTCATTTTCGATTTATTAAACTTTGGTGTAAAACAATTTTGTTCACCACTATGGATAAGCAATTTAAACAAATAAGATTTGTTAAGTATGCCGAGAAGTTTTTAAGTGTTAAGAAAATCAAGCAAATTAAGCTTTATTTAATTGTTGCTTCGTTTCCATTTCAAAATATTGCGGTGAACTAGGATTTCTCAGTCGGCATCTATGTATACAATCTTGAAGAAGAAGAAGAAGATCATGGCTTTCCACAACATGTGACCCATGACGTCAGCACCAGCTGATCGTTCATAAGCAAAATGGCGCGTTAAAGTTTAGCTTAGTTTCTTCATATAAGTTAGAATGTTAATTAACGTGAAGTTAATTAAATGCAGCACCGTATCACACATCTAATTCGTTGATATATAATTCTTTCTAATTTACGTCTTATATTTAACTTAGATTTATTATTTGTTCATGTATTTTATTGTAACCGGGATATATTTTTGTTTCGTGTACCTGGAAATTTCGATGCATAATTATTTTGTTTATATTCTACATCGCTTCTTGCTTGTCTTTGTGTTAGGTAAGAAATATGTAAGGAAATAATTTAAATCTTTGTGTAAGAATCTAGAATGAATTACTTAAAAGAATAAAGAAAAGGTTAATAAATTGCAGAAGATACACTCGCTTATGTGAGGTAAATACTCATTTATTTACTTACATACGTAGTAAACTCCTGTTTGTGAAAATTGCAACACCATGAAGGAATCGTCATAATTGAGTGAAATTTAATACACAGTTGAGTGGTAGTGGTACAAATAAATGATTAAACTTTCAAAGCAAATAAACAATAACAAGAGATCGAAATCAGTATTTTGTATAACCACCACGCTCCGCAATAAGTGCTGCTACACAACATGACATGGAGTCAAGCAAACTTTGAATGTCTGTCTGAGGAAGAGAATTCAATACTGTTTGTATGCATACCCCAAGTTCGTCTGAAGAAGCAACAGGACGAGGATTACGAGCGAGA
Source organism: Parasteatoda tepidariorum (assembly GCF_982258835.1). Classification (NCBI taxonomy): domain Eukaryota; kingdom Metazoa; phylum Arthropoda; class Arachnida; order Araneae; family Theridiidae; genus Parasteatoda; species Parasteatoda tepidariorum. The sequence goes on from NC_141762.1 coordinate 5,999,110, forward strand.
CGCCGACCAACGAAATCTCACACATGTTCAATCGGCAACATATCCGGGGAATACGCCGGCCAAGGAAGAAGTTGTACCTGTCACGATGCAAGGAAGGATTGAACAGTCCTAGCAATATGAGGGCGGGCATTGTACTGTTGATATACAGCACCTGGCAAGGCTTGAAAGAAGGGAACAGCTTGCGCTGTAGAACTTCACTGATGTACCGGTTGCTGTTCAGATTACCCACAATTCGTAGCAATTGAGATCGTCCATGATATGATGGTCCACCGCAGACCATTACCCCGGGTGTTCGTCCACTGTGGCGTTCGATAACGCACTCCGGAAGATGGCGTTCACCGGCATAGCATCTGACACGAATGCGACCATCATGGTACCACAAATTGAAGCGAGATTGGTCAGAAAACACGACGCGCTATCAATCAGCAAGCCAGTCCCTATGCTGGTTGGCCCATTGCAGCCGCAAGCGGCGAAGGTTTAGCGTGAGGGGGATCCCGTATAAAGGAGTCTTTGCGCGCAGTCCACGCTGCAGCAGACGTCTACGAATTAATGAAGCACACAATGAAACACCTGTAGCTATTGCCCACCGAGCTGCCAGTTGTCTAGAGAGAGCCGTACTGTCCGTTAGCGCAACGCCGAACAGGTGTCTATCATCGCGAACTGACGCGACATTTCAGGGTCCACTCCCGGATTTCCGAGTTGTCCGACACTCGTCCCACTGCTTTCAAACACGCATCACTGTGATCCTGTTACGCAGCACACGAGCGGCTACTGCACGATAAGATAATCCAGCTTCACGAAGGCCGATGATTCTCCCCCGTTTAAAATCCGTAAGTTGTTGAAATCTCGCTCTCTTTCGTCGAATGGGCATAAGTAATGACTAAGCTAACGTTTACCACTAGCAGATAACCACCGATAACCATACTCGCTTGGCTACAGCCGTTTATTTATTCGGATCCATCCGCCGTTCAGAGGGCGCTGCTCAACATGCGAATGCGCTACGGGTCTGAAATTCTAATCATTTGCATATCATGCTCTACTTTGCATTTCCTGAAAATTTCAGCTCACTCGCATAAGTCCTTCATGGTGTTGCAATTTTCACAAACATGAGTTTATATAAACGATATTAAGTTGTTGGAATTTGTTTTTCAATGCTTGTTTTTGTCTATTTTTATTAGAAAAAATAAGTGAATAACTTTAAGGGTTACTTGAATTGTACAGTTTTAACAATGTACCAAAAAAAAAAAGGAATTTTCTTTGAAAATTGCATTATGTATATATTTATTTAAAATATGACTTTTAAGCAACATTTATTAATTTAACATTTAATTAAGTGTTTATGTGCAATAAAACCAATAAATAAAGGTTAAGAGATTGGCTGAATTCGCCGAACTTATCTCAGAATTGTTTTGTATTCACTTTCAAGTATTTCCTTTTGTTAAAAATAAATATTTACCTGCTTTTTATTGTATTTCTTTTTATCAGGTAATCAGGTAATTACCTTGTATCAGGTAATTAGTTTTTTGATCCTTGCTCGATTAAAGTTGTTTTTTTTTTATTTACTTATGGTAATATATTGCCTAAAATTCAAACCGTTTGTTTGCATTTATCATAAGAAATCGATTTCATATGCGATCTTTCATGTATTTTTAGATCTATCAATGTTTTATTTTCTTTGAAATTTTTGTGTTAAGTTGCTGGAATTATTAATTTCTGTGTCAGAAAATTTTATGGGAGTATGTTTAAAACGTTTAAACTCTAAATCTATTAATGTGGTTTAATTTAAGTATGAAAATAAAAAAAAGTATTCTAAATATTTTTGCTGGTTCATTTTGAAGAATATCAACTAGAAATAAATAGGAAAGATGGTAAAATGAAGCTCCAAATTTACTTTGAAATCTTTTTTCAAAAAAGATTGATGCAATTGGCATGTGGCAGATACAAATTTTTTTTATTTGAAACTTTCAACTGGTAATAAAATTTGCAGTGAATTTGTATAAGTCTAAAAAAAAAGTTTCCGATAAACAATGAAAATCGATGAACGCTCGCTTTTCTTTACTGATTATCCTAGTCGAGATTAACATCGTTTGTAGCGATAAGTTGCCAAATCTTGTAGCTCTTAATTATTGGGAGAAAAGCTTTTGCATCAAAATGGCGGATGAGTCTAATTCAGGGGTTTTAGTCCATATTAAGGCTCCTATACTATCAGAGCTGACCTATCGAGCAATATTGGAGAAAACAAGTTCGCAAGTCAACGTTATGTTAGTATTAGTTATGTTATGTGCTTATGTTAGCTCTTTGCTCTAAAAATAAATGATAAGTCGGCCGGTCTAATTCAATGGCTCTAGTCCATATATTATTCCAGTGTCAAGACGTAGGCAAGAGTGATGAAAATATTAAATAACACAGCAGTTCCTGCTTTATTGAAGAATTAAATTTGATAAATAACGAAAATATTTTATTTTAGAAATATATGGAATCATATGGTGCACCAAAGTAAAAAATAGTGCGTGGAGTCCCTCCGCCCGTAAGAAGTGAAACTTCGTAATGTGGAAATGAAAATAGGAAGGGGTAGAAATTGATTTTTAGTGAAATCATATTGTTTCTTTAAGACAAACTTTATTAAAATTTCTTACAATTCACAATTGATCCCATTTTTTAATTATCATTTTCGAGTAGAGAAATATCCAAATCTATAACATTTACAATGGGATTATGATAACTAAAGTAAGATACGAAATGTTTGAGTTCTATTTTTTCAATATTTCTTGCAAAAACTGCATCAATTACCCCTTTGGTTGTTGGATCATTCCTACCATTTATTATTTCCAATCCAAATTTGTTTTTAAGGAAGGTTAATAATGTTTCAGCTTCAGGTAACGAGAAATTCACACAAGGATCACAGGCCGCTTACAATAATCAATTTCTTCACCAATAACGTCTGCCAGAGCTTGTGAACCTGCAGTGGATAGTGGCAATAAGGATTTTGCAATAAATAATTGAATATCCCTTATGGCTGCATTTGGTGAAATATAAATGGCAATTAGAAAAGAGAAAACCTAACAATCAATTGATATTCACAAGAGACGTACCTTGACATAACCTTAAATCCGTCGCATTGTCCGTGAGATTGTTTTCACTCATTTCTTACAATTGTTATCCACTAAGTTTGAAAATAAAAAATACTACTCTATTAAATTATATGTGTATCAAATCAAACTAAAAAAAATATTTATAGACAAACAATACTTTTATTATTTTTATGCTAGTGAGAACCAAAACAATATGGAAATGAATGAGGGAAAACTGGATCCTACCACGTGATTTCCCGGCCAATAAAAATGTAGCGTTAAACGTTTAACGCAACCTTGTTGGAAGTCGCATAAGAAGTATAACTTCAAAAAAAAAATATTATTTCATTTTTGTGTCCCTATAAGCTAATAAATTTAGAAAATTGTTCGAATGATGCAGCTGAAAGATGGCTAAGCCTCATAGGACATCTCAATCTACCAACAAAAATCAAAAATACAAGTAAAGTGAGTGTTAGCATAGTTTTTGCCAAGGAAAGTTAAGGAATCCATGCATTGGCTATTAATTGATTAAATTGAATGCCAAGGCTCTTTTTCTTAGCCTTCCACTTTCAAATGTGTTGTCAGAAAAGAAAGCGTGAAAAATAATAAAGAATTTTAATGAAATCAAAACATCCCCAACACTATAACGGTTTTTAAATTCTATGCTAATGTGTTAGACATATGTAGAGATTATCTCTAAAAATAGATTTTATTCTGCACTCAATTCAAAGTTGTGGTATATCAAGAATACAGGTTATATGAATGATTTTTACTTGTAGAAAGAGGATTAAATAAGAAAAAAAAATTTTTTTAAATGTTTGAAATGCTTATTTCAGCATGATAATTATTGCAATAGTTTTGTGGTATAATCAAAATCAATTATGTTCTCCCAGAAACTGATTATATCCGAAGAAATTATGCCATAAATTTTCGTTAATTTCTTTATTAATAAAGTTTCATGCGTTTAGAAATAAATGCTTTCTGATTCAGTATAAAATTTTATTTTCGTACTTTTGTACTCTCTTTTTCATTTTGAAAAAAAAGGGAAATCAAGAAATTGAGCTATAATATCTTTCAATATGGTTTATGTCTCATAAATTGAAGGTGTTAACGAAATAAATATGATGTAAATTCTAAAGTTTAAGTTAAACGTGTAGAGCAGGGGTTGCCAAACTTTTTTGATCATCGACCCCTATATAATTTTTCGAAATCTCCATCGACCCCCATAAAAGTAATTTTCTGTTAATTAAAATAAAACTCTATTAGATACTGTATTTGTACATTTATTTTATGATTTTGAACATTTATTAAAGTAATAGTACATAGTGTAACAATAGTTTTATGACAAATATATTAATGTTGAAATATAAATACCTTAATATTTATGAAATAATAAGTAATTATAAGTAAGTAGAAATAATAAGTAAAGTAGCTACGGATTTATTGCTTCTTAATCAATGACATGGGTGTGTCTGGTGTTTTTTTCTTTTTTGCAAGGTTCATTATATTGGGTTCAAAATTGGTCAATTTTAATCTTAAATCCCCTCGAAACTCCACATTTAATTTATTTCTGTTCTTAGTTAAGATTGAATTTACGTGAATGAAACCGGCTTCAACCATATAGGAACTTTGAAATGCTATCATAAATGGCTGAGCTATTTCGTCAAGTCTTATTTCGTAAAGTCATATTTTTGCATTATATTTATATTTGTCCAAAATTTGCTTATTGTTAAATTTTTAAAAAGCGTCTTTGCTTCAAATCCCCATAATAATTCAGCAAGCTCATCTTGCAGGTTGATGTCCACGTTTTCAATTTGAGCAGAAAATGGCACAATAATCCAATCAGGGATGTCAATGTTTTCCAAATCAACAAAACGCAGTTTAAAATCGTCACTCAATTTTTGAAGATTACCTGCTTATATTTCCAAGTCTTCTTTTTTTATTTCTAATTGTCACATATCTGAAAAACACTAATAATCCTTCGACCAATCGACCCTTCCGGTTCGAATCGACCCCCATTCGACCCCCTGGCTCAGATCGACCCCCGCTTATGTTAAATAGACCCCTGGGGGTTTATATAGACCACTTTGGCGACCTCTGGTGTAGAGGAATGAAGAAGAAGAAGTGCAAAAGTAAGAGCAATAATCTCTTTCAATATGATTTATGTCTAATAAATGGAAGGTGTTAAAGAATTTAATATGATGTAAATTCTATAAGTTTATAGTCCAGTGTAAAGGAATGAAGAAGAACAAGTGGGAATAGAAATAATTTCTATTAAGAAACATTAGTACAGTGAAACCTCCAGGAAAGACTACCTCTGTGTAACGACCTCCTCTATTTGCGACCACTTTTGAGGAGGGGGGGGGGCACGGAATTAAACCTTTGTGTTGAAGAAACCCTTTCGGAGACACCATCAAAACTTCCTCCAGCCACTGTACAAACCCCTGCACCAAATTCGGAAAAAGTCAAATAAGGAAACACGAAAAAGTATCCAAAAAATATTAAGAAAATAAATATGTAGATACAAATGTATTCAAAATATTTGTGAGTTGCTTTAATTTAGAGAGCTCTTTTTGACGATCAATGAAAGAGATTGACAACCTCATGCCTGCAGTCAGAGTGCACTAAACACGATGCTAACTATGATTCATTTTTAGATTTAAAAGTCAAACTAGAAAAACAATATTAGTTTAGTAAAAACTAAACATCTCAAACAAACAAACCTATTCTCATTTTTTAAAGCTAACTAAATTTTAGGATATGAAATTAAACTTAAACTAAAAACAAATTTTTTTATTTGTTTAAAATAGTTTTATCATTCATAACTGATAAATTTGTTATAATCCATAATGATAGAAGCAGGGGTCATTTTTATTGGCGCTAATTTTGCTAGTTGATCCGGTTTTCATGATGCCAACACAATTGACATTTTGGATCCAAAAAAATGACACTGACTAAAATTAAAATTGTTTTCGAAAATTCATGTACCTTCGATAACATTTCGAAGCCTATGAAGGTAACCTCTAAGAATGACCAACCTCTATTAACGATCATTTTACAATGGAACAGAGGATGGTGACTCCAGAGAGGTTTCACTGGAATTATCCAATTAGAATTTTAAAAAGATTTTAGTTTTTTTTTTTGTGCTAACTATTATCGTAATAGGTCTATCAATTATTTTAATGAACCGATCTTAAGCACTCTTGGAAAATAAAAAAGAACCGGTTTTGGTTCTTGCAAGCAACGCAGGAGAAAATATAACAGAGTAGGATAAAAGACGAAAAACTTCTATATCACTGCACTTACGTGCTAAAATTATTTTAATTGTTTTATAAATCAGATAATTTTCTTATTTTTTTGCAGAAAAAGTTTTGTATGGAAATGTTTTTGTTAATTATTGACTAAACTAAATATTTATTTTCGTTCTCTCTATATATTATGCGGTTTTCACTTCAAAATAAACTAAAATGCAGTTTTGAGTTTAAGAAATCTGTCGACTCAATCAAAAGCTCTAAAGGACTGAAAATAAAACTGGAAAAAAAGCTGAAATAAAAGAATTTCGTTTGAGAATTTTCTTATTGAACTCCGATACAGAACTCAAACATATCCTTCTTCAGTTGTGGAGAAAAACACTCGTTGCAGTTTACCCTTTTCTTGAATTTCTTTCATGATGGAGGGGAAAAAAACTAAAAAGTTGACAATCACTCACAGCAAACGCTTTGGAGAAAGATGAAGGGAAAATAAATAGCATTTCACAAAAGATAGTTGCACTTTCGGATAAAAGTTTTTAAAAGCAAACCGCTTCCAGTTACATAATAGAAGAAGAAGAACTTTTCAGCTAAAAACGGAGCTTCTTTTTAGAGTCGAAACGATATTCAAGAAAAATATTTTTGACAGCGTTTGAATTGAGCATTTTTTCTGCGATTTATCCATTGGGTTGCTCTGTCCAGAGTAGAATTGAGAAAAATATTGTGTCCTATTTTTTTCCACTGTTAATTAAAGCAGGGTTGGCTGGATTTAAGGCGCAATGATTTATACGGTCCTGACTAAAATCATACAGTCGAAAACTAATCCAAAACTGTCAAAAACTTTTTTACTAAAATCATTAAATCATGTAGCAATTTTATCTGTACACACTTAAGTGTAATAAATACGCAGTGGGCAAACTAAAAAAATAGATTCCATGACTAACTATTGATCTAATGATCGGATCATCACGTCTTAGGACTCTATCTTGATGGTTCAAGGGGTGACCTCAAATATGGTAATTAATTAGTGCAAACGATATATTAAGTTACGAAATGAGACACAAAAATGCACTTTCTCTGATTAAAGATAAAATTTTGACAGATTCGGATTTCTGACTTTCAAAATATATTATTATATCCGTTGCTGAACAGCCGACCCAATTTTGGGTTTACGACTACTAATGTTCAACTCCGTAGCCTTGTCATTTTGAGCCAATCCAGATGACAAGGAAACTCCTGGATCAGTACCCTCAGAGGTATTGATTTGTTATGGGAACTGGAGGACTTCGGGTGTCGACAGATTTAATAATGGTGATAAAAGAGATAAATGGTGACGTGCATCATGCCACCATTTACAACACGGCAGTTTGGGTCGAATCCACGAACTCTTGGACCAACCAGGGTATCCCGTCTTCTACCTTCAAAATATAAGGATTAACCGCAGTCTGGACCCAATAGTTTGGTCAGTCGAAAGTTTCCGACTCCTTCATGTTAATGTTACTTTTCGCGTATTTTGCCATACTCCGAGAACTTTTTATGCGAATTAAAAAATTATTACACGCCATTCCAAGCAAAATATAACTTTTAATAAATGTTTTTCATTTTTTTATTATTTATATTATTTTAATCGAAAGAATTATTATTGATTTAATTTAAATAATTTTGATATTAACTTATTATTGATTCTATTTGGAAGATTCTGCAAGCATTCTATGTCTTGCATAATGCACCCCCCCCCCCAAAAAAAAAAAATAATGAACGGTGATACTTCACAAAAGTATAGCCAAATAAGGGAAACAACACTCAAAACCATTTTATTTATGTTGTGATATTAATTTTCTTCAATTTGTTTCAGGCTCACTGCCAGTTAGGATTTATAAATTACAGGAAACTCTCAGGAAAGGAAAAATTACGCTTAAATTTTAGCACAAATCACAGTAATGAACCGCTTATAGCTGATTTGGAGTGAGGTGCGTGTATACGCTTTATTTTGTTGCTTTTAGAAGCAAAATATAGAAGGTGCATTGATAAATTATATATTTATAAATGACATATTTAAATTAAATTATATATTTATATTAAATTATATCATCTGCTTTTTCTCATTATTTATCAATTAAGCATCCGCAAATATAGATAAAATGTATTTTTTGGGAGATTTTAACCATTTACGATCAATTAATTTATAAAATAACTTTGAAATTGTTTTATTTTTCACTTTAATGGTCTATCATTAGTTATTTCATAGAATAACTAGTTAAAGTATGGAATTTTCCCCCCATTATATACTTTAACTGATTTGTCTACTTATTTCATGAAATAATTGAGTTACACATACCTTACACTTATAATGTCAACAATCACAGCTTTGGTGAATGTCCAAAATATTTATTATACCCGATTTGATTTTAATTTATTCGTTGATATTAATATACTTATTCAATAATCTTCTGAGGATAGATTTGGAGAAACATCAGTGCTCGGAGTACCGGTTAAATGCATACTGGGCAGTGGCACTTGACCTTGAAAAAGCTTTGATATAGAGCATGCCGGGCAGATGTATACCAGGCAGAGGCACTTAACTGGACCTATCGTATATACTTCGGACATTTACCAAAGCAACTATGCGATTGTCAACATTCACTGGTGGAAGCCAATAACCACCAATTTCACCATATCTATCTATCTATCTATCTATCTATCTATCTATCTATCTATATATATCTATCTATCTATCTATCTATCTATCTATCTATCTATCTATCTATCTATCTATCTATATATATATATATATATATATATATATATATATATATATATATATATATATATATATATATATATATATATATATATATATATATATATATATATATAGATAGATAGATAGACAATAGATGTGTCTTGATAACGACTATTAGCTTTTACCATTCTTGTTTCTCTACCATTTAGTTTTTTATTTTATTCATGTTTTTCATGTTAATTTGTGTATATATATATATATATATATATATATATATATATATATATATATATATATATATATATATATATATATATATATATATATATATATATATATATATATATATATATATATATATATAAGGAGAAAGAGTGAGAGAGATTTTCAATAGAATGATAAAGAAACAAAAATAAATAAACATGAAGGAGAAATAGAAAAGCTAAAACTAATTCTTGTTTTTAAAAACTTGATTAGTCAAGAACATATTTATAATGATTGCAATCTTTAGTAAAATATATTTTCTTTTCTAAACTGAACACGTTTTTCTTTATTCACAACTCACTAGAAAATATCATTAAATGTCAGCCCGTGTATCATTTATATTCTTGAAGACAGTTAGTAGAAATGACATAACTGTCAACTAACAAAGGTTGACAACTTTGACTTCAATATTCTTTCTTCTTTTTTTTTTACTTTAGCGTTGGTAAGTTCTTTTTTTACTGATTGTCTGATTTTTTTTTTCATGTTTTACAAGTGTCAACTTATTCATTTCTAAAAGCGAATAAAATTTTCAATTAAAAGTATTGAGTTTCGTTAAAGATCTTTAGCTCAGTTTCGGAATCGAAAAGAGCGTTAGAACGGCGCACACCTATATCTGCAGACAAAATGTATGCTCAAAGCCTATTTTGTTTTCATCAAAAATTAATAATGGAAAAAATCAAATAAAAAAGCAGCAATTAAAAAAAAATTCTAATGTTTTATTGAAAAACTTTGCATAAAGTGTGATATGAAAGAAAATTGTTTTCATAAAACTTTATTTAGGGCGCAAATTTTATTTATTTACAGAAGATATAATAATTCAATTTCTTGTGTTCTATCTCCTTACCCAATATTATATGCATTTTAAGCCTTTAAATGAGATAAAATTTATCTATTTGCATATGTATATACATACATTTCATGTATATTGCATACAATATTTATATACATACAGGTACTGTTAATATATGTAGCGGATTCTTAACCTAAGACGAAATGATACAAAAAGAATAATAAATTGCACAAATTAGAGTAGAACAACACGATGATTCTTCCAATATTATAGCAGGATTTGAGACCACATTTCAGGGTGTTTGGTGGATACCCTTTGGCCCCATGAATGTGTTTATCTCCTTTTCATCTAATAGGAAACTTTCAAGTGACGTAGTGTGGGTATCTCGATCCCGATTGGTTGTTGAAACATGGCATTTGTTTACATTAGCAATTGTTCTTTCCATTCTATTTCGATAGGCCAAGCCCGTCAAGAATCAATTCTCTGAAGTGTCACACACTATATTCTTACACAAAGATTTTTTCACAAATATTTCAACTCTATGATATTTATTTCTAACTTAACACAAAGACAGGCACGAAGCCACGTGGAACATAAATAAACTAATTATGCCTCGAGGTTGCCAGGTACACAAAAGAAAAACACATCACGGTTGCAATAAAATATACAAAAAAATAATAAATCTGAAGTTAAGTAAAAGATGTCGAAAAGAAAGAATTATATCTCAGCAAATTCAATGTGTGATACGGAGCTGTATTTAATTAACTTCACGCTAATTAACATTCTAACTTATGTAGAGAAACTTAGTTCAACTTAATTAAACACACCATTTTGTTTATGAACGATTAGCTGACGTCATAGGTCACAAGTCTGCGTATTTTCTTCTTGAAGAACACAATTTTAAATTATTGTTATAGATTTTTCCATGTTTATGCGAATATTAGTTTATCTAATTGCAGAAATTTTATCAAATGTAATAAAAGCTACCCTACAGAGTTATGATAATGATGCACCATACTGTGCCTTTGGAAGCATTAAAATATTATAAATTCTAAATTCAAAGCAAAGAATACACATTTTTGTATTATTTAGTAAAAGTATTTTCGTTGAACTAAAATGGCTAAACTTCATCGACCTAAAAATTGTTTTTGTTTCTGTATTCAGAGGATGGCAAGAAAACCTTTAGTAATCATGAAAATGCAAAGACAGCTAGAACAAAATAAAAAGGTTAAAAAACTCCTATCTCTTACGCAAAGTAGATACGCATGTTAAAAGATTTAAATTAATCCGATACTTCTATTCTTGAATCTCTTTCGCATATTCCAAACTGCAGGGGGAGAGCTATAAAAATACATGGCTTAACTTTTCGATAATTTGAACAGAAAATTTTCTTTATCGTTGATCTTTGATATTTAACTTTCTTGATTTTAGGATTGTGCAAATTTATCTTTACATATTCGTTAAAGTATAAGCAAACTTTTTTTTACAATATCTTTTAAAAAAGTATTTCAGTTAAAATAAATTTTCAGTCACCTTTGTTTGCACTACTGTCGTAAAATTTAATCATCAAAATGTCCAAAGCAATTTTCTTGAATAAAATAATATTATCCCATCTATTATTATTGTATTATTCTTCAGTTCAAGAATACAGAAAAGGATGGTTGAAGCTTTGAAGCAACCAAATTTTTCAATCTCACTCAAAAGAGGCTTGTTAACTTGAACAACTACAACATTGTGTACTTTATTTCTTTATAACATTAAATCTGCTGTTTTTATTTTAATCTCCATAACTTGTATGTTATTGAAAAGCGTGCGAGTTGTACCGTTACCCCTTTAAACTTTGGCCAGTGGGTGATCTTTTAATTGAATTTTGGTAACGGTTACCCAGGTTCAAAAATAGACACTTAACTAATGAAGTACATGAAACTTTTAACAAAAGTAAATTTTATTATAACTATAAATTATCAGCAAACACAATCCCGATCATTTCCAGATGCCTTCATGTGCACTAAAAATTTCAATTTATACACTTTTAAATTTCCAAATGGTTATACTCAAGATAAAACTTTTCGATAAAAATCACTTTTAAATTTCATAGGCATAACATTCAATTAATTCACACTAAAAGAGACAATTACGAAATAAAAATCCTAAATCATTCTAAATTTACAAACACATTTAAATTTTACGTCATTATATTCCTACAACAGATAATCAAAATTAAATATCCAAGGCTCATCTTAAAATAGGTATCTTAACACCGGATAGAAATAATTTAAAATACGGAATAAAATGCTCTTCTAAAAAGTTACTAAAAAGGTAAGAAATTAGAGTTCATAAATACAAAGGAACTTACAGACAGTGCCGTTCCTGGGGTGGCGAACGCTTACGTGCAAGAATAATTTTGTGCGCCCCTATATACTATGCTTAAATTTTGATGATAAGTTTTGATGAATTTGGCGCCCCTTAAATTGGGCGCCTGCGTGCGGGGCATTCGCTGCATACCCGCCAGGAACGGCACTGCTTACAGATCACCTTCTGGAACGCCCACCGGGCCTGCAGCTAGACTTGTGGACTAGGAGAACTTCAACTTTCCGACCACCATTCAGTTCTTTAGAAACACTCTATTTTCTGCCGAGGAACGCTCAATTCTTGCCAACTGTCTTGAACTTAGCGACACTCCGTCTATCATTTCCCGTCAACTATTCTGAGGCTTCAGATCAACTTTCTTCCAGGCAACAGCTCATCCGATCAGTGTGGCGTACTTAGTCGCGGTATCCAGGGACTCTTTCCAAATATCAACCTTTCAGCATTTCTGCCTAGATCAACTCACTCCGTGACTCCAGCTAAATCTAAACTCATTCTCGATGATACCGGCTCAGAACATACTTCTAACAGCCATGATAGATCCTGTCAGCGGTGATGTTTCAACTCAACATTCCATCGGGCACGATCCGCACTCCCGTCGTACTACTTTTTCAGCCACTCTTCACGCCTCTTATACTTTTCTCAACAAGGCGGAATAATCCATACTGACCTGTTTACTCGCTCAAAAGTCATCCCGCAACCAGTGGACGTCAGAACAAAAAAAAAAGATCCATAAGAAAAACCAGCTACAACCCCACTAATACGCCACAAAAGTGATAATCCAAACCTCCTTAAATGTTAATACAATTTATATCCACAATCTACCCCAAAAATTCCATTTTAAAAGAATAAATAAAAATTTCTCATGAAATATCATAATTTTGATTGCATTTAAATTTTATCATAGTGGTGCCATCTATTGAAAAATAACCCTTCTTTAAAAAGTGTTGATACAAAAAAAAAAACTCCAATAAATTCCTATTTATTACAGAGTGGAAAAAAGATTTTTTTGCATGAGTTGAGATTTATCAGCGGAACCTTTTTTGTTAATGCAGTGAAACTTATTGGAAAGACCACCTCTGTGCAGCGACTTCCTCTATGAACGACCACTTTTGGGTGGCACGGAATTTTTTCCGTGCACTTTGTGTTAAAGAAAACCTTTCGGAGAGACCATCAAAACCTCTCCCAGCGACCGGACAAACCTCTGCTCTAAATACGAAAAATTCAAATAAGAGGACACCAAAAATATAAAAATATTAACAAAACAAATAAGAAGATTCAAATGTATTCAAAATATTTGAGAGTGCTTCTTATTTAGACAGCTTTTCTTGATTTACAATCTCATGTTACTGTTGGAGATGATGCTATGACATTTAAAATAATATTTATGTATAGATGGTGCAAATTAAGCAAATTTATTTTATATTAAAATAATGGGTTTGATTGAAATATGTGTATGTACTTGTATTTGGATATAGTACTTGAGTAAAAAACAGGCAATTATTGAATTTCACAATAAACAAGTCAAGTCCGAAAATAGGATCAAAAGTAATTAATAAAGGGGAACGTGATCATTAAGGAAAGTAGTGCAATGCTATCGTGGGATAACAATAACCCAATAAGTTCAAATGGACACAAAGTGTGAGGTTGAACAAATTGGATAAACTGGTATCACCAAATTTGGAATAAGGGTGAAAACTAAAATGAGTAAAAAACATGAATAAAAGACAAATAAAACCATGGCATGCTATATCCAAATATAAGTAAGTCATTTAACGCAATTTAGACATGTTTCCAAGGAGAAAAAAAAACAAATATCCATAACAATAATTAAAAGTACTCACCACATACTGAGGAAATTAAAAAGCAACCATCACGAAATGGAGACAAATAAGTTCTTTAGCACAACATTTAATTATGAACAAACTATCAATTTATTTAGTAAAACATATCTTTCGACACATTTAATAACACAAGAAAGGCCTTTATTAGAAATGGGTGACAAGAGAATTTAAAACAAAAAGGGCGTCATGCATAAAAATAAAATATAAGAGAACGAGTAATTTGACTGTTGAAAAAAAAATATAGAAAGAAAGCTTAAACTTGAGAGGGTCTTTAATGTTAAAGTAAATTAAAGGCATAAATGTAGGTATTTAATTTACAGAAATTGATTACGGTTTGTGGATTTAATTTAAAATAAAGGCCAAAAAAAGGATGTTAAAAAAAATAAATCCCCTCAATACGGTCCACATCTCGGAGAGAGAGGCAGAGGGCGCACCCCTTGGTGTAACAAGCAAGAAGGCTCGAGAAAGAATGTGAAAATGTGTTAAAGCATCTTTAAAAAAATATTCGTTTACTGGTGTGGGTACTGAAAAGCGTTAGTCAATTAAATTTAAAGCGGGGAGAGTTCACTTGAATAAATCAGATGAAAGGGATTGGTTAAGTTAGCCCCCCTTTAAAAAATGAATGAAGAAAAAAAAAAGAAAGAAAGGTGGGAATGGACGGCTATCTCTTCCCCACAGAAAGTGCAATGACCGCGTTGACCACCGAGGAAGGGCGAACAAAAAGTTAATATACATTAAACAGCTATATTAAAAAAAAGGAAATAAAGGTTTAAGAAAATTAAAAGAATAGATGTAAATAAAGGAGTAAATTGTTACGTTACACAAAGTGTAAATGTGACAGGTGCTATCAATGATTTAGTTATAAAGTTAAAAGTTAAACTAGAAAAAAAAAGCTTTATTGAAAAAACCGATGTATCTCAAACAAACAAACCTCTCATTTTTTTTAAAAATAAACTAATTTTTATGATAAATTAAATGTAAACTTAAACAAAAAACATAATTTTTTATTTATTCAAAATAGTTCTATCATTCATAATTGGAAAATTTGTTTTAACGCATAATTATATAAGTAGGGGGCATTTTTAGTGACATTTAATTTTATTCATCGATCCAATTTTCAGGGCAAAAATACAAGGAGTATTACCGCACCAAGAAAATGATACTCGAGTAAAATTAAAATCGCACGCGAAAAGCCATGTACCTTTGATAACAATTTGTAACTTCTAAGAACGACAAACGTCCATTAACGACTATTTTACTGTGGAACAGAAAGTGGTCGCTCCAGAGAGGTTTCACTGTATGTGGAATATTTTGGCTTGCAACGTTTTTAATTTTCGGAAACCTTTGTGGGTGAAGGTGGAATATGGGTTTTAAGTGCATTTAGCAAAGTGATAAAATACAATAGTCTCTTGTTTAGTGTCGGCAAAATAAAACGTCAAGTACCTACTTGAATGCTACGACACGACAGTTCAATGTTACTTCAACATTGGGGAAGAACACTCGCTTAAACATCGTTAAATGAGTAAATCAGAATATCACTGAACCAATGAATGAAGGAATGATAGATTGATTAATTATCGAATCAGTGTGCTAACGAAGTATTCAACAGCATGAAAATCAACAAATGAGCGATTCAGAAAACAGCAGGTCATTGAATAAATTATATGTACAATCAGTGAAACAACGGAACAATGAATCCATGAATCAATGAAGCAAGAGACAGATGAAGAAACAAATTAAGAGGTCGAAGAATCGCTGTTTCAGTGATTCATTCATCCTCTGATATATCGATTCAACGGCTCACTGATTCACTCTTTCTTGGATAGCCTGATCCATCCATTCCATCTTTCATTGCTTCATTGGTTATATGATTCGCTAATTAGCTCATTCAATAATATATTTTTTTTAATTCATCCTCTAATGTGAAAATTCGTTCATGATTCGTTGAAGCTCTAATTCATTGATTCCTTCATTAACTGATCCGCTTTTTGACTTATTTATGTACTTCTGTTACTTGTTCTTATACGGATAGCTAAGAGGGTTGTTATTGCAGTACATTGTCGAAATAAAGTTTTACTTCCTTATCTCCATAGTCTTTCTTACCTCCATAGTAAAAAAAAATGAAATTGCGGTTGTTGATAGACTCAATTGAAAGTTATCAAAAAACCATTATCTTTCTGTAGGGAACCTGTTTCCATCAAAGTGCACGCCAAATGGATGCCAAGCTTCCAGTTCGAACGTGTATCAATATCGCCAAATCATGAGACGTCGTTGCAGAACCTTCTTTATGCTTGCATTCTTATTAATAATAAAAACAGTTATTAACAACAATAATCAATTAACAAGCAACATGAATTTATAAAAGTGATGTCTAACAATCGTAACAAGTATCTGGCTTTCTTTTCGCATTTAAAGGAAACTGATGAAAGAATAATAAATACTTTATCTTGCAGACGATTTTCTTCTACATGAAAAAAAGTAAAAATTCTTTATCTCTCATTTTATTTGTTAAGGGCACGTCATTAAAAGACGCACCACTTTACAATTCATATGCTCTTGCAACGTCATATAGTTGTTTCTTGTCCAAGAGTGAATGTTCTCCTTATTTATCGAAATATGTCATCAAGTATAGGATTCTATTAATGCTACGAGACTGTCATCTTTCTTTTGATAATTCTATGATATATATTGTAAAAGATAGCACAAATAAAATTTTTGACTGACGTGCAAACTTTCAAAAGCTTTTATATCGTTTTGAAAGCATATTTGTATAATTTGATGACGAAATAAGCGGAACTATATGCAATTGCGGATGATTACTTAAATCAATTACCATAATGGTCTTTTCTTAACTTGCAACGGAGTATAATAGTCATACTGCATTTTTATTAGTATAAAACGGATTTTGACTATTTTCGATAGCATTTATAATTAAAAATTTGCGTTTTATCTAAAATAAATATCTCCCCTGCTAAACCCTATCGTTTAATATATTTCGAGAATATTGAACCCGGAAATCGCGAATTACATCAAATAAACGCTGTTTTGTTTTTAATCAAAAGGAACGTTTAGATGCGAGATGTGTTGTAAACTGCAGCCAACTCAAACCATAAATATACAATCTAGAATTTCAACTTCAGGTTTTATCGAACAGCATGACATAACTGATGAGAATATTTTAATTGAGTTTATTGTATATCTATTTGAAAAAATGATATGATATTGACTAACTTTAATCGAGATAGATTTGAAAAAAAAAAAAAGAAATTAATTACATCAGAATCCTTTTTACACGGTTTTAATGAAATCGATATTTTGAACGATCCTACATTAACAGAAGTATAATTATTTTTCTTCGCTAATTACAATTATTGATTGTAAGCTCAAAAAAGTAATTACACTTTTTTTTATCGTCTACAATTCAACAATTGTTTCAGAAACAATTTATTTTCCGATACAAAGTTATTTGAAATAACTTTTTTGTACTTATTTTAGAAAAATAATAATATTAATAATAATATGTGGTCATAGATAACTTCTGCACAGAAATTTATGTTACAAAATAAATAAGGTTGTTCAGCATAATTTACACTGGATGTCTTATTACTATTTATTACCCTTACTATATTTTTTCAGAGCATTTGTTAAATACAAATAAGCACATTAGAGAGGGCAAATTATTATTTTAGTACGAAACAAGCATGCTATTGAAATCTAGCCAGCAACCACAAAGGAAAACTAGATTTTGTTTTATTCTATAACCATCGTTGAACAGCCGACCCAATTTTTGAGTTTACGACTCCCAAAGTTTAACTCCGTAGACTTGCAATTTTGAACCCAATCCAGAAGACAAGGGAACTCCTGGATCAAGTATTGAGAAGAATTTGTATTCGTGTGAACTTTTTGATGAAACTAACCAGCATTTGCATTACATGGAGAGGAAAAGCACGAAAACCTATTGCGGTAAGTTTGACTACAAGGGAACTCTAATCCATGATTCGTCTTCCACCGAGGATATTTTACGTCGGCACTGTGGTCGGTGCGAGTTGAGTGCGGAATTCGTATCGACCAGCCATCGTGGGAATCGAATCCGATTATTGGAAGGCGAACCCTCTATCCCCTGAGTCATCACGGCTCTTGTTGTGTGTTTTGGCATACCCACCGAGAAATAAGGCTGTTTAGTGACGTCACAAATAGTAGTTTTCAACTGAATAGATGCCAAATTTAGATATTTGTTAATGAGCAATCAACTGCAGCTTCGTTTGTCCATCGGTTACCCTATTTTTTATATCTATTATTCTAAAAAATTTAAGAATGCCACATACATGTACAGTATCGAAATGTAAAGACAATTTTATAAATGGGCCTAAAGTTTCAGTTAACACATTTCAAAACGATGAATTTATGCAAAAATGGATACATTCAATTAAACGTGACATTTATCAAGTCGACAACTAATAGCCGAGTAAGCGTCATTTATATTTTGTATTTAATATTCATCTTTTCTTTCTTTATAATAAGCGTCTTCGTTACATAATAAAAGAAGTTATAATTTAAGAATTACAATATTTTGGGTACTGTTTATTGTTTCTTAGTCGATATCATAATATAAAACTACTAAAACATTCATGCATTTGTAAAACTTTTGGTCCTGAAATAAATTTTTAAAAAAAATGAACATCATTTGTTTTGTGCAAATACTTATGAATTCGGATCAAATATAAAACTATCCTCGAAAATATACTACAGATGTCATTAAAGAGCCGAAACTTTTATTATATAAAAAGCTAGTAAAAAATACGGTTTAGTTTTATTTCTAAAATAAAGAAAAAATCAATATCAATGTTGATTAGCATTTAAAGTTATTTTATTCTTAACGATAGAATATTATCTGATTGAAATTTCATAAATATTTTACTTGAATGTAGAAAAATTCTTATGCATTCATTAAATTATGCAAGTTACGCAACTGAAAAGGAATTAATTTTAATTTTATTTTTAAAAAAATAATAATATTTCTGAAGATACTTGAACCCACAATAATTGATGAGTTAAAATCAAATTTAAATTTTTTTAGATTTGGATGAGTTCCAGAATTTTATTTGTAAAAATGTTTCCTCATATACAGAGTATTTCATAAATAATGTCCACAGTAAATTTGTTTTACTCCTCATTCTTTATCAAAGGGGAAGAGTAAAAAATCTACATATTATGAGTTGAAAATTGATGTTTTAGCAAATAAAAACTAAAAAAACTATGAAAATCTGGCAAATCGCAGTCGGGAAGGCAGTAGAATGAAATACTTAAACCTGTTTGATTGCGGAAGGGGACAAAGGACGGGGACGCTTATTAGAAACACTTTTTTAATTCAACCTGAAATCAAACAGGTTTTGATGTGTGTGTACAAAAACTTATTTTTCTTAAATGTAATTTGGCAGATTTCGATAACGTTTTTCTCCCCCCCCCCCCTGAAGATTTTTTTCGCTTCCTACTTTCGCACTAACCGTGCGACAGTGTTGCATAAAACTATAATTTAATAAACACTAGAGATTCAATTTAGACACTAGACAAACACTAGATACTCAAACACTAGAGATTCAATTTAGACAATAGACAAACACTAGACACTCAAACACTAGAGATTCAATTTAGACACTAGACAAACACTAGACACTCAAACACTAGAGATTCAATTTAGACACTAGACAAACACTAGACACTCAAACACTAGAGATTCAATTTAGACACTAGACAAACACTAGACACTCAAACACTAGAGATTCAATTTAGACACTAGACACTCAAACACTAGAGATTCAATTTAGACACTAGACAAACACTAGACACTCAAACACTAGAGATTCAATTTAGACACTAGACAAACACTAGACACTCAAACACTAGAGAGTCAGTTTAGACACTAGACAAACACAAGACACTCAAACACTAGAGATTCAATTTAGACACTAGACAAACACTAGACACTCAAACACTAGAGAGTCAATTTAGACACTAGACAAACACTAGACACTCAAACACTAGAGATTCATTGTTAATTTTGTTAGAGTAAAGAAAAATAACTTAATTATACAAAATTAAGTAAACAATGGATATGGAGTAAATGGAGAAAAAACACCCTTACATTTCATAATTTTGCTATGTTTCAGTTCTCTGAGGCCCTAACTTTGATAATTCTCGACAGCTAATTAACTACTATTCTCATCTCTATAATAAATCTCATAACACCCTTCAACCCTTTCCTCGGACTATTTTTATAGTATTATTTTTTTCCAAATAAATTTGCAAATCTGAGGAAAGTTCTGTCCGCTGTGTTGTTTTGAAATTAAGTCCCACGTGACGTAGTAAGAATTTAAATGTTTATTTGATTCTCTCCATAAGTATAAACGTTTTTATTTCCCAATAGAGATATCCCACAATACGCGTTCTTTGTATATTCTAGAAGGTTAACTTTAGACTTTCTCGTGGTTTTTATTTTGAGGTGATGATAATCGTCACAGTAACTTAAAATATCATCTTTACTTATTAATTAGCATATTTAAGGTACGGCATTCAAACTATTCAAATTAAGTTCTATTACGTGGAAATACGATTATTAGATCAAACGTTATTCGGAGTGTTTAATATTTTTATTTTATTTTATTTTATTTTATAAGTATCGCTAAACAGCCGACCCAATTTTCGGGTTTATGATTACTAATGTTCAACTTGTAATTTTGAACCCAATCCAGAAGACAAGGGAACTAATGGATCAAGTATTGGAAGAAATTTGCATTCATGAGAACTTTCTGATGAAACTTACCAGCATTTGCATTACATGGAAAGGAAAAGCACGAAAACCTATTACGGTAAGTTTGACTGCAAGGGGACTCTAATCCATGATTCGTCTTCAACCGAGGATATTTTACGTCAGCACTGCGGTCGGGATAAGCCGGGTGCGTATCGACCAGACATCGCTAAGATTCGAACCCGGTTCACCTTATTGGAAGGTGAATGCTCTATCCCCTGAGCCCTCGCGGATCTATTAGGGGTATTCACTTATATATATATATATATATATATATATATATATATATATATATATATATGTAGGTTTCAATACCATAGTGTAACAACTGCGAACATTGCGTCATTCACCATCTTGTAATATTAAAGGAAGTTGCATCATCCTTTTGACATTGAGAGGCGCCAGCCAGACCAGAAGGGGAAGTCCCGCAGGGAAACTCCCGAATTTATAATTAACTCTTACTTTATACCATAGAACACTCTAATTCTTAGTCACATGCAATCCGGAGACCACTGCGAGAAGGCAGCTCTCCCCATGTCACTGTTATATCGTTCTAACCTTTTATTTCTATTAAATTGTTATGTTTATTAAATTATCGTCATCATTTACTCCTATGCTGCACTATCTCCCACAAATAATGGGGGCTTTCGTCCGGAATTTGAACGGCGAGCTGTAACTATTTCCGAACTCTGAAATTCCGCGAAGGGGATTTTAACCAACTACTTCGAAATCCCGAGAAGGGGACATTCACAAAAAAAAAAGGAAAGCAAAATTCTGCGCTCGCGTAGGAGCCGTAGATTTTGTTCCTGTTTTAAATCCCGAGTAGGGGAATCACCGAACTGTTCACCGAAATTCTACGCTTGTGGAGGAGCGATTTATCAAAGTGCAGCAAAAGCAGCTGGAATCCACGAATTTTCAGGAGTCATAGTGATCGAGAGGGGAGAAGTGCAGCAAAAAATCAGCAATAACCGGATCTGTCGCGAAGGACAGAATTGATCCAGAAACTTCTGTCGCGAAGGGCAGAATTGATCCAGAAACTTTCCAAAATTATTGGAATATCCTGTGCAAATCAGCAAGGCAGTCAACTTTTCCGTGGAAGTGCAGTGTGAAATCCTTGGATACGAAAGGGATACGAATCTGGTTTGAATCAACGAATCGAAAAACATTGGATTACCATTGGACACTGAGAGTCTCTTCAATCAAGGTAGGAAATTTTCAATTTTAAAAATGTATAAAAATTCAAAGAAAGATGACCTAGTAAAAGTATTAGAGGAAATAGGAGGCATCGCAGACAGCAGCGATAATATCGTTAAATTAAAAGAAAAAATTGAGTGTTCCGAAATATTTAAGAATGATTCTGAATTTGTCAAAAATTTGATAAGTAACGCCGTAGAAGAAAGAGTACAGGCAGCAGACAGGGAACTTAAACAAAGCGAAATTCAAGTTGAGTTAGAAAAACTAAAATTAGAAAGACTCGAAAAGGAAATGCTTTTATTAGAGGCGAAAAACAAGGCATTTGAAATTGACCCACCCAAAACAATAAATGATACACCTGAAACAAACATTGAGAATCTAATTCATAGCATTAAAACTCTATCTCTTCCAGTTCCATCGAAACTTGAAAACTTTAATCAATTTTTTTCATCGTTGGAAAGAGCTTTTAGTACGAAAAACATAAATGAGGGGCTTAAAGCCGAAATCTTAATTAACATGCTAGGTGAAAAAGCAAACAGCATCTTGTTATACATTGAAGATGATGATTTAAAAAACTATGAAAAATTAAAAGCTTTAATACTGCGCGATTTTCAACAAACTCCCCAAGAATGTTTGAATAACTTTAAAAATGCCTCAAAATTTAAAGAAGAAACATATATTCAATTTGCTACTCGCTTAAATTCAGATTTCGAGTATTATTGCAAATTACGTAAAGTTGAAACATTTAAATCATTATGCAACTTAATCATATCCGATAAAATAATTGAGACATTAAATAAAGAGATGGCCAGTCATATTTTAATCCGTCAGGGAGAAAATTGGTTTAATCCTGTCGAGTTAGCTCGAGAATTAGACATTTACACTACGTCTAAAAATATGCCTCACAGAGAAGTTTCCAATACCCATAAATATGGGCAGAACACTTTTTTTCGAAGCGAGAAAAAATATTTCAGAAAAAACCACCAGGATCGTTTTTCTCAACCGATAAATAAACAAAATAGAGCAGAGAAACAATGCTACATCTGCGGAGAGGTCAGCCATTTTGCACGTGATTGCGAAATGAGATCGAAAAAAACATACGAATCCAGAAGCGATAAATCAGAAAGAAAAAATACCCCTCCCAGTGATAACTTAAGAAATCAAAGCTTTAGTGTTAATTCCTGCAAACCATCTGGAGAAAATAATTTTAAACACGAGTTACAGTATGCTGAGATTTATTTGAATAAAAATATCCCAGTGAATGCCATAATTGATTCCGGAGCTGAAATATCGGTAATTAATTCAAATAAAATAAAAGTAAGAAATCTGCCGTTTTCTAACATAGTGCTAACTTCGTGTTTTGGAAATAGGCAAAAAGCGAAACTTGTTGAAATGGAATTGTCTTTAAATCAGAATGAGTCAGGGTTGAAGGTCAGCGCCGCGATTTCAGAACATTTAACTTGTGATGCAATAATAAATTCAACGATTTATGAGCAATTAATAAAACTGGGTCAGCTTTCTTCAAGTGTAAATACTCAAACCAAAACTTCTAAGAGTGAAGATTTTTATAAATGTTCTTGTTTCAATATTAATGACTCTTGCTCTTGTGAATGTTTTTTATTTAATATCAACAATGTGTATAGAAATGATGAACTTGATTTATCACATGTTAATGACCCTTGTATTAGAAATGAACTGTCCGCGTTGATTAATAATTACAAGCCAAACAAAATTAAAGACACTAAGTTAACAATGAAAATTATTTTAAAAGATGAAATCCCAGTATGTCAAAGGGCTAGACGTTTATCTTTTTCTGAGAAACAAAAGGTAAATGATCAGATATCAGAATAGTTAAAAACAGACATAATTAGAGAGAGTTGCTCTGATTATTGTTCCCCAATAGTTCTTTGCAAAAAGAAAGGTAACAGCCTAAGATTATGTATAGATTATCGAAAATTAAATTCTAAAACAATTAAAGATAAATACCCCTTACCTCAAATTGAGGATGTGTTAGACAAGTTGCAGGGTGGCAAAGTATATAGTAAACTTCATTTAAGGAACAATTTTTTTCATATAGACATGGACGAGGATAGTAAAAAGTACACATCATTTGTGACACCTGATGGGCAGTATGAGTTTAATAAAGTGCCATTTGGGTTGTGTAATAGCCCTAGTACATTCCAGAGGTACATCAATTATGTGTTCCGTGATCTTCTTAGAGAAGGTGTTGTTGTCATCTTCATGGACGATATTTTCATACCCGCAGAAAGTGAAATAGAGGCACTGAACAGGTTAACACGAGTATTACAAACTGCATCCGAATATGGACTAGAACTTAACTTAAAGAAATGCCAATTTTTGATGTCTAAAATTAACTTTTTGGGTTATATTATTGAGAACGGTACCATTAAACCCTCTTCCGAGAAAACATTAGCTGTTCAAAATTTTCCTGTACCTAAGTCTACTAAACAGGTGCAGAGTTTTCTTGGTTTAACTGGATATTTTAGGAAATTTATTCTTAACTATGCTTTAATTGCTAAACCATTAAGTGATTTACTTCGGGATAACAGTGTATTTTATTTTGGCCCAGAACAACAAACAGCATTTCAAACTTTAAAACAAAAACTTTCTGAAAATCCAGTTCTACACATTTTTAAACAAGGAGCAAAGCTTGAATTGCATACCGATGCAAGTAAATTTGGGTATGGTGCTATTCTTTTTCAGCAATCTGATGATAACAAATTACACCCAATACACTATATGAGTAAAAAAACGACTCCTCAAGAGGAGAATTATTCAAGTTATGAACTTGAAGTGTTGGCTATAATTGAGGCTTTAAAAAAATTTCGAAATTATTTGGTGGGAAATAAATTTAAACTAGTAACAGACTGTTCAGCTTTCCAAAAGACTATGAGTAAAAAACAATTAACACCTAAAATTGCTAGATGGGCATTATTTTTGGAAGACTTTGACTATGAAATTGTACATCGTCCAGGTAAACAAATGAAACATGTTGATTGTTTAAGTAGATATCCAATTATGCATATTGCTTGTGACGAACTAACCTCTAAAATTGTTACTAACCAAATAAATGATGAATACATTAACTCTATTAAACAACTTTTGGAAAATAAATCAATTGACGATTTTGTGGTAAAAAATAATGTTTTATATAAACTTGAGAATGATAATTATTTACTAGTGGTTCCACAACAAATGCAAACTGACATTATCAAATCTACACATGCTAAAGGTCATTTTGGTATAACTAAAACTCTTGATGTACTTAAACAAAACTATTATTTTCCAGATATGAAAAAATGTGTTGAAAATGTTGTAAGTAATTGTGTAGAGTGTATATTAGTAAATAGGAAGGCAGGAAAAAGAGAAGGGTTTTTGAACCCGATTCCTAAAAATAATATTCCTTTAGATACTTACCATATTGATTTCATTGGTCCCATGCCTTCAACTAATAAGAACTATAAACATATTCTCACCGTGGTAGATGCTTTTACCAAATTTGTCTGGTTCTACCCAACCAAATCAACGTCAAGTCTAGAGGTAATAGACAAGTTAAAAGCTCAACAGATAACTTTTGGGAATCCTTCACGAATAATTACTGACAGAGGTACTGCGTTTACTTCAACAGATTTTGAGACTTATTGCCAAGATGAAGGTATCGAACATGTGAAAATAACAACAGGCATTCCTCGTGGTAATGGACAAGTGGAAATAATGCATAAGATCCTCATACCGATACTGGAAAAACTATCGATAAGAGATCCTACTAAGTGGTACAAATTTGTTCCAACAGTACAGCGTACCATTAATTCTACAGTTTCTCGGAGCACTAAGATGACACCTTTCCAGCTTTTGACCGGAGTGAAAATGAAAACAAAAGAGGACTTACAAATTCTACAAATGTTAGAGAAAGAACATATAGAATCATTTATCCAAGATAGAGAGAACATTCGAGAAGAAGCCAAAAAGAATATTTTGAAGATCCAAGAAGAGAACCGCAGGCAGTACAATAAAAGAAGAAAGAAAGCCAACGAATATCGAAAAGGAGACTTTGTTGCAATTCAGAGAACTCAGTTTGGATCTGGACTCAAATTAAGACCCAAGTTCTTCGGTCCATACCAAATCACAAAAGTGAAGAAGAATGATAGATATGATGTGCAAAAAGTCGGGAATCACGATGGACCGAACAATACTTCATCTTCAGCTGACCACATGAAACCGTGGCCAGTTAATTAAAAAATTGCTTTTTATATTTTTATACTTTGCTTTCTCGTTCTTTTTCTTTTTTTCAGGTAACAGTGTCTGGTAGCTATTCTGATGAAAATGAGGACATTTTGGTGTCAGGATCGCCGATTGATGTAGGTTTCAATACCATAGTGTAACAACTGCGAACATTGCGTCATTCACCATCTTGTAATATTAAAGGAAGTTGCATCATCCTTTTGACATTGAGAGGCGCCAGTCAGACCAGAAGGGGAAGTCCCGCAGGGAAACTCCCGAATTTATAATTAACTCTTACTTTATACCATAGAACACTCTAATTCTTAGTCACATGCAATCCGGAGACCACTGCGAGAAGGCAGCTCTCCCCATGTCACTGTTATATCGTTCTAACCTTTTATTTCTATTAAATTGTTATGTTTATTAAATTATCGTCATCATTTACTCCTATGCTGCACTATCTCCCACATATATATATATATATATATATATACATTGAATGCTTGCTGTACATAACCACTACCATTCAAGTAAATCGTAATTCTGTAATTCTTTTTCTTGATATAAAAATAATGAATGTCCAATTTATAAAACTCCCTTGAACCATTATCCTTATTTGGGAAATTTTATTTTTATAGAAAACTAAATAAGTTGAAGCAGTTTTGAATGTTTGATGGATTCTTAAAATGAATTTACAGAAGTTGACAAAGTAGGAACTGATATTCTGAAAACATTTCTGTTATTGATTGCCAATCCTTGACAGGAAAGCATTCAGTATAGCTAAACAATGTTAAAATGCCAGTTTTTTTCCCCTTTGCCGTTCGTATTCACGATTTTTTTCAGCAAAATTTCTTTTCTCTTGTTCAGAAACTCAGATATTTGAAAAGAATTGAACAAAAAAAAGGAGGAAAAAAGTGATGTGAGTTGAAGAATGGATGTTCTTACGCCGATAAATCTAACAGTCTCGTATTTTTGAAACATGATGCCGTTCTGGAAGAAAAGCATCGCAAAACGCACTTTATTTAAAATATTTGGTTGAATATTTTAAGAAATATTTAAATGTCTTTCTTTATCATTTAAATTTAAGGAATTCGACATTTATTTATAAATATTTATACTCATTAAAATAAGAATCCGTGAATTTAATTAGTACAACTATACTAGTTTCCCGATACGGTCAATTCGGTAATTGCTCTTCAAGAAGAAGACCTCCCATACCCACACATGTAATCTATGACGTCAGCGCCAATTTATCTTTATCAGCAAAATGGCGCATTAAAGTTGATCTAAGTTTCACTACATAAGTTAGAATGTTAATTAACGAAAGTTTACTAAAGGCAGAGCCGTATCGAATTCGTTGAAATATAATTCTTTCTCGTATATTCCTTTTACTTGACTTAGATTTATTATTCGTTTATGTATTTTATTGTAACCGTGATATAGTTTTGTTTTGCGTACCTGAAAACTTTGAGGAATAATTAGTTTGTTCATGTTCCACAACAGTTCGAGCCTGTCTTTGTGTTAAGTCTCTGCGTAAATATATAGTGAAATAATTGACATTTTTGTGGAAGACTGTAGAATGTGTCAATAAAGAGAATTGATACTTACGCGGCTTGGCTTACTCGTAATATAATGGAAAGAATAGTTGCTAACATAAACAAATGCCCCTGCTTCAACAACTAATCAGGATCGAGATACCCACACTACGTCACTTTCAGGTGTCCCATTATACATAGGAATGACACATCACCAAAAAAGTATGTCGAAATCTAATCTGCTTTTAACTCAAAACAATTTCTCCAATAGTATTACGAACTTCCGTAATATTGATTTGATTTATTCTAAATACTTCTCAGTTTCATAGAATAACTTTATCTTAAAATGCAGGTCGTTAAAGGAGGACAAAAATAGAACAAAAGAAATTGATGGAATGAAGGAGAAAAAAATTATGACATTTTCAATATTTATCTTTTCGCTCTGAAAAAAAAAATTAAATAAAAATGAATGAATTTATGAAATTTTTAATACTTTTCTCTTCACTCTGGCTATAAACTGAAGGAACAAAGGAGAACGAATTAATAAAATTTAAAATACTTATTTCTTTATTTTGAAAAGCAATTGATGGAATGAAGAATGAATTAATTAAATTATCAATACTTTTCTCTTCATTTTGGTAAAGAGTAAATAGAATAAAATAGATTCTTAATATTTTTATTTTTATTTCGAAAACTAATTGAGGGAATGAAAAGGAATTGATTAATGAAGTTTTCTAAGTTTACAATTTCATTTCGAGAAGGAATTGGCAAAGGATAAAGGAGACAGAATTAATGAAGGATTTAAATTTTATATTTTCATTTCAAAAACAAACTGATGGGATAAAGAAGAATGAATGAATGAAATTTTCAATAATTTTCTCCTCATTCCGGAAATGAATTGATAGAATGAAGGAGAGTAAATTAATTGCATTTTCAAAATTTTTATCCCTATTTAAAAAGTAATGGATGACCGCTGAAGGAAAATGAATGCATGAACAAAACTTTATCTTTTCGATTCAAAAATAAATAGAAGAAATAAGGGATCTTGAATTAATTAAATTTTTTAAATTTTTATCTTCGTTTTGAAAATGAATTGATGGAATGAAAGAGAATGAATTAAAGAAATTTTCAGAAGTCTTATCTTTTCATTTCGAAAAATCAATCGATGGTAATAAAGAAGAATATATTAATGAAAATAGCAAAATTTATGTCTTCATTCCGAAAAAGGATTGATGATTTAAAAAAAAAATACGAATTAAAGCCGTGGAAGAGTGTACAAATTAAAAAAAATTCAAAATTAATATTTTTATTCTGTTTTTCCATAGCGATGATGATCAAAGGAACGACTGAAACGGTTACCGTTAGCTACACTATTCGTATAAAGTTGTTGCTCGACTTAGTTTTAAAATTAAACGTTTGCAATTTTTTTTTTAAAAAACTGTCTTAAACGTAAAGATAAAATTTTATAGATAGTTGCAGAAAACAAACATTTATGCATTTCAGAGAGTAAATGAAAATGTTTTTGAAAGTAGATGCGTTTTTCGAACTTCATAAATATTACAATAAAATCAACATGTACAGTGCGTTGAAAAACTGACCACCCGGAATAACTTTTGGTCTAATGATCGGATGATCACGTTTTAGGATTCAATCTTAATGGCTCGTTGGAGTGGCTTTAAATATGCTAATTAATGAGAACAGAAGATATTTTAAGTTACGAAATCAGACGCAAAAATGCGCTTTCTCTGAATAAACATACCTTTTTTTCTACGAATTAGTATTTTTGATTCCAAAAATATAGGGGATATAATTTCTAATAAATATTTATTATTTTATTTAAGAATGGGAAGAGAAATTTTGAATCGCAAGTTATAAAATTTTTTGCATCATTTCAAAGAATGTAATTTTTCTATACCAAAATAAATAAATTGGAGAAAAATTGATCGAAAGCACGGTGGTTTAGAGGATAGAGCGTTCGCCTTCCAATGAGGTCGACCGGGATCGACGATACAAATTCCGCACCCGGCTCAAACAGACCACAGTGCTGACGCAAAATATATTCAGTGGCAGACAGATCATGGGTTAGAGTCCCCTTGCTGTCGGGCTAACCTTAGGAGATTTTAACAGTTTTCCTCTCCATGTAACGCAAATGCGAGTTAGTTCCATCAAAAAGTCCTCCATCAAAGCGTATTTCTCCCAATACTTGATCCAGGAGTTCTCTTGTCTTCTGGATTAGGTTCAAAACTACAAGGCTGCTGAGCTGAACATTAGTAGTTGTAAGCCCGAAAATTGGGTCAGCAGACCAACGACTGTTATAAAATTATAAAATCAATCGAATAGTTCCTGAGAAATCAAATTTTAAGTTTAAAACCTCTTTGAAATTCCATTTCACAGGAACTATTCAACCGATTTTTCTCCCATTTTACATATTGCTATATAAAACTACATTCTTTGAACTGATGTAAAAATTATATACCTTACAGTTAAATTTTTTTTTTTTTTACTTTTTAGTAATTTCACTATAACTTATCCAAATAACTTTTGAACCCTGAATAACACTTTTTTGACCATTATGAAATAAAATAGTAAAAAGTAATAAATACTTACTAGAAGTTATTTTTTGCATGGCATTATCTTTACTTAAACGAATTGTATAACAGTGAGCAATTAATTTTTCAATTCGCTTAAAGAGTTCTCGAAATATGGCGATATACGCAAAAAGTGAAATTGACATTAAGAGGTCCAAACTTTGGACTGCTCTCCTGATCAAACTATGGGGACTAGATTTCTCAAATTGCACCTACCCCCTATATTTTGGGTATCAGAAACCCGAATCTATCGAAAAAAATGTATGTTTATTCAGAGAAAGTACGTTTTTACCTGTGATTTCGTAACTTGAAATATTGCCAAATAGCTTAAATATATATAATTGTCAACTATTGGGACTCTCCCAATTTATTCCCAGATTGCGGTTACCCCCTATATTTTGGGGGTCGGAAATCCAAGTCCATTGAAAAAAAGTTATGTTTATTGAGAGAGTACGTTTTTGTGTCTAATTTTGTAACTTTAAATATCGTCTGCTTTATTAACTAGCATATTTGAGGTCACCCCCTCGAGCCATTAAGATTAAGTCCTAGAGCTTAAAGATCCGATCATTAAATCAGAAGTTATTTAGTCAGTCTTTTTGTGCACTGAACAATAGTAACTAATTAATTTTGCTCTTGTTCTTCTAGTTCATTTACGTCGCACTAGAGCTGCACAATGGGCTATTGGCGACGGTAATTAGTTTTGTTGATCTGATAATTTGAACTTCCAAACAGACGATCACATAATATGTGTTTAGATTGTCTTTTTTCTAAATCAAAATAAACTTTTGTAATTGCATACAAGGTTTGAACTCCAATAAAGAATGAGAGATATAACAAAATTTGAAAACCTTTAATCTTATATTTATCAATATTTTTTACAATAGCAATTGACAGTTTTTTAATATAACGTCAGGAACTTAACATTTTAAAATTCCAAGTATTTAATCGAAGATTTAAAAAGAGAAAAAAAGGGCAGAATACAGGTTTTTTTTTAATTGTTTGAATGTCTTTAAAAATATTTTCAAGTTCATTAAATAAAAACGTTTTAAATACTTTAGGAATCCATACAGAGCTTGTAAATCAACTTCTTACCATTCTTTAAAATTTAATCAACCTTAAAGAAATCAACATTTTAGAAAGAAAATTTATATTTATTCATAAATTTTCATAAAAAATAGTCTTATAAATAAATAATTTGAGTCTTTTAATCTGATGGATTTAAAATGAAATCATTAAACGTATTCAAATATGTATCATAAAGCAAACAGTGCAGATAAATTTCTGTTTTTCTATTATTCTCTTCTTAATTATTTTTTTAAAAAGATAACTCTTTAAACATTATTTTAAAAAGAGAACGGAGAATGTGAATAGTTCTTGGAACAAATCTCATTTCCTTTAAAACTTTGTCTCTAGGGCAGAGAAAAGATAAACATTAAACAAAAAGGAGTTTTTGTTAGAGAATTTTAAATAAATTAATTTTCTATAATTGTTTATTTACCTCATAAAAACTACGTAATAATTAGGCATATACTCAAGATGAATAGATCCAAATATTTTGTATCGAATTATGTAATAATTATATTTAATTTTAATGATCATATTTCGGGAAATGGTTTTTAATGAAGAGCTTAAAGAGGTGAACGATGAATGAAACATTGCTTTTCAACTGCGTTTGCAGACAACATGGCCTAATTTGCATAAATAATGATTTCATACTTTGACATTTTTGATTCCTGCAATAACTGAAGGATTACCATGATGGAAATTTTTATTTTTCTTTAATTTGAGTAAATGCGGAAAAAAAATCTTTTTCAAACTTTCAAGCTGTAAGTTGGAGAAAAAAAATTATTACTGGATCAAATTTAGATTAGATTTTCTGCCTTTAAATTTCAATTGGAAAGACGTTCCTTTAATTGATTTCATAAGTCACGTGATATTAAATAGCAATGGAGTCAATTTTCATTTTAAAAGAAAATTTAAAAGGTTTTCGTCTTATTGTTCAATCATTTTTACGGGGAAAAATGTCTCCATATTAAAAAATTGGAAGGGCCATCATAGCTGTTTTGGGTGTGCAATTCGCGTTACATTTTGATTTACAGCTCAAAAACTATTGGAGTCAGAAATTTTAAATTATGAATGTGTGTAGAAAAATATGCAGGAATAATGATGGAATAAATATTTGATTATTAGTTTGACAATTGTTAAGAGTTAAAGTTGTAAAACTACCATGCGGTCTGCTCTGCAAGTCGCAGAAATGCAGCAACAGAATGCGTGCTGAAAAGGCTTTTTTGTTTATGAACTTCACATGATTTTTTTTCAATGTTCTAATTTGATCTAAAGTTTTTGCAGTTCTAAATGCTATTCTAAAGGTTTTGTTTATCTTTTTTGTTTTGTTTTTCAGGGAAAAAACTATAGAACTTAACTTGTGTACAGACAAATATACAAGAAATAAGATGAAATTAAAAAAAACATTTAAATTACTTTAGAATTCGATTTATAGTTTGATAATTATCAAATGATAAACTCGCATAAATGAACATCAATTAATCTGAAGCTTTTGAAATGCAACAAAAAATTTGATTAAAGAACTTTGACGTGATGCAAAGGGCCATTTTCATTTATGAATTCAACACAGTTCTTTTTTTCGAAATTCTATTTTATTTGAGAGTAATTGCTATTTTAAATGCTTAATTTCAACACGAATTTTTTTCCTTTCTTTTCTTGCTCTAGAAAATGTGGTGCCTCCTCGTAGTTTAAAAATTTATATTTCGTGATTCAAAAACAAATCTTTCAACAATCAAGGGAATCATTGGAAAGTTACATTTACTTTTAAGGGGCTCAACACTCATAAACATGTTTCAAATCCAGCTATATCCAAGCCTTTCAAGGTCTTAATGTATTTATTGAATTTATATGACTGTATTATATATAATTGCTTTGATAGTATACCAAATACAAATACCAGGAAAAAAAATTATTTTTAAGATGAGGAAATGCGCACTTTTTGTATCCATAAATTTAATTAAGTTCAAAAGCACTTAGTTTACGTTTATTGCAGCATTCAAAAAAAAATCTTTCTACCGGTTCATAGGCTATGACATATGTACAGTTGTATTTTTTTAAGGTTTTGAAACTATGCTAGTTGTAAATGGTTTAAAAACCGTATAGTTTTGTTTTCCTGATTTTATAATCATACTAGTTGTAAACGGTTTCAAAACTGCAAATGTAATCAAAACCGTAACTTTTCGGTTAATCGGATGGACAGATTGCCATAATTTTGGAGTGAAAATTCTAACAATGAGTGGCACATCGATTTAAAAACAATAGGTTAACTATATACCCCTCTTGCATACCATATTATTTTCCATAAAAGTATTTCCACTTTTCACCATCATTTTACGATTTTTTTATGTGCGTGAAACATATTCTCATAATAAAAAAATGCCTATAAAAATAGTGAAAGCAGCCGTGAATAAAATAGTTGAAGTTAAAGTTGAACATTTTCAATGGAGTAAAAGAGAATACTCGAATACTATATATCTAGTGAAAAAATAATAACAAATTCAACACTGGAACCCTGATGTTTATGCAGAGTGAGTGGATATTATTTTAGAATATTTGAGAATGCAGTCACATTCTCATGGAAAATATCGACGTGCTTAGACATGTTTTAAACGCATAAATTTCGTTCTGTTTTTGTTTGTCGAATATCGACTCAATGTGAACTGTAAAATGTTTGAATAACAAAAAGACTTTCGAGCTTTGAAACCAGCGAATTCTTTACAGATATGAATAGAATTGATTGTTTCTGAATTTTAAATTCTAGACAATTTATCGTCTGCATATTGTTTCTTGCTGCTCTGTATAATGCGGAAAAAAATTATTATTAGCATATTAAAATTAAAAAAAACTATAACCAACTGTTTTATTCTGTCATTATCTGTATATGTTTCAATTAGCTAAGTTCAACAAGACTGATTGTTAAAAATTAAAGTGTTATAGCCAATTTAATAGTTGATTATTTTTGATAGTAGCTCTATAGGATATAAACAAGACTGACTATAAACGAATTAAAATTTTAAAAGCAGCCAAATACAGTTCATTATTTCTAACTGTTTTCATTCAGGACTACATATCTTTAGGATTGATTTACATTAAATAGTAGTAGCGAATCCATATTCTGTAAATATTTGCTTTCATTTAAGGGTTGAGAAGAAGACTTATAATTTCCGAATAAGAATTAAAAGGCAATATCTAAGTCCTCATCTGTACATTTTTTCCCCTTCAGATTTATGATATTAACCGAACTGATTGTTTCTGGAGGTAAATTAATAAATTACAACCAACTTACCACTTGTTTTGCTTTTCTCGATGTGAACAGGATTGATTCCAGATGAAAATTAAAAAGCTAAAACTAAATCATTATCTGTACAGTTTTTTTCTCTTTTAGCTTTAAAAAAATGAGATGGGCTTGTTTTTTTTGGATGAAATTTGAAATTTCTTGTCAATAATCTATCTGGTATTTTTTCTTGCAGCTGTATAGTGTGACAAGTACTGATCGTTAAGAAGTTTCAGAAAATTCTTATTCTTTCATGCACCATCTGATGAAACAACTCTCATAGGGTATTTTAACTATAGTTAGCATTAAATAATTAGAATAATTTATGCAATTGGAGTAAGCGCTAATTAGAATTTAAACCAGTAAAAATGTATCTTAATATTTTGTAATTCGTTTAAAGATTACATATAGCAATTAGTTTCAACTTGCTGTATATAAGAGTGCACCGAGCTTAATTAAAATATAATTTTTTTACATTTCAAATGATACTCAAATTACAATTTATAATCATTACAACATTTGATTAGCTCTTTGGTGATTTATCATAACTAACATTATTATTCATATTTTACCACAAACTAGTCAATGCATTGCATTTTTCGCTTTTATTAGCAATGTTTAATTAAAATTTAAAAAGCGAATGGAGTTTCCGTTTATTAAAAAAAAACTTTTGTTTCACAAGACTACAAGCAAATAAAAAAACACCTTAGCCAGTAATGAATAACAAAACAATCGAAAACAAAATTAATGGTTTTTTTGTTACGTTTATAAAATATTACTTTGCATTTGCATTTCTTTGTCTGATTAATGAGAATTTTCTTAAATTGTTATTATTAATAAAGACTTATTGTTTGAAATAAATTCATTCAAAAAAGATTAAAATATTTCAAGAATAATCAAGCACTTGTATGTACAGAAATATTTTCCTTTCAAATAATCTTCTTTGTATTCATTACTTTTTTCATTTTCATCCGATGTTACTTTTAAAATATTATTTTTTTACCGAATTCAATTCAATAATTATAGACGATGAAAAATACATTTTAAAAAGTTTTCTTCTTTGATGCTAGTTTATTTAACTATAAATAAAAGTTTAATAATGGTTTGCATTGGTGTCGGTATATTTTATTGGCCGGAAAAATCTCATGATTGGAACCAGCTTTTCACATTGGTTTTGACATGTTTTTGTGTTGTCATCAGCATAGTTTTCCCGTAAAATGCAAATTTAATAATATTTTATCAGTAATATCTATTTTTCTTATTTTACTCAGCTATCGTTATGTTTGTTTTTTTTATAGTTTACTAAATGAAGAGTTTGAAACAAGAAGTGTTGTTTGCTTATTACTTAGTAATTTTATTATTTACTAAGCCATATTTTAAGGTATACTTATTTGAGTGTGTGGTGTCTAAACTTATTATGCATTTCACAGTTATTATTTTAAATTATGTAAATTATTTTAATATGCTGTTATAAATTACTGATAAAGAGATTCGTTAAATGGTTTAAAATTCAACAATCAGCTTCATGCATAATGTGATGCATGCACATATTGTATTTAATATGTTGGGTGAGGAAAAAACTATTAAATTACGGTAGTGAACACTCCAAATTTATTAAAAGAATACACTTTTAATTTTAAATGTTGTTTAAAGAAACGATTTCTAAAAAATGTTATTTATGTTCACTATTCAATCTTAATAGAATCACAAAGGAATCAAGGAATATCTTTCAGTGAATCAAATATTTGACTCAAAATAAACATTTCATTTAAACTATTGAATACTGGACATGGGAAGGAGAGAGGTGGGCACAAAAGTAAGCAAAAAGAATTCTTTACAGTTCACACATTTTAAGTGAATAATTTCAACTATAGAAGGAAAAACTGTTTTATGCTAAGAAACAACAATTATTGGGAAACAATCAGCGGGGTTGGTGAGTGGCAACGAACAGGGGGCTAATTCCCAATTAGATTAATATCAATAGATTTATGATAATTTATTATTAAATTAAGGTATTTTCAGATAAATGAAGAGGATAAATAATGTTCATCATTATAAAAGCAACTCGTAGTTTAAATATAAATAAACATTGTGTCAATGATTTTATATACTTTTGCCAACACGTGAAAAATACGATATAGTTATTGCATTTAAGATTAATGGCTATCGCACATTTATAAACCATATAAATCTAATATATATAATTCTCTTACGTGGCTCCCAAATTTTGGCTGTATTTCTTTTCCACCGGTGACAACGTTTGCTTTGTTTTGTTTACGTTTTGAAAACACCAAAGCATTCTGCCTTTTAATGATGTGTTTCTGATTAAGAATTAAGGATGGATTTAAGAAGAGCTGTGAAGTATTATTGCAGTAACATTTACTTTATGTTCTTCATTTATAGAGAGTCGGCAGAGAATTCTGTTAGGTAAAAAAACATTTTGCTAAAAAAAGAACGAATTCTAAAAGAAATAAAAATAAACAACTTAAAAAATTAAAATGCTGTTGCCAGCCATAGAATTTTTTGAAAGTTAACTTAGCAACATAAATCAAAATGACATAGAAGCGCAACTAGATCAAAATTATAATACCTGAGCGCTTGACGTAACAAATCCTTCAATTCTATAAGTGTTGTATCGCCAAATGCCCAAATTTTTGCATTTTACAACTTCATATCAAACTTCTGTTGTGTGTCTGAATACTGACATTTAGAACAAAATTAAGGTTTAGAATTGCCTCGGAGAAATTTGAATTGTTAACAATGACTTAAACAAAAAGTTTTATTTTAACTGACAAATACTATATTATAATTTTAACTTTTTCTATGACTATACTCATTTTCTTACTCTTTTCTTTGTTTTTTATACATTTTATATTTTTGTGATAAAATAAAAAACTTATAGTTGTTCTGCTTCTGAACACTGATGAAAACATAAAAGGATGGTCTTCATCAACAATCAAAAATATATACATTTATTTTACAAATTCCATATTATTAGGGTGGTGCCCTTCAGAGAATCAAAAATACAAAATTATCTTCATCGAAGCCGATGCTTTACATCCGGCTTTCAGTGGCAGACTACTATTTTATATTGTTTAACAACACATGGCTTTAACCCTCTGGTGGGAAAGACTTTAAAATAAATCTTACAACAGTTACTTTTCTCAACAACTGAAATTTAGAATAGTGTGATTAAGAAAAATGTGTGAACTGTTTGCAATTTCAAATTAATATTGAAATGTACAGGTTTAGAATTTTCTACAGTGAAAAGTTTTCGGAACTTCAGTATTCAAAAAAGTATACAAAAGCTAGACGTTAAGAAAGTATCCAATGAGCGAGCAAAGCGAGCATTGGATTGCGAAGCAATCCGAAATGAAATGCGAAAGCAGTTCTGGGGGTTGGCGAGAGCCAGCGAGCAGGGGGCGACGCCTCCTAGTAATATATAAATCTCCCATTCACTGTTTTTTCAATAATCTTTTACCAACGCTTTTCTTTCGTTCCTGTTTTCCAGTTTGATTTTCCCGCTTGATGATTTGTCCAATCGTCGGTTTTCTCGTTTGATGATTTATCATTTCACTGATTCTATCATATGATAATTCATTCCTGATGATTGACCATTCATTGATTTTCCAATTTTCTCAATTGATCGTTTTTCTATTAACCGATTTGGTCATTCGATGATTCACCGGATCAATGATGGCTTCATTTCATGATTCGAGTACTTCCTTAATCTCTCATTTGATACATCTCGTATGTGATCATTCATTTTTAATTCACTCATTTACCAATTCACCGATTCTCTCGCTCGATATTTCACCAATTCTCCCTTTCGATAATTAGATTCCTCACCGATTCTTTCATTTGGAGATACTCTCATCTATGTATTGGCTCTTAAATTTTGATGATTCGTCCATCTACTAATTTGCCGATTCACTCATTCATTTATACGTCTATCCACTTATTTATTAAAGTATGAAAAAAAAAAAGAATCATATCTCAATTACTAACGAAAAAATTTCTTTACATGCTTATTGTTTCGTACATATTTTTTTTTAAATATTCTTCCATTATCTGATTATATTACTCATTCCGTTATTCAAGTTGATGTAGTTGTAGTTCATTTACGTCGCACCAGAGCTGCACAATGGGCTATTGGCAACGGTCTGGGAAACATCCCTGAGGATGGTCCGAATACATGCCATCGCAATTTTGATCCTCTGCAGAGGGGATGGCACCCTCCCTTCGTTAGCCCGACGACCTGCACGCGAAGTCGAGCACTTTACGGTAGAACAGTTTAACGAGGACCAATACTGCACACCCTCCGTCCTTACGCCGTTATTCAAGTAAAGTATCACAAATATCAAATTATACTTACTTTCAACATAAATATTATATTAATAGTTTAAGTATAAATATATTTATTTTCGCAGAATTTATTAAACCTTACTACAGGGAAAAAATAATGATTGCCAATTAAGAGAAAAATGCAGTACAATATTCATATTGATTATAAAACATTTTTACCCGAAAAGAATTAGTATTTAATTACTTTAAACCCTTTTAAAACTTAAATAAATAAAACAATGTTTATTTTAACTTTTAAACAAAAATTAGAAATACGATGAGATTCATTAAATATAAATTGTGTGAATGAAAGATTTATCCAACTGAAAAATATTCAAAAAAATTTCTAGAGAAATCATTTTTTCATCTTCCATTAATTTTATTCAGCTTTAGGGCACTTATCAATACTGAAAAATTGTTTTTATTCAAAAGAATTCATTTGAAAACGATAACGAAAACTTCCAAATGAAACGTAAATATTGATTAAAGAGGTTCATTTTCCATTTCATTTCTTGTAATTGACTGAAATTATTAAAAAAAACGTATGAAGCTAATTTAAATTAATGGATATAAAATTGCTTTAAGCTTTTATTGAAATGATTTCTGAATTGAATACATAAATTTGAACGAATACTTAAACTGTGATTTATTTCCTTGCATTTAAATATCACATTAGATTTGATTATAAAAAATGGTGAAACATTCTGAAACAAATTAGTATATGAGAGATTTTATTTATATTAAAATATAATTTATGCTGTAAAAATATAACAAATTAGTATTAAAATTTGATAAATATTTTGATTATAATTGCATAACATTTATTACACGAGTAACATGTATTGCAATTGACAAGCAATTGTTACATTGTGGCATAAATTAAAAAATCCAATATACGCTGTTGTATTAATTTATATTATAACAAATTTACTTTGAAAAAAATTTTACAAGAAATTTTACAACATTTTACACAATCAAAATACAAGAAAAGTATATAAAAATGCTTATGATTATAAATTTTTATTATATAATATAAGCATTTAATGCATTGTGTCCGCCACTGTTTGATGCTACTACAAAAAAATTAGCTTTCATTTTCACCTTACGCCTCCATTTTGCAAAACTGCTTGTCAGCAGCTAATGTAAAACGACAATCACGTAGCAAATGTGTTCAATCAACTCTTCAAAAGCTACGTAAAATACATGAATAACTGTAAGTTCAAAATTTATTATGAAAGAAACAAAAGATGCGTAAATTTTAATTCACAACAGATGATGTAGTATTTTGGTCACTAATAGACAATTTTAAATCTCGTAAAGGTTGTTTAAGAATCCTTCATCCATAGCATACATTGTCAAAAATTTCTCGGAAAAAAATGGTTAAAAAACAATTTCCTTACTTGCTATTTTACCATATTAAAATTGGTAAGCTGTGAGAAAACCGTTTATTAACTGCTTTCGTCTAATACTGTTAAACAACCAGAATTTTATCACATCACCTAGGCCCACTACTGAAACCACTCAGTTTCTAGCAGTTGGGTACATATTATAGCCATAAGTGCTAATCTGTAGCAAGAAAAGTCTCCAGTGCCCTGTATTCTTCAGTTTGGGACCCTGGACTATTCGAGTACGTTACTCTCATTCATGTATAGACAGCAGCAAAACAACCAGATAAACCATTTAAACCATATTCTGCGGTTCATTTGATAAAACACAACTGAACTACAACCTATTATTAATGCCCATTACCTATCTGTAACGCTCAGTTAGATTTCTATTGGTGGTTTTGAAACCATGCTAGTAGTAAACAGTTTAAAAAAACCATAGAGTTTTGTATCCATGTTTTTTTAACCATACTAGATGTAAGTGGTTTCAAAACCATAAAGCCATTTTTTGTCTTGAAAATGGTCTTCACCGTAAACATTGCGGTTAATTGGATTGACAGATTGGTGTTGGTTATATTATTGTAATTGTAAAATCAAAATTCTAACAATGAACTTTTAAATTTATATTAAAAATTAATTTTATTTTTATTTTACACAGTTGATAATATAGAAAACGAAAAAGCCGACTTTAGTATGCTAATTGATGATCTATATGAAAATGAAAATTTTCGTATAGATCATCAATTCACGGTGGTCAATGCATTAATATGCATAGTATTCCGGAGAAAAATACAAATCAGAAAAAAATTTCTACAAAAGAAAAATGATTCTAATGAGAAATAATAAACATTCGCATTCGAAAAAGAACACATTAATGTCTCATAAAAAAGATCTTAAAAATGAAACTGATAAATGAAACTGAAAGCTTAATTATTATTAAATGCTAAAAGTTGTTGTTTTATTATCTGTTGTTAAGTATAGTAAGTGATTTATTATAAGTCTTATAGAAGAAAGCAGTTTGATTTATGACATTTGTTCTTTGGTACGCAAGAATGGTTTTTCTGATTGCTTCAACACTTTCACCCTTTAGACGAATGATATAAGGACGCAAGTATTTCACCTGTACTGAGAGAGAAAATAAGTATAATAACCTAGAGGAGTGAAATATTTTTTTCGCTTTGTTTACTTTATTCGTGTAGAAAGAGTACCATTAAGAAAAAAATTTAGCTAATCGATTTATTTGTTTCCATTGTATTGTCTCTAGTGTTATGACAGTCTCAAAATTTGCAGTTATTTTATTCATCAGACTTAACTTCATTTATCAAAGACTATGTTACCGTGAATGAACGAATGTCGACTTTCATCCGTGAATGTCAACAATCACATATCTGCTTTGGTGAATGTCAGAAATATTTGTTACATCCGATGTGATATTTATTCGTTAATATTATTATATTTATTCGATATTTTAATATCTGCTGAGGATAGATGAGGAGAAACATTAGTGATTGGAGTACCGGTTAAATGCACACTGGACACTTGATACCTTTAAAAAAAAACATTGATGTAGGGCATACCGGGCAGTGGCACTTAGCCAGACCTAGTATATATTTCGGACATTTACCAATGCGATTATATTCACCAGTAGAAGTCACCAACCACCCATTTCTGCCATTCACTGTAACTTGTACAGGGTGATTCTAAAAAGATGGGCAAAATTTTAGGAAGTGATAGTACACACCCAAGCAAACAAATTTTCATCATAGAATGCATGGTCGAAAACAAAACACAAAACCGTTATAGGGCGTCAAAAGTTACATTCTTATATGAGGCAAAAACAAACAAAGAACGATGAAATTAAGTTATAAAAGTAAATTTAATGGCATGTGATTACAATAAGTGTTCAAAACAATGGCCAGCATTGGCTATGCACGCAATACAACGACAAAGAAAAGATTGGCGAACATTCTGAAACTCACCAGTCATATCGCGAACTTCCCCTGCAGCGGCCGAAAGCTTGGCGACAAGTTCTTCTGCCGATTCAATGTGAGTCTCATACATAAGAGCATTCAGCTGTCCCCATGAAAAGAAATCCAGACATGAAAGATCTGGCAAGCACGGTGGCTAAGCTATAGGACCACCTCGCCCAATCTATTGGTTTGGAAAGGTTACGTCCAGATAGCTTCGCACTTCTCGTACATAGTGAGATGGTGCTGCGTTCTTTTGGAACCAAATGCAGAGACAAAATGCAAATTGGCTTTTTCCTTATTAGAGAAGGGCAACATCTTCAGATGCGTTACTACCGCGATTGACAATGCACTCTCGAATCTGCAACTTTTATGTACGAATCGTGACGGAAATTTGTATACGAGCTCTTCTTCTTCCCATAACATGCAAATAATAACTCGCAGTGCGGTAACTAGCAACAAGAATGGAGCTTTCACATTTGCATGAAACAACTTTCCAAGTGCGCCAGCACCTTCGCTTTTGTTTTCGACCATGCATTCTTTGATAAAAATTGTTTGCTTGGGTGTGTACTATCACTTCCTAAAATTTTGCCCATCTTTTTAGAATCACCCTGTATAACCACTAAGTATTTTTACATTTTCAGGCTAATCTACTGTGTCACAAACATTGAGTTGGTGAATATAATTTAGTTTGGAGTGCATGAGGATAGGGTTAGGAGAAACATCAGTGTTCGGAGTACCGGGCAAATGTATACCGCGCAGTGGTAATGAATCCTAAAATAGCATTGTATACCAGGCAGTGGCAATGAGCCTTAGAAAATCATTGATGTAAAGTTTACCGGGCACTTAACTAAAGACCTAGTATATATTTCGGACATTTACCAAAGCAACAATGTGACATTCACCGGTGGAAGTCAACAACAGTCCACTTCGGTCATTCACTGCAACAACTATATCACAAAATAATTGCGTGATGCTAATTAAAAAAAACATTTTTTAGTGAAAAATTGAGATTTTTCATTTTATTGCTTAATTTATCGTTAAAACTTTCGAGAATATAAGTCAAATAAGATACCCAATTATTATAGCCGATATTTGACGATGTGAACCTAATAAAAAGAATTTAAATTAGAAATTTTTTTCCCACTAAATTGGACCTCTGGTTTCCTAAATCATATCACCGGTTTCTTAAAACAGAATAATAATATCGTTAAAAAAAACCCCGTTTTTTACGTCTCTCTATTATATGCAAAACCAGATAGTTATAGTCTTGATTCTTTTTAGAAAGTTAGCTAAATAAATATATGAATAAATATCTCATAACCATTGTCATTAATATTAAAATTCATTTTTGACATTTCCTTTTATCTTTTTTATTTCCAATGAGCTGCACAATCGGTCTTGCCGATGAGCTGACCTAGTGCGTTCTCCAGAGGTGGTATCCACTCTTTCAGGACCACCACAATGGGTGAGATACCGTTTGTCATGTTAATTTGGACGTCTAGTTTCTG
Source organism: Parasteatoda tepidariorum (assembly GCF_982258835.1). NCBI lineage: Eukaryota > Metazoa > Arthropoda > Arachnida > Araneae > Theridiidae > Parasteatoda > Parasteatoda tepidariorum. Next base: position 6,043,347 of record NC_141762.1, read on the forward strand.
CCACACTAGATGGCAGCACCGAGACTCTATTTGGATGCTAAAGTGCACTAGGAATTTAATTTTGTCGGAAATGCCAAGAGCCAATAAGGCACTCCAGGGATCTTTTACATGCCGCATAATCATACGACATGGCCGCTGAGGATTTTCTGCATCCCGAAAATCTCGTGTCTGGGCCGGGGATCAAACCCGCAGACTTGGGCTCAGAAGGCCGACGACAAACCAACTGTGCCACCCAGCCACTTTCATTTAATCTTTAGTTGTATTTCTATATATAATAGAATTATCGCATGATTTTAAATGAAACTCGAGCTTTAAATTATTTAAAGAAACTACTATCTCGTTCTTGTGCATTCTAGGCTTTATTCACCATCTGATTTAAAATAGCATCACTTATTTTCCACTGCATGGTGGAATGGCGAAGAGGTATAGTCTACCAGAATCACAAATTTTATTTACATCATAGAGCCGTGGTGGCTCACGAATCAAGTTCGAATCCCAGCATGGCTAGTCAAAACGAATTCCGACCACAGTGCTGACGTAAAATATCCTGAGTAGTAAACGGATCATGAATTAGAGTACCCTTGCCGTCAGGCTAACAGTGGTAAGTTTTCGTGTTTTCCCTCTTCGTGTAACGCTGCGAATTAGTTCCTTCAAGAAATCCTCCAAGAAGAAAAATATCTCCCAATACTTGAGGCAGGAGCTCCCTTGTCTTCTGGATTGAGTTCAAAATTATAACGCTACAGAGTTGAACATTAGCAGTCGTAAACTCAAAATTGGGTCGACTGTTTAACGAAGGTTATAAAATAAAATAAAATATTTAGATAAATTGAAAATACTAAATGCATTCAATGTGCAAGAGATAATCCAAATTCAGCAACCTTACTATATTACGCAGATAGTTCTTACATTAAATCCTCTATTTAAAAATATTGCTCTCAATTTAGACGGAAATAGTTACAATAAGAAGTTGAAAAATATTCTAGTAAGAAACTATCGCGTTCAAAATTTTAAATTATTTCAACTTCAGCCACTTCGGAAATAGAATTAAATAAAACTGTAGAAAACGGAAAGTAAGTTCAATTTCTTTCTTTTAAGTCGTAAAAAGATATTATTTTTTTATTAAAGTAGAAAGTGTTCTCTACAATACGTCACATATAAAGAAATGAAATGTTTGACAGACAGCCATGACAAAACCTATGCATAAATCGAAAATATGTTGTCAGTCTCAACAAAGAAATGAAAAATGTTGCTCAGGACAAAAACAGCTCTTGACAACACGAGAAAATGTTTTATTTATGCTTTTTGAGCATTTATGAAACTGTTCTCTTTACGAAAATCGGTTGGGCTTCGGCCTCTCAGCTCCAACCGTTGAATTTTTATCTCTTACAGAAATTCTTGATGTTTAGAGAATGATTCTCTAGATCCCCTTGAGGGACTTCCTTTCTTTGCCCATATTCTCTAAATAAAAAATCAATTTTCATCAAATAAATTTCTTTATTTTTCTGGAATAAATGTCCCTCTTTCGCAACAATTCAAATTAAAGTGTACCTCACACGGGCAAAAATTACACTTTAATTTTATAAAGAAACTATATATATACTATAAAGTAAATAATTTGAACTGAACTACCGTGAAGACCCCCCAGCAATAATCGTTCGCAAATCAGCAATACAGATGTATGTTTATAAGTTAGAATAAAGTGAATGATTTATTTTTTCAATTTTAGCAGTTCAAGAAATACTATTGAGAATTTTGAAGAAACTAAAATGAAATGCGGTATTTTGTAAAAAATCTGACTTTCGAAGAATTATTTAAGTTCAAACTGTTTTAAGAATGGTGTTTAAAAATGAAAAAAAAACGAAAAGTTAAGTATTCATTTTCTTTTAATTAGTAAGGGAATTTATTTTTTTATGCAAGAAGAAAGTGTTTTCTAAAATTCATCACCTGAACAGAAATGAAATTTTTGACAGTAATGACAAAAACCTATACATCAATCGAAAATATATTGTAAAACTCAGCAAATAAATGGAATCTTTTTTTAATTTATATTTATTCTTGAAACTGTTTTTATTTTATAATATTAGGTGGACCCGAGAGTAATGTCGTTTTGGCGCATTAAATATTCGTTAGTCTTAACAACCAATTCATTTTTTTTTCCGATTAATTTTCGATCAGGCATTGAAAAGTTGTTGCTAACGTGGGTGAATGCATTACTGATTTAAAAAAAATCTTGATAACAAATATCAAATGCACCGAAACGACATTACTTTCCAGACCCCTAATATTAATGTTTGAATTGGAGCAATTTATAGAGTGTTACAAGAAATATGCAATTAAAACGGGTTTGAAAATTACATGCATTTTAAAGGGTGAGAAAAATACTTTAGGTAATTTGATGGCTTTTATATTGTTTTATTGCCCATTGCAATTGGAGACGGCGAATAATTTGACAATTTATTACATTTGGAAGCCTAGAGAACATTAGTTTGGAACATGAGAGTCATTTATTACTTTTACGGACTGGGAGAAATTTTGTGTGTCTAAAATTCGGGTTATCATAATACTTTTAGCATTTTAATAAAAATAATAACAGTCTCGACATGTATTTACATGAATTTACTTCAAACATACTTTACTTCTTCCACTGTTTAAATTCTTTTATTTCGACATTTTCTTTCCTGATATAATTCTCTCTTTTAATATTTCTAATACTTTCTGATTACCAACTACTGCAACATCAAAACCAGTTTCATTTTCTGAGACAGGCGTTTATAATAATCACTTTTCAATTTTTTCCTCCGGCAACAAAGCAGGTTTTGATGTTTTCTTTCAGTTTTCTTCAGAAGTAATTCGATAGATTATAAAGACGTTCTTGTATGCCCCTCAATTTAAACATAAAATTTCAACCGATTTTATTTTTTGAAAAGTTTTTTAAAAAATATACACTCATAGTAGTCATTACAAAAGACTCTGCATAGTAATATTTTGGTTACATTTTTCAAACAAAAGTAGACCCAGAAAAAAAAGTATGGTCTAAACTACCAAAATATGATAAACTTTATGGCTCTATGGGAACACCCAAAAACTCAGTAGTTTTCACCGAAGCACTTTGATAATGATTTTGGTAAAATTAATAATAAAATATGGTTTTATTATCTGTGATAAAATTTGGTAAATGTGGTAATTTTGTATTTTTCACTAAATATGTAGTAATACGAACTATTGTTTTGAAAACCAGAATTTCTGTTAAACCGTAAATATATGAACAGAAAAATTACAAAATGAATGGTTTAAATACTGTATAGTTTAATTTTTATTACCAGAATCATTCTTTTACTAAAAATGTCACAACCATACAATAGGGTAATTTTACCAGAATTTTTCTCTCCGTGTATTTAATAATTTATAATCAATTTTACCGAGAAGTTATATAGTTTTCATCAATTTAAATTATTATTAGTAATCGATAGGGTAACCAGAAGCTAAATAGTAACAAAGTTCACTCTGAAGCTAGTTTATTAATACATGAATGCAAGACTTTATTGCTATTTGCAGTAGTACTTGCAAAAGAGTACTCGGTACATAGTGTTTGCGGAAAAATTTAAAGATGTGCATTTAGAATTGGTAAAGTAGTAACTGGTGCAAAATGTAGACATTTTTCAACTTTATTTATAGAATTTCTCAAATTTTTTTGAGGTACATAAAGGTATAGATCACCTTCATTTCTTAGCTAATTTTATTTCATTAAAAAAAGTACTGCTTAATTTCATAATTAAAATAGAGCATTTTCTGAAATGTAATTGTTAAATGTAAGTTTCATGGTGAGCCAGATTATTTCAAAAATAAAAATCCCAATTTTCCCTTTATATCCAATAAAAGAAAATAAATTAATGCATTAAAAATTTTGTAAACATCTTGATATCGAAAGGTTTCTTATATATAGTATATTTTGGTCAGTCCAAACAATAGTTAAAAATGTTAAGTAGATTTAAAAAATATTTTATAATGATTGCTTTAAGCTGATATAGATAAATAACAAAAATTATTTTTTGAAAGATTTTTTCTACTCGGAGAAAAAAATTTTGGTAAAATTACCGTATTGCATGGTAATGACATTTTTGGTAAAAAAAAAAACCCATAATTCAGGTTAATAAAATCAAAATACACGATATTTAAAGCATTGATTTCGTAATTTTTCCGTTCATATGGCATAGCTGGTTTTCAAACTTATAGTTCTTAATACCACACATTTAGTAAAAAATACAAAACTGAATAGTAAATTTAATAGAATAAATAGTTTTTATTCCATGCTCTAAAGTATCATGACAAAATTACCAAATTTTACCACATTTGCCAAATTTTATTAAATATTATAAAACCATATTTTATTGTTAATTTTAGCAAAATCATAACAAATGCGCAGCAGTAAAAATAACCGAGTTTTTTGGTGTTCCCACAGAGCCAGAAATACAATAAGTTTTACTTTATTTCGGTAGCTTTGACCATACTTTTTTCTCAGTGTAAAAAATCCTTTTAAGGAATGCAAGACAACATAATTTGTCTATCCAAAATATTATAGACATTGGTAAATATTTCATAATAATTCAAATTGATAATTTGATATTCTTATTTCAATTGATTTTCATGCAGAGACATTTGCAGAGTTTTTCTTCAAAAGGCTAGCAATTTTTGCTTTTTTTATAATTTTAAGTTTACAAAAGTTAACTGTATTTTAACGAGGAGAAAATTTGTAGCTATTTTCTGTTCAATATTAAGTAAACGACCTATTATTTATTTAAAAATATTTATATATAATTAAAAAAAATATGTCTTGAAAATTCACTGTCACTAGATACTCTTTTTTTAAGAAAAGAAATTAGAGCTATAAGATTTTAATCACCGATTTGTAAAACTAAAGCAAGGAAAAAACTCAGAAAATAAGAATAATTTTATTTTAAAGTACTCGGCTCTTCAGATTTCAGAAGTGCATATAAATGTGAGTTTAAAGATCATTTTTTGCTTAACACAATTGATTCGGCCGTCAGTAATGGTCTTTTCAACATAATAATGCTCGAGTTCACAGAACTCGTATTTAAAAAAATTCTTGTTTCAAAACAACAATATTAAAGTTATACATGGAAGTATTGATCTAAATTCCTTTATCGAGCTCAAAATCTTCTCAGTCATTTGTTAATTAAACATCTGAAGTTGAAGATCAACGTTATGAAAATAAAACTTTGCAATGTCAAAAAGTTATTATATTCATGAAAATAAGTACATTCGAGGAGGTAAAAAACATCGAAAATAGACAAACCATTGATAATTTTTTTCTGGATCGTAACATTATAGCACACAAATTTACGGTATAAAGAACTGACACTTTAAGTGCATCATCCGTAAAATATTAAACTGTAATTTTCATAGTAATCTTTATTTAATAAAAGTAATTCAGTGATTTCATAGTAATTATTACTGTAAAAAATACAATTTATCAAATTTTTTGTTCAGGTATATCAGAATTTCATGCTTCGGTAAAAATGGATTTGTAAAAAGGATCTGCATCCTGAGTGTCGGTACTTTTTATCTCAATTTGATCCAGAATTTATTACAATGCATGTGCCCTAGTTTTTAGCGGACGCATTTCGTAATAATTTTATATCAAAATACGTTAAACATGAGTTTTGTCTTTCTCACGATTGTTTGAAAGTTTGGAGCAATAAAACTAAATTTTTCTTAAAGTTTTCTCCGCCTCAAAATTTGCTATAATTTGAATTTTGATTAATTTTTACTCATATTGCATACCTTTTTGTCGAGAAATACTAATAACATTGAAGAAAATTAACAGAATTCGGAGGTGAAAAGCAACATATTATATAGCAATAAGACTAATGTAAAAATCATGTATGTGCTCTCTGTTTTATAAAACACTACTCTTATGGCAACATAAAATATTGTTTTGAATTCCATCTATATACAACAATGGAAAAGCAAAAAGGTAATAAAAGTAAAAAGCGATTAAAAATAATAATATTCATAAATAGGACTGGATAGTTAAGGGGTTTGAACATCGTTTTATACACAAGCATGTCTTGCATTTACCCACAATGTCGACATGAAATATTTCTATTGGTAGATTGATCATGTCATCGGGCTGAAAATGATAAGTTTTCATGATTGTAATATTTGTTTCGCAAAATGTATATTAGTTTATCTAAAGACATCCTCATGGAAAGGTAAATTTTCATTATACTCACGACTTCTCTTATCTTTTGAGTTTGGTTCAAAACCACGAGGGCATGTAGGGGAATATTATTTTCTTACATATAAATAAGTGGAAAGGTTGTTTAACAACGGTGACAAAGTAAAACAAAATAATTAAGATTGATTTTCTAAATTTTTGATAATTGCTGAATACAAATTTAAATTCCATGTTAAAACCACGGTTTAAAACCACGAGGGCATGTAGGGGAATATTATTGCCTTAAATTTAAATAAGTGGAAAGTTTGTTTATCAACGGTGACAAAGTAAAATAAAATAATTAAGACTAATTTTCTAAATTTTTGATAATTGTTGAATACAAATTGAAATTTCCTGTTATTTTAATTAAATGTGAGAAGTTCTTTAAAACTTATGAAACAAAAAGCTTAATTTGAAAGCAGAGTGCCTGAAACTGAAGAGAAAACCTGATGAATTTTGTGAAAAAGTTTTGTTTGAAAGAACACTTACAAATATTTTCTAGCAAATTAAAGTTTATTTGTTTTTTTAGAACTTGTGAAAATATTTGGATCATTTTGATATATGTATGTAAAAAACGTGAGTAAAATTTTGTGAGGTACTGTTGTAGATTCTAACAGATTAATTAGATTATTTTGAATAGCTCAAAGATTATTTTGAGAAGATTAGGGAATGAGAATGCAAATTTTCGAAGGGACGAACGGAAATTTAAAAAAAAAACCTTCTTTAACATCAATATTTTGATCATCAGCTACTATCTAATGAATTAAAATGCGATTTCTTTTGATGCTTTTGTAAAATAAAAAGAATAATAAAACTAAAAGAAGAGAACAACTTAACTTAATCTGATTCTTCAAAGAAAATTGTATTCTTTTTTTCATTGAATTTCTGTCAGAATAAGACAAACTTTAGATCCAAAAAAACCTTCACCTATTGTTTCCACAAAAATATATTTAGTGATTTTCCGCATTACGATGTGTACGCAAATTTATTCTGAGTTCTAACGGTTTGTTCTGTGAGAGACGCGCAAGACTTAAAACACTCGAGTTTTTGAGTTGTAAATCTGCATAAGATTGTCATTCATCTTTTGTTTTTATTGTTTTCAATATGTCATGCTTGTGAAGATCTTTTAATGGGTGAAGCTTAGAATATTTGATGGAATATGTTGATATTTTGGGCCCAATATTTCTGAGGGAGCTTTATGTTCAAATCACTCTGACCTAAAGAAAAAAGAATTATTATGCAGGTAACGCGGATATAAAGTTTTACGAGCACCTCATGTACGCTTATACCTATTTATATTCATATCCGTAAATGCAATTGTTTAAATTGTTTCAAAATACTGATTTGATCGAATCTTTTCGACAATTGATGATATAATGAGAAAAAAAGAGCGGGTAAAAATATTGAATGGGAGTAATTTATATATTTTTTCCTGAATTTTATCTCATAGGTTTTTAAAACTTCATGGTTTTGGGGTAGTAAGATATATATACATATATATATATATATATATACATATATATATATATATATATATATATATATATATATATATATATATATATATATATATATATATATATATATATATATATTTGTCAATTTTTGTCTTTTTAGTAATTATCTTTACAATGGAAGGGATATCTTTCTTCAAATTAATGGAATACCACAGGGATCTAATTATTCATCTCTCTTAGCTAACTTATTTTTGCATTATTATGAAAAAAATTTTACTCTGAGTATTAAATTTGTTTTTAGATATATTGATGACTTAATTATCTTTAATTTCCAAGATTTTACTGTTTTATTGAGTGATATATACCCTGAGGAATTAATCTTACTTCGTAATCATGATGATAATATTAATTTCAGTTTTTTGGATTTGGGTATTATGAAAGTTGAAAATATCTGCTTTGTTGATTTATATGATAAAAGAAATGATTTTAATTTTAATATTAATAAACTAGTTACTTGGAATTCTAATGTTTCTAGGAGCATCTATTTAAATACCACTTTTAATGAAATGAACAGAATTAAAAGAATATGTAGTAATATTTATTTATCCAAAATACAAATCGATAAACTCTTTCAAAATCTGATAAAAAACAATGGATACCCAACTAATGTAATAAAATTTTATATAAAATCATTGAATTAATCGTATATTTTGGTGGATATATTTTCTAAACATTTTTTTGTTAATTTTTATGATTTTCCCATGTGCAAATCCATTTCAGGCCAAAATTCATTGCCAAAATTATTCACTAAATAATTTCTTTGTTATTTTATGTAATTTTTCCATGTGCAAATCCATTACGGGCAAATCCGTGGCTATAATTATGTACTAAAATTTTTTCTTTGTTAATCTTTCCATGTGCAAATCCATTTCGGGCAAATCCGTGGTTAGAATTATTTACTAAAAATTCCTTTGCTAAATAATTTCCCTTGTTAATCTATACAGTTTTTCCATGTGCAAATCCATTTCGGGCAAATCCGTGGATAAATTTGTTTGCTAAAAATTTCTTTATTAATTTATACAATTCCATGTGCAAATCCATTTCGGGCAAATCCGTGGTTAAAATTATCTGCTAAAATTTTTTCTTTGTTAATTTTGCCATGTGCAAATCCATTTCGGGCAAATCCGTGTTAAAAATTATCTATTGAAAAAGGTTTTTTCTTTGATAATTTAAATAATTTTTCTATGTGCTAATCCATATCGTGCAAATCCGCGGCTAAAATTATTTGCAAAGCAGGCAATTTATGTTTCTCTTTTCTATTTTATATTTTTTCTTAAATAAACATCTATCTTCTAAAACTATTTATGATCAATTTTTAAAATTATCCAGTATAATATTACCTTGTGCACATCCATTTCGGGCCCATCCTTGGTAACTAACAAATCAAAACTCAGAATAACAAATCACTTCAGCAGTGCAGTAAGAACGACACTTTAGAACCCTTTTGTTACACTCAATTTGCGCTTTTGTTTTCATCTTTTGTTTTCATATTTTGTAATCTGGCAATCTTTCTGCGAAAACATTTTTAAATCATTCTTGAATAATAACTGTCCATGTAAGTTGTTATGATTTTGCTACTCGCTTTATAGTCCCCCCTTTTTAATGTTTTTTCTTTTTATTTTATTTTTTCTTTTTATTTTATTTTATTATCTGTTTTTACATGTTATATTTACTTTTTATGATCTATTTTTATGTAGTTATTTTATAAAAAAAATTTTTTGAGTGCTCCTCACACTATTGTATTAATATATTTTGCTTTGGCTTTATTGATACAATATCAGAAAGCACTCTGTTTAGCGGATATAATTGTGTGGGCTGAAGAAAAGATTATATCTTTTTTTTTTCCGGCTTTTTTTCCGGTTTTTTAATTAACATTTCACTTTTTTTTTTTTTTTTTTTTTTAAATAAAATGTTGTTTGTTGTTTTTTTACTTATTATTTCCCACCCCTTTTTTTCATATGTCTATAATTTTTCTTTGTTTTTTTCTTCATTTTGAACTTATATATATATATATATATATATATATATATATATATATATATATATATATATATATATATATATATATATATATATATATATATATATATATATATATATATATATATATATATATATATATATATATATATATATATATATATATATATCTTATCTGTAAGTTAAATTAAATTTGAAAACACTTATGAATTTTGTATCAGATGTTTAAGTGACAAAATTTGATGTATTGTGAAAAATTTTAGTTTTGAATATTATTTTTGGAATTGTTGCAATTTCTGAGGAAAAAAAAATTAAAAAGAAAAAAACTGTCCTTATTTAAATAAAAGTATGAATAGTCAAGATCTGTCAACAAAAAATATATTTATCACCTATTGACCATTCCTTAAATTTTCAGCCGCATTTATTTATCTCTACAGTTTAGTTCTATATTTCCAGTTCTACACTTCTAGAACTACACTTCTAGTTCTACACACTATTCTAGTTCTACATTTCTAGTTCATTCTACATTCTAGCTCTACACTTCTAGTTCTAAACTTCTAGTTCTATACTTCTAGTTGTATACTTCTAGTTCTACACTTTTAGTTCTACAATTCTAGTTTTACACTTCTAGTTCTATACTGCAGCCATATGAGACTAAAATAAAGATTTGAAAAGAGTGAACAAACACACTGCTGAAAGTACGAAAAAAACTTTAGGTGTCTGAGAGCAGACATACGACAGTGGTTGTAAAAAAAACTCTGGTGGCTGACGTGCGACTGAAATGGTAAAAACACTTTGGCGACTGCGAAAAGATACACGGCTGAAACGGTAAAAAAAGGTAGAACATGCACATATAGAACATGTAGACTGAAAGTAGAGCATGCTACCGTGGAAGGATTAATCATCAAAAGGTTTTGTATTCAATTTTTTAAAATCGCTTTCCTTTCTTATTTCAAAATGTTTAATCGTACAATTAATTAGTTTTGCCAGTAATAAAAATACTTTTTTTTTTAAAAAAATATGTTCCTTATTTTTCAATTCTAGATATGAGAATTTTTTTTAATTCTGTTTAGTATGAATGATTTTATAAGTAAACTACTCTATCTCCCAGTGAAAAGGTCAGAATAAAAATATTTCAATGCATCACAAACGGGAAAGAGTTATCCGTGTTTACATTCCAAACAACATAAAGATTTGTTTTTTCTCAGCAAGAATTCCTTTCAGTTGATTTTTCCTCACCGGGAGTGAGTTTGAATGAGAATAGAAACCAATGCGTCAAAAAAGATCTTCATAGAAGCTATAGATAATAAATTTAAAGATTTAATCTTCTAGATCGATACTTTCTTTCAAGATACAAATACACTTCAAATTTGATGTTTAAATCAAATATTTGAAGATATCATTTATTATGGCACAAAAAAGAGTTTTTTTTTTAGTTCTCTAGGTTATTTTTTAACAGCAGGTTTACATGACACATAGTTGTGCTGCAGAAATTCCGGTTTTATCGGAAATTGCGGGAGTAAGATTTTTTTTATTTTTTTTCACGAATTCGTTACAACCGCTTTTTTGGCTTTTAAAAACAATCAATAATTTGTATAAAAGGTTTACTATTTTCTAACGTATGATTTAAATACATATAATTTTTTAATTTTGTGAAAAAGTGAAAGGAATAGTCAGTATAATTTTGATATCTCAAAGTTGAAGAGACGCTAAAAAAATTTCGAGATAGCGAGTTTTCGAGACAACAAGTTCAGAACTAAATATATTCTAAGTAGAAAAATATATTTTAAAATATAACATTTAAAAATATAGCGATGAAACATAAGAATAAATGCTATTAAATATGCATGCAATTATTGTTGATCATAAGTCTAAATACAACAATAATAATTTTATTATTGTTGAAAAAAGCGAACCAAAAAAAAGCGACCCACCCTATTTTACTTTTAATCTAATGATCGGATCTTTACGTTTTGGGACTCAATCTTATGTAGCTCGAGAGGTTGACTTCAAGTATCGTAAGTACCAGATTAAGGTAACCAGATAACTCAAAAATCTTTCTCCGAATAAACATCGACTGATACGGATTTTTGTTCCCCGAAATATAGGGCTAGACGCAAATTTTGAAAATATGGTCCCCATAGTTTGGTCAGAAGAGTGGTAGAAAAAATGGACCTTTCATGTTAGTTTTATTTCTGACAGCTTAAATTTTTAAGCGAATTGTTTGGACAGAATTATAAATTCGTTTCCCCAAAAATATTTCAGGTAAAAAACAACTTTTAGTAAATAATTTTTTTTTATTATTTTATGAATGGTTCAAATGAATGGTTTTTATTATTTAAGAATGGTTCCAAAAATTTTTAAATTGTAAGGTATACAATTTTTACATCATTTTACTATGTAAAATGATGAAAAGTTTTACATGGCAAAATACAGAATTTGAGCAAAATCGGTTGAATAGTTCCTGAGATATTGAACCACCACTCTCCTGACCAAACTATGGGGATCCTATTTCGAAGATTGTGGCAACCTTATATTTGGGGGGGGGGCAGAAATTCAAATCCATTGAAAAAAAGTATGTTTATTCAGAGAAAGTACGCTTTTGTGTCTGATTTAGTAACTTAAAATATCATCTAGCATATTTGAGGTGACCTCTTCGAACCATTAACATTGAGTCCTTGAACGTAAAGATCCGATCATTAGATCAAAAGTTATTCAACGTGATCCGTTTTATATTTTACTTAGTGTTCTAATTGCGCAGTGTCTTACGTAGTGCTCAAATATTACTAAAAAAAGTTTCTAAAAAAGTTAGTTGTAAAATTTTTGTTTGTAACTTAAATGCATTGTTTAAATAGAGTCAAACTAAGTTGAAATAAAATGTTTTAAAATAATTTATTTAAAAACGAAACAACTATTTTTAAATTTGTTTTAATTCACCATTTAAATTAATTATTTGTGAATTGCTCTTACACAAAATATAAAATTATGAAATACTGAGTAATAAAGTTACAGAACTGTTAACTAAACAATCGCTTAAGGAAAACATCATATTTAATTTCTAATTTACTTCTATAGTTTCAGTGAACTATTATTAATTTTCTTTTTATTGCTAACTCACATTTTCTGCATTTTTATTTTACATGTTCACTTTCCAAACGTATAGAGATTAACATAATTTCTGTTCAAACAGAAGAAAATTATACGAGAATTACAAAATAATGTTTGCAATTCATATAGACAAATGATTCCCACATAAATATTTTCCAATTATGTTATACATAAATTTTAATTGTCGGTTTTGTTTACATAAAATTATTCAGAAATTGTGGAAGGAGTTTTAGATAGTTTAGGAAGAAAAAATTTCTTTCCATACAGAACAAACAAATTGCGCAAGTATAAATCTACTACATTTTCCCTTTTAATGTTTTACATTTTTAGCCACGTATTTAATAGTTACTGATGTAGTTAAAAGATTGAGATATAGTTTTTGTCGTGAAAGCGTGTGATGATAGTATACTCCTACTAGTTGTGTAAGAATATTTCTTGTGCTTAATATTTTCTCGATTTGGGAAATTTTTTTCTTAAAATAAATAACAGTGAGAAATGTAAAGTGTTTAAATAAAGAAGAAGTTTTAAAATAAATTTCTCTGTGATTTTTTACTATGATTAATAGTAATAAGAAACTTAAAATGCCTTAGGTTTTTAATTTATAGTTTTGTAAAATTTTGCTGAATTAATGAGAAACTTAAAGTAATTAAATTGTAAAACATGAACGTACATTGTCGTTATGTTAATACTGGCTGTGATAAATAAAATGATAATGAGAAGGTTAAAGTGTTTAAATAATGAATCTTTACGAACCCTCTCACTTTAAGAATTTTCTGCGAACCTTTCATTTCTGGCTAACGTCAACTATTACAGAGTTATTATCGTGTAAGAAATCTTAATTAAATTAAATTATGTGTAAAGCCGCTTAAATATTCATTCATAGCAAAAATTATGCTAAGAGAAAAATTACTTCATTTTATGATGTTGTCTTAGTATGTGAAATACAACTTGTATTGTGAGCAGGAATTATATAACTTAAACAATACGAAGAACAGAATGAAATTCTTCTTAAACATTAAGAAGTTTTAAACTTTTCAAATTATTCATAATTATTTAGTCTCGCAGTGGACTGATCGTTAAGACACGGTTCCCAGCAGATCACCGAAGTCAAGCATCACTGGCTACAGTCAGTGTGACCACTTGGATTAGACTGCGTAGGAATCGAGGATGTGTGGTATGGGTCCTCGTTAAACTGTTCTACCGTAAAGTGCTCGACTTCGCGTGCAGGTCGTCGGGCTACCGAAGCAGGGGTGCACCCATCTCTGTAGAGGATCAAAATTGTGATGGCATGTCTTCGGATCATCCTCAGGGATGTATGTCTTCGGATCACCCAATACCCCATTGAGCAGCTCTAGCGTGACGTAAATGAACTACAACAACAACATAATTATTTGAAACAAAAAAAAATCAACCTACTCATTTAATTCACGCACTATCATGTTACTGGCAACATGCGAAATGCTGGCATTTTTAATAATACCTAAATTTATGAATGTTTTAGTATCAAATATGAGAATTATTATATACTGTATTTAAGCATTGTATTCAATGCCCAATACTTTTTAGGGAAACTATGATGATGAATGAATTGATGTTGTGGTGTTATTAACATACTAGGTAAAAGTACCAATGTTAGTGACCTTGCGAACTTGTAAATTTCTATGAATCATCAGTGTATTCTTTGTACTCTTCTTCCTGAAGAATAACGAACTGAACAGAATTTCAAGTGTATAAAATGTATATATATACCATCGTAAAATTTTGTTGGGGCCTCTCTGGCGGAGCGGTATCGCCCGTCAAACGCAATGTGAAGCGTGGAGGTGGCAGGTTCGAATCCCGTCGTAACCCTGGATGTATTCTTCATGACGTCCTTCTCTAAATTGTTCTATCTGTCCTTCCACTTGACAAAGGTTTTTAAGCCTACATTGAGCAAACAAGCCAGCAAATATTTGTAATTTCAATAAAGCAATAAAGTAAAATTTTGTTCTCTCTCTTTTTGCGCATTGTTTTACATTTTACTTATGTTCTACGTGTTTGATTATAATCTTGGATGCTGTTAATTTAGTTGTTAAAATGTTATAAAAGGAATGTTCTCATTTCTCCTTTATTATCTTTGACGATTGACCTATCTAAAATGCAGAATTTAATACACGCAACCTATCTCGCCAAAATGTTTAGTAATCGTAGTGATAGTTGCACCACAATACTCTCCCACCAGAATTATTTTATCAGGGATAGAATTCAATGAACGGATACCACTAGTTACCTTATTTGCGAAAGACCGGGAGAGCTGCATTAAGCTCACCGAAATTTAAGCGCTTGTCATGAGTAGGACTGAGCTATAAATCGATGTATCGAGACATATCGATTTAACGCATATATCGGCAAAACGATACAGCGACTTTCATTCAAGGCGATGCATCAGAAATCTGATTTAAGCCGCCGAGAAAAGACAACGAGCGCAAAACGATATAGCGATATAAGACACGTAAGGATATAAGATAACGATATAGCGATATAAGACTCTTCTCTTACGTTCCCGTATCGACTCGCGCTGTGGAAGACGATGTTCGTTTCGTTATGTTGAAATGGCCTTGATTGGTGAGCTGTAGAATCAGAATCAGAGTTTTGAGAACACATATCGTTATATCGCATGTTCCTTTTCGTACCTCTTAGCTTTTGTTTTCTTTGTCGCGACTGTTCTTGTAGATTATTTTCAGTGGGACTAACTTCGTGATCGCCGATGTTACCTTGTTCTGAAGGCAATCTATTATTGAAAAGAATATATAAAGAAGAGTTTCTTCATTAATTAGATAAGTTTTTTTTAAAAAAAACTTCTTTTTATTTTTAAATGTGAAAATTATCGGCAATCTAATTTAGGCGCCCATAAAGAATTGAATTTGTTAGGTTATTTTTTTACTTTCTCTTAATTTATTAAGAACTTCTTGGATGAAACTTCTAATAATTGAGTTTTTATTACTGATTTTAAATTTATAAATCTTGTTGTTTTTATTTTTAAAAAATAAAGTTAAAACAAAATTTAATTTTGTCATTTGGATTTGGACATAAGTCAATCAACATTGTTTATACAAAAAAATTTGAAAGGTTAGCGTATTTTATTCATTTTTTTAAATCATTTAGCACTTCGTTTTATTAGAGAGTATAATAATTTTTTTTTAAAAATATTCTTTTCATATTATTTGTTAATTAGCTAAATATATTATCGAATATCACAATTTTTTTATTTTTAAGAAATTAAATCTTACTTTGTTTTTCGTTCATAATTCGGTCATTATTTAATTTAATTATTTATCTGAAATGATAAGGTCCCGCAGTGGACTCATCGTTAAGACACGGTTCCCTGCAGATCACCGAAGTCAAGCATCACTGGCTGCGATCAGTGTGCGGGTGAGTGACCACTTGGATCAGTCTGCGTAAGGACCGAGGGTGTGCGGTATTGGTCCTCGTTAAACTGTTCTACCGTAAAGTGCTCGACTTCGCGTGCAGGCGGTCGAGCTACCAAAGCGGGGGTGCCATCCCATCTGCAGAGGATAAAAAATTGTGATGGCATGTCTTCTGATCATCCTGATCATCCTCAGGGATGTTTCCCAGACCATCGCCATTAGCCCATTGTGCAGCTCTAGAGTGACGTAAATGAACTATAATAGAACTATAATAACTGAAATGATAATAATAAAAAATAGTGTTTTAAAAGCGCTTTTTTTTTCTAAAATTTATTTAGTACTTTGTTTTAACTGGGTGCGTAGCGTTTGTAAAAAGTACTTAAAGGTGTTTTTTGGGGGGATTTCGTTTTTAAAAGCTTTTAAAATTGCTTTTTTCAGCTGGCGTTTTTAAAAAGTGCTTTTTCTTCCGAATAATTTTTTTCCCTTCAGTGATATCTGGTGGATTCCATGCATTTCACGGAAAATGAGGAGTTGGCTACGTAATCATTCACGCGGACTTCATGTCGTACCCACGTTATGACTTGCGCATGCGCGCACACTTGAAACCGAAACCCGAGTGCTTCAATTCGGATAGAGAATATCAGATCCTTATGAAATGTTTTTCTTTTTAATTTATTTTAATTTTGTTCTTGTTTATTTTATTATACTTCTAACACTTTTTTTGACGTAGGGGGTAAGGGTACTTTTGTTCTGAGTTCAGGGTCAAGTTGAATTCACTCGGTGATGTGGGAAAGTACTGATTGTTTCGATTTACGCCCGTTTCTTTTCGTTTTTTTTTAACGCTAAAACTGCTTATAAAAAGTTTTTATTTTTCAATAATATCGTTGATTGAATATGAATTTTTTGAGTGCTTGAAAACTTTTGTAAAGTGCTTGAAAAGTTTTTAAAAAGTGCTTATTTTTGATTCAGAGATTTGGCTATGCACCCTGTTTAAACATACAAATAATTTTTAACGTTTCATTTAGAAATTGAACATTACGATCGAACTTAATAATTATGTAATTATTTATGCATAATAGTACAAGAAAATATTAATTTGTAAAAAACGCTTTAAAAAAAGTTCTTAGCACTTTGTTTAAGGCGTATTATGAATTTCTAAACAAACATTTTAATAAATATTTTAAGTAAGATTTGTACATTGTAGTCAATTTATTTAATATCTCTTTTAAGCAAAACATATATATCTTCAAATTTATAAATTGATTTAAATCAATCTGAGTAGGAAGTTTTGATAGAAATCTGACTTTCTGTGCCTTACAAGTAAATGAAATTCAAAAATACTATATCGCGATACATCGCTATATCGCGATGCAAAACTGACGATTCATCACGATATATAATTTCGAATCTCGCCCAGTCCTAGTCATGAGAGCTGTATTAAGTTCACCGGAATTTGAGTTTTTGTCGAGAGAGCTGTTTTAAATGTTCACTGTTAAATTTGGTCTCTCTTGTGTTGCTATTAGCAGTCAAGTGTGGGATCCCGTTGTGTGTAAATGAGAAGTAGAAGCAAAAGCGCGAGGAGTACGTTGACGCAGTTACAGAAAGCAAGTTAATGTTACAATACGTATCATCCATCGAATTAGGGTTGTTCATATCAAGTCCGGGTCACCAATGTGGGGTAAGAGCTTCGACACTGTCAATCTTCATCCATCAAAAGGTACCTCAACATTGAATCGAATTAGCATGTGGTATATATTAGTGAATTGATATTTAATAATCGTAGTGGTAGTTACACCACAATAGTATGCTTTGGCATTCATTTTTTTAATACTACTGAGTGGACAAGAAAAAAATAACTTTATTTGATCAATCAATCAGTTTTTTAAGAAATAAATTTTATTAATATTATCCGATATTAATATTATTAATAATATCCGATACGGGAAAATATAAGCATAGAGAATGTCGGCAATGCCTCACTGCCGGGTAATTATCCCGGTTAATCCGTTAATAAGTAACCCTCAACGATATCTAAAAATGCATGCCTTTCTTATTAAAAGAAATAATGAAATAAAATATGAGTCTACTTGTTGCACCAAGAAATCTATTTCTACACATAAAGAGCTGCGGTGCCTCACAGGATCACTAAATATTTGTTAGTTTTTATTCTTTTATTTAATAATAGTCGAAAACATTTTGAATTGTAAGGTATAAAATTTTTTACATCATTTTAAATAGTGCGATTTTAAATGCAAAATACAAAATTTGAGTGAAATCGGTCCGTTAGTTCCTGGGAAACAAAATTTTAAAAATATGACTTTTTTTACTAAAGATAACTTTTTGCATGGAATTATTTTTGATAAATGAATTTTATAACTGTGGGCAAAAATTTTTCAATTTGCTTCAAAATTTCTAGAGATAGGGTGAAATACGTGAAAAGCAAAATTAATATTAAGGGGTCCTAACTTTGGACCACACTCCTGACCCAATTATTGGGACCGCATCTCCCAGACTGCAGCTACCCCCTATATTTTGAGGGTCAGAAAACCGAATGTATCGAAAAAAGGTATGTTTATTCGGAGAAAGTACGTTTTTGTGCCTGATATCGTAACTTAAAATATCGCTTGCACTCATTAATTAGCACAATTGAGGTTACCTTTCGAATCATTAAGATTGAGTCCCAGGACGTGAAGATCCCATTATTAGATCAAAAGTTATTTTGGGTGACCTGTTTATTTTCTTGCGCACTGTACTTTCACGTTTAAATAATATTTTACGATTCTCACTTAATCTGGAAGTTATATATTTTTTGACACATTGAAGATAATTGACTCTGATCTCACATAATTTGAAACAGTTACATGTAATTAGTTTATTACACGATGAGAAGTATTTCTGATTAATTTAAGCGTAACGACACAGTTTTTTGAGTATTTACTTTAAATAGGGTGTTTCGTATTAATTGCCCCAAATATATGGAAAAACGAATCAGTATTGAAATAGATGTTTAGAAAGTCAGATATACTAATCTAGCAGAAAACGAAAAAAAAGTTTGATTCCCCAATGAGCTCGATTTTGTTTCTAATAATCACTTTTCACCTTGGTCTAAATTTTTTACAACGTGTGCTTAACGTGTATTGATGCTTTTAATCTCATCTTCCTCAATAGTGATTTCATGGAGGTTGATAACCATAGACACTGAAATTCGTGTCTGTAATAACTTATCATTTTTAAACTTTATTTCTAAAACAAAAAGAGAACCATTTTATTCAATCATTTTTTTTATTTGGTTTTTTGAGAAAATTAATTTATAACCGTCGTTAAACAGTCGACCCAATTTCTGGTTTACGTCTACTCATATTCAATTCCGTAGCCTTGTCATTTTGAACTCTATCCAGAAGACAAAGGAACTCCTGGATTGGGAGAACTCTGATTCGTGGAGAACTTTTTTGATGGAACTCACCAGCATTTGCGTTACATGGAGAGGAAAACCGTTAATGCCTCCCACGGTCAGACCGATTGCAAAGGGACTCTAACCCGTGATATGTCTACCACTGAGGGTATTTTACGTCAGCACTGTGGTCAGTGCGAGTTGGGTGCGGAATTCGTATCGATCCACCATCACTGGGATTCGAACCCGGTTCACCTCATTGGAAAGCGAGCACTCTGTCCCCTGAACCCTCCTCCTTATTACAAATTTAGACATGAAATTTGTAATGAAGAAATTAGTAGAATAAATATCTTTATAAATATTAAAAAGTTCTGCTCCATAAGCAACCCCCACGAGAAATTGTTGAAAATAATTAAAATTTAATAAATTTTTTTATTAAGTCTTGAAAAATATAGTTTATTCAGATGAATAAATAAACAACTTTCGTAGCAACGTATTTTTACTCCTTGAAATTATATATTTAATTAGGAAAATGGCGCAGATAGCAATTTCAATCCATTTAGGTAAATACCCATCGAAGAATTGTCATTTTTATAATTTGATGGTGTTTTGAGAAATGGTGTTCGATTGTTGCTGAGGAATCGATTTTGTTGGGGGTGTAGTACATATATCGACGCAATCTCTTTAAAGAGCAAATACGCCCACCTTTCTTACTCAGATTCTTAAGAAAAGGATTTTCATATTAAGCAAGCTTATAAGAAAACTCTTATTTTTTAAAACTGTTAGACGATAAAAAACAATAGGAGAATTCGGGATTCGAGGGGAAAGAGCAGGAACGAATTAAAAAGACTCATATGCTTCTAAAAAGACCGTTCAACTCAAAACAATCCTTTTTAAATGCAGTAAAAGCTTGAAATAATAAGAATGGAATGTTTCGAAGAGTTACTATTACGACAATTTTTCAAGTTAACATTAAAAATAGAAAAATTGTATGTTATAACGAGTTAAAAAGAAAAAAGTGCCGAGCTTTTCGCTGTTACGAAATAATAAAAAAATTTACGAAAATGTATTCCCTGCTGTTTAAATGAGGAATATTAAACAAAAAGGAGCAAAATTGTAGCTAATTTTTATTTTTGTCAAGTATCAATACCGAAAAGTAAAAACGAACATCATTTCATCCTATTTCCTTCCTTCAATATTAATCCTTTATGTTTATCTAGCAAGCTTGTATGAGCGATGAACGGCTAAATTATCATCCTGATTTTGCTTTTTCGCAACAGAGGACTTAAATTTTTACACAGCCAATTTTACACTTAAACCACATAATTATATATTTTGACGGCTAACATAGCAAGGCTTGCTCGTAAAAAACTTCAGTTGATTCTGCTTTGTAGTTTTTGGTTTGTGCATTTTCAAATGTGGAAAATGAAAAGCCGTATTTTCTTCATATTTCACTTCTTTACTACTAAAAAGATAAAAATCAAAGTTCAAGCAAGAAAAAATTATCCGATGTGCATGAGGAAGATGCATTGACAGTACGAGATGTATTGACAATACCGCGATTTCACAGTGTAGTCCATTCTTACCTGTCATTTGTTTGACAACTTAAAGATTATCGATGTAAGATAATGAGCATCTAAGATCAGAATATTTTTTTGATGTAAATCCATATTATCTTTAACCCATAGTCTAATAGGCTTAAATTAATGAATTTACTAATCACTCATAGGAAGGCTACCAAAGGCAACTGGGTCAATACGGTTGTTGTTGTTGTTGTTATAGGCCGTTAAAGCAAGGGGTGCGATTGTTCTTGTTCTCCAGTGGCGTCATCTATGGCCAAGAATCTGACTTCTGCCACACCTGATTATAGAGCGGATCCATTTATACATCCACAGATCGTAATTTTGACCTGAACCAGAGAACGATCAAACCCCAATTCAGTACCCCCAGAGGTATAATTTGTTTTGGGAATATGAAAGACTTTGTGACCCGACTGATTTTACGTGCGTCAGTCACCATTTGCTACAACTGTCTTCGGTCAGCTAGATTTGAACTCCCGTTCTCAGGAACGTGTGTCCAGCACCCTGCCCACCAGGCTATCTCGGTCCCTATCAATTCGGTACCTAGAATCAGTAACTACGTGGGGAGAGGAGAAGTGGATAAGTAAAAGAAAAATATTGAATTATGCCATCTTCGAAAAGCTTTTTTTTGTAGAAACAATCCTACTGATTCATTACATTAAAACGCATATGAATCTGTTCATTTTCTGCGATTTTAAAATCAAATAGAAATTTCTCCAACGCTTTATTCGGTTTTATGTTACGAGACACGGTGAAATCGAATAAATCAAATAGAATTTTCAGATGAAATCGGACACGCGATGTTTTTCCTGAACATTCAAAGACTATTTCTCCCCGCTTACGATTAAAATTTAAAATATTTTCGGGTATATTGTTTAGAATTTAAAGTTATTGTGTAATTTTACTTATAATGCCCGTTTAAATAATTTACTGTGCTGATTTTTGCATTGATATAATTTATTGTAAAAAAATCCCTGTTTTCAAAAATGTAAAGTAAATAATCATATTAAATTTTAAACTTTCATTTGAATAATCCATTTATTTTAAGCCCGATCAATTTGTATAGAATGAATGGTTATTAATTCTCAGAAATTTAAATACTCAATTCCTCAATTTATGTAATACAGTTTCTGTTGACTACATCAGTGTTCTCAATAAGTGTATTTTAGAATGGCGGCCTGCCCTTTGATCCCTATAACAGCGTCCTCTTTGCCCTTTTTGTAAAAATAAGCCACCATCCCCTTAAAACACTGCGTTTTTACTCATATTTCATTTTTAGGAAAAAATAATTAACCGTTAAAATAATATTAATTGCACGCAAAAATTATCTGCTTTTATAGGTTTAATTCTAATTACTTTTACAAATTGTCGTTTATAACTATCTTACTTTAATTCATTTATCGAAAACTATATTATCGCAATATATCTTGATAATATCGTTATTGCAATATTTAAAAATTATTTATAGTTCACTATGAATCTCCCAACTCTTGTTATGGCAAAGAAGGGAGAGAGAGATTTTGAGGGGGTTTAAATATTATTATATACCTTTTTTCTGGACTATAACTATTAATTTAGAGGGGTATCATTTGTTAAAGATCAAAAGAATTGAAATGTGAGCAGAAGAATTGAGAAACAGAGTAAAAAAAGGGAAACAATTTATAATTTCGAACAAAGAAGGAAAAAAATATTTTTATTTTTATCAGATATAGAACAAAAAACGTAAAACATCATTTTTAAATGGCTAAGGTGATTTTTTGACTGTGACGAAAATTAATTACGTAAGTGGTTCGACTTATATTTTTCGTTTTATATCTCAGAAGGAAAAAAATTAGCTTTTTACTTTACTTTAAAAGCGTAGTTTTTAAGATTTGTAATTTATTTCATTATTTTCTTTCTTTATAGATTTATTTCTGTTTATATTGAAAAGATACAGGAATTTCGATTGAAAAAAAGTTTCGGAAGCGTTTTCAGATTTCTAGCTGAAATTTGAATAATCAATCTAATCAAAACGATAAATTTCTTTTTCGATAATATGGTGATTAATTTTGATTGTAGAAGTCAGAAAACAATTGATATTTTAAATGACATCACGTATAGAACTTTAAGTGCTCCATTTTGTCAGAACATAGTCCAAATTCAATTTCAAGATTTCTACCACACATAAACGTAATCCTATTCCTAAAAATTTAGTAAAATTCATTTTTACTTGATCTACAATAACCAAAATAAGAGAAAAAATTGTTAATCACCTTAGTTCAAATGTTTTACAATGAATTCAGCATTAGTGAAATGAAAATTCCATTCTTAAGAAGAAGGTAGAAAAGTTAACTTTTTATCTATTAAATGTAATGAACAAAGAAGTTATAAATTCCTGTCTTAATTACTTCCAACTTGTTTGTCAAAAATTTCCGTTCATTAAAAAAAGTAACACCTTGACAATGTTACAACGAGAAACCTGTTACTAATTAATTCCACCATTTCTCTTTTGTGTTCGAACATTCTTTTATATGTTCTGTGACAGCTTTCAAATTATTCTAAGAAAAATAATTTCATTATAAAGTGTGAAAATTAAAAATATGAAATGTTGCTTCTAAGGGAAATTTTAATGAGAAGTTTACAGATTTAATTATGGTTCTAAGATTGCTAATTATGCGTTTCAACTCATTAAAAAAAACAAGTTGAAATTTACAAAGAAGGTTTCTCTTAAATCCGCTACTCAGATAGGATGCTTATTGGCGGTGATATTCGTTATTTGCATGCTCTAGATAATTTTGTTACATTTTATAACCGGTGTAGAAAAGTAGACCCTTTTTAGGGTTTATAACTATCGGTGTTCCGCACCGCAGCCTTGTAATTTTGAATCTCACCCAGAAGACAAGGTATCTAACACTGGGACAATGCTAGCCATTGTGGAGAAATGTTTGATGGAGCTAAACCACATTTCCATTGAAGGTCTGGTTTCTTAGGACAAGCGCCTTATCTGGGCGTCGGCGTGACGTCAACGTCCCGCTGACGCCAACAAAATACTGGTTTGTTAGCTCAAGACCTGGTTTCTTAGAACTAGCGCCTTATCTGGGCGTCAGCGGAAAGTTGACGTAGAGCTGACGCCAAAAAAATACTTTTTTGTTAGTTCAGCGTGAGCAGTTGGTCCAACGCAGACATTATCTCTCATTGCGCATGCGTTAATAACGTAAACAAATATTTATTTTGAATTTATATTGATTTTGTTATTGTCGACCAGTGTTTTACAGAGCAAATAATTACTTTGTCCAAGAAAAAACACATTATAGCTGAGCTAAATGAAGAGTGCTATGTTTAATGAAGAAGCTATGTTTAATATCAAAATCAAACTCTTGGCTGATTTCAATGTGCTGTTGGATGTTGTCCGCCATTGCTTCTGTGGTTAACGTCACATTGTAATCCAACTGCAGTTGAGTTGGACGGCAATTGTAGTTCAAGATGAGAGTTCGATGACGTATACTATCAAGCTCACAAATGGACCAATCAAAGGTTAGCGCTGATTTCCAGCTGACGGCGTCCTGTCCTAAGAAACCAGGCCTTAGAGAACGTCTCATCGGTTCACCCGACGGCAAGGGGATTCTAGTCTAGTAAATCTACCACTGAGGATATTTTACGTCGGCACTGTGTCCAGATGCTAGCTGGGGGGGGGGGGATTCATTTTTACCAATAATCAATGAGATTCGAAGCAGATTATTTCATTGGGAGGTGAGCACTCTATCCTCTGATTCACCGCCACTTGCTATCGATAATTAACCGCATGAAGCTAAACACAGGTGGCGCTAGTGGTTAAAAATCATAATGAAACTTCTGTGCTACTACTTGCGATTTATGTTTACATCTAAGCCTCATTCTGTATTGTTTTTATACTTACTCTTGCACTGTTTACAATGTGTGACCCATTTAAATTTACAAAATCTGAAAAATCTTCCATACAGTTAAATTCAATGCACATTTAAATACATGTCTCAACAATAGAATTTCAAACCTGTTCTCGCATTGTTTCGTAAGCATAATATAAGCGAAGGGATACACTGGTAGTTTTAAGATTCGGTTTAGGTTTTAAGTTACTATTTACACTCATTTCTTCATTCTGTGTGGTTGTTATGTCCCTTATCAATACTAACAAGCCCATTTTAAGGCAGAGGGGTGTGCTTCTTCTTGTTTTCCAGTGGAGCCATCTATGGTCAAGAATTCAACTTCTACCATACACGCACGTCACAGCCCGTTTTACAGAGAGGACACATTCACATACCATCTATCCATCTTCAGAGCGTAATTTTAACCTGAACCAGAGTACGTTCAATCTCTGATCCATTATCCCAAAAAAGGAATGGATTTGTTATGGGAACTTGGAGGACTTTGTGACCCGACAGATTTAGCGAGAACGTGTTACCATTTTGCACGCAGGGAATCTGCGGAGGCGGGGATCGAACTCACAACCTCTTGAACATGGATCCAACGCTATACCAACCAGGCTATCCCGGCCTCTTCGTCCTTGGATAGATTAAGGGGCAACTGTGGCGGTGGAATTTGATTCCTCCCACCCCCTCTCTCTCCCTTTCTATGGCATTGCGAGCGATAAAATAAATCAAAATCTTGAAAAAGGTTTTACATTATGTACTTGGAAAACTATAAAAATTATTTTTATTTTCAACAAGACACAAAATAAAAAACTGCTTTTTCAGATAAAGCCATTCTTTTTGAATTTCTATTGACCGCACTAGCAGCGCTGAGGATGAAAGACAAATGGAATGGATTTAAATATAGCTAGACGGGTGGCTGTTGACTTCCACCGGTGAATGTTGACAATCACGTAGTTACTTTGGTAAATGTCCGTAAGTGCTACTGCCCTTTATACCCTACACTGATGTTTCTCTGAGGTTCAGTGCTACTGCCCGGTATACATTTGCCCGATATGCCCTACATCAATGTCTTTTTTAAGGTTCAGTGCCACTGGGCAGTATACATTTATCCGGTACTCCAAACACTGATGTTTCGTCTAATCTATCCTCAGCAGATATTATAATATCGAATAAATATAGTAACATCAACGAGTAAAT
The DNA here is from genome assembly GCF_982258835.1 of Parasteatoda tepidariorum. Lineage (NCBI taxonomy): Eukaryota > Metazoa > Arthropoda > Arachnida > Araneae > Theridiidae > Parasteatoda > Parasteatoda tepidariorum. The sequence continues at coordinate 6,069,649 of NC_141762.1, forward strand.
TAATACCTAATAGGATATAACAAATATTTCAGACATTCACCAAAGCGACTATGTGATTGTTGACATTCACCGGTGAAAGTAGACATTCTCTTGATTTTGGTCATTGATGGTAACATAGACAAATAATACAAATAAACAGTTTTAAATATCGATACAATTTAGGATAATTAACATAATGTCGTATATTTATTTTTCAATATTAAAATAATGAAGTGAATAAATACAACCAAACAATCAACACATTAACTGATAGAATGAGAGAAACAAAAACTTTTAAAGTTGAACGATACTGACATTTCCTGGGGAAATTGCGGTAAACATTTAAAATGTTATTCACTTTCAAAAACAGCACTTAAAATTACAATAACTTTTGAGAAAATTAAAAGTTTGAAATGTAAAAAACTCTGAACAAAACTCTAAACATGAACAAATAGGGCTCTTTCAGCATGCAAAAGTGTAACTCCGTAGTCCTACGGCCTGTAGAGCGGTTCGTATAATATTTTTTTCCAAAATTATTGACAGGTTATTCTCGAACTAAATATTGAATGTTAATTTTTTTAAATTTAATCTTAATCTTTGTACAATTTTCTGTACACCTTCGTTATTCCAAGTCTTTAAATTAGATAGTTTTTAGGCAGTACAAAATACAATGCTAAAATGAACATACCAAACAGGGGGGCTTAAACAATTTTTTAATATAGAGGGAAATTTCTATTTTAAAATACATAAACCTACCTACGATATACATGATCTATATTAAAACATAAAATATGAAATCCATTCGTAAAATATAAAGATTTAAGAAGAATTGTTTTCAATCGAAACACAATATTAATCATTCTGTTTTCATCAAAAGTGCCTTGTTTCCATTTATATTTATATTTTCCGAAACTCGTTCCTAAATAAGAATTTAGTACAAAGGAAATACTTTGGGTTCGAAAATAATTTCAAAAACGTTTCGATCCTTTTCTCGAACTAAATTCTTTCGAGAACTAATGGGTTTCTTAAAGTTTTCTTGCGCAAAATGAGTTGTTAGATTAGAAAGAAGTAAACTTTAGGTGAAGGAACATCACTAAAAGTTTATAGTTTAGAGCCCAAGTTAAAATGTTAGAATTTAAAAAATACCACATGGTATGGATAGTTAATTTTTTTTTATTCGTGGCTACATTTTTTTTTCTCGTTACACTCTTAGAATTTAAACAATACCGTAATACTTTAACTTTTTGTAATGCTATTTTTTTCTAGTTCTTTTATAGTATAAATACATGTTTTCTATATATTTTATATAAAAAATGAATATATATATATATGTAACATAAAAAGCTTTTATTAATCTTTTTATGTTAGTTTCTTTGCTATAAAACAACTCCTACTTTATTACTAATTAATTATTCAAATCGAAATACTTTCTCACACTTTTAAAAGCTACATCCTGTTTCTAAATCTATTTTTGGCCCAACTATGCATAAATTTAAATAAAGATCTTTTTTCCCTTTTAAGCCGTGGGAATCACTCGAGCAAGTTCATTAACCAATAGTAATTTCTGAGACTTCCCTAAATAGAGACATTTTAGGATTTTTTGCAAGATTTTCCCTACCAGAAAGACTGTTTGCTGATGGAGTAAACATCTCTTCTTCGCTCCCACTCAACTAAGAATGATCAAATAAAAGTTACTCTGATTTAATTAAAATCCTGTGTCTGTTTTCCTGCTCGGTCCGACTGCATCATTTTACAAGCCGAGCAGGATTATAAGAACTGAGAAGAAGCTATGTTAGAAGATTTGAGCCTATTAACGAAAGGATCGAAGACTTCACAGAGAATGCTTAGCAGCTTATTGCCAAAGCTGCGAAATTAATTGGATTTGGATGAACCTTGACCCTGGCTGGCGACATTTTCCCTTTTTACCCAGTGACTCATCTTAACGAAGAAGATTTTTGGGACTTCTCTTTCAAGTGTCCATTGGAGTGGTCTCAACTGTAATTTAACAGTGCCTGACATCTTCGTTTCCGTTATAACCATTACAGAATTGGATCTCAACGCTGCCTGGTTTGATTCTCACCCACTTGAATGCTAGAAGCACTTTCTATTTTTGAAGGAATCCCATTTGTGTATATCAACTTGATGGAAATGTCATCATATAAAATAATAATAAAAAGAAAATGATTTTACGATAGGTTTGTGCAACGCGATGCGTCGTCAGAGGTCAGATAGTCTGTCAGCTCATATGTTCAAGAACGAAACCTTGAATGGTTTTCAACACCTGTTAACAAAATCCTCAACTGTTGGTGCTATGTGTTCAGTGTGTGAACTTTAGTGGATCGTGCTTAGTGATGAAATCTTGTGAACAAAAATGGATGAGTGCTATGAAAATCTTCTTTGGGGGGGGATTAATATTTTACACATTTTATATCAATTATACTTACTTGACAAATCGTGCTCTGATATTTTTAATGATTGATATTAATGATGAAATTTTTAATTGATTTTTAATGGTGAAATTTTTAAACGTGAATACTTTCTAATCATTCACGCTCATATCTCGAATTTTGAACTAATTAATTTATGGCTATTGATATTTATATTTTGATAATATTTCAATTTATTGATATTATTATTCAATGGTTTACCATATTATTTGTTTAAATTAAATAATATTAAAATTTAGTGTTACCATCATATATTTTTTTTTCACTTTTGATTCAGTATGATTATAATTTTAATTATTTAAGGAATCACTTTTTTTATTGCATTATATATCACAGTGTATATTATATTAATTGTAGAAGTGAAATTTAAATTTTTATTTTATTATGGTGTTTAAAAAAAAAGCAAAAGATGTGCTATTCATATTTTTAAATTTTTCTTCCTTCTAAATGTTGTATTTAATTATTGAAATTTGATTATTTGAATGCCATTTAAGTTTTTTTCTCTTCGTAATGCAACTGCAATAATTATTGAAATTCAATTTTAATATATGAATGCAATTACGGTGTGGCAAAAATTAAATCAAGAAATGTTAAATCTAATACAAATAGTTGTTTGGAAAAATGAATAAAATACTTGTTGTTAGAATTTAAATTGAAATACAATCAGACATTAATGCTTTAGTCCAACGTTGGTAATTAGTTCATAGCTCTGTTCTAGCTCAGTAATTTCCACAAACAAATCGTTTCCTTATTTCTGAATTTTAATTCCAGCATACAGATTAGTTACCAAATACACTTCAAAAACACGTTTAAAATAGAAATGAAAATATTTGAATTCCTTAACAATTGTGACAAATTAAATTACCAATTAAGATCTGTACACAAGAATTACTTTAAAAAATATCCAAATTAAAATTTTTGAAAAAAAAAATATATTTATGTCCAAAAAGAACGGAAGAATAAATAAAAAAAAAGAAATAAAAGGTAATTTGCAAATTGACCAAACTTGCACTTCAGATTAAAAATAAGGAAAATAGCTAGATCAGTCAAAAATTAAAAACTGATTTACCTTAATACCATATTAAATTTGAAAGCTTGTTTTGGATTTCAATTAGTGATTATGTTAAACGGGTTGTAATGCAAAATCTGAGAAGTCTGATCACCTTTTCTGATTAAAAAAGCAATTTGTCTTTACACATATTTCCTGAAATCCGGGTTAATAATTGCAATAAAAATACCAATAAAGAAAAAGTATAAATAAATATAGAAAGTAGATAGAAAAATAAGAGAGAAAAAGAAAAGAAAAAATGTTACAGAAGGCGAATTTTGGACATAATGAAAAAAAATAATATTTTTCGAATATTTTGCTATTAAAGTGATAAATATGTACGGTAAATGATAAATAAAGTGAAATAAAGACAATACTGAAATCTTGGACTTCAGAATAACAACCACTGTCATTTTTACCACGTTTATATAAACTTGCCTTAGTGTATGTCTGTCCGGGTGGAATTTTGTAATCGATTTTAAACTAACTTCCCGACTAGCTACAAACTTCAAATTTAGCACACAGTTCAGAATTGGATGACAATGCATGAAAATGAAGAGAAAAAAGACATGCAAAGTAAAATAAAATTAAAATTTAAAAAAAAAAATATTTTCGAGATTGTCGTTTGTTGTCAATTCCATTATTTCAAATTATTACGTGTCAGGTGAAAAGATTTTTGTTGTCGGAGTATTTTTATTGGCTGAAAAATCACGTGGTAGGATCCAGTTTTTCCTCATTCATTTCCAGATTGTTTTGGTTGTCATCAGCATAAAACTATTGAAAGTCGTAAAGGTATTGTTTTTCTATAAAGATTTTTGTATCCCTAATCTAATATATATAATTCTCTTACGTGGCTCCCAAATTTTGGCTGTATTTCTTTTCCGCTGGTGGCAACAGTTTTCATTATTAAAGAAGTGCTTTGTACAACTAAATAAGATTCTTTTCACAACACTTAAATATTTACTTTATTTTCTTCATATATACAGAAAACAGTCGGCAAAGAATTCTGTTAGGTTAAAAAACATTTCGCTAAAAAAAGAACGAATTCCAAAATAAATAAAAATAAACAACTTAAAAAATATAAATGCTGTTGCCAGCCATAGAATTTTTTGAAAGTTAACTTAGCAACATAAATCAAAATGACATAGAAGCGCAACTAGATCAAAATTATGATACCTGAGCGCTTGACGTAACAAATCCTTCAATTCTATAAGTGTTGTATCGCCAAATGCCCAGATTAACAATTGTGTTTTTAAAGAAATTCAATAAAAAGTTTTAAATAAAAAAACTTCTAGCCAGCTACTTTTCTTGAAGAACTTGGCTCATTGATGAAAAAAATTGTTTTAATTTTACAGTACTAACTTTACTTCTACTAAAATTATTGCTATGACCCTCTTTCATTACATTTTACAACTTCATGCTAAATTTGAGGACTCTAAGTTGTTTTGTGGTTGAATACTAACATTTAGAAATGAGTACATAAAAAAAATAATATTTTGAGGTTAAGAGTTGCCTTAGAAAAATTTGAATTGTTGACACTGAATTTAATAATGCAAACAATCGTTTTTGTGAAAAATTGAATTGTATTACAGACATCAAAACTAAAAATATTGTGTTTCAACTTAACAATACTACCTCAATTTTACTGACATTTTGAACAAAATTAAGGTTCAGAATTGCCTCGGAGAAATTTGAATTGTTAACAATGCCTTAAACAAAAAGTTTTATTTTAACTGACAAATACTATATTATAATTTTAACTTTTTCTATGACTATACTAATTTTCTTACTCTTTTCTTTGTTTTTTATAAATTTTATATTTTTGTGATAAAATGAAAACTTACAACAGTTACTTTTATCAACAACTGAAGTTTAGAATAGTGTGTTTAAACAAAATATGTGAGCTGTTTGCAATTTCAAATGAATATTGAAACGTACAGGTTTAGAATTTTCTACAGTGAAAAGTTTTCGGAACTTCAGTATTCAAGAAAGTATACAAAAGCTAGACGTTAAGAACGTATCCAATGAGCGACGATGTGAGCATTGGATTGCGAAGCAATGCGAAATGAACTGCGAAAGCAGTTCCGGGGGTTGGCGAGCGCCAGCAAGCAGGGGGCGAAGCCTTCTAGTTTAAAATAAAATTTCTATTACTTTAGTAGTGGTCTTGTAGTAGTCTTGACTACTCTTGACTAAGAAAAATAATCTAAATAAAAATATATATTTTTAAAAACCACGTTTTTTGTAGTGAAGAATAATAATTAGAAAATAATAATTTTTTAAAAATATAAAATAAAAATTAAGAATTAAAAAAATCATAGTTTAAAATAAAAAAATTCAAAATAAAAAGTAATATTTTTAAAAACCACGTTTTAGTAGTGGAGAATAATAATTAAGAAAAAAATTGAAAAACGAAAAACGTGGGGTGCATGAAATACATAATAGGACATATACACATACATATACACATTTTCTTACTCATAAACATGTACAGCCACATATACATCCACATACATATGCATATACAAAAGCATATTCCACATCCACATTCAGATACAATTACAATTACTGATATACATACACATATTCTCAAGAGCACACCTACACACACTAATATAACATTACTGTTAGTATCTCATGCGCCCCACGTTTTTCGTTTTTCAATTTTTTCTTAATTATTATTCTCCACTACTAAAACGTGGTTTTTAAAAATATTACTTTTTATTTTGAATTTTTTTTCTTTATTTATTTTGTTTTCAAACAAAGTAAACAATAATACTCAAGTCTAATTTCAGAATGAAATTTTTCCTGTAAAACTGTTTTTTGTATTTTATGTTTTATTTACAACATTTTTAAAAGATGCTTATAACTTTTATCATGATTGAAGAGTTAACTTAAATTGTGTCATTATGAAGAATATTTCTTATAGTAAAAAAACTGTAATGTGATCTTTAAACAAAATACTTTTGAACTTGAAAAAACTGGAAAAAAAAACCTGTTGAAAATTTTAAATTTGCTGATGATGCTACTAAAGATTTTTAATTGTGCTAAAATTTACCATGTGCACAAATGTGTATTTTTTATAATTCATTTTACTTTTATATAATGTTAACATTACAAATTTGTTTTTTTTTTCATTTTAATTGTACTTCTACCATAGGGAAGATTTTGCAAATAGAAAATTATTAAAATTTTTGGTTTGTAACTAAACATTTTTGGCGAGGGGGGATGTAACATAAAAAGCTTTTATTAATCTTTTTATGTTAGTTTCTTTGATATAAAACAACTCCTACTTTATTACTAATTAATTATTCAAATCGAAATACTTTCTCACACTTTTAAAAGCTACATCCTGTTTCTAAATCTATTTTTGGCCCAACTATGCATAAATTTAAATAAAGATCTTTTTTCCCTTTTAAGCCGTGGGAATCACTCGAGTAAGTTCATTAACCAATAGTAATTTCTGAGACTTCCCTAAATAGAGACATTTTAGGATTTTTTGCAAGATTTTCCCTACCAGAAAGACTGTTTGCTGATGGAGTAAACATCTCTTCTTCGCTCCCACTCAACTAAGAATGATCAAATAAAAGTTACTCTGATTTAATTAAAATCCTGTGTCTGTTTTCCTGCTCGGTCCGACTGCATCATTTTACATATATATATATATATACACCGAAGAGCCATTACATTATGACCACCCTGCTAATGACATGTAGGACCACCTTTAGCACTCAAAACAGCTGACACCCACCGTGGCATTGATTCCACAAGATGCTGATAGGTAGTCTGAGGTATCTGGTGCCAAGCGCTCACCAACTGGTCCTGCAATTCCCTCACATTGCGAGAGGGTAGCGTCGCAGCACGAATTTGGTTTTCCAAGTTGGACCACAAATGCTCTACTGGAATAAGGTCAGGTGAATTTGGGGCCCAAGACATGACTTGAAAGTCACTGGAATGTTCCTCGAACCAACCCTTGACGATTCGACCCTTATGACATGGTGCATCATCCTGTTGGTAAACACCATCCCCCGCAGGAAAAACTGTTGCCATGAATGGGTGAACCTGGTCTGCAACTGTGTTCAAGTAGCTTACAGATCTCAGGTATTGTTCTATTAGGATTATGGGTCCTAATGTGCCCCATGAAAATATTGTTCCTCGACGAGAAATCATGAAACCCTGGGCGAGCCCATTGTTATAGATGGAGGGTGGTCATAATATAATGGCTCTTCGGTGTATATATATATAATATATATATATATATATATATATATATATATATATATATATATATATATATATATATATATATATATATATATATATATATATATATATATATATATATATATATATATATATATATATATATATATATATATATATATATATATACATACATATATATATATATATATACATACATAATACATACATACATATATATATATATACATACATATATATATATATATATACATACATACATATATATATACACCGAAGTCCTTCTATATTAAATGATAAGCTTAAAACAGATGTTTCTTATCAAGTTTAAGATGTAGAAGTCGGTCTCTCACAAAGATCCATAAAAAGTCAAGATGAACCAAATAAGGCCAGATAAAAGATTATTTTCTGAAGTTAATGGGCAATAATTCATAGATAAAGTATGCATTAAGATAGTCCCCAAAATTCCCAGCGTCAGAGTGGCGCTATCCTTTTAGGGAATCAAAATCTCTACATATTATCAATTGAATGACGTTTCATTAAGATAAGAATATCCTTGCAGCCACCTCCATTTCAGAACCTCCCTTTAAATATCAAGAGCCCCCAAAAATTCGTGGCTTTTTCATATTTTTCACGGCTAGATAAATCTGTGCTAATTCTCAACATTCCTGTTAGGGAAACCTACCTATGTTCGCGATACAAAACTCCAGCGAACAATGTTTTCAATACTTATTATAACTTAATAAAATGCCTTTTTATCTGAATAAGCATATATATATTCGTTACACTTTGCACAAGCAATAATTTGAATAATAGGATATACCTAAGTTTAAGTTCCGAATAATACTCTTAACCGCTCGATTCTATAAAATATATTATTCGTTTTAAAAAAATGATCATTGAATTTTCTTAATGACCACTAAGCGTTTGATACTTATTACACATGCGTAGTAGTCCGATGCATGAAAAATAACAAATCAAAACCTCTGGGGGTACTGGATTGGAGATCGATCGATCTCTGATTCAGGTCAAAATTACGATCTGTGGATGAATGAATGGATGTATGAATGGGTCAACCTTATGAACAGGTGTGACGAATTATGTGATAGAAGTTGTATTCTTGACCATAGGTGGCACCTCTGAAAAACAAGAATCACCCTCTCTGCCTTAAATTTGCTCGGTTTTACCAAGCAGGTTTTCCCGTGTGGCAAGTGGCATTAGAACCAACCAACCAACTCTTAACCGCTTCGTCGTACGGAAGAAACAGGAAGCGTGCCCACCGGCCCGCATGCTTATTCGGAAATCATCATGCGCTGAGATCCTCTTCGAGAATCTTCGAAGCTTTTGGCTATAAAAACGTTTCGGCGCATACTCATTGTTGCGCTTTTTATTAGTCATAAGGAATCAGCAACTTTTCTGGTGAAGATAAGACATATTTACAAGTGCATAAAGCAACATACAATTATGGGGTTTTATAATTAAATTTACGAATTGAAGAAGCCGAAAATATTAGAAAAGAATAATTTTTCAGAAATCGGGTGGTGATGTGTGTAAAAATCAATTGTTTACAATCATAATATAAATCCACTAACAAGGGAAACTAGGGAAGTGTGACTCGCAAATTTTGAAATAAACTAGTGGGATGTATGCCTTATGAGGAATAATTTGAGGGGGAAAGATTCGTTTCGGCCCATAGAAGGTCCTGTGAGAGATAAAAAATAATTCAATATATAGAAAAATCGGTATTTTATTACTTCAATGCAGACTATTAATTATTGTAATTGTCTCATACTCCAATTAATTTGTAATTAATTGGATAATTAATTAATTTGCTAATTAATAAATTATTCAGAAAATGAATTAATTATTAATTAATTGTTAATTAATTGTTAATTAGTTATTAATTAATTAATTGATTTGCAATCACCACCAATTAATTTGGACAATTTAAAAAAAAAAATTTTTTAAAAATTTGATGTGAATTTTTTTTAAAAATTAACCTAACAGGTTTTTCTGATAAACTACAGATATATAAAGTTTTCGAAATCAATTTTGACAATAAATATGCATTATATAGTACGTGAAAGTACCACAAATTTAATTGGAGTATGAGACAATCACTAATAGCCTGCATTGATGCAATAAAATAACGATTTTTCTATATATTGAATTATTTTTTATCTCTCATAGGACCTTCTATGGGCCGAAACGAATGTTTCCCCTTAAAATTATTCCTTATAAGGTATACATCCCACTAGTTTATTTCAAAATTGGCGAGTCACACTTCCCTAGTTTCCCTTGTAAGTGTTAATGTGTACGTACAATCAAGGATTTACTCTTTTATAATAAATAACGTTTGACAAATAATATATGCAGCACATTTTACTGAAAAAAATATGTTAGAAATGGCTGCCTCGTTACATTTTCAATAATTTGCAAAAGTACTAATTTTCATCATAAATAAACACATGAACTTCCTAACGAGAGATCAAAAATAGGATAATTCATTTATTTCTTTTTCATCTAAGAATTTGTTATTGAATTTCAGCTTTCTTTTATTTTTAGCACAGCTGAAAAAACAACTCAATTTTTTAATTACATGTTTTTATTTTTAATATCTATGATTATTAAATTATGTAGAAAGTAGTGGTTGTCATAGTTCTGAAATTTTCATTTAATTCAGTTTTGGAATTTTTTGAATGAATGCATTGTGAAATATTATACGTATGATTAATTTTTGTTAGAATCTTTTTTTTTATGATTATTTAATTTACAAAGCGATGAATAAAGAAAATGAAGTTAGTATTAACTAATAATAATTTTCCTAACTAATAATAAATTTTAACTTTTTTTAATTTTAATTTTATTTAAGTTATATTTTATCACATTTACTGAATTGGGAAAAATAAATAGTAGACTTTTCAATGATTTTAATTTGTCTTGTAAATTTTGCTTATTTTAATTAATTTAAAGGGAATAATAAGAAATATATTTTCAAAATGAGGCTTTATAGTCATAACTCTACAATATTTACTTTATTCCTTTTATAATTCTACATATTTTTTACTTGTCAGCTTGCAATTACGTAAAGAGGTGTAGGAGTTTCTATTCATTTTGATTTTTGAGTTAGTGTTATGAGAATAAAATTACAAAATAGTTGAAGAAATGGATTTTTTTTCCTAGAAATTTTCAGGTTAAAGTTAGTTAACTCTGGGTCCAACGTATCTTTCACCAAGCAAAAGAAAATTCTTGTGCTCATTTATCATATATTTATAATGTCTTTTTTTATTTCCATTCCTTCGGTCTTCTATTTAAAATAATATCAATTCTTTATCGATAACGTCAAAAAATGAAGTGCATTAGCACTACATTCCATTTTTTCTATTGCTTCAAGTTTGCAAAATTAGCAATATACAATTTGTGGGCAAAAGCAGTCTGCTCTTGATATGTATTTTACTATTCTTGATATGTTGAGATTAATATTTTAGAACATATTTTTCTACTTTTTAGAACACACACTGTTCTGAACTTGTTATCTCGAAAACTCGCTATTTTTGAAACTTTTGTAGCATCCCTGCAACTTTGAGATATCGAGTGTATACTGTATTTCAATTTACGATCTTTCTCTCTGGTCCTTTATGCAGTCTTGGATGATTACTTAAATCCTATACCACAATGGCCGTTTCTTAATTTGCAACGGAGTATAGCTATCATGAATGGTAATGATCTTTTGCAGTACTTAGATATCTCATCAGAATTTCATCAATTAAACTTCGATTTAAAAAATATACATCAAAACCTACAGAAAAGAATTACTGAAGGGATCCCAACAGAGAAATTTTAGCTGGTCTTTGGAATGAATTGAATAAAGAAGAAGAAAAAAACGATTACTATTTCGATTTACGATCTTTCCTTCTGGTACGTGAGAAATCAAAGTAGTGCTTTGATTCGTCTAACAACAAATGGGAAATAAAAAATGAAAAAACAAGCTGTATAGATTTTGTTTGTTTGTTTTTTTCCTCTTATAACCTACCCTCTTATTGTTACAATGATAAAAGAATACTGTTGTCCAGAAAACAGTATTTTACGTTTTTTTTCTGCTTTCTTTTCGAAGCTAAAAGAAGACAAAAATACTTAAGTGACGCGAAACGGAAAATGCTCTCTCGAGGAGAAATAAAACAGATTAATGGATGCATCAAACAAAAAAGAGGGGGGAAAGGGGGGGAGAAAAACACAAATTGATATACTTATTAATTAATGATAAGATTTTATTCTTTTTTTGTCTTCATAACACGAGAAACGCAGCTTAGTCGAATTAACCCTTTGCACTCCGAGTACTTTTAAAAGCTGCCTGATCTAATATCAGCACTATACCATTTAAAATGCACACTATAGCATTATTACACAATTTTAAATTTCTTAAAATAATGTGGTTACTAATGTGGTTATTAATGGGGTTATAATGTGGTTATTAGGGTACAAAATTTCTTAATTTCAAAGTGCTGAGGATTAAACTATTAGCTAAACGAGGCTGAAAGAAGATAAAAATACTTCAGTGACGCCAAATGAAAAGTGCTCTCTCTCGAGGGAGGGGAAATAAAACTGTTTAACGGATGCATCAAACAAAAAAGAAAACATAAATTGATATACTTATCAATTAAGATTTTATATTTTTCTTATCTTCATAACACGAGAACGAGAGATTGTATCAAGCCAGCATGCACGAGAGAGAATGTGAAAGTGTTAAAGCATCTTAAAAAATATTCGTTAACTGCAGTAGAACCAGAAAAGGGATAACCAATTAAATTTAAAGAGGAGAGTTTTAAAGGGATTGGTTAAGTTAGCCCTCCTTAAAAAAATAAAGAAAGAATAAAGAAAGGCGAGAGGAGAGGGGTATCACTCCCCCCAGGGAGTGCAATGACCGCGTTGACCATCGCGGAAAGGGAGAACAGAAAGTTAGAATAAATTTAAACTGCTACATAAAAAAAGGAAATAAAAGTTTAAAAAAATTAAAAGATTAGATATAAATAAAAGATCGAATTGTTACGTTACACAGAGTGTAAATGTGACAAATAGCATAAAACAGTTTTCAATTTTAAAAAAAAATTTCACTAAATTCAAATGACTTGTAAGAAAAGATTTGTTACTTCTTTATGCACTTTTCTTGATAGAGATAGTCCGTGATAATCTATCTTAAAGCACTAATAGTGAATAGCATTTCATTTATATTTCGTATATTGCAATTCATTTATAATTTATCATAAATTGTTTAACTATTAATCAAAATTTTTTTTGATAAATCTGTAATCCTATTCTGCAAAACAAAATCTTTTTTACTATACCAATCCTTATAAACCGGAATATAATAATGCGCCGACAGTTTTCTAAACGGCATATTTATATGCAAAAACCTTGATATTATTAAGATTTTGTGAAGCTATTTTTGGGTATCGAGAATATTTGCATTTTAAGAAAAGCTGGTTCAGCATATTGCCAAGATCTTTGTGTATTTTTAGAATTATTTGAAAAGACTTGTCAAAGTTTTAAACGAAATAGAACTTTAAACAGGAGATAAAACGAAATTTAGATGGCTAAGTATTTAGCATATTGTTATGCATTGTTCATTCTTTAAAAGTCATGGATTTTAAATAAAAACAAATAAACATTAAGTTCATGCTAGGGAAGAGATTTTTATCGGATTTATCACTTTAAAAAGTCTGTATTAAACCATACTTTATCTTGAACCATGATTCGATTGAAATTTGCTATAAAATTAATACGATGATAAATTGAACCATATGTGCACGTTCAAATTAAAAAATAGTACACGAAGGAAAAAATTCTGGTAAACTTACTATACTGTATCGTAGAGGCATTATGCAAACATTATTACAAAAAAAGTACCTGATAAAAAGTAATAATTCTTGTATAAAAATCAAAATATACATATACGGTATTTAAACCATGCATATGGTAACGTTTTCCATTCATGTGGTAACGGTTTATCGGAAATGTCTGTTTTCAAAATTATATTTCCTATTAACGCACAGTTAATAAAAAATACAAAACTGAAAAGTAAAATTAACCGAATAACTAACTGGTTTTTATGCTGTGCTCTAAGATATGGGAAATTTCCAACTTTTATCACATTTATCAATTTTTAAGACACATTATAAAACAATATTTTATCATTAATTTTATCCATATTTTTAGCTAAGCACTTCGGCAAAAAATGCCGTGCTTTTCGGTGTTCCCATAAACCCAGAAAGCTGGTAAATGCTACCATATTCTGATCATTTTAACTATGCTTTTTAAAGATTACGACATGTTTGTGCACGTTTTGAAATTTCTAACAGGGTACGTTACATAATTTCTTCCTCTAATGCAGGGGTGGCGAACCTTTATACACCAACGTGCCATTTTCTCTAAAAAATTGCTTAATGAGGTCATAGACGTGCCGTCAAATAATTTTGACTTCGTGATTATTGGGAAAAGAATAGTACTAAATAATATCAACTCAAAACTCTTTATTTACATTGAAAAAAAGACATTTTGCAATGTCTCAGTTAGGACTGGGCTATAAATCGATCTATCGCGACATATCGATTTAACGCCTATATCGGCAGGCCGATACAGCGACTTTCGTTCCAGGCGATGCATCAGAAATCTGATTTAAGTAAAGTATCTGATCTGATCGAGTAAAGAAGACGAACACAAAACGATATACCGATACAAGACACGCAAGGATCTTTTCTTACGTTCCGATGCCAACTCGCACTGTGGAAGACGATATTCGTTTTGTTATGTTGAAACGGCCTTGATTGATGAGCGGTAAAATCGGAATCAGTTTTGAGAACATATATCATGATCTCGCATGTTCGTTTTCGCACCTCTTAGTTTTTGTTTTTTTTCTGCTTTGTCGCGACTTGATATCGTTTCTTGCAGATTATTTTCAGTGGGACTGACTTTGTGATTGCCGTCATTACCTTGTTCTGAACGTAATCTATAATTGAAAAGAATATATAAAGAAGTGTTTCTTAATTAATTAGGTAAATTTTTTTTTAAAACAAAACTTTCTTTTTTATTTTTAAATGTGAAAATTAATTTTGATAAGTGTTTAAGTAATTTCTTACATTATTGAATTTATTACAATCGGAAATCTAATTTAAGGTGCCCATAAAGAATTAAATTAAGAAGTAATTCAATTTGTTAGGCTATTTTTTATTTTATTTTAATTTATTAAAAACTTTTTGGATAAAACTTCTAATAATTTAATGGGTTTTTATTGCTGATTTTAAATTTATAAATCTTTAGTTGTTTAATTTTTATAAATAAAATTAAAACAAAACTTATTTTTTGTCTTTTGGATTTGGACATAAGTGAATCAACTTTGTTTATTCAAAAAAATTAATAATGTTTGCGATTGCGACTTCTTTTTTTTTTAAATTCATTTAGCACTTCGTTTTATTAAAGAGTGTAATTGTGTTTTTTAATTTTCTTTCCATATTGTCAGTTAAATATATTATCGAATATCATATTTCTTTTGTTTTTAATTTTAAGTATTTAAACCTTACTTTGTTTGTTTTTTCGTGCAGAATTCGATAATTATTCAATTTAACTTTTTTAATGTGAAATAATAATGATAAAAAAATAGTGTTGTTTTAAAAGTGTTTTTTTTTTTTTTTTTTTTTTTTTTTTTTTTTTTTTTTAAAGCATACAAATAATTTTTAACGAACATATTTTTTAAATTTTCTTTTTATATTGTTAGGTAAATATATTGATAAATTACAATTTTATTTATTTTTTTTATTATTTATTTTTAAACTAAGAAATCTTTCGTTATTTCCGCAATCATTTTTAGAAAATATAACATTAATATCTTTCTTAAGCAAAACATCAAATTCATAAATTGATTTAAATCAATCTGAGTATGAAGTTTTGATAGAAATTCGACTTTCTGCACCTTACAAGTAAATGAATTTCAAAAATACTATATCGCGATGCGTCGCTATATCGTGATGCAAAACTGACGATGCATCACGATACAAGATTTCTTATATCGCCCAGTCCTAGTCTCAGTTATACAAGTAATTCAACTTAAAGTAACATCCGTGTGACTTCTGTTGTTGCAGATTAGATGACCAATAACTTGTATTAGGTTGTAAGATGTTAGTTTAAGTAGGACTGTTGATTTTTTTTTGCTAGTTATTTATTGTTAGCTTGTTTTTTACTGTTAATAATTGTTTTTTAGCATTAATTTTTAATTTTTTTATTAATAATTGTTTATTATTTTGTTTGCTTTCTGTGAATTTTAATTTAATTTTTACATATGCCTCATAGCGTAAGAACACTTGTGCAATAACAATTCATAGTGTAACAACAATTGTGATCGGTGAAGTGCCCAAAATATTGTGTCGCGTGCCATTGGTTCGCCATCCCTGCTCCAATGATTCGAATGAGGCGGTTTTCAGAGGTAAAGTACGTTTGGAGAATATCTGCTTTATGTTTTTGTAGTTGTTTCTAATGCGACTTTCCAATATCAGCATGCCTGCTTGGTGAAACCAAGTAAATTTAAGCAGGGACTGCATTTCTTATTTTTCAGTGGCGCCATCTATGGCCTAGACTTCAGCCACACACATCTCACAACCTGTTTATGGGACGTATATACTTCTATTTATTCCACCACAGATAATAATTTTGACCTGAACCAGAGAACGATCTTTCCCCGATTCAGTATCCAAAGAGGTATAATTTGTTATGGTAATATGGGGGACTTTGTGACCTGACAGATTTAACATGCACCTGTCACCATTTACTACACGGGGAGTCTTCGGTCAACTGAAATCGAACCCATGACCTCTTGAACATGGGCTCAACGCCCTACCAATCGAGTTATCCCAGTCTTTTTTACTTGTATAACAGAAATGGTGAACATTTTTTCGTTAGTGCTCCAGGTAAACTAAGTCAGAATTAATTAATTATCTCGATGAATCACATTTTTGAACATACGACTTTTTGAAATTTAATATCTCAGAAGCTATTTGATCAGTTTCTTTCAATTTAGGAATTGAAAGAATAAATTAAACATTCATTAAATTTATTCTTTCAATTTTATCATTTAAAATTATATACCTTAAAATGGTGTAAAAGCTTGTATGCCTCACAATTCAAAATCCTTCACTATTGCTAAATAAAATGAAAGGAAAATAATAAATTTGTTTTCCACGAAAAAGAAAATAAAAAATTTCTTTTTCGTGGAGTCATTTATGGATAAAGCAATTATATAACTGTGTGAAAAAAATTTCTGTTTGCTTAAGTTCTCGAGATATAGCAAAATACACAAAAAAGTGACATCAACAATAAGAACACTAATGATGCTCCCCTACTTGAAACTATTGTGATGCTATTTTCTAGAGTGTTGATACTCCTCCCCCCCCCCCTCATATTTCTAGAAACAAGACACCATTCCATTGAAGAAAATTTATGTTTATTCAAAGAATTTACGCTTTACGTCTAATTTAAAACATCGTGTACTTATTTAGCATTTTTAACGTTTGGTCCCCGAATCATTATTAAGTCCTAAATCGCGAAAATCCGATTATATAATCAAAAGTTATTTAAGGTGTTCATGTTTTTATTTTGCACGCTGTACATGTAAAAAAAAAATAAACTTATCAATTAACCTTTGTTATTGAAGAGAAACTAGTCAACTTAAGAAATATTTTTGAGTCGCAACTTAAAAAAATGGCGATGATTCAAAAAAAAAAAAAAAAGGATTCATCAATGAAAAGCTGAATAGACGCCATTGTATGAATCACCGCTGCAATCCATCGTGGGTGATGATAATCATGAGAGTCCAACCTCAATGATATTTATAAACATAAAAAAAAGGTAAAAAAAAAACGTGATCCACTGCGTGAACAACTTTAAGGTATATTACTAATATACCAAAGATTACTAATATGCAAATATACCAACTTTGTTAATTCAGTTTGTAAAATTAATTTTGTGTAATTCATTTCAAAGTTAATGTTACAGAGCTACACTTCGGCATCTCCTAAGGCAAATAAACGAGAGTTCAGTGCCTGCCTTTAAAAAATGTATGTATAAGAGGTGAACAACTTTAAAAGTATACTACCAATGCACTAATTTACCAAACTTTAATCTAAAAAGTGAATTTTGCCAATCATTCCTTTCCCTTGTAACACATTACTAATATACATAAACAAAAAACGTGCTGTCCCATCATATGCCCAGTATTTAACGCAGGGAATTGAACCCCGACCCAAGCCTTGGTTGATGAAGAATTTACCAACCAGAATGTGGCCTTTACTTCCAGACAATCTGGTAGCCATCGATCTGAGACTGGGAGGGAGGGCAGTATTCAAGCTAATAACGAAAATAAAACCCTCGTTGCTTTTTCATATATCTCTTACATCAAGATGCTAGTCATGTGATCAGCATTGTACACCGACCACCTTTACTTCCC
Source organism: Parasteatoda tepidariorum (assembly GCF_982258835.1). Taxonomy (NCBI): domain Eukaryota; kingdom Metazoa; phylum Arthropoda; class Arachnida; order Araneae; family Theridiidae; genus Parasteatoda; species Parasteatoda tepidariorum. Next base: position 6,087,833 of record NC_141762.1, read on the forward strand.
AGGCAATCTGGCACCCATCGATTTGAAGTCAGCAACGGGAATAGTAGCCCTGGTACATCCTATAAAAGAATTTCTTTAACCCAGAAGAAAGAACCTTTTTCAAAATTTAGATTTATTCCAGTGTTTTTTTTTTTTTCGTTTTTTTAAAAAAAAACTTTTTTTCTGCTACTAGATTAACCAAACCCCTTAAAAAAGAAACATCGTTATTCTGTATAATGTATAATGTCAAAAGCGGGATAACCTTCGCTAACCTAGTTTATTGTGAACGTGAGTTTTAGTGGAGACTATTAAGTTATAGTTGATGTAATCTCCAACGTGTTATTCCGCCATTTAGACTATTTTAATGGCGCTCGATTCAATCTCTTCCGGATTGGGCGACCGGATCTTAGTGGAAGTGAAGCCCTTCCACTATAGATTGATAATTTGTAAGCTAATCCTTTATTTCCTATTCTGCCTGATGAGTTTCCTGGCAGTAAGGATGAATTTCCATTATCACTTTCGAATGACGTAAGTGCGAAGGGTTAGTAAATATTCCGTTCGTGATATTAGGAACTGATAAAAGTTTTTATTTTAATGGGAATTTAGAACAATCTTGAATATCTGGATAAATGAGCCATTTATGAAATTCAGTGCAACGTTTACTCGATGATTCTTAGATTCTGATGATACGTTGTTAGAAATACGGAAGATATTGAAAAGCAGATATGTTTTTAATAATGTAATTCAATAACAAAAGAAAAAAAATTCTTTTGAATAACAAAATTTTGCATTACTGGCGACAAAGAAAATTCTATCACAAAACAATAAACAGTATTTAGCGAAAAGTTGGGCTTGCAGGATGTTGTTTTCTACGCTAGAGAGCGCTGCAAGCTCTCGACTGCCTATACTTCCGGCTTACTCTTTTTGGTGCATTTTGAAACCATTTGGCTCACCACGTGATTATTATGTTTTGAGACTTTCTTGCGTAGTATTTCTTGTATACGTGTATTTGTTACCTGATTTATTGTTTGTGCTTAAAAGAAGAATCGTCATTTCAAGACCTATCTTTTCAAGACGTGAGAATTGTCATTTGAAAAAAGAATTGTTATAAAACACTTCTTACCTTATTAACAATATCCCAGTTCTGGAGGTTTTCGTGGTTTTCCTCTCTATGTAACGCAAATGTGCATTAGTTCCATCAAAAAGTCCTCCACGAGGGCAAATTTCTCCCAATACTTGATTTAGGAGTTCCCTTGTGTTCTACATTGGGTTCAAAATTACAAGGCTTCGGAGTTGAAAATTAGTAGTAGTAAACCCAAAATTGGGTCGGCTGTTCAACGACTGCTATTAAAATAAAAAATAAAATTTAAAAAAATATATATAAAATATAAAACTAGCATGTTTTTAAAAAATTGAACGTTGTTTTCTTTATTTACTTTTGTAGGCGATTTTTCCTCTAAAACAGTTGTATTTGTAGAAATCAAAACATCTAATTATCTCTTTAGATAAATCGACGCATCATAAATTGTGTTATTTGTAATAAATCAACTTTTCTCGCTGTTTCTGAATGTGACACAATGTTATTTTTAAATTTTCTTTTTATTTCATTTCAATCAAATAGAATGAAGCAATATTTCAACAGAAAAGCAACAACAAACAATGAGAAACAAGTCAAATATAAGAAAAAAACATATCGAATGTGTTTTTGCATCACTGTTTTTATTCCTCGAAAGTTTTTTTTTTTTTAACAATTCCATTGAAATTCAACTAAAATAATAAACCTTTACAAATGTTGATAGATTCAGCTCTAGAGTTTCAAGTAAAAATCAATAATTTTTGTCTTCATTCTCTAAAATAAAACGCGTAATTGAAGCGAATGCTATGAAAATCTATGATCCCAATATGTATAAGAAGGAAATATTTGCTTGAACTCAATAAAAAGATGGAAAAGACTTTCTACTTATTCTAAAGTAACGAAAACAAAAGAGTTATTTCGAATTGCTATTGAAGAACATTAAATAATTGTTAATTATGTTTTCATTTTTTTTTCATATTCAGTTTTCTAACATTCAGTATTTGTTTTATATCTTGCTTTAATTTCAAAATCGTTTATGTACTGTCACGTTTGGATTTTTCACGTACTAGAACTTATAATAACGTACAAGGTAAATTTGATAATTAATTAATGTAGTCTGATTTTTTTATCTTGTCTCGTTTAGACGGTCTTAAACGGTCTTATATTAATTTCAAATTCCTTTAAGTACGGTCACGTTTGGAATTTTCACGTACTAGAACTTATAATAACGTACTAGGTAAATAAGATAATTAATTAATGTAGACGGTTTTTAATCTTGTTTTGTTCAGACGATCTTCTTGAAATTTCAAAATCCTACAAGTACGGTCACGTTTGGATTTTTCACGTACTAGAACTTATAATAACGTACAAGGTAAATTTGATAATTAATTAATGTAGTCTGATTTTTTATCTTGTCTCGTTTAGACGGTCTTAAACGGTCTTATATTAATTTCAAATTCCTTTAAGTACGGTCACGTTTGGAATTTTCACGTACTAGAACTTATAATAACGTACTAGGTAAATAAGATAATTAATTAATGTAGACGGTTTTTAATCTTGTTTTGTTCAGACGATCTTCTTGAAATTTCAAAATCCTACAAGTACGGTCACGTTTGGATTTTTCACGTACTAGAACTTATAATAACGTACAAGGTAAATTTGATAATTAATTAATGTAGTCTGATTTTTTATCTTGTCTCGTTTAGACGGTCTTAAACGGTCTTATATTAATTTCAAATTCCTTTAAGTACGGTCACGTTTGGAATTTTCACGTACTAGAACTTATAATAACGTACTAGGTAAATAAGATAATTAATTAATGTAGACGGTTTTTAATCTTGTTTTGTTCAGACGATCTTCTTGAAATTTCAAAATCCTACAAGTACGGTCACGTTTGGATTTTTCACGTACTAGAACTTATAATAACGTACTAGGTAAATAAGATAATTAAATAATGTAGACGGTTTTTTATCTTGTTTTGTTCAGACGGTCTTCTTGTAATTTCAAAATCCTTTAAGTACGGTCACGTTTGGAATTTTCACGTACTACGACTTATGATTACGTACTAGGTAAATATGATAATTAATAAATGCAGACGGTATTTAAAGTAACGAAATAAGACACAATAATGTATTATTCTCTGAATAAACATTCATTTTTTTCGATGGATTAGGATTTCTGACCCCCAAAATATAGCAGCAATCTGTGAAATAGGATCCCCATAGTTTGATCAAGAGGACCAAATTCGGATTCTTGACCCTCAGAATTTGTGGGGTGGCAACAATATGGGGGGGGGTAGCTCAATTGCTTACGCAAGAGCAGAATGTCTGTCATCTTAAACAAAAGTATCTTTTAGTGGACCTGTTACTTATCGCTTCTGTTTAAAATCTAATTCATATTCCTCGATTCGTTAAAGAAATTGTTCCATATGCCCAGGCCATGTCATTATCTCATTTCTTTGTGCTTTGTCAAATCATATGAGTCAGTGAGAGAACACCAGGGCTGATACTAAGTCAGTAACAAAAACAAGTCTGAATTGGAGAAATTGTGTCTTAAAAATTCGGTAACTCAAAAATCATCTAATTTTGAATAAAAGTCATGAACATTTTACGGGGACCATATTTCCCAGATAGCGGCTACCCCTATATTTTGGGATTCAAATATCCGAATCCATCAAAAAAAGGGTATAGTACACACGCACATTGTACTGCACTCAGTCTACGTATATATGTACGCATAATTTAAGACAACAATTATTATCCGTCTATACATATAGTATGTATACATGTATATATTATATGTATATGCATATACTATGTAATAATCATGTATGTATTTACAGTCCCCGATTTATGCACCCATATACTTCCAGCTTACCTACTTACCAACACATATAATACCTACGTACATATAATATGTATTGATACAAAGTATTTATTCTATCTATCCCACGTACAATGTATGCGTTTATTTATGCTCGTACATTCAAGATGAGTATGTTGTAACATAAAAATTTACTTTTACTTTCATCGAAAAGAATAGGTCTGACAAGGAAGCAATTTATTCGTCAGGTTAAAATCTTTAAGGTTAGCCTCTAAACCAGAGGTCGCCAAAGTGGTCTATATAGACCCCCAAGGGTCTATTTAACAAAAGCAGGGGTCGATCTGAGACAGGGGGGTGAATGGGGGTCGATCCGAATCGGAAGGGTCAATTGTGGGTCGAAAAAAGAAACAGTTCTCAATACGCAAATCACACATACCTAATTAAGTATGTAAAATTTGTGAATTTTTTTTATAATTGACTCAATATCAGTTTCTTTATAAAACATAAATTAATAAACGTATATTTATTGGGGTGAAACAAGTATGTACGTACCACCGCGCAGTGGCACGAACTCAGCGCAGTTTATTTGGACAAGCGCATATGCATATATGCGCTTGTCCAAATGTCACGTGTGACGAGCATTGACGTTACAAATGCAAATATCATACGCAGTTTCAACCATCTTTGCAAACTGTGTTGAATATTTGCAGTGTCATTATTAAAACTTTTATGGTTTTGGATAATTAGTTATTGTTTCGATAAAACCATTCGTTTGGTTTAGATATCAATTTTAGTTATCAATGCACAAAAAAGAAGGTAAGCATTAATGATATGAATTAGTACAGCCCGCGACAAAACTATAGAACACTTTGTATTTTTTTACGAAAATTACAAAATTAACCAATTTTGACGAAAATTAAAATTTACCAATTTTGAACCTAATATAGCGAAGCTTGCAAAAAAGCACCAAGCCCACCCAACCTATTGATCAAGAAGCAGTAAATCTTTAGTTACTTTACTTATTATATCTACTTATGCATAATTACTTATTATTTAATAATAAGGTATTAAATTTCAATATTAATATATTTTTCATAAAACTATTGTTACATAATGTACTATTACTTTAATAAATGTTTAAAATCATAAAATAAATGTACAAACATAGTATCTAATAGAGTTTTATTTTAATTAACAGAAAATTACTTTTGCGGAGGTCGATGGAGATTTCGAAAAATTATGTAGGGGTCGATAATCAAAAAAGTTTGGCGACCCCTGCTCTAAACAATCAACACATCCTGTACGAGGTGTTGTATCACTGACTAAAGGTTTTGTTGTTTCTAGTGCTAGTGGCCAATATCAGCAAATCTTATTAGGAAAACCAAGCGAATTTAAATCAGAGGTTTCCTGTTTTAATTGGAGTTGTTGTTCGCGTTTCTTGTTTTTTATTGGCACTCTATAGCAGTGTTTCTCAAAGTGGGCGATAACGCCCCCTTGGGGGCGTTTGAAACCTAGAGGGGGGCGTTAAGGGGCCCAGAAAAAATGGGGGGCGTTGATGTGGGTTAGGGGGGCGATGTATAATTTGCAATTTCATTTACTTTATATAGTATTTTAAATTTCACTAAAATTAAAACACACCTACTACACAATAACGAATAATTAGTTTATATTTCTACTCTGTATGATGTTATAAAAACTTAAAATACTTAACATAGATTTCGTAGGATAGCCCGCACACCGTACGCAATCAAGTTGTAAGAAGTTTCTGCGGATAGATAAAGGGACATGATCGATGATAGTTAAAAAATTAGAGCAATTTTACCTTAATTACATTGCACCAGAAATTATTTTAAACATTAGGAAAAAAACTAACATGCAGAGTTTTGAAATATTATACATATGTAAACTAACATAAATTGAAGTTTTCTTTACTTTTTTTCTTGTTTTTAACATAAGGGCAGTTTACAGCATTTTCCTAGCATTTTATTAGAAATTACTGATGTAAGAATCATCATTTTTATATAAAATGGAAATACGTATATAATTAAGATTTCAAAAAATTGTGTTAGAAATTTTTTTATATAATTATCCCATTACCGTCCAGTGTCAAATAGTATAAGTAAGCCTAAACAGTTCACTTATTGTAAACATAGTTTACTATTTCTATATATTTTAAATATGACAAATAATAAAAACGCTGGCTTAGGCGGCGGTTTTCATTTGAACCAGTTCTAAATTATAAACTTATATTCTATGAGAAATTACCCATATTTATCTATAATACGAAATGATATTAATTTATTTTCCGTAGTTAAATAAGTTATTATTGTTAGTAGTATTATTTACTAGTCGAAATATAAAATTTGAATTATCTTGTGATGAGAATCTTATATTATTATGATGATATATTATATCTTATTATGATGAGAATCTTATCTTACATCTTATTTTGTGATGAAATAGGAATTCCGTTTAAGAATATTATATCAGCTGCTACAGATGGTGCTCCAGCTATGACGGGTGTCAAAAAGGCTTCATATCGTACTTAAAAAAGAAAATTCCTGATGTGCTTGCTATACATTGCGTTATACATCGACAGCAATTAGTTGCTAGAAATTTAAGTGAACGACTATTTCAATCATTGTAACATGTCATCAGAGCAGTCAGTAAAATCCGAAATAACTCTTTAAATGACAGATTATTTAATCAGCTTTGTGTTGATAATGATGAAGATTTCAACAGATTGATCTTTCACACAGAAGTGCGTTGGCTATCAAAAGGAAATTGTCTGACTCGTTTTTACAATCTGTTTGACTCTGTCATAGAGTTCTTGGAAAACAAAGACACAGAATTGTGCGAAAACCTCATCACATCAATGAATGATATCGCATACCTGACAGACCTTTATACACTGCTTAATGATATGAATCTCCAACTTCAAGGCGATGACTTGAACTTAATAAAAACAAAAAATTTCGTCGCTGCTTTCGTAGCCAAGCTGCTCTTACACAAAAAGAATATTGGCAGACGTGAGTTCCATAATTTTCCCAATTTATCAGTATCCTACAACAACGACAAATTGCTCGTCTACTGCCAACATTTGGGGAATCTTCACAGTGATTTCATTGAAAGATTCCAGGACATTTTGAAATTGGAAATACCAGACTGGGTGTTAGATCCTTTTTCAAATGTCAACATAGCAATATCACCCCAGTTGGAAGAAGAACTTATAGAACTCACTACGAACGAGGAAATAAAAATCAAATACAAAAATGGCTACCAACAAAAGTCAATTCCGCATTTGTACCCTGGATTGTGGTCTATCGTTGAACGATTTTTGATAGCATTCCCATCGTCATATTTGTGTGAACGTGGATTTAGCGCTGTGAAAACGCTACAAACCAAACGCGGCGACTTACGACTGTCTTTGGGTAAAATCGAACCTGATATCAACAAACTTATTAAATATCATCAAATTCATCCATCTCATTAGATTAGTATAAAAACGAAAACTGAATACATATTTATATTGTTTCTTTTAATTTGATTAGAATATATTATTAATATTATAAAGTTGGGTTTTATTTGCTCTCACTGGTAAAAATTTCTAGTTTAGAATGTAAGTTTAAACATCAGAACCGACTAATATGTATAACTAAATTAATTAAAGTAATGAAATTGTGGTTTTTAAGTTTTAGGGGTGCATAAAAAATGGGGGGGGCGCTGAAAAATAATTGATTTTCAAAGGGGGCGGTAAAAGAAATAAGTTTGATAATCACTGCTCTATAGGGTCAAGAATACGACTTCAGCCAGACACACGTCACAGCCCGTTTATAAAGCGGCCGCATTCACACATATATTCATACATTCATCCACAGATAGCAATTTTGACCTGAGGGGACAAGGAGAACTTGTCTCCATGTTATGAGAACGTGGAGAACTTTGTGACTCGACAGATTTAACGAGCACCAGTCACCATTTACAACACGGTCCGGTGGGAATTGAGCTCACGAGCTATTTGATATAGGCCCAACACCCTATAACTAAGTACTATATATATAACGCCTACTATATAGTACTATATATATTATATAGTAATATATATAAAACGCCATGTGGAATAACTTTCGGGAGAACCAATTTTGTCAAAACTTGTTGATTTGTCAAAACTTTGCAATTCTCAAAATGCAACAAATGACTATATAATAGTCATTTTAGTGGAAGATGGACATAAATCGTTCTCCTCCCCCCAGGTCTACAATTAAGGAAATAGGGATTAAAAACAACAAAATTTGCTGGATTTGACTAAAACCATCATAATCTTTCAGATTTTTGGGCAATCAAACAGGTTTGGGTGTTTCAAATCTAGACTTATTCCATAGTAATTCGCCAGATTTGTACAGTAATCATAGAAATTGTATATATTTCTAGAATCCCTCTCAGTCAATCAAAAAAGTATGCCCATTAAGGGTTGCGACTTTATATTTAAGCGAGAAAAAGAATCGAATCAGCCAAATCACTGGTCAGGAAAACTGTATAAAACCAGTTTGATTTCCTGATGTTGAATTATAAATATATCTATGCATTTGAACTCCTATATATTTAATGCAATTATCAAACAGGTTTTTTAATATTATCAGTCAGATAACGTTTATGTTTCTTCCTCGCTTTTTATTCATTTACCGCTTGCAACGTGGATACTGTTTTGATTTAATAGTACTTATCGGTTACACAGGAATCATGAACCGATAATACACATAGGTGTATCAAACACTACATTTCACTATTGCGATAATTAACGATTTCTGGCACTTATCAAATACGATAAAATTACAATCATTAATGATAAAAATAACAATTACAATAATGCTAGGAGGCTTCGCCCCTGCTCGCTGGCGCTCGCCAACCCCCGGAACTGCTTTCGCAGTTCATTTCGGATTGCTTCGCAATCCGATGCTCGCTTTGCTCGCTCACTGGATACGTTCTTAACGTCTAGCTTTTGTATACTTTTTTGAACACTGAAGTTCCGAAAACTTTTCACTGTAGAAAATTCTAAACCTGTGCATTTCAATATTAATTTGAAATTGAAAGCAGTTAGCATATTTTTCTTAATCACACTATTCTAAATTTCAGTTGTTGAGAAAAGTAACTGTTGTAAGTTTTGTTTTAAAGTCTTTCCCACCAGAGGGCTAAAACCATGTGTTGTAAAACAATATGAAATAGTACTGAACGCCGGATGTAAAGCATCGCCTTCGATGAAGATAATTTTGTGAGAATGTTTTTGATAATTCGGTGAGAATTCACCCGATTAGACATATGATGCTCACTACGTGCTCTTGCGAGCCGAAGCCTATCAATTAAAACGTATTAGCGTTTTATATAGTATAGATTAGCCATATGATGCTCACTACGTGCTTGAAAACTGCTGCCAACGCGAGAAAAGAAATATAATCGGTTTTATTGATACATACGTATTAGCGTTTTATATAATATAGATAGATTGTGATCATTCATGATAATGCATGAAAAAGATAATATCACGAATATAATACCGACAATAACTGTTTTAAACGATGTTATTGTAGTGTATTATTCAACTTTATTTTGATGATAGGGAGATGTCGCTCTTTATATTTTCCGTACGATCTCATACGTAAGATTTTTACTTTACTTTAGTTTTACTTTTACTTTAGATGCTATACGCATCTTTACGTTATGTTGGCGTAATTAACGCTGCAAAGACAAAGCTACAAGCACGCTGTTTATAGCTGTTAAATGCTGTTTTCAGTTTAAACCAAGGGTGCCGGCAGCGGGGTCCAAGAGGGTGCACTTGCACCCCCTGGCTTTTTTTTTTTTTTAACAATTAAGGAGATACAGAAAATCAATTTTGTTATAAAATTTTTTTATTGAAAATACTTTTACTCAAAAACAAATAAGTGTTTGTTGATACATAACAATTAAAAAATTGTTTAATCGAACAAGAATTGCAATCGTCTTGTTTGCTGTCCAAATCTGTTTATAACTTTTTCAATGAATTCTGAATCATCTTTGATTCTTTTCTTATGCACACTGAGCATGCACAAACTTGGCAGATATCTAAGCAATATTTTTAAATTTCATTTAATAAAATATGAATAATATTATATTGTCTATAAGTTATTTAGTTTAACAAAGGTGTATAACACAAACTGACTTCTCACAACTGTAAAAATTCATCAACACAATAAATACCAATGTTAAGCTTGCACAAACACGTTAGTATACGAAACTACTGCTTGTAGTTATTTGTGTTTCAAAGCCAGTAGCTATGCCATCAATACAGTTTCTCGTGGCAAAATTTGCAAGTACAAAAAATTTGTACTTTGTTTTAAATATCTTGTAAACAATGAAGAAATGTATCGTGAAAAAATTAACAGATGAAAGTATATGTAATAACAAAACAAAATGTAATAACAGAATATTAAAATAATAATAATAATTGGGGTCGGGCGGTAGTTTGTTAGAGGGTTGCACCCCCTTTAATATTATTCTGCCGGTGCCCTTGGTTTAAACCTATCTTCGAACTTTAAGCATATTAATAAATATAGTGATGAAATTTAGAAATGAATCGTGTGATATTACGACAATTAGTTGAACAAAGAGATCATCTATGTCCATGTTTGTAGTGGTTTTTCAGTCAAAGTTAAAACGATACTCCACTACATTAGCGTTTCTAACTTTCGGATTTTTTCGAAATCTCTTATTTTTACTTAAGGAAGTTCGATATTTTTTCAACGGCCCATGCGCATTTAACCAGAATTGACGCATGCGCACTAAAGTGCGCATGCGCAATTACTTGAAATCTTACGTACTGCAGCGTACGGGAGCTAACGTAAATTTGCGAAATCTCCCTAATGAAAAAATACACCTACGTATAATTTATATAAGTTTTTAAAAAAAGGATACATCGCGATGTATCGTTAAATATTGATATTTTTTGAGAATACATCGCGATACAACAATATTCGTGATATTTATCATTGGTCATTAAAACCAGTATTCGTGCTGACATAAATTTTAAAAATATATATTAGTCCCCCTATATTAGTCCCCCTATATTAGTCCCTGATATATACATTTAATACGTTCTTTATAGAACTCTCTGCAGAAAATCGCAAGATTTTATGTTTTAAAGTAAAACCGTTCTATTACAATTGTTACTGATATACAATTGAGTTGAAAAAAAAATTCAAATAAATAGGGTTCGTTTAAAATACAATAAGAAAGAGAAAGCAATATTTTACAGTATATTGAATTGATAAAATTCAAACCAGTCTAAAATTATTATTATTTCTTTTGGAAGTTCTTTCGCCTTAGGAAAGAAAAATTGGCAAGCTGCAGATGATGCATCAATAATAAAATTCATGCGTAACAAAGTATTGACTGAAACAATTTAAAAACTGACTCGACTGAAAAGAGAGAATAAAGTAAACGATTTTTATCCCCTTCTTAAATTGGGAAAAAAAAGAAATGAAAAAAGATATATGCAAATCATTAAATTTATTTATTTGTCACTCGCGTTTCATAACCGACACTGCGATAAAATAGAAAATAATTTAATATTTAAAGTTTTTAAAACAGTCCTTATTTATAAATTTTCAAATTTAAATATTAAATTATTATTTGTGTGCAGTACTATATTTTATTTCATATTTTATAACCGTCGTTGAACAGGCGACCCATTTTTCAGTTTACGATCAGCAATGTTCGACTCCGCATCTTTGTAATTTTGAATTTATTCCAAAAGACAAGGGAACTCCTAGATCTAGTATTGGGAGAAATTTGCCCCCGTGGAGGACTTTTCGATGGAACTAATGCACATTTGCTTTACGTGGAGAGAAAAACCAAGAAAACCTCCCACGATTAGCCTGACGACAAGGGGACTCAAACCCATGATCCTCGTATCAAAGATGGCAACAAGTATGAATTTTTGGTTTAATACCATTCCAAATTTCTATCAGTGTAGTTAACAGCTGATTTGCATGTTTCTATTTCTATTAAGGTCCAAAGATAAATCCTAAGAGCCGTGGCTTATGGGTGTATGTTTTGTTAAAATTATATTCTCTCTGTTTGGGTTCATACTCATAACAATAATTTTGTTTAAAAATTGAAAATTTAAAATAATGAAAAAAATAAAAACAATTAATGTAAGAAATAATATTTAAAATAATAAATAATAATAATTAATATAATAATTAATAATTTAAATATGTGAAATAATAATTAAAATAATAAAAGTAATTTCAGAACATATATAATTATTTGTACTTTTATCTGTTGTATAGATTTATGAAAATTTACACCTGAAGGAAATTCTTTTAAATATTTTGTAGAATTTTTCACTGCTTGGAGAAAAATTTGATGTTGTGAAAAAAACTCAAAGAATTTTATTGAATTCCTTTCGGTTGCAAAAAACGAGCGTATAAAGATGTTTTATATTGAAAACAAACTGACTCATTTGCATAATGATTGTTTTACAGCATTTTCAAAGCAGTTTTTCTAATAAATGACAACTAATTATAACATACACATAAAAAAAAAGAAACTTCAGACAAAAACTTACATCATGCTCATAAATTCATAAAAACAACTGCTAAAAAAACAGAGATAAAATAAAATATGTATAGTGCTTCGCAGAAAAATTACATTTAAAACAAATAATGAATATATCACTAAAATCAATACAGATTAAAAAGCCATAGAATCATCTAATGAATAAAAACTAATGATTAGGTTATATTCAACGATGCATTCTGACTTTAACAAGATTCATGATCACTCTTATTTTTCACAAACTAGAAAATTTACGGTGCATTTTATACACTTGTTTACGATTCCGATATTGATTTTGGAGATAAGAAATTTGTTCTCAACTTAGAAAACTCATTAACTGTTTTCAGTTTATTTGCAAGCTGTAAAAAGTTTTAATTTAATTTGATCGATATTTCTGTTCTACAAATGAAATTTATCTGTCCTCATGATATTATGATATTCAATAATTATCATGTGATATTTTATTCCATAATTATCGTAACCTATAATACTTGTGACATTATATTTTACGATAGATTGAAAAATTAAAATGATAATTAAAAAATTTTAAAAATTAGTAAATTATGTAATTAAAACTAAGAATTTTTAAATGACGAGAATAGAAATAGATCATTTAAATAGTTCTTATGAATCGAACATTTTTAACTGCAACTTCTTTTAGCTTTTACTACTTAGGAACTATTAAATCGAATTCGTTCCAAATTTGTGTTTATTATGGGGTAAAAATTCCTACACCTTTTACTTTTAAATCATTTCAACAATTGTTAAATTATTAAATGATAAATAACATCAACAAAGAAGTATTTTTTCGTGAATAAACGAGTTTAAATTTGCGTACTGAAAGCTTTTGATTCGCATTAACTATTCTGGATACACGGCTAAAAAAGCAAGGAAATAAAATTTAAATAATGGGATTCCAAACTTTTCAGTTAACAAAAAAATTGGAACTAATATAGTTCGACAGAAGTCTCAAAAATAAGAATAAAGTTAAAGATATTAGATTTAGCTAATTTTAAAATTAAAAGTTTAAAAATTTGAAGTCAAAAAGATTTAACAAATAAATTTAAAGTAAAAAAAAACTAATGATTTGTTATTAATTTTTTTATTATAATATATTAAAAAATCAAGAAAAATATTTTGCTAATTTAATTCTTCATTGGCTTTCTTTATTTTTCATTTAATTAATCATCAATTTTTACATATTTAGGCTCACGTTCCATAATGTTTAATGAAAGTAAACAATATTTCTAATTAATTTGTTTTGGTGCTAAATAAAAGCTAAAAAGTCGCATTTTGTGCAGCATCCATTTTCTTAAACAAGCAGTTTCACTGTGGTCATTTTTTAAACATGCATTTAAAGTTGCGTTCATTTACTTAAACGCACATTTTTTCGCTGTGTCCGACTTTTAAAATAGTCGTTTCAAGCCATGTCTATTTTCATGAGCACGAATTTTAAATTGTCTTTTTTCATAAGCATTAATTTTAAGCTATTTTTATTTTCATAAGCACGTGTTTTAAACTAAGTCTATTTTCATAAGCATGCACTTTAGGCTATTTCTATTTGCATAAGCACTCACTTCATAAGCACTATGTCTATTTTCATAGTGCCTATGTTTACTTAAACACGCATTTCATGTTCATTTTCATAATAGTCTCACTGCGAAGCTTTATTATTGACACAATAAGCGAAACATGATTGAAAATATTACGGAGAATCTATTATCTATTGAAATAGTACCGACAATAATATTTTTACAGTATAAAATGGTAAAATTGGTATAATAAATCAATATTTAGCGGAAAAAATTTTATTGAGACATAATTTTTAACTTAAAGCACATTTAAATTTACTATATCTATATTATGTTATTTATTACGTTATTTATTATATGTATTATAAAAGTATCCTACTCACATTAAAGTAGGGTCCATACTTCAATAAAATACTCATATCTTCTTAAGAAAAAACTCTTTTTTTTATTGACCTACCTATACTAGTAACCTCCAGCATGGAGTAGACAGATAAAATAATGCAAAACAATTTTTGGTGTGCGTTTATTTTGTTATCTATCTGCAACTCTACACTTGTAGAGGAATACATTATGCACTATGTAAAAAATACTCGAAATTTTTGAATATCTTTCAAAATGCTATATTTCCCAGAATAATTATGTTACGATACTTTTACTAACATACTATGTTAGAAGAGTCAACTGACAACAAAAGAAATCAAAGAAATTTGAAAAGAGAATTACCTTTTTTTTCGGCGGAAACGGATTTCTGACCCTCAAAATATAAAGGAATAGCCGCAATCTGGAAAATAGGGTCACAATAGTTTGTTCCGAAGAGCGCTCCAAAGTTTTGACACCTTAATATTAATTTTACATCTTGCATATTTCGCTAATCTCGAGCACTTTTTAACCGAATTCAAACATCTTTGCACTCAATTATAAAATTCGTTAATCCAAAGATAATTCCATGCAAAATCTAACTTTTAGTAAATATTTATTTCTCCTTATTATTTAATTTAATGATGGTCAAAAAAAAATTTTGAAATGTGAGGAAAATAAACAAAAAGTTAAATTAACATCAAAGACTTCAAACTTTGGAACGCTCTCCTGACCAAACTATCAGGAATTCCCAGATTATGGCTACGCCCTATATTATGGGAGTCAGAAATCCAAATCCATCGAAAAATGGTACGTTTATTCAGGGAAAATATGTTTCTGTATCGGATTTTGTAATTTAAAATATCGACTGCATCACATACTTATCCTATTTGAGGTCACTCCTTCAAACCAATAAGATTGAGTCCTAGAACGTGAAGATCCGATTATTAGTTCAAACGTTAATTAGTGTGGTCAGTTCATTTTATTTATTTATTTTACGCACTGTGTACCACTTCGCAGTGGAAGGATTTAAAATGCATTTTGAACTTTGTCCAAAATAGAACTGATGAGATCTTCCATTTATCTTCGCACTTTATCGGGGATTCTCAGATCATTAAAGGAAAATTTTAATGAAGTCGAGACTAATCTTTTCAGGAGATATTCCATCGAAAGTTTGGTTATCTCAAAGTCCTGGATAATGTCTGGAATGACTTTAAGCACCGATTTCCGAGGGTAATAATTCTAGTGAACTTCCTTCATTTTGTTAGAAAATGACTAATCGAAGGTTCTTACTCGAAAGTCTTCTTCATTTTTTTAAAGAAACTATCTTTTTTTCTCCAAAGTTTTAATCGTGAAATTTTTTAGGATCTCTGAGTAAAAGTGATAGGGTCATTATTTAATTATTATTTTTCGAAACTCTAAAATAACGTCCATATTTAATACATTTTATTAGTTGTGATAAAATGCCTACAGATCGGAGTTGATCAAAAATGTCATCGATTGTAGTAATTACTTGTAATCATGATTTTGTTTACGGCTGTAATTGTGATTACAATCAATTACAGTAATCCAGAACCAAAAACCATGTAATCGTAATCATGATTTTATAGTTGCAATGGAAATTGATGGTGACCAGATCACTATAATTTAATAACAACTATTATCGTGATTACACTTATCGATTACAGTAATCAAGTACTTGTAATTTTGATTACAATTGTGATTGTGATTACAAGTAATCATGATCACTTCTAATCTTGTCAAAAACTTGCAGGTAATTCTGATTACAAGTAATTAAATTAAATGTTCACATGCAATCTTCACTTCATGTTATCTTGTATACAAGTAATCGTGATTACATACAATGAAAGTATACGATTACAAGTGATTACCATTGCATACAATATAAAAATATAGCTTGTAAGTATTTGTACGCATACATATATAATTTGTGTAGAATGTACGTTTGTAAATACAATTTTCTAATATGCAGCTCAATGCACGTATGTAAGCATTTGACATATACGTATGTATGTACAGTGCACACAAAAAAACGGACCATTCTGATTAATTTTCAACCTGAGAAATTGAATTTAAAATAAATCAGATATTCAAAATTCGCTTTTTTAGGAACTATTCTTTAAATTTAGATAACTTCTTATTTCTTCGAAAGTTAAGAGTTTTAAAAGAGAATATGCACCTAGGCACATGCATGCAAACATACATAGTAGATGAATGCGTGGGACATACGCATTTCTATAGGACTGATACAATATATATATATATATATATATATATATATATATATATATATATATATATATATATATATATATATATATATATATATATATATATATATATATATATATATATATATATATATATATATATATATATATATATATATATATATATATATATATATATATATATATATATATATATATATATATATATATATATATATATATATATATATATATATATATATATATATATATATATATAGTGTATAGATTAATATTTGAGAAACAAGCCAAACAAGCATCTTTATATCTATAGACTAATTTAATTCATGAAAGGACAACATATTATTTCAGTGATTATCTAGTCTTTTGGAGTCAGCATTTAAAAAGCGAATCAATAATTGCGGATACAATTCAAAGCTGTTCGAAAACTATTCGTTTATCCACTGACTGAGTATTGCTTTGTAAGGGTTGATAATCCGATTAGAGGACTAAGTCTAAACTTCACTAATTAAATGAGAATGGATACGAGAGGTCAAATAATTGCCAAGACTCCGGAATTTAGAAACTGTAGTCCGTGCTTTCTCTTTTAAGCGATTTATAGGGTACTTTTTTTACGTGTCGATATTCTATTGTTTTAAATTAAGAAAATATTATTTTAAATTTTACAGGCTGTTTCGTTATTCCTTTAGTTAATAATAATTTAGTTATAATTTTAGAAACCTTGCGAAAAATGATTTATTAAAAGATATGCACATTAAGAAGCGACAATTAATATTTACGTCAGAAAATTAAATAAATCCAACTAATGACTTCCGAGTAATATGGGATTACTAACATCTAAACCTTCACTACAAGAAACGGTTGTGTGGGGAAAACTAGGTTTTATTTTACTACAGTAATTATTTTATCTTAATTTTTTTTTCTATATTGTTTTTCTAATTCTTAGACATCTGTGCTAAGTTGGGTGTCAATCACTACGATTAATAGCAGAGTATGATTTAACTATGATTAATAACAGAAAGTAACTGCTACGTAATCATTTGCGCAATTGCTATGTAATCGCGATGACACGTAATTACGATTAATCAATAGTCAATACGATTAGTCAATAACAGTAATCAATTACTCGCAATCATGATCACAACTTTAATCAAGTTTACAGTAACGAATTACAGTAATCAATTACTCATAATCATGATTGCAAAGATTCATAATTTTAATTACAACTGTAGTCATGATTACATTAATCAATTATAGTAATCAATTATTTATAATTGCAATAACAAGTAATCAAAATATATGATTACATGTAATCTCGATTATATGTCTTGATTACAAGTAATCAAACGATATGTAAATGTCGTACAATCGTCCTTACTTGCAATCCGCAAGTAAAGACGATTGTACTTCAAAGTTACAATATTGATGCTAAGGTTCTCATAATTTTTAAGGACCACATGAACCCTGTTGAATTATTAAAATACCGATGTTTACTTTTACGAGCATAAAATTCTTACCAAATTAATGATCAAAACCAAAATATAAAGCAGTATAATTGATAATAATTTCATTGGCTTCAAAAATTCTAAGATGGATTTAAAAATCGACATGTTTCGAGCGTTTAAATATAGGCTCCCATTCTCAAGACTCGTCAAGCGGGAATGACTTGTTACATTAAACTTTAGCAGCTCAAAACATGTCTACTTTTATTATCATCGATTATCTTTTAAATCAACGAAGTTTTTATCGTTTCACTTCAGTTACTTGGAGTTATTCATTTAGTAACACAGTATATTAAATTAATTTACGCAATATTAAAATAAATTTTTTGTAAGATAAAGGCAAAGACTCTTAGATTGAAAAATAGTTAGTCACAACTTTCTAAAAAAATCAAAGAAATACAATTTTTATTTTTTACTGATAGCCTTAATAACATTTTTTAAGGATCTAAAAAAGTTTCAAAAGTGGAATGAGAAAATAGAATGTCACCCAGAACCAAATTTAAATAGTTAAAGAGACAGTTATTTCACACAAGTTAACGTTTCCGTCCTACTCAAAATTATTTGAAAATGTATTTTTTATTTATCGATTCCAAATTTTATTCCAGATATATTGTAGGCTATACTTTAGGCTTACTTCGATAAAGTTTATTTTTACATCCTTATTCCCTTAAAATTAGTAAATTATTTGCTTAAAATAAATTAAAGTTGCAAAATTTAATGCATTTATAGTATGATAGTAAACGGGGCTTCCAAAGCATAACCTTATCTTTGATGCAAATATCATCAAATTTGTGAAAAAAGCTTAAATAAATAATAATAGCTAAATTGTTTCTCGTTTTAGCTTTGAAGCAATAATATGTTTCGCCCAAACATATTTCAATTTTCGAAATGGAATTATTAAATAGGTTCCTTCGAGCAATATCATTTTTATCCTCTTATGACGAAATATAGGAATAATTTGTATTCCTACTATCTGTAAAAAGTATGTTAACCCTCTCGTTGCGCATTTTTTTTAATCAAAATAAGTTCAAACATTACGTATTATTTTATTCCATATTTCAAATCAGATTATGATTTCAAAAATAACACGGCTTGGAATCTTTTTACAAATTTCAATTTTTAGTATTTGCTGCTTAACAAAAATAAAGCATTTTCCTGATAAAAATTTTTTTTTTTACTATTATAATATCTTGTGAATTGTGCTAAAGTTGAAAAAAAAATTAACATAAGTGCATTATTTCAGCATCTTTTTTTAAAAGAGCTGCTTTCTTAAAGTTAACGGTGTAATATGTAATACGTCAAAATAAAATTAAGGTTCGAATTCGCTCATTTAAAAACAAAGCAAACGGTTGTGGTTTTTTAAGTTTCACTAATATGTATTTACTTTTCACAAACAAAACAAATAAGAAACAGTAAAGTCAATAAATAAATTATTTGTTTGTTTATTCTTAGAGAAAAGAGTGCACTTTATTAATACGAGCAGTCAGACGTTTTGCACTGAGTAATTTTAATATGGAAAATGTTCTTTATTTCTTATCAGCTAACTGAGCTATAGTTCTGAAACTCAAAAAAAAAAATTTGCCAATTATTTAAAACGAGTGTTAATTTAAAGAAAAACTTTAAGTACTAATAAAAATTAAACAAAATGTTTTAACACATTATCGGAAAAATTTATGTGGGAGCATAAAGAAAGGGTAAATATAATGAAATAATTGGCTGAATAGTTCTATGAATCCCACATGTCCAGGTAATTGAAAATTTGATTTTAAAATTAAGATGTTAGAGCAACATATAAGGTATTGAGATACTTTAAGAGCTTAAAAAGCTTGGCTACTTATTCGTCAGCTCTTCATGTTCAGTATCTTTATGCTCTTTGTAGTGACCTTTAAAAAATATCAACAATTTTTAAGATAATCGTTGTTGAAGTCACAAAAGTTTGGTACGGGACGATATAAAGATACCTTTTACATAACTAGTATCTACGTTTACATTTTTATTGTTAAGTTATTAAAATATTACTTAAATAATTGATAAATAAATTATTCCTATTAAATGCATACTATGCACATAGCTAAAAATGAATCAATTGTAGAATGCATAAATTAAAAACTTAAATGCATAAATTTAAAAAAAAAGCAGATGCATAACTGCATTCTATCAAAAATGTGTTTTTATAAAACTCTACATTCGTTAAATATAATATTTCATTCAAATATCTTTACTAAATTAAATATAAATTAGCAGACAACTTAAAAAGAAACATCGTATTTTATTATTAAAAAAAAAAATAAAAAGTACAATATCGAATCAAAACAAGGAAAAATCATGAATGAAATTTACGCTATAGCGTAAGACTTGCGTAATTGCATTGTAAGTCAACCAAATTTAGACATTAATCGCTCCATTTCAATATTTTTTTACTGTCACCAAATTATTATTTTAAAAATAATTAATTTTAATTTTTCTCAGCCTCTACTATATGAAAACAATTGATTAAGTAATAAATAAGTAGATTAATATGGCACAAAAAGAATTATGACTCATAATTGAAAATTTTTTTGTCCAGTATTAAATTAAATAATAAAAAATATTAAGTAAATATTAAAAATTAGTTTTTTCTTGAAATTATCTTTGGGTAAACGAGTTTCTTGACTGGGTGAAATTCTTTTTTTAAATTGCTCAATTCGTTTTAAAGATATGACCAAAAACGCAAAAAGTGAAATTGACATTAAGGGGGCCAAACTTTCAGTCGCTCTCCTGACTAAACTATTAAAACCACAATTTCCAAATTCCAGATATTTGAAGTCCCCCTTACGAACCATTAAGATTAGCACTTAGTACGTGAGAATCCGATCAGTAGAACGAAAGTTATTCAGGTTGATATCTTTTCTATTTTGCGCAATGTACTACTGCAATCAGTATTTCCAACAATACTACTTTTATATGCCAAAATATACTTTTTCAAAGATTTCGGGTATAGTGAACTATCATTTATAGTGGATTTATAGTTGGGTCCGCGGACCGTACACCATAGTGGGGTTCGACTACGTGTAAATATATACTATTTTGATTGAAAAAATTGGGCCAAAATAAAATCGTATCACCCACAGTATAATCCTTAAAAAAATAACTATAATAGTCTTTAAAAAACAGTTACATGTCCAATATAAGATTTTTAAAGTTGTACTAAAAGTTAAAAGCACTCTTCATTAACCAAATCTATTTCCTTCTTATAAAATGAACTTTTACCAAAATTCTTTACTGCTTCGAATCATTTTAAAGCTGTTAATTTTCCTCTAGTAAAGCAAAGATTCTTCTCATGACGTCATTAACTTGATGAAAGAGATAGATTTCCATCATCTTCCATTAAACATTAACGTTATATATCCGACTTAATTATATCAACCCCCAAAAGATTCAGCCTCGGTCATCAAAATACTTTACCACCATTTACGACATTAATCTGTTACAATTCTCTTTACGTCAGTTGACGTTCGAGAAAAAGCGAATATCCAAATCAAGCTAAGGAAATATTCCTTTACACTTAATTTTTTTTTCTTCTTCTTCTTTTTATTGTGTATTTTTTTTAAAACCATTTTTGCTGTTTTAGACAAACATGGCGAATATTATTTCACCTCCGTAGATAACTTAATATTTCTATTATGGAAAAAGTGAGCTCCCAGAGTAAACCTGAAGTTTAACATCCCGCAAAATTTTTTAGAAGTCAAAATGCAAACAAATTACGTTAATTACAGGGTTGGAAGTCCAAAATATGAAAATTAGGGACAATATTGCCTCCAAATTTAAGGACAATTTGAAGATGCTGATTCTCTAATATGAACAATGCTAACATGGGTTCGCAGTTATAT
This sequence comes from Parasteatoda tepidariorum, assembly GCF_982258835.1. Classification (NCBI taxonomy): domain Eukaryota; kingdom Metazoa; phylum Arthropoda; class Arachnida; order Araneae; family Theridiidae; genus Parasteatoda; species Parasteatoda tepidariorum. Next base: position 6,109,814 of record NC_141762.1, read on the forward strand.
AATTGGTAATAGTTTTAAGAAAATTGATTTTTTTTCTTTTGAAATTACGCAAAAATGTATTTTTTGCCTTCTTTTTTTTTTTACAAAAAAGGGAAGAAATTGTCTTAATCTGAAAAATCGTTAAGTAGTAGCAGAATACGAGGATTAACAGTAATTGAAAAACAGTAGAGTATGAAATAGAGATGAGAGCTCCCACATCGAATGCTTTTGTGCCATCAAATCAAGGGTAATTAATTGTCTCTAACGCTGAAAATAGATTAATATAGTACTTGACGCGCTATGAAGACTGCGTCATTCATTTTGCTATTCACTTTGTTTCATGACATATAACATAATTTTTAAATTTCTTCAATTCTTTTTTTAGATAAATAATTTTTATTCTTCCTGTTAACTACAACAAAAATGAGGAAAATCAAAAAAAAATTCAGGATATTTATTAAAATGTTTAATAATTAAAGACATTTAAGGACACTTTCCTCTTTCTTTTTTTTAGAGAGAGAATTTAAGGACAACTTTGACTACTGGAATTACTTAGACACAAAGAAATCTTAAGTAATCGTGCCATAGTTTGCTTACATTTTGAAAAAAAAAGGCTTCAACATTTAAAACATTATAGTTCAGTCTAAGTTTACTTGAGTTCACCTTTTCCGATACTTTAATTTACTAATGTAGGTAAGAGTGTCGGCCGGAATAGCCTGGTTGACAGGGCGCTTCATGTTCGTGAGAACATAGTTCAGCTCCCTTTAGGTCGAAGACTCCCCATGTACTAAATGGTGAATGATGCACGTTAAATCTGTCAGGTCACAAAGTCCTCCATGTTCTCATAACAAATTATGCTTCTGGGGGTACTGAATTGGAGATGGATATCTAGTTCAGATCAAAATTACGATCTGTTGGTGATTGAATAGAGCCGCCCTATAAACGGGTGTGGCAGAAGTCGAATTTTTGGCGAATATTCTTTGCCTTGGCTTAACAAGAGGTAAAAAAAGTTTCGTAGCAAAGGTTTCTCCAGCTGTACAGCTTCCTCCAGAGTTAGATAAAATGAAAAAAAATTCGTGAACACAAAATCTCAACTAAAAAAGCTTTCCGAACGCATTGATTAACACTTGTAATTACTAGTTTCAATCCTTCCGTCAACACCTCATTTTTTGCGAACTAAATTTTGTAAAATCACTGATTTTTTTTTTTTTTTTTTTAAATGTTCGATCTTTATTAGAACTCTATATTGATTCATACCACAGGGATGAGTTTTGTTAAAAAAAAAAAAAAAAAAAAAAAAAAGCTGAAAATAGAAATCCAAAAATTTTTTGCGCTAAAACACTTTTTAAATAATTGAAAAAATACTTGAAATTTGAGCAGAAAAAGAAAGTGTATGGGAACATTTATCCACAAAATGTTAACGTTTTAATAAATACGAGATTTTATTTTATTTATTTAAATTGTGTGAATATGAATCTCGACATTTCATTTCAAAATTGTGAGAATATAAATCTCGATGTTTGATTTTAAAATCGCGTGAATACAAATCTCGATGTTTGATTCTAACATAGCGTGAATGCAAGAATATAGAAAGTTTTTCGATTTTGTTGTTAAACATAATTGCATTGAATTGGTAACAATAAAACGTAAAACCCTTTTTGAGTTGAAAACTATTAAGGACTGTTTAAATAAAATACATACAACAAAATAAATTTTAATTTAGAGATGAATAATATTAAATTTTCCAATTACATATGCACAGATATTTTTCAGAAATAATTTTTAATGTATGCCTAGTAAAAATGAAGGCATATTTGTTTGCTTTTTAAAATTTAACAGTTTAAAATTAATGTATGTAACAAATTTATTCCGGTAATTAATCTCATTTCCTATGTAATGTTCTGTATTTGATAGTTAAAATTTTAAGTTAGGTAAATAAAAAAGCATCTTTATTTTAGTTTGTAAATTAAGAAATATTTCATCAATTTGAATAATATATCTACAGTGCACAAAAACAGAACACCCTGAATAACTTTTGATCTAATGACGGGATTTTCACGTTCTAGGACTCATTCTTAATGGCTCGAATGGGTGACCAAATATACTAATTAATAAGTGCAGATGATATATGGTTACAAAATCAGACATAAAACGTACTTTCTCTGAATAAACAAACATACTTTTTTTTTATGGATTCGGATTTCTGATCTCAAAAATATAGGAGGTCGCCGCAATCTGGGAAATGTGGTCCCCATAGTTTAGACCACTTAACGTTAATTTAACTTTTTGCGTATTTCGCTAAATCTCGAGAACTATTTAAGCAAGTTGAAAAATTTTTGCACACAATTAAAAAAATTCGTATGTCCATTCAAAAAGTAACTTTGAGTGAATATTTTTATCTTATTCAAAAAAGTGTTGAATTGTAAAGTATTTAAATTTTTTTTAACATTTCAAAGAATGTAATTTTACAAGACAAAATACAAATTTTTAGCATAATTGGTCAAATAGTTCCTGATAAATCGAACTTTAAATATCTGACTTTTTTTAATTCAATTTGTCAGGAACTAGTCAACCGATTTCGCCCTAATTCAGTATTTTGCCATGCAAAATAATATTCTTGAAAATAAAACAAAAAATTGCATGGCTAACAATTCAGCATTTTTTAGACCATTATTAAATAAAATAATTACAAATATTTATTAACGTTTATTTTTTGCGAGGAATTATCTTTGAGTAAAAGAATTTTTTAAATTTATGTGCAAATGTTTCAATTCACCTAAAAAAATTTTGAGATGTAACGAAATACGCTAAAAGTAAAATTAACATTAAGGCATGGGGTCTAAACTTTGGAGTGTCTGACGAAACTATTGGGACCCTATTTACCAAATTGCGGCTAAGCCTATATTTTGTTGGTCAGAAATCCGAATCAGTTGAAAAATGGCATGTTTATTCAGAGAAAGTAAGTTTTTGTGTCTGATTACGTAACTCAAAATTTTGTCTGCAGTATTAAATAAGCATATTTCAAGTCACCTCCTCAAACCATTAAGATCGAGTCCTGAAACGTGAAGTTCCGATCATTAGATCAAAAGTCATTCAGATTGGTCAGTTTTTTTTTTTTAATCACAGCACAAGAAAAACAACCAAGACATAAGAAATGATAGGGAAAACAGTGACTTTCTTCCCTTTGCAAGTTCACCACCTGTAAAAAATAATGTTAGATATTTTTATGTTCGCCAAAAGTACATTTAGAGTTTTAGGAGAGTTAACTATTATCAGAGTTATAGGATTTGGAAACTTAAATACATTGTTCGAGAATTTTTCCTTCAGACACACAATTCCAGATGTCCTGTCTAAAATCTTAAACTTGCTTAATACTAAAATTTTATGGTCCCAAGAGAACAGGAAATAAATATGCAGGCATTCAATAATCAAAGATCTTTATTATTATGCAGAAGTAATTTAAACTAATTAGGAAATATTATATAACTCCACGACAAAGCTTCTTTTCTACCAGTGGTACTTGTAATGACAATGGTATTCTGTAAGAAAAGAATTACTGCCTTAGAAAATATAACAATAAAATCATAAAATCTTGCACATAGTCAAAAATAATTATTGCACAACAATTAAAACATGTTTTTTCAAACATAATATTTCATATAATGAAGACCTATACTTATCTTAAACAAAGTATTGAACAATAGAGTTCACTTAAATCTATAGGCTTTGAAAACATAAGTAGTTCAAAGGAATATTTTACAATTATACAAGTAACAACTTTTTTCGTTCGTAAAAATATTTTTTCTACCTTTAACTAGCATATTACGTTCATTCAACAAAAAGAAGAAAAAAAATCTGATTAGCATAAAAACTTTCCAAAATTGCAAAATCTTAAACAAAGATATATAAAAGAAAAAATGGAAAGCAATGTACTGTTTTTGAGGCCCTAAAAAATGTACAAGCAATTTATGATGCCAGTTATAATTATTAATGGTAATAGGCATCTAAAAGGGTAACTCATATGGGCCCTTAATATAATAGGTACTGAGGTAAAAGGTTTCTACTGCCCCTGAAACGGAATAATACAAAATTTAATTGTACTAGATACAAATTTTGAAACCAAAATGATATTGATCAAATAAATATTGAAAAACAAGAATTTTCCTCAAGAATTATTCAAACTAATAATGGTTAAATAACAGATTATATATTTTGTGTATACCTAACAATTTAGTTTTTTTCAAATGCTACTACATTAATTCTTACATTTCTGTTATTTATTAATGGTGGAAATTAAATGATAACATTTAAAAGGGTAAGCTTTTTACAGCTCTCGTACAGCTTTTTACCTCGGGCGGGTAAAAAATTCCGAAAATCTTATTTGCTGTGAGTAAACGGAGAGAAAACAGCTAAAATAAGTAAAAATGAGAAAGGTTTGGTAGCTATGCAGTTTGAATTTTCTGTTTCTCTTTGAAAATCGGTAAATTTTCTGAAAAAGCGGAATACTTATAAAAAAAAATGAAATTTTTAGAAAAATCTGAATTTTTGACAAAAAAGCTGAAATTCAAGTGATAAAAGTGAAAAAAGCGGAAATCCGCTAAAAAGCGGAAAAATCTCATCCCTGTATATAGAAGGAAGTACCATTTTGAGCCTGATTTTTTAAATTAATTCAATCATTAACTGAAGTTAGAAGAAAAGCTTTTAAATAAGAAATAGCCAAATTCGGAACTTTTTTAAGGAATAGTTTTTAAATAAGCATATTTTAAAGCTACAGCAGCTAAACATTTAACAATTACAATTAATGTTTAGTACACAAAACTATGATAATCATTGTTATTCAGGTGAAGTTTTAAGTAAAGCTCATTGCATATTAATTATTTAGAAAAGAGTTATCCTGTTTGTATCAAATAAACTTTAAGACCTACACATACTATCAAAAGTAAACACCACTCAGGGTTTACCAAATGCTAGCATAATCTTAATCCCTAAAACAATATCTACACCAACCTTTTTTCTTCTTTTTTTTGACAAACCTTCAACCATTCTTTTCACAGCCTTATTTAAAATCTTAAGTTTATATTTATTAGCCTAGTCTTTTTAAAACAGCTACGAACCATATCATCCTTTGTGATGCTTTTTGAACAATTTTTGCACAAAAGCAATCAACACAGGTTGATCATTTTCTATGCAAAATTAAATTTCTTAAGATTTCTGTAGCAAAATTAAATAAACAAATTAGAATGATTTGCCTTTCAAACTTAGCAAAATATTTGGTAAAAAAATTCACTTAAAATTTTACTTATATGTAAGTGCTTAATTTATAAAACATGTAAGTCTTTTTTTTCTCTTTAAAATAAAGTAATTCATTATTCCTGTTTAAACGTTTAATAATATTATTAAAATGATTTATAATTATTTATTAATTGTATAGCAATACTTGAGAGAAAGATTTTGCGGAGTAGACTTGGTGAAAACAATAACTAGAGAAGGCGATTTCACTTTGAACTGTACAAGATTTATAAGCCTAATATTATTAAAAACGTAAAAACAAATAGAATGAATTGGAGGGCCCACGTGATTCGAATGAGTGATGATAACAAAATAAAGAAGATATTGCGTTTTAGACCCACTGGAACAAGAAATCGGGGAAGGCAGCTGTTGAGACAGAGTGATTCTGTGAAGTCTGATTTTCCTGCAATTAGTGAAAAGAACTGGAGATCAAAGATAAATTGGAAGTCATTATGGGGAAATCTTCCGCGAAAAGCATTGGCCCACATTGGACTGTCTGGCCAACTCTGATGATGACTTAATATTACAGTACTTTCTAAAATTAATCCACAAAGATTTCAGAATTTACCTTAACAAACATCTACCAATTCAAATTTAAAAAATTTTGCTAACAAAAGAATTTAACACACTATTGCAAAATGAAAAATTGTAACCAAATAAATAATCCTAAATCTGCACATTCTCTTGTCCTAAGCTGTGCAGATTTCAGAGATTACTGCAATAACTAATAAATGGACGAGCAAATAAAAAAATTAGCATTAATAAATATAAATTAGAAATTCACAAAAAATACAATATTTATTCCATAAACCAAAGAATATACACAGGGAAGAAGTCTAGCTTCCATAGCCATAATGTAAACCAGTCCCCCAAGGTCAGCTGCAGTCTCCATGTATTAAGGAGAAAACAACATTTAGGAGAACAACTGCAGAGATTCTTGAAACAGGTTTGTACCCACCTCTCCTCCCAACCACTATTGGGGTTGGGGTGAAGAAGATAAGTTTTCTCATTTTATTTATGGTTAGTTTGTTCTGCACTTTAACTGTGTTATTAATTAAGATATTTCCTTAAGAATACATTTATATTATCCATGTTGAGTAAATCTTCTAACACATTTTGACATAGAAAGAATAAAATAGCAGTTAGTGGGAGACAGCGTACACAACCAAACATGTCAAGTTGTCCAACAAGCGGTTCGCATGAGACACACTTTCTGACTAACACTTTACGTCTCATGCGCATGCGTTTAAATAAAATAGCATGTAAATTACAAGTATAACTATAAGTAAAATATGCTATTATTAATTATTTAGATTTATAAAAGCCATATTGTCTTGTTATTGGCATCAATTATTACAAAAAATAAATCAAGTTGTTAAAATTTTTTTAAACATACAAAGATTAAAAAGGCAATTTTTTTAATATTTATTTCATTCTTAATTTAAAATTTGAAAATTACTTTAGCTACAAAATTACAATCAAAAGAGAAATTTTAAAAAAGTATTCGGCCTAAAATTTGGCCGAATATTCGGTATTCGGCCCCATCACTATTCGTTACATCACTAGTTTGACCTAGGTTTCTGAGGTTTAAAATAGGGATGTAACGAATATTCGGCATTCGGCCCTTTTGCCAGATATTCGGCCTAGCCGAATACTGAAGTTATTCGGCGGAATATGAATATTATTAGATATTTGGCTGAATAAATTCATAATAATAAAGAAAGATTTTTTTTAAATGTGCTTTTAAATATAGTTAATCATGTATATTGCAGAGTTACATTTCAATGCATTAATTATTAGAAAATGTTACATTTACTCAATTTAAGTTGTATAAAACATAAGTGTATTTAATAATGTTACATAAATAAAAACATTTTCTTGTTGCAAATTTATCATCATATGTATTTAAACAAGCATTGGAATCTTTTACATTAAAATACAAATATATATAGTTTGTTAAATAGAAGTGTAAATACTATCTGAATCAGCAATTAAAATTTATATTATAAAGTTCTTATTTTAAATAAAATATATAAATTACAAGTATAATTAGTTAAAATATGCTATTATTAATTATTTAGATTTGTGAAAGCCTTATTGTTGGCATCAAGATATTTAAAATATTACAAAAAATACATCAAGTTGTTAAATTTTTTTTAAAATATAGAAAGTTTAAAAAAGCACATTTTTTAATATTTATTTCATTTTCAATTTAAAATTTGAAAAATATTTAATTACAAAATTAAAATTTGAAAAGTGAAACTTTTTAAAAAATTTCTTAATTTTCTGGGTTTTAATAATTTTTCTGACAAAAGAGAAAGTTAAGAATACATTTAACAGCAGTAATGAGTTCTTATTTTAAATAAAATGGTACATAAATTACAAGTATAACTATAACTAAAATATGCTATTATTAATTATTTAGATTTATAAAAGCCATATTGCCTTGTTATTGGCATCAAGATATTTAAATTATCACAAAAAATAAATCAAGTTGTTAAAAAATTTTTAAATATACAAAGATTAAAAAAGCAATTTTGTTAATATTTATTTCATTTTTAATTTAAAATTTACTTTAATTACAAAATTACAATCAAAAGAGAAATTTTTAAAAAGAAAGTATTCGGCCAAAAATTTGGTATTTGGCCCCATCACTATTCGGTCCCATCACTAGTTTAAAATGCAAACTCTGAGATGCGGACATTCTGAACAATGTTGCCTTTTCAACTCTATAGAAATATTTTAGCCCTCTCTTCCAGCAAGATAAGTACTCCATTCACACTTTGAAACTTGTTTCTCCCCCCCCCCCTTTTTTTGTTGATCAAATGGAAAACTGGACTGTCCTTCTCAAAGCTCTGATTTCCAGGGGTGATTGTGAACTCAAGTCAAAATTCCGGAAAATTTCTCAAGTAAAAAAAAAAAAAAAATTAAATTGCAAAAAATTTAAACAAGGTTTTTTTCTTTTTTCTCAATATTTCTTAGTTTACTTAAAATATATTTAAAATTTTACACATACCTATGATGACCTGGAGAAGTAATTGAAATTTACAAATAGGTCTTTCTTTCTTGAATTTATTATAATAACTACTTACTGATAAAAAATGAATATTAATCTTGAATATAAGCTTATAAAGTATCAGGCTCTCCCTTACAAACAAATAAAGTAAACTGTGTTTTTAAGTTCCACCTTTGAAAATTTGATTTCCGGAAACTTTTGTGATCAATGATTTTTTTAAATGTCTGAACCTTCGATCTTCGGAAACTTCTGGATCACTGTTAGCGAAAAATCCGGAAATACGGATTTTTTCCGAAGCACAATCAGCCCTGGATTTCACAGAACAACCTTATGATAAATTAGAATGCAGTTTATAAAGCCAGCCTAATACCCCACCACTTTAGTTACGATGAATACCACGAAGTCAATTTCAATAGCAACCAGTCAAAAACTGTCGGAGAGTCACCTCAGGCGTGTGCAGTCTCGCATAAATGCAAAAGGGGGCCTCAGCAGATTTTGCACAAAGGACTTCAAATATTAGCCATTAAATTAGACAAATTTCAAGTCTTAGCTAAAGACAAATCTTAAAAAAAATTTCTTATGGTAAACGTCAAATTAAAATAGAAATTTACAATAAATTCAATTATTTTATAAAATTCAAATTAAGAAGTTATTTTAACAGATGGGAAAGAGAAAATGAGCAAACAATGGGAGAAAGGAGGAAAAATTTAATGCTTTAATCGCCATTAAGAAAAGAAAAGAAAAAAAAATAGGTTAGGTTTAATTTTTAATAACTTTTTGGATTAAAGCAGTAATATAAGCATAAACCTGAAGCATCATTTGATGTTTTTGTAGATCCCATGATGTTTTTGTCGATCCCGACTATCTTTTAAATAAATTAATTTTAATAAAATAATTATATTAAAAATATTTAATAAAAGAATTATTACTGTCTCATTAACTTTTTACTGTTGCAATCATAATCATTAAAAAAATTAAATAAGTAAAAGATATGAAGACGATAAGTTATTCAAATAAGTTATTTAATTCTGTTTTATTGGAAACCCAATTTTTACAGGGGATTAGCATCTTCATTGCCAGTTATACTATACTATATCTACGATGAAAATCAAAGTTGAATTTTCTTATTTTAGCAAACATTTTTGATTCCAAATTTTATAATAGGTTATTGTCATGAGAAAACATATTTTCTGCAAAAATAGTTGGATGATAATCTATGCATCCTGCAACCACAAAATCTATTTTGTTGACACAAACTGTAGAACAGAATTTTGTCACGTGATCTGGCAACAAACATATTAATAGGTATTATACAGTAGTTTATTTCATTGTTACATAATCTGTCTTCCTGCTTACATTATTTGAACTTAATATAATCCTAATAGGTTATGCGAAGCATTGAATGAAAATAACTAATTGAATACAAAATATAGTATTTGCTTAAAAAAATTCCTTTTAACGTAATTTTCAAGACTGAGGGAAATATATATTTTTCTTTTTGGTAGAAAAAAATCGCTCGCCAATACTTTCAACAAGACAATTTTTTTCGTCTAATTAACAATTTTATATCATTTGGAAAGGCGGTGAATTACTTACGGTGGACCCCCTGCATCAGAAATCTGTTTGGTCTATACCACTCTGCATGTTCAGATACTTTTAGCCAGATATAATGTCACAAAAATGTCAAAACAAAATTCAAAACCTTGAAACGTTACTTACTGAGATGTTCATAATTAATGACATAAAAGAGTGCCATTATTCCAACAACACATTGAATGAGAGGAACCAATTTTGCATTCCTTGGCTGGAGATATTTGAACTGCCAACGCCACCAAGCTGTGAAAAAATTAAAATTATTATTTCTTCCTAGTGAACTTAAACTACCTAAACCTATTTTAATCAGGGTTGGCATTTTGTCTGGAAGAAAGAGAACAAAATTTTTAAAAAAACTAAAAATAACAAAAGTGCAAAAGTGTTTAAAGTTCAATACATATAGAAACCACTTTTGATTTTAACTAAACCTTTTATCCCTTTACTTTGAAAAAATAGATTCATTTAACATGTTTTTTTTCTGGTTGATAAAAATGTTTGGCAAAAATTTAAAAGTAGAAAAGAGGAAAATTTTTTTAAAGTGGAGTCTTAGTTTTTTAATTTCTGTAGCACAGACTTTTTAATTTTTATAACTTATTTTGATTAGATTGATTTTCTTTATATTATCCACAAATGGCAAGTTTCTCCAACAAAAATGTCCAAGAAGAAATACGCTTCTTTTCAACCTTTTGACAACGTTTAGAAGACACTTAAAAAAAAAATTTGAGACTTAAATTCTTTTAATATTTTATTACTACAATATTTAAACCTACTTATTCAAATTTACTTACCATTTAAATTTACATGTTTCAAAATGATGTATTGTATGGTATAGTTGGGAAATTAAAATTATAAATAGTATTACATTATATCGCAGCTATAACTACAATACAATGAAATATTATTAATTCCCAAGCTTTTCTACATTATTTTTAAATAAGTGAAATCTAAAAAGTAACAATTGAAGGGAAAAAAATTTATGCATTTCTTAGAAAAATAGAAAATTTTCTTATTAATAAGAGGAAGCACAGAGGAACTTAATTTTCAAAACTATGTAAAGAGCTGTTAAAATGTCAATCATTTTCAGAAATATAATCAGGCATGAAAGTGGTCCAAAATAAAAAAAGCTGAACTTTTATAACTCAGTCACGATGAGGGAGTGATATAATTATAATAGTGTGATATCGATGAGATATATAAAAGCAACTTTTAACTCTGCCGAGAGATTTTTATTTAATATTTGAAGTGGTAGAAGCATTTAGACAGTGAAATTTTAATTTTTCTTAAATATAATTATAAAATTTTGACCACTATTATATTAAAGAAAATTAAGCAATTATAGAAATTCGCGCTTTGATTATCATTTTAAATTAATCACCGGTCAATAATTTTAAATTAAAACAGTTGCCAACTTTAACCCTAATATCTTCTGATTGATTGATAGATTGTTACTAACAGTTTTAGTCCCTTTTACTGTTTTAATGAACCAATCAAACTTAAATTTATTTCTGTCAGTAGAATCGATTGAACGCACTTTGTTCGCCTTTCAACTTGACTACCACCGTTAAAATACATTCACCTTACTCATAGGTGCCAACTTGTTAAAAACAAAAATAGGAACACAAAGCCTGATAAGCCAATCAGATGTAATTATGACTCAAAAACATAAAAAATCAAAATAGCCATATATTTTATAAACCATAAACATTTCAAATTTAACATAATTTTTTTGAGTTAACAGTTTTAATTAAATTATTTACTAATGAAGAATATCACATCTTTTTAGTAACTCATTCAAGAAAAAACTTACTTCTTTCAAGAATAGTGATATGGGATTTTAAAATTGCGTGAATATGGATCGAGATATTTAATTTTAAAATCGCGTGAACATGAATCGCGATATTGGATTTTAAAATCGTGTGAACATGAATCTCATTATTTTATTTTAAAATCGCGTCAACATGAATTGCGATATTTTATTTTAAAATTGCGTAAACATGAATCGAAATCTTGGATTTTAAAATCGGGTGTCTATGAATCGCTATGTTGGATTTCAAAATCGCGTGAATATGAATCACGATATTGGATTTTAAAAACACGAAAATACAAATTGCGATATTGAATTTATAAATCGCCTAAATAAGAGTCACGACACATAATTTTCAGAACACGTAAATTTGAATCGCAATTAGTTTTTAAATCGCGTATAAATACGAAAATCAATGCATGATATTACAACCGCGTGATAATGTATCACAATATTGAATTTTAAAAATCCATGAATACGAATCGCGACATTGGAATTAAACTCGCAGGAATACGAATCGCAGTACTGGATTTTTAAATATCGCGAATTAAATATCGCGAATAAATATCGCGAAGAGCGATTTTTTAATTGCGTCACAAACGAATTGCAATACGTAACTTTTAGTTTCATCTAAATACGAAAATCGATTATTTATATTAAAATCGTCTGAATAAGAATCGCGATTTCAGCAGATTCCGGCGTACTTCCTAATATGTAAAATTCCGAAAATCAGCCAAACAAAAGAAATCAAATATCTGTGGCCGTATTGAAACTGCTTAGAACTTCTTTCCGCTCTATAGCGGAAATCACAGAGGTCAAGACAACGGCGTACCTGCTGGAGCTTCACCCATTTTCTTCAGAAGATCATTTTCTCAGGAGGCTATAGCAAGGGGTAAAAGTTCATTCCAAGTCCGACTATCATTCAACGGCTTGGGTTTCTCTTATTGTACTCCCCAAAAATTTAAGTTTTTGGAACAGGGTCGGAAATTTTAAAAATTGGGAGGAAAAAACGGATTTCCGCTTTTTCGAGGAAGTTTTTCATCCCTGTATAATTAACTTCAAACACATAATGGAAATATTCATTTTTTTTTAAAAAAGCATGCACTATCTAAAATCACTAACCAATACATTGAAATTTAAAGAAGCAAACTGTAATGTTTATTCCATCAGTTGAAAATTCTTTTAACAAAGTGATATTTATTAAAAAAAAATTTAAACTATGAATTTTTAAACTAAAAAATTATTTACAGAATTAAACATGCAAACATAAATAATTCTGCGTACCATTATCAGCCAGCACCAATTTTTTCTTTAAAAAATTAGAATAGGAGGTTAACTACCCATAGATTAGATTTTGAAGATGGTCAGCTCTAAAGAGCGGGGCACATCGACCAGAAGTCTATTGTACCCAAAAGCTAAATCATGATTAGCAAGAAAGTCTTATGGTTGAAATAAAATTCAGCAGACACCTTACATGAGCATCTTGCAGTTTCTTATGCAGTGTTGCCCTAAATGCACATATCTTAGAGCAGAATAGATCCCATAATCGCATAGTAAATGTTGTGAAATCTCTTCAAGATGACAACCTCTACAAACAGGATTAGATTCAATACCCATTACGTATAAGTGTCTCCTGTGGATACAGTGTCCAGTGAGAAGACCAATGATCTTTCTCAAACTGTTCCCATTTAGCTTAAGCTCTTTTTGACATACACTGGGACAGCCACGATTCAGCTCCTTAGCTTGTCTCTGACCATCTGTGTTGCGCCATTGCTCATGGGCAATTTTGCCATAGAGCTTGAATATAGATGCCCTGAATGATGTGGGAGAAATTCCCAAAAACTACCCATAACAAGAGGCAGTAATGATATTTTACCAATATTTAATTTTTAGAAAAAATATAATTTTGTTAATAATTCAACAATTTAAACTTAGTATTAATTTTATAAGCAAATAAATAAAATATACATGGCATGGGATTGCTCTATATTTGTATTTTAATGCTGGACATACTTAATTTTTTACTTCTTTGCCAGCAAAATCATAAGTAATATTTTTAATTTTACAGCCCTATGCTTACTGTGCATCTTAAAAATTAATTAAGAAAACCAACAAATATCAGACAAGAGGAGGAAAAATAAAAACAATTCTGACTGACACAGGGTTTGAATAAAACATCTCTCAAATGAAATATATATATATGTTTTCTATTATTTCTTCACCAATACACTATATTACTTGATGCAATCATTTTCTTATTATTAAGTAGCATAAAACTTTCTTTTTTTTTAAATAACTAAGCAAAATATTATCCTGAAAATTAAATTAATAACAAAATAATTAAAAATAAAACATATACTTAATAACAAAATAGTTAAAATTAATAACATATTAGTACGCATTACATCAAAATCTGAAGAAAAAAAAGTTATAATGGATATAAAAATTTTATATTACACCTGGTGCCCTTTCTTTGCTTAACTTTTGCATACTTCTACAGTAATTTGCAATGTTGGAGAAAAATTCTAAATTATTCTAGTTTTATTTCATTCTACCTAAAACATTTTAAATTATTTTTCAATACTATTTTATATATTGTATCTAGCTTTTGATTTATAAAACAATATAAGAAACAGGATTTCAAACAGCCTGTGACATTTCATATTAGTGTTTAAAATTTATCTAGCCAACATCTTTTCAAACAATATCTTCAATATCATCAGTGCAATTTTCAGTCATTAAATTACATAAAAAATGTCAAGTTGAATACCTCTGCCTACAGCTCTCATGATTGCAGCAGGGTTTTTTTGTCTCCTCCCTACCCATGATCCTAGTTCACCAAGTTTCACTTCACCAAAAGGAGTATCCTCTGAAACACATTTTTTATATCATCTTAAATAATTTTTAATCCAAAAACTAAAATATAATCTTTATGGACAGGAATAGATATTAAGAAAAATTTAGTCATTAATCCGAAGAATAAGCAACTATAAAATAAGTAAAATATGTCACTAGTCCATACAAATTTTCACTAATCTGTTAACATGTCTCTAATGCAAACTTATATTTATATAAAGTTAATTAAGTAAGATTAAATAAAAAATTCAATGTAGAGAATGTATAATGTTCACAATTATGATGAAATATGCTACTTTGTTACAAAAACTCCAACCATAACATACCATCATTTTAGAATTATTGCTAGCCCGAGAAACCACTGATTATTAATGACCATCTGAATCACATTATAGTGGTCATGGACAAGCAGAGCAGTGCTCATTGGTTTACTGCATGTTTTAACAGGGTGCATAGCCAAATCTTTCAACAAAAAATAAGCACCTTTTAAGTACTTTTTAAGCACCAAAAAAATATTTTAAGCACCATATATATCAACAAAATGCAAAATGATTTTCGAAAACTTTACATGATCACAATAAAATAACTAGTTTTTAACAAGGAACTCTTTTCTCAATTATATTAGCCATTATAAAATAGATCGAAAGATTTTTCGGTTTGATATCAGAGGGTGGAAAATGAAGCTTGAAATTGGGAATATCTTGCAAAATGCAGCTGAGTTGCACATGAGAGTACAATAATCTCACCGAGCCTAGCTCACATACGGACTCGCAAGTATTTCATCATGCCTGTAAAATGATTGACGTTTTCATACGCTATGGAAAGACGGACGATACACTGAAATGGATTGTGGTTGAACGAATTGTGAAAACATTGAATAGAACAATGTGAAAACCACGTTTTACAATAATATGTGGCAAAAATTGACATTGTAAAAAAAAAATATCTCATTTTAGAAAAGGGAAAATTAGGCACTTTGAAAACACCCCATGAAAAAAGCAGCAGGCTTTTAAAAAACGGAAATCGAAAATAATCACCTTTAAGCACTTTTTAAAAACACTATGCACCATGTTTAAGTATGTGATAATTACTTAGGCACAAACAATTAAGATACAAAATTACTAAATTTCCCAAAACAAATTTTTTTCTACTGTTCATCTTTAAAATATAATAAGGTTAATAAAGGAAATTTTACAAGTGGCCACTTTAAGAATTCCCAAAATATAAAACTGTTTCTTGAGTCATTACATAAAATTAAACAGTTTTTAATAGATACAGAATTTTTGTGTGGAAAATAGGAAGATAAAGAAAAAAAATTTAAGTTTATGGAGACTATATATATATATATATATACATATAAACATCCCACTAGTTTTTTATATGTACCTAACTGTTTTGACACATTTTTTATACAATTTGACTAAGTTTATCTTTAAATATCCTGTTTTTGAAACTAATATTTTAATGTTTCAAGCTAATTTGCCATTTCGATAGCAGCATTCTTGGCAGCTTCCAGGCAGAAGCCTGCAAAAAACTGTAAAAAAAATCTCAAAAGGGGATTAATTGAAAGAGTCAAACAAGTTTTTTCATAAAAACCTAGTTTAAAATATATTTGGTGCTATGGCGATTGTATTGTCGCGACAGATCACGATACAGAAAAACCATATTTTACAGTACAATCAATTTTAAAGCAAATAATTGGTTTACTTATGAAGCAAAATTGTGCAAACAGTCACCCCTTGAAGCTCTAAAAAATTTATAGTACGAAAATTAGCGACTGAAAATAAAAATTTTACATCAAAGAAATGAAGACGGAAATAAGAAATGTAGAGAATATCAATTAATAAAAGGACTGGACTCTACTTTAATTTTGGTATCTTCCTTGCAAATTTAAAATTTTCATAGTAAAGACGCCATGTTTAATAGTAGGAAAATTACTAATGATTTAATGCTAATGTAGAATTTTAACAGTCTTTAATATGAAATAAAGTGAAAACACATCTTTGAAAGAAAAATAAGGTAGGTGTTAAGAAATACAAAACATTAACTAAACAAAAAAATTATGAGAACATATAAAATAACTAACTCTTTCCGTAAAAAACAGAAGGATCATACGGTCCATGTTTTCTAACGTTGTATTCAGCAGGTAGCCGTCCAAAATTTTTAATTATATTCATTACCATTATGATAAGATGAGGCTTAAATTTTAATTAAATATTTCAAATGACCTTCCCTCAGCGTGAACAACAGTCACAGGAACCGATTACAATTCAATTTTGTAAGCACTTCCGACTGCTTACTTCTGCTTGACTCAAGAATCCAGAAGAAATTATTAATTCCTTATTGCTAACTTACAGCTCACTACTTTTTAATTGTAATTATTTAATCAATAATATGGGTTTTCAAGTCTACAAAAATAGACAACCAGAAGCGAAAGAAACAGAAACAACCTATGTTTTAAAAAAAAAGGATGACTTGTTCTGGTTTTTACTAATTACAAACAAAAATTTGACTGTCAATTTAAACATTTTCGAGTCATTGTGTTAAATTAAGTGCATATATTTCAAACATGGAGTTGTTATGACTGAAACTAACATTTTGTTAAGTTACAATGGAGAGAAATGAAGTGTCTTTGCTAAAAAGAATTATTAATGATAAATGTTTTGCCACGGTTTTGTGTATTATTTTTTCAATATCATTGTTCTTCAGTTCATTTGTTGAGTAAGAATGTCTATTGCATATTTTATTCTTAATCTTTTCTTATTTTATTACTTTTTATATGTGTTTTTGTTATTTGGGAGATAGCGGAATCTAACAGATTTGGACACTAAAGCATTGTTTCAATTATGTTTATTTGGAAGCAACAACGTTTCGTAAAAATTTAGTTTGATCATGAAAATTAAAATACAATTAATTATTAATATTATGCTGTATACAATTCGTGCAGAAATAAGCACATCTGGTGTCTCATTTTTCTTTATTATCTCCCACATTTAATATTCCCATTTCGGGGACATTTCTGGCGAAAGTTATCACATAAAACAGGCAGCCTGCTTTATGTGATAACTTTCGCCAAAGAGATTTTAAACTTGTAAACATTTTCTAAAAGCTATGTAGTAGTTTGCTCTGGCAGAGAGGGGATGTAAGTTATATTCTTTGAGTTTGACCTCTTTTTTTAAGTTTCTCACATGGGATTGCCCAGAAGTCATCAAAACATGGCGATTATTTTGTTTCAGGTACCGATTATAAATCTTCCTTTTGTTTGATTCCATTGAACTTTATGACAGTTCAACTAAAAATTTTATTTATATTTCATCCTTAACAAGTGAAAGAAAAATTTCCCACGTTTTATGATGTAATTATAACACCGTTAGGACTAATG
The DNA here is from genome assembly GCF_982258835.1 of Parasteatoda tepidariorum. Taxonomy (NCBI): domain Eukaryota; kingdom Metazoa; phylum Arthropoda; class Arachnida; order Araneae; family Theridiidae; genus Parasteatoda; species Parasteatoda tepidariorum. Next base: position 6,127,733 of record NC_141762.1, read on the forward strand.
TGCCTGATCTAAACTTGAAACAAATATTACAATTATTTTTAAAATTATCAAAATGTTGGCATTTTTTTTTCTGGTTTTGGTCAGGGTTGGCAAGTTTTTGACATGTGACGGTTTAAACCGTCACATCAAAAACCTCGAAACCACTGTCGAAAATGTCAAAAACCTATATTCATATGTGAAATTTAATTAATACATAAAATTTATATATATTTCATAAAGGATAGTTTTTCTAGATATGTTCTAGAAAAAATAAATTTAAAATTTTGAAGAAACACTTATATTTTGAATAGTAACCAAAATCTTGTACTTTTGAAAGCTCACATCTTTTGTAATATTATGTATTCATTTTCATGTGTTATTAAAAATCTGCAGTGATATTATTAAGAAATTTATTTATAACCAAATTTAGTGTATAGTATAGATTATACTAAAAATTTGACATTTTTAAAGATAAACATTAGCAGTTTTGTACATTAGACATCTTTTAAAGAAAAATCTTTTTAATATTCTTTTAAATCTTCTTAATAATCTTTTTAATATAAGACAATACAAATTTAAGTGCTTTCTGTTAAATACACAGAGTAGTTAGTGTCGATTTACAGTATATTCAGTCTATTCATTTACTATGCTGAAAATTTAATTTATCCAAATACTTGTGAGTTTCATTTTGCTGAATACTATATAGTTTTGTTGAATATCTAAATATTCAGCTGTTGAATAATTACTTCTTGCTTTCAAGATATGCATTATTTGTATTCTTAATGCAAGTGGAGAAAACAAAATTAAGAGGTAAAAATTTTTTTAAAATGATAAGTGTAATAATTATAAATAAATATAATAAACAATATGAATTATATTTATCATTATTCACAAATATAACTACTTTTAAATTCAAATTAACATACTGGATAATAACGATATTCGGTATAGCATTAAAAAAAAATTTTATACACTTGTATCAAGTTTGTATTTATACAACATAACTTGTAAGTTCCTTATAAATATTAGTTATATGTTCCTTATATGTCAAAAATTCATAATAATAAACTTTTAATTTTCTTAAGTATCAAAAAAAAAAAATTTTTTTTTTCAAAATATAAATATTTAAAAAAATTTTGTGCAAAATGTTTCTGCACATGCATTTGAATATAAATTTCTGAGATTTTAAATCTGTTATTTTACCTTAATTTTAATTAAAAAATATTTTAAAACCTGCTGATTACCTATAGTATAATTAAATTTCAATATAATGCATGGCAACTGTCGGTAGTTTTGAAGTTTATATATTTTCTTGGCAAACTTCAGTTTTTGACAGGTTTTTGATGATTTAAACTAGTATTATACCCTTGTCATGTCAAAAACCACTTTTTGATGTCAAAAACCCAACCCTGGTTCTGGTATGTTGTTAAGATGAACATTATACATCAGTTTTATTATCTATAATGAAATATTTATTTTTAGATTAATATTGTTTTACTAGTCTATAAAAGAATCTGATTAATACAACAAAAAAAAAATTATTACTTTCTCCAATCAAAGATTTAATTTATGTTATGCAAAGCAAAAGTTTTATTCAATGAAGCAAATGTAAAAAAGCTGGGAAATTTCTATATGGTAAGGGTGATACCTAGAATTCTCATGTAGTATCATATTTTTTATCGCACTCCTTAAAAAAAATCTTGCCATAATAATAATAGGATGAAATAACTGTTCTTTAAATTCATAGTAACAATATAAGTAATTAGTGAGGTTTAAAGTAAGTAAATCTCTTTCTCCTAGTTTCTTATTTAATATTCAAATTTATCATTACTATTCATTTTGGCGCAGCATGTCCTCATCTGGACCTTGCGCCATTAAACCCTACATTCAATTCATTACTATTCATTATTAATATCAATAGATGTTATAATGCTAAAAATATTAATCAGGTGCCTTGTTTACTTGTATATTTCATAAAGCTTTTATACGAAATATTTCTTGCAGTCGGCGTTGTTCTTGGAGCGTTTCTGAGACATGTCAAATTTAGAGGATAAGCAACAACAACAATTCATAATTCTAGTGTATTTATTTTGTATAATTTATATGTCAGTTATAATATCTGTTTTGATCAATATGGCAGTAATTTACAAATATAACCACTGTTTTAAAATTCATCCCTCTATTTTAAAATTTGCTACTCAAAAATTAATAAAGGAATGAAATTACTCTTGAAATTTTTTTTTCTTTGGATAAAATTGCTTATATCTATCTATATATCTTTTTTTTTTGCAATGTAATGTTTTAATTATGTTATTACCAAAATTAATTATGTTATAAAAACTTTCAGAATTAGAAGTGGTGTTGTTATATTTTCAACTTTTACTTTTGGATGTCTTGTCACTCATTTCGTTCTTAGGTAAGTAAAAGAACAATAATGAAAAATGCCTCATCTCTTTGGTTGTAAGTTTCTTTTTATGACTAATAGACTCAAATTTCCAGTCTACTATTATATAATTAATGTTTGTTAAACTTTTGGCTTCACAATCGTCTAACATATTTATTATATTTGAAAAATCAAACACATAATCTTTTTAGTGAAATTGAAAATTATGATTTGGTTTTGTTGAGTTTTCATGTCAAATTCAAACAAATTGAAATTGTTTTAAATATATTTTTGCTAATTCATTTATATCCCTCCCAAAATATGTTGGCATAAAAATATGTTTATTTTGATTTTGTCTCAAAGGTATAACCAGATATGATAATACTTTTTTTATTCAAGAACATTTGTGTCTTTAACAATGGAGACTGTTCTAAATTTCTTCTTAAAAAAATTATCGGTATTTATTATTTTTAATAGCATTTATTAAAATTGTGAATGTTATTATTTTTAAACAAAAGTCATCATTAGCATAAATAAATAAGTAAACTCTGAGGAATTAGCGGGCTTCTTTCCTTTGAGCAAAAAACTATTTATGTATTCAGGGGTCTGTCCAGGCCGAATTTACTACCGTTTAGCGGTACCTTCACAAATTCAATTTTAGGTGAAACGGTAGTTTCGCAAATTCAACTTTAGGAAAAACGGTAGTTTCACAAAATACTTTTTCTTAAAATTTTATTTTTTTATCCTTTAAGAAACGATAAATCTATATTTTTACCATGTTTTTGTATTGATTTTGTAATATAATTTTTAATTTTTCACAAATTATGTCTAAATTTTCACAAAATAGGTACCTTTCAGAAAAACCTAGACAGACCCCTGGTATTAATTCTACCTGTATACTTTAAGGAGACAGTATTAACTACTTAACTTAAACTGAGAGATAATTTCTAAGTTAAGATGACTAAAGTTTTTATGAATGCATCTTTAGGCACACAGTTCTAACAAGTATTCATCATTAATTGTAGCTATTTAAAATTTCATTTTATGAGGTTTTGTTAATTTTTCAGAAAGAGAGATCATTTGCCGAATGTGATATCTGCTTTTAAGCGCCAAAGAAAAGTAAGTCGAATATTTATGTATGGAATATTATGTACTTTTAAGTAGAATGAATTAATTATTCTTTTCAATTCTAAAATAATACCTAAAAATTACTCTGTTTGCTTTATGGGATTTTGTAAGATGCAGCAATAACTATTTGCGAAGCGGAAATCTAATTTTGTTTCCTGCGTGTCTTTAGTTTAATTGCTCATTCATTTGACTTTAATGTTGCTAATTTTCGTGTAATTCTTGCATTTTATTCTCCAATAATTGAATTCAAATTGACAAAAGTTTATAAAAATACAACAGAATATGAAAATAATAAAGAAATTTTAATGCTAAATCAAATATTTTTCCTTATAATATTAATGACAGTATGTAATGTTATTTTTAATATTTCAGTCAATATTAGTTATTCAATCTGCAACAAAAATTATGGACTCAGTTTTTACCCCTTATTAATCTTGTTCAATTTGACATCACTGATTTAGGAAAATATCTGTAGCATTTATTATTTAATACACTAACACCAAGAATTAACTATTGCTTGTAATAATGAAAAAAAATTCTAGTTATTGTAAAAAGTAGTTACATTTGGGGAAAAAAATAATTCTTTCATTATCTTCAGGGTTAACATTAGAATGTTAAAGAATATTCTTATGACTAAAAACTTGAAAAAAATAATAAATTCTCACACAAAGCAAATTCTCCTCGATGCTATTGACAGTCCCAAGAAGCAAACATTGTAGATATTATTTTAACTAAGTAATCACTGGAATTAAACCATGATTAAAATTGCAATAAATAATTTTTTTTTAATGTAATTTTTTTTTATTTGTCTAAAGTATTTTTTATACAATATATTTAATAAATGTATTCTTTTGGATATGATTTTTTAAAGTCTGATTTAATTGATAATGAAGGTTTTAAGCAAAGAGGTGAATGTATGTAAATTATTATATTTCAAAATAGACAACACCAACAAAAAAGAGAGATTTAAAGTAGATAAGAGTGGCATGAAAGTTTACATTATAAAATAAACAATATAATAAGTTTTCTCATCCTAACTAATTTATTCTGCATTGGATATCTAATTAACAAATTTCCTCCTATTTCCTTAATATTCATTAAAATATTGAGCTTGAACAGAAATAATTATGATCTTTTTTTTATTCATTGATTAGTTGGTATAAATTGAATTATAATTTTAGTCATTTTAGTTTAAAAAAATATATATCAGATTTTGCTATTATAATATTTTTAAATAATATTAAGTATTATCAAGCAAAGCATTTTAACAAATGCTGTGGTTGGTAATTATTAAAAAATTATAATATTTAGAAATCTGACTTAAATTTTAAAAAAAAAAAAAGTTTTTAAATGGAGAGAAAAAAAACGATAATTGATTTTTTTTTTTAAATCATAATTTTTTTCCAATTTTGGTAATATGCTAATAATATGATCAAAAAGATAAAATATCACTTTTTTTTTCTTGGTAATTTAAAAATCAATCTAGGACTCTACAAATACTAATGCATTATTTCCCAACTTGTGTATTGCTGAAAGTTCAACTTCTATATCAAATAATTTTGTAAAATAGTTTTTTTTTTCTATTATGCAGTTTTTATATTCAGATGAGCTGCAAATAGTTTAACATGTTGTCAACTAAAAAAATTTAGTAAACAGGTTAATACAAAAATGCGTACTTTTAAGGAATGAATTGATGTTTGTTTAAATATTAGTTGCATTTATATTTGTTAAAAAAGTTTTCTTTTCTTGAAGAATATGTCAAATCTGCTATTAAAAAAAGAAATTTAGTTTATAGAGAATAATTCCAAATCAAATTATTACTTAGGGAACTGGTAGATGATGTTTCACATGAAATAATAAGTTGAAGTTCAAATATGAAGCAGTTAATATATATAAGAATTAACTTTATAAGATGTATAAGAATTAACTTTTTGTTCTTAAAATAACAGCTTATATAAGTTGAAGGCAACAGTAAACAATACAAAGTGGTGTGTTCATGTAAGCAGACCAACCAGTTTGTCATTTGTGACAACAAAAGAGTAACAATTTGAAAAAGAATTGAATCCATTAAATTTCTTTAAAAAATTTAAATTTTATTCCCTTTTAATATTCTGCATAATGGAGTAGAGCAAAATCCAATTTTATAATGGCATAAAGAAACGTTAAAATATCATTATCAAATTTTGTTAATACAGTTAAAAAATAATTGCATACTAAACATATAAACTAATAATAATCACCTATTGAATAAACAATTACATTTCTTTTTTCTAATAAAATGCCATTAACACATGGATCAATAAGTTCCGAGACTAACCCAGAGATGGCGCTCGTAGTAAACCAGTAACCAGGTCTTTCTAGAGTACTAACCTTTGCTTGAAACGTGTCAAAATTTTAAGTCGATCGGACCAGAAACAGCTGAGTTATCGAGGTTGGAGTAAAGTCGTTTTGTAGTTTGTTTAAAAAATGGAAAAAACAGAGTTTCATGTTCTGATAAAACATTGTTTTTTAATGGGTAAAAACACCGTGCAAGCGAAACAATGGATTGACAAATGTTACCCGGACTCTTGTCCATCAAAAGCAACGATTTGTCGGTGGTTTGCCGAGTTTAAACGTGGTCGTACCAACACAAATGACGCGGAACGCTCGGGTAGACCTGTGGAAAATGTGAGTGAAGTGACAAAAATTATAATGAAAGATCGTAAAGTGAAGCTCCGTGAGATTGCTGAGATGACGCAGATGTCATATGGAAGTGTATTTACTATCCTTCATGAAAAATTGAGCATGAAAAAGGTTTTTTCCAAGTGGGTGCCGCGATTGCTTTCAATGGAACAAAAACAGCAACGAGTCGATGATTCAGAAAGCTGTTTATCGCTATTTACACACACACACACTGTTTGCACATGCAGAGAAAAAAAATCCTTTTTCACCAAGACAATGCACCCTGCCACAAGTCGATGAAAACAATAGCAAAATTGAACGAATTGGGCTTTGATCTGCTTCCCCACCCCCCCATACTCGCCAGATTTAGCCCCCAGTGACTACTGGCTCTTTGCTGATCTTAAAAAAGTGCTCCAGGGAAAAAGATTTGGCTCAAATGAGGAGGTCATCTCTGAAACTGAAGCTTATTTTGAAGCGAAAGATAATTTTTTTTATAAACATGGTATTGAAAAATTGGAAAAGCGTTGGAACGATTGTATCACCCTAAAAGGTGATTATGTTGATGAATAAAAAAAAATTTTGCAAAAAAAATTTTGTTTTCATTGTTAGTCTCGGGACTTATTGATCCATGTGTTAAGTGTGAATGTTTAAACCAGATCTTAAATATAAATAATGAAAATCTGTATAATACTAAAATAATTATGAAATTTTGTTTTAGATATATGTGTGTGTAAAAAACTTTCAACTTTTTAAATACAGTACAGAACCCGTTATCCAGAAATCGGAAAACTAAAAAACCGGAACAAAATTCGATACATTTTCCCGCCATTTTTATAAAAAAATACTTTTTTTTTCCTCATAAGATTTTAGGATTTTTCTTTCTTTTTTGAAAGATGTTTACCTTACCATCATTTTGGAAATAATCATTAGTGAATTACTTCATTGTTTTTTCTTCTTTTTAAGATTATTTCCAAATATTTTTTTTTTTTAGTTGGGTTTAACAATAAAAAAGAATGGCTTTTTGTAGCGATTCAGAAAACCAGAAAAATCAGTTATCCCGAATAGCGATGGTCCCGATCGTTCCAGATAATCAGTTCCCTACTGTGCTATATTAAATTTAGTTTGTATAACTTTAAACTCTTCTTCTAGTACTTATTGCAAAGCATTTGTCATTTTTTGTTTCATTCAATTTCTTTGTATTTTTTTTCAATATCTTAAAAGAAAGAAATTTTGCCTGGTAAAATTCATAACACTAATTGCTTGAAAAATTCAATTGAAATTTTTCTTTTGAAGAGTGGAGAAAGTGCTAAACTTCGTACAGTTTGCTCAAGATGTGGAATTATAGAATGTAAAAGGCATCGCCCTGAATTGAATGTATATACAGCTAAGCCTTGGATGAACTTAAAAGTACCTAAAGAAGTTGATAATGCTTTTGAAGAAGTTAGTATTTCCTAATTATTCCCTAGATAGCAACATTTTTAATTAGTTTTCATAAAGTTTCTTTTTTTTAAAAAAATAGCATGCAAACTCGGTTTTAAGGCTGTATTTTTTGTGATTCACCAAAGCATTTATGTTTTAATATTTATTTTTAATAATCTCTCTAAATAATATTTAAAAAAATACAAAGATTACAGAAACTCTATTTTAGATATATTTGGGAATGTGTTTTGTTTGTAGTATTTCTATTTCCTTGTATTATTTATTATCATACTGGTGTAATTATATTCTGTTATTACATTGTATTATTATTATTATACTTGTATAACATTTACTAAACTGGCAGTGCATTGATTTGTTTTAATGAAATTAGTTTCCAAACTGTTTACTATTCATAATAATTTTTTTGAAATTCTAAAAATTAAGATGCATTTTCCTCTTTATTTGCTGAGGCTACTTTAATTAAAGAAATTAATTTAATTTAAGCATTAATTCCTATTTTGATTGAATAATTGTATGCTATTAATAAAATGGAAAATTCAATTTATCAGACTAGCACTGTTTTCTCTACTCTTGAATAATGTTAACTTCATCTTTGTGATCTAGAATTCCCTTATTTTTTATTATTATTATTATTTTGCAGATTTTGAATCTTGTTATTGAGAAGCATATCTATTCTTGGTATAGGTAAGTAATAATTTAAATTTTCCTTTTTTTATATGTTTAATGTATTGTTATAAAATTAAAATGTTAATTAAAACTATTAATTGCTTTCATATTATAATTTTCAGTTAAACTACTATTAAATCCAAATTACTGAAAATGACAAATGCTATTAATTACAACTGATTAATTTTGGTATGGTGATATGGAACTCCATGGTGGAATCACGGTGACATTGACACTGAACATTACATAGTTTGTGCAGAAAGATTTTTTCTTTGTGATGTAAAAAATTTTGTTTTTCTTTTCTGCTGTAATTTTCGAAAGATTTTTTTCCTTCCAAAATTAAATTCAAAAGATGCCACTCTCGCACATCAGAAAGGAAAGAAATGCTTGTGATTCTTCTATTCTCATTTGAAAATAATGAAAAATTAAGAATCGTGAAACATACCTGCCAAGTCTCCTGTTTCTAAACGAAAACTCCTGCATTTTACGACTATCTCCTTTTTACCCGTAAGTTCTACAATTTCTCCATATTTGTTGAAGAAATTTAAAAAAGTTAAAAAATTGCCTATAAATATCCACTGATAGCAAAAATACTTCTCTAATTCCTCAACAGATAGTACTATTGCCAATACTGCAGTAGGTTGAATGTTAATAGTTTAAGTAAAAATATTCTCAGTTGTAGACTGATCGTGGGTTAGAGACTCCTCACTGTCAGGCTAACCGTGGGAGGGTTTTGTGTTTTCCCTCTTCGTGTAATGCAAATACGGGTTAGTTCCATCAAAAAGCCATCTACAAAGGCAAATTTCTCCCAATACTTGATCCATGAGTTCTTTTGTCTTCTGCATATTGTTCGAGATTACAAGGCTGCAGAGTTAAACATTAGTAGTTGTAAACCCAAAAAATTGGGCCGACTGTTCAATGACTGTTATTAAATAAAATAATTTTAGGAATTAAAAATAATAGTTTTAAAAAAATTAGACTAAGATTTGTATACATATTTTTTACCTCGCTAAATATAAGTGCTTACATTATTTCCAATTTTGAAATTCTCTTTTTGACTTAGATGATTATGCATGATGTATCAAAACTTTATTCTTAGCCTAAAAAATGTCGCTAGTAAAATCTCCTTTATTTTATTTCTCCAATGTTGGCAGGTATCGCGAAATATGAAATTTTGGTTTTCTTTACTGCAGAAACTGTGGGAAGACTTTCTTTTTCTCCAGAATTATATTCAAAAATAGCTTTTCTCGCGCATTGGAAATTCTCGAGTTTTCTTTATTTTCATTTGAGAATAAAAAAAATCAATAATAACTGACATATTCTCGAAAGTTATTGATATTGATTTTGACGTGTTTTTTAAATATCCTGATATATTTCTGAGAATATGGAAGATTCGAATTGCGTATTTGAATATTTAATTTTTAAAGTAATGACTCAGTCAATTTTTTTTGCAGTTATTTGTATTAATTTCCACATAGTTTTTAAAATCTGATATTATTTTTATTACAAATGAATTTTAAAATGAAACACACATTTAGCAACCCCTTTTTGAAGAGTCTGATTCTTGAGATTTTTTGGCGTAGTTACTGCCACGGATTTCATGATTTTTAATTTTTTTTTAATGTGGTGATGATTTACAAAAAGCAAAAAAGGAAATAATAAGTACATATTTTCTCCTACAAGATGCGAGAATATCATCCATAATATTAGAATAAGGAAAATAATAATGCATATTCAATTTAAAAAATTATATACAATTTTGTTTGATTCATATACTTTTTTTTATAAGCACTTTAACTCTGTTACTTAATTTGTATCATGCATAGCTGAAATTATTAAAAGTATCGTGCAAAAAGATATTAGTTCTAGAGTGATTTGCTACAGGTCTAAGGAATAACATACACAATTATTTGTATTGTAACTAACAAAAATTTCTTATGGAACTTGGTTAAAATATTACCCACAATCAGCTTGTATGTCCTAGTACATTTTTTCTCATTGTCTTCATTTATTTTTATTATAAATAACATTTTTGAAGTTTTATTTCACTCTTTCTTTTCTCTACTGCTATATTTTTAAAGAAGTTGAACTTAAAATTAAAAGAAACTTGAAACTAAATTTAACTAAATTAAATCCAGATTCCCAGTTATTTACATTCTGAATAATGCTGCTTTTATGATATTATTTGGAGTCAATGATAATATCACTCTTAAAGTTACTTGGTCATCATCAATGCCTTTTTGTTATTCTTGTGGGAAATTCTCCATTTTTTGTTCATAAAATTAGAAACAGAACCCTTTTGAGGACGCCTAGTGTGGCTGAGTGGTAGCACGTCGCGCTCTCGTGCCACAAGTTCTGGGTTCAACCCTCGGGCCATGCAAGGTTGACTCAGCTTTTCATCCCTTCAGTGGATGGATAAAATGAGTACCAAACATGCTTTGGAACTAATCACTGGAGGTTCTGCGTTTGACTGACCACCCAACCGGAACATCTGCTCCTGCACCCCAGAGTACAAGGGCGAGAAAAGAGATGGGCACAGTAGGCCTTGGCCCCTCTGTGGACTGTCACTGAGTTTACTTAGAACCCTTTTGAGAGATCACCTCCACCAATGACAAGTTATAAAAGATGCCTATTTTTACCCAATCAACTTAATGTTAAAAATTCCCCATAGTTAGATTAGACAACCCAATGCCAGATAAACAGTCTCGCATTAAGAAATGTTCCCACTTTGTCCCGACAATAATGTAATTATTAGGTTAATAAAAAACAACTTTAAAAAAAGCAACTTTTAAAAAAAAAAAAAAAAAAAGGAACGCAACTCTTTATGATAAAACATTTTTTTAAAACAGCATTCTATCATTGATCAGCTTACAGGAATATTCTTTTAAAGAAAAGGATGAATAATCAACATTTTAGATTGAATCTTTCAATCAGAGCTGTGGAGTTGGTGTCAAATACAGTATCCAAGTCAAAAATATTTGCTCAAATTGCCTTCATATATGTTAGTTATATGTTAGATCCTATAGGTTAAAAAGACAAAATAAAGTCTTTGATTTTATAAAAATCATTTAAACGAATCTTTATGATCATGTGAATAAAAATATTACTCTAATAAATGTTCTGTAAATAGTTAAAGTTATAATTTATCACAAGAATTTGAACATTCTTTGGTGTATTAGTGTGTAGAGAATCTATCATTATTTTAAAAAGATAAATAAATCTTAGTAAAAAGGGAAGTCAACAAGACACTTTTAGTTTAGGAAATTTTTATGATTAGCCCATAAGGAAGCATTATTTAGTTGCAAAGTGCTTTTCAAAAAGTTCTGATACGCATTTATAGCTAATAATTATAATTATTGGTTATAATTATTTATATAATATATAAGCTAATAAATAAATTTTTCATAGCTTATGATTATTTGATACCCATTATAACAAAAATGCATGCACTTCTCTTCAAATAATACATAATTATTCAGTTATAAATTTTTTTATACATTATCTTTTGACTACTAAATTTATTTAGGTAAGTTGCAAAGTTACATTGAAAGATACTGTAAATGAATTTAATGTTTCAGCAATTTTCTAGGTCATGAATATAAGTTAAAGAATCTTCTTGGAATGAAATATTTATTTTCAAGTGAACTACTAATGTCTAGTTCTTTTCTTTTAATGGTTTTACACAATTTTGATGTTTTGTAAATGTATATATTTTAAAAATGTATATATTATATGTTAAAATTTATATTTGTTACACTTTGAAATGTAATTCTAATTTTTCTTTAAAAAAAACATACTTGGAAATAAACATTTGGACAGTAATAATATTAATACTTATCTAGGATTTATAAAAAAAATTTATCTAGTATAAGTCAAGGTCGAGCATCTCAACCATTGATTCCTTAACTCTGGTTTCTGTGTATTGTGCTATTCGTTTTTTTTTTTTTTTTTTTTAATTGTCATAGCTATTTTCTAACATTTTATTTCTTCCAACGTAAGTTTGAATGCGAATTGTAAAAAGTATTTTGATAATTTTATCCTCCAGATTTTCAATTTAATGCTGAAAATCTTAGGCTATTGTGCTATTTAATTCTATACCACCTTTTAAAATTTCAACTCACCAATGATCATGATTTTATCAAATATTAATCAGTTTAACTGTGATATATATATTTTTTAAAATATGATATAACATCCTTTTGTTCATATAATATACAACAAAAGTAGTTCGCTAATTTGTTTAATGATATTTACTTTTTGTCATTATATGAAATTGCTAATTATTGAATTCATTTCTGTCAAATATCTAGTAACTTAAGTAAAGATGATGATTTTGTTCAAGAAATCAGGACATCTCTGAGATTTGTTTTTTCCAGCCTTTTGAGAAGAGTCTGTCAGGTATAGAATTATATATAAAAATGTATTCTTTGTGTAAATTATTTTTATCATTTTTAATTACATTATTATGTATATAAATTAATGTAACTTCAAAGAAATTTTTGGGATAAAAAATTTTAAATTTCAGAGATCTGTATATAATTGATAAATATAATATTTTCTTTGAAATATTTCTTTATTTCTAATATCTTCTTCATTTTTGTGATTTTTGATTCATATTAGCTATTTCAAAATTACTTATGTTCAATAAACTTGTATGCTCACTTGACTTGTTTGTTTTTAGATATTACAATTTTTGTCTCGAAATTTATTTATTTTTTTATTTTCTTTTACTCCATAAATTAAAAGAAAAAATTTGCAATAGGTTATCTTTCAGTAATGATGGATATGCATTTCAGGTTGACTTGGTGCAACTGATTACTGAGAAAGCTGCCAATGCTTTGTGCAAGCACTTGGATTGCTATCTTCAGGCGAGAAAGTTCCGTAAACCGAATTTGCCGATGGAAGAAACGGTTCTGTTCTTTCTCGGAGATAAGCTCCATCCAGCCATGCAAAGTAGACAAGAGGAACTTGACTACCTAAGAGAACTCACATCAAATCTTTTGCCCTTTCTGGTTCAACAGAAGTATCTGAATTGCAGGTTTTGATTTTTTTATAATAAATTCTATTCTTTTTCTTGTCCCTTGATATGGGCATAAAAGCACTCTTACGTTAATTTATCTAACAATTTCATCATCTTTAAAACAAAGATTTTAAAACATTTTGTCATTTCATACTCATACATGTTAAGTTTCATCTTTGTTGAAGTGAGGTTTGTTCAACCATTTTTTGCAAAAAGAAAATTATCATGTTGAGGGCTATCATCAAAACGAAACTGGGTTTGTACATACCTTAAAAGTACCTAATAGTACTTAATTTTGCAGCTCAAAAATTAAGCACTCTTAAAGGTCATTTTAATCCATGCTTTTTCTACCAAGGAAATTTTACTTTTTTTTATGATTTTAAAAGGAAGAATTCTGATTTTTTTTACTTTTTTCAATATAATGTTGTTAAGACATGCAAATTTAAAGTTTAACTTATCATTTAGGACATGCTAGATTTCATTGTTATTTGGCCTGGATTTTCAATTGTTTTTTAGACATTTTTCAAGTTTATTTTTTCATTCAGTTCAATTTCAGATTTGAGAAGTGACTATTTGTTAACAACTCTATTTTGGACACTTTTAATTCCATCATGATTCCACGGCATTTTTCCGGCTATATTCATTTTTTTGTTCAAGTTGTTTCTTTTTAACACATCCCTTTAAGAAGGATTTACTTAAAATTTCACGCCATGCCATGTTAGTTTTTTGGCTCCAAAATCCAATATTTTTAATATGGTGTTATTATGACACTCAAGTTTCAAATTTGAGTTGTCACTTTTTGGCGCCTTTGATTCATGACAAGTCATGAAAAATTTATGCCCATTTCTTATTGTTTTTTAATCCATTTCAACATAGTCTTCCAAATTCTGATATTTTTAATTAATACAATATTATTACAGCATGCGAATGGCGAATTTCAGTTATGATTATTTGGAAACGATTCATCCAACAATCACTTTTTATTGGTCTTAATTTCTTCGTGATTCCATCTTTGTTTGTGTTTTTATCTGACCCTTTTGACTGTAATATTCTTAAAATGTTATAATGACATGCAAATTTCGAATTTGAGTTTTCACTATTTGACCACCTCACTTCACACTGTTTGACCATGTCGTCAGGTTTCAAATTTCAATGTTTATTACAGCGTGAAAAGTTTGAACTTGAGTTACCAGTTCACGACAATTATTTTACAATACCTCCTCATTTATTAATAATTGTTTGGCCGTTATTTTTATGTTTTCTTCAAATTTTTACATGGTTTCATTTTTTTTTTCGTATTTTAGTATGAAATAATTTTTTGATATTGTTTTGCAATGATTTCATTGTTAAACCACATTGTTGTTCTACTCAGGTTATTTTTTTTTTTTTAGCAGTTATTTCAATTATTGATTAGCTTTTTGCCATTTCCACATCCTTTTTAAAACCCCGACATTTTTAATACAGTATCATTACAGCAGCAACATTTTCAAAATGCAAAAATTACACTTGACTTAGATGTGAATTATAGAGTATGTGAATTTATCTGAGGAATTAATTTTTTAAATGAATTATTTCTCTTTTAAAAATGTTTTTTTTAATTAAAATTTTTTGATTGTTTTGAAAATTTAAGGTAAAAAATACAAAAGAGCGATGCAATTTTTTGTGAAATAGTATTCCTCTTTTTTGGTTATTTGGTTAAAGTGCTTAATTTTTAAATCATAAAATCAATACAAACCCTGGTTTCAATATGAAATAGTATTTTATTTATTTATTTATATTTTGAAT
This sequence comes from Parasteatoda tepidariorum, assembly GCF_982258835.1. Taxonomy (NCBI): domain Eukaryota; kingdom Metazoa; phylum Arthropoda; class Arachnida; order Araneae; family Theridiidae; genus Parasteatoda; species Parasteatoda tepidariorum. The sequence goes on from NC_141762.1 coordinate 6,142,795, forward strand.
TTGCAGTTATTTAAATTATTCATTAGTTTTTAGCTATTTCCACATCTTTTTTAAAAACTCGATATTTTTAATACAATATTATTACAGCAGTAATATTTTCAAAATGTGAGAATTACGCTTCATATTTTTTTAATGGATTATTTCTCTTTGAAAATTAAATTCTTTTTTTTAAAGAATAAAGAAGCTTCCATTATTTTGAAAATTAAAAATACAAAAGAATGATGTAATTTTTTGTGAAATATTAGTCCCCTTTTTTTGTTAATCGGTTAGAGAGCTTAAAAGTGCTTAATTTTTAAATCATAAAATCAATACAAACCCTGACTGCAATAGTAAATGAAGAATAATATGCTTGACTTACAAATGTGTCTTTAATTTCTTTCACTCAGGTGCAGATGATAAAAATGACAATAAATAAATAAAAGTATTTAATGTAAATAAATATATTTATTTATTTTTTGAATCCAGTTACTAGTTTATTGGATGAATTTGCAAAATTAGAAAATGTAGTCAAAAAATTCAAAGCAAAGTATAACAAATGTATAGGGATACTAGAAGAAAATGTTGAAAATTGAAAATTTTCCTTTCCCTTAAAAGATAACTTTTACTGTTATTGAGAAAAACAGAATTTGTTATTATAGCTGTCAACTCTTCTACATTTTGCTGAAACTTTCTGCATTTATGTCCCATTTTCTGCCTTTCTGCACTGAGATTCTGCATTTTGAAATAAAAAATTTGTATCTTAAAACTGGTAATGTATATGTGAGTGAGAATAGGTTCTCAGACAATAACATCTTGAATTTTCTTTTGGCTTTACCCTTATCAATGTTGTAGGTCAGTAATTAATACAAAATATAAGATGTTTAATATCTGATAGTACAAAAAAAAGGAATCCTATTTTTCTTGTATTTTGAATCCATTTGAGCTGATTCCATTACTTGAAGAATATTGTATTCCAGTAAATGTTATGTTGATTCTTTGAATAAGCAATAAAAGTTAAAAAACTCATTTAAATAATTTTATAGTGATTCTTGTGCATTTTGAAAAAGGGAAGATTTGTAGATGTCTACACAATATACTCTTTCTTTCTTTTATACTTAAAGGAGTTCAAGGGTAATTTCAAGAGGCTACTTTTGACCTGTGAGTGTTAGGTTCCTTGTTTGTGCATTCTTAGGTACCACAATGACAACCATTGGTTACTGATATTTTTAAGTCTTCAGAATTTAACTCATATAATATCAACAAACAACTTGGAAATTAATATATATCGTAGGCAGTTTTGTCTTCAAATTATTTTATATCAAGAGTTTTTTCCGCATTTTAGCCTTAATGGCAACGTTGATTCTTTGTCTGCATCTTAAGGGTCAGGAAATCGAAAAAAGAAGGAAAAAAACATCTCTAAGCGGTCCCTTTAGAATTTTGACCCTTTTTATACAGTTTGATCCTCTTACTTTCACCTTGCAACATAGTTTGACTTATTTTCCCACTAATTTGTTAATAACTTCAACATCTAGATAGAGAAAGGGATAACTTTGTGCTCTGAATAAATAAAACAATATAAAATAGCACAGTCTAATATTTCCCATAAACAGGCATGCTATAATCATTATGGTGCTAGTATAATAAAGTGTCTTATTGGGTGTCAAAGCACAGAACAGAAAGAGAGAAACACTGAGATGCAGATGAAATTACATGTTAGGAACAAAGAGGCTTAATAAATGGGATTGGTTAAGAACTTTTTGAGATGAAAAGAATTTTACTATTTAGTTCTTGAGTTGTAATGCTATCTAAACTTTTTTTTGACATATTTACCGTTCTTTATTTTAGAGCAGCAACGTCATTGGTGAGAGAAATATTTTGTGGAATTGTTCTTCTTCCCGTGATGGATATTATTGGAGATCCGGTAAGTGTGTTTTTAAAAAAAACCTTTGTCATTCGCAGAAGCTTTTATTTATTTATTTGTGACTTAAGCAATAATAAATTTGCATCGTGTTTGAAAGAATTTATTACCATAGCTTATATGTAAAACTAGAAAATATTGTTGGAACTATACCGTTATGTCAGGTGTCGAGTAGCTCGGTTGGGGGGAGGAGGAAGTAAGAGTTTGATAATTATAACATATTAATAATTTATTTACAAGAACTTTATTTACAGACATTAAGTTGTTACATTGTTCTGCGCATCAGGCTTACTTGACGCGCACTCCTACGCTCTCTGTTACAAAATCATCTTTGTATATCCACATAATTACTACTGCCATCTAGTGGACAATCATTTTCTTTTAAATTTAAATAAAATTAAAGCTTAATGTTAACAATATATATATTTATATATATATATATATATATGAAAAAAGAGTCTATGATTTATTTCTCTTAAAAAAATCAAGGAAACTGCTACCAAGTATCTTAAAAATAGCTAAAATTTTAATGAAATTAACAAAAGAATTTTTAAAACAATAAATGGAGATATAAATATATAACTTGCTGCTTAGGAGACAAGATAATGCATTCAAACCTCCTTTCAAAATTAGTTACAAATTTGGTCAACAGATGTCACTGTTGAGTGAAATATTTTAATAGGGACCCACTTTTTGTAACAAGTATTAGAAGTCCTGCGTCCTAATGACCTATAGCTGTATCACAAACTTAACTTACAACGATTCAGTTTCAAAAATATGTATAATGATTTAAATATATGTTTATAAATAGTCATTTGTATTTAAATATGATTATGCAAACAGCTTATTTAAATAGTTATTACTTATTATTGATTAAAAAAGGGTCTATTGTTGTACTTGGTTAATATTTAAATTTTTTTTTCATTATAAAATGCCAGACAGCATTAAATATTTAAAATAAGTTCAGTCTTGCATTCTCTTTAATCCGTGTAATATTTTGTAGCATTCAAAATAATTGAAATTTGTTATGTATTTACTATGTGCTACAAAAAAATTTACAAATGCATACTTTTTGTTGTTAAATTTAGATATTATTTCGTTATTCATATCATGTCATTTTGTTTATTTTATAGGATATGATAAATCACCTATTAATTCTCTTTTTTGACAAAACTCCTGTAAGTATCTTGACTGTTTTTTAATAGCAAAAGCAATTTTTATAATTCATCAGCTAATAAAAATTACATTTTCAGATGTCTGATCTTCCACTCAGCAAGGAACCTAAAGTTGAATTTTTGTCAAACTTTATATTGACCCATTCTTCTGTAAAAAGACCAGTAAGTTGTATTTCTCTAAAATTAATTACATGTGAAAAATTAGTAGGTGTAAAAGTATCCCAATTACTATATTTTTCTTTACCTGATTTTGTGTGTGTGATGATAGAATCTGATACCGTTTTTTGATTGGCTAGAGTGCTGAAATGAAAAACCTGATGAAGATGACAGTGCAAGTTTCATTCTTTTTCAATCTGCTATGAGCAAAATTTATGGCAATGTTATCACCATACGTTATTGACCCTCTATTAAAATCCTGTCCATTGTAGGTATCTTAGAATGCTTAAATTTTAAATGAAGCTCTTTGTTCTATGACACTACAAGTTTCGGTCATTTACCAAGAATTTATCAGCTTACCAAATTTACAAACCTGTTACAAATTATTTTTTAAAAAATATATATATATGAAATATTTAACTAAATTTATTTTTGCCAAAAAATTTGTTTAGGTAAAGGACTATTAAAATAAGATTCAAATCTGTCCACTCAGCTCTTTATTTATTATCTAATAAATATATTCTAATGAATGTAAATATTAATTTTTTGTGATTGATTCTTGTGCAGATTCTACATACTGATTTGCAAACCATTTTAGAAGATCAGCGTCTTCTCTACGTTTTTATGCAGTTCTTAAAAGAAGAGTCTTCTCTCAATGTGCTTCAGTTCCACTTGAGTGTTGGTAAGAGACATTTATCTGTACAAAACATTCAGAGATATTTTTAGTGTTCATCAGGGTGACCCCAGAACAAGAAGTCGAGCAGATTAGAGATAAATCAGGAAATTATATCCGTGGATGCCTCTATTCAGTACTGGGGACTGAAATAATCAGTAGATTAAGTTTCATAAATTAATACTTTTTTTTTCATTTGTTTTTAATATTAAAATTTCTGTTTTACCTTAAAAAAATTTCTGTTAAATAAAAATTAAAATTGCATTTTAAAGTAAGCATTGTTAATTTTTATAGTTATTGCAAAATGATCAAGTATTGGTGCAGCTCAGTTATGAAAGAATGAGATGCAACTTCAATAAAATTTGTACTATTGTTATATCTAAATTTTCTTGTTTTTATTTTCTCAAGGTTTGGAATGCTGGCCAAAGTTAAATTGAGATTATTATTGTTATTTTTTAATTTTATAGAGATAGGACAAAAAATAGATAATGGAGAAGTGAAAAATAAGTAGAGATATGTAGGGCTTCATGAACAAATTAGTGGTTTATTATTCAGTGATTAATGTAAAGCGTTGTATAAGGTTAGCCGTTATTTTTATCTTCTTTGCTGTGGGGGATGAAGGAAAAAACTAGATAATTTATTTAATATATGACTCCTCCTCATAGAAAGGTGCATTTTTAAGTCAATGAGCTATAAATTTCTGAAAATTCTAGTAAACAGCTCTAGATAGTGTTACTTTATCAAAAAAATAAGTTCAGTCTTGAAATATTTTTAAAGTGGCACTATGTATATCAATCCAGAAAAATAAGGAAACTTTCAGGGAATTAAACTAAAATACACTAAAAGTCAGCGAGTTTATGTCCCAGGTACCTTAAAATCTGATATTTTTCAAAAATAATTTGTTATAACTTTTTTTTAAAAAAAAATATGCTTTCTTTCAACTTGCATAGCACATTTAAGTATTTTGTAATATATTTTATATCTAATAACAAGTCTTGAATAAAAAAATTATTAATAAAACTCATAAAACTAATTAAAAAATCTAGGAAATTCAATAGAATCCGTCTGGAATGTATTCTATTTAGGTAGTAATTAATCAAAAGTTAAGTTATCAATAAAATTAGCTGTTACAGTAGTTTACAATTAAAAACATTAAATTTAGAAATTGTTTTTTTTATTTATATTTCCCATAAAAAAATTAATTAAAAATATAAATAGAAACACTGACTTTCAGAAGCAACAAAGTATGAACATGTACTTTTTACTTTCCCTACTTGTATTTTTTTCCTAAATAATTAATTAAAATTACAAATAGAAGTACTGACTTTCAAAAGCAAAAATGTATAAGCATGTCCTTTTTATTTTCGCGCTATTTTTAACATCAGTTATAGATTTGCCATGTATGAAGCTCATTGCCTTAACCTTAATCATATTTTGTTACAATGGTTCCGTAATAGAAATAATTATAACTGTAAAATGCTTTAAAAGCATTTTTTGCCTTTTTTATACTTTTTAATGTGTTTTTTTCTTATCTAGGAATTTTATTTTCCAACCTAAAATCTCATAGCTTAGTTCTATTTTAAAATGCTTACAAGAAATAAATATTTTTTCATTTTTTAGGAATCGATTGATTAATTTCAATTTATTTAAAATACTCACCTGACAATGAAATGTTTTTTTTTAATTATATTAAACGAAACGAGTATTTACTTGAAATTATTTTCCCACAGATGAATTCAATACAAGAATATTGAATCCAGATTTGACGCATGAAGAGCTGGAAGCCCTTCACTTGCAGGCTCAACAAATGTATAACACTTACTTTGCACCCCATGCTCTTGACAGAATTAACTTTGATGATGAAATTGTGCAAGAAATCAAAGATAGTAAGTTCCATTTTTGTTCAAAAATGAAACAATTTTGAATAAATATATTTTTTCTCATGATTATTTTTCAATTTTAAAAGCCTTTATTTGGTACTTAATTTATGGTTTATCACACTGGTATGCAAAGAGGGGGAAAGTGACTAGGAACACAGGCATTCACCATAAGAGGCATCCATCGTTAAGACGCCGTTCCCAGCAGATCACAGAAGTCAAGTATCACTGGCTGCGGTCAGTGTGCGGATGGGTGACCACTTGGATCAGTCTGCGTAGGGACCGAGGGTGTGCTGTATTGGTCCTCGTTAAACTGTTCTACTGTAAAGTGCTCAACTTCACGTGCATGTCGTTGGGCTACCGAAGCAGGGTGCCATCCCCTCTGCAGAGGATCAAAATTTTGATGGCATGTTTTCGGATCATTCTCAGGGATGTTTCCCAGACTGTCACCAATAGCCCATTGTGCAGCTCTAGTGTGACGTAAATGAACTACAACTAAGACACAAAAAATTTAAATCCATTACAATTTATAATAAATTTATACAAGGCAAATTTTTTATGAAGTATGGTTTTCAAACAAATTTTATATTATTAAAAAATAAAGATTTTTTTTTATTTTTAAGAATAATCTATTCGAAATAATAAATATTTTATCTCAACAATTCCAACTTATCTTACATATAAAAAAAATTAAATATGAATTTTAAATTAGCTTATAATTATTATTAAATTAGCTTTTCCCCTTGAAACTATTACACTTCTCATTAAAGAAACATTTAATGAGGGAGCTGGTCCCAGACATGCAAAAGGGCAACCGAGGTATAAACCTAGTAAGCGGCTGCGTAGTGGGCCCCGAATAAAGGGGGTGCCATAGTCAAATAATGCACTGGAGCCTTTCTGTAGTCGGTCGTTAAACCAAAAGCTGACTGTGTCCTAAGGCTCCATAATGGAACAACTAAATAGAAAAATGCAATTAAAAATTTGAATATTGAAATAAATATGAAAATTTAATAATACACAAAAAATAAGCGTTTTTCTGTAATGATAAATGGGAAGTTGCAAATAATGGTGCAACATTGGTCTATTCACAAAAAACAATTAATACAAAATTTTTAAGGGAAGCAAGCGAAAGGTGGTTTCTGATTTGTCAGCAAAATTAACAATTAATATATTGAAGGGAGAATATAACAGACACTCCTTGAATTTCCTGCTGCACAGTGCTTTGAAAAGAAGTATCCATCTAAAATTGTTATTAATTTTTCAAACTCTAAGATTATATCAGAAATTTCTAATGCAAGTTATACTTTTTGCTTAATCCTAAAAGTTAATACGAAATTTATTGCTTTCCTTCAGTTAAATGATAATTTTATAAATTTTCACGTATGAAAATGTAATATCAATTTAGGAATTTTATGATCATATTGTTTTTTTTTTATTTTATCAATATATGATTTCTTAATAATGCTTTATTTAAAAGAGAAAAAAATTTCAAAAACATAAAATTTTTTTCCTTTTAGTTAGTTTGAAATAATGTGAACTTGTTAGATTAGCAAGGTCTGTGCCAAGCATTTGCCGAATAAAATTATGTTTTGACTAAAGTATTGGCGAATGATTTTTTTCAATGGAAAGAAAAATATATGTTTAACTCGATCCTCAAAATTACGTCAAAACGAATTTTTCTAAACAAATCAGTGTTTTTTATTTTATTATAGTAATTTTCGGTCGATGTGCTGCATAACCAATTAGAATTGAGTTAAAATAATATAAGTCTGAAGCAAACTACCTTAAAATTTCCATTTTGCGAAGACTTTCAAAAATTGACAAATACTTTTGATATTTGCCTAAATTACTGGCTAATAATATGAAATCCTTAGCACGGGCCCTGGGTTAGTATTCATTACTTCGATTAGTTAATAAATTTGTCCTTTTTTCTCTGTTCTATTGCATTTTCTTTTATTTTTTGAGATTTAAAATATTTTCATTTAAAATCATTAGTTAATTATTCTGTAATTTTATGATTTTATCTAGGTGGCTTGTTAAAGCAAATTTTTAAAAAATAATATGTATTGTCATTGATTAAATGTTGATTTTTCTCAGATTTCAAAATTTTATGTGCTTCTGTATTTATGAGACTTAATTTTCCTTATTTGTTACCCTATCCTATTAATAAATTATGATCTTAAATATGTGTTAATTTTTTTTTCAAAAAAGTTCAAAATGTTATTTTTTTTTTCTTATTTTAAAATTTAGTAATAATATTTATATTTTAAATATCTCATTTTCAGATTCTTACTGTTTTTCTTTAAATAGAAATATTTTTAAAATTTCTTAAATATTTACAAAGTAAAAATTATTTCACAATATTAAGTTTTTTCTTCTAATATCCTATAAAAATTTTGAAATTTTTTAAATGTGTCAAATTTTTACTCTATTATTAAGATGTCAAAACATTTATGGTATTTATTTTTAAGTTTTAGTTTAGTGCTCAATATTTGCTAACACTTAAAAATTAGCACGAACCAGCCCTGCATGCAAATGCCTTGACACAGCTTTTTTATCTAATTGAGGAGTTTGTTTTAGGCATATTCAAACACATTTACACACCGCCGGGCAGTGGTCAGCTTATAAAATATACATGATAAGGGAATGAGTTTAAAAAATTGAGACTTAATGTAACACTGCATTGTTTCTATCTTTTCAGTTATTTCTGGTCGATCAGAAAATGTGATAAAACTAAGGACAACTACACCTCTCTTCAGAGCCTATGACCACGCCTATCGTCTGTTGGAAAACACTTATTGTCCAATGTTTATGCAGAGTGAGAGGGTTGGTACTTTCAAATAGTCATATACTCTTTAAAAGAAGGCACTTACTATATATATATTAACACTTTCTATTCCTTTTATAGTATTTTAGCTTGCTTTGTGGTGAACGAAACAGCAATTCAAATGCAAAGGGTGGAGGAAAGTAAGTTTGTTTGGTGTCTTTAAAACATTTTTATTAGTTAATTTAAATAATTTGAAATTGTATTGAAATATTTTACTGTTCCTTTTTATTTTATCACTATGAGAAGTTTATTTTTATCTATGTAAGTAAATTTTAATAAAAGTGTAATTTAATACACTCAATACATTTGTTTCTATTCTCTACGTCAGAAGTTAGTCAATACAGCATCTTTTAGTTGTGCCAACCGCCAGATTTGAGAGGAAAAATTGAACCCACTAATTACTATACCTGTAAAAATTTCTCATTTTGGTGTACAGTCCGCAAAAAAAAAAGATATCACCCTGAATAACTTTCGTTCTAATGATCCGATTTTCATGAACTAAGTGTCAATCTTAATGGTTCCTGGGGGTGACCTCAAATATGCTAATTAATTAGTGCTAACTATTAATTAAGTTACGAAATCAGACACAAAAACGTACTTTCTCTGAATAAACATATATTTTTTTTACATATTTGGGATCTAGACACTTGAATTAGGGGGGGTAGACAAAATTTTAAAACAAATGGGTCGTAAATTGGGTTGCAATAAAGGTTTATATATTTGGCGATAGTCCAGAAAACCGCCAAAAAAGTCGCCTGCGCAAATAAATATTTTAAGATAACCCATTGACTGATTCAAAAGAGAAACGCTTAATTTTACTAGGTTGCTAGGCAACCAATTTCTGACTGTAAAAAAATTGAAATAATGTTTTGTGATTGCTCTGAGAGGTTTAGTTAATAGTTAATAGAAAACATCTCGAAGTTTCTAGGCAATAAACAATTTTTAAGTTCATTTTTGTCCAAAAAGCAAAAAAAAAAAAAAATATTTTTTTATTCTCCTTTGAAAAGAAAATTTGAATCGATTTATAAGTTTTTAGAATTTAAATACATGAACTTTTTATCTGATATTATTTAGATTATGCTATTTTTGCTATGTTTATTCGAGGATTTCATACTAAAATCAAATTAACATAACTTATACAAAATTTTAGCTATATACAAAATTAGCTATATACAAAATTTTAGGGATAATGATTTTTACAGCTTTAATCGAGTCTTCTAGGCATGAAAGTTTGAAGAAGAAAAAAGTGCTTGAAAAATAAAATGTAGATTGTATAGTAATTCTAATGCACATTCACAAGGTTTTCTATAATTTACGATATTTCTTTTTTCTATAACTCAATGAATTGCTGAATGTTTAGTGACATTTTAAAAACATTGAAATATTTTATGCTTAAGAATAAGATATTGAAATAATATGTTGCATATTGTATGATTCATTGTTTAAAAAACTGCTTCATTTTGCTAGATATTTACGTTACATGGTTTTCTTTGGATAAAGATGACTAGCAAATAGCATCCACATGTTTCGATACATTCTGAAACTTACGTTCGCAAATTCACCATAAAATGTCGCACAGCATATTCTTCAATTACGATAAGTTACATTTACCACCAAATACTGCTACTATGATTATTTTTGTTTTCTTATATATATATATATATATATATATATATATATATATATATATATATATATATATATATATATATATATATATATATATAAATATATATATATATATATATATATATATATATATATATATCTGATATGATACTCTCTTTTTAAACAGAGCTCGTAAGGCCCTTAAGATACTGAAATGGGGGCACGAAAACTTAAAAGATTTTTTTTTCCTAATGCCCGTCAATTCAGGCATCTACAGGGCGACAGATATCTGTGTGGCCTAAGGATTCCTAACGAGCATCAAACATTCTCAAAATTAAGTGTTCATTCACTGGAAAATTTAGTGTTTATTCAATTTAAGAACTGTTCCTTCACTTGGTTATCTTACTACTTATTATTTAAACCACCTAAAGCTTAAAACAATATTATGTAAGTAATCTAAATTTTTTTTACATAATTTGCATTTAATAACAAATATGTCGACATGCATTTAATAACAAATACGTCATTTAGCTAAAATTACAAATTTTGAAATTTTTATGATTTTTTTTAAAGACAAGCTAAGCTTAAGTATTCCATCACTGGTTAGTTTACCCTATAAGATTTTGAGAAATTTGCGATGTTGTGAGAGATGCTTAAAAATGTTGACTACGTATTTTTATTAATATTTATAAAATATATATTCGAGAAATTGATGAATATTTTATTCCAAATTTATTCATTCGTATGTATATTATTGAAATTTTATCAGTTATTGAGAAGAAAAAAAACTAAAAAATAAAAAATAATCACATTAAAGACAATCTGTTGTATAATCATATTCTATCAGAAGCATGCTTTTATAAAACTCCACATTCTCTGAATAAAATGTATTTTATTCAATAAAATGTTTTTTCAAATTTCTTTACTAAATTGCAAATAGAATTTTAGACGACTAAAAAGGAAACATCGTATTTTATAGCTTAAAAAATAAAAATGAAAAGATAAGCAAACGATTATTAGCGAAAAAAATATGAATGAAATTTTATGCTAAGCGCGCGAAGTCAAGTTCCTCGCAAGTTTATCACATTTTAATATTAATCGCCTCATTTAATCATTTCTTCATTGTCGCCAAATTATTTTTTTAAAAATAATTAATTTTAATTTTTCTCAGCTTCTAATAAATAAAAACAGTTGAAACTTTAGATTTTTCAATTGAAAAATAAGTAGATTAATATGGTATAAAAAAATTCCTACCTTATAATTCAAAAATTTTTCTTCCTTAATTTAATTAAATAATAAAAAATAATTGACAATTATTAAAAATTATATTTTTCATGAAATTATCTCTGGGTAAATGAGTTTTATGACTGGGTGAAATTTTCTTCGAATTGCTTTATTAGTTTTTAAAATATGACTAAAAACGTAAAAAGTGAAATTAACATTAAGGGGTACGAACTTTGGATCGCTCTCCTGGTGAAACTATGGGGACCATATTTCCCAGATTGCGGCTACCCCCTATATTTTGAAGGTTAAGAATCCAAATATGTAAGAAAAAATATATGTTTATTCAGAGAAAGTACGTTTTTGTGTCTGATTTCGTAACTTAATTAATAGTTAGCACTAATTAATTAGCATATTTGAGGTCACCCCCAAGAACCATTAAGATTAACACTTAGTTCGTGAAAATCCGATCATTAGAACGAAAGTTATTCAGGGTGATATTATTTTTTTTTTTTGCGGACTGTACAAACGATTATTGTTAGATATTATTTTTCATTACATTTTGTCTTATGATTCTAAATTTAATGTGTTGAAAACCCCTTATCATTTTGATCTTATTTTAAGAAGTACAATAAAGTACTTGAAAAATCTCTTTGCAGCATTTATTGTTAGCAGGGGTCTGTCCAGACATTTTGTAAAAGGTCCTATTTTTGTAAAATTGTGAAAAAATTACTTGTTTGTAAATATTAAATAAACGTTAAGTCACATTCTTCCAACCAGGATCCTGCTTTTGTGCAAATAGGGTCCTGTTATTGCAACAAAAAAAAAATTTCAAAGAGTTTTTAAATTGTAAGTAGAACAAGATTATGCTCAACATTGTAAAATTATAATAAAAAAAAAGAAATTTTCAAAAATAAACAGCAATTGCTGCTACTAAATTAGAGATGCAACATACAAATATTTGGTATTTATACTATACTGCTGTACGCAGAATATTCATTTCGGACGAATAATGCAGAAGCATCTGCCGAAGACAAAACTTAATTCGTTTACATCCGTCTTTCATTTTTTTCCCCTGGGAAGGGCTTATTAGATTAACAAAACAATAATGGAGATGAACAAATTTGTGAAGGGTCCGCTTAAAGGATAAATTATTTTGTAAAGGGTCCGTTTTTAAATTTAAATATTTAATGAAGGGTCCGTTTTCATGAAAAGATATTTTGTGAAGGGTCCGTTAACGGACTCAATTTTTTTTTTTACATAGACCCCTGGTTAGGAACCGCAGCCTTGCTTTATGAAGATAATGAAAAGTACTCATACGTAATAAAAAAATTGAAGTATAAAAAAATATGTTTGTAATGAAAAGTACATAGAGGAGACCCAAAATAATAAAGCATTTTTTATTAAAAAAATTTTTATTAACTTTTTACAATATTCCTTCAGTTACCTTCAAAGTACTCTCCATTAAATATGACGCACTTGTCAAGTCTTTTTTTTTTCCTTCACTGTTTGATGTATCTCTGAAACTCTTCAGCTGAGATATCACCCATTGCCCTTTGCCAAGCTGCTTTTACTGCCTCAACCTCATTATAATATTACCCTTGCAGATTTTTCTTCATTCTCAGAAACAGGAAAAAGTTGCATGGGGCTTGGTTTGGCATATATAGAAAGTGAGAAACGACAGGCTATTACAATTTATTAATTAATTTATTTTTTTGATCCTGTGTGAGAAATTGAGAAACAGATTAAATGGGAACTGTGTCCCTTTTAAAACCCTTCGTCAAAATCCTCTGGCACGAGTTCCAACTCACACCTGTCTTTTCTGTAATTCGGGTGATCAGAAAATTATTATCCTCGTTGTTTTTTTGGTAGATTTTTTTCAATAGTTTCATCATTTCGATATTGAAGGGTGCTCAGAATGAGCACAGTCATAAACACTCATATCACCATGTCAGAGAGAACGCCATACCACAGGAGGAAATTTTCGTCGCAAAATCTCTTTCACCTCCATAATTAATTTAAAGTAAAGAAAAAATGAGTTCAGACAAACCTAGAGTAAGCCATGAAGTTTTAAATACTGAAACGAAATTTTTGAAGTATCAAAATGAAAATAAATCATGCAGAAATCAACTTAGGATTTCGGAGTGGAAAAATTTTCTTCTAATAATTTGTTTGTAATTTTATATTTCAATATTGTTTTTTAGCAATTTAAACTTATTTGCTTACTTTAAGTTTGCCTCTACTCAATTTTTCTTTCTTTTAAAGTAGTAATGGAGGTGAAAGAAAATTTGTGATGAAAAGTTTCTCTCATGGTATGACATCCTCTTAAGGCACCCGAGCTACTCGAAAACTTGGTTGCTACTCATACCATTCTTTTAAATAAAAAAATAAGCATATCTGTTGGTGATGTCCTCCTGGTTAGTGAATTCGATTATAGGCTGACTACCAGATTTAAGCTTTAAAAAATTTCTAAAACCTTCTTAGATTCGGAAATATAAGGTAAGTATTATAAAATTTATATGTAGTAAATGTTTATAAATTTCAGCAAGTGAACATTGTGAGCAAATAAATTTACTATATATTCTGTCAAATATATATTTATATTCTGCATTTAGATGAGTTTATATTGGTTCACTCATCTAAAATAATGTGTGAAGCATTGGAAGCTGTGTCAGATTTTAAAAATATAATGAAAAGATGAACATGCCACAAATTTCATTAATTTATAAAAATGCTTCAATATTTGTAAAATGTGAAACTACAAATAAAATAAAAGAAATGTAATTCTAAATTAAAATTAATTGTGAATCATTTGATGATGTTTAAAATTTGCTTTGCTGTGCTTTGGCTTGCAACTTTGTTAGAAAAGTCTTTGAATTCGTGATATCAATATTTCTCTGTATTACGAGATAAATAATAGTCTTTAAAGATTTTTGCTCAATTTATGCATTTCAAATTGTCATAATTTATTAAAAATCTTGAAAGGCTTCTTTATGGTATATTATCTATTTTTTTATTTTCACAGAGGCTCAAAAAAAGGAAGTTCCAATCCTTCAGCTATATCAAAACTGGGCAACAAGTTGAAAGGTGTCTTTACCGCTCATGTTGGTATGTGTCCAATCTAAAAAAAAAATATTATAAATCATTTTTCACATTTATACAATTTATTTAGAATTTTTATTTGTAATGATTAGCTCAATAGTGTGCAAGGACTATCTCTCCTATTTTTTTATAAATTTAGATTCCATTTTTTTTTATATATTTTTATAACAACAGTAAATTGTAATCAAATAAAAAAAACAATGAAAAATATATTAATGACAACCGAAGCTGAGGTCGTCAGGGAGTACCAGCCCCGAAAGTCATCAAAATAGTACCAAATCTTTTCTGTCGAGAAAGCAAGACAAAGGTCTAAAATTTGCTCTCTCTGTCACTCAAAGTACTAGTCTCTCTGTACAAATTTTAGACCTTCGTCTTGCGCTTTCGATAGAAAAGGTTCTGAGTTTGTTTTTTTTTTTGGAATATTTCTCTTGTGAACAATTTATTTATATTTTCTACAAAATAAAACGCAGCTAAACGAGGGAATATTGCTTTTCTTCGCCGAACCTTAGAAAAATCTTGCAATGAACCTGCTAAAAAGCCAGTCCTGAAATTCACAATAACAATAAGTAGTCATTGAGGTTTAAAGAAAAAATAAATCTAACAACTAATTTAATAATTTTATGTAAAAATTCTGTAAATTCTGTTTATGTAAAAATTAAATATATATTTGTTCAAAATATTCTTCCTTAAGCAGTTTCTTGTATCAAATATTTTTCTTAAATATTATAAAATTCTGAAATGGAAATCCCTATAAATATTTAACAGTTAACATTAGCTAATTTTAGAAAACAATTTTGAAACATGCAGATAAATGTTAACTAGTTAAAACCGTGTAAAAAATATTTAAACGGCATACCAAATAAGCTCGTCAAAATTCAATAAAATGAATTATTAAAAGTTAGTTATTTATTTGCTAAATTACTTTCCCTTAACTTACGCACCTTAACTATTCATAATTTTATAAGCACCTTAACCTATGCACTTTAACTTTTCTTAACTTTACTTATGCACATAAAAGAGGATTTTATTATTTTTATTAGGACTTCATTACTTATTTAAAATAGTTCAAGCTCACGATTATTTTTTTTACCATGCAGCAAATCCACCACCAACCAGCCAATCTGCTTTATATTATTGATATCTTCCGATCGGTTCGATGTCCTTGACCGGCCAGCAAATGGTTGTAAAATTATAAGCCTCAAAAAAAAAAAAATTATAATTGAGTTTATATTAGAGTAATTATTAATATTAGAGTAATTGTTAGAGTTTAGATTCAATCTTGTTAAATAACTGTATAGAGCTGTGATAGTTTAAGGGATGGAGTGTTCTCCTTCCAATGAAGTGAACCAGGTTTGAATCCCAGTACATACGAATTCCGCATCCGGCTTGCACCGACCACAGTGCTGACGTGAAATATCCTCAGTGGTAGATGGATCATGGGTTAGAGTCCCCTTGTCAGAAGGCTAATCATGGGAGGTTTTCATGGTCTTCCTCTCAGTCTAACGCAAATGTGGGTGAGTTCTATCAAAAAGTCCTCCATGAAAGCAAATTTCTCTCAATACTTGGTCCAGGAGTTCCCTTGTCTTCTGGATTGGGTTCAGAATTACAAGGCTACTTAGTTGAGCATTAGTAGTCTTAAACTCAGAAATTGAGTCGGCTGTTCGACGACGGTTATAAAAAATAAAACAAAATAACTGTATAATAATGTCTTTTTTCATGTGCAGATGATGGTCAGATGTATGAAGAAGAATCTGGGATTGATTTAGCTGAAGCAATGTTTGTGAGTAGTTCTCCTTATCTGTTGTCTTTTTGCAAGTCTTAGTTTGTAAAAAGGTGATAATGAACATTTACTTGTTTTCCAAAGACGGATTCCTCGTCCATAGCATCTGAAAGTGAGAGTGCATACACAATGGAGGATGATCCAAGATTGAAGAACTTGAGTACGTGGAGGGTATTCATTCCCCAGGTGATGATGCGCATGGACAGCAACTGCAAGTATTACCACACCTTCAGAATTGAAGTACAAAGGATTGATGTTGGGGATAAAGGTTGTCATTACGTTTTTTTTTTCTCCCTTTTAAGTTCGTTTTTTATTTTAATGCTGGTAGACGCTCCTAAGAGAGTGTCTTTCCAAAACAGAACAGATATTTTCTCTGGAAAGACTCACAAATTCTGTGGCTTTTATCATGAATTCTCATATACATAAAGATACAAAGACAAGAAAAGAAAAAAAGGATTTTAAATGAGAGAAAAAGAAAATGTTTTACAAATTCTTTTAAGATTTTGAAGCTTTTAAAAAAAAAGAGACTGATTTATCAAGTAAAAATATTGCACAAATTCAAAATAAAGATGCAAATAGGAACGTAGAAAGCAAGAAGGGAGAAATGTTTTTTCTTGAATTTTTGTGATTTTTTTACTTGAAAAATTTATTTTTACGAATTAGTCTTTCTCTCTTGTTGTGCACTGCTATATTATTATATTGATATATTCTGTTTTCGCTGCATTAATACAATATTAGAAAGCACTATTTTTGCAGATATAATCGTGTAGGCTGATGGGGAAATTTTATCTTTTCATTATTTTTTTAATTTTAATCATTTCTTTTCTTTTTTTGTTTCTTTTCTTATTTTCTATGTGATTTAATTGTGTGTTATGGGTTCTATATACTTACAGTTTATGTGCAGTTAATAAATCTTAATCTTTCTTTGAAATATATATATTGTGTATATATATATGTATATACATGTATAAAACATCTGACAAGTTTTTTTATATTAATTCTTTGTCTAAAATCTCTCTTTTAATTCATTATCCAGAATAAAAACCTTTCTCGTTATAAATTATTCTATTCTCATAATTAATTTGTTTCCTGCAAAAAGAAAAAAAGAGTTTTTATTTCTTAGAAAAAATTATCATAAAAGTTTTCCCTTCAGACACCTCAATGAGGAAAACTGCCCAAAATTCAAATTTTTTCCTCCGCTACTTATATTTTTACAAAAAAAAAATAAAAATTTATGTAAACTCCACCAATTTGATCAGTTGTAGTCTCATTTAAGTTATTAAATATTTTTTTTACTTAAAATAATGTTTGAAAAGAAAGGTAATTAAATAAGATTTAATATAATAGCCTTTCACAAAGAACTGACATTAATAGATTATGTTAAAATAAATCATTCTTCTTATTTTTAATTTCAAAGTTGTAGTAAAATTTATTTTTTGACTTAAATGAATAATATTTTCTTAATTTCAGACACTCCAGAAGATATGCATTGGACAGTTGAAAGGTATTTTTTTTCTTCTCTGACATAAATTTTGTAGAGAAATAGCTCATAAAAATATATATGCTTCACATAACTTTATATTTGTTTTGAATAATAAGAAATGTACTATACGAAACATTATTATTAAAATTTACAACCAGGCTAAGTATGCAAATAATTCACTGTTATTATTAATAAAAAATCCAATTTATTTTTATTCTTTTTTCTTATTTAAAAAGATTTATTATATATTTCATTAAAAATTATAAAATTATTGATATAGAAAAAAATAACACCTATATTTCTATAAACCAATTTTTCATGCTTTAAAATTTTTGAATTTGATACTTATATTTAAAACTGCTTCGATTTTAATTATTTGAAATTTTTACCTTTTTAAAAATTTTTAAATATGTCTGAAATTTGAATTAAGTTTTTGCAATAATTACTTGAAAATTGTATGGCAAAAAATTTATTTGGGTTTTAATGTTTAAAAATATTATTGCATTTTGTTTTTATTTAATATATTACGCTACATCTTATCAAAATGTGATTTTCAGTTGTTATTGTTCATGTAGTTGTTATTGTTGATTTTACTTGGTTTTTTTTCTTAAAAACGATTTCTTTTTAGTATTTTGCCCAAATTAATATGCAGTAAATTATCTGTAGTGATTGGGATTAGACCTATCCAAGCATTTGGACTATGGAAGTAACATCAATAAATTATTAAAATTAAGGGGTTTTTTGAATTGCAGTGCTATACATATTAAACTCAATTTTAATATGTCCATTTGATAAAATCTTTTAGTGATACAAGTATAAATATATTTTATTTTAAAATTCACACACATATTATTGATCTCTTCTCTAAAAAAAATATTTCATGGTGGTCTCAGGTTAATTTAAATATTTGAATGAAAGAGGATCTAAAATTTCATCATTTATAAATGCATAATTTGGAATCCATAGCACTTTAGAACACACAACACAAAAAATATTCATATCACTATTTTTGTCTTCATTTTTGGCAGGAATTCTAAATATATATTTAAGGCGGTGATTGTGGGACACCCTGTACACTCCTTTAGCATCACACATAAAAATCAATTTGTTTTTCTTTCTCTCACATAGACGATACAATGAGTTCTATGTGTTGGAGGCTAAACTTACAGAGTTTCATGGAGAACTTCCTGTTCAGTTGCCAACAAAGCGATCACAACAAAACAAAGGATTGGCCTACCTTGAGAGCAAAAGACCTGAATTTGAAAAGTATTTGCAGGTAATTTTTTTAATGTTATTATCGTCAATGACCAAATCTGAGCTGTGGTTGCTTCAACGATAGAATACTCAATGAGATGGTGTGCGGTCAAATCCCATCGATTGCTAGTCATTTTCAATTCTGCTCCTGTCTTACACCAGCTGCAGTAAAAAGTAAAGCTTTTCACATTGCTAACCTGAAATATTTTCAGTAGTAGACGAACCATGGATTAGAATCCCTTTGCCATCAGGTTAACCATGGGAAAGTTTCTTCTTCATGTTACACAAATGCGAGATACTTCCATCAAAAAGTCTTCCGCAAGGCTAGTTTATCCCAATGCTTAATCCAAGGGTGACTTTGTCTTCTGAGATTGGTTCAAAATTGTAAGGCTATGGAGCTACCTTTAAATAATTGTAAAGCTACTATTATAGCTGTAAACTCAAACATGGGTCAACTGTGTATCGTCAGTTGCAAAATAAAATGAATTAGTCTATTCCTTAAACTTCTAAAACATTGATTTCTAGCCAAATCCCGAATATACATAATTTATGCAGGAAAATGAGACTTTGTTAAGAAATTCATTTCTTGCCTCCTTTATATTAATTTTTTTTTTCTTGGCTTTTTAAGGTTTTACAAGTATGATCGAATAAAAGACTTAGAATTGCAAATCCTGAAATTTATAATTGTGTGTGATTGGGGAAATTCTAGGAATTATTTGCTCTAAATAGTACTGAAATGTATATAAATCAAGTAATAATCTATATTACAGAAAGGATACAGCTGCAACAAAGTGTGCCAGAGCATACTTCTTGCGATAAAATCCCATATTTTCTTGCATGATTTAGTGTCAAACTGCGAAAATGTCAATCAAAATCAAAACTAACTTTAAAAACAAAACCCATTGTGTGTAGATGATGATACATGTAGATGATACTCTTTTTTTAATAAGTTTTCAGTCATAGGCCGTGATGATTGTATTCTGCATCAAAAAACTGGTAGTTTCTGTAGAGATGAGTTATTTATCCTTTCGCAGTGTTAGGAAAATTGATAAATTAGGCTTTTTTGAAGAAAATTCCACTTTTTTTTATCTGCGACAATGCGATTTCTGCACTCTTGTAATGTCAATAAAAGATATTCGTTCATTTCTTTAACGAGCTTCCCTTTTAAAATTACTAGCTAATAATCTTTATTTTCATACATGCATTTTATTTTTGCTTCCATATGTAATGTTTGTCCAAGTTTTAAAATCGTTCAGTGTGTTAACTATATTATCCTTAATACTTAACTACTCATTATTTTAATTTTATTATAATAATCAGACTTTTATGTTATTAGCATTTCCGTTTATATAATTTTTATCATTGATAATCCAAATTTATGTTTACAGATTTGCTTATGTTCTCTTTGAATTACTAATTTTATCACAATTCATATTTTACAGTTAATATTCATGTGATCAAGGTCTTATTACTTCACATTTTTATTAATTGTGTCTTTCTATTCATATTTATTTCATTTACAAATTACATATATCAATTTAATCTCAACCTCCGAGTCACACTTACAAATTCTGAGTCCTCACATCAACTGAATTTTATAGACAAATAACACTTAGCATATACATGCTATTAAAGGAACCGCTTGTGATTTATAGTCATGCCATTTTAAAATCAAATATTGTGATTCGAATTCACCCAATTCAAAAATCAAACTTCACAATTTGTTTTTATGTGATTTAAAAATATAACAATGTAATCATATTTACACTATTTAAAAACGGCACAGCTTGATTTGTATTTCACAATTTTATATCAAATTTAGCCACTCTATTTAAAAGCCGCTTTTATGATTGATTCCTGACTAGGACTAGGCTATAAATCGATACATTGCGACATATCGATTTAACGCCTGTATCGGCAGGTTGATACACTGACTTTCGTTCCAGGCAATGCATCAGTAATCTGATTTGCCGTCGAGTAAGGAAGGCGACCGATATACGATATAGCGATACAAGACACGCAAGGATGCCAACTCGCGCTGGGGAAGGCGATGTACGTATCGTTATATTAAAACGGTCTTGATGATTGAGCGGTGGAATCAGAATCAGTTTTGAGAACATATATCATGATCTCGCATGTTCGTTTCCGCACCTCTTAGGTTTTTTTTCTCCTTTGTCGGGACTTGATATCGTTTCTTGTAGATTATTTTCAGTGGGACTGACTTTGTGATTGCTTGTTTCTTAACTAATTAGGTAAAATATTTTTTGAAACAAAACTTTCTTTTTTATTTTTAAATGTGAAAATTAAGTTTGATATTATATGTTTGAGTATTATTTTACATTATTGAATTTATTACAAACAGAAATCTAATTTAAGGTGCCCATAAAGAATTAAATTAAAAAGTAATTAAATTTGTTAGGCTATTTTTTACTTTATTTTAATTTATTAAAAACTTTTTGGATAAAATAATAATTTAATGGATTTTTATTACTGATTTGAAATTTATAAATCTTTAGTTATTTTCATTTTTATAAATAAAATTATAACAAGACTTATTTTTCCTCTTTTGGATTCGGACATAAGTCAATCAACTTTGTTAATTCAAAAAAATTAGTAATGTTTGCGATTGCGACTTCTTTTTTTAAAATCATTTAGCACTTTGTTTTATTAAAGAGTATAATCGTGTTTTTTAATTTTCTTTCAATATTGTCGGTTGAATATATTATCGAATATCATAATTCTTTTGTTTTTATTTTTAAGAAATTAAATCTTACTTTGTTTTTTCGTTCAGAATTCGGTAATTATTTAATTTAACTTTATTATTTATGTTAAATAGTAATGATAAAAAATAGCGTTTTAAAAGTGTTTTTTTTTTTTTTTGATTAATTTATTTAGCACTTTGTTTTAAGCATACAAATAATTTTTAACGAACTTTTTTTTTAAATTTTCTTTCTATATTGTTAGGTAAATATATTGATAAATTTCAATTTTATTTATTTTTTTATTATTTATCTTTAAACTAAGAAATCTTTCGTTATTTGCGCGATCATTTTTAGAAAATATAACATTAATATCTTTCTTAAGCAGAACATGTACATCAAATTCATGAATTGATTTAAATCAATCTGAGTATGAAGTTTTGATAGAAATCTGACTTTCTGCACCTTACAAATAAA
The DNA here is from genome assembly GCF_982258835.1 of Parasteatoda tepidariorum. Taxonomy (NCBI): domain Eukaryota; kingdom Metazoa; phylum Arthropoda; class Arachnida; order Araneae; family Theridiidae; genus Parasteatoda; species Parasteatoda tepidariorum. Next base: position 6,165,024 of record NC_141762.1, read on the forward strand.
TGAATTTCAAAAATACTATATTGCGATACATCTCTATATCGCGATGCAAAACTGACGATCCATCACGATGTAAAATTTCTTATATCGCCCAATCCTATTCCTGACTTATGTATCAGTATTAATAATCACATGATTTTAGTATCAAACATGGAATTACTATTATTTCATATCAGGTATTTTAATTTATCTACCAACTATAAAGCTGCGTGTGTTAGATCAGTTATTCCCATAACTAGAAATTTCCCTTGGGAAAATGCTATATTTTTACTGAGACAAAGTGAGGCCAAACAGCTATTTTACCTGAGATAAAATGTCATTTCTAATTATACAGTTTCTGTTTTTGCTGTATCATCCCTGATATTAATTATATGAATTATAGATAAATCAAGGTGCAACTTTGTACGAAATTCATATCAACAAAAGTTTCTCTGGATTTATAAGTTAAATATATTTTTAAAACTTTATTTTTATCGAAGTATTATTTATGCAAAGTCAGACTTAAATACTTAAATATCCAATGACGAGCAAGGAATGTGTTACGTAAGAAATTCTGTGGGTGGGAGGCTAGTGATCACAACAAGAAGGAGCTAAAAAATAAATATGCTTTTAGTATGATGTGAAATATGTACTTATGAGTTTATAATTACATTTCTAAAGTATTTGTATTACTTTTGCAGACCCTGTTGGCCCTCCCTGGTTTGCAGGGAAGTGAGTTGCTCTTTCAGTTTTTAAAAAGTCCTGTTCTTTTCACAACAAGTTTCCTACCTGACATCAAATTGGGTATGCTATCACAATAGACCTCTTATTTCTATTTTTTTTCCTCTGTGATGTATGCAATCACAGTAGATCTGTTATTTTGGGGGTTTTTTTCTCTTATGATGTTTGCAATCACCATAAATCTCTTATTTCTGTTTTTTTTTTCTCTATGATGTATCTTACAATCAATGTAACTAAATGCATTTTTTTTTTTCATTTTATCCTTTATAGGGTATTATTTTGATCATTTTTTATTATTTTTTGTATTTTTTTTTCCTTTCTTAGTTATATTTTTATGCATTTTAATTGATTTTTTTAAAGAGCATTTTGCTTGAGAATTAGTTTTTCTCTTTCAAAATTATTGTTAATTTTGTATTGAATCCCGAATTTAAATATGTTCCAATAACAAGTGTTGGTATACATGCAATTTTTTTTCAAGAGGTGATAATTTTCTTTCGGATGAAAGAGGTTCTTTCCATTTTAATAGCATTAAAAAATTGAATATTTAATGCCGACATTCTTGAAAATTGTTTCTTAAGATTATTAAATGTTTGTTTATTTTTAAGAAAAGAAGCCAACAGTGGAGATCTATTTTCTCTTGTGTTTATTCATTTGATCATTTCTCATTGTGTTTATTTGTATGTTAAGTGCGCAGAATTTATAAGTTTGGTTATTTATGAGATCAAAAGTTAAAGATTATGGTCAATTCTTTACAGTCGATAAAATTTTGGAAATCCCATCCACCTTCCTACCAAAAGGAAATTGATCTTGAAAAGAAAAATAATTTTAGATAATAAGCTAAATGAATATCTTTTTGTAAAAAAATCTCAAAAATACTTTAACATAACATTATTTAAGAAAATGGCCCTTCAAAGGCTTAAATATTAAGTTATATCATTTAAACATGAAGTGGTTACAACCGTTTTTTTAACCATTGATTGAACCTCAACTGCCCAGGGTTATTGTTTACCAATGAAGTTTACAAATTAAATAAACAAAATTAAGAGCCATTGCTTAGTATACACTTGTGTGATTTCCTCTACGCTACTGTTTCTTTAAAGTATTCCTTACACTGAGAGTTTTTTAAGGCAGAAGAATTTCCATGCATATAGAAAAAGTTCTGTAATTCTCTTAAAATGTTACTTGGCAGATTACAGTTATTCCCCATATTTTGAGTAAAAGAATCTAAATCCATTGAAAATAAGGTATGTTTATTTTAAAAAAAAGTTTTTTTTGTCTAATTTTATAACTTTAAATATCGCTTGTACTGAACAGCATATTTCCAAGTTAACCCTTAAAAACTATTAAAATTGTGTTTTACTGGTATGTGTTTATTAATATGTGTGTTGGTTTTTTCTTTTTCAGGAAAAATGATTAAAACAGTGCCAATGAAATTAATAAAGGAGGTAAAATACTTTTTTTTAAATTTCTTTCAACTATATTTTGGTTAATTCATTCAAGTATGGAATCTCTCAACTCTTTCAAATATTCTTACTGTTATACCCTCTTTCGCTTTATAATCCACATCTTTAATAATTTCTATATTGTTATTATTTTGCTTTTTTTGCATTGGTTTCTTAAAACCGTACTAAAATGGTAAAATTTTAACAAAAGCAGGGTTCCCACGGTCCTTAAGAATCCTTAAAAACTGCTTAACTTTTATTTTGAAAAATAAGGGCCCTTAAAAGTACTTAGTTTTGGTACAAGGTTCTTAAAAATGCTTAATTTTTCAGCATCACTATAGTTGATAGAAACAATTTTTCAGTTCAATGTTTTAAAACAAAAAGTCGTTCTTTTATCACCTAGAATTAGATCATGTACGGAGAGTAAAGCATTTTAGAGAGACAAAAAGGGATGTGTGTGAGATGGCTACAGGCAAGGAGAAGAAAGCATGTCTTAATTATATATTGGTTCTTTCATTAATATATTCTGCCTTTTGCCTCGAATGATACTCTATGAGAAGAGTGACATTCTAGAAGAAAAGAATTGAGTGTGGACAAGGGAAATACTGCAGATGGAAGAGATAGTGCTTTCTATTTTGGGGGGGGGCAGTTCTAAGGTATTTAAGTAAAAGTAGGAGACCCACACTGACCTTCAAAATTGACAGAATTCTAAAAATTCAGTTTTACTGGTAATGCATCTGCTAATAGGAATAAAGTAAAACCCTAAGAAAAGAAGCATGAGAAAAAAGTTTTGAACTAGAATCCGTAACGAAAATTATTTTCAAAAATCTTGGAAGTATTAAATAAATTTGTATAATATATCAGTGTGTAATAAGTAACTGTAAATTTATTAAAAGCGGCAACATTTTTCAAAATTCATGATTGTACTAAAAATTAGACAGATATGTAATAAAAAGGGTTTGAAAAATCCCATCCCGCCTAGGTTTTATATCAAAAACCTGAGATTTATTGAGTTTTTGAAGAAAAACTCAATAAATCTCAAGTTTATTCAAAAATATTTTAAATTTTTATTTCTGAGTACTAAATAATGCATGATTTGCTCCTAACAAGGAAGTTAAATGTTAGGTAACTATTTATAACTTGTTTTGCTTCAATGTAATTTTTTTTTTAAAGTTTTAGATTGTTACACAGTTAGATTGTTATTGTTTTTGTTTCTTAAGGATAAGAAGATTGTTATATAAAAATTTAAATCTACTCAATTAAAAGATCCCAAGCTTTTTGTTATTAATGTCTATTAGAATAAAATTCAAACTTAGATTTTAATAATCATTTTTCTCAGTTAACATTGCCACTTAATATACTGTCTCTTTTTTATATATTTTTTTTAAAGTTTCTATTCAACTTTTGGTTGCTTTAAAATTAGTAAATGTTTTTCGTCTGATTGTTTGGTAATATTAAAGTTAATTCCTAATATCAGTTTTGGCTGGAAATAATTGTAAAGCTCATCTTAAAAGTAAATATAAAACATTTGCTGTTGAGGATTAATTTCTAAATGGTTACGTTACACATTACTTTCAATATGTTTTTCAATAGATTTTTTCAAAACTATTAATTTACCATAAAAATAAAATATCAAATCATAATAATCTATTATATATAATTCTCTTACGTGGCTCCCAAATTTTGGCTGTATTTCTTTTCCGCCAGTGGCAACGTTTGCTTTGTTTTGAAAACACCAAAGCATTCTGCCTTTTAATGATGCGTTTCTGATCTAATATATATAATTCTCTTAAGTGGCTCCCAAATTTTGGCTGAAGTACTTTGTACAACTAAATAAGATTCTTTTCACAACAGTTAAATATTTACTTTATTTTCTTCATTCATAGAGAAAGCAGTCAGCAAAGAATTCTGTTAGGTTAAAAAACATTTTGCTAAAAAAATATCTAATTCTAAAAGAAATAAAAATAAACAACTTAAAAAATAAAAATGCTGTTGCCAGCCATAGAATTTTTTGAAAGTTAACTTAGCAACATAAATTAAAATGACATAGAAGCGCAACTAGATCAAAATTATGATACCTGAGCGCTTGATGTAACAAATCCTTCAATTCTAAAAGTGTTGTATCGCCAAATGCCCAAATTAACAATTGTGTTCTTAAAGAAATTCTATAAAAAGCTTTAAATAAACAACCTACTTCTACAACTGCTTCTTGAAGAACTTGGCTCATTGATTAAAAATATTGTTTTAATTTTACAGTACTAACTTTACTTCTACTTTCATTACTACTATGACCCTCTTTCATTACATTTTACAACTTCATGCTAAATTTGAGGACTTTAAGTTGTTTTGTGGTTGAATACTGACATTTAGAAAAGTGTACATAAAAAAAAATAATATTTAGAAGTTAAGAGTTGCCTCAGAAAAATTTGAATTGTTGACATTGAACTTAACAATGGAAACAATCGTTTTTGTGAAAAATTGAATTGTATTGTTGACATCAAAACTAAAAATATTGTGTTTCAACTTAACAATACTACCTTAATTTATACTTTAGAATTGCCTCGGAGAGATTTGAATTGTTAGCAATGACTTAAACAAAAAGTTTTATTTTAACTGATAAATACCATATTATAATTTTAACTTTTTCTATGACTATACTCATTTTATTACTCTTTTCTTTGTTTTTTATACATTTTATTTTTTTGTGATAAAATAAAAAACTTATAGTTGTTCTGCTTCTGAACACTGATGAAAACACAAAATGATGGACTTCATCAACAATCAAAAATATATACATTTATTTTACAAATTCCATATTATTAAGGTGGCGCCCTTCAGAGGATTAAAAATGCAAAATTATCTTCATCAAAGCCGATGCTTTACATCTGGCGTTCAGTGGCAGACTACTATTTCATATTGTTTTACAACACATGGCTTTAGCCCTCTGGTGGCAAAGACTTTAAAACAAAACTTACAACAGTTACTTTTCTCAACAACTGAAATTTAGAATAGTGTGATTAAGAAAAATATGTGAACTGTTTGCAATTCCAAATTAATATTGAAATGTACAGGTGTATAATTTTCTACAGTGAAAAGTTTTCGGAACTTCAGTATTCAAAAAAGTATACAAAACCTAGACGTTAAGAACGTATCCAATGAGCAAGCAAAGCGAGCATTAGATTGCGAAGCAATCCGAAATGAACTGTGAAAGCAGTTCCGGGGGTTGGTGGGCGCCAGCGAGCAGGGGGCGAAGCCTCCTAGTATTAGAGAATAATATTAAGAATTATGCAGGATGGTAAAGAAATATTATAAGTAAATGTCTGTAAATTATGAAAAAATGAATAATTTATAAATATTTGTTAGTTCAGTAACCGTACCAATTTTCTAGCCATAGGAATGTGTTGATACCTTTGAAAAATCATTTTGGACCCTATTATTAATATGTTTCACCGAGAACTATTAAAAAACATATTTAGAACATTATTGTTTGAACATTATAGTTTGAAAATTATAAATCTTAAACATGATTGTATTTTTATTCTATAAAAATTTTATAAAAATATTTATTGCAGTGAATTTAAGAAAAATATATATTAAGTTAAGCCTAAAGGAAAAAAAGTGGAATGATTTAAGGTGCTTAAATATTAGTATAACCCGTTTTTACTTAAAATAGGACTTCATTTGACATGACATACTTAAGAAAACAACTCTCATGCATAACTCTAATTTAACTTCTTAGTATTAATTTTTTTTATTATATACCCGTATAAATGAAACATTTTGTTAATAGAGAAAAAGAATTTTTTTGGCATAATTGAATATTTACCAGCTCACAGCTGAATATGTGATGCATGTCTAGTAGCGAAATATAAAAACTTGTAATAATTTTTTCAATATTTTTCCAAAATTTCTTTATTTACTATATTTCTACACCTAATTTTACAATTCAATTTCAATAAAATGATTGAAAAGGGAATGCAGATAATTTTCATAGATGTCGTTAATTCTTAGCAATCTGAAAATGTTTTTAAAAAATGTCTGGTTCCTACTTTGGCGAGCCCTGAAACAATTATTAAAACAATTTTATCAGTACTTACATTATAATAAAATTGTTTTTTTGTTATTTTTTTTATTGATTTTCTTTAAGAAAGTTAAATAATTAGCACTGTCACTGGTTGTATATATTTATTTGATGATAAACAATCATACTATTTTGAAGGTCCTTAATTTTTTTAAAAAAAGTCCTTAATTTTTTCAAAAAAAGTCCTTAAATGTGTTTAATTTTTGCTTTGTTAAAAGAGTGGGAACCCTGAAAAGGCTTATTTTTGTAATTTTGCTTTTCTTACAAAAATATGTACATAGTTATTACTAAATCTTTCTCCAACAACTTAAATTATTCTGTTAAAGGTAAATAAATAAAAAAGCAAGAAAATCATAACATATCAGATTAAAGTCTTAAACAAATAATATTATTATCAGAAACTTCATTACTATTTTCATTGCATCTAACTCAACCAGTCTGCCAAAATTTTACTAATAAAATCCTTTTTTCCAGTGTAGATTTCTTATGAATTTCTTTATTGAAAATGCTTTAAAAAAATTATTATTTAAAACTTCTTTTTAAAATTTTTGCCATATTTTAATTCATTCTTTTCAGCCAGATAGCGTAAAATTAAAACTTCACTTTATTTTTTATTATAAAAGCTTTTTTTTTTAATTGCCTTGTAGAATGAAATTCAAAAAAATATGTTTAAATTATTTAAATTTACGAAATACCATAAAAATTCTTGCAGAGTACCATCCTATGTTACGAAAAATAGATTGTTAAGAGAGGTAGTTGCTCTTAGAACTTTGAACATTTATCCAAACAAATAACTCAAAATATATAGCAAATTTATTAGTTATAATAAATAAAGTGTAAAATATAATAAATAGTAAATTCAAATCTGAATGTAGTAAATGGTTTAGCTTTTAATGTATATGTAAGGTTAAAACCTGTTTATAAAATCAGTAGATTTATGAAATCAAATGTCCCCAGAAGAGTGATTTTATAATGCCGTGGGCACTGTATTTTCGTTTTTTAAAATTTTCATTACAATCAATACTCCACACGTCTTTTGATATACATTTGCTCAAGGTTTCCTTTACACTACCTTGTATTTGTACCATCTTTTTGAGAATGTTGTTGTACCATATTAACCCACTCTCCATGGGTTTCAGCAACATTTTTATGTAAGTTTGAAGTTCTGAAACTAAATTTCATCTTTCAGGTCCTCTATTTACATAAAATTAACACATTTATAGAAGATATATCTGAAATTATAATTTAATTCTAAAAATACATGTTGTAGAGATTTTCAAAAAAGGCAAATTTCTCTATATTATTGCAAAAGTACATACTGTCATTCTAGGTATAAATTTCAATATGTACACTCCTATGACGTTAAAACCTAAATGAAAAAATAAGCATCCTAAATAGTAGGAAAAGTCAGAAGGTGCACTATTTAAAGTTGGAGTTTCTGAAAAACAAAACTACTTGTATTTTTTACTATTGCTACTATTTTTGAAATTACTAAAAAACAATAAATGAAAAAGGCTCCACATTGTCGTGTTTCCGGCAAAGAACGTTGTGACTCTATAAGGGGGATAACATAAATTCCACAATTTTCTTAAAAGTATGTTCTTTTGAAATAATAATATTAATGTACCTGAATCATTGATTTTTTCATTTTTTCTGTCTATTTTTTATTTATACTATTTTCTCTTTGCTTAGAAAGGACAGCATTTACTTCCATTTTTGCAAGCTTTTATTCAGTCTACAGAAGCAGCTAAACCTAAAGCTAGGTACTCATTATTTTTTCCACCTTAATATATGATCTGAGTTTACTCTGATAAAATTTCAGATGTGCCTTGTATAATCAATTAACATTGTAATTATTTTTACTTCATTTGCAGTTGTCATTCATGCAATAGAATAAAAATAAAATGTTTAAAAAAGCAATGCATATAAATTTGTTTTTATTAACATAAGAATGTGGTTGTAAAAAATAATGCTCAACGCTTAATGTTTTGTTCTATTCCAGTAAAGAAGTGTGGAAAGAAATTTATGAAGAGCCAAGTAAAGCATTGGGAGAAAAAGTAAATATCTATTCTGTTTGTGCTGCTTGTTATATTTTATAATCGCCAACCCAATTTTTCGAATTTGTGACTACTAATGTTCAACACCATAACCTTTTAATTTTGAAATCAATCTAGAAAATAAGGGAATTCCTGTATCATGCATTCGGAGAAATTTGTCTCTGTGGAGGACTTTTTCATGGAACTAATCTGCATGTGTGTTACATGGAGGAGAAAGCCTCCCACAGTTAGCCTGAAGTCAAGGGGACTCTAACTCATGATCTGTCTACCACTGAGGATATTTTATGTCAGCACTGTGGTCGGTGTGCAAGCCAGATGCGGAATTCATATCGATTAGCCATCTCTGGGATTCAAACCTGGTTCACTTCAGTGTTAGGTGAATGCCGTATCCCCATAGCCATCACGACTCTACTTATTATATTATGCTTCAAGAACTTAATTTAATAAAATCAGCTTATAAAGCATAATTTTTTTTTCTGTGAAGTCATTAAAAGTAACAATTTTTAGTGGCATATGTTTCTTAAACATCTTCCTGCTACTATGCTTCTAAAGTTGACGCTTTCTAATATCAATTCGGACCTCTTTTTGCTAACCTCTTTAATTATATTATTAGTTACACCGAGTAAGTATGTTTTGTCAATAACTATTTTTTTTCAACATCAAAGATTTTCTTATTTTTAAAATTGCATCATAAAACTTGCATATTTTCTTCTAGTTTTTGCTATTATTTTCTAATTTTGCAATATTTGACACAATTTGTTGATCACATAAGGATAATTGTTTTTAGTCCCTCACCTTCAAATAAAAAAATTAACTGGAGCTGTTCAATTCAAATTAATTGAATAACTTCATTCAAAAAAAATTTTTTTAATTTTTTTTATTTAATTTTTATTTCAATTTCACCATGAAACTCCCTTCATCTGAATTGTGCTTTATCTTAACTTGGCATAACAGCAAATTCTTTTTGCTTTTTGTAATATTGACGGATCAGAGAGAACCTGAAATTGTCGGGGAATTTTATTTTAACTCTAAAAATCAAGGAAATTTGAAATTTTTTACAAAAACCTGGAAAATTCCTGTTTCTTACCTGGAAAATAACCAAGTCTTAGAATTATAAGTAGCAATAATCAATTATTGAGATTCGAGTTAATTGTAACATCTATTCAGGGCTGGATTACCCATTAGGCCAGACTAGGCCATGGCCTGGGGCCACCAATGATTAGGGGCCCCCTTAAAATGGATTATTTGAAAATACATTTTAAAAAATTAAGAAAAACAATGATTTTTTTAAATTTTTTCAAAATGTTATGATTATTTTTTAGTTCTAATTTAATAAAATAAAGTAAAATTTAATTTATTATTATTTGTTTTTATTTTAAATTTGCTTTCTTAAATGAAAAGATGTATAAATACTTTTATATTTGAATAAATAAAAAATATACGAGAAAAAATTTTAATCTAAGGGCCCCAAAAATTTGAATGGCCTAGGGCCCCACGTGCGCTTAATCTCGCCCTGCATCTATTACAATTATTATATAAAGTTCCATTTTTTAGTGAATTTCACTTTAATTCTAATGTGTTTTTGCTCACAAAATCTAATATCTGGAAAAGTCGAGGAATTTTTTTTTCTGAAATTGAGTGGAAACCCGGATTATAACAATAACTATCTACAAGCTCATTTTTTTCACTGTTTGAGTCTGTTTTACCACAAATAAGCTGTTAACCGTTATTTTTTTGTATGCTCGGCCCCCTGTTCACTCTGCTTACCAAACCTTATGGTTTCTTCTTATTTAGTATTAATGATTAAAGAGGAAAGAAAAGTTTCTTTCTTTTTTTTACAAAAATTTTGACTGACTATTTTCATAAAAATTATTAAACTGTTGCATTTTAAGGATTACTAAATTGTGGCAAATCAAAAACATTAAAAATCGGTATGCCCACCTACTCGAGAGTTATTATTTTGCGAAGATGGGCTGTGCTGTAAAAAAACACTTCCAGTGTAAAAATTTGTTTTCTCAGAATCAACTTTAATTTACATCACTGTTTTTCCCCCTTGTTCTTCTTAAAAGTATAAAAAAAGATCCTTTCATTTAGTAAATGTGTAATTATTATAATTTTATGTAAACTCATTTTATTAATTTGTTAATTATAAAAAAATGAAAGATTGACTGGATTTAAAAAAATAATAAAATGTATTTGAAGAAAATTATACTTCGGAATAAAAAAATATGGCACATAATTAACAGTTATAGATGAGAATTTTATTAACCCTTATATCATACAATAATTTGCATTGAAAACAGTTTTTATTTCTCTTCAGTTTGTATGTTTTTAAAACTTTCATTGATTAATATATTTGTTCTTCAGCTAGTTTCAGGACTATATAAAGACAATTTTGCAAGCTTGAGTATGAAGCAAAGCAAGTTCAGTGGAGGTTCAATTGTATCCGTTGTAGACTTGAAAGAAATTTATGATTACATTTTGTATATAGGTAAAGCTCTTTCAAATTATTTCACTATCTGTTAACTTGCATGTCAGACAAGCTAAAATCAATTATCTTGTTGAATTAATTATTTTATTTTGAAGGAGCCTGATCCTAGATGACTAAACCTTCACAAGTTTATATCAGAAATAGAATGATATTTTTGGATATTCTAAACTAGTTTTGGATTGAGCACATGCGATTTACACTCCAAAACTATGCTAAAGTGCCAAAAGCATATAATTCTGAAAATAATTAACACATTTAAGCTCTAAAAATACTTATTGCATATAAGAAAAATCCTGCTATATTTTGTTGATATTTAATTTTAAATATACACTCCATTGAAATCTCACACTTCATTGTGTTAAGATTATATTACTAAATTATAAAATATATAATTGTATGAAGTTATTGTATAGAACTCAATCGGTAAAACTTTGTTCTTAAATTTCATTATACTTCGAATATTTCCAATAAAAGCAGCTATTACTTAAATATACTTCAAAAATATAGAATTTATAAACTTTTAAATATATTATACCTGATAGTTTTTTTTTTAACTATTATGCATTGACTACATAAGACTGCTCTACAGTATCTAGTTTTAAACAGTTTACAACAGAATAGTTGAAAACAACTGTAATTAAATTTTTATTCAAATATACAGAATACAAAAAGTGTTTTGTGTATTTGAATTTTTTTTTAAATTTCAATTTTTAATACAAAAAGTTTCACTAATACTTAGTTAATTTTACACCATACTTTATTGCTAACTCCTCAAACTCTCAGAATTACTTAAATTGAATTTTAGGATTTAGAAGAGTTTTGGGCAGTTGACAGAATGGTTTTGAACACTTTAAGATAGTTTCAAATGAATAGATTTAGCTTCATAATTCATTAAATGATATTTCATCAAGTGAAGCTGCATAACCTTAGCCATGAACCAGTCTCATATCTTTGACTCTCATACTGCATCATCCGTTGCACATGTAAAGCAGGGATGCGTTCGAGATTTAGGAAGCATAACAGTTATTATAAAGTGTCTTTGCTTTGATTCAAAAATATCTAATTTGCTAATTTTAAATGTTTTTATTTTAACCAAACTGTAAGATGTCACACTTCTGGTTAGTCCTCCTTCCCTTACAAGCCTGACATCATTTATGAATAGCCCCCTAAACAAATTTTGTAAATTAAAAATTTTAATCGTTGGTGGACACTAATTCATTTGTTATATCATATTGCAACTGGTTCGAAGAAGGATAAAAAGCTTATTTTATTATTTTTACTATTCTGAAAAACATGATAAGCTGTTTGAAAGCTCTAAATGAATAATAAATATTAGATTGCATATTTTAAAAAAACTGGGTTTTTTTTTGCAATATTAAAATATGTTGATGAAATAAAATTGTGTTTATGGGGCAATCACTTAGTTTTTCCAGAAATTTGTTTTGCGAAAAGTTGACATTTTAATAATTTAAGCATAAATATCTGTTTGTTTTTTCTGAAAATTGTATTATAATTATAATATATTATTATTTTTATCATAACTTAATTTAGTGACCAACCTTCATTGAAATAAATTTTTGGATTAATCTCTAAACTGCATTTGTAAAAGTTAGTTAATGAATATTATTCATTAAATACATTAATTAATTTTACATTGGAAGAAAAATTTTAATGGATCTTATTGCTAATCAAATTCAGCAAATAAATTTTATAGAATCTCATATTTTACTTAAAAATAGAAAAAAAACTATGACACAAGTTTAAAAAACTCATGAATTTATTTTGAAATTAAAACCACTAAAAAAGGGTTTTTGTTGGCATTTGTTAATCTTATATATGGCTTTAGGAAGTTTTAAATTTTCATGGGAGGTTATGTTCCCATCCATGATTTGTATGGCCATCTGCTGATAACTTCAGAAAATACAAAAGAATATCAGTGAAAGTGTTTGTTTGCATAAATGTAAATAGTAAAGGTTCGCGTGAGATCAAGAAGGGAGGATGGAGCTTACACAGAATTCGTAGTTATGTACACAGAATTTATAAATTGGGTTATTTAGAAGCACAAAAGTTCAAGTAAAATTAACTTAAAAATCAAATTAGTTTTAGCTAATAAACTAAATAAATTTCTTTTCAAAGATCAATCTTAATCCCAAAAATATTTTAACATAACTTTAATCAGAAACAATAGCCGTATAAGGGTTAAAATGAAATTATGATTTTATTTTGAAATCAAAAAACTTGAAATTAATTATGATATTCTTTTGAAATTAAAAGAATATCAGTGAAGGTGTTTGTTTACATGAATGTAAACAGTAACGGTTAGCGGGAGATCAAGAAGAGAGGTCAACACATACACAGAATTTATAAATTTGTTTATTTATAAGAAAAGAAGTTCAAGTAAAATGCATTCAAAAATCAAATTAATTTTAGCTTGAGCTAAATAAATTTCTTTTCAATGATCAATCTTAACCCCAAAAATATTTTAGCATAACATTAGTAAAAAAACAATTTCCATATAAAAGGTTAAAATATAATTATGACTTCAAAATTAAAAAATGATATAAAAGGTTGTGATGATAGACTTGAAAATCTCAAGTTTTGTTTCTTTTTTGATCACAGCTATTGAGGTGGTTCGTGTTCCCAACTTGATCGTCCAACTGCTGGCCACTTGCGACATTCTACTGAGACAAACGCTTCAGGCTGGCATTGAGTGGTACCTGGATGTCAAACTGCAACAAGCATTCAAACCTCAGCGTTTAGCACAACTTTTGAACTTGTTAAGAGGTAAAAGTTTATTTTTGGAAAATGTGTTTTGAGATAATTAATGTAATTTAGTTGTACCTTCATAAATATTTGCCATTGATTCCCATCTCAAGTACAGTAAAACTTTTATTATCTGGTTTGAATTATTTATTACTTTGACTAATCAGTCAGATCTTCTCCTGTATTATGCTTTTTCTAACTCATTGAATATTAAGTTTGAGGTTGTGGCATTTTTTATGAAAAAATTTCATACCTATTATGTTTTCAAAAAAGAAAAGTATTTTGGAAGTAAGGTTGAAACTAAACTTTTTACTTGCTCTTTTCTTTAATGATTTGCAAAATGCTCAGTGTATTGTAAATTAGTTTATGACCCAAGTACAGTTTTGTATAAAAGTCTGAGATGCTTTGATATATCATTGCTTGCCTTTTTATGTTAAGCTTGTTGCTTACTTAATGTAATTTCGCAAGAAATTAAACACTATCGCACGTTTTATTTTAATTTTGCAGTGAAACCTCCAGGAGATACTGTGGCATCAGCTAGGTTAACTGTAACTTTGTATTAACTGTTTATGTTTAGTTTAAGTTTCTGTATCTTGTCAGGTTGTCATTAAATGTGTTTGCTGTGATATTAGATCATGCTCATCTATTTAATTAATATTCAAATTATACATAACCACGCAGAGATCATCAAAATCTGTCCTAGCAACCAGACAAACCTCTGCACCAAATGTGTAAAAGCTCAAATACGGAAACTCAAAAGAATATTAAAATAAAAATAACAAAACAAATAAGTAAATTCAAATGTATTCAAAATATTTGCGTGAGACTCTAATTTAAAGAGCTCTTTTTAACGATCTCTGAAATAAATTGACAGAGATTCAGAGCACTCTATAGACGATTCTATTATGATTTAGTTTTAAAGTTAAAAGTTAAATAAGAAAAAAAAGCTATTTTTGAAAAAACTGAGCATCTGAAACAAACCTCTAATTTTAATGATTTTTTTCTAACAATTTCTGTAATATAAAACTAAATGAAAACATAATTGTTCATTTATTTAAAATAGTTCTATCATTCAGGTAATTATGTCATTAGGAATAATTTTTATTGACACTAAATTTTATTCATCAATCCAGTTTTCAAGGCGCCAACACGAATGGCATTTCCACACCGAGGAAATGGCACTGAGTAAAATTAAAATTGCCTTTGAAAATTTATGTGCCTTCGATAACATTGTGAATCCACTGGAGATAACCCCTGAGAATGACCATAGATAACCTCCATTAACTACCACTTTACTGTGGAGCAGAGAATGGTCACTCCTAATAGGTTTCACTGTATAATGATATATAAATACTCTGATCATTTAGTTCTAATAAAAGTTTTGGGTTGTTGTTAAATCAACATGCCATCTCTCAATATGTACTCTAACTCTGCATATACACCTAACAATCTAAAGTAATTATGCCACACTGATTAATATGTCATTGTGAAGGACTGTGGTTCAATCCCCTGTGGCAGCTGGATGCCCAACTAGCTTCAGATTGATGGATACCAATTTGTCTATGATTATCTTTAAGGATTCCATATGCATTGCTAACCGCACTGCCACCAGCAAGCTTTTGGTCACAAAATTATGGAGTCTTAATCTCCATACCTCCTCTGGCTCTCTATGGGCATTTTAGGTAATGGTTTACATATATGAGGAAATTGAAATCAAAATTCCTTTGGATTGCAGAAACTAGACCTGCTAAACATTGCTTTTTATCCATGAAATCTGATGATCTTAGATTATTCGAAATAAGTAGGACCAAACCTTATTCCAGTTACAAAGGTTCTACTTTCATCAATAAAATCTAACTTACCTGTTACCTTATATATTTTTTAGCAGGAATTGTATCCATGATTGTCAAACTAAACTACACCAGTGAATAAGTGGATTAAAAAAACAAAAATATAAAATTTTCTGATTCCTTTACTAAAACAGTATCTTTGACCATTCAAACTTTATTTTTGTTGGATTTCATTGCCACCTGTTTGAGTCACAAGGGTTCTACTTACTGAACATCTACTTTCATCTATAAAATCTAAATTATGTATTAGGTGAAATATTTTTTTTAGCAGAAATAGTATCCATAATTGTCAAACTAAACTACACTAATGAAAAAGTAGGTTAAAAAATTTAAATTTTCAGATTCCTTTACTAAAACAGTAATATTAGACCATTAATGGTTCTCTCTGTCGCAACTTTAATATTGGTTTGATTTCATTGCTGCCTCTTTTTGATTGGCTTACATAATGTGATGCCAGTGCTCTTAAAGGTTGTCGTTTTCATTTTAAATTTCACTACAAAGAGTAATTTTTTAAATAAAGTACATTTATTGAGAATTTTGGCTCTTTATTACGTTTGCTTAATAGCATTAAATAAAAAATAATTTTTTTGTATGTGTCTTTAGATTATTGTGGATGTTCTAAGTAACTCAGTACGACATTTATAACAATGGAAAATCTCTTCTCTGTCTCTTTTGAAAGATAATTTATGTACTTTTGTCTGACCAAAAATAAGTTCCGCAGTGGACTGATTGTAAAGAAACGCTTCCCAGCAGAACACCGAGGTCAAGCATCACTTTCTGCTGTCAGTAAACGGGTGGGTGACCACTCTGATCAACCTGCGTAGAGACCGAGGTTGCACGTTATAGGTCCTCATTAAACTGTTCTACCATAAAGTGCTCGACTTCCCACATGCAGGTTGTCGACTACCAAAGCAGGGAAGCCTTCCTCTCTGAAGAGGATCAAAATTTGGGAGAGGAGAGGATGTTTCTTAGACTGTCGCCTATAGCCCATTGTGCAGCTCTAGTGCAACGTAAATAAAATACCTACCTGACTGAAAATAAATTAACTTTAGTTGAAGTTAGGATACGTACAAAATTTGACACAGTCGTTACTTAATCATAGATCCATAAACATTCCTCTCCCAAACTGTATGTAAAATACAGGAACACTTCTAAAATGAAAGTGATAAATAGCTAAGTTCCTTCCTAGATTTTAAGGTGAAAGCTAAATGAATAGTGTATCTGCCATCTATGTTTATAAATCAATTTATATTTTATTATTAGTAATTTATAACTTTACATTTTATTTTACTTTACTTTCTAAATTTAAACTATTTTGCATTTAAAAGAAAAAAAAGTTTAACTTCCAAATAAGTCTCTCCTCTCTCTTTAATTTCAGATGCTCTATTCTTTGAAGATGATCCTCCAAGGTAAAACACACTCACTCATTGCAGTATATATAAATTTGATGAAAATATGTTTTTAATAAATTGTTACCTTTTTTTCAGATCCAAAAGACAAAAAGCAGAAAGAGCACGACATGCTTTGCGGCAAACCAAAGACTTCTTTCCCCGTAAGTGTTTTTTCACAAATTAAACACAATTATTACTAAATGCATCCCTAGTGCCTCCTACAATGAGGAATAACCGATATTTTTACCTATATGATTAAATTTAATATGATTTTTCTCCCTTCTAATTACATTCCTAAAAGTGAACAACATGTTTTCTTTTCTTTTTTTTCCTTAACATTTTATATTATTCCTTAATATTTATATACACAACGTTAGTGGAAGTGACAAATTTTTCATTTAAGAGCCCTACTTTCATAAAAACAGAAAGGTGTCTGCCATCTATTTAAAGCCAGAACTTATGTTATTAGAAGCTTAAGGTTTCCATAGTTTAATCTTTAAAAATGTTAGCCCCTGAACAAAACATGGAAATTTATACTTTTAAGATTCAGTTTTTGTTACTTTTTTTTTTTAGAAAATCAAGCAAATCAATGTAGCTTTAATATTGAAATTTTTTATTTTTGCAAAATTTTCAAGTCAAAATCTTCAAGTTATTTTTCTTTAACTATTAAACACTTTTTTTTATTGTTGCAAAAAATATTTCACAAAATTTTAAGGGCCAAAACTAAAGATCCTCTGAAATTTTTAAAGAGACACATCAATTTACAAGTGGAAATATTTTTTGTGGAACAAGTGAATAAGTGCCGTGTTTTACTCGTTTCACAAAAAGTATTGCCACTTGTCAATTGATGTGTTTTTTCTCAAAATTTCAGACCATCTGCAGTTTTGAAACCCTAAAACTTTGAGAGAAAAATTATTTTTGCAAAAATAAAAATAACATGTGTAACAGTTTTACATAAAGAAGATATACTGAAAATTTCAGGAAAAACAAAAATGTCAAGTATCCAATCCTGCCAGACTCTTAAAAATATTATTTTCAGAAACATAAGCTTTGCAGGTAGTTAAATACTTTAAAGCTTTATTTCAAAGTTTGTCTCCTAAATGCACTTGTATCGTAAAAGTTGAAGGATTTACCTATCGTATTTTACTTCTTTAAGTTTATATTTGTCAATTTATTAAAGAGTCACATAGGTTTTTTAAAAATTAATTTGCTTAAATATTAAAGTCCATTTATACTGCACTTATATAAAAGAAAATATATGCAAGTAAAAATGATTTTAAAAAGATAACTTTTTTTGATCTAAGACATAAGATAACTTTTAATGCCCTGGATAACTTTTTTTGATCTAAGTAAAAGCAAAATAGCAGGCAGCATATGCACTTTTTGAGGAAACTTTTTTCCTAGTGGTAGGGAAATAAATATTACATTGATAACTGCAATTGGAAATTTTTCAAATTTTGTCTACTCTTAAAACTTAAATCAATTAGATACAGTTGTGGTCAGAATGTCATTTGAATTAAAATTCATGTAGTCAAGAATGGAATATCAAAGCATAAATTTTGCCACATCTTTAAACAAAAATCTTCCTGTATAACCCAGAGTTGGTAGATATATGCTTCTTTGAAAAAAAAATTTCGTATAAATTGTTTGTACTATTTTTCATAGTTTTGTAAATGTGCAGTTTTTTTTTTAATATTTTAGGTTTTATGCTGACAAAAAAATTTGATGAAAGCATAAACTTAATGTTTGAGATCCTCCAATATCCACTTCTTAATAAACAGGTAAATTGGTCTTCCAAAAAAATTCTTCTGTATTAATTTGAAAAGGTTTTTGTTTCATCTCTTTTTTTATTTAGTTCCTACTAACTTTATTAATCTAAGTATAATTTGATTATTATTCTAGAGTAGTGTAAGTCAGAAATATGTTAGTGTGGCTTCAAATAGATTTTTTATTGCCATAAAAAAATCGATGCTTTATTACTTATCAGAGATGATTATGCTCCGGAAAAATCTGGATTTTTTGCTAGTTGTGATACGGAAATCCAAATTCCAAAAATTTCAATAAATCATTGATCGCATTTAGGTATAAAAGTTCTTGTATATTTTATTTAAATATATTAGAACTACAATTTTTACTTGGCATCTCTCTCATTTGTAAATATTTTTTCTGGTTGAATAATTAACATGATTATCAACAAATGTTAACTTATACATAATTATTAATTTAAATTATGCTGCAAATAATTTATTTCATATTGGAAAATATCAATGATTTAAATTTATAAAGACATTAATTTTTTTAAATGCATCATTACTGATTTTACTCAAGAAATTTTCGGGATTTTTGAGTTGGAATCACAATTACCCCTCCTTTATGGAAAAAACTATCTGAATCTATGTTCTTCATATGGAATGCAAATTTGTAAATAATTTATGAAACGGTATTATTGAAAACTCTAAAACCATACATTAAACTGAAAAGCTAATTATGAAATTCAAAATTAATACATTTCTCTTTATTATTCTTTATTTCTCTTCTCAGAATTTTACATTAATATATTTTATTTTATTACCGATATTGAACAGCTGACCCAATTTTGCATTTACGACTACTAATGTTCGACTCCGTAACCTTGTAATTTTGAACCCAATCCAGAAAGCAAGGGTACTTCTGAATCAGTAAACCCAGAGGTATTGATTTGTTATGAGAACTTGAAGGACTTTATGACCCTGGGGGGATTTAACGTGCACCAGTCATCATTTAATACACAGGGATTCGACTCCCGTTCTCACAAATACGAGTGCAACGCCCCATCAACCAGGCCATTCTGGCTTACACATTAATGTAATTAGGAAAACATATCTTCAGAACCTAAACTCATAAAAAATATTAGCATTTACGGTTAATGCCATTTGATAATGAAATTTATGCCTTAAAGCGATCAGGGTCAACTTGTGATAGTCAAGTTTTTAATGTTATAAATAAATTTTCTGGTTAATTGTCACTTCAGTATGTAATTTTTTTTAATATCAGTTGCTATTAGCTCCTTGTAATTTTGGTTTAAAGAAACATGTTTCAAGTGTAACTATAAACTAAGCAAACATGTGGTTTCCACTAGTTTTCCAAATACTACTTTGTTGAAGTTTCCAGTACGTGCCATTTAATTTTTCACCTGAACTACATGCAACAAACTCTTAGTGAAACTCGTTTTTAATTAAACTGAGCTATATGTTAGCATACAGTTGTCATTAAAACTCTGAGGTTGTCTTTGAAATAATTAAACACAAGTGATCTGTAGTTTAAATTGATACAGCGCAGGATGGTAATGCTACAAAAATGTCTTTTCTTCCACTACTTATGACAAACAGTTTTAAAAATTTTACAATTTTAAAGAATTGGGATTAACTATTCTATTCATATCAATTTTCCAAATTTCAAGATCCTAACACAAAATGTTCTAGAGTAGTGAGAGAGGCACATACCTTCAAATTCTTTCTTTTATTATTTTAGTTGTCTACATTTTCCTAACTTGTTACTGTTTTTCTTTGATCTATCCATAATGAAACTCTAATAAACGTTTTCATGAAACATTGATTTAATTAAGCACTTTCATTTTATTTGTTTGTAATTGTAATGTGTATACCAGTAGTCTGAACTAATGTACTAATAGCAACAAAACTACTATATTCGCTACTTTTGTTTTAGTAATTTGTAGCGTAATGAGCTATGTTGAAAATAAAACAGTATGTTGTGATTCTTGCCAACTACTTGTTAACAGTAGTTCAGTGAAGAAACGAAGTTCAAATGCAAATAATTTTTAAAATCTGATTGGTGCAAATCAATCAGCTTGTGCAGTGACAGAATGATTTCAAAATGAGAATTATGCACTTGACTTTAATCTAACCATCATGTAGAATGATTAGCATTTAATCTAGCCATTGTGAATAACAGCTAATTTCTTACTTTACCTATAGTATATATCTATACGTATGTGCACCCATAACCAAATTAAATGAATATGTGAGTATTATTTTAATTAGAGATGAACTTTGCTATTTAATTTTGGCTATAGCTTTACCTCTTTGAGAAAGTTAAATGTTTAAAACACTGGAAAAAATCACAAGTATTTGATTAGTTTCTAGCATTTCTTAAATTAAATAATCCTATCAAGAACAGTATAAAAAGTAAAAAATAAAAAATTCGTCAAAAAGAGTTTTGAATAATTGATTGACTTGTTTTAACATCTCTTCTCGTTTATATTATTCAATTTATTATTCTAAGCCATTATTTATAAATTGTATAGATTGCTTGTAGTCTGCCACTGTTTTAATAAGTGTAAATTGATTCCTTCAGTAAAATTTATCTCTTAAAAATAGTTAAGTAATGACTATATTTCAAAAGTAGTTTGTAACGAAATATAGAAAAATATTCATGGTTAACTACAAAAAAAAGTAATTTTTCAAACCACTAGTGTATATTATGAAAAAATGTTACAGATATCTTATGTGATGCTGGATATTTTGGCCACTGAACTATTTCCGGAGCTTTTAGAAATGCACAGAACTGAATCAAGAACCTCTTTTGTTCAATAGTTGCAACTGATGTGTCAACATTCCTAACTGACTAGTCTTTTATATTTATCATGTATATAAGGTGAAATTTGTTGTCTCGACTCTATTAAATTTATTCTTTCACATTATATTTCGTCTCTTTTTCTTATTGTCTGAAAAGAATTTGAATGCATCGTTGTTAGACTCTTTTAGAGCCCTTGATTATTTTCCATCTGTGGTGCCTTGTTGGAAAAATACAATTTTTTTCCAGTATTAATGAATTTTTTTCCTTTTTAAATTTTATTCCTTAATATGAACAGCTTAACGTTTTTTTTTTCCTTAAAAATTTTATATCTTTGTTTAATTGTATAAACACAACATTAATGATCCTAAATAATCATCTAAAAATCATAAATGCTTAAAAAAATCCTACTTAATTTTTTATAGATTTTGATATTTTTTGTGGAAATCCCAAGGTAATTTTCAAATTTTTAGTGATAAATGAATTTTTTGAAACTTGAAATATTTAAAATTTTAGAAAAAAATCGCTTGAATATCACCAGCACGTATCCCTTGAAGTGCTGAAAATAGCTCGTCCCACACTCATATCAGCTCCGAATGTGCCATGAAATAACTTATTTGATAATAGATTTAAGGACAACTTAATCTTCCACTGTTTTTATTCCTTTCAAAACATACTAAGCATAATTATGATTTTTATGCCTTTGTTACCATTGAAGATACAAATTTGATTGTCTCATTAAATCACCCCAATAAAAGCTTAAAATTCACTTTTATTTATACAGTTTAATGTATTACTATTTGATTTATTAAATTCACTCAATTCATGCAATAACCATATATGGCAACGTTACTTTTAAAAAGTAACGAGTAAAAGTACAAGTATTTTTAAGAAAAGTAACGAGTAAAAAGTTCTTATTTTAAAAAGTAACGAATAAAAAGTACAAGTACTAAACAAAAAAAGTAACGATTTAAAAGTACATTTCTAGGAAATCGAAATATCAAAGTAACCTAAAATTTTATTGAATAATATTCTTATGCTCTTTAATGTTTTTGCAAAATTGTTGTTATTTATTTAATTATTTTTAATTTCGAAAGTTATGGACATTAATTTATTTTTAAATTCGGAAGAATATTATAATATAATTTTATAATATAAACGTATAATATAATTTCAAAATCAAATATAATTTTAATATCAAACTTTTTATGGATTTGCACGAAAAAGAAATTTTCAAGGTCAAGGTATTTAAACACGAAGTTAGCTGTGAATGCATATATATTGCACATTAATTTTATAAATTAAAAAAACATAAGCATTTCTTTTTAATTTAAATTTTTTTTTTTGGAAAGCTTACCGAGTTTTAGAAAAAAGTAACGATTTAATTCGACATTTCCGTTACAAATACTTGTACTTTTTCCCTAAAAAAGTAACGAAAGTACAAGTAAAAGTACTAAATTTAAAAAGTAACAAAGTACAAGTAAAAGTACGTACTTTTTACTTGTACCGGTGGAACAAGTAACGAAAGTAAAAGTACTGCCATATATGGCAATAACGCAGTACTTTATTCTGTTATTAAGACAAAATTTATCAACTGATCTTTAAAAGCATTAAAAAAGTTAAAAATAGAACTTTTTTTCCACTTATTTTGAAATAGTCTATCAAATTAAAATGATTAAAAGCTTCTAACAAATCAAAAAGTATATATCTTGTTAAGATATTTTCAATCATATTTATAAATACTTTAACCTCTGATCAAATAAATTTGAAAAGTGATCCTAATGAATGGAAATCATTAGACACACACACACTTATTCATTTTGAAAAATATTTTATTCATTTTAAAACAGCATGAAATATCTGATATATATACAAATAAAGTGATGATAACCTGAGACTGTTTGATTAAATAAAGCTGCAAATATAAATGAAGGAGTCCTTTGTAGAAATGAAATTAAATGATTCTTAGAAAGGATCCCATTTTAAATAAATTTGATTACATTCTGCGTAAATTAGATGCAGTTTATTTGCATTGTTCTGATATTGCAAGCAAGTTATTTATGTTTTGCTTTAAATTATCTGTGGATAGAAGAGTTAATAATTTGCCTAAATAGAATTTGATATGTCTTAATAGTGCCAAAGGTATATGAAGATCCAAACTTTTGACCTCTCTCCTAACTAAACTGTTGTGGCCATATTTTTCAGATTGCGGCTATCTCCCATATTTTGAAGGTGAAAATCCCAATCTGCCAAAAACAATGGTATGTGTATTGGAAGATACTTATTTGTGTCTAAAATTAATTATTATATTAAAAGTTTAAACAATTACCATTTCATGAATGTGAACCTATGAGCCATTAAGATTGCATGTGAAAATCAGATCGTTAAATCAAAAATGTACTGCTCTTCTTACTTGATGCAATGTACATTAAAAGAAATTTCACCTCTCATGTGATAACAGAGTTAACTAAGATATATGGGGGGGGGGTGTATGCAACTTTCTTAAGGAAGCAGGGGAGGAGATTCGTGATTTGCTTATTTTTGCTGACTGAGGGATAATCCAAAATTGCAAAGAAAAAAAATTGCTATCGTAATATATGAACGCGCAAAAGGCATGATTAGAAATTATAAATGGATCATAATGATATGCTCGTGAGAACATTTTTATGAATTCGAGTAATGCAATAATTTGTAATATTGAAAAACAAATGCTGATTGGAAATTTTATTCAATCATCTCATCGACGCTGCACCGGTGAACCCTCACTGACAAAGGTCTGATTTTGGTGTTATGTTTAGCGACAAAAACATGTACAAAAAACGTCTGAATACATAAATTCATTAAAATTTAAAGAATGAAAAGTTATTAAATGATGTGCATACAATTATTACAGCTCAGTAATCGAAATACTTCTTATGAGGCATCTTATCAATGTTCCACACCGTTTTTCAAAAAAGGATATATCATATGATGTGTGAAGTATCACTTTTAACTCAAATGTAATAACTAATATTCATGTTGTTGTTGTCTTGTCGATCTAGTCTATTTTAATGCTAAATGTATTCCAAAATTTTGGAAGGTGAGTTTTACGAGTTCCCATGCCTGAGAACTATATAGTATGTCATCTGATGAAATATTCTTGTATTTTTTTTAAAAAAGCTTTATAAATGCATTTTAACTTGTTTTATAAGTTTTACCATAAAAAGGTTTAAATTCGTATTATGTTTAAATGTTACCTTACATAATAGTTTATTGTACACACAGAAACATTCGTAATTTGTACCTTATGAGTGACAGATGTAGTTGTAAATAGGAGAGGCTCCCGTTATCTCCAGTAATAACCTAGAGTCTCATTAAGTTTAAATTCTGCATTTGACTAATGTTATTGCATATACTTTAGTATATTATATATTTTAGTACATACAATGTATGTATATGTTACTGCTAATGACCAAAATGGGGGCTGTCGACTTCCACTGGAGAATGTTGACAATTACATAGTCGCTTTGGTAAATGTCCGAAATAGATACTAGGTCTAGTTAAGTGCCACTGCTCGGTATACATTTGCCCGGTATGCCCTTCATCAATGTTTTTAAGGTCAAATGCCACTGCCCAGTATACATTTAACCGGTACTCCGAACACTGATGTTTCTCCTAATCTATCCTCAGCTGATATTAAAATATAGATTAAATATAATAATATTAATGTTTAAATTAATATCAAATCGGATGTAACACATATTTCGGACATTCACCAAAGCGACTGTGATTGTTGACGTTCTCCTGTGAAAGTCAACATTCTCTTGATTTCGGTCATTGGCGGTAACATATATACTACTATATTAATTTCATATATACCTATATCGCAGAGTATTTCCTGTCAGAAAAAAATACTAGTGATAGAAATGAATAAAATTATGTACACATTAAAAATTCAGAAGATGGATGCTTTTGACAAAATTCCCCTTCATTTCTGTTGGCACATTCAAAATTCTCAGAAAGACAATCAACATTAAAAATCTTCGAGTCACTGATTGAGAAATTTTTGACCTGAAAAAAAAGATTGCATTATTTTTCTCAGATAAAATCTCTACTTATTGAACTAAATAAATTTGCTGACATTTGTTTCAGCTTATTGATTATTTTTGTGTAACTTCTGATTGTACGGAGGGATTCATATTAAACTGACAGTATTCAAGAAACTGCAGTTCCAAATTTACTGAACCGACGGCATCTAGGTTAGTAAGGGGTGGGATAGGGAAGTTTATGCAACAGAAATATTTCATTAGATCCTGGGGAAATACTTGAATATTTCACATTTTATTTTAAGGATGGTATAAGAGAAGGCTTAAAATGTATAAAAAATTTCACTTTATCCCTGTTGTGAATTAGGCGAATCTTTACCCCCTTTTGCAGTTTTTTAAGATCAGATCGCTTATTGTATATTACGTTATTTTAGTCTGGCCTTGTATAAATGACTGTACTTTATTTTAGGGTAAAAAATTTTAAATATCGATGGTATACATTCTGTGAAATCTTTCGTTTATAAATTCATCAATGTGACCACACATCAAAAGACCGAATAACCACCTTCTGCAGAGCGGACCACCGCGAGACTTTCAGGAAGAGAGTCAATTAGATTCTTGAAAATGTTCAGTCATTGCGACTCCAGTGCTGATGAGAGCTGCGGTAGGTTTAAGTCTGGGGAGTTTGGTGGTCAGGGGAGGTAATTGGTCAGGGGCATCTGCAGCGGAGGCTCATACGCAGCAACGTTAGTTGAGAGGACACTCAGGGGTGTTTGTATTCCGGGTGTTTCGTATCATCCTTCCAGGTCTAGGAGCCGGGCATGTAATTTTTACGCGAATTCCACGTATTTCAAAACCATTGATTTGCTGACTTACGCGAATCAAAACGTATAATACGGCGAAATGTTCACTTACTTCCACAATCTAAAATTCAAGTTTTTAAACTTTCGCTAAAACGCGTTAACGATACGTTTACCTACATGTGATTCTTCCGCCAATTTGATTTTCTTTTTTTTTTAGTTTGTCTGATTTTTAACAACTTAAACTACTCCAGAATCCGCTACTATCGCGATTCGAATTCACATGATTTTAATATCAAACTTCGATTTTCGTATTTACCTGATTTAAAAGTTGCACATTGTAAATCTTATTCACGCGAATAAAAAATCGTTCGTTGCAATTCGTATTCACATGACTTAAAAATTTAATATCACAATTTGTGTTTACGCATTTTTAAAAATCAATATTGTGATTCGTAATCACGCTTTTTTAAAATTCAATGTTATTTGTAACTTCGCTTTCTTAAAATCCAATATTGCGATTCATATTCACATGATTTTAAAATCCAACATCTCGACTCTTGTAGGAACTAAGTTTGTTTTGTTTTTTAAATTAGCTGCTAAAGAGATGTGATATTCTTCATTGATAGGGTAATTTAAATACAAATCTTAGTTCAAAAAATTATATTAAACACTTATAGTATATAAATTGATATCGAGTGTATTCACCAAAACTTTTCAGGCCTTTACACTTCGTGTCACAATCACTGTTGGTAGCCCCTTCCTTGGTTCATCTGAGCGATGGCACGTCTCGCTTACCTCTGTTTTCTGTGGCCCGTGGTGCACCACATTTGCTCCGTCTCTGATTTTCAATAGTGCCATGCACAGTATGTATTACTATGGTGGCCCACAAACTATTTGCGAAATTAGCCGTTTCGGAAATGATTCAATGATTCCACCCATGCCCTGAAAGCCAATGGTCATTCCCCTTTGGACGTCAGATAAATCGCTCCGTTTCTGCAATACGCCAGCGATTGCAATGTTGATTTCCCTTTCAGAAATATGACCGAAAATTTTAACAAGAAATATTTTATATATGACCGGAATCAAGAGAATGCCGCCTTTCATCGGTGAATGTCGACAATCACATAATCGCTTTTTGAATATCCGAATTATTTGTTATATCCGATTTGATGTTAATTTATTCGTTGATATTATTATAATTATTCGATATTTTAATATCTGCTGAGGATAGATTCAGAGAAACAGTGTTCGTCGGAGTACCGGTTAAATGCATGCTGGACAGAGGCATTTGGCCTTAAAAAAACATTGATGTAGGGCATACCGGGTAGTGGCACTAAACCTTAAAGAAAAACATCAGTGTAGGGTATACCGGTCAGTGTCATTTAACTAGACGTAGTATATATTTCGGACATTTACCAAAGCGACTATGTAATGGTCAACATCCCCCGATTTCGGTCAGTCACAGTTAACATATACACTTCATTGCAATGTGCTACCACCTGCCTGTTGTGATTGGTTATTTCACGTTGACGTTGGAAGTAGGTGGTAATCACATTAATGTGACTGGGCAGTGTAAAATTTGATTTGGTTTGTATACATTCTTTAGTTCTAGGAATTTAGATCCGGTATAAAACTATTTTTTTCCGTATTTCGGTGCTCAACAATTTTAAGTCCTTTATTCTATCATGAATTCATATAAAACTTTAAGATACTGTTTAAGAAAATAAAGAAAACCTAGTAAAAGATCAAATTCACTTTTAAAATAAATTAGGTTGAATTGGTGAGTAACGTCGTTCAATACATTAAAAATAAATTAATATAGATTTAAGTCCCAATGTTTATAAAAACTCACCGAAATCTTCTCACTCTTTTAATAGTTCCGATCAGGAATGAAGTAATGAGATGGTGAAGGTATGAACTGATTCATATCAGCAGGAATCGGAGCTCTCAAGCCCTGGAAGAAAATATCACCAATTATACACTCATTAAATAAACTAGTTGTCTCACGATTAATTGTGCCATACCACCCCTCTCCGTTACCGTGGTTTCGGTGAATCTTAAGTCTTTTATCTGTAAATACCACCCTCTTAAGGAACCCAATCGCCAAATCCATGGTAACGAAAAAGGGAAAGTGTGAAACACATAACCTAAAGGCGTCCATTTTACTCTGTCTAGAATTTTTTTTTTTTAAATTGCATATTTTCTTGAATTTCCTGATACCAATGAGTGAAATGTAAAACTACTGCTTCAAACAAAGATGTAAATTTTGTGTAATACATAAACGTATGCGTGGACGGAGCTAGTTGAGCAATAGACTTTATAAGCGCAAATAGCAGAATCTTCCCTTCCTTCACTCTCACATCTTCTTGCTTTTTCTTAAAATTTAATTTCAAACAGCAAAATCGTGTAACCACCAACGTTTAGATGATGGAATGAGTCGGCAAATTGTGGGGAGATTTGAAGCTTCTCAAATCTAGATGAGTAATTGCCATCGTCGTGTGAAATTTATGAAAACAATTTCAAGATTTCGGATCTACCGGGAGAAATTGTGGCTTATAAGTCGGCCAACGAAGATAGGTATTTGTCGATTACAGCTAGGCGTATGCAACCACTGGAAGCCAAAGTTCAAGGGTTAGTCTTTCCAGAGAACTTCATGAGAGAGGGCTGTTAGCAAGAAGATCTGCTTACAAAAAAGACCGTTTAAGATGGTGCAGAGCATGTATATAGACCGAGTATTCTCTTCACTGATGAGTCCCGCTTCAGCCTGGCCACTGGCTCTCGGAGCGTACTTTCATACGGAGAGGACCAGGCCTCTGCCCTCTAATGTCCAAAAAATTGCACATTATGGAGGCTGAGGTTTGTTGGTCTGGGTAGGCAAAACGCTGGATTCCCGCATATCTTTTGAAGAGGTACTAGTATGAGGTCTTGGAGCATTTTCAGAGGTGCAGTGGTACAATGCAACATCCCACAGAGCACTTCTGGTCGACCATTTTCTGGAAAATGAAGTAATATCTTTTTGTGTGTGTGTACTGTACAAAATAACAGTGTTTAACTGAAAATGGAGCCGAAAAGCAAGTTGCGGATCATTAAAAAAAAAATTAGCAGAAAATAAATTTTAATAAAAATCTATTCAAATGAAAAAAATTTAAAATGTACGTATAAAAAGATCAAAGGATTTTGATCAATAGTAAATTATTAAGCAAAATATTTATGTGACTCATCGGGAAAAATAAAAATAAATATTCTAAAAAAATTTTACAAAAATAAGGATATGTAATGCTGTTAAGTTTTAGTAAACTCAGTTTTTCTTTTCATTTGACTTATTCATTGTAGTTTGTAACTCTAGACGAAATTCTAATTTAATTTACATTTAATTATCATTTTTGAATTGGTAAATTAAACAGAATTTGTAAAATACTGAAGATTATATATTTTCCTGAAAAGGTATGAAACAAGAGATAAAATGAGTGTTACTTACAGTCGGAGGATGGCAATGGAAAGTTTGCTGAGGAAGATATGCTGGATAGAACAGGTTCGCCTGAAAAGATACATTTTCAGCTCTCCTTTGCAACTGCAGCAATTTAATACAAAGTGAACATTTTATTTTATAACCGTCGTTGAACAGCCGACCCAATTTTTGGGTTTACAACTACTAATGTCCAACTTCGTAGCCTTGTGATTTTGAACCCAATCCAGGAAATAAGGGATCCCTCCTGGATTAAGAATTGGGAGAAATTTGCCCTCCTGGAGAGCTTTTTGATGGAACTAACCTACATTTGCGTTATATGGAGAGGAAAATCTCTTATCTTATTTTTTAATACATGATCTTATTTTTTAATACATTATCTTAAATTTAGTGACTACAATCAACATATTAGCTGATCGAATCAATCACTTTTAAAACTATAATACTGAGAATCAAATGGTTTAAAACATTATTATAAAGGAAGGAAAAGAACACATCATTTATTTATTTTTTATATCTAAAGAGTCACGTTGTTACCAATTTGTAAATATGTGGATAATTTTGCAAACATTATTTTGTTATTAGGCTAAATATCTTAGTTGGACCCTAAATAAATAGTTTAATTAGAAAAATTGCTAGGAAGTCGCGTAGTTCTACCTTAATTTCGAGAGAAAATAGTCAGGGCTAAAGAGAATAGAAGGGCTAGTTCACTCCGCTCTTAGAGCTGAAGCTACGATTTCCCTCCTCATGACGTCACTGTGTCCACAGATCTCGGAGATCGCAAGCAAAGATATGATAACTTTGCATCTTTCTCTTACAAAGAGAAAGATGCAAAGTTATCATATCTTTTTATATCATGTAAAAATAAGTTAGAGTTTTTCTGGTTATTAGCCTTCAAACTTTACGTAATTAACACATTATTTCCGTTCATAAACATAGTTCAAAGAAAACTTTATTGGTTATTATATTGAAAAAAATAACATTTTAAACTTATAAAAATGTTTTGCTAGTTAGTGAAAATGACACGATAAATACTTTATTTTAAAAAGTTCAGTTTTAATTTTAACTATTAAGAAAAATGAAGGCATATATCGACACTTTTTTTTTACCTACATATTCTTTTATAACGATAAGTTAAGTTAAATTTAGAATCCCTGATTTTAAAATATGTCGTTAATAGCAATTTGTTCATACTTAATCATTAGGAAACATCAACCTTAAACGCTAATTACTGAAACAAAATAATAATTTAGGTTCATAATGACATTAGAAATTTTACAATTGTTTATAGACATTTAAATTTACGATGATATAATTTATAGATATTTAAATTGAGGAGAATATAATTTTTAAAAAAAATCATAAATATTTAGAATAACTACATTAAAAAATATGTTATGAAATTAGGAGAATTTCAACTATATACTATATATTTCATTTATACTTTTTATTTACATTTTAATTTTCTTTGACTTTATCCATTTTTTAATTCTTTTCACCTGCCTTTCTTTATGAAGTAACGAGGCGGTTTCTATTTAGATAATGAATTTTTATAAAAGTTCTTTACGACAGAATAAACGTATTGTTGTTTTATATTAACTGTGTCATTTCGGAATCCATTCTTTACATAGTTGTTCATTTACTTTAGGGAACACGCGAAAAATTATACTTTTTCCTTTTGTTTTTGTATCAGAAGTTTTGCAATCGCGCAAACTGGCATTTCGATAATAGTTTTAAATTCTTGTAAATTCACTGCAAAAACTGAGGAAAGTCATTATAGAAAATAACAAATGTCTTAGAATATCTCGCAAAAAGAAATGATCCAATATTAGTTAGAGCTAGTAAGGCCAAACGCTCCGTTCTTGAAGTATAAGTGCGAGCTTTGCGCCAAAGTGACGTCACTAGAGTGACGTCGGAGGATCGGCGCGGCGAGAGATACTTCAAAGGAGTGAACCAGCCCTTCTATTCTCTTTAGCCCTGGAAAATAGCGCCCAATGTATTTCTTATAGAAGACTCCATTTGGCGACATTGTTGCCGACTTGGCGATAATCTTGGAGATATTTGGTGACCAAACAATAGGTTAACTTTGAGTTTCAAAGCGATAGGCCCAATATTTACGGAGCTATGTGAGAATCGTCTAGAATCATGTCGAAAGTTCTGGGCTTTCGTCGCCAATTCTATATAAAAAGAAGTTTGAAAGGCAGAGAGTGTTAGTCTGCTTGTGACTGTAGTTGTGTTCTGACTTGAGCTAGCTCATTGACTCGTTTGAGATTGTGAAACCTTCGTTTCGTTAAGTACTACAACTTCATTGAGTGCTAGAAATAGTTATATTTTCTGGAAGATTCTGCTAATTAACTTTTGGAGTCTTAAGTACTGTTTTTATTCATCTCCAATCGAAACGAACCCATTTGCTCGGAATAATATCAATAAATGCATCTAAAAATTAAATGATAGAATGAGAGAAACAAGATTTTCGAAATTTAACGATCTAGAAACTGTTAATGCGCACAAGGTAAATTGCGGATAACTCTTGATTCCACCCTTTAACGAATCACCCTTGTTAATCTTCAGAATAGCTAGGTTAAGTGCGTGTTAACGACGGCTTTAGAGGGGTAACATGCATACGCTTCCAAGTGATTAAAATTCTAAAAATACTTATGAATCTCCCTTGTGATGACCAACCTGAGGATAGACGTTCTCTGGTGATCCAAAAAATGTTGGATACGAAAGAGGAATTCCACCACCCGGATACAGTATGGTCCCACTCGACACAGTTGTGGCTGCTGCTGCAGGCTCTGCTGAAATCATGAAAGAAAGGGATCGAAATACTGATCACATTTTATTTTAATCTTAGAAAAAAATAGAATTCTTACTTACCATAAACACGAGCAAATGGCTGAAAAATAAAATATAAAAAGTATTAAACAAAACTAATTTTGACTCAATGAAATAAATGAAGTGCTTAATGCGAAATAGTTTTAAACCACAGTTAGGTATATTTTATTTTATAAGCTGGCGTTGAACAACAGATACAGTTTTGGGCTTACGAGTATCAATGTTCATCTCAGTAATCTCTAATTTTGAACCAAAACAGGAAGAAAAAAGAATTCTTAGATCAAACATTACGGCAAATTATCTTCGTGGAGGTCTTTCTGGTGGATTTAACCAGCATAGTGAAGAAACCTTCGAAAACCTCCCATGGTTAGTCCGACGGCAAGGGGATTCCAACCCATGATCCGTCTATCTCAAAGGTTATTTTTACGTTGACTCTATGGTGAAGTTATTCTACTATGGTTAAGCTAAGTTACTCTCTTAAGCTTACATCTTTTTATTTGATTTAATCGCAAAACTAGGTTACTAAAATAAATTTCAAAGTCAAAGCAAAAACCTAGGTGGTGTTCCAACTTTCATACATGAGCATGAAAATGAGTTTAGGATTTGCTTATTTTTTCTGACAAAGGGGGTGCGAGAGTCCACAACTGCCATAAATATGCTTACGTAATATTTGAACGCCCCTAATGGAAAAATCTTTTCCCCCGAGTCCCCGTGGCTCAAGGTATAAATTGGAGTAAAGTGCTGGGGGGGGGGGCTTAGGGATTAAAGTATTCGCTTTCTAAATAAGGCTAGACAATTCGAATGCTCCTACAGGCTAGCACCGGCCCAAATGCTGAATAATAAACAAATTGTGAAATATTGAGTATGCTAGGTTAAATGTGAGATGTCTTTGTGGTTTTCCTTCCCATGGATGGGGAACTGAATGTAAATAATAACCAAAACCAAAACAGAATTTTAAAAACTTCCGATGTATCTCTCGACTTATGTTAAATTTACGAGATGATATCAGAGGAGGATTTATAATCTAGAAAATTTTATGATCGTGATTAAATTTGCACTCAATTTTACCATTCATAATATTTCTCAGTGTTTTACGAATTTTTAAAGGACGTCAGTCATCGATCGATTTAAGGACATTAACACAACGGCATAAATAAAGTAAAGGTTCCCATGTTTTGAGAGGCATCTTTAGTTTTTCATGCCTTCAGCTAAAGTTAAATGAATTTACTCAATGTAGGATAAATAATAGTCATAGAATAAATAGTACAATAACAGCGTGTTTTTTAAGTTTCGGTGTGTAAATGAATCGGTAGTAGCAACCTGGAAGTCTTATTACGAATTTTAACCACTAGCGCAGCCTGTGATGAGCTTTATGGATGATTGACCGTGTAAAACTAAACACAGATGGCGCTAGAGGTTAAAAGTCGTTGCAAAACTTCCAGCTCACTACTTCCGATAGAATTTTACGTCTAGCTCTGAGAAAGCGCGCCATCCAATAATATTACACTTGTAGTGTTTGCAATACAATGCGTTCTTTCATTTTAAATTATAACGAGACAAGGAAATAAATTAGTAAAACTCCGCAAGCACGCTTTGATACTATCCAAGAAATAAGAAACGGCTATTTTTTCAAACAAATATAGCCAGCTAAGAGATAACACACTAACCATGGCAAATCTTACTCTTTATTTATGCTGCGATATTGATTTTCTTAAATTTATTTTAAGTTCATGAATCAGTTAGAATTTATAAGTCACAGAAAACTCTTGTGAAAAGTAAAATCACAATAACAAAACTTCCTAGAACAGGGATGGCGAACCAGTGGCACGCGTGCCATTTATAGTACGTGGCACAATATTTTGGGCACCCCACCTATCGCAATTCTTATTGCACTATGAATTGTTATTACACAAATGTTATTACATTATGAAGCATATGTAGCAATTAAATTAAAAATCACAAAAACATACAAAATAATAAACAACTATTAATAAAAAAAATAACAATTAATGCTAAAAAAACAATTAATGGATGGTGTTTTCAATAGAAATGTAAACAATAACAATCTCGAGCTTGGGACCTACTCTAGTTCCGGTTAAAAAGTTTGCAGCTGCTTACTACATGTTATTCTGATAGGCGATGTTTTCAAACGGATAATTTTGTTTTCAATAAAAGAAATAAATTAGATAATTTCTGAGCTCAAAGCTGCCGTCTTTCATAAGATATTAATGTTATTATGTAATTCTGGGGAGTTTGGAGTGAAAATGTGTTTTAGTTATTTTGTTATTTATTATTAAAAAAGGTGACATGGTTGCTAGATTTTGAACAACTCGCTTTTTTGGCAGTCTTGATTTGGCCTCTTTCCATTTGTTTATTAATGTTTGCTCGTGTTGCAAGCTGTGCACCATCTTACGTTAGTGTTAACACTTTTAGTATTGTAAACACAAGTATTGTTAGCATTGTAAACATAAGTAATCAAATACATTGTTTGCAAGAATCTCAAAACACAATGATGCCAAATGGCTTTAAAATACAACTGAAACAGTAACCCGGAAATTTAGGCAGTCCCGAGCTTGCAGCGTTCCCTAGTGTAGAAAACACCATCCACAACCATAAAAAAAAAAACAAGTTAACAATAAGTAACTAGCAAAAAAAATTAACAGTCTTGCTTAAACTAACATCTTACAACCTAATATAAGTTATTTGTTATCTAATCTGCAGCAACTGAAGTCACACTGGTGTTACTTTAAGTTGAATTACGCCTATAACTGTTCAATGTAAATAGTTTTGAGTTGATATTATTTAGTATTATTATTTTCCCAATAATCACGAAGTCAAAATTACTTGACGGCACGTCTATGACATCATTAAACAGTTTTTTTCGAAAAAATGGCACGTAGGTGTATAAAGGTTCGCCACCCCTGTCCTAGAATATTAAGCCTGTTCACACATAGCCTCGTAACCATAACATAAGTGGAGTGACACACAGGAAGTTTTCTAAATTTCTTCCTGTTTTATAAAGCTTGTTATTGTTTACATTCAGTCAACTATCCATACGATTCTTCAACAAAAATAACAATCTTAATATGTCCTCCACGGACGCGACTTGGTCCCAGTGCTTGATTTGATTTGAGTTTAAAATTACAAGGCTACGAGCTTGAACATTAATATCGAATACATAGAGGTAAATTTGATATAAATCGGGATATAATAATGTACAAAATAAAAAAGTAAAGAAATATTTCAAACTTAATAAGTAATATATACGTTTTTGTTGATGTTATTTTATTTTCCTGAGTTATGGATTATATTCATGCAAAACAACTGAATTTAAATAAATTATAAATTTCATGAATTTTTAACTACGTTTTTGTTTCCTCATTTTCGTGCCTATTAGGGTAGAATGTCAAACTCAAAATTCGAATCCTTTCCCAACTATCTTGAGTACTTAAAAATCAAGCAAAAGCCCCGTTGCCTAAATCAATGCAAGTTGGGATTGAGGTGTGATATAAACAGAGTTTATCGCCACTGTAAACCGCCAATCAAAAAGTCAAACAATTAATGACTCGCTAGAGTACTCAAAAGAAAAACATAGTTAATTCTAAAAACTGTATAAATTATTCAATAAATAATTACCACCCTTAGTATGTTTTTTTTTTTTTTTTTTTTTTTTTTTTTTTAGTTTCCTTTTAAAAACTGAAGTTAAAAATTAAACACAATTTTAGTCTAAAAATTTAAAATCAGTTTGATTGTCTGATAAGATTTGAAGAGGTTTCTAATACTCTTTTCCTGGCAATCAGACTGCCGTTGATATTTATTATATTTCAATTCGGTTGTAATTTATTATATTTCAATAGCGTTTATGAGTTTACCTCCCTTAAATATTAATTTACAATACCTAATGTGTGTATTTTTTGATATACGTTAAATCCTTTTTAAAGTTATTAATAATTGACCAATTCAAAAATAAAATAGTTAAAATAAAATAATTAGAATGAATGAATTAAAATGAAAAATTTATATGTATTAAAGAAAGTTGGAATGGAACTTAAATAATAAGCTCTCTTATAATGTAAATATAAAAATTAAAATAATTGTATAACAATATTCTAACTTTAATGTCTCCTTTTTTCTTGTAAGTTTTATATTAGGTATTATCCTTTAACAGTTTGATTAAGGGAAGAAAGAAATGTGTGACAAGCTAAAGAAATAGATAAAATTTAATAATAATTATATTCCTTTAATCATTTACTCTAAAACATTGCCTTTATATCACACATTTCCAAATGTTATTTATTTAATTTGTTCTAACAGGATTTTTTAAAACTTATTTTTGAAAGGGACTCACCTGCTTTTTAATAGCTGGAGCTATATTTAGTTTCCGGTCTTTGAATATAACTGCTGCCTATGGAAAAAAAAATAACAATGATTATGCAATGACTTCGTTTGATTGGACTGTAAAAAACAATATAAAAAACAACTGTAGTTGAAAAGTACTAAAAAAACAGACGAAAAATATCCATCAACGATATTCGATAGAAATGCTGCAGAAGAAGGGGGCGCTGCGTTAAGAAGCCAAGTCTTTCAAGACTCAATTCTCCTAAGTGACACATACTATATTCTTTCACAAAAATTCCTTCATAAAGATTTTAATATATACTTCTACCTTAACACTAAGGCCGACGCGAAGTCATGTAGAACATAAACAAACTGATTATGTATCGAAGTTGGCAGGTGCACAAAACGGTTACAAAACAATGCATAAACAAATAATAAATCTAAATTAAGTAAAAGATATAAAAGAGTGCGAATTATTTTTCAAGATATTCGATGTGCGATACGGATCTGTATTTAATTAACATTTTAACTTATGTGGGAGAAGTTTAGATCTACTTAAACACGCCATTTTCCTTACGAGCGATCAGCTGGCACTGACGCTATATATCCCACATGTGTGAGTATACTTGATCTTCTTCTTCTTCTTGAAGTACTCGATCTTTTTCTTCAATTGCACTAATAGCTCAAAAAAATCTATTACCCTGCACCTTACACTAAATTAAGAAAGTGTATTACATTATCTTTATTGCATTAATGGGGAGAAAAATGAGAGAAACTGAAATATAATTATTATAAAAGTATTAACAGTTTCTATCACACAAAAGAAAATAAAAAACAAATATTGCGTTGTTTTTTTATGTGCTTGAAATATAAGAGAAGTCGGCGTGATGAGATAGAATACACAATGAAACCAAATATTAATTTACCTCTTTCTGGATTCTCATAGCTTCTTCTTCTGTTTCAAATGTGACAAAACCATACCTGCAGGCACAAATATTGATTTTACTCAAAAGAAAATTTTGAAGATAAAAAAAGAAACCCCTTCGACCATAGGGCCATTTTGTTTTGAGATTAATTTATAAAAATTATATTAATTTTTAATGTCTTTTTTTTTGTTGAAAAAAGGGTGATTTTTTTAAAAAATTTTACCTACTCTAAAGAATTGACCATACACTTGATCATCTGCGCTGATAAATAACCGAATTTATAGGTTATGCGTTCATAACTACAAAAAAACTCGATGAATAATGAACAAAAGCATAACTTAGAAGAGAAAGTAGATTCCCTGTGCTGGCCTCTCTTCTTGATCTCACACTAACCTTTACTGTTACCAACATTAGTATTAAGAAATCCCTTCTTATCAGCAGCTGGCTGCACGAGTCACTTTAAGCTTAAATGAAATGCTAACAATTTTAAAAATAATGTTTTATTACAAATGTTACATTAAAATTTTAAAATACGTTTTGCAAACTCTGTTTTATGATTTTGTGTGTTTTGTGTTTAAATTCAATTCTTTACATTTCGTTCAAATGAAAGGGAGAGAATGTCATCACTCGAAGTTACCTTACATACAATCTTGCAACAATGGACTAATGGTTAGCCAAAGCAATGGGAATAAATAATATTGAGTATTGGTATGGATATATGGATTGGTATGGATATGGTATGGATTGGTATGGATATAATGGGAAAAATATGGGAATAAATAATTAGATTACCAACAATTAAACTGATTTCTAAAATCAATTGATCTAGTTTGGCTGGATAAATTGGACATTTTTAGAGAGTATTCCCTAATCACCGCATTTTATACATATTTTTAGAATCTTAGTTACCAAAAATTAATATATTAGGGGTCACAAATAATTATTTACGCAATGTAAAAAATCAAAAATAGTGTCATAATCTGACTAATCTCCACCGAGAACGAATGAAGAAAAAAACATCAAAAGCGGTTTAATTGCTTGCCAAAAATATGGAAGTGTCCCACGAATGTCTTTTGACACGTCTGCTTTTTTTTGGTAATCAAAGAGGTTTTGATATTTTCCGTCTCACCTTCCTTAGTAGCGATTTGTTAAATTACGATTTTGTTTTTTGCATCGCTTATAAAATAATTTGCAGTATATATCTGACAATGATTCTTAATGCATATATTAAGGGAAGTGATAACAAAACACCCTGCTTACATAAACTTGTCCAAAAAGAAGAAGAAGATGGTGTAACTCACCCCTTCGACACTCCTGCTCTGTCGAGTATGATTTTAGTTGCTTTCACATTACCGTATGTGGCAAACAAAGAGTGCAGCTCTGATTCTATCGTCTGCAACACAAGATTTTTCAAAAACAATTATCACTCTTATTGTTTACAAGAGGTAAACAAAACTTTGGGACGAAACTTGATGTTTTAATTCATTGGGTAGGGAGCAGTGAAAAACTAATTAAGAGAAAACAGCATATGAAAATACAAGCAAGATTAACATGTAGTTTGTTTATAGAAAAAAACTCCCTTCGCTGCAAAGTCTTAGACCGTCTGCTGCTATGGAAACAAGAAACAGCTCATTTTAAAGAGGGGGGCTTCTTTTCTCCCTGATTCTCGTTCTCTAGCCGGCCCGGACCAAAACCTGTCAAATACTGACCCAACACCCCTATCTGAAGTAGTTAAACCTCGTAACCACAGTCACCGACACTACTCTAGACGAATGACGAGGTGAGTTCCTTACACAGACAAACTATACTATAATCTTAGTAAATAGAATAGGCATCTCAAAGTTACGCGATTTCTCCAGTCTCCACATTTTACATCTCGGCGTTACCATGGTTACGGCAAATATCGCTTTTATCCGTACTTCAATAGGAACTTGAAATATACTTGCGCAGGGACAGAGCAAGATTTGCCGAAATTATGGTAATGGTGATGTGGAAAATGGGTAAACGCGTAAACTTGAGACGCATATTCTAAAGTGTGTATGTTTAAGGTTTCACACAGACGAATAACGCAAAATTCTATGTGAAACTGTAAAATGAGCCAAGAACATAACCTGATTATACTTCGTTTCAAGTTAAGGAAAGACAAAGATTAAATTTAAAAAATTTAATGTAAGCAAAAGTGATGTCCCCGAGAATCAAATCCCAAGCGTATGGCAGAAAATAGATCCAACTGATTATTCAGGTGGCACTATTTTCGGCCATACTCTAAGAACACCCATAATAAATCCCAAGAGCGGATAAAGCGTACGCGGGGCCCTAGGCCATTCTAATTTTTGGGGCCCTTAAACTACATTTTTTTCTCGTATATTTTTTTATTTATTCAAATATAAAAGTATTTATATGTCTTTTCATTTAAGAAAGCATATGTAAAATTAAAATAAATAACAATAAATTAAATTTTACTTTATATAATTAAATTAGAACTAAAAAGTAATCATAACATTTTGAAAAATCTTTTTTTTTCTCAATTTTTTAAAATTTATTTTCAAAAAATCTATTTTAAGGGGCCCCTAATCATTGAGGGCCCCAGGAGGCCATGGCCTAATGGGTAATCCGGCCCTGATAAATCGTTACCTGTTCAAAACGTAAGTAATAGAGAAAACCTATAAAGAATCGCAAAGGAATTCTTAAATGAAGAAAAAAGAACGAAATTATCAAAATCTTATGAATTAGTAGTTTATTTTATTTTATAAACAGCGTTGAATGACCGTTTATTTTTGAGTTTACAGCTATCAATTTTCAACTCCATAGCCTTGTGGGAAATAACCAGCATTAGCGTTGAATGAAGAGACAAACCAACAAAACCTCCCACGGTTTACCCGACGACAAGGGGATTCTAACCCATGCTCCGTCTACCATTGAGGATATTTTTCGTCATCAATGAATCAGGAACAGAATTTGCATCGACCAGCTATCACCGGGATTCGAACTTGGATAGCCGCATTTGCAGGCGAGCGCTCAAACTGAGCCACCTCGGCTTGCAAGGTGGGTCAAAAAACCTCAAATCCAGATAAATTGATTGATAGTAGATGTTTCTAATAAACGCCACTGAGTCGTGGTGGCTCAGGAGATAGAGCGTTCGCCTTCCAATGAATGAGGTGGACCGGGTTCGAAACCCAGCGATGGCTG
Source organism: Parasteatoda tepidariorum (assembly GCF_982258835.1). NCBI lineage: Eukaryota > Metazoa > Arthropoda > Arachnida > Araneae > Theridiidae > Parasteatoda > Parasteatoda tepidariorum. The sequence continues at coordinate 6,205,970 of NC_141762.1, forward strand.
GTCGATCCGAATTTCTCATCCGCCTTGCATCGACCGCAGTTCTGACGTAGAAGTATCCTTAGTAGTAGATGGATCGTGGGTTAGAGTCCCCTTGACTAACCTTGACTCGTCAGACTAGATTTGGGAGGTTTTCGTGGTTTTCCCATCCATGTAACGCAAATGCAGGTTGGTTCCAACAAAAGTACAAATTTTACAAAAGTACAACAAAAGTACACAACAAAAGTACAAAAGATTAGGTACAAATTTACAAATCAAGTGCCTGATTTACTCATGAAGTAAAATATGTCCCACTAAAGTTTCGGTTAACTAAAAAAACTAGACCTTTTAAGCCGTATAAAACTTAAAAAAATTTTCACTAGATATGTACCAGTGGTGTTATGGTTAGGTTGCCCTCCTTCTACCAGACAGGTCCGGGAAGCATGTTGGACATTTGAATTTTGACTTATATTTCTAATCGAAAAAGGCGGATTTGTATTTAATATGATTTATTCAATTTATAAATTATTATATTTCTCAACTGAAATCAATTTTAAAAAATATTTACATTTTCAAAAACAAAAAATTAACAAATATTTATTTATTTTTATTTTTTAATTAAAACACATGGATTACTGGAGAAAATTACCAAAGGTTAATTTAAATTTCAAATTAAAAAATGTTCAAAATTATTACAAAATTTTTTTTAAACTTTAAATTTTTTTTTTTTCTAAAAAATAAGCAACGTATTTTAATTAAAAATATTTTTAAAAAAAATTAAATATCCATTATCTTTTTTTGCTTTCAAATATTTAAATTTTAAAAAAAAGTCATTAAAATAACTAATAATTTGTAATTAGAATCAAACATGTTAAATTGTTTTCAACCTAAAAAAGAAAATTTGAGATAAAATTCAAACGATCCTGACGGGATTTAGAACTTGTCTGGAAGATGGCGAACAATCAAACCGAATACACATCAGCTGGAAAGTCCGATTTGTTTAAAACTAAATAAATTTTAGTGGGCATTATTACTCAAAGCGGCTAATTTGTACCCTATCCAAGGTACCCTAACCCATGGGCGGATCGTGATTTTGTGGGGCCCTGGGCTGAAACTACTTTGGGGCCCTAATAGCCATTTTGTCAAAAAAACTGTTTTCTATAGTGATGTAGATAAGTATATAGAAAAAAATAGGACAATAAAATAATTTTATTAATTTTTTTTTACTTATTTATTTTTATTTGTCTATACAAACAGCAACTGTACAACATTATTGCAAAAGAAATTGACAGGTTAGGTGTAGTTATGTTATATAAATTATAAGGCAACCTTTCTGCAATTTTGTGGTGCAAATTCCTTTATTTTTTCAGCACATTTTAAGTCCTTCGTTAAATCACAATTTATGGAAAGAACTGATAAATGATTTAGTCGATGGTTCGACATTGTTGTCCTATATTTGTTTTCTATGTATGACATCCTGGAGAAAGAGAGCTCAGCTTCACAGCTAGTGATTGGCAAAGTTAAAAAATCCTTAAGATAGTGTAGCATAGAAACATCATAGAATGAAAGCAACCTTTCAATATCAACAAATTTCAGTGGGATGAGAGGGTTGCTGGTAGTCAAGACAGTTATTAGTAAACTAAACAAGTTTGACACTTTGACGACGAGAACAGAAGAGCGGAAGAAAAAATTACGTCGGGAGTTAAGCGGCGCTGCGGGAAGTCCCCCGTAATAGACGCGAAAAAATACACTGACCAAAAACAAGCAACTGGTAATTCCCCGTTCCGTTCGATAGACGCGCACATGCATGGGTTGATTGATCTCAGGGTTGCCAACCTTATAATAGTTTTTTTTTTTAAATATTAGATATTTTTTTAAATTCAAAATATCACCGATTGTTTTCAGTGGGGACTGGGGCCCTTTGTATCCACGGGGCCCTGGACTGCAGCCCAAAAAGCCCTTAAGTAGATCCGCCCCTGCCCTAACCATGCTGATTTATGGTTTATTAGTTTTAGTTTAGTATTGTTTAAATAGAAATTTTTCAGATACGTACTTCCCTTGTTAGCTTAATGTGTTCGTTGCCGGTCTTGCACCAGCGTGGGTTACTATTCAAGTAGACTATCACGCTCCATAGGCGCACTACTTAACACAGAGTACGGGCCTTAAAGACTAATAGCAAAATTTCTAAAAGTACAATCGAAAACTCAACATTTCACCGTTTAAAAAAAAATTATTTCTGTTAAGGAATCCCTATGAATTATCTCTGTTCTAAGAACATTCATTTTTGGAAAGATTAAGCAGTTAGTTCTCAAATATTTGTATAGAAACTTTACTACTAGTTTTTTACTTTCTTGAGGACGCTGGTCTGATTAGCCTAGATGCGAACATTTGTTTTTGAGCTAATTTCTGCATGAAAGTTGGAATTTTTTTCTTTCTTTATGTACAACGTAATTCAGTTTAGCAAAAGCTATAAATAAGCTGTAGAATTATAATGTTTGGCAGCCTTTTATCTGAAAATGTGCAACACTTCTCCCTTGTTTTAAAAGTTTTGAATTAGTTCTTAAGAAAGAAAGAAAAGAAGACTTACATTTTCGGCGATTCCTCCGACGAATATTCTGTTGGGAATGAGTGTGCCGAATTTAGGGGCATTGGGTGCAACTGGAGAGGGAGATTCGGAACCATCTTTGCTGCTGCTGGAGCTTGACTAGATCAAAAGAAGAATTTATGAGAATATATCATTCAAATGAAACCTAGTCAGTGCGTCTAACTTTGTATGAAACGTAATAGGACGCTACATAGCTGGGTGTATAGCGGCACCATTTATTGGTAGAGTGACTGACGCATGCGCAACTTTTAAGGTTGAATAGCGACAGTGTTGTTGCACGCCGGAGAGAAGGTGGTCACACAAGTTATCGTCCACTACGGAACATGCAAGCGAGTAAGTAGGAACAACCAGGAGTGATTCAATTTTTAGCGGCGGAGGGAGTTGGAGGCCGTGAATAAGGTCACGACACGCTTTTTTGACCACGAGAGCCCACTGCTTGTCGAGTTCCTGGAACGGGGAACCACCATCAATGCCCAACGTTATCAAATCATTTTACAGAACTTTAAACGAGCCATCAAGTCGAAACGGCCATGCATGTTGCCCGATGGCGTTATTCTGCTGCATGATAATGCCCGCCCACACACAACTAATGCGGTGAAGACGTCCTTGCAGCAGTTTCGGTGTGAAACGCAGGAACATCCACCGTATAATCCAGACCTCTCACCGTGGGACTTTCATGTTTTTGGACCTCTAAAACAAGCTATTCGCGAACATCAATTCACAACGGACAACAACGTGTGTGACTGGGTTCAGACCTGGATCTGACAGCAGCCTACTAGCTTCTTCAAAGATAGAATCGAACGGCTAGTGTCGAGATGGGATAAATGTGCCAACAGTTTTGGCGACTATTTTTAAGTATGTGTACTGTGTTTGTGAGCTAATAAAATCGTAACCGTTTCTTTACACTAGTGACCGGGTTTCATTTGAATGACCCTCATATATTATATATGCCACTTTCTAACCAGTTTCATATTTTAAAAGCTCATTTAAAGGCTGTTTTTCGAAGACTCCGTCGTATTACGAAATGATGTTTTTTTTTTCGAATAATATGCTATTTTCATAACTTCTGTGAGTTTGCAACAGTTACTCATGAGTAATAGGTCAAGTTTAGCTGATATTTAACCAGCGCTGTCTGCGCTTATTTTGACAATGGTGCAAAACGTCAAGATGGAGAAAAGCCACAGTTTTGAGAAAATAAAAAGCGTTTGTGGTCGAATTTTTTAATATTTAAAAACTTACTCCAATGCTACATTACCTGGGTTCATAAAAATTTACAAAAACTAAGAATTCGGAAGTGAGTTTGATAATTTCATTCTAGGCAGAAAAATGTCGCAAAATTGGCGATTTTTAAAAAAGTTTAATAATTTTTAAAATATTTAAGTTATTTGTCTATTTTAAAGCCCAGATAATTCATCATAGCAAGATTATATATATAGTTTAAAATAATTGCATTGCTTTAAGTGTAAAACACTTAAACTATGGCTTTTTATTTTTGTTGGCGACAGAGCTTAGAAAAACACAGTTACGGAATGAAAGAAAAAACTAAACTTAAGTAAAATTCCACCGACCAGGGAAGTTGGCGTGAATTCCACCAAATTGACGCCAAGTCGTTTCAAATTGTAACGGCAGTAAAAACAAAAAAATATTTAAAAAAAAGTTTTAAATATTATTTTAGAGCATACGATTAAAAAAAAATTGCGCCACAGTTTATTTGCAAAATCTTTGCAAAGAGGTTTCGATTTTGTGGTTTTAGTGAAAAAAGTCGATGGGTTTTTACGCAAGTACGAAAAAAAAGAAAGAAAACGAGGACTTAAGGTGTGAAGGATTATAAGAAAAAACGACAATGTGAGCAATTGGGTACTTGCACTTCAAGAAGAAGAAGACTTCCCATACCAACACATGGGACCTATGATGTCAGCGCCAGCTAATCTTTATCTGTAAAATGGCGTATTAAAGTTGATCTAAGTTTCTCTACATGAGTTAGAATGTTAATTAACGATAAGTTAATTAAATTCAGAGCCGTATCGCACACCGAATGAGTTGAAATATAATTATTTCTCGTCTACTTCTTTTACTTAACTTAGATTTATTATTTGTTTATGTATTTCATTGTAATCGTGGTGCAATTTTTGTTTCGTGCACCTGGCAACTTCGATGCATATTTAGTTTATTTGTGTTCCACATGATTTCGTGCTTGTCTTTGTGTTAAGTAAGAAATATATTTAAAGAATTGAAATATTTGTGAAAGAATCATTGCGTAAGAATATAGAATGTGACACTTAAGAGAATTGATTCTTGACGGGCTTGGCTAACCTGAAATAGAATAGAAAGAACAATTGCTAACGTAACCAAATGCCACGTTTCAACAACCAATAGGGATCGAGATACCCATACTAAGTCACTTGCAGGCATCCCATTGGATTCAGACAAGTGACGCCATCGTTAGTAAATCACGACATTCCTTTATGTCGGAAGCCAATCCAATATGACAAGCACACTTACAGGTCTCCAAATAAATATCAATCGAAAATTGATTCAGCTTGATAGTAAAACAAGCCTAATTGCTGTAACGTAAACCCGCCTAGCACAACCACGTGATTATCCCCAACCATGGGATTTAAATCGCATTGTTGGGCCTAATCACCTATTTATCATCTCGAGTTGTGACATAGAATGAGTGGTTTTGTTTGCTTATAGTCATCAATAATCAAAAAAGGAATTTATTGAAACGTTCTAAAAAGAATTTTCGCCATGGTATATAAACTTAATAATCAAAGTGAACGTGGTTGCATAGTCGGATTACGTCATTTAAATTAGTATTTCTTAAGTACTCTGACACCACGTGTTTATTTTTAATAATCATAATGGGATACTTGCAAGTGAAGTAGTGTGGGTATCTGGATCCTGGTTGGTAATTGAAACGTGTCATTTGTTTACGTTAGCAACTGTTCTTTCCATTCTATTTCGAGTAAGCCAACTCGTTAAGTATCAATTCTCTTAAGTGACACATTCTATATTCTTTCGCAATTATTCTTTCAAACGGATTTAAATTCTTTCACGATACATTTCTTACTTAACACAAAGACAGGCATGAAGCCACGCAGAACATAAACTAAATAATTATGCATCGAAGTTGCCAGGTACACAAAACAAAAATATATCACGATTACAATAAAATACATAAACAAATAATACATCTAAGTTAAAATAAAAGAAGTAGACGAGAAAGAATTATATTTCAACAGATTCGACGCTATATTTAATTAACTTTAAGTTAATTAACATTCTAAACTATCTAAAGAAACTTAGCTTAACTTTAACACGACATTTTGTATATAAACGATCAGCTGGCGCTGACGTCACAAGTCAGATGTGGGGGTATGAGTGAACTTTTTCTTCTTCTTGAAATGCAAGTGCCCAATTAATTTTTTTAATCATAATAATTAGTTTCTTAAATAATATTTTTTTTATAATCATAATAAACTTTTTTAAAAACGCATTTCTATAAAAATAAATAATTCAAAACCAACAATAATTGAAAGAAAATGTAAGTTACGTACTGATAAGCAAAATTAATGGAAAAATACTCATAATTCGTTTAGGAGAGAGCGGCTCTTAATTAATTGGAGTAATATATTTCAATTGAGAAAAATAAGTAAATAAAATATTAAATTAGATACTAAAAGAGCAAAATTAATGGAGAAATTGTACTAATTAGTTCGTTTAGGAGAAAAGTAAAAACTCGCCGTGCTATATTTCACACCATTGGTGCGTAAATAATTTCGGTTATAGATACTAATTTTATTTTATAGCCGTCGTTGAACAGCCGACACAATTTTGGGTTCACGACTACTAATGTTAAATTCCGTAGCCTCGTAAGAGGGAGATTGCAGCGTCTTTCTTACTTAAGATGGGATTGGGTTTAGGATTTTTCTTATTTTAACTGACAAGGGGGTGTCCAAAACTGACAAAAATATGTTTACACGTAATATATGAACAGGGACAGCGGAAATGGGGGGGGGGGAGAAACAGCCACGTCTAAAATTACAATTCTTCACTCTATTTGCGTAACTAAATTTACAATTAAAATAGATAATTTTTTTTTGTGAATGAATTTTTATAAGAAATGTCTTTATTTCAAGCGAGCTTTAACATTTACTTATTGACAACTACAACCAAATAATGCCTTACTGACTCCCCCCCCCGCAGAAGGAATATACGGTCTTACTGCTGACTAATGGGGAAAATTCTTGGTTTAATATGTCACAGTGAACATAATTTAAAAAAAAATGAGAGATAAATAATTTATAGACAATTCCTTTTATTAATTTTATTTTAAAACGATTCGAATCATGAAGTTGAAATTGTAAGTTCGAATTCTAGAGATTGCCATTTTGTGAGATATATATATATATATATACACAGGGACGAGATACTGTATATGAATTGCCCTAAATATTTAAAAATACTTATAAAAGAATGCGATAAAATGCATGCAATTTGTTGAGCAGATAAAAAAAAAAAAAAGAATTCTCACCATAGATCTAATCAAATGGTTGACTTTCGAAAACAGGTTTGACGTTCGGCATAGCGTATTCCGTAGTAGAGTCTAAATGATAATAATCCATATAACATGAGTGTATCACAAAGCAATATGGGTTATTCAAGGATTGAAATCGTTGTCGACCTCAAAATCGTAACAATGATAATGACAAGCCTCCAAAGAAATTAGTGTCACAATCAAAAATATTCTCTTGTGCATCAGTGTAAAAAGCAGCCTGGCACTGTTCGGATAAATTAAATTTAGAACAGTGTTCATTAGGATGCTTTTCTCCTTGAGAATAAGGAACGATTGCGCAGGTCTAAAGTGAGATTTTTAAAAATAGAGTAGGAACTGAAAGAAGTTCCATACCACCTCGCATTTCTTCTTCTTCTTCATTTATTTATAAGATGAAAAAAAGTATTCCACCTGCACTGTTGCTGCCATCTGTTTTCTTTTGATCTTCCACTGCTCTTTGTTATAAAGCAATTATCAAATCGAACTAACTGTTTCGGTTGGAATGAGCGCGTTTAAATGCTAATCAGGTGATTTCGACTTTTCTTAAGGGCTCGCTGCTTTGTGGTTCCTCATTGTGCAATCGTACATTTTTTTTCGAACGATATTACGCATTTAAATTGGAATAAAGACAAATAGTAGCCTCCAAAACAACGAAAAATAGAATAATTATGTATAATTGAAATTCTGATAGTAAAAAAAGATGAGCATCTAGAGCAGGGGTTTCCAACTGGCGGCCCGGGGGCCGCATCCGGCCCGCGAAGCCTTTATTTGTGACCAGCGAACTAAACTATATTAGTTGACATTTCTTTGCGGACAATTTTCGTAACGAATCAATATGGGTTTAAAATACTTTTCTCGTTAATAAAAACCTAATTTTTTTCGTATCTGTGAAATTTAGCATACCAACGGTGCAAAAAAATTTATTTCTCAGGTTTTGCACCCAGGAAAATATTTATTCAAATGCAAAAATAAACGTGAATGTAGCTCTATTTTATTTAATTTTTTTGTATTTTGTGAAAATAATTTATCATGTGCGTATCAGAAATTTTCTCGAAGAAATTATCCGATTTAACTTTTGAAACCACTCACGCATTTCGGACGAAAATATTTACACACACATTTGTAAATTTTGAATGTAAATATCTATTCTGTGGTGGTTGTAGCAGACAAATCTCAATTTTCTATTGAATATTCTGAGTGCTACTACGTAAGTTTTAATACCAACCTTTTTAAAGTTTTATATTTTTACAATTAGATATCTGTTGCACATTATTTGTTTAATACATAGGTGCACATTAAAGTTATTGTAGCCCGAATTTTTATTATTTATTTAATATTTTTAAAAATATTAATAACAATTAAATATTTTTAAAAATCTACTTCATATTTTAATTTTTAATTCAATACTTTTGTTTTGTACAACTTATTAAAAATCAGACAGTAATATTTAATGTTCTTTCAAACATAAAAAAGTCCTTCATAAAATTTTGATAAAGTTGTGGCCCGCCATTTGATTTGTGTTTTTAATTGTGGCCCGCGGCCTCATGTAAGTTGGAAACCCCTAATCTAGAGTATTAAACACCTATTTATCATGGCGAGTTGCATGCACGGCACGTCATGGTGACAACCAGTAAGCTATACGCAAAAACTGTATATTGTATATATGTAACATAAAAAGCTTCTATTAATCTTTTTATGTTAGTTTCTTTGCTATAAAACAACTCCTACTTTATTACTAATTAATTTTTCTATTCGAAATTCTTTCTCACACTTTTAAAAGCCACATCCTGTTCTTAAATCTATTTTTGGCTCAACTATGCATTTAATTAAGAGCAGGACATATTTCCCTTTGCTCTGTGTGGGAAACGCTCGATCTCTTTCATAAACCAATAGTAATCCTTGGGATTTCCCTTTTCCCCTCAAATATAATAAAATAGAGGGAAATTCCATTGCTACTTTCCCTAAGATAAAAACTTAAGCACACAGTTTTTGAGTGCGATTTTGAGCTCCACCTTTGCTAGAAAATGTCTTAAATATACTATGTGAAGCTAATAAAATATTTTTTGCCTTCCAACTGCTATCTGCGTGGCCTAACAACACTCACCATGACTGCTACCCTTTCATATATATATATGGACAACCTGAAAGATTGTAAATCGTAGCCACCTACGGGCAAGTCACTATACTTTTATCACTATAAATCCCGAAGTGTGTTGCGCTAAAAAGTACAGATAACGGAACGATTTAAATTGTAGAGCAGAAATTTTAACCGTTCTTCCTCACAAATAATGTACTAAAAATGTCCCAGATTAATTGCAAGATATTTTAATAATATTATAAAGTGTGTAAATTGCACACAAAAAAATATTAATATAATAATTTAAAAAGTGACTTTTTTATGGTTTTGTACAAAAAAGTAGAATATAAAATATTGTGTGTAACTTATGAGAATCTAGTTGATTTACTCTCGGTTAACCTTCCTGATATTATGTATATTCAGTGCACAAAACAAACAAACGGACCACCCTGGCCTTGAGACCTTTTGATCGGATCTTCACGCCCTAGGACTCATTCTTAATGATACGAAGAGGTAACCTCAAATATACTTATTCATTAGAGAAGACGATATTTTAAGTTATGAAATCATGCAAAAAAACTTACTTTCTCTGAAAAAACATACCTTTTTTTCGGTCCCAAAAATATAGGGGGTAGCTCGGTCAGAAGAGCCGTTCAAAGTTTTGACCCCTTATTTTTAAATTTACATTTTGCGTATTTCGCCGTATCTCGAGAACTTTTACGCAAATTGCAAAATTTTCGCACGCAATTATAAAATTCTTTCATCCAATGACAATTCCATGCAAAAATTAAGTTTTAATAAATATTTATTATTTCATTAAATATTAGTCGACAAAATTTTGAATTGTAGGGTATATAATTTTTTCAATCTTTTTTAAAGTACGTAATTTTACATGGCAAAATACAACATTTGAACACTATTGGCTCCATAATTCCTGAGAAATTGAATTTTGAAGATCATATATTTAAGATTCGATTTCTCAAGAAAGATTCAAACAATTTCGTTCAAATATTGTATTTTGCCATGTTAAATGACAATGATATATATATAAAAAAATTTGTACCTTACAATTCAAAATTTTTTCGACTATTATTTAATAAAATAATAAAAAATTATCAACCTATACTAAAATTCATTTTTTACATAGAATTAATTATCTTTGGATAAACGTATTTTATAACCGAGTGCAAATATTTTTTTAAATTCACTTCGAATCTGTCATCGAAAAACAGGTATGTTTATTCAGAGGTTTTAATACGTTTTTGTGTCCAATTTCGTAACTTAAACTATCGTCCTTATTAATTAGCATATTTGTTAGCTTAGCAATCTCTCGAGCTATTAAGATTGAGTCCTAAATGGTGAAGATCCAATCATTAGATCAAAAGTTATTCGGGGTGGTCCGTTTTTTATTTTGCGCACTGTACATTTTATATAAAGTTTATCTTAAAATGTGTTGGAAGAATTTCTTACGCACTTCTTTTTTGAGAAAGCATTTGAAAAAGTAGGAGTTTTTTATTCAATTATTGTTATTCGAAAACAACCGTATTTTCATCTGCTTTCTTTAAATCTTTTATAAGAAATTCTTGCAGAACATTTTAACACTTAACGAATGGGTCGAAAATTAGACACCGCATTTTTTAACAGCTTCAACTATTGCCAAACGGGGAGGCCTTCCTAAATGGTCGGCAAAGTGTTAAGATAAACTTAATATAAAATCTTATATGTAAATGTAATATATCTGAAAAATTAACCGATGTTCCTTCTTATAAGTTACACTCAATATTTCATTTCTTACTTTCTCGTGCAGAAATATATTTTTCGCTCTGGATTCCTTAAGTCATTTAACAAAATTTGCTCTTCGATTCCCACCGGCGAAGACTCCCTCTGTATTAAATGTTGACTGGTACATGTTAAATCTGTCAGGTCACAAAGCCCTCCAAGTTTCCATAACAAATGAGGGTACCGAATTGGAAATTGATAGTTCTCTGTTTCAGATCAAAATTAAAATCTGTAGATGAATGAGTGGGTCCACCCTATTAACGGGAAGTCGTATTCTTAGCCATAAATGGTACCACTGAAAAACAAGAAACGCACCCTCTGACGTAAATTTACATAGATAAATCTGCTTATTTACTCCATTACTGATGGAATTGATAAGCAGATTTTTACTATATTGATGTAATTTTTTTACTGAGAAAGAAGTTAATTTGTTAAATAGAACCAAAAAAACTATGTTTTACATACTTTTTTTTTGAGGCAAAGGATTTTTCCACTAGGTAATGCTGTAGGACAATGCAGAACATACACAAATATTAAGTTTCGAACGCGCAAAAAGTCAGAATTTAAAAATTTGCAATTCACGCATGCTTCAGACATCATAACTTTAAATTTAAAAAGAATATTCCCCCCCCTCCTCAAAAAAAAGAGAATAACTAAGCAAAACAATTCTTTACACATATTATAGAATTTAAAACACATTTTAATCACTGTATTTTACCATAATTTTCTTAAAAACATGCGAAACTTAATACCTTTAACAGAATACTTTTCAAAATTAGCAAACACACAAGGACAAGATTTCTTTAATACTACTAAAAACTAAACTCAGTAGCGCGACAGCCCATAGAGGGCCAAGGCCTACCGTGCCCAACTCAGTTTTCTTGACCTTGGGCTCTGGGGTGCAGGAGCAGATGCTCCGGTTAGGGGGTCAGCCGAACATGAAACCCCCAGTGTTTAGTTCCCCCGAAGGGAAGAAAGGCCAAGTCAACATCGCCCGGCCCGAGGATCGAACCCAGGACCTGTGGCATGGGAGAGTGAAGTATTACCACTCAGCCACCGGGCGTCATTTCTTTAATACAAAGAAAACAAATTGTTTCCGAGTTTCAACAACACTTTAATATTTTTTTCAGTACCGCCTTAAGGCACATGCACACTCGGGCAGTGCCCAGTGTATAAAGTGTGCATTTTGTTTATCTTTTACAAATAGTGATTGAATATCATGCAAACACCAATAATTTGAAAAGTTTATCACCAGGAAAACTTAAAAAGGCAAACGACATCTATTTTTCTATGTTACAATGAAGTTTTTAGGTACTCAACTCTCACTTACTAGCAAGATTCGTCTTGCTAGTAAAATAAATTAATATACACGTTTAAAATAAATTAACGTGATCAAGTTTTATGTCAATTCATAATGTCACTCTTGACCACCACCAACTCTGTTTAGTATTTATTAATCTTAAATTCTGTTACACTAACTTATTTGTTAACATTTTAACTAGTGCCTGATTTCAATAGACATTATAATTGTTTCCCATATGGTAATCCCCAATTGATACTTCATTCTTTTTTCAACATCAACAATTTAACAAAAATAAAAAGAATTCAATAAAATAAAAATTTCGAAAACAACATTTTTGAATGGACTTTAAAATATAAAGTAACTCAATTTTTTCAGACCAAAAACGAAAACATTGTTTTCAACTATTTGTCACTGCTGCAAGCTCCCCCCCCCCGCCAACCTGTCAAAAGTAATGTGCCCTAAATTTTTTGTTTAAGGCATAACAAAATTTTATTTTATTATAATTTATTGATGATTAACTTTGAAATAAAGTTGATTGTACAGGCTTTCAGTCTACCCTTTAGAATATTAGAAAAACTATGCATTCATATCTTAATTTATTGCCGTCCTGAAATAATTATTCATGAGCAGCACATTAATATTTTAAAAACAAATAAAAAATACAGAATTTTTTAATATGTAATATGTACAATAGTTTTTAATAAAACGTATATTACAGAACTATTATGATGCTCCTTTTCCTTCGCTATTTTTTTAAACTAAACTGTTCATAAAAATGTATTGTATCTCTGTGAGTAAGAGGAAGGACAGTGACTAGAGCTCGCTCAAAATGTTCTCCTTTTAAAGTTGGAGATACACAGCCAGGGTCTTCGATAAGAAGTTGCATTGCAGCTTCATTACATAGCTGAACAATCTGAAAGGAATACAATAAGGCTTCATCAAATGATTATTAAATGAATTTCATTATCATAATTAGATTTATTTATTATTTTTTTTTCAATATTTATTTTAAAGTTAAGCACCATTAAAAAAAAAAAAAGTCGTGAAATTAGATTATACCACAGCAAGTTATTTAATTTGTGTAACAAAAAAATCATACATAATAAAAAATATGAAAATATAATACTCTTTTGCTACTAAATTTTTGGTTAAAGTGTGCCACTTCAACTAAAAATTTACCACAAGAGACAACCTCAAAATGACTAAAAAATGCACAGTATCAAACCTAATTTTTAAGTATCGTAAAAGCTGAATATAAGAAGTGTGGTATCTTACTGGAAGTCTGCTATTACGAAAAGTTACAGCCATTAAAGATACAAAAATTGTATGCTTATGGTAAGCTAAAAATTACCAGACTTCTACTATAGTGACAAATATTTTTTTTTTAAAAACATTTTCTAAGGAATGCTTTATAAAATAAAGATCAAACGAAAGGTATTTTTTATTTATGGTCATGAGTACAGAAAAGTGAAAAATGGACATCATTTCACCTTATTTCCTGTCATGCAATGTTAACCTTTTTATATTTATGGGGTGCATCATCAGTTCAAGTTACCTTTTCTCATTTAAAAAAAAAAAAAAAAACGAAAAAAGGCTTAAGAAGTTTTTTTGAAACCTACCAAACATTTTAAAAGAATACTCCTTTTCCTAATCACATGTCTACCATACCCTACTTGATTTCTTTTCTTCAAGTAACTTAGTGTAATCAATAACATCAAGAGCTATTATAGCACATCATTTCAACTTTCAGTTTTTTCTGTTATTTTAACATTAAAAGTTTATTTACTAATTAAAATAATTTCATTTACTATTGTGTATCGACATTATAATGAGCTTTTGCTGCAGTCGAAGCCTGATTTACCTCTGAAGTTCAAGAAAGCTCAGACTCGTTTTGGGGCCCTCTTTTTCTTTCTTTTTTTTTTTGCTTCAGAAAAGTTTTCTTAAATTCTATGCACATTAAAATGAAACTTACTAACGCTACAAATATTATTTCCAAAAGTGGCTCAGATGCATTAATATATTCTTACCCCCTCCCATTATTGACATATTTAACATTATATATGATTGATTGTGGTTTAATCTATAGGGTTTAATTTGAACTGGAGATCCCATTCTGTTACAGAGCTTAGCAGCTACAAGTATATGGCTGAAAGTGAAAAAAAATTATGGCAAAAGCAATTAATTTTTGTCTAGTTTCTGGTATAATTAACAAGTAAGTAAACAAGTTAAATATTTGAATTTTAAAGAGTGGAATCATTAATTTCTAAAAAGTTCTAAACTGTATAACAGCTATCATATCTTCAATTTCCTCCGATTCTACCGTCACTAATTTGCATTGTAGAAGCCTGAAATAGGCGTCTGCTGCAACGTTTCTTAATTAGTGCATATATTTTTCCAATTTAGCAAACCTTTTAAAAAATTTTAAAAAGAAAAACTGTCATCCGAAACAAAAACAAAAAAATTTCAGTCATTTTGGGCCCCCTTAAATCTTTTTCTAAAATTCGGAGTGGAGGTTTGAGCTTTTCGGTAATCGGGCCCTAGCACCAGTGAACAAACTTACCTCAGCACCAGTGTAACCTTCTGTTTTTTCAATCAAGACATCAAAATTGACATCAGCAGAAACTTTTCTCCTCTTCATACATAATCTGAAAACCTCTCTACGAGTTTTGCTGTCAGGTAAAGGAACGTAAATAAGTTTTCCAATTCTTCCACTTCGCAACAAAGCCTGGAATATGTTTGTAAACATATCAGATAATCATACAGAGAAAACAAAAAACGAGTAAAGGGGGAAAATATACAGAAACTCTTAATTAAAAAAAAGAAATTAAATTTTTTTTTCTTAAATTACGAAAAATTTAAATAATGACAAGTCAATTACCAATAAATATAAATACTTTTTGAACCTACAGTTATATCTGCAAAACTAAGTGCTTTTTGATATTGTATTAATACTGCCAAAGCAGAATAGATCGATATGACAGCCTGAGGATTACAGAAAACATGAGACTCTGTTCATTAAGATAAATTGAATCAAGTAACCACAAAAATTCAAAATATAGCACACACACACAAAATAAATAAATAAATATAAGTAATAAAAAATTAAGATAAAAAAGCATATACACATAAATTTAGACATATTTCTTTTAAGAAAAAGAGAACAGCAGTGAAACCTTAGATAAGCGGACACTCTTGGGAGCAAAAAATTGGAGGGTATCCTAATAACGAAGTTTAACACCGCAAATTGTTTTTAGAATATTTTCAATGATATAGAAATAATTAAATTATCTACAATAACTATCTACAAGGATATTTATTTAAACTTTGAAAACTATTTTTTTCTATACAAAAGAATACATGAAAAAGTTTGATATAAATACATAATTTTAGATGTAGTTACAGATAAATGAATATAATTTTCCTATTAACACAGATATTCAGGTTAGACAAATGTGATACCGAATAGAAGTTTTTAGTCCTCAGTCGGTTTCAATTATTAGGTTTACACCTAACCATCACTTGATGGGAAACATGATTAATACCTCCTTGAAAGCAAACCTCCCGCGATTCATAGAAAAAAAGAAAACAATGCATACCTGTAAGGCATGGAGTTGTTATTTTCACAATTGATAATCTATCAAGTGTCTGAATAAATGTTTCATTTATAGAAACTACTCAAAGACTATATTTCTGTTCTCTTTCTTTAACCCAGCTGTGTTAAATACAGTCTTCGAATTGATTAGAAGAAGAAAGAAATTTTCAGTGGGGAAGAAGCATTGATTGTATTTAAGACATCATTTCAGCTTGTGCAGTCTCATAACCTGTGTCGTCCAAATGGAAAGATCAAAAGATGTCGCTGTCCGAATTATTTCAGACAAGCTGTATTATTTTTTCACCTTTCTTTGCAAAGGCAAGGCAAGGTGACAGACGAAAGATTGATTCCTTAGTCGCCAAATAACTTAACAATATTTATAGTTATGGTTAAGGTAAAACATCTATAGGCTTTAAAAATGGTGGAAAGTAGTAAATTTTTTCCCCCTTGGAATTTAAAGCAGAAATATTTTTGTTTTTGGATCAAATTCAAAAAAAAAGTGTCCGGTTTAAAAACATAGAAAACAACGTTCCAAGGCAAAAATGACTACAGTGGAAAGTCGCGTATCCGGAATCGGCGGGACTTTCCGAAGTCCGGATAATCGATTTTTCCGTATAATAGACCCCCAAGGTAAACAGAGATTAAAATGATCTGAATCTAAGAAGCAGAAATTAAATAACATTATTTTTCTTGCAATAATGTTTTAGTACTAGAATGACATCTAATCAATCAAAAACAAAATATTTAAAAAAAAAAATAATTATTGCTATTATAAAAATAAATATAGGAAACTAAAAAAATTTACAGTTATGAAAATATTAATTCCTCTCTCCGCCATTTTGAACTAGAACGTTTCAAGCAAGAAGGGGAAATTCCCGTCATTCATTCATTAAGGTGGGTAGGTGAAGAAGCAAAATTCATTTCCTTCTTACTTGTCATTCAAGTTGAAGGGGGGGAAGTGACAAGTTCTTACTTTCTCTCCTGTCATTGGCTATCAATCAAGCATAAAGGCGTGGCATGCTGATTGGGTTCTCTTTATTTTTTCTTGGGTGACTAAAGGGGATTCCCCCTCCACTTTAACGTTTGCTGTGTTTACCCTTTTTCACAGTACTTCTTTCCCTAACACTTTATCAAAAAGGTTCCAGGAAATGCCTCTTTTACTAGCCAGCTGCACAGGAAAGAAGGGGGGAGGGGACTCAATTGTGCTCTTTTGAAAAAAAATCTCCCCCCCCCTTTCCTGCATTCCAGAGGAGGAGCGTTACTAACGGTAGGGTCTTGGTAGATCTTCTGTTCTCTTTTCTGTTGATTTATGGGTTTAATGCATAGATCACTAGAAGCTAAGAAAGGAAAAAACCTGTCAAAATACTTTTTTTTTTTTTTTTTTTTAAGAGAGTGGGGAAGATGAAGAAATGTTTGTTTATTTTGATTGTTAAAAAGTGTCCGGGAAATTGACCCTTCCGGAAAAGGGACGTCCGGATATGGGACGTTACACTGTATCCGCACCAGATAACAGGATTGTCCACTTTGCCGAGAATGTACATAATGGTTTATAAATAGAAGATTCATGAAATATATGCCCGTATTGAGAGACGCCACTTTTTTTAGGAGTTCCTATACCACAAGGTTTCACTGTACAGATAAATTTTACAAATTTATTTTAAAAAACAGAACAAATATTCGTAGTATGATTGCCTTCATAACCTTGCCATTTCACATCAATATGAAGTGCATAACAATTGCAATAATGCAAGTTTTTAAAAAAATGAATGAAAATTTAAAAAAAAAATATTTGAAAGAATAATAATTGCAATTCTTACATCATCTATAATATCTGGACGATTTGTTGCTGCAATAATAAGCACATCTTTCAGAGTTTCGATTCCTCCTATCTCAGTGAGTAAACAATTTACTACTCGATTTTCAACACCAGAAGCTGAGGATGAGCTGAGAAAAAAAGAATATAAGTTGATAATCCAAGGAAACAAAAAAAAAACATACTATCACAGCTGCCAACATGTATAGGAAAGAATACAGTAGATTTTACGAGATGATGTAAATTTCATGATAACGGTAGCATATTATACTAAACATTTTGCATAAAAGAAATTTTAGGGATTTTTACTTACTGTCACCAAAATACAAAAATTTTATTACACTAAAAATTTTGAATTATCGGCAATATTTTCCATTTATGATTGATAATAAATGTACCTTAAGTTAAAATTATTTTAGCTAGGTTAACTCATAATTTTAAATACTAACAGACAAGTAATTTATAGTAGAAAGATTTTTTCAATTAATTTAAAAAGGTAGTTCTGAATGAAAATAAACTAAAAAATTTAGATTACAATATAGAAAAAAAAAGCTTTAAATTGTTTACTATAAATGAGGCTATCTTCATTAGGTATAAGTAATATATTTAAATATTCGAGCAAGCAATAAATTGTGTAATAATTCTATTTAAATAGGGATTCTTTTCAAGGAAATTTACTCACTTTTAGCGAACGTTTTAAAATATACAAAAACCAGGAGAATTTTTGTTAAAGCAGTAGAACAGGAGAAATTGGAAAAATCCAGTTATTTACTGGTAAATCCAGTAGAGTTGGCAGCTATAGACTATTAACTATTGTGCTTATTTAGTCATATTTTTTTGTGTCTCTCAGAGTTAAGATGCTGATAAATGCAAGGTTAGCATTAATCAATAAGTAAAGTATGAGATGCATGTAAGTAAAGAGGGAGATGCATAAAAGTTGTAGTATACCTGTTTCTTGCAGGTGCTATAGCATCAATTTCATCGAGAAAAATGATACAGGGAGCTTTTATTCTGGCTTCAAGAAATAGATTGGTAACAGCTTTTTCAGATTCCCCCACATACATGTTCATAATGTCAGAAGCCTGAAATAATAATTTTTTTTTTAAAGTCAAATAATTCTTTACTATTGCAATTGTTGTGGAATTATTATTTGTTATAAGAATGATTTAATTAGAATTAAAGTTATGATGACTATTAGAATTTGAAATGTAACAAATGTTATGTAAATTAATAATTACTTCTTAGTTGTTACTCCATGGTAATCACTAAAAAGTTCCGTGGAAAAAAATTCAGCATTTTAAATAAATGTTAAAAGGTTCTGTAATACCATTGCTATAAAAAAAAGCAAGAAAAATGTCTTAAATTTCAATGAATTCATGGAACATGTTAATAAACGTTTTGTTCTTAAGGGATAAATTATCATGATTTTTTAAATTTTTAATAATGAAAGATTTGTTAAAGATCTTATTATTAGTGTTGGCAAGGCTTCAGACACAATGATAAAATCTATAGTTCTTAAATTCTTGTCTACAAAGCTTTTTAACTGTGCAAAGCATTTGTCAATTGTCCCCGTGATTCTGCTAATGTTTTATAGCGTCTCAAATACACACAAAAAAAGTTAAGACACATAAATAGTTCATACACCACATGTTGCATACATATCCCTTGGAATATGTAATTCTCCATTACTAAAAATAAATAAATAACACCTCAACAGATTTTAATAGGCAAAAAAAAATTAAATATAACAAAAAACAATTTTTGCTACTAGAAAAAAGTCACTTAAAAATATAAATGTGAGATTTAGATTGTTTTAAATAGGAATGATTTAAATTATTTTAAATTAATTAGTTATTTTTTAAAATTATAATTACATAATTGCACTGTGGATACGAAGCAAAGCTCTGCGTCACATTTGAATATCACAATAAAAATTCAAAGGAAATTTATAGGATAGCTTTTTAGAAGTATGTTCAATTATTTTACTTATTTATTTATTTTTTTTGGTTAATTCTAAATTTTAATACTACTTATTTTCCTTACAGACTAAAAATTATGTAAAAATTAATACTTCTATTTTTAATGTATTGCTAATTGTCATTAATAACCACAAAAAAAAGTCATTTAAATAAAGTATATTCAAATTGTATGACCTGCTTTCAACTGTTAAAAAGTTAAACATAAGTTTAATTTAATATATATATACACAGGGTATCTGCTACATTTTAGATTTTTAAATTCATGACTTTTCATGATTTTCCATGACTAATTCCAAGAATTTTTCATGACTTAATGAAGTTACTATTTTCTCCGACAAAAACGCAACAATGCATTTAAAAAAGCATTATAATAACATAATAAAAGGCATAACCAAAACTATACTCTGCATCTTCATATTTATAGATTTTAAATTTAAAAAACAGAGTAAAGAAAGAATTGAAACAATAAAATAGCTAGAAAAAAATGCAAAAGCAAATAATTTTTTTTCTGTAGAATTATATTCTAAAGATACTTTTCTTGTTCATCTGAAAGGAAAGAAATACTCCTAATTTTTCTGTTCTCATTTAGGAATTAAAAAAAAATTTGCAATGACTGGTTTGCTTCAACTAGAATTTTAAATTGATAAAATTAAATAAAATAAATAATAAGAATTTTTAAATGACAGAAGAGTTTAAAAGATAATTCGATCTAGAAATTAAGTTTTTTCTTTCATTTTTTGAAAGAACACCATAATTTTTAAAGAACATGATAAAATCATTTTATATTCTAATAAAATATGCCTGAGTGGTAATTTTGTTAGGAATTCAGATGTTTGGAACAGGATGAAATTGTGGGGGGGGGGACTCCATTTTAAAAATTAGATTTTTCGGAGACCAGTGGTGCAAGTGGCAAAACATGGTTTTGGAGCAATTTTGGAGCAGCGAAACAAAGATTTGGAGCATATTTAATAAAAAGAATTAAAACAAGAGTTTTCAATTTTGTTCATTAATGACATATCTTATTTTTTTTCACTTTTTAAAGGTCCCTGCATAAACAAATTAAGTTTCTTTTTGGTAGCTTCCAATTCTGTTAAATATTCTGCTATGCTCGACTTAGCCTCAGATAAGAGGATTTGTCCGCTTTCTATAAACATGTCTTTATTATTTAACCCATCTTTAATATTTTTTTTATCAGTGGCTAAGAGATCTTGAGAAGCCTTCAATTTTTTTAGCAAATCAATTTCAGCAACTTTCAATCTGCTTCCCTCAGTTTCAATGTTTTCACATTCTTTTTTCACAATCTCTAATCAAGCAGAATAATTTTTAAATGCTGCACGAGTTCCTTTAATTATATCTTTGTCAACTTTAAAGTTATTTAAATCCCCAGTGACACAACTTGTCTCAAATCATTAACACTATGCAAATATAAACTTGCCCTATTGTCAAGTAGCTTTTTATTCACACATATGAACAAACCTAAAACCTCTCTAGTACTAAAACCTCTTTCAACATCGGCATTCACATGTTGTATGCACAAAAGAGCTTTAAAAAGCTTTGTTATAAGAGAATATTTGATATTTCCCAAATTATATTTCTTCACAAAATAGTTTTTCCAAAACACATCAATTGGTGCATATTCATTTGAGTCACAAGAATAACCTTCTGGTTCTACATGTAACAGTAACAAACATGCCTCTTCAGGTTTTATAATGAATGGGGTTTCTGTTGCCAGATATCTTATTACCTTAATAGAATTCCATTCTCATCACAGGATGCAACAATTTAAGATGGCATAGTAACCTATTTTCAAGAGGCAATGCTTTTAATAACTTTTTTGCACGTGCCATAGACCTGGCACCTAAATACATAGAATTTCTTACTGAAGAAGATAATGATGTCATCGTATTTGTGATATCTAGTCCAACATCTATTAAATTTGAATTTTGCCAAATTTCTGCGTTTTCTACATCCAAAGATTTTAAGTCCTTTCCTGTCAAACTAAGAAAAGCAGAACTCTTTTAAAAAACGCCCTAACAATGCTTAAACTAGAGACACCATTTTATAATACAGCAAGTGAATCAATGGTGTCTCAGTTTGGAAAAAACCTAAACATTTATTTAATATAGGTGAAATATTACTTAAAAAAGAGCTTTTGGCAAAAGCAATTTAAATAAATTCAATATTGAGTGGCTCATACTATTTTTTAAATTAATAATTACTTTATTTAATTCTGTAAAAGGTAATTTAAAACTCTAATTAATTTAACTATTATTTAACATTATTGAGTATATTTTTCTTAAAATTTAAAAAAATGTTATTTGTAATAGTATATTCAATAAAACATTAACAAGATTAATATTGATCATACGGAATTTATAAAAATATGTAAAGAATTAAACAAACTTTAATAAATTTATATTACAAATGTAAATTAGTGAATGACCCCTAATTTTTATTAAATTAAAATTGGTTACCCAGTACAGTATTTCATTAATGAAATGATTAAAAAAATAATTTTTAAATGCAAATTCAATGAGTATCGAAGCTATAATAAAATGCAATAAGTATAAAAAAAATATTAGTAAAAAAAAGTAATAAATGTTTAAAAACAATATGCAATTAGTGGATGGTCCCTCAGAAAAAAAATTTACACTTAAGAAACCCAATTAATTTTTATCTTTATTATCTTTATCTTTATTTCATTAAATGAATAAAAGGGAGATGGAAATTTTGAGGTTATGAAGCTTTTTGATTCTTGACTGCTCTGAGGATCAACATGAAAATATGTACTTAGTGAATGGTCCCCAAGTTAATTCCAAGATCATGAGTACTATTCTATAAATAGAATAGAGCAAGAAGGCCATAAGCTTGCCATTGACGAAGACGATGGCACTTCAATAACAATGAAATTAAACAAGAGAAATAAAATTTTCGTTTGCTATTAAACTTTGGCAATGTTTAGTCGGTCCCCGAAAATTCCTGGGAAGTTTCGGTTCTATTCAGAGAGTGGAAAATGAAACCTGAAATTGAGAATATCTTGTAAAATGAAGCAGAGTTGCACATGAGAGTGCAAGAATCCTTCCCACTGAATCCAGAGCAACCCATCACATAGCAGTAGCTTGGTTGCCACAAAATTGTGACTTGGCGATACCCAGGGAAAAATATCCCTTTTGGCTCAGATCGAGGCAATTTAAGCCTACTACTTCAATTTGGAGCATATAGGCCCAGGTTTCCACAATTGGCGCAGTACTTGCAACACTGGAATACCAAAATCCATGACTTTCCATGATTTTTTTCAAAAAAACAGCAAAAATCATGACTTTTCATGACAAATTTTGTTCAATACTGAAATTCATGACTTTCCATGATTTTTCATGACTTTCCAGGTGCGCGGATACCCTGTATACAGTAGAACTCCAATTATCCGAATCAATTGGGACCGGATCCCATTCGGATAATTAGATTTTTTTTAAAAAAATGCTTATTTAAAATAATTACTGTATGCATAGTGGAAATGGGGGAAAAGAACTGTTTTTAAGGAAAGAGATCTTTTTATGAATAATGTGTACACACCTTGCAGTAAATGAAAGTTATTACATGCTAAACATTTCAGTTAAAGTAAGCTGTTTAACTGTCTTCATCCGTTTTTGGGCAGCTAAGTTGCGCATCCATTTGACAGTGAAAACTTGCTAATGGTCACACTCAGGTTGGTGCTCCATCCACATCAATGCAGTTTCAAGGCCAGCAAATGCTTCACTAGCTGACGGCCCTGTGTCTTCCTCAATTTCAGCATTAGGGTCATCTTCTTCATAGACACTTTCCTCCATCACACTTTCAATAAGTTCATCATCATTTAAAATTTTAAATCCACAGTCTGATGAATCACATGTCATCCACTCTCCTATATCTTCAGCACTGACATTTGAACATCCAGGATTGTTCAAAAATATGTTTCTGAATTCCTCAAGAGATATGGCATCCTCATTTTCTGTCTCTTCCCTTTTTTTTCTTTAACTTCTTTTTCCCTTTTCTCTTTTTCCTTCTGTACTATAGTTGATACGCCTTTTAACTTGTTCCATGCACGTCTTAATGAGGCATCTTTAACCAAATTCCAAGTTTCCGCAACCATGTACATGCAATCGTTCAAATTTATCTCTTTGTGGTTATCCAACACACCTTCTTCATCCTTTCCCTCTACTAAAAGCTTCCTTAAAAGTTGTCTTCGGTAAAGCGCCTGACAAGCGCCAATTGGCACAAGCAAGCTGACCAGGGAGTCTAGTGTTCACATTTCTTTGTCAACAAACAACATTCCACAACTAACATCCTTATTCATACGGTCTCCCATGTGCTCTTTTGTCACTGGATTCCCCCTCCTTTGTTATTCCTTTTATTTATCTTTGTCCAATCCTGTAAACTTTCTCTGCATAAATCTTTTCTTGGCTTTACTAGCATTTTATGTTATTCATATAAAGAAAGAAAAAAAAAAAGAGAAACTTATCTTTTTACTATATTTCCATAGGAATTCTGAAAGCGATTTCGATAATCGGCGATTCGGATAGTTGGAGTTCGGATAATTGGTGAAACGATGAAAATTAATTTAACGAAAAATATATTTTTAGATATTTACTTTATATACTAGTACATTTGAAGATATAAGTTTTTTAGTAATTTTAAAAATTATAGGTTTGTAGGTTGAATATTTCAATAAAACTTTTGGACTCATCAGGACAGTTTTAAATATAAAATTCTGTGTCCTCTCCAAAGTCCATTTCAGCCATCCAAAATCTCAACCTTGTCTAAGAAAAGGCTATATAGCACTTTATTACAAAAAATAGTATTTTTAGCTTTAAACAACTTTGTAATATACAAATTCTGGCTATTTCAAAAGGTTTCAAACATAAATGTGATGTTTAGGAAAGGATGTTGAAAGACCTACTTTCTTTGAAATGAAATTCCAGTTGCATTCAGTGGCTAAGGCTTTTGCAATCATAGTTTTTGAGCATCCAGGAGGTCCATAGAGAAGTATACCTTGACAAGGGGAAATATTGAAGCGTTTAAGTTTCTCTTTTGGAATCTGAGTCATCATTTCAAGCTCCTTCATCAATTCTTTTTTAACTGTTTCCATTCCCCCTATGTCAGTCCATTTCACCTATATAAAAAAATCCCTTTATACTTTCCACCTCTTAACTTTGCAGAGCAAAAGACGAGAACCAATCTTCACACACACAAATATAATTTTCCAAAATAGTTTAATTATTTATCAATAGTTCAACACTGTTGGTTTAAAAATAAGTTCCAATCGAATTGATCTATTTTCATTTTTTTCCCAGACTTACATTTTTGCGAGGCCCATGACATCATTAAAAACAATGTATATTTTGTTAACAGTTCTTCTGAAAACCTTTTATCTCTAGAGTATGGAAATCTTTTTATGTTTTAACTGCACCACCATATGCGCTTTTCATCGGCTATTTCATTGATTTATCCTTTTACTTCCATCAACAAATGGAATTATGCCGATGGTGGACGAGTGGTTAGCGTGTCTGACTGCGGAGCCGATGGTTGCGGGTTCGAATAGCGATCAGGCCATGGATGTTTCTTTCTCTCTTTGTGTTCTATGCCCTTTCTTCTGCGTGATTGTAACCCGCCCTATAAACGGGTTTGTGGTTGTATGACATGGGCGAACCTACTCCACTGCCGTGGCTTAGCCATAGGTGCTCACTGGGTAACGATAAGAGAGTAAAAATCCTGGCATTTCTGAGGCCAATGGGTAATAGACCCAAGTGCCTGCCATTAACCAAAAAAAAAAAAAATATTTATTACTGCACTTTTATAATTTTTTTAAACTATTGACTGATTCAGTTTAATTTCTTTTTTATCTCACATTTCTATTGTCTTTCACAACTTTTTATCTGTATTCTATTATGCATAAGCCATTTTGCATTATGAACAGCATTACAATTTGTATGCTAACCACTTTAACATATTATTTTTTAAAAGTTTTAATGTTGGTTTTTGAAATGGTTCTATAATGATCACAAAGTTTTTATTCATCTAAACAGTGTGTATAACCTAGCAAATGTAAATTGGTCGTTCGCAGGCAGGTCACAGAGTCTACAAGCCAATTGAAATATCCTATCATTTTTTAAAATTAAAATTATTCATACTAGCAAAAAAGATACTCAGAAACCAGCATAGTTGCAATAAAAAGTACCTTTACCACTTACATTAATAAATTCCTAAAACTTGTTTAATGTAATGATAAATACTAAAATTGTTTACCTTTTATTTTGTTACCCATGATAGTCAGTTAAGGAAAACGTTTTATTTTAAATTGTTTCATTAAACATATAAAAATATTGCACGATGCGGAAACATTATTGTAGCATTTGAAAGTTTATGTAATTGTTTTTTTAATACAGTTTAAAATGAATTTTAAACAGATATTTAGCAGAACATTTTTGAAATGGAGCTTTTTTTTTGAAAAAACGAAAGGGGTGAGGAGTATTTATTTATTACATGGTTTTAGAGATTATTCAGGATGGCAAAAATACTCACAAAAAAAATTTCTTAATTTTTCCACACAAATCTTATAAAATTTTCCTGATTTTGCAAGCTTGACCTAGATTTTATCATCCATTTCTTAGTTATATGTTAATCTTTCATACAAATTATGATACTAAACACTTATACAGTGAAGCCTCTCGAGAGCGACCACTCTCTGTTCCACAGGAAAATGGTCATTAATGGAGGTTGACAGCTTTCAAGGGTTACCTTCATTATCCTCAAAATGTTATTGAAGGTACATGTTTGTTGCAAGCAATTTTAATTTTATTCGGTGTTTAATTTCTTGGAGTGGAAATGCCACTCGTGTAGGCGCCATGAAACCCGATCAATAAATAAAACTTAGAGTCAATAAAAATTACCTTTACTGATAAAATTATCTGTAAAACAAATTTACCAATTATGAATGATAGAACTACTTCAAATAAATAAAAAATGATGTTTTTTTTAAGTTTGCAGATAATTTTATATTATAAAAATTAGTTAGCTTTAAAAAATGAAAAGAAGTTTGTTTATTTAAGATGCTTAGTTCTTTTTAAATTAACTTTTTTTCTGATTTAACTTTCAACTCTAAAAATAAATCATTGATAGCATCTTTTTTCTGCAACATGAAAGTAGTTAATCTCTTTCAAAGATCATCAAAGAATGCTCTCTAAATAACAGCCATTTTTGGAAAAAATAGATAGTCCTATACTTTCAGATCTCAACTTAAATTGCCAGATATTTGACAGATTTTTTTCGGAATAGCAAGATTCCCTGACCACCATATTATTATAAACATTAAAAGAGTCAAATAAAAACTGGTATATATATATATCCTTACTTTATCTGTTTTCATGTCAGATGATAAGAGAGAAGTTTTCCTCTTCTTAATAGCAGTCTCAATGTCAGAGAAACTTAAATTAGACTCTGGTGGTGAGATCTGTGAGGTATTTTTCATCCGTATCAGAGACAAGAGAGTAGCTGTAATGAAAACAAATTAAATGTAAATGAGTATTTCCAAATTAAAAGTGGTAATTCAAATAACTTTTCAAGGATCAAAATCAAATTCACATTATTTTTAATAATTTGAAAAAGCACAGACAAAATTTCATTTTGCTCATTTTTCGTTGCCTGGTGAGCACCTTGTGCCGAAACTCAGGGAGGCAAGCAACATTACCCACGCCACACTGCCCACAGATAATGCCACTCTGCTCATTCATAGGGTGGGTCACATTCACACATCACAGAGAGAGAGAGAGAAAAGCACTCATGCCCTGAGCGGGATTCGAACCTGCAGCCATTGGCTTTGCAGGCGAGCATCACAAATATAATAAATAAATAAACATAATGTAAGTTAACCAATTTTTACAGATTGTAAAAGATTTATTTAAAAAATAAAATGAAAAGTAAATACAACAAGTACCACAATTTCCACGATTTAAATTAAATGATTAAAACTTGAGATATAAAATCTAATATTCTAAAAAATAAAATAATAATCGAATTAATGTAAAAATATATTAATATAAATTGTTTTAAATAAAATAGGTAATTTTTTTTAAAATAATAAATTTAAATCATGTAAGATTTGTTATTGTAGATGCTTGAAATAAGTTAAGGACCCTTAAATTCATACTTTATAAAAATATCAATCGAATTTTCTTTCATAAATGAACTCAAGAGAAATGAAACTTCGGAAAATCATAAACTCAATAAGATAGATAGAAAGTCTTAAATACTTTGTGCAATGAGTGGAGGGTCCTTAAACTCAAACATAGCTAATCTAGAATTTTGATTTAATTTTATCTTTATTTAATCCAAAAGGAGGATAAAAATTACAAAACAATGAAGCTCTGTTGTAAACTGCTCTAAATCAAAATGAAAAAGTAAAGTTTTGATTAGTGAACAATCCCCAATTTCAAACATTGTGACTGATCTATAAATAAAACGATGCACTAACACCATCAGATTTCCAGAGACGCGATGTTATCAGTACAAGAAATAGAGGAAAAAAGAAATGAAATGTTCTTTTTAGGAAAAATAAAAGACAATCCTAAGAATGCAAACAATGTAAGTGTCATAATTAAAAATAGTTTTTATTTGAGAGAACACATAGAAAAAAGTATTTTTTTTTACAGTCAAGTGCAATAAAAACATAATTTAACTAATGAGAATAAAGTAACAATGAACAAAAAAAAAAAGAAAACAATACATACCGTCATACTTTAAAATTTTATCTATATATCCGCCACTCAATCCCTGTAATAATTCGGCACAATGCTTTATTTCAATGGATGATAACTCTTGTTTTTGCTTAACGAGTATCTTTTCAATTATCTAAAAAAACAGGATAATTATTTCAAATGTGTTACTAAAACTTTGAATGTAATATCTATATATATAAGAATAAAGTAATATCTAAATATATTCCATGAGTTATGGAGACAAAGAATGTTTAACTACGTCATTGTTTCGGCTGAACCATAAACAATGATAAAATATTTAGCTTAGTTTATGCACTAAAAATGATCATCTGAGCTTAGAAGAATCTTTTAATTACATTTCACACTTTATTTGAACAAATTAACAAAATATTAGGGATAAAAAATCGTGAGCATATAGCAGATATTATTTAATCAATTAAGTACGGAAACAGGACATCTTCATAAATTTCTTTTCAAAGATAATAAAAAAAATCATATGGAGATGTCAAATTCAATAATTGCACGCCATTTATATAAAAAAAATCAATAATTGCATGTTATTTATAAAAAGAAACAAAGTATTTATATCAATTTTACAATTTTCCCATTTTTTACTGCAGAGGCTCTTTTTTTTTTTTTTTTTTGATGAATTCCTGAAAACAATTTCCTAGACACACTATTTTTTTTTTCTTTTCTAAAAATTCTATGTTGTTTTTTACTTTGCAAATTATAATTTTAATAGAAAAGTGCTGTTGCTTTTATCACCCACTGTCCATTATATACTCTATTACGAGTTTTAGAACTGATTTTTTTTTAAATTTCTTTATTTTGCAGAATATTCATCATTAAATGCCAAGTTTTACTTTTTCAGAGGACGATTGATGATAAAATGATAATTGAATAACAATTGTCGGTGAAGATAATTTTCTTTTTACCAAGGCTAAACATATATTATTATCATGCTTTATATATAAGCTTAATTAACTGATAAATTAAGACTTAATGTATCTAACTAAATTTAAATATTAATTTAAATTAAATTCAAAATAATTAAATTAAAATTAATTATTTAAATTAAATTATTTAATAAATTTAAATTAAATTTTTTGAATTCAAGAATCAAATTGAAAAGTTTATTGTTCCAGTGTTATTAAAAGTAATTTGCTCTTTAAATATAAAATGAAATCTTGAATATTTGCCAGAGTTAGGAGCTGCTTTCTTCCTCAAATTATTCTTAGCCTTTTATTCCCAACAAATTTGATGTTACATTGACATTTATATCACACTTTAGATGCTTTTGAGAACTCTCTTCCAATAACTTTTGATGTAATGATCAAAATTTTACATACTAGGACTCAATTTTAATGGTTCAAAGGACTATCTGAAATATGTTAATGAATGCATATTAATTATATGTTGTATGTTGCAAAATATGTTAAGAACATACTTTCCTTGAATAAATTGTTTTTTTGCAACGGTTTTAGATTTTTGACCATGTCATTATTAGAAGGTGGGAATAGCAACAATTTATTGGCGAGGACAGTAATCTAAAGTTTGGATATTTTATGTTAGTTTCAATTTATGTGTATTTCATTATATCTCGAGAAATTTTTTAAGGGAATCAAAAAATGTTTTTACAATTAAAAAATTCGTTTATCGAACGATAATTTAACGACTTATTATTTTATTTAACGATAGTCAAAATAGTTTTGAATTGTAAGGGATGCAAAATTTTACATCATTTAAAAGAATGTAACTTTAAATGGCAAAATACAAATTTTGTACTGAATTTGTCGAATAGTTTCTGAGTTATCAAATTTCAACAAAGTCTCTTATTTGTATACTGTACCTTATTAAATTACTTTACATTGACCTTGGTTATGCACACATTTGCTTAAATCAAATTTTTTTTTAAATTTTGTTCCCATACAAGCATAACATAATGAGGTCTTACTGATCTTATTTTCTGGGAACTCCAAACATTTATTTAAAAAAAAATGTCAGGAAATGTCAGGAAAACATTGTCAGGAAACATAAATGTCAGGAAAACATTGATAAATACTCGCCTCTTCTCTATCAGAAGTGCATGGAAGTGTAAATTTAACTTCTTGAACTGAAAAATATGAATGCAGAAACTGTCTATCAATATCAAATTCAGTGCTCAAAGTAGTGATGATGAGAACTTGATCACCCTACATCATTATAGAAAAAAAAGAAATGGTATAAGCAGTGCAATCACATATATCAATTTTCATGTTTTAGTTATTAGCAAAGCCTACCTTACTGTCAACATAATAAATTGGTTTCTACTAATAATAAATGGCAATTATAAATAATAACTAACTATGTTGGTTTCAATATTATTTTATAACTGGCATTGAACAGCCAACCTATCTTTGGATTCAATGCTATCAATGTTCAACTCCATAGCACTATAATTATGATCCCAACCCAAAAGAGAAGAGAACTAAGGGAAGATGATTCTAACCTATGATCGGTCTACCAGTGAGGACATTTTAAGTTAGCACTGTGGTTGGTATGAGCCAGGGGGCAGGAATTCTTATAAACCAACCATTGCTAAGAATCAAATCTGGGTCACCCCATTGGGAGGTTAGCTCTCTATCCCCTGAGTTACCGCTGATCAAATATTCATTATACTTGACACTATATATATATTTAAACACAATAATAGATTTATAAACGTAAATTAGGAATAAACCCTTAATTGGTATTTCCGCCTCTCACAGGGTGACTGTGTTTATAAGCCAGAGCCTACATACATGGATAAATAGCAGTTTATAGGCTTTATGCTTCATCTATACTGTCTTTCATAACAGTAAAATCTACATGCATTACCTACATTCGTCGGGGGTGGCTGCATGTATGTGTGTATAAGTATATGGGGATTTTGATAGAAGGATGCTAAAGTTTCCTTACATATTTACAAATGAATTTCAGAATAAAATTTATATAAATGTATTTCAATGTCATCTATCATCGCATAATATTTAGACACTCTCTTTTTTTAATAGATATATAAGAATATATTAACTTTTGATTTAGTATTTGTTGAGAATCAGAGATGAATGAAAATACCCTTCTAACATTTTTGGTGGCAACTTTTCCGCACTTATATATACAACTTTTTGACAAAATAAAGGTCGTGCTTCTGAACACTGAAATTTGGGAATGTGTAGGGTAAACCAACCAGTGAAGGAACACTACCCAGTGAAGGAAAATTTCATATATATTGATTAAAAATGAGAATTTGAAAGTTTTTCCTTAGATTAATTGGTAACAATATCTTACTGCCAAACAATAGGAAGTCATCTAGCAATGTTTTGGATTACCTGGTCAAATATACTTCTCTGGAAAAATTTTTGAATTTGTTATTATCTCTGCAACACCTTGTTTCGTTGAAAAAATTATAAGGTGAGTGCTTGTATTTATATGTTTGAAGTGGAATTAATTGCATGTAATAGTCTTATTTTTCTCACTGTGAAGAAGAGAATTCAAAATATAGTTATTGAAGTTACGTTTTATTTTTTTTAAAGCACCATAGCATAATCAGGTACTGAGATAAGGGGGTGTTTATTCACTGGATCACCAAACGATGAAAAACCAGTGAAGGAACAAGTGTTCCTTTACTGGTTTTTTTTCCCAGTTAATGAAAATAAAATAAATTTTTGAATTTTCTTGTACTTTTAGTCACATTATACATCAAAATTCTGTTTAAAAGACAAAAAACAACTTCTAACCAGTGAAGGAACAGGCATGTTCCTTCACTGGATCACCAAACGATGAAAAACCAGTGAAGGAACAAGTGTTTCTTTACTTGGTTCTTTTCCCAGTTAATGAAAATAAAAGAAATTTTTTAATTTTCTTGTACTTTTAGTCATATTATACATTAAAATTCTGTTTCAAAAACAAAAAACAACTTCTAACCAGTGAAGAAACAGGCATGTTCCTTCACTGGGAATACTTCCAGTGAATGAAAGTAATGTGTGAAATATGATTTTACATGACTCTAGGATAAGTACTTCTGCTATATAGAGGACAACCGAAATTTCGTTAAAAATTGTATGAATAATTCCTGAAATAATTTCAGCTCAAAATGTTAATTTAATCACTTAATTTATGAAAAAATTATAATTTATATTTATTAATGGGGTGTGTTAGTTACATCAAATGTTAGGCAACTTAATTAACTATGTTTAGAAATCGAAAACTAATTAAATATAACCAAAAAAATTTGAATAGAGCATTTTTTCGCTGGCTTTTGCACCAAGAACTGATAATAAGTTATCATTATAGGATAGCAACGTGATTATATAATTTATAAAAACTACTTTACTATGTTAGATTTTAGAAGAAAGCTCCTCAAGAAAAAACAGAGTCAAACAGAAACGATACTCAATTTCTTCAGATGCTTGAGAGGGAAATCCCTCAAGATATGTTGGAAATTTTTAACGCAGCATTGACTGAAGAGTCTAATATCGAAAATGTCCAAGAGCCTGTACATTTTTCAATATGGAAGAAGTACGCATTAAAAGAAGACCACTTGGTTTAGTCAAACTTAGGAACTGAAGCTAGTATTGATAATGAATGCATCTTAGATATCGAATTTGAAATGAGTCCTCATGCTGATCCTCTCTTAGTTGAAAAAAAAAATGATTCTATAAGTAAAATCAGTACTTTTAAAGATCCTCTAGATACAAGTCAACAAGAGATGGATTTTCCTCAAACTTCAAGACACCTTTCCCCCGTCTATTTTTGAGAAAGGCATTCTAGAAATGTTGCTGAAAAATCAGAAGAAGTTTGGAAGAACCATTTACATTGGCCAAATATTGATGATAAAAAGAAAGATCAAATAAGAAGAAAAATGAATAAATTACCTTTTGCACTAACTTCAGAGAAATGGCAAAAATTTCAAGAGGCTGAAAGATCTAAAAAAAAAGTTAAAACAAGAGAATATGGAGAAGAAAAAGAAAGAAGAAATACTTAAAAAAGAAAAAAAGCTTCAAGAAATAAGAGGAAAAAGAGTAAACAAAAAGGTGATAAAATAATAATGATAATAAACAACATCGGATGACACAATGATTCAGATTTGACTGTCAAATTATAAGAAAGAACGATTTTTTAAAATTTATTTTGTATTTAACATCACTTTAATTTTTTGTTCATGATTACCGAATAAAGTTAGCATTTTACAAGTACTTGTATGTTATAATTTCATAAATAGTCTTGTTTTTATATATTTGTATGGCTAATGAATTCATACAGAGCATTAAAATATAACCAAAATTAAGTGTTCCTTTACTGGGCAATTTTGTGTTCCTTCACTGGTAAGGGCTGTTCCTTCACTGGGTCTTCTTACTACTTGTTATTTGAACCTCCAAAACTTTAAAACAATATTATGTAAGT
Organism: Parasteatoda tepidariorum; assembly: GCF_982258835.1. NCBI lineage: Eukaryota > Metazoa > Arthropoda > Arachnida > Araneae > Theridiidae > Parasteatoda > Parasteatoda tepidariorum. The sequence goes on from NC_141762.1 coordinate 6,239,826, forward strand.
TCTCTACAATTTTTTTACATAATTTGCAATTAGTAACAAATATGTTGACACTGTCATTTAACTAAAATTACGAATTTTGAAATTAATATGATTTTTTAAGAGGCAAGCGAAGCTTAAGTGTTCCTTCACTGGTTAGCTTACTCTACTTAAGAAAAATCTATTAACAATTTCAAAATAATATTGAAATGTATATATCTAAAACTTTGCACAGAAAAACCAAACAGAATTTTGTAAAAAGAAAAGTTTTATGACAATTTAGTTTAAATTTAAGTCTTTAAAAAAGTATAGAAAAAAGCTAGACAAAAATAGCAAAAGTGTACGAAGCAAGCTCGGATAATCAAGCAATCCGAAGGGACTCAATGAAGCAATTTAAAGTCAGTGAGCAATAGCAAAGAGGACGTCAAGCCATTTAGTTTGAAAAATATATAATTATAATAATGATTTTAAGTGGCAAGAATTAAGGAGTCGCTCTTAACAATCAGGAAAAATAGCAATCATGCAAAAAAATAATATCTTAACTCTTAAATAGAAATCCAATGAAAAAAAATGGAGAAAAAAAAATAATAATAATACTTTACAGAAATTTCATTCAGGTGTCTTAACATATTTGACACATGTTCTTTTGATTTCAAATGGCAAAACAAATCAAACTTATCCAACATCAAGAAACTTGGAGAGCTGCAAAAATAATTATAATTAGGAAAAAAGGCAAAAATCATTTTTAACAAGTCACTTAAAACTTAAAAACCGAAAGTAAAAATGATTAAAAAACAGTTTTAATATTTGTTAAATACAATCATGCACACAACATTCATGAAATAAGTGAATTTTAGTTTATATACAAATTTTGTAAAAAATAATTTCCATGATTCAATGCAAGCTATTCATATTGTTGTGCTATAAAAAAATCAATGCAAGCGACAAAAAAAAATCAAAATTGAGATTTTTATAGTTAGCATTTTTACATAATAAATTACATATTGAAGAAAAAATAATGTTTATTTAAAATCAATTTCTATAAAATAATTGAAATTCTATTTTAGCATTGACAGTATTATCAAGGAGATGAGAATATTTGTCAAAGTTGTATTTCTTGAAATTTATCATAAAATACAATGTTTTTTCAATAGCAGTATGCTATTTATCCACTTCCTTAACCATTTAAAAAGCAATCAGAAAAAAAGCTTATTTCTTTTAAATTTATATTTAAATACAAGGAAATGGAATAAAATTGCCCCACCCTTGAGAAAGAGGATGAATATGTCTTTACAACTGACTCAAATTGTCATTTTTCATTATGCTACTTATAGTAGAATCGCTACCATTTACTCAAATTTCACTACTCTTACTTTAAAATCACCAATCATAGTTAGATAATATATACACGCATGTGCAGATGCATTGGAAGAGATTCTTCAATTTTGCAGATACTTTCTTAATATTTCTTTTAATATTTAAAGAAAAAAATATCCACGCCCCCCCCCCCAAAAAAAAGAAGAAGCAGACAACATAATCCTAATTCATGCATACAAGAAGGTTGTTTAGTTGTATGCATGTTGCTACCGAAAAGAAAAGAATAAACTGCTCATTTAGCCCAAAAATTAGTGATCCCATCGTTACCGGAAGAAATGACTATCGCTTTACAATGGAAATAATTCATTACAGTGACTTCAGGAAATCTTTTCTCGCAATTTAATTCGTTAATCAAAATGAAACATAGTTGCCCGCGTTTAAGACCAAAAGTTAAATATGGATTTCATGGTGAAGAATTACAGGAGCGAAATTATTAATATTTAGTGTGATAATAATTACTTAACACTAAACGTACAAACACTTTACAATACAATACAAGTTTTTTGACCGTTTTGGTATGTTTAATGTTTATATGAATGCAGTTCTTAAATTTTATTTCTTTTATAACTATATATATTAACCTTCCTTTGGTGTTTTTAATGCTAATGTGCTCTGGTGTTTTTAATGCTAATATATAAGCACACCGGACAAAAAATTAGTCACCCTTAGAGAAATCATAAAAAACATCATTTAATCGCGTGTAACTCCGCCTCCAAATTCGATAACCGCCTGGATTGGACAGGAAGTGAGTCCACAAGGTTTTGCAGGTATGTTGAATCCAGTATAAACCACTCGATGAGGATCTGATCACGCAAATCCACCAAATTGCGACGATGCTGATTTTGAAGTTTAACCTGTTGTCAACATATCCCTCATATATTTGATAAGGTTCAAGACAGGTGATTTGGCAGGCCAGTCGAGATGTAATTGAGTATCTGAGTGTTCGTAAAACGAGTCACAGATTCTTCCAGCCCGATGAGCTTTGTTGCAGTCATCTTGAAAAATAGGGGTATTGGGTATCAACAACAACCTTTTCATGAAGATGTTGATTGAAAGGCAGCATCTAATCATCCAGAATGTTCAAATTAACTTGTTGGTTCATATTAGTGGCCACCTCAGTAAGGGGGCACAATCCATAGTAAGAAAAACACCCCCAAAACATAACAGATCCACCCTCGACCTGAACCTGACCTTGCACACAGTCAGGATGAAATGCTTCATCTGCTCTTTGTAGCACTCGACGATATGAGTCTTTTGAATAAAAGCAAAAACGTGATTTGTCAGACCATATTACATTCAGCCAGTCAGCAACTGCCCATGTTCGGTGACTTCCAGCCCACTAAAGTCGCGTAGCTTTATGTGCCTGTGTAAGCAATGGCCTCTTACGAGATGCTCAACTCCAAATGTTCATTGCATGCAGCTCCCGTCGCAATGTTCTCTCACTAACAGGTTCGGATGGACCTTCATTTATAAACTGAAGCAATTCCTATCAGGTTTGGAAGCGATTTTGAATGACAAGTCGTGAAACACATCTCCGGTCCCTTTCATGCAGGATCTTTTTCTGACCACAATTCTGACGTCGTCTTCCGTGACCACAAAAAATTACACTACTGCTTGTAGGCACATTGAACAGTCCGCATCGAAACACCAACAAATCCAGCAACTTCATTCACCGTATGACCATGGCCAAACACGATTGCCCCTTTTTGCCACTCTATCACATCCTTACACTTACCCATATGTACACACAATTCCAGCTTCAAAAAATTTTTTTCACTGATAGTTACTTGCCGTTGATCACGTTGAATCTATGAGCACACAGTTGAACACGTCAATTGACCACCGCATCATTTAACGAAATCTAACAATTCATTGGTGCTTGCGCAATGAGGTGACTAATTTTTTGCCCGGTAAGCTTATATATGGGTCATTCTCACAAAAACAGTCATTTTCATGTCCCCAGTATATTTTATGTGTGTTTTACAGCTTACGAAAAAAAAATTCAGGGAAAGTGTCCTTCAGAATGCAAGCTAACAAAAGAATAAAAATAAAATTATCAATTTTTATTTTTTATTTATTTTAGGTAATTAAAATATACCAATATGTCATTCCCTCACTTGTCCCCACTGCTGATTTAAAAAAAGAAAAAAATTGTTTCTGAAATAAAAAAAAATCTTTTACAAATTCGAGTTTTTTATTTCAGAATACTGAAATATAGAATTCAGAAAATCAATTTTATATTTAATTTCTGATAAAAATATTAGCACAGCACTATTTTAAACTTTGTCCCCAGTGTTTCGCGTCATTCCCTCACAACAATGTTCTTATCACCTGCAATCTTCTTAGAATAAAAATATTTTAATAAAAACTTCAGAAGTTAACAACTGGCATCATAGAACAAAATTGCAGTATGTTTCCATCTTCTACTTAAAGAAGCTTTGCTGTGGAATAAATTTGAATGAATCAAACCAGGTAAAATTTTTTACATTTGTCATTCCCTCATGTCATTTTTTAGAGTAAAATAAAATACAACTTCATCGAGAAAGAGGATAATTATATGTTGCTTTCTTGTATGAATATAATTGTATGTGATTGACTTCAGAAATTAATTAGGCCTAACTGTTATTTTCAAATTTAATTGAATTCGTCATTCCCTCACTAGTGTATAAAGTGAGGGAATGATTCACGATGAGTATATTATCAAATTTCTTTTTGTTCAATCGTGCCAGCCACTTTTATTTTCCAAACCTGTAAAAACTATTAAATATATAAGACTAAATTATAATAAATATTAGATATACTTAGTATGTTATCATTTTCAAACTTTAGGTAGATGTAACTTAGATAAAAACATGTATTAAAATAAAATATCATTCCCTCACTATTAGTGTCATTCCCTCACTTTTTAAGTAGTGAAAATAATTAATTTATTTATTAATTAATTTGAAAAATAAATTAAAAAATTAATAAATTAATTTATTAAATTAATTAATTTATTTATTTTAATTAATTTATTTATTTATTAAATTAATTAATTATTAATTATTATAAATTAATTAATTATAAATTAATTACTTAAAATTAATTAATTATTATAAATTAATTAATTATAAATTAATTACTTAAAATTAATTAATTTAAATATTAAGTATAATTTATAGGGTATATACTTTCGTTATAATGCCATTACATATTTCTATTAATATAAAAAGTTTCAGAGCTTTTTATTCACTTTACTTTTTTGGGATTTTATGAACTGAAAAATGACAGTTTTCGTGAGAATGACCCATATATAGACTGTTTCTTTTTGCAGGAATAAATAAATATGTTAAAATAATAAAAAAAAAATTATAGATTTTTTAAAGTAATGAAAGCATTTAGTACTAAAAAAATATTATGAGCCTTCACATACTTTTGGATTGTGTGCGTAAATACTTAATTTTTTTAAATCTAACTATGTTCACCATCCATCTGAAAACCCTGTGCATCACTTTTTCGACCCACTCACCATTTTTATAACACTTTTTCAACAAAATTTTCCTAATTCATCCAGCAACCGTGAAATATACACAATCAAGCAAAGTATGTGATAAATCTGACTATCTTACATAAAAGCTATCACACAAATCTTGCCAAACTGTCAATTAAAGCTAAATATTTTCTTTTGATGAATAAAAACAGGTATCCTACAATTAATTGTAATAAAAGTCAAAGATGACTTGGGATGACAAAGTAAAGACAAAAATATTTAGTTACGAGTGAAAACAATTTGTTCTATCTTCTTTTCCCCTTCAGTTAATAAAAACCAGTCAATCATTTACCATATTTTCCAGTGAAGTATAAAATTATATCAAAGAAAATGTAACTCAAGTTGAGTATCGGAATTAATATGTACCTCTCAGAAGCATTTTTTATTACCAGGTTCATTTCTTCCTCCAAAGCAGTAAAAGTGTTCCTAAAAACATAGCATACACAAATGTATTAAATAAACTTCTTTAACATTCAATTCCAGAGCACAGAATTACATTTTGGGAAATGTATTACAAATTATAAACTCAAGAATTATATTAAAAACAATAGCCCACCACTCACTTATAGTCAAAGAATTTTAAAATTTTCTAATGGCAGTGTGCACTTATTACTATTGAAATAAGATACTCACATTGAAAGAGTTAAACAGGAATTTTGACAAGAAAAATGTTTGAACAAATCAGAGATGAAGAAAATGGTATTTTATAAATTTTTGACAAATCAACAATTAAGGTCTACTAAATGTACAGAGACGACAATAAGATAGAGGAAGAACTGTGATTTGTATACTGCATCTTCTTCTCCATAGTGCCACCACCCTATGCTAAAAATATTATTCCACTTCTTAATTTTAAGTGTTTTTGCAGTGAGAATGTTTCGATAAAAAGTAAGCACTACTGTTCAAACATTTCAAGATTCTGCTAAAGCATGATAACCATGAGAGGTGGATATTATCTTTTAACATAATCTTTGAGTAAATATCTGATAGCCTGTACCATTAAACAAAGCTCTCCAGTAGTTGATCGATCAGGACGCCCACAACGTCGGTGGAGAGCTAGGCTTGTGAGTCTGATTTTGGCAAGATGCATGTTAAATCTATCGTATATAGTTTTGTTACCCGTAATTTTAAAATGCAGATATTTTTATATATTTGAATTTATAAAAATTTAATCAACTTATTGATTTACAAAGAGTTAAAAATATTTTTAGTAAGCTCTTCATTTTTATCTGAAATGTTTTTCTGATAATATATTGTTTTTAATATTCATATATTGTTTTTAATATTCTGATATATATTCATCAATGAATATATATATCAGAATTTGAATACACTGAAGAGCCATTACATTATGACCAACCTCCATCTATAACAATGGGCTCGCCCAGGTTTTCATGGTTTCTTGCCCAGGAACAATGTTTTCATGGGGCACATTAGGACCCATAATCCTCATAGAACAATCCCTGACGTCTGTACGCTACTTGAACATAGTTGCTGACCAGGTTCACCCATTCATGGCAACAGTTTTTCCTGCGGGGGATGGTGTTTACCAACAGGATAATGCTCCATGTCATAAGGGTTAAATCGTCGAGGAACATTCCAAGACCTTCCAGTCATGTCTTGGCCCCCAAATTCACCTGACCTTAATCCAATAGAGCATTTGTGGTCCTACTTGGAAAACCAAATTCGTGCTGCCACGCTACCCCCTCGTAATGTGAGGGAATTGCAGGACCAGTTGGTGAGCGCTTGGTACCAGATACCTCAGACTACCTATCAGCATGTTGTGGAATCAATGCCACGGCAGGTGCTAGCAGTTTTGAGGGCTAAAGGTGGTCCTACATGTTATTAGCAGGGTGGTCATAATGCAATGGCTCTTCGGTGTATATATTACATTTGCTGAAGCTTTAAACTTTTCAGTAAAAATTTGTGAATAAAATGGTAAATTTCACCAAAACATGCCGATACTTCATTAATGACTCTTGCATAACAAATAAAGAGAATGTGATTATTGTAAATTTTCTCTTCGCAAAGGAAATTTTATTTTTATGCAAATACTCTTCTTTAGAGAATCTTTAAACTAAAAGGGAAAAATAGATATCTACTCTATATTTCTCAGGAGTTCAGCAATTGGCAAAAAAATTAGGGTGAATAAAAAAACGAAGAGTTGAAACTTATGAGCGAGTGTACTAACACAAAAGCAGACTGTTCATTCACAACAATAAAACAGAAGAAAATCTAATTATAATTATTTTTGCAGGAAGCTTCCATTTTGTGTATAATCTGTAAAGAAAATCAAAGTTGAATTTTCCCATTTCAGCAAACATTTTAATTTTTAAATTTTACTATAGGTTTATTTTAATTAAATAATATGTTACTGTTAAGGGAAAACATATTTTCGGAAAAAATAGTTGGATGACAATATACATTTTGCTATCACTTCATCTGTTTCTGAATCTGAAATAATTCCAGAGAAACCAAAAAAAACAAAGAAAAAAAAAACAAAGAAACCAAAAATAAACAAAACAAAATTCTAAAGATATGTATGGTAGCAAAAACAGCACTTCATCAGGGGACACACTGTCTGCTAACACACTGGAACTTTTCTGTTATCAATCCAACAGTAATTACGATACTTATTTTGTTAAAAGCATCATTAAAACCTATTCAATCTTATTCAAAATTAAAATAAGTTGTTTTAATAAATAAAAAATCAGATTCTTAAAAACCCCATAACATAACATTTTTGAACATTTCTTACAGGCAAATCAGGGAAGACATATCTATTTTCATAGTAGGGATTCCATATTCATTGATAATGGCGTTCATAATCATGTTTTTTCCAGTTTTGGAGGGACCACTCAACAGCAGCATTGAGATGCAACCTTGAACCAAAAAAAAAAAAAAAAATTTAACTAGTGATTGCAATTTATAAAACAATTTCTGTATAAAGAGTGGAAATTTGGTCCTAAAAACAACAAAAATAATTCTTTTACATTTAAGAGACACAAAAAGATATAACATATTAAGATCATAATAATGTAATAAATAGGGGACAATAAATACTCAAAATTTGGAGCAAATTTAAGCATCGCTATATCTGACAATCAGGAGAAAAATTTGTATATTTTTAATTTTACTAGTCAGCAGCAACATCTGTTGACAAAATCTCAAAAGTAATTTTGACGTTTTAAAATAAATTTACAGGGTTCCCATTCAATTTTAGGAATGAAATTTCCCTGTCTTTTCCAGGTTTTTAGAAAAATTTTAGTAAAACTCCAGGTTACATTTTAGTGTATACAACAGCATTTCATTAGAATATATATATATATATATACAGATGTGCCAACCTAGCAAAATTAACATTCAGGAGTTTCCTAAACAAGAATTCAGGAGATTTCAGGAGGGATAAAAAAAAGGCGCACGGTATGCAATATTTGACACTTCTAAGGAATTTTAAGTAAAAAATTTATTAAATATAAGAATGCAAGAAATTTTACACACTAATAGAGCACAAATTGTGGAAAAATATTAAATAGAAATAAAATAATTAAACACAGATTTAGAAACAAAATTATATTAGGTAGATACTCTTTATTTAAAAAATAAATACCATTTCCTTAATAAAACATTACAAAAACCCTTGACACTGTAATAAAAATGAACAAAAACTTTTAAAAAATAAACAAATTGAAGAACTATTTTATTTTAAAAAACCAATTCAATACTAATGTATAATAATACTAATGTCTGTAAAATAGAGAATCAATTATCCGGGATGCTCGGGACCATCGCCATCCCGGATGACTTAATTTCCCGGTTTTCTGGATCGACCAAAAAATGTCGTTAATCGATGTTTTATCGAGCCCAAATTACAAGGAAAAAGTGTAAAAACATTTTAAAGTAAGAGAAAAAAGAAGAGCACTCCTAAATCGAAAAAGGAAAAAAATTGTAGAAAAATAACATATAAAAGAATAAAAAAATTTGCAAGTTTAGACAAGAAAAACAAGCTTAAAATGAAAACTCATTAATCTAAATAAAAACAACACTTGAAAATTATCGAACCGAAACGATAGTTAAAAAACGGCACTAGCATAAATATTAAAACCTGGATCAAGGCAAGATCAATGGAATTTATAAAAAAAAAAAAAAACCTAATGATAAAATTTAGGAATAAAAATAATTTATTGAGTGCGAAATTTATCAGGAAAAGGGAAAAAAAAAATCAAACGTAGTGGAATAAGAAAAACAAAACTGCAATTTATTTCATAAATTAATTGTATGTTTAAACTAATAAACAATTTTCCTCTTATTTATTTTTTTTAATAAAAACACTACTTTTAATTAAAGCAGGTGCGATTCCACATCAAGAAAAACTTGCGAATGGTACCGCACTTCCAAAGAATCAGAATTTATTCAAAAGGAAATTTTTTTTATTTTTTATTAATCAATGTCAAATAAATAAATATATTTTTCTCATTCATCTTCTGTTTACTGATATGCATGTGCAATGCATTTTCCCCACCCCCTCGTAAATCAAACAGAACACGAAATCAGCATGCCACTCTCCTCTGAGTTCGATTGACGGCCTAAAAGAGAAAATAAAGATCTAAAATCTTCAAGGTCGCAGAAGAAATGACGTTTCTCTGGGTAAACGGGGGAAAAAATTATCCCCTTTGCCACACTTTCCTCTACTCACCTTCAAGGATGAGTCCAATTTCCACTTTTTTTTCCATATCGTTTCAGTTCAAAATGGCGGGAGAAAGGAGCGAAACTTTTTCCCGGATTATCTGGATACCGCATGAATGGTTCTCTACTGTATGCATAAAAAAAAGAGTTGCAGATGTAGCTCTTCGCAATTAAGTCTTGCTTAAGTCATTGGTACATGATTTTTTGAAATTGGTTGCATACTTCCGTTTCTACTTAGACATCCTTGAAAAAAAAAAATTTTTAATATACGAAGACTAAGCGAATAATGGATATCACGTTGCTAGTTTACAAGTTTGTTGCCAACCATGGTAAAATACGAATTGAAAACTATAAAAACAGAAAGATACAATATCAATTATAACAATCGAGAGTACGAGTTTCCCCACTCCTGTACGGACGTCACTCGATATCGTCATGTGACGTCATCACATTCAACTTCACACGAAGATTCCTACGAATCCCAGTGTAAGGGGGCGGGTGAAGTAGGAGTGTTAAAGAGAGGTAACGTTGAAGGGGAGGGAAAAATAAAGCACGTGCAGCTACGCCTCAGGCAGATGGTAGTTCGATAAGAGGGGATGGAATTCACCCTGAAAGAAAAACGAAACTTCCGCAATCGCGGAAAAATTAGGTAATTTTGAGTTTGGCTGTCGATTGCAGTAAAATTCGGGAGTTTTTTTAATCAATTCCGGAGGGCGGGAGAATAACTCAAAATTCGGGAGACTCCCGCAAAATGCGGGAGAGTTGGCACGTCTGTATATATATATATATATATATATATATATATATATATATATATATATATATATATATATATATATATATATATATATATATATATATATATATATATATATATATATATATATACACATATACAGTGAAACATATGGGTTAAGTGGGCACTCTCAAAACCAAAAAAGGACAAAAGTTGTCCTGCTCTTAATACAGTAAATTGTAGGCTAATAATAAGGAAGTTTAAGTTTGTAATTTGCTTTTAAAATAATTTCAATGTGAATGATATAGAAATAATTAAATAATCTACAATAACTATCTACAATGTTATTAAATAAAATGTTCAATTTTTTTTATTAATAAAAAAGGAATGCATGGAAAAGTTTGATTTATATACATAATTCTAGATGTTAGGCAATTCTAGATGTAGCAAATGTTAATGTAGAAATGAATATGTTTCACCTACTTACACAGATGTTCAAGTTAATCATCTCGTAACAAAAAAGAGCTTTTAATCCTCATCGGTTTCAATTATTAGTTTCACACCCCCATCACTTGATAGGAAACATTGCAGGTAGTAGGAAATCTTGAAGAAAAACCTCCTGTGATGCACAGAAAAAAAGAAAGCAATGCATACCTGAAAGGCAGGAGGCCCTATAGAGTGGGTATATTCAGAATTGAACATCTATCAAGAGTCTGAATATATGTTTGACTTATCTGAAATCGTCAAAGACAAGATATCTGCTTAATTTTTTTTAACCTAGCTGTTTTAAATACAGTCTTCAAATTGATAAGAAGATAAAAGAAATTTTCTGTAGGGGAAGAGACATGTAGAACAATTAAGATGTCTCCTCCTATTTTCTCTTCTTTATTTACAAAGATAAAGCAAGTTGACAGAAGAAAGAATTATTCTTTAGCAGTGAAATTACTTAACAATATTTTTAGCTATAGACAAAGGGAAAAACTGCACATGCTTCAAAAAGTATGGAAAGTTGCACATTTTTTCTCTTGGAATTTAAAGCAGAAATAGTTTTTTTCTTCTTCCAAATCAGGTTATGTAGCCAAATTATGCAACAAAAAATAAGCACTTTTCAAGAACTCAAAAAATATTTTTAAGTATTATTAAAAATATTTTTTTAAAAAAAAAAACATAATTAGGCAGGGTTGGAAAGTTTTTGACAATTGACGGTTTTATCTTGTTTTAACCGTCATGTCAAAAAAAAAAAAATTTTTTTTAAATTGTTTTTGACAACTTTCAAAAATTGTCAATGTGAACTGTGTCTTTTTGCATATTTCGAAGCGAAAATTAAAATAGTAAAGGAAAAATCTTATTTTGAAAACGGGAAAATTAAGCACTTTTTAAAAACACCCAATGAAAAAAGCACCTTTAAGGGCTTTTAAAAAACAAAAATAAGCACCTTAGAGCACTTTTTAAAAAAGCTACGCACCCTGCAAATTTAGAAAAAATGGTGTCTGGTGAAAAAAGATAAAAAATGACATTTTGGGGCAAAACTGACTGTCAGTTACAGGAGTGTGGAGATACTTTTGTGGAGATGTTTATTCATAGAAGATTCACAGGGAATTAAATATATATCCGTATTGAGAGACGAGTTTTCCCTGTATCTAAATTTATGTGTGTATATATATATATTACATTCACTAAGCAATGAGGTCTATACTTTTTGATGAAAAATATGTTAAATACATTTTGTAAAAAAAAAATTTCACAGGCGGAATCTTAACATATAGAATTTATGAAAAAGAAGTATGGATAAAAGCAATATATTGTACAAATAAGAAAAATACTTAAAAACTAAATTTAATATAATTTATTAACAAAGCAATCTCGTTTATAGAGTCTGCAATTGTACACTTTATTTGTGATAAAGAACAAAAATTTATTTATATTGATAATAGCCTCCATTTTAAAAGCATAACATTGCAAATATATCTATATTTAAGAAAAAGATTTAAAACAAGGGCATATTAAAGAAAGAATTTTTTTTTTCAAAAATTATTCTTGTAATTTATTAAATAAAAAAATTAACAATGCTGCACCAAATTTTTAAAGAAATAATAAAAACAGATGCCACATTTATATACTTTGAACCTCATTGGGTATTTAGTGTAACCGTGAATTCTGAAATCAACTATTTTGCGTGTTTGTTAGAAGATTTTGACTAAAAATTCTCTGACTATAACGAAACATTTATTTATTTGGTTTCCTCGACTAAATGCAGCAATTCACAAATTTTAATTTCTCTTTGATTTTAAATTTGAAGAGTATTTTGGAGACATTTGAAAGCAAATTACCTTTATCCTTTGTAGTTTTCAGAAATGCATTAATATGATTCCTTATGATTTCAATCTGTTGACGATATCCTCCTACGTGCTTAAAAAGAGGATACGACGATTCAGGCTCACTCACAATAATTGATGAACGATGATTTGTAATAAAACAGGTGATTGATTGTGCATCTACGGACCCAGAAGTATCATGAATAGAATCTTGCAAAGTTAATGACGAAAAGAGAGATGAAATATGCTTCGAAGAGTCGGTGACGTCACCAAAACAATTGCTTTTAGAAAAATTGTCATCACAGATAGCTTTTGAAATAACACATTCAGATTTGACATCGAACGAGGTAAATTGTAGTTTGAGGCCACACCAGAAAAATCTATTACCTGAAATATGAAATAAAATATATGTAAGAAAAAGTGTAACATATATCTTAAGCAATTTGTAAATTACAATCTTTAACAACAAACAAATATATAACTTTATTGAGAACAAAAACACATAAATACAAAGAATACATATTCGTCGTCAAGAGAAAAATCCTGTCCAGGCGACAAAGAATAGTAATACAATAAATTTAAAAAAAAAAAGGGGGGGTATTACAATCATAAATTATTTTGCTCATCATAAGACGTCATATATTGTTGAACACTGTAATAATAGAAAACAAAAAACAAAAAAATCTTTAATTTATAAACAATGTAAATTGTAGTTTTAGGTCACACCAGAAAAATCTATTACCTGAAAAGTGAAGTAAAATAAATGTAAGAAAAAAAATTATATATATCTTATGCAATTTGTAGGTTTTAACTACAAATTAAAATTTACAAATAACGTAAATTTTAGTTTTAGGCCACATCAGATAAACCTATTACCTGAAACATGAAAAAAATAATAAATGTAAGAAAAAGCATAATATATGTAAGAGTGAACATTAAAGTGTAGATGTTGGGAGAAGGAAGTAAATGTAGAAGAGACGCCAATTAGTTTGACGAAAACCGGGGTTAACATTAATTTTTCAGAAATTCTCAACAGTTGTTAAAGAGAAAACACATCTCCTGACTATATATTTAGGTTTTGTGGAAATAATTGTCATAGTTAAATATTAAAATCTTTTTATTCATTTAGTTTCTAAATTTATTTATAAGTTAGAATCTTACATACGTGAAGACTAATGGGGGGGGGAGTTTATGTTCATGAAAGCTATTTCTAAGAAAAACTAATTTCAAGGCGGACAAAAGGGTTTCAGCTTTTTACAGGTACAAATATGTACAGGTATGCATAAATGCGTAGATGACAGTGCAGAAACCTATTTAATATTATTCATTATGAAAAAAAATACTGTTGAAATGTCCCTATTTTACTTTGCAGTCAATATTTTTCCCCATCGGAAGAAATTTCTCAATTACTCAATAAAAAAAACTGTCAAAATTCATCACATTTTACTCTGCAGTCAATCTGGAAGAGAGTGATATAAACAAAAAAAATTTTCTCTGCTTAATGCAGCCAGACTCTCTCAGTGATTATGTCACTGCATTTGACTTTCGAGTATTGAAACAACAGCGATAGGTTTTTCTTAAAGGCATAGAATGTTGTTTTTCTGCATTCAGGTGGCACACTTGCAGTATAATGCAGTAAACAATAACCCTGCTCCCTAGTAGCAGACTGTGTATTCACCCTAAAAAGTGTAAATAAAAAGCTAAAATGTAAACAAAATATAAGAATTTTGGCCAATAACATCTATTGATTGGTGTCATTGACATAAATGATTTGATGGAACATTACAAGCTTAAATTTAAAGTAGTCACAGAAAGATGACTGGACAATTCCTGAACTGAGAAAATAAACTTTTTTTTATCACACACTCAAAATTTTAAAACCCATAATGAAAAATCATGCATAGAACTACAGTTTCTAAACATTAAATAAGAAGCCCACTTTTCCCAAGACAAAACTAGAGTTGCACATTTTACACAATTGTCACAAATGCTATATATATATACACACACAGTGCCTGTTCTTCGATATGATCGCATTGGTACCTAAAGGTTTTATTACTAATAAATCTACAGCGGAATATTTACTTTGAATAACAAATGGATAGTATATTCTCAGCTTTGAAAGGCATTTTAAGCTTAAATAAACAATTAGATTTATTAAATTTACAAATTTTGATTTTCGATTCGACAACTTCACTAAAGGAAACTATTTTTATTCAAACTTAATATTCATAAAGATAAAGTTACACAAATTAAAGTCACTTCTCATCATTGATTCGTGGTTAGTTTTAGAAAAGATAAAAAAAAAAAAACTTTTGTTACTTATCAGTTTTCACAAAGTATGCCCATCTAATTTTTGTTGGAACGACCCGGAACTTTTAACTCTCCAAAAGTTCTGTTTCACTTTTAGTAAATTTCTATTAGCGACCAAATTATTTTAAATCAATGCTCTCTCAAATTATTCTGTTCTTGAAAAATTCACGATAATAAATGGCTGATTCTACTAAACAGCGAGTTTTCAAAACCAAGGAGCACTATATAATACAATAATTGAAACAACATTGATTAAAAGATACATTACTTAATTTTTTTGCAAGCATTTTTTGAAGAATGTCACAAGATAACGAGGAATCACAGAATATTTCCTTAGCTTCATATATGTCTTTAAGAGGAGTAAGCGTTACTATTTCTTCATTGTTAAAGCCCATGCCATTCAGTAATATAACATTTCTTTTTTTAACAGACTTCAGAGGTTTAGCTATAAATACTGCAGAATTTGACTTTCCTTGGAAAAGTAAAAAAGAGTTGAAACCATAATGACAAAGCACAGAGGGACTGATAAAAGCAATATTTTTCCAGTAGCAATTTTTCGTCCACTTGTTATCTAAAACAAAGGTATAAATTAAAATCAAAACTTCATACAGACATGCCACAGCAGTTATAGAAAAAGAAAAACAGAACTATGTGTGGTAACAAAATTTCAGAAATAGGTTTTCAGAATTAAAAATTTAACTATAACAAATATTACAAAAAATATTCATATTAAATAAAATTTTTAAAAAAATAAATCTTTTAAAAACATATTCAGTATTTTCATATTAGTTTCATGTTAGTTTCAAGTTGTCTCTCAGTTGGAATAATTTCTTGCTAAGACCTAATCTGAAGATCTTATATTCTGTTGAAAATTGCAAGTTAGCTAATTTTTAATTAAACAGTTTCACTAAATTTAAATGCAACAAAAATTTTAAGCAAAAAAGAGTTTTCAATCAACCTAGAAGTGCATCAATTCATTTTTTTTTTTAAAATTCCAATTATTGAATTATTAATTTGGTTAAAATAAACTTTATAAGAAATGAATTTAAAATTTTTGACAAACAACAATTCAGATTTTTGATAGAAACCACACAAGGAGAGTCTGCAGATCTGTTCTTATAATCAATAAACAGGACTAAACGAACCTAATTAAATAAAACTGAATTAACCACACTGTAATGGACATGCCGAAACAAAAACCTCTACAATACAATGAGTAGTCAGAAAAGGACTTTAGAAGAAATCGATGGTGCTTCATTAGGAGTGGTTGAAACATTATCTTTCGAACAATGAGTCACTCACCAGATAAGCATCAACATTCTGAGATAATTGATTTATGAGGAAAAAACCAAAAAGCTTCAGAAATCACAGTTGAAGAAGGAGGATGTACAAAACATCAAAACTGATTTGATTGCCTGAGAAAACAGTGAAATCAATTAATAGAAACAGTTCCCATGTTACAATCAGCAATTAAACAGGTTTTGATGTTTGGTCCTCATAGTCTGCTTCAACAGCAATTTGTCATATATTATTAAATATTATTACAGTAGAGCGCCGATTATCCGAACCCTATTATCTGAATGTCCAATTATCCGAACTGTGTCCGAGAATTCGTTTTTTTTAAAGTTTAGAATACTTTTTAACCTATCGACAATTTTTCTAAATTGAGAAGAATAAATAATACCCCCTACATCTGAAGACCATATTTAATATACAACTTTTTTAGCAGTTTTCTTATAGTAGCCATACATACATGTATTGTGATACAGTTAAACCTACATAGCCCTTTACAACTGAAAATTATCTTCCAAGAATGCAAGCTTCATTTTGATAGTCTACAATGGTTGGAATGCAGAAGGAGTTTATGAATTGATAAGTTCTGAAGTTCTATAATTGGGGAATGGGAAAGTTGTAACTTATGGTTAATAATTAGTGATTACAGTGCTTGGAATCTTAAATCTTGGAATAAAATTCTTAACAGAAAAACAAACGAAACTGAAGTTTCTGGACCAGTAGATCTTTCGGATGAAAATGATGAAATTGTTGCTGAAATTTTTAATGAAAATCGGAACTCTACAGACGAAGTGAAAGAAGTAGGTGATCAAGCTCAAGATGGTGAACCTTCTCATATAGAAGCATGCAATCCATTAGATTTCACAATGACCATTAGATTTTGAAACGAGATCTTTGTTGGATTTCTTTTGCAATGGAAAATAATGAAAATGTTTTAAAATCAGTAATTGACAAAAAAATTATAAAAAACTGAAATATGATAAAAATAATTCAAGATGAAAAAAAAAAGTTTTAAAAAAAATTTAATTAAAAATATTTAAAATTGAAAAAGGAAAAAAAATTTAAACATGCCAATGCTATTTTAGATAGTACTGCCAGTCCTAAGCCTACAAAAGGTGTGAAGGGAAGTTAATGCATAAATAATAATCATTTACACTAGATTTTAAATAACTTTCCAATTATCCGAACTTTTCATTATGCGAACCATGTTCAGTCTCGAGCAGATCCATGTTTATATATTTACTTAGAATCTACAATGTGCATACGTTATTACCTTCCTTTTTGACAAGGATTCAGAAAACATATTTTAAGAGTAGTTATTATGGAACACACTGTACTTTTATTTTGTATCTGTATATTTATTTATATTATTACTGCATATTTATTTTGGGTGATTCAGAATTAGAGGAACGAATATTTAAGCAAAATACAGCAATCAACTTTAAGCACAGCCAAAGGATGAATTTGATCACCAAATTATATAATTAAGTAAAAATAGGCATTTCTGGACTAATTTTAATATAATTTTTTACACTTTCTTTTGGGTTGGGAGAAACTTATTGCTAGCTGGTTTTAATCAGAGTTTTTTCTACTGTGGTAGAAACATGTAATCCTTGATTTGGATAAATAAAAAACATTTTTTTTTCAAGAAAATTCAAGCTATACACCCACATGTCTCCAATTATGAAAGTTAAAAGAAATAAACATTAGAATGGAGGGAAAAAGTAGGCATAACTTACATTCATCTTTATTTTCAGTATTATGGGAAAGTAAAACTTTAAATTCTTCAGGACTCTCGCTAAATGAAATATCTTGAGAATAAGAGGAATCACTTATGTTCATCTCTGATACATTTGAATGGTTAGAAACAGTAGTAAATTTCTTCGGCTTTTTTTTCCCCATGTTGGAAGAAATACCTGAAAGAAGTAAAATGACGAACTTTTTAGAGAGATTTCAATTAGAACTCATTGGTATGTTTAAAAAATCTTGACATGTTTTAGGGGAAAAAATATTTGAATCATAGGAAATAAGTACTTATATAGAAAATGAAGTAATGATTTGGGTATATCTTGTGTATCCTGATCTGCCATGCCAATTATAATTGTCAAGAAGTCAAACGAACTTTAAACTTGCACATTTTTTAAAAATAACCTGTAGAGGTTTGCCTGAGAAGCTAATTTACGATACAACTTTTAATGACTTACTCTCTGTTTTACAGATTTTCCTCTAGGCTGAAGTTGGTTGCAATAGTAATGCAAGATTTTATTTCTTTTACAATGTGAGACCTGAACTAATAAAAAAGTCAAGAATCCAGTTTTATTTTAATTTTATTTAAGAAAATTCCAAACAGTAGAGCAAATCATTAAAAGCCACTGGATTGGAAAAATGCACCCAGGTGTTGCTGTTCCATCGTGTAATTTTGAAGTAACTTGAACACAAATCATAATAGCTTTTAAATCATATGAATGCAATACTCGATAACTGACATAAAATCATGTAAAAATAAATCAATATGTATAGTTGTAAGTCACAGTTGCATAGGTAAGGAAAGGGAGAGAAAAGGATCTTTTTTTCTCGAAAATTCGAAAAAAAACTTCTGGGCAGCGGCTTGTAAAAAAAACTAAAAAGAACATCACAGAAAGGGACCACCCCGAAAGGTATAACTCGTGGCCACCCTCGCGCCAACATCTATATCTTTTTTTTAAAAAAATTTGAGGGTTAAAAGCTTATTTGACATCTTGCCAACTGTAGTTGGTGTAACAGATCACGATACGGAAATATCCCCGATACATTAATGATATCTATTATATTACTCCAAAAATTTAATCTCAACAGTAACTTGTGAAATATATAACTTTTAATACGAAATTCATTTAGTTACTAATATTTTTAATTTTCTTTGAAAGGTATCATTATTTACAAATTTAAAAAATAATAAGAAATATTTGACGGCGAAAACATTAATTGAATTGCTGACAAATGTTAGTTGGTTTACCAATATATTTATTAACTTATCATTGAGTAAATTAATTCGCTGGAAATCACACAAAAAATACTTTGTCTACCTTTCAGGGGAAAAAAGATTTGAATTTATTTAAAACAACATAATGACAACCCCAAATTATTTAGATAGTAAATAAAAATAAATAGAAAAAGAAAAGAAAGTGACTCGTATAGCGATCAAATTAAATGATAATACCAAGTTTAACTTATAGATGTTTAGATCAACGAGCACGGGCCACTTTTGTTTGTATTAAAGGTCATTTTTGTTCTGTCATTACAGATTCAAAACTTGCTTGTAGCTTGCAAGTAGGTTCAGTAGAAATATGCGTGCATGCATATTGCATGCTTGGATCAGCCTGCGTAGGGACCGAGGGTGTGCGGTATTGGTCCTCGTTAAACTGTGCTACCGTAAAGTGCTCGACTTCGCGCGCAGGTCGTTGGGCTACCGAAGCGGGGGTGCCATCCCCTCCGCAGAGGATCAAAATTGTGATGGCATGTCTTCGGATCATCCTCTGGGATGTTTCCCAGACCGTCACCAATAGCCCATTGTGCAGCTCTAGTGCGACGTAAATTAACAACAACAACAGCATATTGCATGCGAAATAATCGCATATGCGAATTTAGAAGTCAAACGAGAATCTGCTGAACGTCTACTTATAAACATTTTATTACTATTTTCTCTTATTTAGTTTATTTTATATTTGCAAGCAATTGATAAAAAGCATAACTTTACACAATTAAGGATTCATTCTGTTGTTGTTCATTTACGTCGCACTAGAGCTGCAGGATGATCGGAATACATGCCGATACAAATTTGATCCTCTGCAGAGGCAATGGCACCCCCGCTTCGGTAGCCCGACGACCGACATATGAAGTCGAGCACTTTACGGTAGAACAGTTTAACGAAGACCAATACCGCACACCCTCGGTCCCTACGCAAACTGATTCAAGTGATCATCTTTGAACATCTCTAGATAGTTACCTGTTTAAGACAACTTATCGAACGTGTAGAGGTAGTTCGGTAAATATATAAGACTTTGTACAAAAGAGCCCAGTGCCTTAAAAATGATTAAGGCAATTTAAAGAAGCAAAAGGACATTTTCCTATAGTGTGAAAAGAGATGGCTATTTTTTGAGGAGTCAGATAACTGTGGGTCAATTCTGTGGGAGGTATAGTCAGTGTAGGATGCATTTATTACTCCATCCAGGGTATCATAAAAGAGTGGCAATTATTTTAGTTTTCTAAAGACCTGTTTTATTTTTTTAAGCTGTGCTCTTCTTCTCTATACTAAATACGAAAGTATTTTAGTGTTAAATTTTTTGTAATAAATTAAAAGTTGTTATACATAGAAAGAAATTAAAACAAAACAGAAGTATTTTTCTCGGGGGGGGGGGTTAGTTTTCTATTTCAAATTGGAAAATAGCTAGTAAATTGGAGAAAAAGTAGTTTCTTTTCTGAAATTACCAATTCTATTTTACTTTATTGTTGCGAATATTAAACTTTCAGAAGGGTATTCAGAGCAATATCGTCCATCTCAATTAAATTTTGGAGCAAAATAAAGTTTTCGATTTGGAAAATAGCTTTGAAAACAAAAAAAAAGTTAAATATTAATCTTACTTGACTTAATTTTTGAGAATGTCTGAATTTCAGAAGGGAAGAAGTTTATTCTTCGCCCCATGACTTTAATTTAAGAGGACTATAAAATTTTCATTTTGGAAAATAGCTTCTAAGTTTTTTTTTTTTTTTTGGAAAAAATAACCAACTTTACTTGACTTTATTACTGCAAATGTCTAAATTTCAGAAGTTACAAAACACATTTTTGCCACCCTCCCCTTTCTCTTATGTCAGATGAAAATAAAGTTGTCTTCCCCCTCACTATTAAAGAGGAAAATAAAGTTTCCTATTTGCAAAATAAGTTGGAAGTTTTTAAACAAAATTTTTTTTTCTTTCGATAATTGATTTTGATTCTACTTGATTTTATTCTCTTAATGTCTAAATTTCAGAAGATGCGAAATAGATTTTTTACCCCCTCCCTTTTATTTCAGAGGAAAATAAAGTTTTCTATTTGGAAAATAGATTCGAAGATGAAATTTTTCTTAATTACCAATTTTAATTCTTTTTGAGCACGTTGAAATTGCAGAAGGGAACAAACACTTTGTTCGCCCCCTCATTACTATCTCGGAAGAAAAATAGAGTGAAAATTGGAAATGTTTCTCTACTTTTATTTTGCTTTTCCAAATCTCAAAAAACACATTTAATCACCCATAATAAAAAATAAAGTTGTTTCCTACTTGGTGTATATCTTCAAAGTTGAGAAAGAATAGCTTTTTTTCTTCTGAAATTACCTATTTCTTAACTTCGTCTTGGCGAACGACTAAATATCAGAAGGGTCAAAGCACATTTTTTCGACCCCCTACTTAAATTTTAGAGGAATATAAAGTTTTCTATTTAAAAAATAGCTTCAAAATTGAATTTTTTTCTTTTCTTTTAAATTTCTGATTTTACTAGACTTTATTTCTGTGAGTGTCTAAATTTCAGGAGGGGGAAACATATTGTTTGCAAATTTTAGAGAGGCCCTCTGCCTTCCTCCGGGAGGCAAGCCACTGGGTCTGACAATAGGTAGTAGAGGAAATAACTAAGTAAGCCAGAATTGCAATATACTGAAAGTGCTAACAATCAACTACATGCAGCTGTGGCCTTTCCCCTTCTCTGTGAAATATGTTTGTTCTTTTATAAGAAAGGGAAATAATTCTCTGAAAAGGTCTTTTACCGTTTTTCATCCTTCCCTTTGTGTTAAAGTAGATACGCAATTACAAAAAAGAAAATTTTCAGCAATTCTATCTTAACACAATTTCTTTCCTATATGTATATATGCCTTGGACTGGAAACACCTCAAAGTTTATTCAGGCAATCAAACTGGCTTTGATATTTTTATTTTTTTTGCTAGCAATTAGTGGTTTTGTTTCATCTTCGCTTAAATATTAATATGTAACTCTTACATTGTATTTTTTAATATTTTACTTTTTTAACAATGGTTCTAAAAGTAAACATCAAAGGTGGCCATTAAGTAGTAAATGAAGAAATTAAGGGAGTATTGAATTATTGGGGTAGAAATATTTCTTCATATCCTTTCGGAATACTGACTTCATTTAAATTTTTACTTAATATACATATTTTTTTTAAACGATGTTACAAGCATAATTTTCTCAACAAAAGCGCATCCGAAAGTGATGTATTCATTTAATTAATTTTCGACTACCTTATCATATGTTTCTTTACAATCAAACTCATCTTTTAATAGTACTAATGTCATCTTCTTGTATTTTATAACTCTCGTACAATAATTAAAAAAACAAACTAAATTATTTAAACAACACTAAAATTACATTCACCATTTAAATTGTATAAAATTAACATCAATATATATATAGTATATATCTAATAACATATACATCTTTTATTATATGTATATATATTGTTATAAGATGTTTATATATGTGTCAGTGTGCTTGTCAGATTTTAATATTAGTCTTTTTTTTTTCCTTTTCAATTTTTTATACTAGTTTTGTGAAATTTCAATATTTTGCACATTTTTTTGAAAGTTTATTTACTAAATGTTATAATTCAAAATATAATTTTAAATGAAATGCCTCTTACCTTTATAATATATAAAAATTGAAATACACAATTTGAATTTAGTAAAAATATTATTACTTTACTGGGATTTAGAAGACATTTCACCTACTGCATCCACAACTCTGAAAATGTAGAGGAAAAAAAATGTTTTTTCTTGATGTAAAAAAAAGAAAGAGAGGGACTAACTTTTAGTGTCATTAGGTACACTTTTAAATTTTCTCTCGAAATCAATCATTTTTTGACTTACAGAAAGGGTCACAAAATATTAAGTCACGAGTTCCAAAAGTTGATAGTCTGCTTTTAAAAATAAAACAGAAAAAAAATCTAATAATTGAAAATTAGGGGTCAATTTGAAATAAATGATGTATAGGGAAACCTCCTGAACGCGACTACTCTACGTTCCATAGTAATAATGGTCGTTAATGGAGGTTAGTCGTTTTTAAAGGTTACCACAATCGACTTCAAAATGTTATCAAATGTACTTGATTTTTTGTTAACGATTTTAATTTTAGTCAGTGCCATTCTCTTGGTATAGAAATGCCACTTGTGTTGGCGTCATGAAAACCGGATCAAGGAATAAAATTTAGAGTCAATAAAAATGATCCCTATTGACATAATTATGTTTAAAATCGAAGTTACCAATTATGAATGATAGAACTATTTTAATTAAATAAGCAATCATTGATAGCATCGTCTTTAGTGCACCCTGACTGCAACAAGAGATTGTAGATCTCCAACAGAGATCGACAAGAAGAGCTTTATAAATAAGAGCTTCACACAAATATATCGATTACATTTTAATCTACTTATTTGTTTTAATATTTTTTCGTGTTTCCTTATTTGACCTGTTTTGCATTTGGTGTAAAGGTCTGCTAGGGCACTGGTAGAGGTTTTGATGGTCTCTTTTAAAGGTTTTCTTCAACACAAAGTGTATGGAAAAAATTTCCCAAAAGTGGGCGTATATACAGGAGGTCACTAATAGAGGTGGTCTTCCCTGGAGGTTTCACTGTATTAGGTTTACTTTATGAATTTAAGTACATAAATGAAAAGCAGGTGTTAGTAAATATTGAAAAAAAAAGAAGACAAATTAAGAAAGTACTTTTATTTTAAAACATATTATTTGCTGAGTTTCTTCTTATGTTTCTTTTTCATGTGCTTCAGATTCCTTTGGTACTGTTTTTTTTCTCTTTTAGCTTTCAGCTTATCACTTTTTTTTTGAAGTTTCTTCACTTCAAATTGAATATTGCTCTTTTGTAATACTTTTGCTCGTTTTGTTTTCATCTCTTTAATCATTTTTCGTAACCTTTAAATAAACATAAAAAAAAGTCATTGTCATAAAAGATATTACAAAATACATAAAATGGGTATATATATATATTTATGAATGAATGTAAAACGTATATATATATATTTGCATATACAGCTATATACAATACCCTACAGAAAAATAGCAAGTATGACCTAATCTTTCTGAAATCAAATAAATAAATCAATAAACAAATTAAATAACTATATAGAAAAAATAAAAGTAAAGAAAAAGAGGCATGAAAATTTTGAACAGATAAAGCATGACTGACTTTTCTGAACTCACAACGAAAATTATGATTAGCGAATGATCTCTAGGTTCAAAGATTGTGGTACAAATCTTAAAATACAGCAGTGTACTTAATGCCAACGTTATTGACTTTAAAACGACAGAAACAAAAGAGAGAGATTGACACGCTAGGCTAGTTTGCATTGCAATTTCAATGTAATGAAACACTTTCTTAAACAGATTTTCAAATCATTGAAAAGGGGACCAAAACATTAAAAAGAGGAGTAAAACAGACTTTGGAGAAGAAAAAAAAAAGTTAATTTGGTCATTAGGTGTTTTTTTCAACATATCCATAATTTAATTCAAAATAAATTCTTAACTAATAAATTTTGAAATTAAATAATATTACAAAATGTAGAAATAAATAAATTTTATTTTTTAATGATATAAAACAGTTGTACTAATATTTACTTCTCAATTTCTTCTTGAGTTTTGCCTGCAGCAAGAGGAAGAAAGGTCGAAGGAGAATTGTCTACTTCACTGATGGTCACTGTATGGTCAGGTAAATCATAGGTTACAGGTTCAACAAGATGTTCCACTTCTGCAAGAAACAAAGTGATAATTCAATATCTTCAAATGAAAGAAAATCAACATTCACTTCTTATTTAGGATATTAATTTTCAAACAAGCTAAAAAATGTGTAACATATTATTCCATTTATGGAAAATTTAATTATTCTCCCCCCCCTTTTTTTAATTATAATTCAATACTTTTAAAGAAATAAGCAAGATAACATTAAAAGCAAATAAAAAAAAATTAAAAATGACTACTATTTATTATTTTAAATTACTCAAATTCTATTCTCAAAATATTTTGCGGAATACAAAATTACCCTTAGTTTAAATTATGAAACAATTTCAAACTTCATATAGCTTTTTCTTTTATTAATAATAAAAATTAAGGAAAAGCTTTGAATTGATAGAAATTATTAGTTTCATTCTATCTTGTAGCTACTAAAAAATTTAGTGCTTTTCAAATCATCCACATTGTGATCTAACAGTTTTCGAATATTGATCATTTTAAAGATTAGTTTTGCAGTTAGGAAAACAAAAATTTCTTAAGATTATTAAAAAAGAGTATTTGAGAGTAACTGAGCACCATAAAAAGATATTTAATATTGAAGCCTATTATTTGGTCAGGACTTTCAATCATTTCGGTTATAAAAGTTCGATTATATGGCAAATAATACTTCTTCCAGTTTTAAGATAAGCATTACATATGAAAATGTATATGGGTACAAACACACATAAAGTATTAAGAAATGAAAGTGAATCCTAAACAGTGTTCATTGACTTGGTTACAGTTAATTATGAGTGTTAAAGTTAAATAAAGTTGTAAATAAATCTAATGATAAGTTACATATCATTTGAATTTAGTAAATTCAACTTTTTCCTCTCTGGAGCACCTAATTTATGGCAGCTAATGAGAGGCCAGGGCTAAATACAACTTACAACATGCCATAAGCAATTATAAATTAACTTACAAAGAGTTTTTGACAATAATTAAACACACAGCTATTTTATACTTTTGTCCATTGACTCCATTTATTTCTGACTTAAAAACCCTTGGACATGTTTTTCGCCTATGCGATTATAAGGCTATGTCTAACAAATTTGGAAAACAATAAGCTAAATTTACAGTCACACTGACTACCAAATTGGTGCAAATTATTTGAAAATGGAGAAATATTTACATCAGTATATTACAAGAATAGAGTAAAGAGAGAATCAAGAAATAAAAACATTAAATTCAGAAGTCTGGTTTTGGTTAAAGATGGCAATCTTCCCATGCATGGTTGGATAATTATAAGAATAGTAAATGCACTTTTAAGTAAAAATAACAATGCATGCATTGTTAAGGTTCAAACTAAAAAAAAAGTTCTTACGAAAGATTTGTTACAGTGGAAAGTCACGTATCCGGACTCGGTGGGAGCTCCGGAAGTTCGGGTAATACATTTTTCCGTATAATAGACCCCAAGGTAAACAAAGCTTAAACGACCTAATAAATGATCTGAATTTAAGAAGCAAAAAATAAATAAACATTATTTTTCGAGCAATAATGTTTTAGTGTTAGAATGATATCTAATCAACCGAAAACAGAATATTAGAAAAAAAATAATTATTGCTTAAAATATAGAAAACAAATTTTTTTTGACAGTTATGAAAATATTAATTATTCTCTCCCCCCATTTTGAACTAGAAATATTCAAGCAAGAAGGGTAAATTCCAGTCATTTATTAAGGGGGTAGATGAAGGAGAAAAATTCATTTCCTCTTCATTTGTCATTCAAGTTGAGGGCGGGGAAGTGACAATATTTTCTCTCCCATCATTGGCTATCAATCAAGCATAAAGGGGTGGCATGCTGATTGGGTACTCTCTATTTTTTCTTGTGTGACTGAAAGTGACCCCCCCCTCTACATTAACCTTTGCTGTGTTTACCCTTTTTCACAGTATTTCTTCCTTCCCTAACACTCTTATAAAAAGGTTCCAGGAAATGCATCTTTTACTAGCCAGCTGCATAGGAGAGGAGGGAGGGAATCAGTTGTGCTCTTTTGAAAACAAAACTCCCTCCTTTCCTGCATTCCAGAGGAGGAGAGTCACTAGACAGTCTTGGTAGATCTTCTCTTCCCCTGTCTGTTGATTTATGGGTTCAATGCATAAATCACTAGAAGTTAGAAAAGGAGAAAACATGTCAAAAAACCTTTTTTTTTTAAATTATTTTTTTCAAAGAGAGGGGAAGATGAAGAGATGCTTGTTTATTTTGATTGTTAAAAAGTGTCTGGGAAATCGACTCTTCCGGAAAAGGGACGCCCGGATATGGGACGTTACACTGTATAAAAATAGCAGTAATGATATTGGAAGATTAGTTTATAACAAACTTTGAAATTGTTACTTAAGTTATAAAAAATGGATAGCTTCAAAAATAGTTTTACCTGGGACAGTTCTTTGTGTCTTAATTGCTTCTTCAAATGCTTCCTTTTGCTACACAAAGAATAAAAATAAGTAATTCAGTTAATATGTTAGCATGGTAAAAAATACAAATAGGAGCAACTGAATAAACAATCCTTTTCCCCCCAATAGAATAAAAGCTAAATGAGAAATATTTGCTCTGTAGCAGTGGCAATATTGCCAAAAACTAGTTTACTTATTTATTAGAAAGAAAAAACAAAGTCTAACCTATATGGGTTTTTTCCAAAACCAGATGAAATTGAGTTAATATTAAATAAATGAAACAGATATCTAAATTGAAAGTGACATTCTTAAATCATGAGGATACATTAGACAGTGAAATCATAAGTTTTTCACATCAAGAAAGAGATATCAATGCCCCTTGATGCCCAATTTTTTTTCTTTTAAAACATGATGCTTAGGCAACATTTTGTTTTGTTTAAAAAATTAGCAAAATAAAACAATATTAAATCTATTTAAACTTAAAAAAATAAATAAATTACACACCAATAAATTTTTTTCTTATTATTGATATAATTGCTACAATATACAGAGCTCATTATAGGCAGGGTAAACAGGGCGCAGCACCCTGCTGCTCTTTTAGTCAAAAGAATCCACCTTGTTGCCCCCCCTGAAGTAAATTAGTGCCCTGATATAATAGACTCCATAACCTTTTTGCCCTTTCTTTCCTCAACCTTTCTTTGTTTTTTCCCCAAACTCTACCATGGATTTCTTAAACTTTTGCTACTTTCAACTTTTTTTATTTAGTTTGTCATTGCTGTCAATACATAGGAATACATTTATATGGGAAAGGAAAAATAACCATCACACCCCTTGTTGAACTTGTCATTGAAAGTTTGCAGTTACTTTCACTACCGTTAAATCATAATTATTAATCATTTTAATTATTAAATCATAAGTACAGAAACTTAAAAACATACATTTATTATTTTATTAATATATGCATGCATTTTAAATAAATTACTAAGCTACTAAATAAATTACTACCCATTAACTCAATATATATGTTAATTTATTAATAAAAATTAGTAATTAATATGATTACTTTGCTACTTTTAGTAAAGTAAAAAAAAAAATTCTTTTACTAATTGACAATGTTTTTTAATACTAGAACGTGTAAAACCCATAGAAGGAAATTATTGCCTTTTTAGAATAATAATGCCCTATTTTTAAATTTTTGCACCCTGCCCTTTTTTTGTGCCTAGAATGAGCTCTGCATATTGGCTACATTAGAGCAATGTGGCGAACAGTAAAAGGTTTAGGCCATGTTGCCTTTTTGGAAGGATGGCTGTTGATGTGGTGGTATATGTGAACTTGAATTAGGATAGAATTTGGTTTCGCACTGACTACAGATGAATTTTTTTCTCTTAGTTTTAGAATTACAACATCTTTTAGTTCCCATGCTATTACCGTTAATGTAGGATCCAGCCAATACACATTCCTACTAAAATTTGCTGTTCTTTACATTGCTGTAATGAAATATGACACTTTTATTTGTTATTGTTGTTGGCTGCTGAAAAGTTACAACATTTTTTATTATATATATAAAATCCTTAATCTTGTATAGAATTCAAATATTATGATTGCTGGTTCATGTCCCCATGTTTAACTTACTCTGTCTGTCTCTCCCTATATACATTATATAGTGTATTCATTTAGAAATAATTATATTGATAAACAGAAATTACTAAATAAATATCAAGATATAATCAAAGAAATGAAAATATAATTAAAAACTTTACTTAAGAAAACTAGTTAAAACTTTATTGGTTACTAGCCTCAAATGTAATTAAATATCTTATTTTAATGAGAATAAAATTTCATAAAAATTATAAGTAAACTATTTGTCAAAACAAATCAGTGAGACATAAAGTTGAACCACTTACATTATGTTTTATTTTTTTCATTTCTTCTTTTAACTTCTTATCAAGATTTAGTTTAGCTTTTACTTTACGAGCCAAATTTCTTTTTCGAGATCCAGTGAGAAATTCTCTGAAATTAAAAATGATAACATTTTAATTGAAATATTCGGTAAAAGATATATTTTTTTTTGTAAAAAAAAAAAAAAAATAGACATTATTATTAATTTAAAGTTACCTGTTGGGCACGTGCGAACCTAAGTTACAGAGACAAGCAATATTACCTGTGA
The DNA here is from genome assembly GCF_982258835.1 of Parasteatoda tepidariorum. Taxonomy (NCBI): domain Eukaryota; kingdom Metazoa; phylum Arthropoda; class Arachnida; order Araneae; family Theridiidae; genus Parasteatoda; species Parasteatoda tepidariorum. Next base: position 6,269,402 of record NC_141762.1, read on the forward strand.
CACACTGCCATAGTAGGCACAATTCACAGATCACATAACAGTTGAGAACACACAGAGAAGCACATCCATGCCCTAAGTGGGATTCAAACTTGCAATTATTGGCTTCGTAGTCAGGCATGCTGACCACTAGGTCACCTGGCCATTTAAACACAATAAATATAACAATATGCTAAAAGGTGAGCTCTGATGGCTCAGGGGATAAGAGCATTCACCTTATCAATGAGGTGAACTAGGTTCGAATCCCAGCGACGGCTGGTCGATACCAATGATGGATCATGGGTTAGAGTCCCCTTGCCGTAAGGCTAACCATGGGAGGTTCTCCCGGTCTTCCTCTCCATGTTACATAAATGTGGGTTAGTTTGATCAAAAAATTTTCCACAAAGGCAAATTTCTCCCAATACTTGATCCAAGAGTTTCCTTATCAGCTGGATTGGGTTAAAAATTGCAAGGCTACGAAGTTGAACATTAGTAGTCGTAAACACAAAAAAATGGGTCGGCTGATCAACAACAGTTATAAAATAAAATAAAACATGTCTTATATATGCCAATATGTTAATGTGAATAATGCTTGATAACTCAGATAATATTGAAACATATAAAGAACATAATTTACGCTTGCAAATAGAACAGATTTATTTATAAACGACGAGAATAAAAAGAATATAGTAACTTCCATTTCCACATGAACTTATATATAATTCAATAAGGAAACAAAAATCATCTAAGAGCTAACGTAAGGAACTTCTAGAACATTCCAGAAAAATAAATAAAATCTTAAAATTACTTATATACGCATTTAAATGCTTCTGAGGTCTTGGTAAAAATTGGGAGAACTCGGAGGATGGAATTGGACCTACGACTTGCCATGTGCATGCCTTTAGTCACTTAAGATGAGAATAACTCTTTTAAATTGACAAAGTGAAAATATTCTTTTTAAAAATGAATTATCAGCATGTGCTATTAAATGTTTTTATGTTGAAATTATTGCAAAGATTTCTGCCTCGTGATCTAGAGCAGAATAATTACCAAGTTTTAATTTCCAGTCAATTAAATAAAACATCACAAAGGGGAGCCAACTTGAAGGGTGAGTAACTCATAGTTACCCTAAAGCAAACCACTACATATTTATTTTCTTTTTAAATTTCTAAGTTTCAAGCCAATTTAGTACCTTGGTGGTTGTAGTTGGTGCAAAAGATCTCAATAGGGAAATATTTCTAAATTATGCAATAATGCTATTAGTTACCTAATAATAACAACTTTTCCGTATCATGATCTGTCATGCCAACTACAATCACCAAGGTGCCAAATAGATATTAAACTTGCATTTAAAAAAAAACACGCATATTCTTGCCCGGAGGTGGCTGCGAGTTATATCTTTTGAGTTGGTCCCTTCGTGTAAATTTCTTTTGAGCACTACCCGGAAATAGTCAAGACTTGGCGATTATTCTGTCACAGATCATAATACGGATATCTCCCTATAATAGCAGTCTCATAACTAAAAAAATTATTTTTTATAGAAACAAATAATTCAACTTAGAAACAAAATTATTTTAAAGGTACTTTTAAAGTAAAAAGTGCTACAGAAAGTAAATAAATGGCCAGCAATAAATTTACTTTAGTGACCAGATAAGTTTCACAGACTTGCCCTTTACCAGTTAGAGCCAAAATTTGAAAAAAATTTTTTGGCACAGTTACAGAAGTTTTAAAGTGGTTATTTTCCACTGGGTCATCCATGCTTTGAATTAGTAAGTCAGGAAACACGTTATCTTTCCAACTACATAGCAGTGTTTAAATATCTTATTGTAAAACAGAACTTTATGTAGAATAACAAATTTCTTTTCAAAGTTATTATCAGTGGTTAATAAATGATTTGATAATTAAATAATTGTTGGAATAGGCAGGGTATAATCTGAATTATTAACTTACGCTCGTTCAATTTCATCAAATATTAGATGAACTTTTTTTCTTTTCTCTCCTTTATTTTTCTTCATAATAATAAAGCTAAAGATAGTTTACGTACAATTGAAGTAGGTACCCACAAATTCAGATATATTTTTAGTCGCACAAGTACGATCTTCTTGAGTTTGTTTACATTTATAAGAAAAATTTCCGGCGGTTTATTTCTGCTGGTCTGTGCACGTCGAGTGCACATAATCGTCGAGGGAAAAGTAGAATCTGATTGGTAAGTTTTTCATGTGAGAATATATGTCACCAATCAGATTCTGAGAATCAGAGGTTCGTAAATTGCTGATCAAAATGGTCCCTGAAAGGTGAAATTAAGATCTGTCATGCAAGCTATAAGCAGTGTGACTACGCTTGCAATGTTTAGAAAATGATCTAATTGTCAAATTTTATACAACCTCATATTTATACAATCCACCAAACCAATATCAAACCTGGAAAAAATAGTTCATTTAGTTGAAAAATATACAAAAAATATTGTTAGTCTATTCTGTATTTCACTTTTATTTATTTTTTGTTTTGAAGATTATGTAATTTTTATTTATAGCTAAAATTTGTTTAAGGACTGAATTTTTACATTAAAAAAAATTCAATCCATATACGAAAAGTGATAAAATATTCCGGAAAACAAATAATATGATTGATTATTTATTTCCGGTATTTACTGTTACTTTTTATTTTCAATGATTTTGGATTTAGGATATGGAATTGGTATGCATTTGAATTGAGGTGTGACAGTGACATAATGTGTTAGCTTGATTATAATGAATTATCATAATTCTTCATTTCTTTTTTTAGGAGCACAGAGTATGCATACGGGACCTTAATCCTCAAATTGTATGCATTCTCTGTGCTGGATATTTCATTGATGCTACTACAATTTCAGAATGTCTGCATACATGTAAGCAACTCTTCTCTTATTGTTATTTATTTTTAATCGCTTTTCATTATAATTATTAATCCATTTTGGGGATGATTTCTTATTTTTTTACCAACGGCAAAGTTATTTTAAACTTTTTGAAACATAAAAGCAAATATTTACAGACTATGTCCATTAGGATGACTATGCATTATTTTTGACTAAGCATTATTTTTGGGTTGGTTCCATAGAGTTTTTTCCCCTTCAGTTTCTCATGGTTCAATGCTTTCAAATCTCCTGAACGAAAATAAGATGTGTTTATAAGCCTTTGTTTCTATTTGGTTTACTGTTTGTTCCTATTTGGTTTATTTGAATTCTTTAAAGAAAGAGTTTTCCATTATAATCTAAATTTATAATGTAATTTAATGCTGAATATATAAATAGTTATACCTACCTATAGAGAACAAAAACTATACATTTGGCTCTAAAATTTTTTGTAAACATATGTCTATTTTTTATTTTGCTTTACATGTACATAAGGATAAAAGATACAACTGTGTATTTTTTCTCTTTACATGCCGGGCATTTTAAAATTAAAAATGTGATGAAATTTACTAAGTTTCCTGATGGGACAAATTAACAACACCAAAAGTCTAGGGGAAAAAATCGAATATTTTTGATGAAACCAAATTTATATAATTGACTTTGATTTGATAAATGCTAGTTAATTAAGGAAAGTTAGCTCTTGATTTTTTATTCCTCATGTCTTGCTTATTTTTATTAAATTTTTTTTTACCCTATTCATGGTGCATAAGAAAAAAATTAAAGTTTACATGTCACATTTTATTGTAAAAAGGTATGAACTTGCCTATGGCACAAAATTATTTTGATAATATTATTTCTACGTGAATAAAAATTCTATGCATTTACTTTATTAATATTTATTCATGTTTAATACATATATGTTAATAATGCTCTGGGTTATGCTAAAATAAAAATGTTGATGTAATGTTAATCTTATTTTTCAAATTAATGTTAGGTATATCATTAATTATGACACAATGCAATCAAAACAATTCTAGGCAAATACTCATATTATGCTCAGCATTGCTAATAAAATCTTTCTCAACCTGATATGTGCAGGGTGCGACGAAAAAACTCAAAGCTGTTGCACCATAGAATGGAATTTAATTAATTTCTTTTTAATATCTGTGTTCATTTATTTTTGTCTGCCACTGTAATTATAAACTATTTTATATCTTTTTGTTTGTGCATTGTTTAGCTTTTGATGTCGGGCTAAAGATCTGCGATTTTAAAATTGTGTGAGCTAGGAAAACAACAGTGTGAAATAGTTTGTTTACTCTTATACACAAAAGTTTTGACTCCGTAAAGTAAATGAGAATGGAATAGATTAAAGATAGTTTGCGCCTTTGCATTGCTGCGAAAGGCGGTCACTTTGAAACCAATTAAATTCTATTCTTCTTATTATTTGTTATATTTTGTAAATTAATTTATTAAAAAAGTTTGAAAACTGTTTGCCCAAGTTTTTTTGCCGCATCTTAGATGTATACATGTATATAATTCCATCTAAACTTTAAAGATAACTTTACAAAAATTCTAAACACTTAACAATTAATAAAAAACAGCGAAATTGATGAAAAATCAACACAAAAAAATGTTACGTATTTTATCTGATTGAGAGATTGTGGATTTTTAAATTATTTATGTACGTGAATTAAAAATTTTTTTGTAATTTCATATAATTTAGAACATCTCTTATTATTTTAATTTAATAAATTCTTGTTATTAATTTCTTACTGTGTATTTATTATTTAGTTTGTAAGAGCTGCATAGTGAAGTATTTACAAACAACTAAGTATTGTCCAATGTGCAATGTCAAAGTTCATGAAACACAGCCATTACTTAACTTGAAGATAGACAGAACTCTTCAGGACATTGTTTATAAAGTAGTACCTGGTCTCTGGGACGGTAAGTTTCTTACTTTCTTATTAGCAGTTTTATGACTGTTAAACCTTAAATAAATAATTAATTATACAGGGTTCCAATGGTCATAAAAAGTCCTTAAAACTGCTTAATTTTGATACAAGGTTTTTAAAAGTCCTTAATTTTTTAGCTTCATTATATTTGATAGCTTCATTATATTTGACTTAGAATTAGAGCATGCATTGAGGGTAAAGCATTTCAGGGAGACAATATTAATGTGTGTGAGAGACAAAATTTATGTAAAATGCTACAGGCAAGGGGAAGAAAGCATGTAATTTCATTAATATGTTCTGCCTTTTGCCTAGAATGGTACTGCCTTTTGGCCTAGAAGAGAGTGAAGCATTTTAAGAGAAAAGAATAGTGTGGACAAGGGGATACTGCACATCGAAGAGATAGTGCTTTTTTTTGTGGGGGAGGCAGTTTTAAGGTAGTAGAAGTAAGTAGAAGACACAAACCTTCAAAATTGACAGAATTCAAGAAATTCAGTTCTACTGATAACACATCTGCTTATAGGAATTAAATAAAACACAAAGAAAAGAAGTATCAGAAAAATTTTTTTGAACTGGAATTCCTAACGAAAACTATTTCCTAAAATCTTTAAGAATTAAATATATTTGTATAGTATTTCAATCTGAAATAGGCAATTGTAAATTTATGGAAAGCAGTAACATTTATTAAAATTTGTGTTTGTACTAAAAATTAAACAGATCTGTAGGAAATAGGATTTGAAAAATCCCAGGCCACCTAGGTTTTTCATCAAAAACCTGGGGTTAATTGGGTTAGGATGAAAACCTCAGGTTTTTTTCAAAAATACTTAAAAAAAATTTTCCTGAGTACTAAATAAGAAAGCATGATTTTCTTCTAACACAATAATATAAAATAATATAAATATTATTTTATATTAATGTTAAATATTTGGTAACTATTTACAATTTGTTTTGTTGTAATGTAAATTTTTTTTTTTTTTTTTTTAAGATTTAGATTGTTGCGCTATTATTTTTATTTCTTAAGGACAAGCAGATTGTTACATAAAAATTTTAATCTACTTAACTAAAAGATCCTTGATTTTAATTTTCATTTTATTCAGTTAACATTGCAACTCTATATACCGTTTTTAATTTTTATTCACTTTTTGGTTGCTTTAAAATTAGTTCATGTTTTTCGCCAGAATGTTTAGTAACATTATGTAAAGTTAATTCCTAATAATAGGTTTGGCTGGAAATAATTTTGTGTGAAGTTCATCATGAAAATAAATATAACACATTTTCTGGTCTAGTAGCAAAACATAAACATTTGTTGTAATAATTTTTTCAATGTTTTTGCCAAATTTCTTTATTTACTCTTTTTTTTCTAAAAATATACATGAAAAAAATTGCAAATCTTAATTTCTGCATTTAATTTTACTATTCAATTTCAATGAAATCATTACAAATGGAATACTGATTAGTTTAATAGATTATGTAAAATTTTAACAATCTGAAAATGTTTTTTTTTTATTTATTTATTTTTTTTAAAGCAACCAAGGTATGCAAAAATTACCTGGTACTTATTTGGTGAGCCCTGTCAATTAATACAATTATATTAGTACTTACATTATGATAAAATTGCTTTATTATTATTTTTTTTAAGAAAGGTAAATAAATGGTACTGTCACTGGTAGTGTATATGTATACGATGATAAACAATTATACTATATTAAAGTCTTAATTTTTCAAAAAAGTACTTGATTTTTTTAAAGAAAAGTCCTTAAGAGGGCTTAATTTTTGCTTTGTTAAAAGAGTGGGAACCCTGTTATTATATTAACAAGATACAAACTCGCTTATAATGAGAACTTAGGGATTAAGAGAATTAAAAATAAGGGTTCTCCTATAAAAATGAGTTGGTTAAAACTATCAAAAATAAAAGGCATGTTCTACATACATCAACATGAACATCTTTAAAAATGACTCATTTTTTTAAACTTTATTTACATTGATTGAAATAAGGTTTGAGTTTTTTGGGATTAAATTTCAATAACTCTTTGACTTGCTGGATTCATGACATGACAATCTTCATATAGCAGTGGTCCTGTGATTTAAATGTTAGATTCTGTGAAACATTTGGTGAGAAACCTGTTCACAGATATGAATAACAATATATAGAATCTATTTAATGATTCACATGTCTTCTAAGTTGTGTGATTCATGGTTAGACTTATTCGGACATTTTTTGTATGTATGGTTTATTTAGTTTAATTTTGGGGCGTTTAAAAATCCTCTTAATGGGCGTTTAAAAATCCTCTTAAAGATAATGACATTAAATTTCTATGTTGAATTTGAGAATTCAGAATAACTGAGTTTCAAAATTAAAACTTTGCAAAATGTTGTCTTTAAATCAACACTTGCAATAAACAAATTTGGCTGTACTAAAAACAGAGTTCTCCCTAGGAAATAAACAGGTGTTTCCTCTCAGAAAAAGGCACTATAAGTTTTAAAAGGGCACTTATTCATTACCATAAAAATTTATCAAAATGTGTAATATTATGAAATAACTGAATTTGACTTAATTTTTCTGTGGAGCAGAGAACGTTGTATTTCGGCATTCAGTTTGCAAACGCGCCATTACATAAGTTATCCATTTTAGGTGATGTCACGGGATCTTAAACATGAGCTCTTGGAACGTTTTGTTTAATTGTAGTTTCGTTTGAACACGTCTATTCAACTCCAGAGTTAAACTTCTTCTAAAAAACAATTTAAATATTTCATACAATACGATGTTTTATTCGAAATTCAGTGCCAATTCAGTTTTTTTCGAAATTTCTTTGTCAGAATTAGTTGATGGCGAATGAGTTGAAACTAGAGAAACAGGAGTCAATTATTTGCTTCCAAAAAGTTTTTTTGAGATTTTATTTTCATTTTATTTTATTTAAGCCTGTTGCTCCTTTATGCTTGATAGGATAAAAATAAGAGAAATGAATCGTCTTCACCTTTCCTTCACAGCTTTAAGGATAACTCAGTTGTTCTAGTTAAAAAATGACTTGAGTAGCTAGCTTTCCCTGTTTTCTGAAAACCGTAAAAAAAGTTTTTGTACTGTACAGTTAACTATACTTCGATTTAACTATTGATTACAAATACTCGTATATTAGCTATTTTCATATTCCAATTAAAAATTTGCATTTTCGCTTCACTTTTTTTTAACTTTATTATATTTGCATAGTGAAGTGTAGATATATATTTTTTTATTACCCTTCCATCCTCTGTTTATTGATATGCATGTGTAACGCAATTCCTCTTGTAAATCAAGGACCTCACACGTTTCCTTTTACTCAACTTCAAGGATGACTGGGATTTCAACATTTTGCTTCTATCTTTTTAATTCAAAATAGGGGGGGGGGACAGCAAAATTTTTCTTGTTTTTTTAGATACCTGATAAAAGTTCTCTGTAGTATTCCTTATTATTTTTTTATGTAGTTTAACTTTATTAATTATTTAATGCTTATAATTTAGATTTTTTGGTTCAGCAATTATTCAAATAAATAATTTTTCAGATGCATTCTTGATGTAAATTTTTTTAAACCATTTAAATGTTTTCTTTCAAATAAAAATAAATGAATTTGAATAAATAAGAATTTTATTTACAGATGAAATGAAGAGACGTCGAGATTTTGAGATGACAAGGGGATTAAAAAATCCTTATGGGGGTAAGATCATATTTTTGTTTCTTCACTTCTCTATTTCTTTTGTGTCACATGATAAATATTTCGCCTTCTTTAAAGCATAAATGTGCATATCTTTGTGTACACTATTTAAGAAAAATGTCCTTTTGGTTTAATTTTTTCTAGCTTTTTTTTAACTGTCAACGCTCTGGAAAATCTTTTCAAAAGTAATTATTATATTTAGATGGAATTTTTTAAACTCCTTTTCAGAAATATTCAAAACTTTTATATAGTATTTCATTCTAAGTGCCAGCCAAGTATGAGATAATTTACTAAACAAGTTTGTATAACAAAACATCATCATGGATATTTAACTTTCCATGATTTATGAATGTCATTTTTGCAGCTTTAAAATGCCTATAACTCTGTTGAAAAACATCAAACTGCTCTAATAATATTTGTTAAAATTACTCCTCGTACCATTTATGCTAACTATGTTTAGTGGTTTTCATTAGTCTTAAAAAAATTAAAAACTGAGTGTTAAGAATACTTGCAGTCTTGTAATACAAATGGATCGCAATATGTTACATCTGTAAAAGCCAATTTTTGAAAAAAAATTTTAACAAAAATTCGAACTTTTTGATTTTTTTAGCGGAATTATATGCATTTAACGTCTGCAAACATGATTTTCATAAACACGATTTCACAAACATGATTTCTAAATATACTAAAAGACTGCTGAGTCTATTCTTGTCCAATATCAATCTTAGAGTAGCAAAATGTGAAATATGTTGGAATGAATAAAATTTAGGTCACCCATAGTAGCAGTAGCTTCTTCCCTAGAATAGAATGAAGAGGTGATTCATTATCCGTTACTCCAGAATAGCGAAGAAAAATTACTCATTGTTTCTTTTTAATATAAATTCAATATCATTAAAAAATTTTTCTTGCAGAAATTGTAACATTCAGAAACATGATTGACAAGACTTATTAGATTTTTATCTCTCCTAAGGTTATATTTTATGAAATTTTTTTTATTATGCATTGATGAATATTTTATATTATATTTTAGTTTTGTGGAAGTTGAAAATGATTTAGCTATTTTTTCTTAAATAGAAATTATGTGCTTTTTTCATATGTTAAAATTTTTATTTCTCCAGGTTCCGTTGAAAATAATTTGGAAGAATCAGAAGATGTTTATTTATCTACCCAGCACTATTTTATGAATGATGAACTTATTCACATTTGTTTAGAGCCCTATGATGAGTAATTAAATTTTACCCTTAATTTTATGACTTTTTGTGTGCCTTTAGTTTAAAAAACTTTTTCTTCTTTTTGTAGGAATGACTTGTATGACCAGGAGTTAAAATATCCACTGAGAAAGTTTGTTAGGTGCTCTGTTCGTGCCCAAGTGTTCCATTTGAAAAAATTAATTAAAAAAATTTGGCCTCATCTTTCAAACAAAGAAGTACGATTTTTTTAAAAAATTTATTATTACTGTAAGCAATGAAAAATATTTTTTAAAGATAAAATTAAAAATCTATCTAATCATCTGTTTATTGTTAAAATGATTATTATAAATTTTTTTTAGGTGTTCTGTTGGTGCAATTTCAATTAAAAAAATTAAATAAAAAAATTTGATCACATCTTTCAAACAAAAATGACTTTTCTTAATTCTTTAATTACTGCTATTAAAAAAATAATATTTTAAAAAAACATAACTAACAACCAATATTACTGAGTATTCCAAAAGTAACAGGTGATTCAAAAAATCAATTAAAGAAAGGCAAATGTTAATAACCAAAAAAGATTTGGTGTTCTATTTAAACAAGCAGGAATTCAATCAAACAATTGTTCATTCAAAATAGATTATTTAAAATTTTTTTAAATGATTGATCATTAAATTTTTTTTTCAAAATAGATTGTTTCAAAATGGTTTCTCAAATTGCTCATGGGATTTTTAAAAAATTCCTCATTCAAGAGTTTAAGCTATTCAGAGCGCTTCTCATTCCCGAACTCATGTCACAAAATTAAGATCATATCATCAGGTTTGAAAATTAGGTATTTAAATTAAATATTGAACATTTTGCGGAGTAATAAAAGAATTGATTATATATATATATATATATATATATGTGTGTGTGATGCCAGAATTGGCATACACATATTTATTTTCTATCTTTTAAAATATCCTTAATTACTTAAACTTATTTTATTAATGGAAGAATTACTTTTAAAATAAATCAAAAGCTTAATCTTTTTAAATGAACATAAAATATTTATTTCTTCTCTTCCAGATCAATGTAACGGATACTTTCTTTTTATTTCATTATTAAGCAGACATATTAATTCACTGTCGCCTTTAATCGAAAACAAAAATCTATTTATAACTTTTTATTCTAATTTTCCAACGGCTAAAATATTTCGGTTGCATGGTTATAAGAATTCACATAAATTTGTTGGCGACTCGTGATCGCCAAGGTGTTCTTTTTAACCCATGTGGATATGCTAGTTGGCTTTGTTTTTGGCTATGATATACGGTGATAAATCGCCGCTAATTATGGATCTCCTACCCATACTTTCTCTGTCCGTTGAGAATAAATATATTCACTTTTAATTTCAAATTTGTGGAGACTGGGACCCCTTTTTGGGGGGCCTCCCAAGTCTCAATTTTCTAACGGTCAGAAATGTTGTTCTGGCTTTATGATCTCTCAATAGAGAGTATTATTATTTCATCCCTTTAAGGGATTTCTTATTTTGATGTGGCCACTATCTGATTCAAATTATACTTAATAAAATCTAAATTTACATTCAATGATTTGCACATTATTTCCTGGAAACTCAACTGTTATTGTTTTATTCATTCAATATTGGCCTAAATGAACATTCATATATACCACTATCAACGATACGCCTAATGAAGGAAGCAGCAAAGCTTTCATCATTATAAAAATGGTGCCTTAAGACGGGGAAACGTATCTTTGAAAAAAATTGCTAATCATGTATCATCCCTATTTGCATCCTGTTTAAAATTCCAGCCGGTGTTCTCTGATTTTCGGGGTCCTGATGAATATCTGTTACTGTCCGGCGCAGCCTACCAGTGAGTTTTCCAGCAGTAGATGTTTTTAAAAGAAAAACGAGTCTTCTGTGCTTCTCATAATATTCTTCCAAAAGATTGAAATCAATTTCTACGGTGTTCCTTACATGTTCAAGAGTGTTCGGGTCTGTTACAAAAAAAAAAAAGTATTCCAGTGGTGTTCTTTAACCTCTTCAAAAGTGTGAATTCCTGTTTCATCAGTATATTATTCAAGAAAGTGTTTCTCACTTTGAAAAGATGAAAGTCAACTGTGTGTGTGTCTCTCTCAACAGTGAATTTTTTTTCTCTCTCTCTTTCATCAAAATCGGAGCTTTTTTTTTGCAGTAAAAAATTTTTTTTTAAATTAACACAATTAGATTCTTGCATTATTAAGTGCTTTTCAATTTCTAACTGATTATTTTACAGATTCAGTACTTAATATTTTCAATGCATAACATTTTTTTAAAGCAATTATTTCTTATTCTCATTAAATATTTTTGGAATTAATTTTCATTTGATATGAATATCTTATATTCTATTTATTTTAATGATTACAATTTATTATTGCTGTTATATGTTCATTTTTTTTAAATGATTATTATTTTTCTTAACTTGATATTTTAATTGGTATAACTATTTTTCATATCTATTTATAATTTTAAGTTATCTGATTAATAAATATGTCTAAACGTAAGAATAATATAAACTTTCATATTCAACCCTTTGCTGGTGATCCAATCACATTAAAGTTTTTCTTTCTTCAATTAGAAGATTATGTTAAGATTAATTCTTTAGATGAAGAACAAGCTATTGCAACTTTTAGATCTTTAATCTCAGGCAATGCTTTAAAATTTTATATTGAGGAACCTTCATTGGTTAAAATGAAAACACTGACTGAAATAAAACATAAATTTTTGGATTTTTTTAGACAAGATGATAATTCATCTATTTTTGCTTTGAATAATATTTTGTTGAAACCTCAGGAAACAATAAGATCCTTAGCTCATAGGATAAACATAACTTTCCATAAAATGTATCCTAACTTAAATGATTCAGATGCAATTGATACTTTAAAGTACACGCATCTAATGGGAGCTCTTCCTCATGATATTAAGGTCACAATTTTGAAAGAAAATATTAAAAGTTATGAGAATGCTGTCGAAAGAGCACAGCAACTTCAGAATATCGACTCGGCTATTAACAACCAATTTAAAGGGACTGATGAGATCTTAAATCTAAATTCGGAAATTTCAAATTTAAAAGAGCAGATAAACAATATTGTTTCAAATAATAATGATAATAAAAATAAATCTGATGGAAATAAGAGACAATTTGAAAGCAAAAATAGAAATTTTAAATCGAAAACTTATTCGAATAGTAGTAATTATCGTAAGGCCCCTTATCATAATAACCAACATACCTTTCGGCAGAATTTTTGTGTTTTCTGTGGCAAGCATGGTCACATTATGAAATTTTGTAGAGAATTTGTGAATATTTCTCAATCGGATGTGCAGATTAATCAACATAATAGAAATTTTCAAACTCGAAGGAACTTTAGAAGCAATAGATTTTACCCTAATAGAAGTTACCTAAATAATCGAGATCACTCGTATAATAATCCTAATTATAATAATGATAATAGACAACAAACTTACCCAAATCCTAATGCCACCACTTTTAACCCCAATTTAAACTAAATTTTAGCTCAAATAAGGCTGATGCATTTGAGCTATCACCTAATATTTTGTCATCAGCTAATAATAAGTCAAGCATTAATGAAAAGAAAGATAATTTTACCCAAACAGTTAATAAAATAAAAATGCAAAATGAATGTTTTACTCAAACTAATGAACTTAATGAAATTATTGCAAATGTACACAATGAAATACCTAAACTACCCCTCATTAATGTACAACTTAAAGATTATTCTGCCCCATTTCTGATTGATTCAGGCTCTTCTCTTTCAATAATTTCTAATGAAACATTTAATAAACTTAAACATAACATTAAATATAAATATATTTCACGTTCAGTTTCAATTAGTACTATAAACTCTAAGGTTTCATTTTTAAGTTGTATTCAAATCTCATTTAAAATCAACAACAAGCTATACAAACATACACTTTTTGTTACACATTTAGATAATTCAGTTTTTGAAGGGATATTGGGATATGATTTTATGCTAATGCATAACATTCAATTGTCACCTAAGGGCAATTTTATAACAATTAATGGCGAAAAAGTACCATTAATAGGACAAAAACAATGTACGGATAATGTAGACATTGATTTTGATGGAGATATTGTGTCGGATATTTGTGGAGAGATTCATAATGTAAATAAACAAAATGTAAACAAACAAAATTTGGACACTAAACAAAATGGTCAAGCTGTACTAAATCATAAAATTTTGTTGAATCCTGAAGAATATATTTATGCTAAAGTAATAGTTAAGAATCCTTTGAATACTAATGTAATTTTTGAACCAAGAATAGACTATAAAAATATTGAAATTTATTCTTCAATACATAATTTAGAACAAGTTAAAAATTTTCATGGATTCTATAACAAAAAGAATAAGTACTATGCTTGTAATATTTTTCTTAAAAATAAATCTGAAGAGACTTTACATTTAAATAAAGGACAAGCTATCGGTCAAATGTATCCTATAGATACTATCCAAGATTATGACTATTCAAAATTAAATTTAAATGATTCTATTGCCAATAATCAAGAACTAGACCAAACTAAAAGACAGGAATTTTTAAATTTAATTGTACCAACAAAAGATATTGTGGACTTAAGAAAAAGGGAATTGAAAGAAGATGATTTCCAGCTAGGTCATCTTGATGAAGCAAAACAAAAGCAATTAAAACATTTATTGTTAGAGAATTATCAAGTCTTTTCAAAATCTTTAAAGACACTCGGGCACACAGATAAAGTAATACCTGAAATTTCTTTTATTCATGATTATCCTATTCGCACTTTGCCATTTCCTGTGCCTCAAGCTCTTCAACAAGAGACACTTAAGCAATTGCATGAAATGGTCGAAGCAGGTTTGATCGAAAGGAGTGCAACACAGTGGTCTTGCCCAATGCTTTTGGTTAAGAAAAAGAATACTAATGACCCCAAACAAAAACAAAAATTTAGATTAGCTTTAGACTTACGATTAATTAACAGCATTGTTAAACATTCGGCTTACCCACTTCCTAAGATTCAAAATATCATTCTAAATTTGTCTAATTATAAGTTCTTTTCATCATATGATCTTCCTAGTGCTTTTTGGCAATTGAACCTCCCTGAAGAATACCAAGATAAGCTAGCATTTACAACCCCTTGGGGAACTTTTAAAAATAAAAGATTAGTTTTTGGCTTAAAAACAGCTTCTGCAACTTTTCAGGCCCTTATGGATTCAATAATTGAGGAAACTCGACTAGAGGGAATTTTCGCGTACCAAGATGATATAGTCATTGCAAGTAATTCTTTTGAGGAAACGGTAGAAAAACTTAAGGTTCTCATTTCTGTTTTAACTAAATATAATATAACTCTATCACCAAGTAAATGTAAATTTCACCTTCAAGAAATTGATTATTTAGGATTTAAAATATCAGAACAGAAAGTTTTACCAATTGAATCAAACATCATTAAAATTACATCTTTTCCTATTCCAAAAACTAAAAGACAACTTAAGAAATTCATTGGTGTTTGTGGATATTATAGAAATTTAATACCATGTTATACTAAGCAAATTCAACCGCTAATTGATTTGACCTCCCCTAAAGTTAAATTCAAATGGACTCAGGAACATCAGAATGTTTTTAATTCTCTACAAGAGATATTTTTCAATAAACCATTCATTAGACTCCCACAATGGGATAAAGATTTTATTTTAAATACAGATGGTTCAAATTTTGCTATTTCTGGTGTACTTTTACAGGAATTTGATGGTAAACTGTCTCCTGTGTCATATTTTTCCAAAACACTTAAAAATGCAGAAAGAAAGTACCCTGCCATCAAAATCGAATTAATGGCTATAGTAAAATCAGTTTTGGCTTTTAAACATTATCTGTATAATAGACATTTTATTATTTTATCTGATAGTAAACCCCTTAAACATTATAAGAAAACTTCGTCTCCCATGGACTTAACAACTAGATGGTTAATTCAGTTAAGCGAATATTCTTTTACTTTTAAGCACATTTCTGGAGTTAAAAATGTTTTGGCAGATTATTTTAGTAGATTAGAACAAGAACCTCCCCAACAGGACATATGTAGTAATCCTCAATTACTTCAAGTAAATGATGAAATATTTCCTTTTATTGAAAACTCAAATGATGATGAACAAAATTATATAAATAATACCAATGTAAACAAAGACCCCCTTTTGGAAATTTCTAATCAAACATTTTTAATTGAACAAAAATTAGATAAAAATATCAAGAAAATTTACATTAATATTGAAAATAAACAATTCACTAAATCCAATCAACATTACTTTATTGATTCTGACACTAAATTATTAATGTATGTACATATGGAAAATGATAGAGAATTTCCTGTCATTGTTGTTCCTAAATCCTTAATATCTAAAGTTCTTGCAATAATTCATCTTCCACATTTTGGAATTAAGAAAACTTACCAATTTTTAAAATGTAGATATTTTTGGTATGGTATGTATTCAGATACAGAAAATTTTGTTAAATCTTGCCCCAAATGTATGGAAAACAAACACCATAGAATACCTCACGCTCCTTTACAAAATAATTTTATTCCCAAAGGACCATCTGAATTTGTTTCTTTAGACATAGTAGGACCTTTTTCTAATCAACAATATATTTTAACTCTTATTGATCATTTCAGCAAACATTTAGAACTTTTTACATTAACAAAAATTACTACCGAAGCTGTCACTGATTGTCTTTTTGCATATATTTGCACTTATGGCAGACCTGATATGATCTTAACAGATTTAGGTACTCAATTTACATCAGAAATATTTGAATATTTTTCAAAATCATTAGGAATTAAAATGAATCACACTACTTGTGCACATCCTGCCGCTAATTCTGTTAGTGAACGAATCAATACCAGCATAAAATCAACAATAAATTCTTTAATGAACGATGGCATAAATTTTAAAAATGCAGCAAGAATTCATAAAAACTTGTATAATGGTGCTAAGCATAGCACAACTGGATATTCACCTAATGTAATACATTTCGGTCGAAATTTGTCATTAATTTTTGATACTTATAATCCCGATATTCAAGTACAACAAATAGATAAAGGTTATTATTTGGATAAAATTCTTTCGGATTTAAATAAAATGTATAATAAAACTTATGAAAATATTGCAGACGCCCAATGTAAACAAAACAAAAGTAATAATGAAAAATCAAAACTCAGATGCTTAATACCTAATGATATTGTGTATATTAAATCAAGGGATAAATATAACAAAAAGTTTTCTGGTCCTTACAAGGTTATTAAAAAGCATACTGATGTAACATATTCAATTCAAATGTTAGATAATCATCATGGTAGGATTTTTAAAATACATATTGATAGATTATTATTAATGAATAAAAGAAAGGAACATTTAAATGATAACGATAATGTCTCTAGGAATAATAATAATTATAAATCTCATTACAATTTAAGGAATAGAATCGTTTAGAAACTTTTTTTTGATTTTGTGAATGAAAGATATCTGATTTTTCGAGTCTTTCCTGCTGTAAAGGCAGTAACATTTTGTTTACAAATATAAAGTAAAACATTTTTTTCCATTCATATAAATATATTTTTATTTCAAGTGTATTTTCAATTTATATATTTACTATTTTTGCATTTCAAGTTATATATTTTTTTATTTGGTTTTCATATGTGATAATGAAAACAGACTTTAACAAGTTGCAATCACAGTAAAATTTTGGTGTAAAGATATTTTGTGCAGTTGAAATATGAAGAACTGTATAATTGATTAAAAGTTCAAGCAATATAAATATTTACATGAAAGAAATCGTTTACTCTAAGAACTCATCAAATTTTTATATATCATTCTTTAACCCTTATGCACAATGGATGCTAACACAAAGCATTCTAGGATTAGTTGGTAAATAATGAATATTTTTTTGAAGTATTTTATAAGATTTGTAATTCATAAATAATACTTGTATTTATATATATAATTGAATTTCAACCACATGCTCACATTTAACTAGTACTATAGTACATTATAAATAAATTTTGATATCTATATTGATTAAACTAACTCATTGTCGCTGTTGTTTTGCATGGAGGCATCTGTGCGAAATGATTTATGGTGATTTTCTTTACTAGGGCCCAGGTAATTAAATTCATTAAGTGACATAGAGATAAATTTTTTCTTACAATGTAAATAAACTTATGAATAATTAATTCAATGGAAATAATTTTTTTAAATTAAGAACAACTGTAGAGATTAAATGGATTTTAAGTTGTAAATTATGTAATAACAATAATTTTTATTAACAATATTGGACATGTTACTCAGTCCTAAATTTTTTTAAATGTAAAATGAAATACGATAATATATTTATACTTTCCTGTGCATAAGAAAAGGGTTATTTAATACAAGTAATACACACCAAAATACTACTTTTTGATTTAAATACTTTTACTGTGAAAAGCTAATGCAACTTTTAGTGAATGATTTTAAATGAGCTATTTAATAATTGTTTAAAATAAAGATAAGAATTCTTTTTGCCGAGTATAAATATTTAGATGAACATAATAAAATGTTCAGATTTTTTTTTATGCTGAAATATATAAGTTTGAAATAATGGAGGCAAACAAAACTGAAGTAAATTATTTTTCTCAAGAAAAGGACTTGTACGAAAAGGTAGAAATAATAATATTGTAAGTTTGCTCTTCTCTCTGAGTTGAGAGAAATTAAAAATATCCTGGCCAGATCATGACAATGCTCAGCTAATGAAGCATTTTAAATACTCTGCAAATTTTTCATGTATAGCTCAGAACATTTACATATGATATTTAGTAACTTGAGTGTTAAAAGTATATCTTAGAACTACAACTGTATGTTCTAAAGTTTTTTGAATAATAATTTTACTTTGATATTTAATTATACATAAGTGCATATTTCATATTTTGTTCCTTGAATATATTATGTTTCAATGCATAAAATTTTTTTGTAACATGGGGGAGATCCAATTCAAAAAAAAAAAAAAATAAAATATGTATATATATTTTTTTTCTGTGTCCAGCGGGGATATATGTGATGCCAGAATTGGCATACACATATTTATTTTCTATCTTTTAAAATATCCTTAATTACTTAAACTTATTTTATTAATGGAAGAATTACTTTTAAAATAAATCAAAAACTTAATCTTTTTAAACGAACATAAAATATTTATTTCTTCTCTTCCAGATCAATGTAACGGATACTTTCTTTTTATTTCATTATTAAGCAGACATATTAATTCACTGTCGCCTTTAATCGAAAACAAAAATCTATTTATAACTTTTTATTCTAATTTTCCAACGGCTAAAATGTTATAAGAATTCACATAAATTTGTTGGCGACTCATGATCGCCAAGGTTTTCTTTTTAACCCATGTGGATATGCTAGTTGACTTTGTTTTTGGCTATGATATACGGTGATAAATCGCCGCTAATTATGGATCTCCTACCCATACTTTCTCTGTCCGTTGAGAATAAATATATTCACTTTTAATTTCAAATTTGTGGAGACTGGGACCCCTTTTTGGGGGCCTCCCAAGTCTCAATTTTCTAACGGTCAGAAATGTTGTTCTGGCTTTATGATCTCTCAATAGAGAGTATTATTATTTCATCCCTTTAAGGGTTTTCTTATTTTGATGTGGCCACTATCTGATTCAAATTATACTTAATAAAATCTAAATTTACATTCAATGATTTGCACATTATTTCCTGGAAACTCAACTGTTATTGTTTTATTCATTCAATATTGGCCTAAATGAACATTCATATATACCACTATCAATGATACGCCTAATGAAGGAAGCAGCAAAGCTTTCATCATTATAATATGTAATGCTTTGAAAGCATTAACATGGTAAATTGGAAGTGTAGCTGATGGTTATTGAAACTGATATAGGAACAAATCGAAAAATTGAATTCTGTTTGGGTAAGAGCTGAAGAGAGCCAAAAATGAGAACATTACATTTTGAATAAAAATTACATTTGAATGAGAACATTACATTTTGAATGAACATTACATTTGAATGAGAACATAACATTTTTGAAAATGAGAGCATTGCAAATTGATATAGAAGAGGCAATTTGACCTTGGAAAGAGGGATTTTTATATCTTCCTTGACAATATATTAAACTCCTTGCCTGCCAAGACACCGATGAAGATGCGCACCGTGGACGCCTTGAAGAGGCTGTTAGCGACGAAAATATCAAATAAGTTCGCAAAATAATTTTAGATTACCATAAAGTGCAGTTGATCAAAATATCTGAGACTCTAAAGATATCAAAGGAAAGTGTTAGACATATCGTGAATGAATATTTGGGTATGAGAAAGTTCTAGGCAATGTGGGTGCCGCACGAGCTCACAATTGACCAAAAACAGCAAGGAATTGATGATTCTGAGCTGTGTTTGAAGCTGTTTAATCGTAATAAATCAGAATTTATGTGTCGATATATGACAATGAGTGAAACATGGCTCCAAAATTTCACACTGGAGTCCAATCGACCGGCAGCGAGTGAACTGCACGAGAAGAACCAACTTCAAAGCTTGGAAAAATGCAAAAGTCAGCAGGCAAAGTTATGACATCAGTATTTTGGAATGCTCATGGTTTAATATTCATTGACTATTTTGAAAAAGGAACAACCATAACCATCGACTATTACTGTTTCATCAAGACAATGCATCATGTCACAAGTCAATGAAAATGATGGCAAAATTATATAAATTTGTCTTCGAATTGCTTCCGCATCCACGGTATTCTCCAGATCTGGTCCCCAGCTGGTTTTCCTGTTCTCAGACCTCAAGAGAATGCTCGCTGGAAAGAAATTTAGCGCCAATGAAGAAGTAGTCACTGAAACTAAGCCCTATTTTGAAGCTAAAGACAAATCGTACTATAAAAATGGTATCGAAAAATTATATGACCGCTATAATTGTTGTATCACTCTTGAAGGAAACTATATTGAATAATAAAATGAAATTTTATCAAATTTTTTTTTTTTCTATGTTAGCATACGAACTTTTCAGCCCACCTGTTATATACGCCTGCAGTAGGCAAGGGGTTAAAAATGAATAGGTCTTAGTAATATGGGACTTATCAATCTCCCTATCTACTTAAAACACATCATCACATTTTCTTAGATAATTAGATTTAGTATTTTTACTTTCTTCGTGGGAAAAGTTTTAATTGATTATGCATTAGATATAAGCTCTATTTATGGGATAGATTTATAATGTGCATAATAAATTAATACATAATATATTAATACATTTTTCTTTTATTATATATTTATGCATACTCACTTTATGTTTGTAGTTGAAAAATATTGTATTTGATAAGTTTGTTATTTTTTTATTAGCTCATAGCACTGTGTGATGGTGAACCTCTTCCAGACAGTCATTGTTTAAAAAGGGTGTGGTTGTCTCACAATAATGAAGTAAGTATTTTATCTGTTTGGGATTCTCAGAATTCTGAAGAAAAAAAAATTAAATACAGAAATAGTATTGTAAAAATATAAATATTTTTCCCTTTCTATTTTATTAAAAAAAAAAAAAATACAATTCCCAATTATTTTTAAGCATTAAAAGGGGGTAATTTTTTTAATGTTTATTAGAGAGTGGTAAGTACTAATTTTTTTGATATCAGTTATAAGTTGATATTTATACAACTATTTATCAGTTTCAAAAGCCTGATACCTTAAGTATCAGACACATAAAAATCTTAATTTAAATCTTAAGTAAAAGTGAGAGTGAAAAGTTATCAGAGTAACTTTCTTTTTTATTAGAGCTAAAATTGTATATTAAATTTATGAGCTTACTCCGAATTTTAATTTGCTTAAATTGCAGGCTTAAATATTTTTGATGATAATATAAAAAGGGTAAACTTGTAGTAAAATTAGTCGACCGATCTTTTTTAGGGAGTAAACTTGACAGACTTGACTAAGTAATTGTATATCAAATTTTAATGACTTTATGGAGACAACTGCGATATTATACTTACATGGCATTGCTTATAGTTCACCTCATTATACTTATATGGGCTATCCCCAAAATTACGATGATTTTAAAAATCAATCGAAAAAAACCCTAATAGAGATAAAAATGCACAGTCTGCTGCATGTGACTTTAGAAATCATTGATATGTTCTTATTAAATTTCAAAATTAGTTGCAAAGTATGTCTACAAATATCAATTTGTTTTGAAAAGATAATGCTTTCTTCTACATGTCAGACTAATCTAACTGTAATGTTTGCATGGATGCCTTTTCATTTTGTCTTCAGACTCTGACACTTTGTTGATGCAAATGGTGGTCATTTTAAATGAAAATATTCTTTTACTGCTTTTCTCATTCAACAGTGCCATCTGTTGAAAAAGTTTGGAACTAATAAGATATTTTGTAACCATGCATTTTCGTCTCCTCCTTATTTTTCAAATAAATCGTAATTTTAAGGACACGAGGTAAAATAACTTTATTATTTGTGATTGGTGATAACGTTGACTCTTTGAATTATATAATAATTTTCTTTCTTTTTTAGAATCCTCCTTTGAAGCTTCAATTCCAACTAAAAAGTTAAATTGAGTGCCTTTGAACTAGTGCAGATGTTTTGAAAAATACATCTAGACAAGAAAGAATTGCATTACTGAATGATGTAAAAAGAAACATTTTTATTTATAATATTATTATTTAGATTGATCATAAAAAGGGTGTCCCAGAATTCAGGCATAATATGAATTTTGTGCTATAAAACGTTGCTTTTAAGTTGAGTAGTATAAAATATATGAGAACAAGCCAACAACCACCTTGATGGTGAACATTGAGCAGTGTTACAATGAAACTTGGCAACATTTTTGCAAAATAGCTGCTAAAAATTTACACAAAAGAGTACATGTGTGTCATTAAAATCAGGGAGGCTACTTTCCTGATATGCTAATCCACACACATAACTTTGTACAGTGTATTTTATGAATCAATTAAAAAAAATTCCAATTTTTTCTCAACCCTAATTTTCCGGAACAATTATTTCTTCCATGAGATTTTGAACACCCTGCATAAAATTTTAAATCGGAAGCCTCAAATCAAATGAATTGTATTTGGCATTCAAATGATTTTGAGAAAATAAAAACTAGTCTTCATTCTGTAAAAGGTACCAATGAAACAATATGTATGGATTGTAAATATTTGTTAGTGTATTGAAACTATTTTGTGGTATATTATAATATTTGAGAACTGAAGGAAAGATTCTTATGCTGATAGTTTAAAAATATTCTAATATCTGTTCAGAAGAGTCTACAAATCTGAAGGGTAAAAAATTTAAAAATTGTACTTCATTTGTTCATTATATATATCTGTATGAAAATACATTTATGTACAATACACACATGTATAAAATACATACATGCAGGAAAATTAATGTTGGGTGTAATA
Source organism: Parasteatoda tepidariorum (assembly GCF_982258835.1). Lineage (NCBI taxonomy): Eukaryota > Metazoa > Arthropoda > Arachnida > Araneae > Theridiidae > Parasteatoda > Parasteatoda tepidariorum. The sequence continues at coordinate 6,292,594 of NC_141762.1, forward strand.
GGGGGGTTAAATAGGGTGTAACAAAAAGCCTATGGTTGTAACTTGAGAAGATAAAACTTACCAAGCCAAATAATATAGATAGAGGGGTGGGATAAAAAAGATTGAGTCTGCGTCTTTTCTCCAGCTTTGATAAGTCTCTTAACTTTATTCTAATTCCTTGTGATGGGTCTAAAAATTGACATTAGAAAGCCTTAAATCCAATGCAATGACAAGTTAAATTTAAATTTGTATTGACACCTCATTTGATGCAAGTGAAGAAATTTGTTTTTATTGCAGGACTTGCTCTTTAAAGGTAAGCCATTCTATGGCAGTTAGTGAAGCAACCTGGTAAATTTACTTTAAAGTTGCTTTGAGAAAATAAAGTTGATATCTCCTCTTAAAATTTATTTTAGTTTACATTATTTGATCTTATATGGTCAGCAATATGTGTAGTTAAGTATCTTTAATTGTAAGATAAATGTTGTAACAACTTCTTTAATTTCAAGATAAATTCTGGAAAATTTACTACTATTAGGCTTTTATTAATTACATCTCACTTTTGTCTTAACTTTCAAAAATGTGATCATACAACATATACAGTTATATCATTCAATGTACAATTTTATTGTATTATGTTATGTTCTAATATCTATATTATGGTGCAGATGTTTTTTTTTTTTTTAAATTATTCCTGCCAATTGAGAATTGATTGTAAAAAGGTTTTATTAATTTTTTTTTTAATATTTTTATATAATATTTTTCTAAAAGTATTTTTTTATCTTATTATGAGATTCAAAGGTTGAACAAGATATTTTTTTCTCTTTTAAAATATGTACATTAGAAAGTATTGCTCTCTAAATAAATAAAGTTTTGTATTTTTTGTTTGTTGTAAACCTAAAGCAATCTTTGTGGCAATATGTGTGGAGTCAGATCTGTTATAGGAGATCGTTAAAGCTGTCTTTATAAAAGACTAGGGTTTAATCCCTTTTGGTGACTTGAAGCCTACCCAGTTCCAGATTGATAAATAACTAGAAGATCTTGTCTTTGAAGTAAAGGCAGCTGTTGCACAATACTGACTACATTGCGATTATCGTGCCATTGGACTCAAAATTGGGGAGCGTTAACTTCCATGCTTTTCTTTACCCATAACAGTAAATTTTATTCTCTTTTTGTGTTTTGATTTCATTTTTCTAAATGTTATTTAAGCTCCTTTTTTAAGGATGGATTTTAAAATCTTTTGAAGGATAAATTGCATTTTAAAAACATGTAATAAATATTTTTTCTAAAAATTTTATTCATAACATCGCAAATATAAGTTTCCACATGGTTGATTTAAATACACAATTGAAGGTGACTTTATTTGCTTAATTCCTGTAATTAGAATGGATTAAATTGGTTCTAAAACCATTTTATCAATTAATAATTAACTTTACACCTTGTATATATAAATTGCTGAAAGAAAAATTACTTATTATATTTATATTATTCTTATCTGTTAGGAAACACCTGTTGCTAAGTACACCCTATCTAATTTTTGTTTAAACCCATTTTAATACAATTTTCTTTTCTTAAAAATTGAGTGGTTTTATACAGTGGTTCCCAAAGTTTTGAGCCATTTGAAAAGGAATATTTAGTTACTCCATGGTTGTATTAAAAAAGAGAGTGAAGTGCATTTTTTGAAAGATCACCAATTCATAAATTTTTTCTTCATTTATCAATTCATAAAGTTTTATCACGGAATTTTCTCAACTTAACTGTTTCATAATATTTTTATATCATTCTATATATTTGCTACTTGAATATAAATTCATCAACATGGTAATTTTATATTTGAGACATTGCCGCAGTTGTTAATTATCATAATTGCTAGTACTAGCGAAATTTTGTCTTCTTTAATAATTATCAGCAGGGCTAAAATGCTGATGATAAATGCATTTTTGTTTGTTTCTTCCTTTATAGTTAATCATAATTTATGATTTTTTCATCATTTTTTTTGTCCCCTCCCCCTTTTTTTTAAAAAATTATTTTAATTTTGAATGATATTTTAAGGTAAATATTTGTAAATTAAGTTTTTTATTCATAAATTTGTATACATTTTGATTGAATCCTTGTTATTTTAAATATCTTTCAATAACAAGTGTTGATGTTGAACAGAGTTTCTCAAGAGCTAAAGAATTTGTTTTTGGACAATAACAATCTTTCAATTTGACGAAAATTGAAAATCATTTGATATTACATTGCAATTTTAATGTTCTTGAACATTATAACTAAAAATTGAAAAATTCCTATTTACTTATATTTTATTTTATTTTTAAATTATATATTTATTTTTATTATTACATTGTTTTTTGTTACATTTATAAATACAATCTGTGATTTGAGGAAATTTTTTTTATAAAAAAAGCTAAAGTAAAACATTTTTTCAGAAACTTATAAAGACTCTTATTTTTCCTTTTGAATACATCTTTGAAGGTTTTTAAACTTTTTGCTTTTAATGAATTTTCCAATCTTCAACATCCTAGCATAAAGTATCAGTAATACTCAGGAAATAGTTGTATTCTATGTTTATCGTTGTTAATAATGATCATAATATTAACGTTGTCGATGATTATTATACATTTAATATTAATTGTAAGACCTGGCATTCTTTGCTACTTACTAAAACTGTTAAGGAAATGTGCGCCTCACTTTGGGAACTACTAATTTAATGTATAAAATAAAGTATGTATAACAATATCAGTGTGTCCATGGGTCAGGGAGAACCTGGAATCGTCAGGAAATTTTATTTTAACTCTAAAAAGTAGAGAATAATCAGGGAAAGTTTCCATTGGTTACATAAAGTCTGGAAAATTCCTATATGTGGAAAATAATCTGTCTTAGAATTGTCAGTAACAGTAATAAGTTATTGAGATTCGAGTTAAATAATTCTAACATTTATTACAATTCTGACATCTAATGAAACTTTTTCATGTCTCCATTCACTTACTATTTTATGTTTTTGCTCATAATATCTAATGCTTGACATTACGAACAAAAAACAAACAAACAAATGGATGAAAAATTTTATGGTATAGATAAAGTATGGCATGGATTTTCATTGAAATTTACCTGATATACCTGGTAAAGTCAGGAATTTTTTTTCTGAAATTAAGTGGGAACCCTGCGATATTTTATTGTAAATTTTTGTATACAAAATAAAAATTCTCATAATTTTATTTCTTATTTGAAACATTCACCTTGTTTTTCAAAGAATTCTTGTTTTTATGCTTATCTAGCTCTGTTTTTAACTGTGTTTGTGTTGTTTTTAGTTTGTCCCATATTGTATGGCTGTTGAGAATTTGTTTTGATTTTAAAAAAATTGCTGCAATTATTTTTCTTTTTATATATGTATGTCTGTTGATAGATAAATATTTGTTATTAGATAAAGGGAAAGAAAAGTGTTTGGAAACTCCGAAAGTACGTCAAGGTATAATTTTTAGATTGGAAAAATTTAAAAAAGAAAAATTTTTCTTTCTGAATAACTGTGCCATTATCTTATTAAAAACAAAATTGATTGGGACATAATATGGAAAATGCTTATTAACTTTGAAAAAAAAATGGCTACTAAATAAATCAAAGTTGATATTTTTTAAACTTTTTGAATGTAAAAATTATTTCTTGTTATCTTTTAGTGTTTCTTCTCCCTGTCATATGTCATTCATAGTTTATTTCTAAAAGTTAAAACTACAAGTTTACATTCTGATCTGTCTGTGTGAGATACGATACTGTGGTAAAAGAATGATCATTATAAAAAACAAAACAATAAAAATATATTTTATCTGTGCATAATGATGTTGCTTTAGTAGATGACATTTGAGAATAAAAACTGGTACTTTGGGATTATCCTGTCAATCCTCGTAAAAATGCACAAACCCTTGGCGCCATCGTTATGAAAAGCAATTTCCAAAATAAACATTCCAAACACATTAAATTTATCAAATAATAATAAAAAATTAATAACAAAAAATTTAAGTGAAAAAATACGTCATAAGGAAGCGTAATAAAAAGAGTCAAAACAAAGTAAAAACCTCTGTTTTTTTTTTTATAATTACATATTGAATTATTCTTGGGGGATCTTTCGTATCGTGATCTGTCGTGCCAACTACAATAGCCAAGGTGCCAAATGGATTTTAAACTTGCAATTAAAAAGATAAATAAATAAAAGCCCATGTAGATGTTTGCCCGGCGGTGGCTACAAGTTATACCTTTCGAGCTGGTCCCTTTCTGTGATGTATTTCTTAGTGTCTCGCTCACGCTGCCCAGAAGTTGCCTAGACTTGGCGATAATTCTGCTACAGATCACGATTCGGAAATATCCCCCAAACAATTGCCTAGCTCTGTCTTCGGTGCTAAGCAAATCCCAAATTTGAATCATTTTGCAGTTGAGGAAAAAAAAAATGGTATATTTCAACACGCTAAAGAAAATTAATTCGCGTAGTCAATGATTTCACAGTATAATTTGCGTTTATTGGAGCGACGGGATAATCCCAAGGTACCACAAAACTATTTAAAGTGAGGCCACTGAAAAATTCTTTTGAACACATATCGATTGAACATATTCTTTAAGGTAATTAATGTCACTTAAAAGTAAAAAGTATGCAGTTATTTGTACATCACACTTTCGAATTACAAAACAATAGAAATTTCGCACATTTTGTGTTATTTAATAAATTTAAATTATAACTGGTTTTCAACTTATATACTAAGTAAGTTTATTATTTATTTTGCGAACTATTTTACTGCATTAAATTACTTACATTTTAAATAAATCCTTGAACTAAATTTGTTTTGAATATGATTTGTTAAAACTTATTTTATCTTTTTCGATTTTAATACTATGGATTAATCACTTTACAAGAAAACATTTATAGAGATCGATAGATACGAGAAAACTATGAATGCGGGTTAGTTTAAAATATCAAAAAATGCCTTGGAAGTGTATTAAAAGTAATGGAAAATTAACAACTTTACATTAAGTATAAGTAAAACATAATTGAAAAAATTATGTATTTAATGTAATAAAAATTTAGAATGCAAAAGATGAATAAACTTATTTATTTAATTAAAATGGTTTGAAACTTCCGTTTGAACACACTCGTTTCTTCTCAATAGAACAATAAAATTTGGACCTTTGTTATAAATTGCTGTTAAATTTCGAGAAGTTAGCACAATTACAGAAAGCTCTTCAGTGTTTTAAAGACTTCGATAAGGCCGGGATAGCCTGGTCGATAGGGCACTGGACTCATATCCGAGAGTAAAGTGACTGATGCACGTTAAATCTGTCGAGTCGCAAAAGTCCTCAATGTTCCCATATCAAATCAATACCTCTGGGGGTACTGGATTGGAGATCGATCGTTCTCTGATTCAGGTCAAAATTACGATCTGTGGATGTATGAATGGGTGTGACTTTTGGTGTGGTAGAAGTCGAATTCTTGGCCATAGATGGCGCCCCTGGAAAACAAGAACAATCGCACCCCCTCTGCCTACACAGGCAGACGTCAATATAACAACAAAGACTTCAATGCCTTCCATAGATGCTAGCTTTGGTTGTGGTTCCGTTTTACTGTCTCCATCGGTATTACTTAATCAGCTTCTGCTAGCATTTTTGGAACTGACAGCAGCACCAGTTTACTTTAGTTGATATTGGTTTGCTAGACAGTTATAAAATTTTTAATGTAACTCAAATAGTTTTTTTTCTTCCAATTTTACATTTTGTTTTAAAACAAAGAACCCTGCATTGATTATTGAGGCTCCAAAGCAAGAAGTTGTGCGCTCCTAATTTAAGAACTCGATGTTTAAAAAAGATTAAATTCACTTAAAATTTCTGAACTAATAAGTATAATATTTTCTGCGAAGAGCTTAGCAATCATCTGAAACCTTATTTACGAATGGGCGTTGCTTATTTTGCTCTTTTTTTAGAGAAAAAAAAACTTCCTTTAATTGTCTACATCAGTGTATACTAGGATTAACTTTTGAATATGCTAACACAATTACATATTGTAGGTGCTTATCAGTTAACGCCATATTTTGTTTTAGTCAGTTTGTAATGGTTTATTTTGTAATAGGACTTTTTTTGGTTTGTAGAAAGACATTTTTCTTTTTAATGAGTAGAAGGATATTTTTCTTTTTAATTTGATTGTAACAGAAAAAAGTTGTGCACTAATATATGTTGATCATTGATCAAAACTTACAATTACGTTTGATAGTAAAATTATATAAGCTTTGAAAATTCTATTTTACTACCATGTTAAAAAATTAATTAGTTTTACAGATATTAGCAAAGTTTCTAAAGGGAACATATTTTCATTAAGTCTATGCGTGCTGCAGCGAAAATTTTCCCTTGACACACATGCCGTGAGTTGTGCATCTTAATTACCATTTTCATGCTTTGTAGTACATTTGTCTATCAAAATAAGTAACGATTTCTTGCGTATCGTCTTTTTTGTTGTTATTGTTAATTTTATGTGTTTTATTTCATATTATTTATTTAAAGTATATATATTTTTTAATAAATTTGTGTCTGCTTTATTTTCGCCTCAAAATTACAGGGAAATGTATCTATGGCAAATGGATACTGAATCAGAGATCCGAAATTCAGTTCATTTAAATTATTTGACATGTTCCTAAACCTAATCGTCTAGAAATACAATTTAACACCATCCATTTTTATTACTTTTAAATTTAAAAAGTCACGGAAAATGTCTGAAGCACTTTGAACGGAATTTTCAACATGATTTTTGTCACCTTGATGAAATCCTAAACCATTACAACTGACAATTTGTCTCTTATATTGTTTTATTCAATAATCTTTAAGGGTACTAAAAATTATAGTTAAAAATTCCTCAACCAAATAGCTAAAATTAAAGTTAATTTTGTATATAAATTATTATTTTTTATAAATGAGCTGTTTGATAGAATTGATTGAAAAAAATAAATCTTTTTTAAAAAAAAACATTTTTAGTTAGATTAAATTTAACTGAGTAAAAAAAAATTTGTTTGAAAAGAAAATAATTTAGTTGATTCTTTTTTTTTTTTATAAATTGTTTGAAACTGAAGATAAGTTTGTAAATAAGCTTAATTAAAATTATTATTATTATTTTTGATTTTGAATTTGAACGTAATATAGTTTGTCTTAAATAGGAACTCCTCCAGACATTCGTCTGAACCTGTTGCGGTGACTATGGTAACGAGGTCCCTGTTTTGGAGTGGTTTTGAGTCGGCTCGGCGAGAGAAAGGGAATCTCTTCAGTCTATGGTGTTAGTCCTAGAGTGCAGCCACCCTCCTTAAAATGCTCCATTCTTGTTTCCATAGCACCAGGCGGCCCCAGACTTTGTGGTTGGAGGAGTTCTTAGCTCAGATAAACTATACATGTGTTGTAAAAAAAAAAAAGAAAGAAATATCTGTAATAGTAAACTAATTCGTATAAACGTGAAAAGAACACATAAAAGAAGCAGTGGTTACTATATACAGATTTTTAATATTTAGCCATGTAAATGATGAAAGCCTTGATGATAATTTGAATGTCCACTATAATGTAATTTGACGTCAGCTGGTTCATTGCCACTCAATCCAGGTTCATTAGATTTGACTTGAGCTCTGAAACCATTTTGGTCAGCTACATAATGAACTTCTCTCTGCACTCCTCTCTCGTCGGTGAAGCCGTAACTTCCCTGAACCTGACCGTGACCATCACCTCTTTCCTTTCGAAACTGCGCCGCCCCATGATCATCTTGGAAAGCATAGCCGAAGTTGTAAGGCAGGGGCTCCTCCAGCTGAAACAGAATCGAATAAAAATTTCATACACATTTAAACGTTTTTAAATATCCTATTTCTGTGTGTGTGGGGCGCCTAGCAAAATATATGTAAATGAACTTGTATGAATTTTTTTTATCTCTGAATAAATTTTTGAAAGTGAACTAAATATTTTTTTTTGTATAATTTGTTAAACATTTTATACTATTATTTAATTTTCATCAATGTAAATTATCGTTTATTTGATGTATCAAGAGCAAGGAATTCGGAATGTGGAATTTTTTTAAAAAATATTTCATGTTTTCTAATTCTGTAAATAGTTTCTAGAAATGTATAAACCACTGGGTGCTTATCAAATATTGGGACGATGTGTTTGCCGTCAACACGAATGTTGGTCCCTATAACAGATGAGTAATACCATGGTGATTTGTTAAATGAATCGCAAAATATGTTTTCGATTTAATTAGTTTTTATTATTTTTTATTTCGTCAATATTTTCGTAATCCGAATAAAATTTATCCGCACTCACTGAATGGGGTTCAATAATTATCGTTATGTATAATAGTCGCGATATCTTTTTGATATAATTTTATTTTATTTTATTAATTTGATGTTTTTTTATTGTCCAGGTGGAGCAGGAAGTAAGTTAACATTTGTAAATTTGTGTTAAAACATGGACTTTTTTAATGCATACTCATTGGTTTTATTTGCGTCCAGTTATGGCAAAAAAACCAAGATTGTTTTATATAGTTAGAACATATATAGACCACTGTCTTTAGCAGCTATGTTTTCTATCAGTACGATTGATATAGTAAAGGAAGTTTCCGTATTTTTGCAGAAAATAAAATTAAAATCAAAATTTTTAGATTATTAAAAAAATATTTATATTTTTTTATACTGGTAGGATGACCTATGACGTATTAGAAATGCAAGGCCTTGGTCAAGACCCTGCGTGCCCCACCTTTACAACAGCTCACATAACTATTAGCTCTACTTGATTTTCTAGTCTACTGGATTTTGTCAGTTTCTCCTGTTTTTTTTTACATTTTAGAAAACACTCTGAAATTGAAATGTTCTTGGAAGAATTCTATTTTATTGTTTCTCTTTATAATTGTGTACCTTTGATAGTAATATAGTGTCACTAAATAATGTGAAAATCATTTATAGTCTGAAATTTAAAATATTAAATTTGTAACTGTTTTTTAAAAAAATATAATTTTGATTTATTTTTTCATTGGAAATTCTCTGCATTTCAATCAATTCAAAAGTAATCGTTTTCTCTTAACGGAGGAGTTTTTAACGTATGTATCAATTCAAAGTAACTGTTCTATAATAAAGTATAGTATTCAAAATAAACGATTTTAAAATTGAAGTAAATGTTAAGAAAAATTTTCCTTTTCAATTCATTTTATAACAAAAGCAAGTTTTAAATATAGCAGGATATAATCAATACTTACATGCTGACTAATGACTAGGCAGAAACAGCACAATGAGATGAATAGAAGAACCTGAAAATGACATTTTGAATATTAACAGATAAAAATATAAGTTGTACAAAAAAATTTATTTCACTTTTTTTAAAAATTTTTATAATACACAATGTTTTTTTTATTTATTTTAATTAATTTTAAAAGTATTTAGCTATCTGAGACATATTTTATAAGATTAATATGCTAATGAATAAAATGTCACTAATATCTATATTTATGAAAAGTAAGGTTTTACTATACTCGGAGATGCTCCTTAGACTATCGCCAACTTGTTCGCCAAGATTAGCAATGTTGTTTCATTTAAGGCAACATGCCCATAAACATGTAAATAAGGTATAAATCGATATTTCCTTGTTTACTGCTCATATTAAATTACATGAATTTACTTTTAACGTTACTTTTTTGTTTTATTTTGTTATAAAATGCATTTCATTTGGATTTTATGTTTTAATTATGTTGTTTTCGGCGCCAATTAAATGGCTGGATTTTACGCGTCTAATACCGGTCTAATACCGGAGAAGAATAAAATAGGTATTCTGAGAATTCTGCTAAAATAAAAATATAGTTTCAGTAGTTAAAAATTAAAAAAAAAAAAGAATAAAAAATTAATTATGAATAAATAATAGATGTACCTATTTAAAATATATCGATTTGTTGAATTTAAAAGTGAACAGTAATAAAATAGATACGGGTATAGTAAATGCTGTTTTTTGCCTAATTTTTCCAGTTAATATGCATAAAAATAAATAAAATGAAACCAACATATAAACAGATGGAATAATGATAATGATTATTTTAAAATTAGTATTGATAATTCATTGTTCGAATTAAAGTTGACTTTTTTTTTTCTCGTAGCATTAACTAGATTTTGTAAGAGCCTCTCTCCAATTTAATGTGCACGTAATTTCTACAGACACAAAGTTCTTAATATTCTCTCTTTTAATTACAAGTGGGAATCGCTTTCTGATCGCCATCGTCCGTTAATCGCCGAAAATTCCTTCCAAGTTCTCATGCTTTTCTCCTTTCACTTAAGTTTTTCCCCAATTTATATGTCTTGATATTTTCTTATATTTAATTTTAATGACTACGCTCGCTAGTATTTATTGATCCCCAATCCCTAAGCTTTAAAATTTAATCACTCCAAATAAATTTGAAGTTTAAACATTGTAAGATGCTTTGTTCATAATTTCGTTTGTGTTTTCTGAATAAAATAAGAGAAAATTATTTTTCTTAAACATGCCGGATGGTCAGCAAAATTTGCTAAATAGTGAAAACGTTTGAGAGGTAACAGCGGCCTCTCGTGACCTCTTATCTCAACACTCCTCTAGGGTCCAGCAGTGTCCTCTATTTTTAAAAACTTAATTCAGAATTTTAGATTTTTTTTTAAAATTGCGCATTCAAAAACCCGAATCTGATGTTTGAAATTAAAAATGAATTACTTCGTTTTGTTTGATCTGGGTTGAAACGAAAATTGGAAATTAACAAAAGGTATCAAATTTATACAACTTCTAAACTTTATTTACTTCATTTTGTTTTTGTATACAAAATATGCTTACGTCATTTTCTGTAGTAAAGTTAATTCTGTAAAAATTGAAAAAATAATTATCGGAATTTAATAGATCTATTCCAGTGGAATCGAAAAAAATGCTTGAAATTTCTTACTCAGGAAGTCGAATCAATTCCTTTGTTAAATTTATTTCCAAGTTAAATTTATTTACCTCATCTCATTTTCGTATTGCAAGGAATACTAAAATTCGTTTACATAATTATATTTGCAGACTAATTTTGTAAAATTTAAATAATATATACGGAATCTTATGAATATGTAATATGGAAATTTCTTATTCAAGCTATCAAATTTAATATCTTCCAGGTTGAATAATTTTCTTCATTTTGATTTATATTACGAAACACACGTAAATATGTTCATATAGTAAAAACGATACTATGATTAATTCCGTAAAAAAATAAATAATATTAATGACATCCAAATAAATCTAAAAAAAAGTCAATATTCTAACAAATACTAAACTATGTTCGAAAAGTTGATGCTAAATTGCAAATAACTGCAAAATATAACCTATCTCCATGAAATCTAAATTAGAAAAATAATATAGAATGTTAAATATCTTTATACTATTTTATTTTTTTATTACAACAAATTATGAATGATTCTATAAAAATTAAATAATATAATGGAATCAAATTAAAAAAAACAACAATACGATAATATCGAATGATAAATTTATTTACAGCTACTATATTTACTATTATTATTATCATTACCAATTTAAATGTTAAGTTTATCTTTCTAATTTTTATTTTACGACAAATACATAAAATCGCATAGTAAAAATCTTATTATGAATAATTATATATATATAAAAAAAAAACAATTTTAATGGAATATAATTACATATTAATAAAAAACACTTCGATATTCGAATAAATATTAAAATATATTACATTAATTAAAGCTGCATAATAAATAACTCTTAATAATATCCATGAAATTTAAATTTAAAAATGTTAAATTTGTTTACTTCATTCTTTACTTAAGAAAAAACAGTAAAATATGTTCGGATAATAAACTCTGTATTATAAATATTTCTATAAAAATTAAGTAATTTAAATATAATCTAAATAAAAAAAATAATTCGATGATGTACGATGCATTTATCGACTACTACTTTACTTCTATTATTAATTATTATTATTATTACCAACTCGAGTGTTAAATTGTTAAAATTATTTACTTTATTTTGTTGTTATATTACAACAAATATCAAAATATTATAATAATTGCTACAATGAAAATTATTTTGAAAAAATTAAATAATATGGATGGAATCCAAATAAATAAAAAACGACACGATATTTTAATTTAAAAAGAAGAAGAAAAGAAAAAATTCTTAAACATGGATGAAGGTGAGGAACATACCTTGTGGATCATTTTGTTGTTGTTTCTTATTGTTGTCATTACTAAGACAAGTGTTTGTCTTTTATATAAGGAGGGATAAATAAAGGAAGTGAGCGGCTCCGGGTACTTCAAAGCTTCCTTTTTTCTCGATTCATTGAGCTAATCGTTGGGTGACAACTTCCCTTCTTTCTTCAGGAAGTCTTATTCTTTTTAATTATTCTTTGTCAAGTGCATGCTTTGTCAAGTGTTCTCAAAGAACATTTTAACTAACGTAGAAGAAAAAATTAGATATTCTTCAGCATCATTGACGAGATAAAAAGAAAGTTAGGGGGGGGGCAATGAAAAAAAAGATAGCTCAGTTATTAAACTTACCTCTCCAAAACATGTCATTGTGTCAAAAATGTATCTTTACCAAGTAAAAAAAATAATTAATAAATATTAATCACAATATTTCTCTAATTATGTTTATTTTTTACAATTTAACGTAGTAACGTACAAAATTTTTTTAAAATATGCCATAACGAAATTCGAATTTGATTGAAATCGGTCGAGCAGTTTTTGAGGCATATAAATTTAAAAATATAACTGTTTTGAAGATGGAATCTTAAAGAGCGATTTTTTTTTTAAATATTAGACTTTAAAAATTCTAAATTGAAGTTCTCTCTTGAAAAATCAACTGCTTTTCTTCGTTCTTCTGTTTGTTCCGTAAAGTTTTATATTTTAAATTTCAATTATATTGTGCTGTAATAAGTGTGCTGTAATCACCACCCGTCATAGATGTTCTTAAAATTCATGCGAAAATGATATCGGAAAATTATACTCATGAAGAATCCCAGATTATTATTTAAGTGAGGAATAAATTAACTCTCTACTAAAATCGAACAAATCACCAGTGAAGAATGGACTGAAAACCTTTAAAACCATCTTCAACTGTTTGATGCAGATTTGATTGTTAGAGGTATCCCTAACAATCATTCGAGCTCTTTGATAACTTAATTCCCATCTTTCCTCAGTTGCATTAAGGGAGCATTTTTATTTTTTTCACCTTTCAATTTTAATTTATTACCCTGAATGTAAATATTTTTTTAAATTTAATTTCAAACAAACATTCTAAAAACATACATTAAGAATGATCTTCGAAAGATCTCATAAAATAACGTTCATTTTTTTAGCGAATAATATACTATTCTTATAACTGTTGAGTTTGCAACAGTTAGTTATGATTGTTACGTTAGGCTTGGCCTCTCTTATAAAATAATAAATAAAATAAAATAAGCATATATAGAAGCATAGATAGAGTAATAAGCATAGATAGCATAGATAGAGCTATTTATGCTTATTTTGAGAATGTCTCAAAAAGTTACAATTTTGCGAAAATGAAAATCGTTTGTGAGCTAATTTTTTAATGTTGGATAAATTTCTGGCTCATAATCATTGTCTAGGATCATAAATTTATATTCATTAAATGATTTTAGTAATTTTTATCGAGTTGGGATTAGCCCACTAAATTTATGATTTTTTAAAAAGCCTAACAAATATATTTTTTAAATATTTAACATCTTTTTACGTAGCTCAGTCACCAAGGAAAATAAAACAATAAAATCAGTTTAAGCGCACTTGAGGCAAAGCTATAACTTTAAACTAAATATATCATCTTACCGTAAAGAATTATTTGGACTTTAGAACGCATTAATAACTTAAATATATCATCGTTGCCAACTCTTGAAACAACGTTGCGCAGCCTTCTTTTTGCTTGCTTTCTTAAAACTTATTGAATAAAAACTATTGTTTTGCTTTTCGTAAAATTAGAGTATGCATAATATTTAAATAATACTTTCTGTTTGAATTTTAAGAAACTGATGAAAGAATAATAAATATTGTTTCATGCAGACGATTTTCTTTTACAGCGAAACAAAAGTAAAAATTCTTTATCTCTCATTTGATTTGTTAAGAACATGCCAGCATGAGATGCACCATTTTTAGTGGTTCCATAAAATCCAATATGACACGTCAAATAGTTGCTTCTTTTTCAAGAGTTCTTCTTATTTATCGCATTGTGCCGCCAAGACTAGGATTCCAGCAAGACTACGAAGCTATAATAATTTTTTTTAATAATTCTATGATATATATCGTAAAATATAGCACGAATTAAATTTTGATTTTTAAAAGCTTTAATATTGTTTTGAAAGCATATTTGTATAATTTGATAAAAAAATAAATAAAATGGAACTATATGCAGTCGCGGAAGATTACTTAAATCCTATACCTCAATTGTCTCTTCTTAGCTTGCAACAGAGAATAAACTTTTTTTAAGAATCGCCAGTTTGGGGAGATTTTCCACCTAGATTAAAATTATCAAAATCAATGAGTCAATTTTAATGTTTGCACATGTATATGATGCAGTGTTAGAATAACCTTTTTAGTGTTTAAAAATTAAATCGCAGACGCTTTTCGTTTTCACCCAACTGTGGTTTTTCTCCACAATGATGTTAAGCGACATTTTCGGAAATAGTCTATACTCAGTTGCAAGTTAAGAAAAGACCATTGCGGTAGAGGATTTAAGTAATCATCCGCGCTTGCATATAGTTCCGTTTTATTCGATTATCAAATTATAAATTATATTTTCAAAACAATATACAGTATAGAATAGCTTTGAAAAGTTAAACTCGTCGGACAGAAATTTAATTCGTGCTATCTTTTACGAATATATCATAGAATTATTAAAAAAAGGTTATAGTCTCGTAGTCTTACTGGAATCCTAGACTAGGCGACATATTTTGATAAATAAGGAGAACATTTGTTCTTGAAAAAGAAGCAACTATATGACGTTGCGAGAGCATTGGATTTGATTGGACCACTAGAAATGACGTGTCTTATGCTGACATGCCCAAATTAGATGTGAAATAAAGAATTTTCACTTTTATTTTGTTGTAGAAGAAAGTCATCTGCCAGAAACAATATTTATTATTCTCTCATCAGTGCGAACAGAAAAATGTACATTGTTACGATTTTTAGATATAATTTTATTAATTCTTATTACTTGTTAATTGATTATTCTTGTTAATAGCTGTTACTATTGTTAATAAGAAAGCAAGCAAAAAGGAGGTTCTGTAACGTCGTTTCAAGAGTTCGCGACATTGATATACGTTCGTACTAGGAGCTTGGCATAAATTTGGCGTGCACTTAGATGCTAACAGGCTCCCTCCATAGGGATAATGTTTTTTTTTTTAAACTTGCTACAGAGTACAGACGGCGCTGACTAAAGATATGCATGAACGAACAGTAATGGATAATTCACATCAGTTATGAATTTTCTTTCTTTCTTTTTTTTGCGTTATTTTATGGGTCACTCACGACAGAGCTTTTGAAACATGACTTTGAGCCCGAATAATTTTTTTACTGTAAGATGGTGTAATTAATTATAGCTTTGCATATTGCTGACTTAAAATATCCTCAGTGGTAGAATGGTCATGGCTTAGAATCTCCTTGCGGTCATGCAACTGTGGGAGGTTTTGTGGTTTTCCTCTCCGTAAAACGCAAATGAAGGTTAGTTCCACAGAAAAAAAACTCCACGAAGGAAGGCAAATTTCTCCCACTGCTTCATCCAGGAGTTTCCTTGTCTTCTGGATTGGGTTCAAAATTACAAGGCTACAATAGTCGTAAACCCAAAAATTGGGCCAGCTATTCAACGACTGTTATGAAATCACTTTCATGGTTCAACGCCATTTATAAAATAAAAAAAATATTACTTTTATGGAGCCGAGGAGCATCAGTAGACTGAACGTTCTCCTTCCAATGAGGTGACAAATATTCGAATCGCAGTGAAATGAAAAACATCTTTAAAGGTTAACGTTGTTCAATACCCTGCATAATTTTAGAGAGTGAATTTAAACTTTCTAAATTACCATATTTTAAAATACTTTTATAGTTCGACCCTGGTTATAAAATTAAAAATAAAAAACACTTTTTGTACCGAGGTAGCTCAGGGCATTAAGCGTTCACCTTTTAGCGGTGTCTGGTTGATATGAATTCTGCACTTGGCTCACACTGCCCACAGTGCAGTGGCGTAGCGAGCTTAACTCGCGCCCGGGGCACAATACCCTTTTAGCGCCCCCCCCCATTCGAAAACCATATAATATTATATATAAAATATATATGGTTTATATATAGGCGACTTGGATTATAGCAAATTAATAAATAAATAAAGTAAAATAAATAAAGTCATAGACTCAAGCTAGGCTTTAAATTTGAGACAAAAAATGTAGTTGAGAGAACAAGACTAGATTTTGAAATGTATATGATCATCTAGAATTAGTTCAAAAGATACCTATTATTTATTTTGCATATTTATAAAGAAATATTTTAAAAGCACGCAGTTTTTAAACAATAAAAAAGTAAATATTTATTATCTCTAAGGAGATACATATATTTAATAATCATATGATTATAATACATTAATATAACTATTACTATGTCTAAATTTTCCGTGCTTTTGATGAAGCAAATGTATCAATAATATCATCAAAATTGATCATTTAAAATTTTTCTCTTTCCACTCTTAAAAATGCTAGGTCACTTAGGCGATCTGTCAGAATTAATTTTAACTTGCTGAATGAACGTTCGCAGCTAGCAATTGATACTGAGATAGTCAGGAGTATTTGAAATGCCGCTCTCAGATTTGGAAAAACATCTTCTTCATTCGAGATTGATTATAAAAGTAAGAAATTCTAATGGAGTTTTAGGTTTAATTTCTTTTCTACTGCGGAGTAACATTTTGCTGTCACATATTTTGATAAAAAGTTCTATTACATTGAAATCTGTATTATAAAATTCACCCAGATTTTTACAATTTTTTTCAAGGTCGTTATCAACATTATCCTTGTTTAATAAATTTTCAACGTCTAGTAGAAATCCAAATTTGAAATTAAGGTCACTTAATCGTGTAAATCGTGTACACATTTCTTGGAGACGATCAAGAGTGCTTTTCATAACGCGAGAAATTTCACTTTCTGCGGAAAGACCACCATAGCCAATTCTCCAGGCACGTATTGTTGTATCCATATTCCATTTTTCACAAAGAGACTCTGCTTTTTCTATTACCTCTTTACAGAGCTTGTCTCAAATTTCGGCTAGTTCAGTCGCTAATGATTCAAGATCATGGAACACTTCTCTAAAATTCATTCTAGGATCTTGTAATCTGAGCTGCACACGATCAATCCTTCTTAAAATTTCATACCAGAAATGAAGTAAAGTTATAAAACTAAAGGTTAGTATATTTTGCAACAGAATTATAGCTTCACTTCTGTTGTCACTTGTATTGGTAGTGTGCTCTGCTAACTTTTCTATTAGTTCTTTTATATTCTCTAGCTCATAGATGATAACGATAACTGCTTGTATTCTAGCGCTCCATCGCGTTTCAGATGTGTGACCTGCCATCACGGCAGCATTATCGTAACATTGTGATCTGCAGTTTGTGAATGAAATTTCATCGTAATTTAATTTCTCTAAAATTGTATTTTCGATCGAGGCTGCATCTTTAGCATGTATTTCAATGAAACTCAAAAAAGATTCTTTGATGGAAACTTTTTTATTGATAAAATCAACATCTACATACCTTGTGACTTGGGACATTTGTTCTCGATGAGAGATATCAGGAGTTGAATCAAACAAAAGTCCATAATATTTATTTCTTTTGATATCGTTTATTAGTTGATTTCGAACTGTAGATGCCAGAAGATGAATGAATTGAATTTGAATCTGTGGTGACAAATATGAGAACAACAAATTTTTCTGTTAACAAATTTTTTCATACTCTATTCACTTAATAATAGAAGAGTCGAGTAGATGTAGTAAGTAATCTTATTTGATTTATTACTTACCAAGAATGCCTTGAATTTGAAAGGTAGTAACATAGTGAAATGTACAATATAATTTATGCTGACATTAAACTTATGTATAATATTTAATATTTAATAACATTTCATTTTTATTCTAAGCAGAGCGCGATGACAAGGACGTGAATTAAATATTGAAATATATTTAATATGAATATGAATTTAATATAATATTTAATATGAATTAGATATTAAATATTATGAATAATATTTATGAATTAACTTTTATTATATTTCACTGGCACTAATTTAAAATATATTTTCCAGAAATCAATCATAATTAAAAAAAATTATCCAGCAATTTTTTGTTTTGGGGACCATTTGGCGCCCCTTTGTGAGTAGCGCCGGGGGCATGATGCCCCCCCTTGCCCACCCCTCGCTACGCCACTGCCACAGTGCTGACGTAAAATATCCTTAGTGGTAGACGAATCATGGGTTAAAATCCCTGTGCTGTCGGACTAACTATTGGAGTAACGTAAATGCCGTTTAATTCCATTAAAAAGTCCTCCATGAAGGCTAGTTTGTCCCACTGCTCGATACAGGTGTTCCCTTGACTTCTGGGGTTTGTTCAAAATAACAAAGGCTACGTAGTTTTACATTGATAGTCGTACACTTAGAATTGGGGTGGCTGCTCAAAGCCAGTTGTAAAATAAAACGAAATAAAATTACTTTGATGCACGCAATAATGAAATACACATACTTATATTTTAGACGTGTCCTCCGTGTCTTTCACCAAACTTAAAATATGAATAGTTCTTTTTGTTGGATTTCTTATTCGCTCGACCTTTTGGCGTTCTGCTTTCAACGACTTGATCCTGTTCATCGTCTTCGTAACTTTCTTTCTCTTCTTCGTTTGTTTTCTTTTCTTCTTGCTCGTGCATGTGTTCCTTATCGTGGCTATAATCGTGCACCGTATCGTACTCAGAGAGGAGCAGGACATTAGCCGGATTGTCGTTTGCCGTACCGGGTTCATTCGTTTTTATTTCAGCTCGAAATCCGTTCTGGTCAGCTATGTAGTGAACTTCTCGGAATATACCATCAGGTCCGAGGTAACCGTAACTACCTCTCACTGTTCCGTCCTGATCCCTTTCTTCTTTCTTGTAATGAGATGACTGACCATCTTTCACATCGTAGCCATAATGGTAGGGTGATGGATTAGACTGAAATAAGAGATTCTAATTAATTTTTTTTGTGGGAAATGCTTTTTTTTCAATATTTTAAAAACTATAAATGTTCAAGAGGAGTTGAGAGTTATCAGGCATTCCATTAAGTATTGTTTTTCCTTCCACATTTTGGGAGATTATTTGGTTCTTTCTCCAAGGAAAATAAAAAAAAAAGTCACAGTTTAATACCACAAGCAAAGCATTATTTTGTTATTTGGTAAAACTTCATTTGCTTCAAAATTATTTTCGCCCTACCGACGGAGAAACTGTTCATGGCAAATTCTGTTTCACCTCTACTTGTATTTTTAAGTAAATAAGTGCGCTCGGACTAACATAGAGTAAACCACAGAGTTTCAAACGCTGAAACGCTTTTCAACAAAGGATTGCACAGGATTATTCCCTACTGAGTAATCCTGCCATAATTTGTTTGTATTTGGATACTTTTAAGAACTATTTTAAGCACTTGGAACTCCATGGTCTACTCAGCGTTATTCTGAATATGAATATACTTATTCCTTAATTTAAATTTTTAAATACCAATGGAAGTGAAACAGAATTTGCAGAGAAGGTTTTCTTACGCTTTCTAGCGCCCTCTTAAGGTGAAAAAAGTCAACTCATTTCACGCAAAGCACTCACGAAAAATAAATAAATAAATAAAAAGAAGTTAAAAGGTACGGTACTTTTGTCGCACAAAGCTGCACAGTAGGCTAGTGACGACGGTCTGGGAAACATTTCTGAGGACAACATACATAAGTCATATCCCGTTTTACAGGGAGGACACATTCACACATCATCCATCCATCCGCAGATCGTCGACCTGTACCAGAGCACAATCAATCTCCGGTCCACTCCCCCATTGGCATCGATTTGTTATGGGAACTTGGAGGACTTTGTGACAATCCCGTTTTGTACTCGGGGAGTCTTCAGCAGGCGGGGATCGAACTCACTGCCTCTCGGGCATGGGCCCAATGCCCTACCAGCCAGGCTATACCAACCTTTAAAAAGAGAGTTAAGACAACTATTTTGTTTGAACTTCCCTGCTCTTTCACTCTGTGGCTGCTGTTTTGAGAATGTTAAGGAACCTTAAAAATAAGAGTTCAGGAAATGAACGGAGGGGATTTATTGAAAAACCTGTAGAGTCATTAACTCTGCAAGTTTTGAAGGGTTTTTAACTTACCACCAGAAACTACAGTTTCATGAATTTCCCACACTCTTCCCATAGACGTTGCAAAAACATTCTAAGGATAGAGCAATCTCAGAACAACATGGACGTCTGGTGTGTCTTGAGAATGAGTACCTTGTTTTGAACGCTTGAAACACGTCGAAACAAATGAAGTTTTTTCCATCGACAAGTATATCTTACCGTTTAGTTTCTTGGGATTATTCATTGGATTTAATGTATAGAATTATCGCTAGGCTTTCGAACAGACAAGTAGCTTTTATGTTTTTGAAAGAAATGTTAAACTTTTTTCCTAATTAAGCAAGATTTTGCAATCTAGGTGAGACTGCCAGTTGGCCGAGTGGTTAAATTGCCTAACTGCGAAGACAATGAGACTGATGGTTCGAATCCCGCTCAGGGCATGGATATTTCTATATGTATTTTTTCTTCTGTTGTATGTGATGTGTGAATGCGGTACGGATGGAATGTGGTGGGGATGTGTGAATGTGGTACCTTATGAACGGGTATTTGTGGTGTGGGCAACGTTGCTCGACTCCTTTTTGAAATCCTTCTTTGGTTCGCAGGTGCCCACCGGGTAACGATAAATGAGCAACATTTCCGGCATTTTCTAAGGCGAAGAACGAAAGTTCAGTGCCTGTCGTTATTAAAAAAATCTAGATGAAAATTATTCAAATTAATTAAAAAATTCTCAATTCTGAGTCTAGATAATCCTGTTATAGAGTAACACGAAAAGAAGAAAACGCTTTCACAAAACTGTTTGGCTTTTCTTCCTCTTTAACTGCATTTTCATAATTAGTGTAGAGGACACACTAGTTTACCTGTGTTAAGTCTGCTAAAAATTACGTTTTTTAATAGACTAAAAAACGTAGTATGACTTTTCTAATTAACTTTTATAGCTATCGAAAATCTTCTATCCCAAAGTTTTTCAAAAGTGATGCACTTTACTATCTCTTCATTAGTCTATTTGAAAAATGCAGTTTTTTTCTTAATTCATTCAGAATATTTAATCATTAATGTCTGTATTATTAATGATTATGATTCATCTTTTATTTCCTTTTTACACTTTAAAAGAGCAGAGAAATAAAATTTTAAATATACGACTTTTTTTTAAAATGTGATAACACAGAAACTAATCCACCGATTTGGCCAAAAGTTTGCATTTAGTCATTTAAAATCAGATTCTTGAAAATGAAAAATCTTATACCATACAATTCAAAATGCTTTGAACTGTTTATAAATAAAATAATAAAAATAGTAATTGTTTAGTTTTTTCTTCAGGGAATTCTCGTTGAGAAAACGAATTTTATAATTATGTTCAAATTTTTTTTAATTTACTTAGAAAGTTCTCGAAATATGGCGAAATCCTAAAAAAGTAAAATTAACATTAATGGTCCAGCATTTTAAAAATTAAAAATCCAAATTCATCAATAAAAGTACGTTTATGAAGTGAAATAGCATGTTTATGTCGGATACCGTTACTTAAAGTATTGTCTACACTAAGTAATTAATATATTTAAGGTTAGAACATGGAGATTGTGTCCTAGTATGTGAAAACTCTGCTCACTAAGCTAATCAGAGTGTTTAATTTTTCGTTTGCGCTCTGTACATAAAAACTATCATTAAAAAGATAAAAAGCAACCAGCTTACTTGTTTTGTTCCTTCTGCATGGTACACTATGAATGGAATTAATAAGAAAAGACTAGACAACAACACCTAGAAATATACAATAAAATTCTTATATATAGACATCAGAAAAAATAATTTCAACCAGTTTGAAGAATAACTTAAGTAAAGAAAAAAAACTGAAACAACAGTCTCTTGTCGACCAAGAAGGTTTAAGGCTCAGAAATTGTGTACTCAGGCAGGATGGTGGCATAGTGATTAAGGAGCACCAGACAAAGTTTCGATTTTTGCTCGAAGATTCTTTGATTTTTTTTACGGGGATAAGTTATATCGAATGAACAATTGTTTGGACTCTTTGTTGCTTGTTTTTAGTCCTTATGTTTTTCTTGCAACTTATAATTTATCGCTTTAGCCAACTGACCAAAATCAAATCTTTTTTTTTTTGGCCAACAGATTATCCTCTTGCAATAGAGAAAATATAGTACATTAAGAGTCATCAAAAACAGAGTTTACAATGAAATAGAATCAGAATAAGATAGATTGCAAAATGGAACATGACTGACGAAATTTTTTTTAAACTTTTCGCTAGTTGCATTCCGTTACAGGTAAGTTCTTCAAATTTGTTCAACGTTTTTTTCCAATACAATATCAATAAACTGAATCAAGTTTCTAAGGAAATAGATTCCCGATAGCAAAAATGAAATAATTGTTATGAAAAAAATTTTTTTAAACGATTCTTTTCATAATGTTTAGAATAATGGACTATTAAGAATTTCATTTATTTATTATTTGAAAAACTAACAATGTGATATTTAATTTGACAAACCTGGCCGGATATTAAGTTTAAATTTATCGGAATCTTTTAAAATGCATTTCATAAATATATTTTAAAATACATACATTTATTTGACTGATTCGAAAAAGTAAGGTAAAAGACCATAAACTTTGTGGAATAAAGTAGATCTAAAGATGTACTTCATTTATTTCAATAAAAGAAATAAACTATTTTGTTATATTATTTTTACAAAATGTAACTTTTTTCCATCAATATATTATTGATTTAACAATTTTATTCCTAGTTAGGCTAGCTAATTAAAAAAGTTAACTTATAAAAACATAACTAATGAACTAATTATTTTATTTATAAGCTAATGAGTCAGCACTCTAGAAATGTCCAAAATTTTGCATTGTTTTGAATAATGACAGTAAGCAGCAAGTTAGGCAAAAATTTAGAACTTGAAACAAATCTTTTTTTCTTTTATATCGAGATATAATCAAAAAATTATTTACGCAAGTTCAGCGTTCAACTTAAGCGTCGTTTATGCAGTTTTTCAAAGTCTTTTAATTGTAGAAATTGCTGTGCGTTAAAAAATGAAGATAAAGTTTCTGTAGTGAGTAATTAAATGGATAATTTGTTTCTTCAAATTTGTGCATCATTCGCTTTTAATACTAAACAAACTGTATTTATCTATTCAATTCCATACTTATTTTTCTTTAAAGACATTCGAGAGGTTTTTTGAAAATGGCTAAGTGGGATTTTATCTGTGCATGCGCACGCGTGCGTTTATAAGCGAGAGTTCCTTTTCTCTCTCTCTCTCACACCAAATCTGAAAGTGGAAGAAATTTCTGGTGATAAAAATGCGATGAATTCTTCTCGCACCATTTAAAAAACGATATTAAGTTGGATTAGCATCAGATGCTAGTTTAAATTTGAGAACAAAATTTGTCGGAAAGAAAACGAAATTTTGATGGACATTTAGTTCTGTTAGGAGTTGAAAAAAATTAGAAAAATTCTCTCATAGCTGTTCAGAGAATAAATAATATTTATGTTGCCCTTATGAAATCCAAGGCAGAACTCTTGTTAACTAGTCAGAAAGGGGTCAAAGTTTTAAATAACTATAAAATCTCAGACGTTATGTTAGAGATAAATTTTTCTTGTGGTTTTCAAGGAAAAATTAAAACTTATATTTTTCTCAGACGCAGAGCTGCAGTTAAAATTTCAGTACTTAAGCTAGTTGGAAAGTGGTCGAAAATTTTGATTAACGAAAAGTTCTAATACGGTGATAAAATGAGGATAAACTCTCTCTGTAACAATGATACCATTGAAACGTTCATTATCATCAGACACAGAGCTATTAAAGATATTTGAGTGCACTAGCTAGTCAGAAAAGGATAGAAATTTCGATAGAAAAATTTCGTCATAACAAATACTTAAGTAAGTTAATGAAAACGCAGTAAAAATAACAAAAAGTTTTTATAAACTTGTAAATTTATTTATAAAGTTAGCTTTTCTTTCCTTAAATAATGGTAATAATTGGATTGGCTCTGTCAAAGCGATTCGCATTGATTGCAGAATTGATTACTTTTTATAGAAATTCTGAAATTAAAATAAATAAGTGATAAAAATACTACCATTATAATAAATAAGAAAGTTATTTTTTTTATCAGTTTTAAAAGTTCTACGGTGATCAAAAATCTTTCCTTTTGCGATATCCCTAGGATAAAATCACTAAGGGCACTTTTTTTTTAGAATTAATCTTCTAATCTATCTCGTCAAATTACTCTTATTTAATAAGGATTTGGGTTCAATCTGATATACCGACTTTTCTCCATTTTGATATTTTTTTATACGTCTGCCATTCATGTTTGAATACATTGAAATCATAAGTCTAAGAGGCGATCAAGGTTAAGTAACGAATCGTGAAAAGTGTTTGCCGAAAAAAGAGTGAGAGATAGGCGCTACGATTCACTGGCGAAATTTTATCGCGGTTGATGGTTCAAAAAGATGGTTTTAGAAAGGATTATACCTCTGTTGATATACTGAAATATACAGAAAAACTTGTGCTTTTTTAATAAGGTGGTTTCCAGTGGTTGGCCTGGTTGGTAGGGCATTGGACTCGTGTTCGTGAGAACGGGAGTTCGAAGTTCCTTGTCTTCTGGATTGGGTTCAAAATCTCAAGGCTACGGAGTTGAACATTAGTAGTCGTAAGCCCTAAATTGGGTCGGCTGTTCAATGATGGTTATAAAAAAAAATTAAGGTGGCTCAGGGTATAGAGTGCTCGTTTTCCAATGAGATGAAACGGGTCCGAATCCCTGCAATGACGGGTTGTTTCTAATTCAGCACCCGGCTCACACCGACCATAGTGCTGACGTAAAAATATCTTTAGTGGTTGATGGATAATGGGTTATAAGAGTCTTCTTGCAGTCAGGCTTACTGTGGGAGGTTTTCGTGGTTTTCCTCTCCATGTAGCGCAAATACGGGTTAGTTTCTTCAAAAAGTCCTCCACGATGGCAAATATCTCCTGGTACTTGATTCAGGAGTTCCCTTGTCTTTTGGATTGGGATCAAAATTACAAAGATGCGGAGTTAAACATTGCTAGTCGTCAACTGAAAATTCGGTTGGCTGTTCAACGATGGTTGTAAAATGATAAAATAAAATAACATTTCTTTAAAACAGTTTTTTTTTAAACTTTATTTAGAGCGAGTTTCCCTTCGTCCACTCGGTACAGTATTAAAATATTTTTGACAACTTCTCGAGCGCTTAAAATGTTGTACACGTCAAAATGTTTTCCACATCTTAAATCCCTTTCATATCGGCAAGGATGGATTCTTGCAACTGACATTAGGCCTTTTATTAAAAATTCTTTTAAAATTTCATTTAACGTTTCTTAATACTATTTCTTAACAATTTGACGTCTTTTTACGGCCAAATAGAATTTATCAGCAATTATAATTTCTACCACGATCTGACAAGTTAAACGTGTTCAAAACTGAGCTGAAGCTCCGAAACAATAAAGATTTCATTCGTTTACTGAATTTTATTATTGTTATCATCCCTTTATTGCCGAGTAGATTTTATCGAAATTACGATCACTTTCCGTAAAGAAACTAACAAGACTTAAAACTAAAAAGAAGAAATTAATTTTAAAAGATATCTTAGAAAAAAGAGAAAATAATTTTATTTTTGTCAAACCTAAAATGAGAGGTGAAGGGCACTTTAAAATAATGTCAGGATTAAAAACTAGTATTTTGTCTTTTCCTTATGTTAGAATCAAGTTATGGAACAAGTTTTATCTTTATTTGAATTTGGAAAGTTATTCTCGTTTTAGCTATTGTTATTAATCTAAAATTAAAAACGAAAAATGTTTTATTTCTTAATGTGATTCGTTTTTTTCGGATTTCGTTGACGGTGCCTTGTTTGTACGTGGTTTGACAGTCAATAGCATAGTTTTGGGGTGGGTTTGGGGAACAAACCCCCCTCCGAAATTATATATTACTTAATTAATAAATATATAATTTCGGAAGGGGAGAACATGTAATCTACCGTAAGCTAATGTAATGCTTACGAGACGATGTGTGAACAGGCTTAATATTCTATAAGTATAACGTAAGCGGAGTGATACACCGGAGATTTTCTAAATAACTTCAGATTTAAGGAGGCTTATTATTGTTTACATTCAGTCAACCATTCATATATATATATATATATAGTTTAAGATAATTTTATTATTATTATTTGTGTCATATTTCAAAAAAAAAAATGCCCAATGAGGAAATACTGTAAATTGTATTTAAAAACGTGATTTAAGCCCAGTATGAATATCTGAATTCTGCTCTCTCCTCTCCAAAGTGAACCCAGTGGTTGGAAAAACTACATTATTTTTGTAGTTAACTACAAGTACAACTATTTAATTACAAATGTAGATAACTACAACTACGGCTACTTTTTTTAATGTAGCGACTACGAACTACTTTGCAGATGTTGCACTATTTCAACTACTTTTAGAAGACGAACTTGGGTAGAGAACTTAATTTATACCTATTTTCAAAATAGTTCGGAACAAAAAATTGACTTATTCAAACGTGATCAATCATCAAGAAATATTTATTCGCGTTCACATGAATCAGTTTGTTTAACCATTTTTTTACGAATGGGTTCTTTTATTTTTCAACTTTTTAAGCTCGAACGACTTTCGACAATGAATATTAAATTTAACAAACGCTAGGGGGGTTGATCAAAAGGGAATTATTTAAATTATTGTTAACAGATGGTGATAAAGATTTACAATAGAGTGCTCGATTTATTTTGACAATTTTTCATGCTTTTTACAGAAAACAGGAAAAAGGACAAAAGTGAAATTTCTTAATAATTAAAAATATCCAAATAGAAACAATAGTGAGATGAAAAATATTATGTGCAATAAACTGTTTTTATTCTAATGGAGATGATGAATAAAATATATAAGTGACGGACACTGTATTCTATTTATGTTTATTTAATTGCCTATCTGACAGAATCGAATTAACGAAACCTTCGATAAGACAAAGTGTGTGTATAAATAAGCATGAATAGGTGAAAAAAATAAAGGTTTCTATACATAAGCAGTACATAACTAATACTTGCTTGTCAGAAAATGCATATTTCTGCATATTTTTTTCGCATTGAAATAATTGAAATCTGTCCGAACTTAGTTGATAGTTGACTGAACTTATGTGAAGAAATTATAATTTTTGACCTTTTTACGCATAGAATCTTTCAAAACTATTAAGTTTTATCTACTTTGGTTTCGATCTTATTTGATTTAATGTGAAAAAACACACAGGGATCAATATTTTTTGTATTTAGACATAGATTAATAGAGAAAATAGGTATAAGTTTAAAAATTTACTGTTTCAAAATTATTAACTGAATTTTAAAAAAGTCGATATTTGAAATTTAATTTCTCAGGAGTTATTTAACCGATTTCGCTCAAGTTTTGTATTTTGCTATTTAAAACTAGATGCTTTATAACTATTTAAAAATTTATATACCTTGCAATTCGAAAGTTTTACGACTGTTTTTAAATAAATAATAAAACATGGTAAATATTAAAAAAAATTATTTTTTGCAAGAAGTATCTTTGGATAAACGAATTTTAAAATTGTTTGCAATAAACTTCTCGAGACATGGAAAAATAGGCAAAAAATAAAATTAACATTAGAAGATCCATACTTTGGATCGCCTTCCTGACTCAACTATGGGAACCATATTTCCCAGTTTTACGACTTCCCACTATATTTTCGGGGACAGAAATCCGAATCCGCTGAAAAAAAGGTACGTTATGTTTATTCAGAGGAAGTACGATATTTTAGGTCACCCTCTCAAACCATTAAAATGAAATTCTAATAATGTTTGTTTTGGCTCACTGTACGTCTTATGAAATTATTACAGCTCACTAATTCTATAAGAAAGAACCTCTTTTAGAATTTAGATTCATTCTATTGATCCTCTGAAATCATTTCAAAAATATGTATATTATAATGCAATTTTAAGAAAATTCCTCTTTAATTGGAATCTCGTTTACCACATATGGCTCACAGACCCCCTATATGGCATTCCTTACTTATGCGTATTTGACTTGCATTCGGCCATATGTATGCGTATTCGACATGCCTTATCCACAACAATAAAGAAGAAATATTTGTAATGTTTCTACTATACTTTAAAAGAAATACAACTATTTTTGTATGTAATGAAAAGTGTGGGAAAACTCACCCTTGTGAACATTTCGGATGACAGTTTTTGTTAAACTGGTTTAAAACATTTTTCCCACACGGTTTATAACTTAAATAGAAAATAATGCATCGAATACAAGATAAAAGGATTTGTAGTCATTTAACGGATTTATTTGTATCCCTTCGAGCCAAAGGAAAAAAATTATTTCACTTATGGCGAATAGTGCACCTTTGCAAGAAGAGAGAAGCCTCAAACCCAGAGGCAATTATGCATATTTGTTACAAAGTTAGTATCAAACAAATTTAGAATTCTTAATATTTTGCTAATGGCAAATAGTTGTTGATCTCCTATAAAAATTCTATTTAAAGTTACTATTGTTTTTATGAAATTTTATTTCCTCTCAGTTCTTAGAGAGCAGGAAATCTGATGATTGGATTGATAAGGCACAGAAGAATGAATTTATTTCCTTTAAACTCTCATTTTGTCTTAAAAAAGCACATTTTCTTCAACACGATTAAGTTAAAACTTTGATTGCAATGAATTAAATTTAATTAGACGAGCAATTATATATATATATATATATATATATATATATATATATATATATATATATATATATATATATATATATATATATATATATATATATATATATATATATATATATATATATATATATATATATATATATATATATATATATACATACATATATATATATACATATATATATATATATATATATATATATATATATATATATATATATATATATACATACATATATATATATACATATATATATATATATATATATATATATATATATATATATATTATATATATATATATATATATATATATATATATATATATATATATATATATATATATATATATATATATATATATATATATATATATATATATATATATATATATATATATATATATATTGTGACATTACAGATTATATCAGTTGCATGCTGTGATAATGTTTTAAAGTTAACACCAATACTTTTTGAGTTTTCGTTTTAAAATTGAGTTTTGTTTTAAAATTTTTGATGAAACTACTTCAGAAATTAAAAGTTTACAGTTCATAGTTTTTTTAAAAAAATTCTGCTGAAAATATGCATTAAGAGTTACCGCAATGTAAACATGTACATGTAAATATGCTGTGAAAAAAGCAAAAAAACTGAATCTTTATCTTGTTTAGATGCTGAGAAAAGGTGAATCGAAAAAAGGTCAGTTTTAGCATTAATTGTATATGCCCTACCAACTCCCCTTAAATTCCGAAACTTAAAATTTAAATCGTACATATTTTTAGCTTTACAATTTGCAAACATGGTAAAACAAATTAATTTACTTTATACGGAAAACAAATATCGTTTATTTATAAATTCTTAATTGAATTACAATAACTATTTAATTTTAATAAAATAATTATGAAAATGAATCCCACTGAGAAAGGAAAATCATTTTTATGAGAGAAAATTAGTATTCAAAACCAATTATTTAAAAAAAAAATGAGACCATGATTTTTCAATAACAAATAATAATGGCGAAGAACTTTCACAATTTTTACTAATTTTTCAATATTCGGAGTAGAAAGTGGTAATTCATCAGTCAGCGGGCGGTGAAGTGGTGAATGATATTTATTTTTAGCAAAGGGAGTAACAATTAGGAAAGAAATACAAATTACTAAAATTACTAAACTAAGAAAAAAAAAGAAAAAAAACTTTAAAAAAAAATATTACGTAACATAATTATTTGGGATTGTTTTGTGTGCCATTTGTGGCACGAATGCCATAGGCTCCCTAGTTTAACATAATGTGAAAGAAATTTTTACGAGCTTCATAGGATTCAAAATTCATTAGCTGATAAATAAATTAAATAATTATAAATGTTCATTAAAAATTATTTTTACGTGACATTTTTATTGGATAAACGAATTTCGTAAATGTGGAACAAAAGTATATTAATTAGTGCTTTTATGTCCGTGATTTTAGGACTAAAATTTGAAGTATAACTTTTTTGAAACTTTTTATTAAAGAAAGTTTAAAAAAATCCATTTAGAGGTACCTAATATCGAAGTAATAACATCCTTTAATGCTAAATATGCTGTATTGATGAAAAGGATTGACTTGATTTGGAAATATATTTTGCATATTTGGGAAAAGAGCAGAATGGAGGAAGGTTCTTGGGAAGGCTCTGGCCCACAAAAGGCTGTCATGCTCTGTCATAGAAGAAGCAGAAGAAGATGTGTAAAAAACTAGTTAATTTTTACAAAAAGAAAAAAAGACTGCTAACAAATCTTTCTAAGTGTTAGAAATTAGGTCACAGGTGATTTTCAGTTTTTAAAAACTGTGGTAGATTATTTTACAATTTAAAATTTTCGCTATTTCTTTTTTTTATCGATAGAAAAACCGTTCACTAAAGAGGAACATAACCTAACGAACAACAATGAAAAGATGTTTCAGATTCACAAGACATCATTAAAATAGTACATTTATTTTGCTTTATTTTTTATGTAGAAAAAAATATTTATCCAGAGAATAGTGGCGTGCAGTGCTGACGAAACACGTTGTTGCGCCCCGGACGATACTGAAAACGTCTTCTGGTGTTTTTCTTGCTGTCGAAATCATAACGATGTGGAGAAATGCTTTTTTTTTTAATTTTAAATTATGATGTTTTTATCAGAGAAATATAAAATCTATATCTGTCCTAAATGTTGATTTGGGAAATATGTTAACAAGGTAAATTACAATTGGGTACTTGCGCTTCAAGAAGAAAACCTCTTATACCCATTATGTGACCTATGATGTCAGCACCAGTTAATCTTTCTCGGCAAAATGGCGTATTCAAGTTGAGCTAAGTTTCTCTTATAAGTTAGAATGTTAATTAACGATAAGTTAATTGTGTACAGAGAGGCGTATCACTCATCAAATTAGTTGAAATATAATTCTTTCTCGTCTATTTCTTTTACTTAATTTAGATTTATTATTTGTTTATGTATTTTAGTTGAGATAAGTAATATAAGTTATCTAATATAAGTGTATATAAGTTTAGCTAAGTTTCTCTACATAAGTTACAATGTTAATTAACGATAAGTTAATCAACGATAAGTTAATTAAATACAGAGCCGTATCGCACATATAATTAGTCTACTTCTTTTACTTTTTAGATTTATTATTTGTTTATATATTTTATTGTATTGTCTTTTATTATGATATATATTTTTGTTTTGTGTATCTGGCAGCTTCGATGCAGAATTAGTTAGCTTATGGTCCACATGGCTTTGTG
This sequence comes from Parasteatoda tepidariorum, assembly GCF_982258835.1. Taxonomy (NCBI): domain Eukaryota; kingdom Metazoa; phylum Arthropoda; class Arachnida; order Araneae; family Theridiidae; genus Parasteatoda; species Parasteatoda tepidariorum. The sequence goes on from NC_141762.1 coordinate 6,324,432, forward strand.
CCTGTCTTTGTGGTAAGTCTCTGTGTAAATTTTTGTGAAAGAATTGCAATATTTGTGAAAGAATGTAGACTGTGTTACTTAAGACAATTGATACTTGTCGGGCCTGGCTTACTCGAAATAGAGTGGAAAGAACAGTTACTAAAGTAAACAAATGCCACGTTTCAACAACCAATCTGGATCGAGATACCCTCACCACCACGTTACTTGTAGGTATCCTATTAATGTATTCAAGGTTAAAATCGTTAGTTTAAATAATGATAATATCAACTCAAGTATTCTAGAATTAATATTTATTATAGGTAATATTTTTAATGTGTATAATCTTTTATAACATTCGAATATATTGGCATAAACATTAAAATTTTTTTTCGGGCTTAGCGGTCACAAACACTTTTATGGACAGTTCTAAACCAGTTGTTTTTGCGGTTTAATTTTTGATTTACATTATCGATATAATTTGCATTCAATATATCGTCATTTTGTTAAAAAATATTTCAAAAATGAAAAAACTGGCAATGACTTGTCGTCGATTGCCATGAAACAGTTTATCTGCTCATAAATATTTTTACGCAATTAAAAGCTCATTCATTCACACTTTAATGATGCGCCCATAATCATCACTCATCTTTCTTCCTTTATTCACTCACTGTGTCTAAAACTGTTCACGATAACAGTTTGCATGACGAAGCGACAAGTGCACTCGTAATAAATTGTTTATGAAATTTATCTTAACAAATATCCTCTAAAAATTAATTAAAAACACATAATTAAAAGAATGAACAGCCATCATACTAATATTAAATGATTATTCCTTTCAAATAACCTTTGGGAAATATTAGGTATTTTCTAGTCAGATTGGTATATAATATTGGTATATAAAACTATGTATAAAAATAATTAAATAAATAAAAATATACGCGCTACGCTAAAAGCAACAATAATACGCGTTTCGGCCAAATCAGAGGGTAAAAGAAAATATCAAGTCTGCTATTAGCAAATATTTTTAGGGAAAAAAAGTCTTATTTTTTTCCAGAAATTTTTTTAAAAGTAATTATTTTGAACAAAGAGCAGAAACAACTAAATTTTAAAGCAAGGAAAACGTTGTATATGTTTCTTGCTGTTAACTTAAAATTTTCTAAGAACTTGGTAATTATCTAATCTTAGAAATTAATCTTTTAGTCTTGTTTCTAAATAGTTCTGATTTCTTAAAAACCCCCACCGAGATTTGAATGAAAAACGTGAATTAAAATTACATTTCGAAACGAAGTAATGTCATTCAATGTCAAACAAATTGTTTGTCTGCTGCACTCGTTTCTTTTCACTCTTTCAGTAAAGCCTTTGTTGAGAGAACTTTAACCATAAAAAAGTTAACCTAAGAATATATAATTAATAAAAAGTAGCTTATAAATAAATTTTCAAACCAAATCTTTAAAAAAGTAGGAAAGAAATAATTTACCGAGCATTAAATCTAGGAAAGGGATGTTCGGCCCCCCCCCCCTACCTGGTTCTCCCACCTTTTTCTCCGAACCAATTTTGTAAAAGTAATTTTTTTTAAATTTTATTTAGTTTTTTTAAAATTTTATTTAGTTTTATTAAATTTTATTTAGTTAGATCGTTTAACTACAAACTTCGATAATATTGCAGCGTATAATGTGTTAAAGGATTGTCAAAAAATTTTTTTCTTCCATCATGCACAAGTACTACCAGTAAGTAGGTAGGCACAGGTTAGGTTCCCCTCTAACCTGGCCTGCTTCGATAGCCTGCCTTGCCAACCCCTTTCGACCGCTCTGGTGGCAGGTTCGAAAATAGGGTGACCCCAGGCATCCAGGTGCATAAAATCAACGACTAATTGCAATAAAATCTTTAAACCAGGTATTAGAAACTAGTATTACTTTTACTAGGATGTTGAACTTTTCATTAGAAACACTGGACTTAAGTGAAATATTTTACGAAAAATAAAATATGATTTTCAAATAAATTTATTATTGAGGTTTTAAGTCATTAAATTGAAATATTTTTTACATTTAAGAACATTTAATCACTAACAAAATTTTCAGGATCATTTCCGCATATATTTGCATAAACACGAATTTAAATTATGGATAAAAATTTAATGATTATGTATCGTTCCACTATTTTCCATTTTTAATTTAATAAGATTTGTTTTTGCAATGTCTAGAAATAATATAAATTTTTTCCCTATTTTTCCACAGGCTAGAAGTTTGCTCTCGGCATCCATACATTTTTATACACTACTGCCACATATAAAACGTTTTTATGTCGAATTTTGTAATTTAAATTATCATCTGCACTTATAGTTAGCGTAGTATACGTTTCTCTCTCATTAATTTAAAAAAATTATTTGGTGGAAATCACTATATTTTTAGCATAAATTAAAATCAGTTTATTTTCACTTACTATGTTTTACAAAGTTAGACATTTTTTATACCGCAAATTATACTGTTTTTTGAAGGTTCTTTTATCATATGAAATAAAGTATTTTAGCATATAACATGTCACTCTCAATGGCCCCGCTGTAATTTTAGTGTTATTTACATAGAGATAATTTTGTTTGGAAGAAAACTCTTCTGTATACAACCAGTCTCTCGAATCCAATGTAAAGAGATGGACAGATTTATCTACAGAAAGAACGTTTTCATAACCAATTTTATAACTTAAAATGTCGCCTGCATCTGCGTTTATAATAGGCATAGTTAAAATGACTTTCTCATTCTATCACACGATTCATATAACAAATTAATGCTCGCTAAAATTATAGTTTTATTTAAATTTCGTTTTTTTAGAATTTAAAATTATTGCTTTTCTGTTATAGTTTTCTAGTGTTAACCAAAATTTATTGATTTATTTTTGAAAATAAAACTTGATTCTTTTATCGTTTGCAAAGTGTTCACTGAAAGAAGATCATTCACTTTAAAGTCGGTGTGTGCAAAAGGTTACAAGGGAGACATAAACCCATTAGCCCGTGTTAAAGGGAGCATGAAAGGAATAGACACCCAGATCAAGTTACTTATGCACTGGAGCAATTGAAGGATAATTTGTTACTTTTCCCTCTAAAAAGAAAAGTGAAATAGTTTAATGTTCCGGTCACGTTTGATGGTATGCTTCAGTGAGTGACTGTGACTGTAACACATTGTTTATTGCATTGTGATCGCACAATTATCCTCAAGTTTTTATCTCTTAATAATCCCTTTCACCAAATACTGCTTTTGACATTCATAGAGAGGAGGAAAATTACTGAGAACAAAAATTTATCCAGTTCTTTTTTTTGTTCTTATTCTAATTAATTAGGAAATGAATCTGAAATAACGGATAAATGAAATAATATTTTGTTATGAAAAAATGCGTAATTATTTTGAGGAATGAGAAGGAAAAATTGCATTTTAATGTCAAAGATAAAAAATATCTATCCATGGAAAAAATATGAATTTGTTATATGCATAGTAAAGTTAAAAAAAATTTCAATTTCATCTTTTAGCTCCTTAAATGGTTTAACTTTCTTTAGATTAATATAGGGGTTAGACCCAATTAATTTATGGCTATGGGACCATTAAATGATAGAATTTCTTTTAGCGGAATCCCAAAATTCATTTACGATTTCGAACATGAAAATAAATGAAATAAATAAAATTATGATTTTTGTTGTTGTTGAAATGAAAACAAAGCAGAATTGTTATAATTATTGAGAAGGGTTATGAAGAAAGAGCATAGAAGCTGTAAAAATTAGTTGCTTTTATTTTTAAGTTGAAATTCGAGGGAAAATATTAATGACTTTTTTCCTATTAATATATGTGGTTTCATAATCTATACATATAATTAAAAATATAGAGAAAACAAGAAAAAAATATAATAAAGATTTATGAAAGATATGAAGAAACATTATAAAATTTTTTTTTTAATAATAATTTAATAATAATTCTAAATACAATTCTCATATATTTTTTAAATAATTTTATTTTTATAATGTTTCTTCGTCTTTTCTCATAAATCTTTGTCATATTTTTTTCATGTTTTCTCTATATTTTAAAGTATATAATTCTATATACTTTATCCTGCAGCTTATGCGCAGTAAATAAAACTTATTATTTTTTGTAATTTTATTTGTTCTTTTCTTTTTTCCTTTATGTCCTTATTATGTTATACCTTGGCGAACAAAGAACACGCCAAGTGTTTGAACACAATTCTTTGGCCAAGTGTTATACATACACACATACTTTAATATATATTTAGGGATATTTAGCCTTATAAGGTACTTCAGGATATTTAGCCTCATAAGGTAAATCTGAATTATCCATTCGTCCATCTACTCTCAATATTCCATCACTATATCAGGAAAGGGATTTAGATTTTTTAATTTACTCTTAGGGGGAACAACCTTCTGTTGCTTTAAGCTTTGAAAATCGTTTAAAAACACCTCCTCTTGGACTATTCTGATCAGTCTCTTTTCAGTCTGGCCTAACTCTGAAACACTAAGAGTGCTACATTCCTTTCAATTAGATTACTTAATATTAATTACAAATCTTAACATATAACTAAATATACAAAGAATTTTCACATAATTATTACTTACACTTAATAAAGCACATAAAAAGAGATAACTTATAGTTAGTTGAAATACAAACATTTAAGAATGGAGAATCAGAATCAAAACCTGTCTTTAGTTCACAAGGTTGATTTCCTTTACGAATTCGTTCCCTTACGTTATTTTCCCTTTCTTTTAAATAATTTTTTTTCTATTTGCCTAACACTGGCCAATCTGTTTTTAAAATAATTCATTCATTTCCCCCTATTTGTATCAACAGACAACGTATTTTTTTCTTAAAAAGGACATCTAATAACTGTGATTATGTTGCTCGTTCTGATGAAAACTCTCTTGGGACGCTATCTGTGGGACATTTAATAGCCTCCCTAATGAATACATTCTTCGATTTATTATTTTGCAGCTGGCTAACATTAGCTGTGAAACTTGTGAAAATCTTGTCATTTATATTTTGTTCTAATGGCAAAAAAGTTTTGAAAAAGTTAGGATGATTAGCTTCCTTCAAATACATTGTTCGATCAGTCTACATTGAAATAACAATGAGATTATAATTAATTTAACTTTTTTATACTATAAAATAGAAATACGAAGCAATAGAATATTGGTGTACATTTTTAAGGGACCTTACGAAATTCATCACATATGTTTTTATAAATTTTGAGTGCGATAAAAGAACCAAACGCTTTTAAAACTTTTTATAAAATCTTTTTTCCTTACATAAAGTAATCTTTTCAGCACTATAGCGTTTTGAAAATAAAAACTTTCGTTTTTTCTTCCTACTGTATCTTAAAATTTGATTCTGAAATTTTTACTGATGAGCACAGAAGTTCACTACTGCAGAAAAAGGGAGTTGCTATTAAACATGAAAAGTGTTTGAACGCTTCGTGTTATAAGGACTCTTAGATGAGTCCTTGAAACTAGACGCCACAATTTGTATGTAACAATAAATTACAAATGATACTTTGATGAAAAAATACCAATTTTATTGTTACGATTTTAATAATCGTACTAAACTGTTTGACCATAAAGTGCTTGACTTCGCACATTCTCCAAAGCGAGGAAGCCATCCCCATCATAACGAAGGATAAAAATTGGGATGTCCTGTCTTCGGGTCATCCTTAGAAAATTTTCCAGATTGTTGACAATAGCTTTAGCTCGACATAAAACTATTTTTCTAATAAACGGAACTGAAAAAAAACGGATAATCACTTTTATTGATTATATGTAATTGCAAATATGTAGCACTTGAAATTTCTGGATCCTTTTTCTTCGTAATAGGAGTTGGTTGTCTTGTTAACTATTCGCTTTATGTGAAAACAGAAAGATTTTTAATCTTACTTAGCTCATTATTTTCATTCAAAACCATGTTAAATATAAAAGAAAACACATATGAAAGCAAGAAACCAGTTTTTAAACATTATTTATAAATTTTTTTTGCATTAAATGAGATTACATTTTGTGCTTCATTTTACAATTCCAACAGAAATATCATTAGAAAAGCATTTTCTTAATAATCAAAAATGAAAAAAAATAAAATTTGTAATTAATATTTGGTATAGCTCTTATTTGATAAGAATTATGATTTTTAAGAATAACTTTGCTTGAATCAATAACGTAAATTAAATTAAATTGTTTTTCTGTATTAATTTTATGCTTTACAAAAAATTCCTTAATTAATTCAATTAACTAATTGTAAGAATCTATTTTAATTTCAGAATAAGCAGCTGAATATTATCATATGTAGTTATATAAGATACAAACCTTTGCTTAAGCTGTATGCAAAAAAATTCTTGAAAAAAATTCGGGAAAAAAACTTATTTAAAATTAATTTTCTTAAATTACTCTGCTCAATAATACTTAACGTCAAAGTAATTATATTAGTGTACCTTTAAATGCAATAAGTTATGAAGCATAATTTAGAAAATCAAGAGCATAATCAAAAAATATAATTAAATCTTTAGAAATTCCCAATTTTAGAAACTCGATTTTTTTAGAAAGATACAAAAAATGTGGCGTCGAACTTGTTATTAAAAAATATCAGATTTTTTGTTGATTTTTCTTTATTGATTCTGATTTCTGTGAAGTGCTTTAGTGCTACTTTTTTCCGTTTACTGAAACAGATGTTACTGGTTTGCTGGCTTTCCACAAGTTTTTCGCTGAAAGAGGACAATAATTGTGCTATTTAGAAGCATACAAATAAAATATTAGCATACATTTAGTTTCTTTTTCAAAATAAATAATAATTTAACTGTAGAAATTCAACTCATGCATCGCAAAACGTAGTTAATTTTTTAAATCAAATCCCTAAGTACTTTTGTTTATCAATCTCTTATCACACATTAGCAAAAATTAAAGACAAAAACAAAACGTTAAAACTCTTTTTTTTTTCAGATTCCTTGAATTAATATAAATGTGTTTCATAAATCGCTATCTTAGTCATTAATCGAAGTGTGTTATAAAAAGTATTTTTTTAAACTCAACTTTACAGAAACAAACATAATAATATAAATTAGAATATCAGATTAGTATTTTAAAAAAATAATTATATTTTTAAATAAAAATCAAAACATTCCAAAGAAACTTTCATTAATGACAACGTTGCTTAGAAATGAAAATGTTGTTTCACCGGGTTAAATCAACAAACTTTTCCAGATGCTGGTTCCGTGTTTAGCTTATAATTATTGTGGGAATCAAGCCCTCTTTTGGCTACCTATTGGCTAGTGGTATTATGCTACTATATTGAAATATAGTTACGTTATCAATATCTCGAACTCTGAATCACTTGGATCCCCAAAAGTCGTGAAAAAATACACACATTTGGAATAAAACTAAAAACTCTGTAAATGTTTCATGTCCTAGAACCAAAACTCCTAGTCTTCTTCACATGAAAACTCTAGTTAAATAAAACTGTCGCAGGAAATTAATATTTTAGTACAGATGTCAACCTTTAAGTCCTTAAAAAAACCTCATAAATTTTATGGTATTACAATTTGCACTGAGTTTCATTTTTGCAGTTAGTTTGAATTCATAGAATCATCATTTCAACAAAACAAGGTAAATTCAACGATTTATTTACACAAAAGTTCCATCACTATTAGATTGATCTCAAGCCGCGATTGAGCTATTGAGAAGTTTTATTTTTGAGGATGATAAGTTGTGTTTATACAGATCTTATCGTGTCGCATGTAGAAATTATGAATATGAACAGTTCCAGATTTTCATAAATTAGTACTTGGATTGTTTCTTCAGAACAATTGTAACTCATGACAACTCTTCCATAAACCCCATTTGTACTAATAGCTGCCAAAATGGAGAAGTGAGATTAATTTTCTTCAAACTCTTGTGATATTCATAAATATCATATCATAAATATCATATCATAAATATAATATAAATATGTCAATATAATATCAGATGACAAGATATTTATGAATATAATAAATTCATAAATATCTTGTCATCTGATGAAATATATTTAGTTTTGCTACTATAGTTAATTTCTCGTTCAGTTAAACGTAATATTTAAATGCATTATTTTATTACAAATATGATTTAAAAACAGAGAATAAAAAATTAATGCTATGTGTCAGCCAATGAGCTACTTACAGCAACTTCGCACTAACACGTAAAGAAATATACTTATAATATACTATATAAGAAATATTTATTCGAGACTTCGAAATGACGGCTGGATTTTTTTTCTTCTTATTCTTGATTGTAATAATGACTCAGTTTTTTCTATATTGGAGATGTTTAAAGAAAAAATTGTTTGCTTGCAATTGTAAATAGCTAGTATTAGATGGAAAAGAAAGATTTGAGACATTAATCATTTTTTTTCAATCAATACAATTTAAAATCTACAATATCATAAAAAGTGTTCACTGGCGAAACAAAAATATCAAAACCTTAAAAAAAAGAAGTTGAGGAATCAGCTTTAAAGATATCGCAGCGTTCATTGAAGATTAAGACTAGTAATATCTCGCTTAAAACTACTACAAAAAAGAACCAACTTTTAAATCCAATTTGTGGAATAGGTTTTGTTGCTATAGGAGCAAAATATCATAAATTATTTTCTTACTTTTACAAAATTTTAGAAAAAATTTGCAAAAGTTCATTGTTTTACTCCACACAACAATCCTTTATAAATCATTTTGCTAAGTTGCTGCTGAATACAATCATAATTAATTCAGAGATACTAAAAATTATCCAGAATTTTAATTAGAGATTCTATCAAAAAGTAACTCTTTTAGTGCAACTGAATTTAAACCAAGCAACAAGCAGTAAAAACGGTGGCTACAACAAAGGCACAACATGTTAGTCAAACCCAAGCAACGAAGTCTTTTTGAATTGCTTTTTAATATAAATATTGAAGAAGATGCAGTGTTTCCAGATTTTTGAAATAACTGAAACAGAAGATATGATTTTATGTCACACATGATTATGACACAAAGGCTAACGGATTTATGCATAAAGCAGCTTCAATCTTGCTGTGATAAGTCTCACAGTCTTCATCCGTAGAGTGTATTAAGCTTCCAGTTGCTAACAATGAATGAATTTTGCTTTCGTAAATTTTCAAATGTTTTTACCTAGAGGTACATAAATAGTGATGGTTAAGATAATGTGTATTTTTTGGAGAAAAAAAATATGTACCATAATACCTGAATCACGTAATAAATTGGTGGATATAAAATAACTTCACAATTTTTAATAACTGTAATAAAACTCTATTCCTTTCGTCGTATTTATTAATAGCAAATAATATTTACAATAACAAAGAGTATTATTTCATTGTCAACATATATTTTGTAACTGCAATTCAATAAGTTTCATGCCCCAATTTGAAAAAACATATTATTGCGCTAAAATACTAAAAGTATCTATTATAATTTCTTAAGCTTGTACAAAATGTTAATGTGAAAATATTTTTTGTCGAACTTCGTCTTCTTTAATTAACAGGCATTATTTAATTTTATTTAATGCAAAATTTCAAAATTGCCTAACTTTTCAAGCAGAAATTGTTTTTAAGCCATCTTTCGACGCTTCGTCCTATTGCCTAATATAATTCTCTTAATTACTTTGGTTCAAAGTAATTCTTGCATAGTCACAGACATGTATACACATAATTGATCGTCTATAAAAATTAACAGTGGAACAACAGAAAATATATTCGTTGAGCACAAATCTGGTGGGTTATTTTCTCTTCAGAGACGAGTTCTGATTCATTCAAAACAATGATTCTTGCCGTGTTTTCATGAAACAAGGACCCAGTAAGCCAAAGTCCTGTGGTCTTGACCAGTGAATAGTTGGTTGCAGGTATCAGAGAGGCATTCCTATTTAGGACCGAAATTCTTAATTTTCCATATATATTATTATAATCAGTGTGCAAAATTCCTCCTTTAGTCTCTAAGCTATTCGCAGTACATTTTAGAGTCCTATAGAAGTATTTTTACATTCTAATTCTATATAGGGTCTTAGATTATTTTTAAGGATGACAATGCATGCTAACACTTATCTTGCTGATTGATATTCAGAAGATAAAGAAGCAATATATTTCTAAAGATATATCATTCCATGAAGTATTTCTGGAATGTTTAAGGCAGAGAAATTGCTTTTCTAGTTCAAGAAAATCTCTCTCCAAAAAAAGAAAAAAGAAAAGAAAATTCATGTTGTTTATGATTTTAAATATTTTTTTCATAAAATTTTATTTGATTTTCTTATTTAAAAGTTAAGAAACATTGCCTAAAAAGTAAAAATTATATAAATTTTCAAAAATTATAAAAAAAAAAATTGTTTCTACATTTAGAGAATACTTACTCCTCGTTCACCAAGAGCTGTAAATGAAAATTAAACAAACTTTAATTAAAAAGGTTTAGTACAGAAATTATTTTTTTTTCAATACAGACATTACTGTTACTAAATGTATTTTTATGAAGTTTTTTTTTTGCTTAATATTTCAAAATAATATAGTGATGATAAAAGAAACATTATGAATGCTTAGTAATTATATATTTTTATATGACATATTCAAATAATCATACTGATAAATAATAAAAGAATGAGCTTTATATAATTTTCAGCTTTTTAATATTTTTTTAAATATTGTTACTTTTTTTCTTTAAAAAAAATAAAACGAAAACATTTACTAAAAAGTGTAAAGTAAATTAATTCCTTAAATTAAAAAAAAAATTATGTTTAGAGAAAATGTTGCGTTTTTATACTGTGACTGGAATTAACATAAGCTTTAATTAAAAAGGTTTAGTACAGAAAGGGAATACTGCTACAAAATGCACTTTTTATCAAGTTCTTTTTTGCTTAATATTTGATATAAAAATAGTAATGTTTAATAACTTTATATTAAACATTATTACTGCTTAGTTTTTAAGTTTTTCTATCTCACATTTTCCAATACTCATTTTATTAGAGAGTACCCATTTCCAATACCCATTTCTAAGAGAATAAGCTTAAATCTCACATAGTTTAGGTATTTTAATATTGTTTTCTTTCCTAATTTTTATTTTAATTTCTTATTTAAATATTAAAAACATTTCGGAAATGCAAAAATTAAATCAATTCTGCAGAAATTTTGTAAAAAAAAAATCATGTTTTGGAGAATACTTACCATTTGCAATTTTGAAAAAATCTTGGTTACGCTGTAATTAAAAAGGTTTAGTACATAAATAATTTTTTTTTTAATTTCCCCATGTGACACATTGTATAACACATACTGATAAAGATTTTTTTTCCAATTTTCTCTATTATTCAAAATGTCATTTTTCAACCAGTGATCTAATTTAAATGAACTCTTATTTAACTAAAATGACATTTGCTTGAAAAAATAGATTTCAATACATTTATTATGTATTTAATTTTTTTAACTAAAAATCAGTTTAAAGATAAAAGTCATCAACCATTATTTACTTCCTAAGTGATATTCTACAATAAGGAATAATGAATATAATATATAATTAATAAGAAATAGGGCACCACAATTAAAATTTGGGGGGAAAATATTCTCCTTTTGCAGTTTTATACAAAGATTCATAATAGCCTTTTTTACAAGCCTTTTCTGCAAAATTATAAAAATCTTGGCGATATCTTCAACCTTAAAAAAGTTAATTTGGTCATTTCCGATGTATTTACTACATCATATATTTCTTTCTTTCCAGACACTGAAAAAACTTAGAATTCTATTTAAAATTTGCTGAGAATGAAAGAGTCATATCATTATTAGACTTTAATAGATTTACCAAATTTGCTTTTGATAGGAGATTTCAATAGAGTTGTATGCAAAGGCTGGTTTAACAAATACAAAGGTCTTTTTGAGGAGGTGCATTGTTATTTTTTTTTTTGGTGAAATTTCATTGTTATGATTTATGAATTAGTCAAAAGGTCTATATTTTGAACTCGGATTTCTAAAATTTTTGGACAACCCAGAGGCATAACTTAGAAAATAGGGCAGGCTTTGATTGTTGTAAATTATTTTATGTTTGTATACTATTTTATTTAAATAATATATAATATAAAATACCACAAATTGTGATTTTGTTTGTGATATTGAGTGAAAATGAATTTCATTGAAGATCATTTTCTTCCTTCTTTTTAGTAGGTGGTCTTTATAATGAGTTTCTATAAACATCTAAGTGGAAGTGAAAAAAGAAAACGCATTACTTAGAAAATAGGGCAGGCTTTGATTGTTGTATATTATTTTATGTTTGTATACTATTTTATTTAAATAATATATAATATAAAATACCACAAATTGTGATTTTGTTTGTGATATTGAGTGAAAATGAATTTCATTGAAGATCATTTTCTTCCTTCTTTTTAGTAGGTGGTCTTTATAATGAGTTTCTATAAACATCTAAGTGGAAGTGAAAAAAGAAAACGCATTACTTAGAAAATAGGGCAGGCTTTGATTGTTGTATATTATTTTATGTTTGTATACTATTTTATTTAAATAATATATAATATAAAATACCACAAATTGTGATTTTGTTTGTGATATTGAGTGAAAATGAATTTCATTGAAGATCATTTTCTTCCTTCTTTTTAGTAGGTGGTCTTTATAATGAGTTTCTATAAACATCTAAGTGGAAGTGAAAAAAGAAAACGCATTACTTAGAAAATAGGGCAGGCTTTGATTGTTGTATATTATTTTATGTTTGTATACTATTTTATTTAAATAATATATAATATAAAATACCACAAATTGTGATTTTGTTTGTGATATTGAGTGAAAATGAATTTCATTGAAGATCATTTTCTTCCTTCTTTTTAGTAGGTGGTCTTTATAATGAGTTTCTATAAACATCTAAGTGGAAGTGAAAAAAGAAAACGCATTACTTAGAAAATAGGGCAGGCTTTGATTGTTGTATATTATTTTATGTTTGTATACTATTTTATTTAAATAATATATAATATAAAATACCACAAATTGTGATTTTGTTTGTGATATTGAGTGAAAATGAATTTCATTGAAGATCATTTTCTTCCTTCTTTTTAGTAGGTGGTCTTTATAATGAGTTTCTATAAACATCTAAGTGGAAGTGAAAAAAGAAAACGCATTACTTAGAAAATAGGGCAGGCTTTGATTGTTGTATATTATTTTATGTTTGTATACTATTTTATTTAAATAATATATAATATAAAATACCACAAATTGTGATTTTGTTTGTGATATTGAGTGAAAATGAATTTCATTGAAGATCATTTTCTTCCTTCTTTTTAGTAGGTGGTCTTTATAATGAGTTTCTATAAACATCTAAGTGGAAGTGAAAATAGAAAACGCATTACTTAGAAAATAGGGCAGGCTTTGATTGTTGTATATTATTTTATGTTTGTATACTATTTTATTTAAATAATATATAATATAAAATACCACAAATTGTGATTTTGTTTGTGATATTGAGTGAAAATGAATTTCATTGAAGATCATTTTCTTCCTTCTTTTTAGTAGGTGGTCTTTATAATGAGTTTCTATAAACATCTAAGTGGAAGTGAAAAAAGAAAACGCATTACTTAGAAAATAGGGCAGGCTTTGATTGTTGTATATTATTTTATGTTTGTATACTATTTTATTTAAATAATATATAATATAAAATACCACAAATTGTGATTTTGTTTGTGATATTGAGTGAAAATGAATTTCATTGAAGATCATTTTCTTCCTTCTTTTTAGTAGGTGGTCTTTATAATGAGTTTCTATAAACATCTAAGTGGAAGTGAAAAAAGAAAACGCATTACTTAGAAAATAGGGCAGGCTTTGATTGTTGTATATTATTTTATGTTTGTATACTATTTTATTTAAATAATATATAATATAAAATACCACAAATTGTGATTTTGTTTGTGATATTGAGTGAAAATGAATTTCATTGAAGATCATTTTCTTCCTTCTTTTTAGTAGGTGGTCTTTATAATGAGTTTCTATAAACATCTAAGTGGAAGTGAAAAAAGAAAACGCATTACTTAGAAAATAGGGCAGGCTTTGATTGTTGTATATTATTTTATGTTTGTATACTATTTTATTTAAATAATATATAATATAAAATACCACAAATTGTGATTTTGTTTGTGATATTGAGTGAAAATGAATTTCATTGAAGATCATTTTCTTCCTTCTTTTTAGTAAGTGGTCTTTATAATGAGTTTCTATAAACATCTAAGTGGAAGTGAAAAAAGAAACCGAAGAGTAGATTGAGACAAAGTGGCAAAACAAATGAAAAGATCGTTGGACAAATTTTTAACTGTAGATGGAGAACAATTACAACAATCGTCATCATTTTCACAAACTCCAGAAACATCATTTATGTCCGGAATTATTCTGCAAAAAAAAAAAGACCAGCAGAAAAACCAAGCAATTCTGTGTCCGAAAGTAGAATTTCAGGATATAAGAAATATTTCAACTTTTATTTCTAAAAGTTCACAAAACATTAGAACAAAACTTTTTTTTGCCATAAATGTGATGCCGAATGTTATTGTCAAGTAAAAAACAATATTTGTAATTTTTATGGAACAAAAACTAACTCAAATGTAACAAGAATAAAAAATATCAATAAAATGTTTTTATGATTTTTAAATATACACACATTTTACGATAACTGATGTATTTAAAAAAGTAAACAAAATATAAAAATTGAATTGGAATATATATATATCAGCAATTACCCTAGTATGTGTGCAAATATAACCCTTTGCGCAAGGACAGTGGTAGACGTTGCTCTGACCAGATTCGCAAATGTCACCTGAAAAATATAGATATTTTAATTAAAACTAATGGTTGGAATTATTGTTCTGTTTATATATATATAGGGCACTATATATATTTTTGCCACAATCGCAATTTAATTTTGAACGCTCTTGAAAACGTAACTATTCATTTTTCTTACGTTCGTGGCCATAGCGGTATTTTGGGCAATGAAAGAGCAGACCAATTGGTTAGGGAAGCTACGTGTGGTGAAATAGACTTAAGGGTGTCTGTTCCAGCTTCTCACTGGAAGCGCATCGCTAGAGATAAAATCATTGCGGACTGGAATGCTGAATTTCTTGCTTCGCCTCTGTCGCTTTGGACGAAAAGGTTCTTTCCATCCATTTTTCACCGTTTGCAATGTAAATTCTTTGCAACTGATTTTAAATTGACCCAAATTTTAACAAACCATGGAAATTTTAAGAGATATTTATTTCGTTTCCATCTGCAGACCAGTGGAAATTGTGCTTGCGGTGATGCTGATGAAGATGCTGAACATATTCTTCTTCATTGTAGTCTGTATGCGAGTGCCCGAATGAATTTAAAGACTGATTTGAGACGTCTTTCTATTTGTTGGCCACCTGTCTTGTCAGAACTGGTCAAAAGTATTGAAAGTCTTGCGGCCTTGCGGAATTTTGTTTTGAATGTAAATTTGTAAATTTTTCCTCTTTTGTTTTCTACTTACAACTGTAAGCCTCATGCTCTACTTTGTGGTGCATGAGGAGTTTTAAGTCGTTTAAATAAAAAAAAAATCGCAATTTAATGTAGATCAAACATCACTAACGGCATTTTAAACTTTCATTGCTAAATATTAATTTCTGGCAGTGTACATATTCATTGTGTTTTGAGCAATAATAATTTCTCTTCGATATTAAAAACTCGAAAGTACACGAGTATTTTTCAAAATTCGAATACGTCCGAATATGTTTATTGCAGTTTTAAATAATTTTTCATGAATTCTTTTTTAAAAAAACTGAAAGACTTAAAATTAAATCGGTTGTAGAAAAATATACAGGAAGTACGATGGAGTAAAGAATTTAGTTCAAGAATTTTAAGCAACTTAACACTAGAGGTGCCGTGAGGGTCATTTTGATCAATTTTTGCCACTTATCATGCTGTTTTTAAAGATGCGAGGGTGCTTCAAAGCTTTTACTTCTTATTGAATTATTTCTGAGTATACTACAGTCAAACCCCGCTATAGTGAACCTTCAAGGGACCAAAATTTTGGTTCACTATAACCGGGTGTTCACTATATCCGTTACGCAGGCAATTTAACTAATGGTTCCCAAACTCCTTCCTTTTATTACACATTATTCAAATAAATGACTGAAAAATATTATGTAGTAGCAAAAAATGTGTTATTTTTCATTATTCTTCGTCTTGCGTACGAAAAAAATTTGTAATCTTTAGATGATGAGCAATCCTCAACATCAGATATGAAAACACTTCCCGACTCTCAGCTAATTTTTCCTGAATTTCTGCCGTTTTACAAACCCGTCTAACCTGCCATTCGAGCACATACAAGTAGTCTCATAAAATCATTTAGCAAATTCATCGACATTTGTCCAGATACTGGAAGATTGCGGCTTCTTCGAATGGTGAACCACTTCAGTAATGCTTCCTCAACATCCTTGTGATCTGCTTTTTCTCAATTTTTTTCTGCCATCTAATTTTTTTCATGAGCAGAAATTATTAATTGTCTATTTTTCCATATGTTACAAACTGCAGATTTAGATAGTTTACATTTCCTGAAAATATCAGCTTGATCGCATCCATTTTCAATTTTTCTGATTATGCCCATTTTATCATCAAAGGAGAACGTTTATTGCTCTCTATAGTTAAATTGAGACACTTGTTTGCAGGCTTTTTTTCAACTAAACTGAGAACAAAAAAGAGTTGAAATGAGGGCCTTGACACAGATTAGTGTCCAACCCTTTAACCAATAATGAATAATTACTCATTCCATCTGACATAAAATGCACATTGATCCCACTGACACCTTACAGATGCATCGTCTGCCTGAGTTGGAAACATCTGCTTGGTTTGTTTAAGGATGGGAAAGTGAGATAAAAGAAGTAAACAAGAAAAAATGTTTATCACTACATTCCCCTCTATAGATGGTTTTCAAAATCGGTATATGTATTGTTTTTGAAGTAGAAATTTCAGTATTATTGCAAAAAAATGAAAAAAAAAATCAGTCGAAGACAGAAAAAAGTTCATTATATCCAACTTCCTCACTTTTTTGGTTCACTATATCCACAAAAAATAACATTATGCGTGTATAGCAAGGCACGGGACCGAACATTTCGTTCACTATAGCGGGGTTTGACTGTATATCAAAATTTCACACCTTTCTGATGATCAGTAAAATAAATAAGAACAGAAATACATAAAACAGTTAAAAGTAGTCATTTTGACCCTTTATGAGAAAAATGTTCATATTTGAAATTTCATGTCTCTTTTAAATTTTTCAGAACTACAAACATTGGGAAGATAAATTGTTGAACCGAAATTAGAGTTCACAGTACTAGAAACATTTCACGCAGCACAATAGCTTTCGTGAAACTAGCTGAGCTCTTATTAAATTATAATATTATTAACTAAGTCGAACTTATATTAAATTATAGTTTCATTATTACGTCTGCAAGAGACCATCTTCATGCTGATTATAAACAATTTTATTTGTTATAATCATGAAAATGTAAGTATTGTTGAGAAGCAGTTATTTCCAATTATATTATACTGAAATTTCATTTTATAATGAGTAAGCCACATAACTTTGGTTTCAACTCATATAAAATCCAAAAGAAATAGTTTTTTTCAATGGCCAACTTTATTTTTGCAAGTTGAAAAACGACCAACTGAATAACAACTTAGGGAAAGTAAAGTGCCCTTATTATGGAACCATACCTGAACTCCAAGTACAGCGGAACTAGCAGATGAAATTTTAATGCAAAAATCCTACGTAATTGAGGTAGTTCGTCTGAACAAAAAGAATTCTTCTATATTCAGATTTTTTCGTTATGACGTTCATCCTTTCCACTGGAAAACTGAAACAAACTACTTACTTTACAATTGCAAAATCAAAAGAATGCTATAATTCTAAACAGTATTCACGCGAATGTGTTTGCAGACGAAAACACAGGGAAGAAGCAAAGTACTATCACTTATTACTATAATATGGAATGTGACATAGATTTTACGTACTAGGGATGCTATGTACTTATTCTACAAGATGTGAAACATGTGGGAGGTGCCTCGCATTTCTTTCAAAGTTTGTGATATTGCTGACCTATATTCAAGAAATCCTCTTTCATCTTAATTACATATTGCGAATTCCTTCTTGTTCTTGTTGAAGAACTTCCAATTAGTGATTTACGAATCAGATAACCGTTATTTGATAAAATTCAGTCTATTAAGTATAAACCACGTGCCTTTTACACTGGTAAGTGCCAGAGAGAAAACTAAATACTTGCTGTAAGAAATGCTAGAATACATTTGGCAATGTTTTGTAGTCCCTTTCTCTCATCATCTACACTAATGTCTAATGAAAATTCCCATTTTAAAACATGTTATTGACAGAAGTGAATTATTTATATTCATGTCTTTCGTTTATTTTCATATTACTCGCCCCCCCCCCCCCCTTACTAAGGAATGATCTGTTTCACAAATTACATTATACTGTAATATTGTCATTGTGTTAAAATGATAAGAAAAAAATAAAACTATCTCTTAAAACTCTTACATATTGTATTTTGAACAATATTCATCATTTAAAAAATTATTTACTTTGAAATAAAATCAATTTTTTAATGAGAAAAAACTGATTCTAAGTATCTATTTCAGTTAAATCTAAAATCCAGCTGATGTTATAACTCAAAAAATGTACTTAAGAGGTTGGTATTCGATCTGCTTAAATGAATTCACGGTTATGACATTTGACGTGTTAAAAGAGTTATTTTCATGATTTAACTTAATGCGAGTTTCTTTTAATCAATTAATTAATTTTTTTAATTAAAGTTTTCTCAAAAATTACTGGAGTTTTAAATACATTTTATACGATTTTGGTTCTTTAAATTAAATATTTGTTGTTGAAAAATTTTGCTACTATATTATTTGTTGTAGAATTCGTTTCTCTCGAGAATTTTTTATATTTGTTATCATATTCTTAAATTGATTACAAAACAGGGCACGAAAAATCGCCCGTCCGCCCGTCCTCGGCGGTCAAAAATTCCCCGCGGGCAGCAAATTTCTCGAATCCAACGTCCGCGCGGACGGCCCTTTTCCAGTTGATGTTCGTGATATATTTTCAATTTTTGTTATCTTATTAAAGTATAGCTCCTCACTTCTAAAATGACCCTCTAATCTCGAAATACAGCAACACACTGCGCATGGTGGAATTGATGTTTTCTCTGTCTGGGAGTACTGCAGCGGTTGAGAGGGGCTTTTCAGAAATGAACTTACAACAAAACACATTACGTACTGGTCTTAAACAAGAAGCGTCAACCGCAATTATGAACATCTATTTAAATGAAAAACCTCTTTCAGATTTCTGCGATGAAACCTCTGTAAATCATTGGCTTGATTGTGGAACTGGCAAACGTCATATTTGATTCATTTAAAAAACGCAGTACCATCGGATAATAGACAGATAACTTGACCTCTCTTATTTAAATTATTTCTTTAAAGAAATAAATTATTTCATTAAAGAAATTCTAGGTTTTACTATTAGTAACCTAGTATTTCTTTTATTACCGTATAATGTAACTAGTAACTACTAAGTAGCTACTAATAACTACTAATAACTAGTAACTACTAATTCATTGTGCAATTTATATATTTGTTAGTAATAAATAAGAGAAAATTATATTTGTATTTATTTAGAGGTGACGGGTTAGTTTCAAAGGAGGACGGGTACATTGTTGGACAAGCCGTCCTCGAGGACGGGTAAAATTTCTAAGTTTTTTCGAGCCCTGTTACAAAAGAAAGAGGGAGATATTTTTGATGTTGCCTAAATATAAATCTTAAGAATTTTTAATGAATTTTTTTAAAATTAAAAATTATTTATATGTGAGGAATCATATTTTTTTTAATATTTAAATAGTTTATAATTAATTCTCGTTTATTTCTTCGTATTGGATGGTATGTATTCTTTGTGTTAAGTTTTTTTCCTTCAAGAGCAAGTGATTATTTAACAAATACAGGAAATTGTTTATTTCATTTCGATTAATATATTAGCTAAATGTTCTTGTAGAAAACTTCACTATTTGTATACATTGTTAAAGTGTTATTTGTTTTTGGGGAAATAAATTACTTTTGAGAGTAAACAAAAACAATGATGGATGATCCTGGAGATTGGTGAGTGGAATGAGCAGGGGGTATAGTTTTTTAGTCACTTTAAAAACTTTGATATTTTCAACCTATTTTGATGCTATGGAAAATATACTTCCTTTTCATTTAGTTTTATTTTACCTAATTTTGGATACACCTTCAATTTAGGGCATAGATAAGGAGCATAATAGCATATTGAACATAATAAACTATATTTTCTAGAGAGTAGAGGCTAGTAAAACATTTCTGGTGTTTCACAGGTTCTTAATTTATCATATATCTTTAAAATAATAATATAAGATTTAAATATAAAATAATAATTAATATAGGAGAATAATTATGCTGTCATTTCCATTTGTTGAAATGTTTTGTAATATAACTTTTCTCAAAAACGTTTATATACCCTTATTAAAGCATTTTTATACCCTTATTAAAAGCAAAGATAAGAAAGTTATAAATAAAACTCTAAAATTTTCCTACTGCACAAAACACCCAAAACTTACTTGCAACATTTGTTATACACTTCTTAATGTTTCCTACATATATTTTGCTGCAGCACAAAAACAAAGCTTGTTTGAATAATTTGTAATACACTTTTCAATATTTCCTAAATATTTTTTTGTCGTTGCACAAAATACACAAAACTTTCTTGTTGCATTTGTTATGCGTTTCTCAGTGCTTCCTAGATATTTTTTTACTGTCCACAAGTCATACAAAACTAAGCTGATATGAATCTGTCTCCTATATCTCTATTTTTTTTACTATTGACTTCTGTTAACCAAAAGTGAATTATTTAAATAAATAACTGATCATGGCGTCTCCAAGTATTACCTATTTTTAACCTTCGTGATTCATTTACGCTTAATCGAACGAAATCTTAACCAAGTGGATTGAAATTGATTTTAAAACTATAAGTGGAATGAAAAAACAAAAGTAAAACAAAAAATATCTGTTTATTGATTTTTAAATCAAACAGTCATAATCCATAAAAATAATTGTCTAATCAATAGAAATAATAGTTTGAAAGGCATAAGAGTTTATAAATCGTTAGAATAAAGGGAGTATAATTCCATGTATTTAATTCTCATAACTGAACAATAATTACCCCCAATTAACTTGGTTTTGCTCGAATCGTATCTAAAATGAAGACACATCTTACAGTAGTAATTTCTGTTTGCCCTTATTCATCAATTGAACTAAAAAATAAAAAATGTAGATTTTTCAAATAATCACGATTTGTCCTGTATTTTATTTGGTTGGTTTGATTGATATAAATGTCATTTCAATTATGTGCGATAAAAATCAAAAGTCTTTTGTATTTGTGTGTATAGATTGGTTATTTTATTTACCTTCTGTTCCAAGCTTTCTACATTTTCCTTCTTCTGTAGATGTGATACAACATTCGTCATCATTGCATTGTCTGTTACTACTACACCCAGCGTCAGCAGTCTTGGGAAAATATAACAGAAATAAAAAGAAATTAAAATGTTATTCCATTTTCTCAAAAAAAATTCATTTGTTTGGCTTACTACATTCTATTACTATTAAAAAAAATGTATGAAAATATGTCGAAAGTGTGTGTATGCTTACAATTCTTACAATGATGTGTGTATTACACAACATAAGTAGACAGTCTCATTTTGCACAATATTGGTAAATAACTATTCATTTCATTAACTCAGATTACGAGATTACTTTAGTACCTTGAAAAGACAAATCCAAGATTAATTTTTTCTAAACCTATGCCTGTATACATTGTTGGTAGATCCGCCCGATTTCTTAGAATTAAAAATTGCTTAAAATCATTTCAATTTCAGAAACTGATTTTTTTTAAAAATAATTTCTTCAAAAACTAACTTATAAGAATTGTTCGCATCTCTGAACCGATCCACACCAATTTTGGTGTGTATACTTTCGAAGACACGGCAGACAAAACTATCTGCTCAATAACTCCCTCCAATTATCAGTTCTTGCATCAAAAAAGAGTTTTCAATAGGATTTGATGCATATTAAGTATTTTGAGAGATCTGCAAGCCTTCAGCTCTAATAAATCAAAAATAAGTTTTATTACAATTTCTTACGAAAACTCCATTTGAAATTTCGAAAGATAGTCAATCACAAGTAAAATCAACGTTAATAATTTTGCTAGGTGACGTCAGGGAATTAATATTTACATATTACTACTATTGGAATTAGTATAAAGGTTTATGAAACCACTTGTTTCCTCACTGAAGTCTATCAAATCACTGAAAAGCAGTAATGACGACATAAAATTTACGTAAAAAATGGATTTTACCAGTGATCCACTCAGAATGTCAGTACTTTAAACCGCAAAATTATCGGTGATAACCGCAATCTAGGAAATACGGTCCCGATAGTATAATTCAATGTTTACGGTCGGTCCAAAGTTTGGACCCCTTAATCTAAATTTTATTTTTTGCGTATTTCGTCATACTCAGGAACTTTTTATGCAATGAAAATTTTTATTGCACACAATTTTAAAATTCATATATAATTCCATACAAAAGTAATTTTAACTATTTATTAATTATTTTTTATTATTTTATTGAATAATAGTCGAAAAAGTTATTGATAGTTTACTAGAAGTTTTAAGTTTTTTAACTTTTCACTTCCTACCACTTTCTCAGTCTAGAACTGAGTTATTATATTGATTGAATATCCTAAACTAATATTTCAGATAGAGAAAATAATGTCTCTAAGTTACATTTTTTATAATACTTACCCAAAAGAATGCCAAACTCGATAAGAGAATGAGGCCAAGGAACTTCATTTTGTATGGTGGGTGATCGACGTCGGTAATAGTATATTATATACTTTAAGCAACTGTTTCCCTTTTATGTATCCATTCAAAGTATAAAAGTAAATATAATGTTTATTCATATTGTCTCACTTTCCTTTATTGTAATTTCTATAATATTTTAGTAACGCCAGGAATCAAATAAAGTGAGTTTATGATTAAGATTATGCATTCAGATAAAGCTACACTCGAACATATAATTTTTCCATTTTTTTTTTTTTTTTTTTTGAATTCGTGGTCCGGAGATTGCAGAGAAAGATTTTTTTATTTCAGCTGTACCTTGATTAGGGTCAATGATGAATTTCAATTTTGAATCCGAACAGCTTGTTAAATACGGTGATATGATTTCGGGGTTAAATCATTACAAAACGCTTTTAACAAAATATATTTAATAACAGAACTCGGGCCACAGTGGGCCAACATCCAAGATTTCGTGGCCAAAATTAGTATTTCGATAAAATTTGTTTCAAAATTTGGGGTTTTTTATGTGCAGGTAAACCGAATTTATAGTTGAGATTTTGAAATACACTAAAAATACCCAAAACAATGGAAATATGGCGTGCAAAAATAAAAATAATAATTTAGTACGCTTAAATAATTAAATATAGCAATGAAAATATAATAATTTTCGTAATTTTATATTAAAAATTAAAAGCAAATTATATTTCCGAAGTAATATTACAAAAAAATGCGAAAACATGAAAGGAAAGCATAATTTTTGTTTTTCGGAATATTTAGTCCACCTTTGCAATATGGGCAAAATGGGGCAGGTTTTTTCGAAAGAAGAAGCATAAAAGAAGACAATAAAAAAGGTTTAGCTAATTACCTCGTGGAACCTTTTGGAACTAAGTTTCGAAAGTCATTTAAACATTGTAAAATGTCAAATGATAAGATATAAACTATAAGTTTGTCAAGAGTATTAACCAATACAACAAATTGAAAAATTATTCTATAATTTAACACTAATTACTCTGATAAAAATGTAACAGTAAGGTGAAATTCCTTTATATATTTCTGAAACAAAAATTTAAAAGTTACATTTAAAAAAAATTTTTAAGCATAATTTTTATTACTTTGTACTCTCGTCGGTCCAAAAAGTAAATTATAATGCTTGGAATGATTATGAATACTTAATTTGGGCAATATTAAAACTGACTACACATAGTTCAGTTGAAAATTTAATTTTTGACTTTTGGCTAAAGATCATGGTCTTCTGACCCACAGTGGCATGGAAGAAACTGATTACAATTTACATTACGCCATCACACAGAGCGCCATCTATTGAGTTTTAGAAATTATTATTAATA
The DNA here is from genome assembly GCF_982258835.1 of Parasteatoda tepidariorum. Taxonomy (NCBI): domain Eukaryota; kingdom Metazoa; phylum Arthropoda; class Arachnida; order Araneae; family Theridiidae; genus Parasteatoda; species Parasteatoda tepidariorum. The sequence continues at coordinate 6,348,692 of NC_141762.1, forward strand.
TTGAGAAATATTTATATATGCAGCTATTTATTTTATAGGAGTAAATTCTTGAAAAATAATAAGAATTCTTCCATTTAACAAATTAGCCTAATTAGACACTATGAAAAAAAAATACGAATATTAAATTTGATGGTAGAGATAAAAAATTACAAGCTGCTTTACTCATGTTTTGGTAAAATTAAAATAAGTTCCGGGTGTTGTGTTTTTCATTATTCGAACAATTTTCATACGTACGAATTTATAAATTAAAAACATACTTTCTAATTCTAATTAAAGAAAATTTTTGTCTTTCACGAGGACATGTTATTTTGCCCCCAAGCAAAATCCGCTATCTGCCATGAATTTTAAGACTGCAATATGACTCAGGTAAATAAGATCTTTTGAAGACAAATGTATAAGCATAGCAATAAATAAATAGCATGAATAAATAGCATAGCAATAAAGGTTTATTAGGGTGACTCAGAATAAAATCTTTCAAGTTACTGATTTTTGAACTTTAATTCGATAAAAGCGCTTACAATCTCCAGCAGAGAAAAAATGGCAATTATTGATTTACTGTAAAGCGCGTGAAGCAAAGAAGTTCTTAATAACTACAGTTCTTAATAACTATCCGTGCGCGGATTATCCGTGCTCATTCCGGAGTCACGCAATAAATATAAAGAGAAACATTTTCAAGATTAAAAAAATTTGATTCATGAAGTTATAACACTACCCAATTTTTGGAAAGCAATATTCGTTATTGGATTGCAGGATATGGAACAAATCGTCTACGTTATGGATGATATGGAAAATCGTCTGCGTTATCACGATCGTGGAGAAAGATGATACGGCTTGATGAACAATCCTCTTCAGATGTTCAAGAAAAATATGACAACAGTATTCTCGAACAAGCAAAAGAAATCTAAGGTTTCGAAATTCTTTATGAAGAAAATTTAGAAGATTGGTTTCAAAGTGATGCATGTGAGCCTGGCTTCCAGTATTTGACTGATGAAGACATCGTTATGTAGTTGAATCAAATAGTGATGATAGTAACTGATGCAGAAGATGTAGTAAATGAATGAAATACAATTTCCCATTCTGCTGCTCTGTGGAAACTTTATTAGATTATATGGGAGGATTTGATTACGGTGACATTACTGCGGTTCGTAAAATATGTGTATCGATATATGGCGAAGACGCATTACAAATTTTTTAATAAGGAAAATTCCTAGTTTGATGAATGGGTGGGTGGTTGTCGAAGATAGATAAATGGAATTTTACGATTTATTTTTCACTGGCAAAAACTTTAATTTTATAAGAAATAACCAAAATATTACATAACTGGATTATTGACTGTGTATATATTAAACCCTAGGGTTCTGCTCTACTGATATTAAGAACTGCTGGATTAGAATATACAAATTTTGTTTGAAGAACGCTTTGAAGAACCATTTGGCTTGTACTCTACTTTACAATAATATTAGAGACAAGTCCAGTTTTAAAATATTTTCAAATTTCTCGAGAAATACTTATGAAATTATTTTATAACTTTTGAGGTGTTCAGGTCATTCTATTCCTCATACTTAGTAAGGTTAGAAGCTCTCAGAGATTTGAGGGAACGGCAATGAATTACGAATGAAAAAAGTGCTTCTGAACATCCTGTTCCAAAAAATAGAGCTGTAAACATGTAACCTGTATCGATTACTTTGGTTATTGCGTGCAATAACTGCATAAAGTTTCATAAGAATAGCTTTAAAATTTATGGCCATGTTTATAAAAAATAATTCTTTTAACCTGTAAACATATTCTATAAAATTAATCAAAAGTTCTGGAGCAGTTTTTCATTGATAACCAAAATGTAATTTTAAAATTTGTTTAAAAACTCTTTAAAAATTCCGGAAGGAATGAGCATTTAAAATAGTCTTTTCACATTGCGCATGCGCAGAAAATATTAAAAACAAATTTGTTTCATAATTTTGTTGTGAATCATACTTGATAAATTATTAAAAAATACCGATTTGAACATTTTGGAAATTTAAAACGTTTCTAGCTATTTCCTAAGCAACTTTTGTAAATTTTGAAATAAAGCATGACACAGTACTTGATGAAATATATTGACGAAGTTGAGTAACCGTTGAATAAAATTGCCATCCATTTTTCCTTCTCACTCGATCAAGTATTAGTTAGAACAAAATCGCGTTCCATACCCAAAAAACTAAAAAAAAAAAAGAAAAGAAAAACTCCACTAAATTAAAGTGACACCACTAAAGCAGCAAATATTATTAAAATCAATGCACATAGCTAATTTTATTTTATATATATATATATATAATATATAATATAATATTTTATATTATATATATATATATAATATATATAATATAATATTTTATATTATATATATATATATATATATATATATATATATATATATATATATATATATATATATATATATATATATATATATATATAAGAAGATAAAAAGTCTAACTCCAAAAAAAATTCGGTTTTCAAAAATTATACTTAATAAATTAAAAGCTAATTTAACTAGCATTGAAAGTTTAAAAAATGTAGTTGTAAAATATATACATTAAGGCTTAGGGACCTTCCCAATAAAGATTTGTTTAGCGCAGGATAGCCGCTGTTGGACCAATTACCAAACCCTTTTCTCTGACTTGTTCGGTATTTTAAGATTTTATCGTTGTCCTACCATGCGTTTGCAACTCTGAGTCGACAGTCAAATATGGATCAGTCTGTTGGCTTTTAAGAGCGTTTACTTATTATATTGAAGTTTAAAGTTCTTTTTTCCCATTTTTATTAGATATTTTTTGTTTTTTAAACATTGAGTAGAATTTTTTTTTTCAAGATTTGACTTACTTACAATATAAGAAACGGTCATCATTTAAGAACGAAATTCGAACAAAATTCGAAAAACTGTCTGGAATACTGCAACAAATTAAATTAACTTTCAGTTCAGCGTGCGACTGACTTCTCCTCTTCAATCTCATATTCTAGATTATATCAGAATCAAAATATTCAAGTGCCAGATTATCGAAAATATATCTGAAATAATGCAACGAATATAATTAACCTTCAATTCAGCTTGCGATCTTTCCTCATCAATCGCATACTGTAGATTAACCAGAATCACATTTTTCAGGCATTAGATTATCGAAAAATTATTTGGAATAATGCAATGAATAAAATTAACCTTCAATTCAGCTTGCGATTTCCTCTTCAGTTGCATACTGTAAATTAACCAGAATCACATTTTTCAGGCATTAGATTATCGAAATATTATTTGGAATAATGCAATGAATAAAATTAACCTTCAATTCAGCTTGCGATTTCCTCTTCAGTTGCATACTGTAAATTAACCAGAATCACATTTTTCAGGCATTAGATTATCGAAAAATTATTTGGAATAATGCAATGAATAAAATTAACCTTCAATTCAGCTTGCGATTTCCTCTTCAGTTGCATACTGTAAATTAACCAGAATCACATTTTTCAGGCATTAGATTATCGAAAAATTATTTGGAATAATGCAATGAATAAAATTAACCTTCAATTCAGCTTGCGATTTCCTCTTCAGTTGCATACTGTAAATTAACCAGAATCACATTTTTCAGGCATTAGATTATCGAAAAATTATTTGGAATAATGCAATGAATAAAATTAACCTTCAATTCAGCTTGCGATTTCCTCTTCAGTTGCATACTGTAAATTAACCAGAATCACATTTTTCAGGCATTAGATTATCGAAAAATTATTTGGAATAATGCAATGAATAAAATTAACCTTCAATTCAGCTTGCGATTTCCTCTTCAGTTGCATACTGTAAATTAACCAGAATCACATTTTTCAGGCATTAGATTATCGAAAAATTATTTGGAATAATGCAATGAATAAAATTAACCTTCAATTCAGCTTGCGATTTCCTCTTCAGTTGCATACTGTAAATTAACCAGAATCACATTTTTCAGGCATTAGATTATCGAAATATTATTTGGAATAATGCAATGAATAAAATTAACCTTCAATTCAGCTTGCGATTTCCTCTTCAGTTGCATACTGTAAATTAACCAGAATCACATTTTTCAGGCATTAGATTATCGAAAAATTATTTGGAATAATGCAATGAATAAAATTAACCTTCAATTCAGCTTGCGATTTCCTCTTCAGTTGCATACTGTAAATTAACCAGAATCACATTTTTCAGGCATTAGATTATCGAAAAATTATTTGGAATAATGCAATGAATAAAATTAACCTTCAATTCAGCTTGCGATTTCCTCTTCAGTTGCATACTGTAAATTAACCAGAATCACATTTTTCAGGCATTAGATTATCGAAAAATTATTTGGAATAATGCAATGAATAAAATTAACCTTCAATTCAGCTTGCGATTTCCTCTTCAGTTGCATACTGTAAATTAACCAGAATCACATTTTTCAGGCATTAGATTATCGAAATATTATTTGGAATAATGCAATGAATAAAATTAACCTTCAATTCAGCTTGCGATTTCCTCTTCAGTTGCATACTGTAAATTAACCAGAATCACATTTTTCAGACATTAGATTATCGAAAAATTATTTGGAATAATGCAATGAATAAAATTAACCTTCAATTCAGCTTGCGATTTCCTCTTCAGTTGCATACTGTAAATTAACCAGAATCACATTTTTCAGGCATTAGATTATCGAAAAATTATTTGGAATAATGCAATGAATAAAATTAACCTTCAATTCAGCTTGCGATTTCCTCTTCAGTTGCATACTGTAAATTAACCAGAATCACATTTTTCAGGCATTAGATTATCGAAAAATTATTTGGAATAATGCAATGAATAAAATTAACCTTCAATTCAGCTTGCGATTTCCTCTTCAGTTGCATACTGTAAATTAACCAGAATCACATTTTTCAGGCATTAGATTATCGAAAAATTATTTGGAATAATGCAATGAATAAAATTAACCTTCAATTCAGCTTGCGATTTCCTCTTCAGTTGCATACTGTAAATTAACCAGAATCACATTTTTCAGGCATTAGATTATCGAAAAATTATTTGGAATAATGCAATGAATAAAATTAACCTTCAATTCAGCTTGCGATCTTTCCTCTTCAGTTGCATACTGTAAATTAACCAGAATCACATTTTTCAGGTATCAGATTATCGAAAAATTATCTGGAATAATGCAATGAATAAAGTTAACATTCAATTCAGCATGAGATCACTCCTCTTTAGTTTCATATTGTAGATTAACCAAAATCGGATTATTCAGGTATCGGATATAACGCTTTGGACATACCTCACTCGTCTAGATAGCAATGTTTACGTTTCGCCTTTGCTTCCCCCTCCCACCCTCTATATTCAAAATGGGGGCTACAATTCAATTTAGAAAATGAGTTGTCCAGTTTTATTCAAATTATTTTCATGGTAATATTTTTTTAAATCAAAAAGTAAAAAGTAAAATCAAAAGTTTAAAGTAAAATTTTTGTTTTAATTTTATATATATATTTAATTATTCTTAAATTGTAGTTAATGTACTATAAAAGGGATTAATATGATCCCTCATAGGGCATATCACTGTTCATAGGATAATTAGTGGAAGTTTATTGCTCTGAAATAAGAAGAAAAATAATTTATTCAAAATTTCTAAACGTGTCTGCCACCTAACGATGTGGATTCTTATTACATCATGATAATAGTATTTGCTTGACCCCGTTCTTAAAGTCCGATTTAATCTAACCTTTAAAAATATTCTATTTAAGAACAGAAGAAAAATAAAATATTAAAGGGTGGACATTGAAAGGATCGAAAATCTTTTTCATGACACACTGCTTAGATTTGACCTTGAGAGTCTAGAACGAGAAATTCTAACCTTGGTTATCGAGCAAATGATATGGATTTAAAACTGCCGCTTGCGTATTTTTCATTTTTCTTCTTCGAATTATATAATTAATGTTTTTACCCAAGGCGATCCAGCGTAATGAGTAACTGGGTTTTTCAATGTTCAAATTATCTATCAATAGTTCTTCTGATTCAACCAATTAGGTGCAAGTTCGATTCATTGCGTCATTCCGTGTCAGTTTCGAACATTTTTAATTTCTAATCACACTTCCTTTAATAAGAGCATTTTTCTTACTCTCCGTTTTTCATATAAATAAAATCTAATCTATCATATAATTATTTGTGTTAGATGTAATTAAAAAACGTTTGAAGTACGTAATCATTATTTAACCCTAAATAGCAGGGCTCGAAATGAACGGAGGTCCATTAAAATTTGATCAGGGCAGTCATAAAATAATTATCAATGGTCCATATTCAATGTTAAGGGATGATATGCTTTTTTTAATTATTATTTTCGGTTTCATGTTTTGATTTGTGATTTTGTTTAGGTATCTGAACGGGTGTGACAAGATTTTTTTTAAAAAAGAGCCTTAATTAAATTTTCAATTTTATTTTTGATAAGCAGGGGTCCTAAATTTGAAAACTTTAAGTAAACTTAAAAAACTTAGAAAATAATTTTTCAAAACAAGGGCAAATTTGATTATAAAAAGCTTACAGCTCCACAACAACTTATAATGTATAAATATCAATCTAATTTTTTTCACGTCCAATAATTTTTTCCAGCTAATTACAAATCAACTAAAACCTTTAAGAAACTTCAAAGACACAATGAAATAGAACGAAATATAATGCTCAATGTTAATTTTTCAAAAGTAAGATTCTAAACATTCTTACCTAAAGCGTGATAAAAATAAAAAATTCACACATAGACAATAGTTTTTAGATCAAAACACAACTAACCTTATGCAAAGTCTACAAAAAAGTTTCAAAGAATTTTATAAACTTTTTTTGTAGTGCGTGTTAGCATGAATAGATTTTCTTAAAATCAGCGTTCTTCTAAAAATGTATTTAATGTTCATATTTGCCAAAAAAATATAGTTACCCATACATACTTACATATTGTATTTACATATAGTATGTGATCGTAATTACTTGTAATCGTTTATTTTGATAACAAGTAATCACAATTACTTGTAATAACTATTGTATATAACCATATATTTTGATTACTTATAATCATAATCACCCGTAATCGTTTTTATTATGATTGCTTAGAATCGCGATTACAGTTGTAATCAAAATTATGATGAGTTGTATTCACGATGACAAGCAACTGATAATTTTAATCGACTATAATAACCACAATTACAAGCAATTGATTACTGTAATCGATTATTCTAATCATGATTATAGCTGTACGCAAGTAGTTTGTATTACAAGTAATTGATTACTGTAATTGACTGTTGTAATCACGATTACAGCTGTAATCAAAATTAAGATATAATCATGATTACAAATAATTAATTACTGTAATAGATTACATTTTTGTCCTCCTCTGTTCTACATAGAATAATAAAAGTAAAAAATCTTTTGGCTGCTATGTCGCTATAAGAAGCTTTTTTTCCCTGCAGAAACAAAAAAGAAAGAAAGAAAAAAGATTGCAAATTGCACCTGTCGTGGGGTTCCGAGGGCTCGATGAGAAAGTATATGTCAGTTTCGTTCAACAAGTCGTCATTTCGAATCCGATGATTGGCATGGTTAGTTGAAATAACCCCCAATTTGAATTTGAAGAAACGATATAAAATGGACAAAAGGAGACACAAAAATACAAAAATAAATTCATTGAAACCGATGGTGGATGTAATTATTTTTTTTATAACCGGCCCATTTTTAGGTTTACGACTAACAATGCTCAACGCCGTAGCCGTGTAAGTTTGAGCTCAACCTATTATAATCATGATTATAGCTGTAAACAAGTAGTCTTACCAACCTTAACCAAAAGGAATTCCATGAGCATTGGAACAAACTGGTGTTCGTTGTTAGAACTAACCTGCATTTGCATTACATAGACTGAAAAAAAATTCACTGTTAGTCCTACAGCAAAGGAATTCTAACCCATGTTTCATCTATCACAGAAGATATTTTTGAATCAGCAGAGTGGTCGATGAGAGCCAGGGAGAGATCGAAGGCAAGATTTGGATCGAGCAGCCGTAGTTAGGATTTGATTCCAATCATTCGATAAACCTGATCTTACATCGGTACTTTCACATCGCCGTCAGGGAATTCGTATAAACCAGTTTTCGCTGGCATACGAACTGCGGTCACCTCATGGGTAGGTGAACGTTCTATCCCTTGAGCCACCGTGACTTGGGAGCTGGAATTTACAGAAACGATGGGTTTCGACTTATGGAGAAACATGACTTAGAAAATGAAATTATTAGTCGACACGGGCACCTCGTGATTACATTTCCTATTGTGTCACCGTTACGTCATAGTAGTTTAATTTTTTTCTATTTGTTATAAAACAATAAATGTTTTCTTTCTTTCTTAAAAAAATAGTTATGAAATCAATCATACGTCCTTAAAATAAATGACATATTCGACTTCAGCTCCACAAATCTGTAAAAGTATTTTTTTTTATTTATCGTCAAGGTTTTATATTTTGCGTGATGCCACTTCCTTGCTAATGTTGTTTCCATAATGTTTTGTTCAAATATTACGTACGCACCGAACGGGGGAGGGGATTTCTGATCTTTGCTGACAAGAGGGAGGAGGGGTATGAGGATATCTTACGCAAGACATTAAAATTATAGTATTCAAAATTTCTTTTATATGCCAAAAAATGGGACAAAAGAATTTGAAGAAATTAATCTTGGTAAAACTTTAAATAAAAGTTAAGTTTGAGGAAAAGAAATATTGGAAAGAAATTTCCTTCTGGAGTATGGGAGGTCAGGAGTTTTAAACATAGAAGGAAAAAATGAAATATTTCTTAAGAGTATTTCGTACAAAATTTTACAATACGAATAAGAATTTTTTATTTTTTTACATACAATTATTTACATATAATTACATCCTATTCTTAAATTTAATCCAAAAATTAGATTACTGTTCGAAAAGTGAAGGTTAAAACGAAGAAATGAGGGAGTGTCGTGCTTACGTAATTTTTGAGTTTCCCTCTATATTTATTTCTCTCTTCTGTTTCTGGTTTACATTCGATAAAAGCGATTGAATAGATGGAAATCACCACAAAGACATTCTAGAAGGGCTCGATCACTAATTTAAAGCTTATTTAAAAAAATGAAAAGAAAGAAAAACAAATTGAAGGAAAGGTATAATTTTTTGTCTTCCTCGTGTTATGATAGATATGTTCATAAAGGGAAAACTTTATATTTTTATATATTTTCTGTATTTATCTTAACTTTAGATATTAAATGGCGAGATAATTCATTCTTTACCTGTGTGACCTTACTTTTAATGCTTAATTAATTGTTTGATTGATATAGCAACAGCGACTTGTTTGTTAAGCTACTCGAGGTCTTTTGCTTATCTTTGCATAAAACTCGCCGTAATTATCGCATTTTATTTAATTTAATCGGCAGACTGACCTCTAAAAATTATAACACTGCCTGTATCAAAATTGTTTACAAGGACATAATGTGTCCTCCATTTTTGAATTTAATTCGATTCGAGGTGACTCATTTGATCTATTTTCTATTAAAAAGGAAATGTTTTTACTAGTACTATGAAGTTATTTATTAAGAAAGTATTTCAAACTAAGCAAAAAATCTTATATACAAAATGCGGTACAATATATACCGTAACAATACAGTAAACAGCTCATTGAAGCTAAATAATCCAATAGCGTAAACAGCGTATTGAAGCTAAATAAGCTAATACCGTAAATAGCGCATTGTAGTTAAATAAGCAAATACCGAAAACAGCGCATTGATTTAAATAATCAAATACCGTAAACAGAGCACTGGAGCTAAATAAAACCATACCGTAAATACTGTAGTGAAGCTATACAGATAAATACAGTAAACACCGTAAGGAAGCAAAATAAGCACCATCCGAAAAAATAAATATTTCAATAAAACTAATACCATCTTGCATATATAAGTCATTTAGTTTGTGAAACTCAATATGTCAATACCGTGAAATTAAAACGAAAGACGCTATTTTTTTTAAATTATAGAATTTTTTTTGAACTGCAGATTTTTTTCACCATTTTCCTTCATGCTACGATCAACATTTATAATTATAATTATTATTATCCTTGTACTTATAGTATTATGTATTTCTAGAGCGATGAATCAATAATAAATCAATAATTTGCCTAATGATTGAAAGTAATTCATTTATTAACAAAATAATAAATGATAATTTTAATAAAATAATAAATGACAATTTTAGTAAAATAATAAATGACAATTTTAGTGAAATAATAAAATTAAACTTACGTATTAAATTCTGTTAATTGAATTTTTGCATTTCGAGAAAAAGAATAACGCTGAAATAACATGGTAGAAAATCACGTGATTGTGTTTGGCGTGTTAACGTTACAGCTATTAAGTTTGGTACGATTTTTGTTTCAGATTTAATTTAACTCCTGCAAGCGATGTGTGTGTGTCAAACCTGATTAGCTGGTGAATTGTGGCATAAACAATAACCCCATGCGTGACTTCGTTTGCAGGTATTCACTTCCCAGGATTTCCAGGAATGTAAATAAAATGTTTTTTTTTTTAAATTGTGAAAAGGTTTAAGTTATTATTTCAATTAATTTTAAAAAATTTTAATGGAGTAGCTAATATTTAAAAAAAAATATTTTATGGTTCTCGTTCCTATACTCGTTTATAAGGACTATGTTTTGGTGACAGTATCTCCGAGTTGTCACCAACAACACAAACATTGTTTCCTGTACCCGAAATGCATGAATTTTAAATTTGAAATGTATTGTTAATAAATTTCGTTATCAATGATGATCACGATACTGTTATATTAGATAAGTATTGTTTTAAATAATTATTGGCCATATATCGTACTTGATACATCTAGGTAGCCGGGGATCTGTTTAAAAAAGTATTTGATGTTGTTTTAACGTTTTGGCGAATTTAGCTTCAGAATCCCTATAATCGAATAGTAAAATGAAGAATGTGTTTGTGTCTCCAACTCCCAAATAATTTGTTTTATCGTCCTGAAATTCGGACTGAGGGTAAAAAGGGAAATTTTAGACCATGATCCTAAAAATCGTTCAAAAATTTCTATTTGGTCGCTCAGGAGAAGAGACATTTATAAAATTAGATTTTTCTTATTGGTTTAGAGCTAGAGATATAAATGATATAAATGAAACAGCAAACAAATTTAAAGATAACTTCAGTGATGTTTGCTTGCTTATACTTCTCATTTATCAAAAAAAAGAAGAAGTTTAAAGCACGTTCTTAGGCATTTAATTATTTTTTATTCGTTTAGTCAGATAAACTCGATGATCAACTAAGCCTAGGGACTACGTCACCAAATTAGCATTCCTTAAGAAATGTTAAAATGCGTGTTTATATTTTTAATATAATTTTACTTTTAAAAAGCATTGCTATAAAACTAAATAATTCTAATAAACCATAAACTAAATTATCAACGGTATTTGAAATGAAAAAAAATTATAAACTAAAATGCAAAATTAATGGAGAAATAGCGTTAAATCGTTTAGGATATGGGTAAAATATCGACGTATTACTATCATTGACACCAATGATGATGGTTGATTTTGGCAAAAGTTACAAACTGAAATAAAAATCAAACTATGTGCGCTAAAAAGCATATAATTAATGGATTCTTTTCTAACTCTTTTGAATTTTTCAGGATCAATTCAACCAATTTTACTCAAATTTTGTATATTACCATTTAAAATTAATTTAAAAATAAAAAACTCCTTAAAATGATGCAAAAATTGTATACCTTACAATTCAAAATTAAAAAATAATAAATAATTACTAAAAGTTATTTTTTGCATTGAATTATCTTTGGATAAACAAATTTTATTACTGTGCTTAGAAATTTTTCAATTCGTTTAAAAAGTATCCGAGATATGATGAAATACGCAAAAGAAAAAATTAACATTAAGGTGTCTAAACTTTGGAGAGCTCTTCTGACCAAACTATGGGAACCATGTTTCCCGAATTGCTACCGCCCCCCCCCCTATATTTTAGGGGTCAGAAATGCGAATCCTTCGAAAAAAAAGATATGTTTATTGTGAAAGTGCGTTTTTGTGTCTGATTTCGAAACTTAAAATATCTTCTGTACTTATTAATTAGCTTATTTGAGGTTACCCATCTCAAGCCATTAAGATTGAGTCCTAGAACGTGAAGATCCGATCATTACACCAAAAGTTATTCGGGGTTCGCCGTTTTTTTCTTAGCGTACTGTACATATTGACTGTACACAATTTTACACATAATATAGGACTATATTTTAAAACCCTTTACCCTAGTACCCTTTAGATTATCGCCAAGTTGGTCGCCAGGATGTGTGATGGAGGAACAGCGTTTGGATTTTAATGGAGAAATGATTTTTTAAAAGCAAATATAACTTTTTTCTCCCAGGTTCCGAACTTTATTTAACTCTAATTTTACTCTTAAAAAAAGTTGCACGGTACTATAAAATCTAAAAATATCTGGATAACAAAAGCATGAATTTAAAAAAAATGTAACGAGATAAATTAAAAAATAAAAGAACGAGATAATTTATGGAACGTCAGAAAGTTGATTATTAAGCCTTACCTATTGAAACGCAGTGCTATAAGCGAAAGCAGAGAGCACGCCGCACTTTACTATACTCAATACTCAAGTTGATTATTTTTGATGAGAAAAATTTTTGTTTTGAATTTAAGGTTCATACTAGCCAGTTACAGATTTTTCCTTTCATTCATTTGCTAAGCCGTTACGGGTAGTTTAATTTAATTTTGCTTAATTCATGTTTAAATGAGGTGTTTATCTGAAATTTCCCCTTGAAAACTCACCCTTCTTATTATATCCCATTTGTTTTTATTCAGAACTTCATAACAATTGATAAAAAATATTTATTGATTAAATATTTCAATCGTTTATAGGTATAAAAAGCGACTAACTTGCAACTGTCGACAAAAATGTTGCAATCGGTTCTTTAAAATGATAACAAGTTAGTTATTTTAAGAATTGATAAAGATAGTTTTTTTTAAAAAAAAAGTAGAAAAAAGAGAACGGAAAAAAATAATTTAAAAACTTATATGTAATATATGAGTTATCCCTAACACGGTGTTATTCCATTAGCGTGAGAAGAGTCATAGGAGAAGAAAGTATGTTAGTTTCTGTCATGATTTTCAAATAGCTTAAGAACTTTTAAATTAGGAAACTATATGAAAAATAACGTTACATTGAACATAGTTATAAAGGAAAGAAGCGTGGAAATTTAAAAAAAATATATATTTGACAATTAAATACGGAAAATATTAAGAAAGAGAAAAATATCGTAGTACATTCCTATACAATTGAGAAGAGGAAGAGAAGGCAGGGGGGAGGGTTCAAGACATGAAATTGGTCTTCTCCCCAGATGGCGTATTCAAGCGATCGTCACTAATTTTACTACAGATTCTTTTTAAATATTAACACGTTATTCTCGGAATGGTATTCTACAAACATTGCCACACTCTTTTAAACATACTGCCTATTTTTTGAAACAGGCAGCATTCTTAATATTCTGGAATTTTGGATTTTCATGTTTTGAAAATACCGCAATTGCTTTTACACAAAATTATTTTTTTCAAAATAATTTTAAATTATTGAAAAGAATCCAACTTTCAGGCGAAACTTTGAAACAGACCTTAAAAAATATTAGCATATTACAGTAGGAACATGATTCTGTTACAGAAGAAAAGAAAAAATGTTTGCAACCGCTAAACGAGTACGTAGCGTTTTTTCTCTCTCCCGGAAATGTCGTTTGGAAGTTATTCCTCTTCCTTCCATCCTTCCTTCCATTTTATTTATTTATTTACCAATTTATTTTTGAAGGTAACGTCCTGCACTTATTTTTGTTATTAAATTATGTGACATTAAAAACATCAAATCAAATAAGTTGCGATGAAAGTGACAGTCATTAATAGAATTCTATTTTTTTAATACGGCATTCATAAAATTGTTGCAAAGAAGAAAAAAAATTGTTTGGTCCTTACGTAACATACATGAACGAAAACGATTATTTTCGAGAGTGAACACTGAGCGCCCTTCTGAAGAAGAAAGAAAGGGAAGGTAGAAAAAAAAAAGGATATCGAGTTTTATTACGTCGGTTAGACCTTTTTTTGTTCTCTATCAAGTGATGCAGGAGGAGATGGAGAAACGGATAAAATACTCCACCTTTAATTAGCTTTCTCAAGAGCAGACGACTATTTGTCGAATTGATTGAATGATAAATCTTTTGAATGTTCTAAAATAGAACTTTCATTCATTATTTAATTTTGGTTTGATACAAACACGTGATGGATTTTGAAGATGTTCTGGAGGATGTAGGGGCTTGGGGACGCTTTCAGAAATGTTTGTTAGCCTTTTATGGATTCTCCGTGTCTATGGTAGCTTCCATTCCCGGAATGGTCCTGTTGTTCATGGTGATGGTACCGGATCACAGCTGTCATATACCGGAATTGGCAAATGTGACCAGGAAGGATACGATACCGTTTCAACCCTCAGAGTCGGACGCATCATGTCGGATACACGTTGTGAACAATAGTAGCACTGAAGAGATGACATGCATTTACGGTTGGCAATACGACAAAACATATTTTGATGACACTGCTGCAACAAAGGTAAGATGATTTTTTTCCTAAAATCAAGCATAAAATGAATTATTAGTAAGGTTATTTATATATGCGTTGCATATATATATATATACATATATATATTCGTTTCAATTCTTTTTAGTGCTCCTCAAACTATTGTATTGATATATTTTGCTTTAGCTATGCTGATATAATATTAGAAAGCACTCCTTTTTGTGGATATAATCGTGTGAGCTGATGTAGAGATTATATCTTTTCTCTATTTTGTTTTCAGGACTTTTAATTTTTTTAGAATAATAAATAACAAAAAATAAATAATAAATAAAAATATTTTATAAAATACTCTTAAAAAATAATTTTTTCTTCCCTTGTCATTATTTTTTATTATTTTTCCATACTTTCTCAATTATTTAATTTATCTATCTATCTATATCTATCTATCTATCTTATATATATATATATATATATATATATATATATATATATATATATATATATATATATATATATATATATATATATATATATATATATATATATATGGGGACGGCATGAGTGGTCGTCTTAGAGTAAATAGGCACTGTTTTTAAAACAAAAAATATATATTGAAAATTAAATTTACATAAGGACGGACGATTAACAGTAACATAAATAAAACAAAAAGTAAATAAATGAGTAAGAGTTCGTCTTTAAATGTTTTGTATAATCATAACTCCTCTTTGGAATCCATACGTCTTTTTTGGTTCGTTGTCCACCGCGCTCTCTCGTCTTAGGGAAATTCCCATTGCTTCCTAGTCGTGCACAGGGATCAGCTTCTAGCTTACATAGTCTGGCGGGACTTCTAGCTAAAAGCGACTTCTAGCTGACGGATCTGAGAACTGAGATCAGCTTTGTCTACAGGAACTGGCACCATATATATATATATATGATATCTTAAAGCATATTATCGGGTTGTTCAGAAAGTAATCACGTAATTTCTCAACAGAGGACTTAATTATATTTTTTCGAAGTCCATTCATACCTAAGCCGCATAATAATTAAATATTTTGATAGGTGATATAGTAAGTTTTGCTTGCTAAAAACGGAATCGGCACGGAAAGAAATTTGTGCCTCCGTGTTGACATCTGTGATCTTCATTTCAAATGTCAAGAAAATTATCCGTTTTCGAAGGGCATCATCTCTGGGGACGAAAAATAATTTATCAAAGACAATGTTGTGGTCCCTACACAATTTTTTAGACGTTGAAACCTTTACCTTCAATGAGGAGGTCAATTCATTTTAATCTGTACTATTGGAATTTTCATTCCAAAATTGCGGTAAAATGACCGTCAGCAGTCTGTAAATCCGTAAAGTTTACTGTAAAGAACATTTTTCACCTTGACGGTTTTGGAACTGTGTACAATTAGTATAATGATTAAAACATAAATACAAAACTGTACAGTTTTGTAAGCATTAAGAACTAACATAGTTTTAAAACCGTTAAAAAGAAACTTGGGAGCTATAGTTTTTGTTAAGGTAATGTTAGAGATGCAGGACAAAAATGGAGGAGTGTAGGACACTCTTCATGTGTTGAAAGGGAATGGAGGAAATATTGTGGGGTTAACACTGGGATTATACTTGTTTACATTTTTGACATTGTTGTGTAAGCACTTATATTATCAGATTCTGTGTACAGTTTTGGCGGCCTGGTTAAAATGCAGATATGTAAATGGGTGTAAGTCAGAAACTTCCCTTTTAACACATTAAATCATAATAACTCTTATAACTTCAAAATTATTAATTCTATTAGTTTAGTTTCGATTTATTTCAATTTATGCTAAATAAATGCGTGTCTACATTGCTTGTCTGTATAGCAATTATAACGTGTTAATGTTCACAAGTACAGAACAATATTTTTTATCTGTAAAAATCTTTTAGTAACTTTTGAACTATTAATAATAGTTCTATGAAATTTCATTCGAAGTAAAAAATACATCGGAAACAATATATCACCACCTTTGAGTTGACACATAGTTCAACACCAGTTTTTTGATAGAAACAAGAGGAAAATGAAAAAGGAACCAACAGAATTTGTAAAACTGTCTATATCCTATAGCACAAAAGAAGATAAAAGATACAAACACAGCTACAAGTATTAACTGATTTTTAATTTTTGTCCAACTATTGACTCTAGTCAGAGGCAGTTGTTATTTCAAAATAGTTACCATGCTCAAAATAATATTAAATGCTTCTGAAATTGTTAATAATAAATCGGATTTGATTATATTTGACTGGGTTGCATCTCATTGGATAAATCCTAAAAAATCTATAAGATCTAAATTTTTGTTTCCCTGATCCATAAAAGCTTTTATAACTTCTGATTTTATAGTTTGTGAATCGACAAGAGAGGAGTTTTATTCGATTCAGAGTGATAAAATACATCGAAGAATTAGGTTACTTGTCTAGATAGCAAAGTTTCTTCCCTTGCCCTCCTCCCCCATAAAATTCTAGATTGATACTGCAGCTCACCCTCAATGGAAGATATTAACATCAGATATCCATATTCAGGGCAAGCGCTAAGGATTTCAAATTATTAGCCAGTGAATTAGCTAAATATCAAAAATATTCGCCAATTTTCTAACGTCTTTTCGCCAAATGCAAATCTTAACAATTTTTTATGATAGACTTTTCCTCATGGAAAACTGTTTTACTGTAGTTTGTTATTATTTGGACCCAATTCTAGTTGGTTATGTCGCGCACAAAGGCGCCGGCAGCGGGGTGCAAGGGGGTGCACTTGCACCCCCCTGGCTTTTTTTTAAAAAAACAATTAGAGATACAGAAAAAATTTTTTATAAAATCTTTTTGTTAAACATATTTTTATGGAAAAACAAATAATTAAGTAATTATTGATACATAACAATTAAAAAATTGTTTAATCAAACAAGAATTGTAATCGTCTTGTTTGCTGTCCAAATCTATTTTTAACTTTTTCAATGAATTCTGAGTCATCTTTGATTCTTTTCTTATGCACACTGAGCATTCACAAACTTGGCAGATATCTAAGCTATATTTTTAAATTTCATTTAATAAAATGTAAATAATATATTTTCCATTAGTTATTCAGTTTAACAAAGGTGTATAACACAAGCTGACTTCTCGCAACTGTAAAACTTCATCAACACAATAAATACCAATGTTAAGCGTGCACAAACACGTTAGTATACGAAACTACTGTTTGTAGTTATTTGTGCTTCAAAGTCAGTAGCTATGCTAGCGCCAGCGCGATCGCCTCTGGGCAAAATTTGTAAGTACAAGAAATTCGTACTTTTTTTTAAATATCTTGCTAACAATGAAGAAACGTATCTTGAAAAAATGAACAGATGAAAGTATATGCAATAACAAAACAAAATGTAATAGTAGAATATTTTAAATTTTTTTCGGGGGTAGGGGGGGTAGTTTGTTAGAGGGTTGCACCCCCTTATATATTATTCTGCCGGCGCCCTTGGTCGCGCATCTACCGAAAATTATTGTAATCGAATAAAAAATACTGATATGTTTAGAAAAATTCATTTAGACGTAATTTTGAGGATCGACATAAAAATATATTTTTCTTTCCAGTGGAAAAAAACCTTTCGCCAATACTTTCACCAAGACACGATTTTATTCGCCAAATTTTCGATTTTATCTCATTTGGCGAGGTGGCGAGCCCCGCACATTGGGCCTAAATTACACTTTTTAAAACAGTTAATAGCATTCCTATAGCTATTTCTGCATTCAATTACTCTACGGGCCTCTGAGATTAGGGCCAAAATATAAAAAAGTTGAATGAGATCTATAGGTCTATAAATTGAATTTTTTTGTTGCTACACTTAAGCCTCTTTTCAGCGAATTTCATAATTTTCTAGTTTGGCAAAAACAGTTCAAAATCTTGAATTTCGTTCTTTTTTTTTATAATTGGCGTTGAAGGACCAACCCAAATTCTGAGTTTACGACTGTCAATGTTCAACTCAGTAGCCTTGGGATTTTGAGCCCTACTTAAAATACAAGAGAACTCCTGGGCCAATCAATGGAACTAACTAACTTCCATGAACGACATTTTGATGGAACTTACCCACATTTGCGTTACATGTAGAGGAAAACCACGAAAACCACCCAAAGTTAGCTCGATTGTGAAGAATTCTAACTCATGATTTGTCTACCACAGAGGATGTTTTATTTTAGCACTGTGGTCGGTGCGAGCCGAGAGCAGTATTCGTATCAACCAGTCACAGCTGGGATTCGAACCTGGGCTACCTCGTTGGAAGGCGAACGCTCTCTTTTCCCAGAGTAACCGTAACTCCTTTAAAGATATTACAAAATTTCTGTGTGCAAAGCTTTCAAGACCAATTGCACTTCTGGTGAATGCAAGGCTAAAGCAAATTATATGAAACAAAAATTAAAATAATGAAATCATAGTTTATGCAAGCTTTATTTGAAATTACTTTCACGTTAAATGATTTGGAAAAATTCTTTTGAAAATCACGACACGTTTTAAAACAGACTTGAAAATCACGAAACACTCTATTTTCAATGATGTGACTCAGAAGTTTTAAAGATTTAATAAATTAAAAAAAGATACTCGAGGTGATCTCGAAAATGATGTTTTATAAAGAACATATGATAATATCTTACCAAAATATCTACCGGTGATTTATAAATATTACTAAGAAATGTTCAAATAAAGTCTGACATTAATTGCTGTAAATTTTGATTAAAAAAAAACCGGAATTAGAGATCAAAAGTAAACATAGTCGACAAATTACATCTTAATTGCTTTTTTTCTTCTTCTTTATGACGTAGGAACACATTTCTTTTTTTTATTTTTTTTGTTTATTGAAAGACACTATCTCCAGAAACTTCTCTACAGTAAAAAGAAACGAAAAAAAAAAAAACTCAATTAGAAACTTTATGTGTACAGTCACATTCATAATGCTAAATAACAAGTAATAAACTTGACTCTTGATCAAAAGCGGCGTAGATGAAGGTGACCGGTTTTGTAGCAAAACATGATTTTCAAACGCACATAAAACGTAAATTTTATATGTGTAGATTTATAAATCTTAGACTTTTTTAAAAAAAAAATTATAATATGAAACAAAAACACTATGCAGATACATTCGGGTATTTATAATCAGTAGTTTTATTTCAATTTATATTAGTTTGTATATTTTAATTTAAATTACTTAAATTTGAATTAATGAGGAATTAATAATTGCGATTCTGAAGGCAGAATTTAGAAAAAGTGCTAAATTGGAACATTGTATACACTTACCAACTTACTACATTAAAATGAAATTCATCTTAATAATTCGAGAAGATAACTCACTATCTTACAATAATTATATTCAAAGTTTATTTAAGGGTTATTATTATTTGCAAATTGAATTTTATTTTATAACCGTCGTTGAACAGCCGACCCAACTTTGGTTTTACGACTACTAATGCTCAACTCCGTAGCTTTGTAATTTTGAACCAATCCAGAAGACAAGGAAACTTTTAGATCAGTAGGGGAGAGTGGGGTCAATTGTAACATTTTTTACTTAACTATTTTTAACTAACAAAAAATCCAATATATTATTAATATTAATTGACAGACGAGTAAAGTAGACTATCCTCTACTAGAAAAAAAAATACCTTATTTTAAATGTTATTATATTAGTTATTAACCATTTTTGACAGTCGTGCACTTGCTACAATTGTCCCCACTTACGGGGTCAATTGTTGTGGTTTGTTATCATATTAACTCATATTAATAATATAGAGTTAATTTATTTTAAAATAAAACAAAATTTTATTTTAAAATAAATTAACTCTAATGTTCTTGAGAGAAAGTAAAAAATAAAAAATAGATAAATATTTTATTGAGTAACATAAATGCGAACTAAATATTTTAATTAAAAATTCAAACAGTTGCATGAGATTTAAAATGATAAAAAACAAATAAGCAACGCATATAGCTCTAAATAAGATTTAATATTCAGTTGAGATTCAGTTCAGTACATTTTTAGCTTTAGGACATTTCTATGCAGTGAATTAATTATAAGATATTTTATGAATGTTAAATCCTAAAATAGTTTTTTAAGCACTTTAAGTCACAAAAAATTAAAAAAATTTCAAAAACATTAAACAGTTTAAATATCCTACATTCGCATTTCGCATGTTATAATAATGTGGAATTAAAAATATCGAGATTTGTTTTAAGAAAATGTGGAAATAACTCATCGCAACTAAGAAAACAACAACAAAGATTGACAATGAAATCGGTACAAATAAAACATACCAAAAGTATTAAAAAGTAAAGTATTAGAATGTTGTATTCGAAAATCGCAAATCGTTTTAATACTGGATTAAAAATATCAGGATTTTTGAAACCCCGAGGAGAAGCCTAGCAATAACTGTTGAAAGAACAATAACAAGAACAATCAGCACAAAATAAAGAGCACATTTAAATGCGCGATTAGAGTGTCGTACTAATATACAGTAAAAATATTGCTACACATATCCACATACTATGTGATATGTGTAGTACTAAGTGATGAAAAACAATAGAAGAAAATACTTATAGAAACGATTCTTAGTAAAATGAGTAAAGTCAAAACATAGTTACGAGCTTAACTTATATAAACATACTTGGAGAGAGAAATAGTACCTATAAAGAGAGTACTTAGAGAAGGAGAGTACTAAGAAAATAGTATGATAATATTGACACAAATAAAACCCGTCTATTTGCAGATTTACTCGCGAGGCATTATGTATAAAAAATATCAGGATTTCGGAACCTATGAAAACACGATCAAGAAATCACTTAGAATAGCTTTAAACTGAGCACAAATAAAGATTTTCAAAAGTGATAACTTAAATTCGAAATTCACGCATCATAATTTGTCGAATTAAAGGTATGGGAATTTTTAAAACTTTAGAAATTCGTAGCAATGACCACCGAGAAAAGCGATCGAAAAACTGCATTGATTTAGATTCGACGCTTTAAAAACTTAAATGCACAATTCTAAATTTGTGATATCTTTTATTTTTCAGAAAGATTATAATATATTTTTTTATTATATTCATGTGCTGTCGCGATCCACATAACAAAAGCAGATTTTGCACCTCTAAGTGTATTATTTCTGGATCGAGGAGGAGTATTCGCATTTGCGTTACATAGAGAGGAAAACCACGAAACCCCTCAAAGGTTAGCTAAAAGGCGAGGGTACTCTAACCCATGATCCGACTACCACGGAGGATATTTGGGTGCCTGGTGAGGATTTTGTATCGACCAGCAGTTGCTGGGGGTCGCTAAAGAGGTGACCTGGGGTCGATCCCCGGGTCATCTCTATAATGAATAATAATCAATGTTAATCAATAATAATTAATTAATAGTAAATAAAAAAATAATATTAACAAATAATTAAAAATATTAAAAAAATAAATACAATTGTGGCAATTAACTTTAATCCATTGTTCTAATTTTATATCACTTATAGCGACAGGAATGTTTAAAATTGAACGGGATGTAAAGTAACATTAAAGTAAAAGTGATATATGTTACTTTTTTTAAGGGGGTACTGTTTTTTAAAGGTCTGGTTTCTTAGGACAAGCGCCTTATCTGGGCGTCAGCGGGACGTCAACGTCACGCTGACGCCAACAAAATACTGCTTTGTTAGCTCAAGGCCTGGTTTCTTAGAACTAGCGCCTTATCTGGGCGTCAGCGGAAAGTTGACGTAGATCTGACGCCAAAAAAATACTTTTTTGTCAGCTCAGCATGAGCAATCGGTCCAACGCAGACATTATCTCTCATTGCGCATGCGTTAATAACGTAAACAAATATTTATTTTGAATTTGTATTGATTTTGTTATTGTCGACCAGTGTTTTAGAGAACAAATAATGACTTTGTCCAAGAAAAAACACATTATAGTTGAGCTGAATGAAGAGTGCTATGTTTAATGTCAAAATCAAAATCTTGGCTGATTTCAATGTGCTGTTGGATGTTGTCCGCCATTGCCACTGTGGTTAACGTCACGTTGTAATCCAACTGCAGTTGAGTTGGACGGTAATTGTAGTTCAAGATGAGCGTACGATGAAGTATACTATCAAACTCACAAATGGACCAATCAGAGGTTAGCGCTGATTTCCAGCTGACGGCGTCCTGTCCTAAGAAACCAGGCCTTAAGGTATTCGGAGAACTTCCAGGAAAATATTTGTGTTTCGCGTTTATTAACTGTGAACTGTTGAAAACGTTATTTCAATAGTTATAATTAATTTAAAGTAAATTAAATCAATGCTTTATAATAATTAATTGCTAATCAATAATAATTAGGACTTGTCAATTAACATGTCAACTGTTTTATATTAACATGTTTATGCAATTCTACCAATTTTTAAATGGAAAAATTGGTCAAAAATACATTATTTTTCAGCACTTGACGTTCCAGGTAGTGAAAAAAAATGAAGTGTTTTCCCATATTAATAAACCTTTTTACAGATTATGTAACACAATGTCAGGGACGGTTGCAGCTAATAATTGTTTTATATTAAGAATACCACCCTACCTTCCAAAATCTGTGTTGAATGATTCATATGTCTGGAATAAAATAACACCTGTAACCTTGGAAACAGTTCATTACGACATCTACCGATGAGAGTCATCAAACAGAGGCCGATTTATAATCTTAATGCCCTTCTGTCATTTAATTATCAATCATAAGAAATCCTCTTGGTGTGGGATCTTTTTTTTTCTGACCGCAGTTTCACGCCTTATAATTTAATAATCTCGTTTTTATGTGTTTTACACATTAATCCATGTCCAATTCTTGTCACCAAAACTATTTAGAGGCCAGACAACGCATTGCTAGAGTTAAGAAATATTACTGAATATACATATTTCATATTAAATTGCCATATTAATTTCAACCTGTTATTAAATTGTCATTAAGACGATAGTCATTAAAAACGATAAATAACTGAACGCGATCGAAGCAGATACAAATGTTTTTTAATAAATTTCGATACTTTTTCAATGCTGTCAACATTTTTTTGTTTCCTTCTTTTAAACTTTAAATTGAATATACTAGTTGTCTTCGGTGACCTGTTTGGTCACCTTTTAAAATTGTTTTGCATTAACATTTAAACTTTAATGGCAACTGAGCTGAATGCACAGAACAACTGTGTTTCAATATTTTAATTCTATCCCTCCCTTAATCTGAACACCTTAATTAGTTTTAAAGAACATACCGTATAGTTCGGTGTATAAGTCGACCTCCCCTTTTATTTTTGATTACGAGATAGCAAATGTGTTAGTCGGATTTTTAAGTCGATCTTTCTCCTCTATTTTTGATTACGAATTCCTAATATTTTTTGCACAATATATTTTGAATTATAAAGTCCTTACATTTTTACGAATTCCTTTTATTTAGATTTCCTTATATTTTTTCCCCTAGTATGTCGGATCTATAAGTCGACCTCCCCTCTCTAGTTTTCATTACGAGACAGAAAATTTCTGAAATGTCGGATGAATAAGTCGACCTGCCTCCTCTATTTTTTAATTACGAGTTCTTAAAATATATTTTGAATATTATATTTTGTATTATTCCTTATATTTTTTCCTACTATGTTGAGATTTTTTTAAGAGAAAACGGAAAACATAAAACTTTATTTCGAGAAGAAATAAAAACTTAACGGCGACTGTTGAATCAGAAATATATTTTTTTCATACTTGATTTTGATGCTGTTACGATATGTTTTCCTGGAGCCTAAATATTTTGTAGAAGCGACCTTGATTAATGTTTGAAATTTTATGTTTAAACAATGTGTTACAATAAATCTTTTCTGTCCTAGTGGAATATGGTATGTGATGATAGCCATTATCCCAGTTTACTCTTGACTCTGCAGAATGTTGGAAGCCTCATCGGTGGGACAATTTATGGTGCTTTAGCTGATAGGTAATTATGTATCATAAAATATACTATTGATGTAACCGATATGCCATTTCACATGCATTATTATAAAATAAAAGTGATAAATCAATCAATATAAAATTTCTACACTATGCATATTTATTCGAAAAAAAAAAAATTAGTCGGCGTGCCAAAGCTGAGCTAATTAAATTCACCGAATTTTTTTACAGAATGTTCCTTTTTCATTCGATTCATAGGTTTTGGGGATAGAGTGTTCGTCTAACAATGAGGTGAACAGGGTTCGAATACCAGTGGTGGCTGGTCGATATGAATTCCGCTCCTGGTTCACACCGACCACAGTGCTGACCTAAAATATCCTCAGTGGTAGACGGATCATGGATTAGAGTTCCCTTGCTGTCAGGCTAAGCGTGGGAGGCTTTCCTGGTTTTCTTCTCCATGAAACGCAAATGCGGTTTATTTTTATCAAAAAAGTACTCCGCGAAGGCAAATTTCTCCCAGGAGTTCCTTTGTCTTCGGGACAAAGGCTGCGGTGTTGAACTTTGGTAGTCGTAAACTTTGCTGTTCAACGACGCTTATAAATAAAATCATGGAAATCAAGGGGAATGATTTTTGTTCAGTAAGTTGATGAGATTAACTAAACAACTGCAAAACTAATTGGAGAATACGCATAATTCCAACAGGCATCTCTGCTTTATCATAAAAAATTTAAATTTATTCTAAAGCAAATATCATATCATTTTGACACTTCAGTAATAAAATGAATCGATTACTGAAGGCAGAAACTGCAAGCATCCCTCTGTTGGGGTACAGTGAGAAAAAAAGATATCACCCTGAATAACTTTCGCTCTAATGATCTGATTTTTACATACTAAGTGTCAAGCTTAATGGTTCCTGGGGGTGATTTTATGCTAATTATGTAGTTCTAACTATTAATTAAGTTACGAAATCGAACAAAGAAAACGTACTTTCTCTGAATAAATATTTATTTACTTTTACAAATTTAGATTTTTAACCTTCAAAATATGAGAGTGGGAGTAGCAGCAATCTGGGAAATATGGTCCCCCTAGTTTGGTCAGGAAAGTAATCCAAAATTTAGACCCCTTGATGTTGATTTCACTTTTTGCCTTTTAAATCATATTTTCAAAACTAATTAAGCAATTAAAAAATTACACCCACTCATAAAACCCGTTTACCCAATAATAATTTCATGCAAAAAACGATTTTTAATAATTTTTTTATTATTTATTATTATTTAATTTAATTACGGATAAAAAATTTGAATTGTGAGGCATAAATTTTAATACCATATTAATCTGCTTATTTTTTTATAGCGAAATCCAAAGTTTCAACAGTTTTTATTTAGTAGAAGCCAAGAAAAGTTAAAATTAATTACTTCAAAAAAAATTTGGTGACAATAAAGAAATATGTAAATGGGGCGATTAATATTTAAACGTAGATAACTTACGAGACTTATGCGCACGAGGCGTAAAATTTCATTCATATTTTTTTTCGCTAATAACCGATTGCTAAGTCTTTTTATTTAAATTATAAATTATGACGTTTCTTTTTCAGTCGTCTTAAAATTTATTAGTTTTTCAATAAAGAGACTTGAATAAAACATCTCATCGGTCAAAAAACCTTTTATTCAACGACTTTCGAGTTTTATAAACGCATGTTTCTGATAGAATGTGATTGCACATCAGCTTTTTTAAATTTCATTTTTTTAGTTTGCTCCTTCAGTAATTCAACAGTTTCAGTAATGTACAAACGTATGCATAGATACGGAATAATATATTTATCAATTTCTTCAATATATATTTTATGATTATTAATACGGATACGTAGTCAATATTTTTAAGTATCTTTAAATTTCTCAATATCTAACATATCGTCTTAATCGTAAAATAAATTCTATAATTACCCGTCCTCGCGTGTTTCTCAGAACTATTTTACCAACAATTTAATTAAATTTTAATATTTCTAAAAATCTTATTCTTCACGCTACCACGTATATAATTTTTTCATTAATATGTAGCAATCAATTGTTTTAATACCTTAATTTAAGATTTCCTTTAAAGTAAAATTCCTTTTAAAATTATTGTCAAGTTTTTATCAAAAGAAAACTTGGAATTATTGCCAGCTAGCTGAGAATTAAATCTTGTTAAAAAATTAAAAATATTCTGCTGATGAAAATTATTCGATGCAAAACAGTTGATTATTTACTAAGCATGCTATTTTTTCAAAATTATTGATTGAAGAATATGAAGATAAATTATTTATTGTTTATTTATTGCTTCTTATTTATTTGAGAATTGAAAAGTAAATGAGTACGAGGGTTGCTATTTATATTTCTGGCCTAATAATTAAAAAAAACAAATGTGTAGGATCGAAATTGGTTTTATTGTTTTTTAAAATATTCTCCATGATGATCAATACACTTTTGCATGCGTTTCAACCAATTTTCAAAGCACTTTTTTCAGTCCGATTGAGGTAACTCCAAAACATGAGTTTTGAATGCATCAACCCCTTCTTCGGGAGTCGAAAATCGTTGTCCACGTAATTTATTTTTGATGTGTGGGAATAAGAAGTCATTGGGTGCCAAATCAGGGCTGTACGGCGGATGACCCATCAGTTCGATCTTTCGCTCCGTCAGAAATGCCTTTGTTTGAGTCGATGTGTAAGAGCTCGCATTGTCATGATAAAGAATGATTCGCCTGTTCTTCTGCTTTTTTCGAATTTCTCCGATGACTTCTGGCAAAGAAATGGTCGTGTACCATTCAGAATTGACCGTCCTGTGTTGCTCTAACGCCACTGTTGCCGAAGAAACAGGCAATCATTTGTTTCGATGTGCTTCTTCCTCGAACAACTTTTGTTGGTTTTGCCTCGTCTTGGAAGACCCATACAGTTGATTGCTGTTTTGTTTCCGGCTCATATGCATAGATCCATGATTCGTCACCTGTGCAGATGTTATACACAGCCTTTGATGTACAGTCGGCAAAAAAAAAAAAAGATATCACCCTGAATAATTTTCGTTCTAATGATCGGATTTTCACGAACTAAGTGTTAATCTTAATGGTTCCTGGGGGTGACCTCAAATATGCTAATTAATTAGTGCTAACTATTAATTAAGTTACGAAATCAGACACAAAAACGTACTTTCTCTGAATAAACATATATTTTTTCTTACATATTTGGATTTTTAACCTTCAAAATATAGGGGGTAGCCGCAATCTGGGAAATATGGTCCCCATAGTTTGGTCAGGAGAGCGATTCAAAGTTCGTACCCCTTAATGTTAATTTCACTTTTTACGTTTTTAGTCATATTTTAAAAACTAATAAAGCAATTCGAAGAAAATTTCACCCAGTCATAAAACTCATTTACCCAAAGATAATTTCACGAAAAAAATAATTTTTAATAATTGTTAATTATTTTTTATTATTTAATTAAATTAAGGATGAAAAATTTTTGAATTATAAGGTATGAAT
This sequence comes from Parasteatoda tepidariorum, assembly GCF_982258835.1. Lineage (NCBI taxonomy): Eukaryota > Metazoa > Arthropoda > Arachnida > Araneae > Theridiidae > Parasteatoda > Parasteatoda tepidariorum. The sequence continues at coordinate 6,376,747 of NC_141762.1, forward strand.
TTTTTTATACCATATTAATCTACATATTTTTCAATTGAAAAATCTAAAGTTTCAACTGTTTTTATTTATTAGAAGCTGAGAAAAATTAAAATTAATTATTTTTAAAAAAATAATTTGGCGACAATGAAGAAATGATTAAATGGAGCGATTAATATTAAAATGTGATAAACTTGCGAGGAACTTGACTTCGCGCGCTTAGCATAAAATTTCATTCATATTTTTTTCGCTAATAATCGTTTGCTTATCTTTTCATTTTTATTTTTTTAAGCTATAAAATACGATGTTTCTTCTTTAGTCGTCTAAAATTCTATTTGCAATTTAGTAAAGAAATTTGAATAAAACATTTTATTGAATAAAATACATTTTATTCAGAGAATGTGGAGTTTTATAAAAGCATGCTTCTGATAGAATATGATTATACAACAGATTGTGCTTCTTTAATGTGATTTTTTTTTATTTTTATTTTCTCAATAACTGATAAAATTTCAATAATATACATACGAATGAATAAATTTGGAATAAAATATTCATCAATTTCTTGAATATATATTTTATAAATATTAATAAAAATACGTAGTCAATATTTTTAAGCATCTCTCACAACATCGCAAATTTCTCAAAATCTTATACGGTAAAATAACCAGTGAAGGAATACTTAAGCTTAGCTTGTCTTTAAAAAAAATCATAAAAATTTCAAAATTTTTAATTTTAGCTAAATGACGTATTTGTTATTAAATGCATGTCGACATATTTGTTATTAAATGCAAATTATGTAAAAAAAATTTAGATAACTTACATAATATTGTTTTAAGCTTTTGGTGGTTTAAATAATAAGTAGTAAGATAACCAAGTGAAGGAACAGTTCTTAAATTGAATAAACACTAAATTTTCCAGTGAATGAACACTTAATTTTGAGAATGTTTGATGCTCGTTAGGAATCCTTAGGCCACGCAGATATCTGTCGCCCTGTAGATGCCTGAATTGACTGATGTTAACACAGGCGGGCATTAGGAAAAAAAAATTCTTTTAAGTTTTCGTGCCCCCATTTCAGTATCTTAAGGGCCTTACGAGCTCTGTTTAAAAAGAGAGTATCATATCAGATATATATATATATATATATATATATATATATATATATATATATATATATATATATATATATATATATATATATATATATATATATATATATATATATATATATATACATATATATATATATATATATATATATATATATATATATATATATATATATATATATATATATATATATATATATATATATATATATATATATATATATATGTATATATATTTATATATGTATATATGTATATGTATATATATTTATATATATATATATATATATATATATATATATATATATATATATATATATATATATATATATATATATATATATATATATATATAACATAAAAAGCTTCAATTAATCTTTTTATGTTAGTTTCTTTGCTATAAAACTTCATCCTAATTAATTATTCTAAACGAAATACTTTCTCACACTTTTAAAAACCACATCCTGTTCTTAAATCTATTTTTGGCTCAAGTATGCATTTAATTAAGAGCAGGACATTTTTCCTTTTGCTCTTGTGTGGGAAACGTTCGATCTATTTCATAAACCAATAGCAATTACTAAGAGTTCCCTCTTTCCCTAAATTAAGACATATTACGGATTTTACTTTGCAAGATTTTCCCTAACATATAACCAAGGAGCGCAACTTTTCATGTGCACTTTCACTCATTCTCATGACTGCTCTTGTCTAATAATTAATAAATAAATTTTGTACCCTCCTTCCCGACCTATGACCTGTTTTAATCCTTCCACTCGGCAACGACGTTATATATATATATATATATATATATATATATATATATATATATATATATATATATATATATATATATATATATATATATATATATATATATATATATATATCTGATATATATATAACAAAAATAATCATAGTAGCAGTATTTGGTGGTAAATGTAGCTTATCGTAATTGAAGAATATGCTGTGCGACATTTTATGGTGAATTTGCGAACGTAAGTTTCAGAATGTATCGAAACATGTGGATGCTATTTGCTAATCACCTTTATCCAAAGAAAACCATGTAACGTAAATATCTAGCAAAATGAAGCAATTTTTTAAACAATGAATCATACAATATGCAACATATTATTTCTATATCTTATTCTCAAACATAACATATTTCAATGTTTTTAAAATGCCACTAAACATTCAGCAATTCATTGAGTTATAGAAAAAAGAAATCGTAAATTACAGAAAACCTTGTGAATGTGCATTAGAATTACTATACAATCTACATTTTATTTTTCATGCACTTTTTTTTCCTTCAAACTTTCATGCCTAGAAGACTCGATTAAAGCTGTAAAAATCATTATCCCTAAAATTTTGTATATAGCTATTATAAGTTATGTTAATTTGATTTTAGTATGAAATCCTCGAATAAACATAGCAAAAATAGCATAATCTAAATAATATCAGATAAAAAGTTCATGTATTTAAATTCTGAAAACTTATAAATCGATTCAAATTTTCTTTTCAAAAGAGATTAAAATAATTTTTTATTTTATTTATTTATTTATTTATTTATTTATTTTTTGCTTTTTGGACATAAATGAACTTAAAAATTGTCTATTGCCTAGAAACTTCGAGGTGTTTTCTATTAACTATTAATTAAACCTCTCAGAGCAATCACAAAACATTATTTCAATTTTTTTACAGTCAGAAATTGGTTGCCTAGCAACCTAGTAAAATTAAGCGTTTCTCTTTTGAATCAGTCAAGGGTTATCTTAAAATATTTATTTGCGCAGGCGACTTTTTTTGGCGGTTTTCTGGACTATCGCCAAATATATAAACCTTTATTGCAACCCAATTTACGACCCAATTGTTTTAAAATTTTGTCTACCCCCCCTAATTCAAGTGTCTAGATTCCAAATATGTAAAAAAAAATATATGTTTATTCAGAGAAAGTACGTTTTTGTGTCTGATTTCGTAACTTAATTAATAGTTAGCACTAATTAATTAGCATATTTGAGGTCACCCCCAGGAACCATTAAGATTGACACTTAGTTCGTGAAAATCGGATCATTAGAACGAAAGTTATTCAGGGTGATATCTTTTTTTTTTTGCGGACTGTACCTTGAACGTATTTTTCCAACATTTCCTTGCACCAATCGACACGAACCTTTTTTTGAGCGTTTGTCAGATTAAGCGGGATCCAACGCGAACAAATTTTTTTTGCGCTCAAATGTTCATGCAATAGTTTATTGATGCTAGTCATACGAATGTCCAAAGACGCTTCTATCTCACGGTAAGTCACATGACGATCTTGCTTTATCAGTTCACGCACAGCATCGATCTTTTCTGGCACAACAACGGATTTTGGACGACCTGCACGGGATTCGTCCTGGATCAAACATCGACCACGATTAAATGCGTTATACCAATTTTTTACAGTGCTGTAGGATGGCGCTTTATCGCTGAATAAAGAATTAAGTTCATCGAAGCACTCTTGTCTTGACAATCCACGTCGAAAGTTATGAAAAATAATGGCACGAAAATGTTCACGATTCAATTCCATTTGCTGAAAGAGAAGAACTTTTCAATTTACAGTCAACAACACAAATGAAGCTATAATGGTAAATCGTCTAATGAATTTGTGTTTAAAAATATCAAACTTTCGATTAAAATCGTCTGCGGTCGCCTAGCAACACTTACTGTTGCCAAGGCCAGAAATATAAATAGCAACCCTCGTATATGTGCTCAGCAAAAAAAAAAATAACAATTTGTTCTGTTTTTTAAATGAGTAAAAATGCATGGACATACAATTTTATTTTGACGTTCAAACTTATTCTCGCTCGCTAACTTCAAGGAAAAAGATAATGTTGAAAAAACTTGCTCAAAAAGTTGTTACTGTTATTTCTCAACGTTAACACAGTTTTAAAAAAATATTGTTATATCAAGAAAATGCTCGGTATACCTTATTTTGTCAAACAGTAAAAGCTAAAAATAGAAAACTGTCAAACGATTTTAAAACCGAGCTATTTTTCGAATCATCATCTCAAAAAATTGTTCTTTTTCTAACTTTAGAATTTCCTTCATGCTAAAATAAGACATATTAAGAGATTTTTAGATAACAAATAATTTTATAGATGTAATTTATATGTTTAGCGAATAGCTTTAATGTACTTTTTTTCAGAAATTCTAATTATAAATTGTTCCTTTATTTCGCCGTAAAAAAACAAGAATGTTAATGTTCCTTTTATATTCCAATGAAACGTGACAATAATTTAATTAACCCCAGAATTGAAATCTGTTTGGATGTAACATTTAATGGCTTGAAATAGAAACAATTAAACTTTTTAAAATTGTTAGAAATTAAACTTATTCTTTTATTTTGCTTAGAGGGACAGAAAAAATGAGGAAAAGTAGTGAAAAGTTCCGTTTACCATATTTACTATTCATACATTTAATCATATAACTTGAGTTATTTAAGCAAAAGAATAAAATAAAATATAAATTTTATTGAAATATGTCCTTAAATATGCACTAAAACATATCTAGAATAGATTTTGCATCTATGAATAAAAACTTATGCTTTTGACTTATGCTTCAGAGACATGGACTTTAACAAAAAGGGAAGAGAAGTTATTAGCAACCTTCGAAAGGAATGTCCTACGAACCATCTTTGGTGCTTTCCTCGATAACAACAACTGGAGAAAAAGATATAATTTTGAAATATCTAAGATCTTTAACAGTGATGATATCATTAAATCTATTAAACTAATGAGATGGGCCGGGCATGTTGTGAGAATGAGCCCAGAACGAACAGCATTAAGAGTCTTTAATGCAACCCCCTCCAATAAAAGACCAACAGGAAGGCCCAGAAAGAGATGGTAAGACTGTGTGAATGAGGATTTTGCCATCCTAAAAGTAAAGAACTGGAAAACAATTGCTGGGAGAAGGGCAGAATGGATAAAGCTGCTGAGGAAGGCCCAGGCTCACAAAGGGCTGTCGTGCCAATGCTGATGAATAAAAAATATATTTTCCAAAAATTTCGGATAGGACGGAGATGTTAATTTGTTCGAAATAATTGACTTGTAACCGCTTAACTTTGATTCCAGGGGGGGGGAGAGCACAGTCGTTCCATTGTTGTCTATTTTTGAAATTTCACTTGTAGACAGAATTGTTTAACATCCTAAAAAATGTTTTTCAGAGCAGCTGTCAAAAAATAAATAAATAAAACAAAATAAATAAATAAAACAAAATAAATAAATAAAACAAAATAAATAAATAAAACAAAAATAAATAAAACAAAATAAATAAAAACAAAATAAATAAATGAATAAATAAAAATGTATTGCTTTGAATTTTTTAGATAGCCTGATGAATTTATATTACTAGTGGGCTGCGTCCCCTTCTCGCTAACGCTCGCCAACCCCCGAAAATTGCTACGCAATCTTATATGGTTTGCTTCGCAAACTAAGCTCGCTTCGCTCGCTACTAACTTCGGTACATTACAAATATACAAAATTCTAAGAATTCAGAACAATTATTCAAATCCATGTAACAACTTTTAAAAAAAAAACATGACATCTTTTTAGTAAATACTACGTCATTAAAATAAATTTGAATTCAAATAAATGACGTGTAATTCGTTAAACCTAATAGAATAAAATCTTAAGATAAAATTTCTAAAACTGATATCTCTTTAAAAAGGTTAAAATTTTGGCTATAATTAAGTTTATTAAAAATTTAAATAAGTGAATTGCAGTGGAAAAATCTGCATAAACAAATAAATTCTAGTAAAACAAATAAATTCGACTTCTCTCTTCTGCCTAGCTTATGCTCTCTCTGGTTATTTCAGTTTCCGTTTTTAAAAGCGCTATATGTTGAGCCATCTAAGCTAGATTTGGCATGTGACATTTTTAGCGGCAATGATTGGTCAATTTTCTAGTGTTGCCATTCGGGGAGTTGTAATGAGGCCTTTTTTTATCACCGTGTAAAAGAAATATATATATAGATTATGTTTTTTTTTTCAAAAGAACCGTAACCATTATTTTACGCCAAACTAATTTTAACATCGCATTAAATATTTTAATTTAATATTCTGTGTTATTAAATGAATAATCCCCAGAAAATGAAGCGGGAAGATAAAAATTTGTATATCTTCAAAAAATATGAAAATTTAAATAAAAGTCGACATTTTTTGAGCTCTGACAAGTTTACTTCACGTGTCATTAATGTCTAGCGAACCCTGAGAATGGCAACGTTTGAGGCAAATGTTTATAAACTAAAGGACTCATTTAGACTAAAGGAACACGGTAGATAAGTTCCTTTTTAAGAATGCCATAAATCTATAGCTGCACATTCTTTGCATCTTGGGGAAAAATTTAATCTCGATAATGCTGAAATTCTAACCACCTCTGCTACATCACCTCATCTTTATACCCGGGAATGTTAACAATATTATTTTTCCTCCATTTCTCCATTAAATGTGGAAATGCATTTCGCCCTAACTTGCATTTCCCGGCTATTGGGGTTCTTCTAGTTTTGTTTTTGTTTTTATTTAATTCCTTTATTTTCTATTTCACTCGGGGTAGTGCGATTTTTCCAGTTTTATTTTATATTTTTAATCATGTTTTCTTGTTGCAAATTCACATTTCTGTTTTATATTACTTTTAGGCGTTATTTTCGACATAATTTCTGAAGCCTATATATATATATATATATATACAGACAGACACGAGATGGAAAAAAAAACACGAAGAAAATAAAGAAAATTAACTGCGCATAAGCAGCAAGTAAATAGAATTCATAAAATAAGCTCGAAAAGTAAGGAGAACATGAAAAAAATTACAGAACAATGAAAAAAGGGGGAAAAATAAAAAAAAAATAAAATAACAAGAAACTGGAAAGTACTCCTTTTTGCGGATATAGTCGTGTGAGCTGATGAAAAGATTATATCTTTTATTTTCCGGATTTTTATTTATTTTTTCCTTTTTTTCGTATTTCTTTTCGTTCCAGTTTCTTGTTATTTTTATTATTATTTTTCTTCCCCCCCTTTTTTTTCATAGTTCTGTAATTTTTTCCATGTTTTCTCCACTTTTATTAAAAAGTTATTCTAGTTGATACCTTTTTCTTTGCTCCCGGTACGCAAAAAAATTTAAATAAACATGCACAATGCAGAAAATAAGCAACTAACCAACAAATTTAATAACTCTTGATGCGATAATCGAATTTTGACTCAATCTTAATGTTGTTAGAAAGCCTAACCTTTGCTAAATAATTTGCGCAAATGATATTTTAAGGCAAAAAAGAAACTTTTTCTGAATAATCACACCCTTTTGAGACGGATTCAGATTTTTGATCCAAAAATATATATTTAATAGTTTAAGGAGAAGAGTGATAAAAAGTTTCGACCTCATAAGTAATTTTAATTTTTTGCTTTTTTTACCTCAGCTCGAGAGCACGTTAAACTAATTGAAACATTTTTGCACACAATTATGAAATTTGTTTGTTAAGATAATTCTAAGAAAAAATTAATTTTATAATTATTTATTATTTTTGATTATTTCCTTTCATAATAGTCGAAAAATGTTAAATTGTAAGGCATACAAATTTTATACATCGTTTTAAAGGATGTATTTTAAAGGGCAAAATAGAAAATTTGAACTGAATCGGTCGAATAGTTTCTGAAATTTCAAAAATTTAAAAAAAAAAACGTGCTTTTAGTATTTGATTTTAATGATCTAATATGATCCAAAGTGCCAGATGCTCTAATGTTCTAATATTAATGTGTTTATGGTCTAAAGTGCCATACATATTAAATGAAGGGAAATTTAAAAAAATATTTAATACAATGGTCATAAATTATGAACATCCAATATAAACGATGGGATAAAATCTCATTTCAAAGCATCTGCTTAGAAATGATATCACTTTTGCTATCTTTTTGGACATAAATTAGTTTATAAATCAATTTGATATTAATTTATTAAATAAACATTGACATTACTTTTTTCAATAGAAAAATAGCAAATTAATTTAAAACTATATCTTTTAACCAACTTTTAGTCATTATTACAATCCTAAAAAAAGGCTCTTTAAGCAACTTTATATGTAAATAAGGAATAAATTTAAAGAAACAAAAAAGGGTAATAAAAAGAGTTTAATCTCAATATGACGCCTTTAAAATATACATCTAAATAAAATAAAGAATTCAATCACAATATAATCTTTTTCATTTTATAATATGTCCTAGAAACATATATGGCAACGTTACTTTTAAAAAGTAACGAGTAAAAGTACAAGTATTTTTAAAAAAAGTAACGAGTAAAAAGTAAAAAGTTCTCAGTTTAAAAAGTAACGAGTAAAAAGTACAAGTAAAAGTACAAGTACTAATCAAGAAAAGTAACGATTTAAAAGTACATTTCTAGGAAATCGAAAATTCCAAGTAACCTAAAATTTTATTGAATAATATTCTTATGTTCTTTAATGCTTTTGCAAAATTGTTGTTATTTATTTAATTATTTTTAATTTTAAAAGTTATGGATATTAATTTATTTTTAAATTCGGAGGAATATTATAATATAATTTCATAATATAATAGTATAATGCAATTTTAAAATCAAATATAATTTTACTATCAAACTTTTTATGGATTTGCACGAAAAAGAAATTTTATCTATTGATTTTAATTTTTAGCTTATTATTTTTATTTATTTAAATTACCATTGATTTAAAATTCTTTTACTCTTTAGAAACGCGTTTTAAAAGCACAAACATAAACAAAGCAAACACGGGGGGTTACAGATAGCTTTGTGATCTTTGAGCTAGTAAAAAATAATTGAATGTGCAGTATAAGTTGGAACAGAAGGAATTTAAACACGAAGTTAGCTGTGAATGCATATATATTGAACATTAATTTTATAAATTAAAAAAACATAAGCATTTCTTTAATTTAATTTTTTTTTTCTTCTTTTTTTTTTAGAAAGCTTACCGAGTTTTAGAAAAAAGTAACGATTTCATTCGATATTTCCGTTACAAATACTTGTACTTTTTCCCTAAAAAAGTAACGAAAGTACAAGTAAAAGTACTAAATTTAAAAAGTAACGAAGTACAAGTAAAAGTACGTACTTTTTACTTGTACCGGCGGTACAAGTAACGAAAGTAAAAGTACTGCCATATATGCCTAGAAATCAAGTTAAAACTAATCCATTAAACTTATCTATTCCATTACATCACACAAAACACTGTCTATTTTTATCTTTGCCTTGAGATAAGATAGAAAACTCATCTCAAAATGCTCTTATACGTGCTGTGCTACTACCTCACGCACCTTCCGAGCCATAATTTAAGTATCGTATAATATACTAAAAGGCCTAATAGGTCAAGCTTAGTCACAGATTGATGGTATGTTACATTGTAGCACCACCGTTTTACTGCCATTTTCGAAAGGATCAAAAATAAATGTAAATATTTACTAAGAATTAAGTATTTGCTTCTATAAAAACACGAAATTATTCTAAGTAAATACTTCCCCCTATAACTAACTATTTAACACTAATTAAATGATTACTTAAAACAACCTAATTAAATGATTACTTAAAACAACCTAACAAAATGAATAATCACTATAGTATTGCCACCATTAGTTCCATGTTTCTCTAAGGACGTTGCTTGTTAATGACAACAAAAATATATTTTACAGAGCTAATTACAATATATTTCAAATATTTTCATTTCAAGCTATTTTTCTTGCTTCTAAATTTATTTCAATGCTGAATAAAAGGCATATTTAAATGGATTTTTGTTTTATATGAGCCATTTCTTTTTCTAAACTAAAAATAATTTGCAAAAAGTTTTATTAATGCAGATTTTTTTTTAATTTTCCTTGTTTATAGTTTATTTTATTATACGAGAGATTGAAATAAGCGACACTAAATAAAATTATGACAGAAATACCTTTTCGCATTATAGAAGTAAAATGCAAAATAAAAAATTTGGAGTTGATTAGAAAATTTCATGTTTCCACAAAAATGCACGATATGAAAAATTTCAAAACACTAAAATAAATCCATGCATTCAAAGCTAGTAATTTTGATTTAAATTGAGCATAAAAACTCGACTTCTAAACAATAAATCACGAAGAATTATGATGCATTAGTTCATGCTACGATTATAATCCTACAGAAGTAAATCAAAATATGATAAAGACATTACATAATATACCTTTGAGTGTCAACTATTCACATCTACTGAATCAACTGTTTCGCGAAGTGTTGCTAGAGGGTGCTGAAGGCAGTTGGACCAGAAGAAACTTCAGGAAATGCGCCGTGATGACATCAGAGAGGATCATCCTTATGTCTAATTAATACTACTCAAAATATTATTCAAGACAACCTAACAAAATTTATCTAAATAAATACTTAGCGTATAACTTATTACTTAGCACTGCTTAATTAATTACTTAAGACAATCTAACAAAACGAATTATTTTCGATGATTATATTGTTGCCAATTAAGATAGAGAAATTCCCTCTTCTTTGGTGCCACAAAAGAGAAATAAATATATAGATAATATACACCTTAAAACATGTCAAATTTCGCTAACAAATATTTTAAAATTCAAGCAGCACTTGTCACTTATTTTCAATAAAAACATGTTGTTTCGAATGCCAATTACTAATCCAACAAGCCTGCTTGGTGAAACCAAACATATTTGAAGCAGAGGATGCCAGGAATGCAACTTCAGCCACACACACGTCACAAAATGTTTATAAGACAGACCTATTCATATATCCATTCACTTATTCACAGATCGTAATTTTGACCTGAACCAGAGAACGATCAATATCCAATTCAGTACCCCAGAGGAATCATTTGTCATTGGGACATGAATGACTTTGTGACTCGACAGATTTAACTTGCACCATTCGCCATTTACTGAACGGGGAGTCTTCGGTAGGTGGGGATCGAACTCACAACCTCTTGGCCATGAACCAAACGCCCTACCAACCAGGCTATTCCGACCTCAATAAAAACATTAACACATAAAACGCAGAAGAATACAAAGGTAATTAAAATTAGTCCTAAAATACCAAAAAGAATAATGTTAACAAAATTTGCGTTATATTTTGAGTAAAATTAGGAATTTAAAATAATTTAATAGGAAATTTAATTGGTCACTTTTTAACGACGAAAAGTGAATTATGGGATGGGGAGAAAAGTGAATTACATCCCATCATCTAATATTCTTTTTTTAAAAAAGTAAATGTTTCTTTAAATTATAATCTTTGAAAGTTTTGAATTTTAAGTAAGATTTCTTAAAATGAATGAGAGTGGCAACAACTTTTATTTTCGTGATAATAAATTTGTTTTTATATTATGTTTCAGATTTGGAAGAAAGCTGCTGTGTTTTGGACTGTTACTTTTGTCATCCATCACCGATTTAGCATCCGTGTTCGCCAACAGTTTCATCATTTTTTGTATTTTAAGGGCAATCAATGGAAGTGTCCTTCCCACCATGTACAATCTACCCTACATACTAAGTAAGTACTATCTCCTATGCATTTTGATTCAATTTGATAAAACCACTACACTGTTTAAAAATCCGAGTCGTGTTGCACCAAAAGTCGGTATTCATTTGCTGGCTACATAAAATGGAGCGCAAATTTACCTTATTTTTGGTATTTTCACTAGCTCCAAATATCAGTGGAAGGTATACTTTGTCTAAAGTGAGAACTCCCCTAGCCATTTGTCTGGACTCGTGGAGGGGACTATGGTAACGAAGTATAAATATTTTAAGTAGGGGTGTGGAGTCATTGTTTAGGGCAGGTCGGCGAGAGAAATCTTTTTCTTTGGTCTATTGGGTGAGCCCTAAAGTGAGGAGAAGCTACCCTCACTAAAATGAGCTATTCTTGTTTCCGTAGCAGCAGACGGCCTCAGACTTTGTGGCAGGGATAGTTCTTACCGTAGGCAAACTATAGCACCAAAAGTAGGTGTTTTGAAGAAATAGAACACCTATTGTCATTTTATCTCTTTTTTTCTTTTATGAAAGCAGAGGAAGGTTGGACCATTATTTAGTTTTTTTAAAGTGCTCAAATGCAGGCCAAGATTGCAATTTACCTTAACAAAACTATTTACTGCAAGTAGGTTATTTTATGACATACCTCCAATCATTTTGTACAGTAAAAATAAATTTAGAAAGGCAACATAAAAGAAATGAACTTTAATTTTACATTTAGTTTCCTAAACTAAGTTGATACTTGAAGCAACATGCATGAGTCATTCCGATGCACCGAGACTGAATTGGAAAAAAACATGGCTTCGTAAACAAATATCATTCAGTTTAAAGTCACCTTCAAAGTTTTGTGTCTTTTACCAAATTTTAGTGCAGTCAGTTGTACCATGGAAGTATTTCTCGATCCTACTTCACAATTTATGACGTAACTGAAATAAAGGGGTCTTTCATTTAACTAAACTTAATGAGAATCTTTGCACCAAATACTAGTTAAAGATTCCCCGAGTTTTCTTACAGTGTAACACAGATGTTAAACAAGGAAGATATAGGTTGCTATCCTGTCTCGTTTCGGTTCATATTATTAGCTTGTAATTAAGTAATTTTTTACAAGTCAATTTCATTACCTATATTAATGACATTGTTTCAGAAAATTACACCTTGTTCGTCTAACAAAGTTTGTTGAGTAAAGGGATATGACCAGTGGTTGGAAAAACTACATTTTTTTTGTAGTTAACTGCAACTACAACTATTTTTTTTAAATGTAGCGACTACGAACTACTTTTAAAAAAATCATTACTTCTTCACTACTTTTATAAGACATACATACTTTACTGGAAAGCATAATTCACAGCAATGTTCAAAATGGTTTTGAATAAAAAATTGGCTTAGTTAAGCATGAGAAGTTGTTGAGAAATGTTAATTCATCTTGACATGAGATTGTTTGTTATTCGAAAGCATTTTTTACGAATTTATTCTTTTAACCTTCAAACTCTATGCTCTTCTAGACAGTGAATATATTTAATTTCAGAAATGATAAGAAATTATCAAATATTTGATATTAATGTGAGTAATGTTATTTTTAAATCCTCCAAGAACTAAAGTACAATGCGCAAAACAATAAAAAAAAACACGGAACACCTTGAGTAACTTTATGTCTAATGATCGGATCTTCACGTTCTAGGACTCAATTTTAATGGTTCGATTTCCAATGATTCCTTTGTTTAGAAGATTTTCAATGATAATGGACGAAATAACTTAATGAACATGAAAGAAATAACTGCTACCAACCGAAATGAGAAGAAAAAAACTTACTGTTCTGGAGCATCAGACGTAGATCTTGAAAAATCTTTGCCACTGAGGCATTCAAATTGCTTGCGTTGAAGGACCTGTGAAGAATTGGCACCCATCAGATTCGAAAAAGTTTTTGCCTGTGAACTTGGTTTCTTCACTAAACTTTAAAAGTAATTGCCAGAAATCGCTTCAAACTACTCTTTTTTCATCGTACTACATGCTACACTACTTTAAGAAGTAGCGCACTACACTACAAAGTACGAAAAAAAGTAGAGACTACAGTAGTTTTGCTACCTGCAGCAAGCTATTTCCGATCACCGGCTATGACGGATAAAAACTAACATACGGTTTCCACAAGGCTTAGCCCGAGCAATTATCATACGACAATAAGTTAAATATTTTCTGAAGACTTGATCACGGCTTTTCAAAATAAATTAACAATTTCGAAAATCAAATTTTTTCTGCTAAACTGTATAAGAGTCATAGTGTGATATTGCTTATAAAGCTTTTATTTAGAATTTATGCACAAACTGTTGATGCTTTAAGGCCTGGTTTCTTAGGAAACGTCGGCGTCAGCTTGAAACGAACGTTTACCTCTGATTGGTTAATTTATGAGTTTGACAGCATACGTCATCGAACGCTCAGCTTGAACGACAACTGCCGTCCAAATCAACTGCAGTTGAATTACAACGTGACGTTAACAACAGGAGCAATGGCGGACGACAGCCAACAACAGAGCATTGAAATCAGTCAAGTTTTTAATTTTAACATTAAGCATAGCTTCTTTTTCCTCTTTTTGTTCATTTAACTGAGCTATAATGTGTTTTTTCTTGGACAAAGTCATTACTTGTTCTTTAAAGCACTGATCGACAATCACAAAATCAATGCAAATTCAAAATAAATATTTGTTTACGATATTAACGCATGCAAGATAATGTCTGTGTTGGACCGACTGCTCACGATGAGCTAACAAAAAGGTATTTTTATGGCGTCAAAATTATATCAACTTGATGCTGACGCCCAGTTAAGACGCTTCTCCTAAGAAACCAGACCTTGAGCTAACAAACCAGTATTTTGTTGGCGTCAGGGTAACGTCAACTTAACGCTGACGTCCAGATAAGGCGCTTGTCCTTAGAAACCAGGCCTTTAAATTGTAAAAAATAATTGTAAAACATAACTTATAAGCACAGTATCATCATTTGTGTTAATCACATGATATTTAAGTTAGTAAATGCTTTCCTAATGTAGCCAATCACTCCCGGGGAAGACAGGACTGAAAACATAATACGTATGCTTGTTAGAGAGTGAAGAAAGTAAAAAGATGGTTGTTAGAAGCGTGTTGAAGTGTCATCAGGCAGTTGAACTGTTTTACATCCGTTTTCCTAACTATTGATTTGACGCATTATGATACTGTTTTTTTTAAATATATTTTCTTCCTTTTAATATTAATTTTAGAACATGAACTTACTGTTCTATTTTGTCGAGAGTTGTAGATGTGTATATTGTAGGCTGTGATTTTGGGACACTAAGTGTATAGTATGTCTGGATGGAGTTTCGGAATGTATGCCACCTTAAGAACTCGTCCTTGTCAATATAATATTATGCCTTTATATAGCTTCAAAATTCGTGGCTCAAGAGAAACGCACTCCAGTCAATATAACAATATAATTTAATATGTCTTGATGCACCTTCAAAATTCATAGTTCCAGAGAAACGCGTCCTCATCAACCTCATAATAATGGTATGTCTGGATACCGTTTCAGAATTCTTGGCTCTAAATAAATGCGTTCTTGTCAGTATAACAATATAATAATAGTTTGTCTTGACTAAGTTTCAGAATTCAAGGCTCTAAAGAAATGCATTTTTGTCAGTATAAAAATATAGTTCCATCTAAATTAATTCTTATTTTTTTCAGTATAACATAGAGGTAATGGAAAGTTACCACTTACCTTATATGGACTGCCTTTTTTTGAATAATATAAACTTTTATTGATTTTAACTACAATGTGACAAAAAATTTAATATTAAAAATGATGAATGTACATTAAATAGGACGATTCATAATAATTAAAAAGGTGATAAAGGGATTAAGAAAGTTAATAGAGGCAAGCCGCTTCTTCAGTTACATTACAACATCTACGTGAAAGTTTTAGAAAAAAAAAGTTCATATTTTCTTCTGCGCTCGCAGAGCCATCTGGAGAAAGTTTTTGGCCTTGCCATGAGGGCTTGCGACATTCTCCCATCTTGAGTTTTGGGATTTCATGACGAAACTCAATTATTTTGTCACTTCAAGTTTATAAAGTTTTCAACATGGTCGTAGATACGAACCATGCCGAGTTTTTACGAGCACCACTCTTGTTTTTCCATCTTTGCAGGGGTAGAGAGCCTCTATTTTGCCCAAATGCCAATTGATTCGTTTATTATTATCGTTCTTTATGAGAACGATTTCTCCTTGAGAGTCTTCCTTTTTGCGGGCAAAATTCTTAAGTTGTCCTAAATATTCAATTCGGAACCATTTTCTTAAATCCTCTCGAATTTTTTGACGATAGGCAAATCGTTTTTTCATCCGTGTGGCATCAATTAGATCAATATCTGGTCCTCCTGATTCTTTAAGTTCGTGCAAAAACATAGCTGGTGTTAATGGTACCAGGTCTTCTAGATCTTCTGAGATGTAGTAAGTAGTCTGGAATTAATGATGCTTTCAACATCACAAATGACTGTGTATAGTTCTACATAGAGAAAGTTTGCTCTTCCAAGGACTCTTCGTAAAAAATATTTTAGCGATCCAATCATTCTTTCAAAAAATCCACTCCACCAAGGTGCAGAGGAAGGATTGAACTTCCAGTGAATCTTTTTCGAAGTAGCAAAATCTTTTAGTTTTCCGAAGTGTACTGATTTCAGATCTGCAGCAGATCGAGTCAGATTTGTACCGTTGTCAGAGAAAACCGTTGTTGGTCTTCCTCGTCGTTCGATGCACCTTCTACATGCCAAGAGAAAATCCGTGGAAGGTGAAGTAACTAATTCAACATGAATGGCTCGGAAAACCGCACAGGTGAATAGCACGATCATCCATCCTTCAAAAGGAGTGGTTCGCACAAATCCACCCCAATGACCTCGAAAATCAATGCTTCTCGTACACGATCATCAGGTAGAGGACTACTTAAGACTTCAGTAGGACGAGCACTGAATCTTTTGCAAATCACACATTTCTTAATCACTCGTTGAACTGTTTTTCTACATCTGAGGATCCAATATTATTCTCTTAAAACTGACATTACAATATGAGTTCCAGCATGATTTAGTTCTTTGTGTTTATCAAGTATACGCCAGTGAGTGACATTATAGTCAGATGGTAGAACAATAGGATACTTAAATGTTTTCAAATACTTCCTCATAGCTATTCTTGTTCTGACCCGTACAATACCTTCTTACAATGCTTTCATTCAATAAAACCGTACTTTCCACTTTACTGTCTGTTTTCTTTTCCGGACACATAAATGTATAATGACGTCGAAAACAAATATCGCATTTAACAAAACTCCTGCATTTTTTAGCCGTATGGCCATATCGAAAACAAACGAAGCAACAACCGTTCCTCTTTAATATATCCCGTTTCTCATTTTTCTTTTTCATTTCAAATTCGTTACAATCCCATAAATTATGTCCATCGTTACCGCAAGAGATACACTTATTATTTTTTTTATTATTACTCGATTCAATCAATAAACCTGACGCCGTTGATATGTGGTTTTTATTTTGTTTATTATTCGAATTCTCGGCTCCACTGCTACGCTTTGAGGAGAACATTCTGAAACTCGTGTTATAGACGAACTCAAGGCCGTGGTTTTTTCTCGACTAATCACTTCCGTTTTTAAAATTTCGAGAATCTCTGATACTTTCCACTCGTCATCATTGTTATATTTTTTAGTTATTTATCTGAGGGAAGTAATTTAATAAGTATAGGACAGAGTATATAGCCCCATAATTTTCTTGTTTAATTCCCAAAAATTATAAATTCCTTATTTCGGTTTGACGAGAATCAAAACATTATCTTAATGAAAACATATCTATTGATTTTTCTACTCGGGTTAAATTCAACTATTTATTCAAATGAGAGTCTTGCCAAAGCGTTATTTTAATGTTTCAATTGGTGATACATAATTGTTAAACTGAATCCTTTTATCGCATCTGATCCCACTAAATATGTTTTCAACATTTGACAAATCAGTATCTATGGCAGATTCGAACTTATCGTAAAATCTTTGCCAGTCTGACCAGAAAATTTCTCTATAGTTAAAAGAGGCAGTTTAATAGAATCATTCATTTTTATATTAGTATTTATCATCGGTTCGGAAACATTGGAATTTTACTCAGAAGACACTACCGAAGTCGAGAGTTTTTCTATTTTTCTTTTTAATCTGCTTTTGCTTCGTACAATATTTGTCAAATATTCATCACACTTCATAGTTTCTGTTTCATTTACATCCGCAATACCCTTCTGAATTTCATGATCAATTTCTTTCAATTGTTCTTGTTTTAACATTAATTCAGAAATTGACTCATCCAATTCATCTACTGTCACCTTATCATCTTGATATACGTTTTCGATTTTTAGTTAATAACTTAGTTGTTAATGACCTTATCATAATACGTTTTAGTTTGGATTTCTCCATCTTAATTTCAATAAACGAACTACTTATACACTTAAGTCACTATTCAATGAAAACTAAATTTCTAATCGAAAATAAACAAGAAATCTCTTAACGGCGGTCGCTGCTCGGATGCCAAAAAATGTTCAATCTAAATTAATTCTTGTTTTTTTCAGTATAATATGGAGGTAATGGAAAGTTCCCACTTACCTTATATGGACCGCCTTCTTTTTTTAATAATATAAACTTTTATCGATTTTAACTACAGTGAGTGACAAAAGATTTAATATTAAAAATGATAAATATACATTATATAAGATAATTCATGATAATTAAAAGGGTGATGAAGGGATTAACCAAGTTATTAGCGGCAAGCCGCTTCTCTAGTTACATTACAACATCTGCTTGAAAGTTTTAGAAAACAAAAAAAAATATTATTTTTTTCTGTGCTAGCAGCGCCATCTGGAGACAGTTTTTGGGCTTGGCATGAGGGTTTGCGATAGTATGTCTTGATACAGTTTCATAATTCATGGTTCTAGAGAAATGCGTTTTTGTCAGTATAACAATAGAATAATAAGCATGTCTTAATACAGTTTCAGAATTCATGGCTCCAGAGAAGCGCGTCCTTGTCAATGTAGTTTTCAATAGTGGTTGGATGACTGGGATGTGTATTTTACCTTTGGCCGCATATTTGACCAGAAGTTGGGTTCTATTGGGCATCTTCAGTTCCATTTGCACTGCATCAGTTTTACTCTTTTGGAAGTAGGTAATACATTTCATTTCCTTACAAGACGATGTTTTGTGTACTTTCTGATAAGATTTCTTTAACATCGTCTCATTTGGTGAGGTAAAAAATCAAAATACTGTACTACCCCACCAAAGAAAAATCAGCATAAGCGACAAAAAATTTAAAATTGAGATTTTTATCCATTGGGTATCTATGTATGATAAGTTACCAATTGCAATTTTTTTTTTCAAAAATCCATTTTATTATATCAGTGTTTTCAAATTCACTTGCGTTCATGGCAGTATTAATCAAAAGAAAATGGTTGCCAAGCCGCTTTTATAAGTATTATGCCTCGTCTATGAAATTTTTTTTTTCTTCAAAGAAGATCACAAGATCTTACAAGCCAGCTTTTTTGGTAATTTATATCTTGAGGTCACAAAATAAATTCTTTTTTGCATAATAAGAAAAAAGGACGAACGAAGAATATTGAAACGCTACTACTCCTTCTGCCACAAAAGAAATGAAGAAAAAGAAAATAGAACTTATAATTCATTCAAGTTCCTTTTGTGGCCAGTAGGGAACATCATTATCTGGATTAAAAGTTAAAATATACTCGGAAATGTCGCGGTTAGCGGTATTTCCCTATTATTACCTATTAAGACTTACACAAGGCCGGGATATCCCGGTCGATAGGGGGCTGGGCCCGTGTCCCAGAGCTCATGGGCTCAAACCCTGCCGACCGAAGACTCCCCGTGTAGTAAATGGTGACTGGTGCACGTTAAATCTGTCGAGTCTCAAAGTCCTCCATGTTCCCATAACACATTGTTTCCCAAACTTATGACTTTTGTGTACCCTTTCTAAATTTTTCGTAACGCTGTATACCACTGATAAAAAAATGAACGTATTTTTTACTGTAAAAAAATTGCACAAAAGTTAAAAATCACAACTGGCTGTTGACACCACTAATTATTAACTGCTAACTCTACAAAAAATGGCCAATAGAAAAATACGTAATCGTAAATTTTCATGCCTAGCTATGGTTTTAAATAAAATGCTTTGAAATTTTTGTTTGTTGTAAGATATTTCGCATAAGAACGCGTACCCCTTCTAAACTGTTCCCGTACCCCTGGGGGTACGCGTACCACACTTTGGGAAACACTGCCATAACACCTCTGGGGGTACTGGATTGGATCGTTCTCTGATTCAGGTCAAAATTACGATCTGTGGATGTATGAATGGGTCCACCCTATAAACAGTTGTGACGTATGGGTGTGGCAGAAGTCGAATTCTTGGCCATAGATGGCGCCACTGGAAAACAAGAATAATCGCATCCCTCTGCCTAAGCAGGCATACGAGAGAGAGCAGAAAGAAACAGTTCATAATAGGGAACGATGCCACTTCTGGGCATTCTAAAACAGACAGTATTTTGAACTCTAAACCACCATCAAATTTCGCCAATTAACAGTATCACCTATCTTTCATTGCCCCACCGACAAACACCTTTTCAAGCAATGCGATTCTATTTCAACTTATTCACATGTAAGTAGCAGGCGCAGAGAATAAAATTTAAAAATGGGAAAAAAATCAGATCAGAATCTGCATCTTTTAAAACAAATAATTTAACGAATAATTAACAAATAATTTAAATAATTTAAAACAAATAATAACAAATAATTAATTAATAAAACAAATAATTAATAATAACAAATAATTAACAATAATTGGCTGAAAATTTTGTTATCTGAATCATGCATCCACAGTTTTAAAGACATTGGGCCGTTTTTTAAAGGACCTATTAATTATTAGGGTTTTTTTTAGAAGGGAAATTAATACGTTGGCCGGATTTATTTTCTACTTTAGATTTATCATTGCATGTATTACCCGCATTCCTTAGACAGATGACGATATTCGAAACATTTGTTGTACAACTAAAAGAAAAATTTAATACTTTGAAAATAAGTTTTGTCATTGAAAATTCGAAAATATTTTTTTATTTTTATTTTATCGTAATGACGAAATAGGAAAGAAGGTAGTACTCTCCACATATCTTGAGGAATTTTCCAAAAACTTCATATAAATCAAAAGTAGATTATTATAAATTTAGATTTGCTTAAAAGTTTTTAGAAAGTTATTTGATCGGTACCTTCAAATGCAAAATTTTTCAAAGAAACTCTAACGTTGCGCTTATAAAAGTTAAACGTCATTGATAATTAAATTCAAAATTGTGTAAAATTTGAGGGATAGTAAATCGAAAATAATAAGTTTTAATTCAGAAAATATATTTATTTCAACAATATGGGTGAAAATCTGAGGTCCTAAGTGATTCTAAGCTAAGGACCTTGTAGAAAGAGAAGATTTTCTTGTTTAAAGTAAAGTTTTTTGTTTATAACTGATTTAATTTAGCTCCGTTTAACTGCAATGTTTTATTAACCTATTAACCTGAATCATTTTATCAGGTGATAAGGCCAATAAAATTATTATTATTAAAATAAAAAACTAATCTTATAAATAAGATGTCAAATTTATTGAAAATGTTTATTTTATTTTGACTTCATTTTTATTATCGCACCATCGTATCTGTGAAGGAGAAATTTAGCAACTCCAACCACTTTCCAGCTAGCCAATGTACTCAAATCTCTTATACTTGATGGCAATGAAGGCTTCAATGCTATTGTGATTGCTGCAGAAATAGTTTATCATTAAAGAAAATGTTTCATTCATCTAAGTTTTCTTCCATTTTCCGATTAACTAGAGATCACAAATTTCAACTACACATCCTATGACTGATAAGAAATACTAGCTTTTATATTTTCCTGATCAAAAGTATAATTAATCTTTATTATCGTTTCTAAAATTTATCTTTGTTGAAACTTTTGACCACTTACAGACTAGCTATTATGCTTAAATTTTAACTGCAGTTCTGTGTTGGATGACGTAATGACAATACCAGTATCAATCAATTTCTGAACAGCAGATTTTTTCAATTCAACGTCTGATAAATTCTGTTGAAATGTTAATCACTTTCTAACGAGCTATAGTGCTTACATTTTAGGCAGTGTATGACACCAATTCAAGTTAATGGTGTTTTATAAATGGTGTGAGCGAAACTTTTCGTGATTTTATCACTTGAAATTTCTCCCGCTTTTATGGTAGGAACTTATAAATATAAAACTAAAATAACACTTTTAAAAAATACATTTCAAAAGTGTTTTAAATTGGAAAAAATATTTTTATTTTTTTCAGACCTAAAAAAACATCAGGAGTTAAATACAATAGTAATTATTTAAGTACTACCATGTTTAGATTTTCTCCTACATCATTTGAGTAATAAACTTCTCTCATCGCCCAGCATCCTCCGTCGCATAGCATTTTCGTTTTTTCCGTAATATTGCCAAGAGGATTCCAGCTCATGATGATTTCCAAAAACGATTACAAGCACGCGTTCCTATGCAATTTTAATCCCGAGAACAAGTCCTAAGTCCCCTTGAAGTTTGTCGCATCATTTACGCTATCCCCTGTTATATATGATGTTCATAAAGATCGCAAAACAAAAAAAAGGACCATCCAAAATTACTTTTGATTCTAATTATCAGATTTTCACGTTCTAGGACTCAATCTAAAAGGTTCGAGGGGGATACCTGAAAAATGTTAGCTAATTAGTGCAGACGATACCTTTTACGAAATTAGATACGAAAACGTATTTTCTCGGAATAAATATGCCTTCTAGAATACTTTTATTTTTATAGAATACCTTTTTTTCGAAGGATTTGAAATTCTGACTCTTAAAATATAGGGGTCAGCCGTAATCTGAAGAAAATGGTCCGAATAGTTTGGTCAGATGAACGATCCTAAGTTTGACTTTTTCCGTATTTTGAAATAACTCGAAAACTTACTAAGCGAATTGAAAAGAAATTTGCACACATTTATAGAATTCATTTATCCAAAGATAATTTCATGCAAAAAAAAAAAAGAACTTTTCGTAAATATTTATTATTTTCTATTATTTTATTTAATGCTGGTCGAAAATTTTTTGAATTGTGAGGTATGCAATATTTCACATAATTTTAATGAATCAAATAATTGAATGAATTTTAATTAAAGTTTTGTGCAGTAGAAAAGAATGTTCCCTTCTGTAATCAATTCAAATGATTGAACAGTGGTGGATCAGGTGATAGAACGTTCGCCTTCCAATTAGATGAACCGGGTTCGACTCCCAGCAATGGCTAATCAATATGAATTCCGAACCCGCCTCACACCGTGCTGACTTAAAATATCCTCAGTGGTAAGTAGATCATGGATTAAAGTTCCCTTGCCCTCAGGATAGGAATGGGAGATCTTCGTGGTTTTCCTTTCCATGTAACGCAAATGCTGGTTAGTTCCATCAAAAAGTTCTCAACGAAGGCAAATTTATCCCAATACTTCATCCAGTAATTCCCTTGTCTTCTGTATTGGATTCAAAATTACAAGGCTACGTAGTTGAAAACTAGTAGTTGGATTTGCTATTCAACGACGGTTATAAAAAAGAAGCAAAAAATTATTCTGCTCTAAAAATTAGCATTTTTTTTTACTTTATAGAATTAACTTAGAAAAATTATTAGCACTATCAGCTTATAGTTTGATGTGACACTGTTATTTACTAAATTATATTTGTAGGTATGTTCCTGAATCCGCAAGTTGGCTAGTATCTCAAGATAGATATAGTGACGCAACTAATGTAATGATGCTAATTGGAAAAAGAAATGGAAAAAACATTGAGGAAAAAACTTTATCAATGAAACTAAAGGTAATAAACATTTCACTTTCTAACAAGTGCATCGAAGAGGACTTATTGTTTAACAGCTATGTTTAGGTAATCAACAGTTCAGAAAAAAAACAGCTTTTTTGAATAAAAAACACTATTTTTGTTTTACGTTAATATCATCAATGCTTTTAAAAACGATGGTTTAAAGTTTCAACTTTTAATGAAAATTTCAAATAGAATATAAAAACGTTACATTTTTCTTGAATTTCCAAACAATTCCCATTTAATAAATTTTCAAAAGTCTTTAGGAGTCAAATCAATACTTTACACAGAAAGTGCAAAAAAATCATAAGAACGGTTCACCACTGTTTTGTATGTTCAGTTTTATGTTATATTTTGTTTTTCAGCCTGAAAACTATAAGATGATAAGAAAAAAATACGAACAAATTAAAAAAAAAATTTAAGTGCCATTAATGCCCAAAGTGCCATTGCTCGGTAACCGTTACTCCGAACACTAATGTTTCTCTTTATCTATCTTCAGCAGATATAAAAATATCGAATAAATATAATACTTTATATCAAATCAAATATAACAAATATTTCGAACATTCACCAAAGTGACTATGTGATTGTTGACATTCCCCGGTGAGTGGCAATGGCATTTGGTCTTGAAAAATATTGATGTAGGGCATACCGGGCAAATGCATACCAGGCAGTGGCACTGGGACTTAAAAAAGCATCAGTGTAGGTTATACGGGCAAATGCATACCGGGAGGGGCTTTTAACTAGGCCTAGTATATACTTCGGACATTTACCAAAGCCACTATGCGATTGTCAACATTCACCAGTGGAAGACAACAGCCTCCAATTTCGGTCATTCACAGTAACATATACTTTATAACTTTTGTCAGGAAATACTCATTTAAATTTGTCAATGACTATCATCGATTTAAAATGTTTAATGAATATTGCTGATTTAAAGTTTTTAATGACTATTATTGATTGTTTGGGTTGCAGTAGGAATAATATTTTCGCATTTTCTTTTCCAGAATACCAAAGAAGAAGAAGCGAAAGAGGACAAAAGTTTCTTCTCCTTCATGTTGAAACATCCTAGATTGAGAAAGCATTTCCTAATCCTCACCTTCAGTTGGTAAGCAATAAAAGATTTCTCTTTATATCCATCAAGATGTTCTTCAAACACCGTTCTTCATATATACTTTCAGACTTTTTGCCCATAAAGGATCTTATATTTTATTTCATAACCATCGTTAAGCAGCCGACCCAATTTTTTGGGTTTACGACAGCTAATGTTCATCTTTTTTCTGCACACTTTTGCTTTGAAGTATCGCGCATTCAAGGCGCATGTCAATTACAAGGCAATTCCACAAATCGCACATCTCAAGAATGCACGACAGAATCAAGCTCTGTGGTCATAAGTAAGACATAAGAAGCAGAAGCATTATCTTTTAAAACATTTTGTCTCTTAGCTAAACTCATTTTCTTATGTTAAAAAACAGTCTGGGCTAGAGTGCTGCTTTACTTAACAAAAATCGCAGGATTTCTTTCTTGTGTTGCTGCAGTTAATAACCCAGCGGCAGTTTGGTGTTCTGTACATGGAAACTTTTAAGTCTGGTTTTTTCCCTTCCATTTATCTTCTTTTCTTCATCTGTTCTAAGACCAAAACTTCTCATCGCCAATGATATCCTTTCTTCACCTTCTACTTCAGTTTTAAAGAAATTCATAAAACTAGTGGGCTGCGCCCCCTGCTCGCTAACGCTCGCCAACCCCCGAAAATTGCTACGCAATCTTATATGGTTTGCTTCGCAAACCAAGCTCGCTTCGCTCGCTACTAACTTAGATACATTGCAAATTCACAAAATTCTAAGAATTCAAAACAATCATTCAAATCCATATAACGACTTTTTTTTTAAATTTACATCTTTTTAGTAAATACTAAGTCAGTAAAATAAATTTGAATTCAAATAAATGACATGTAATTCGTTAAACCTATTAGTAATGTGCTATAGTATAAAATCTTAAGATAAAATTTCTAAAACTGATATCTCTTTAAAAAGGTTAAAATTTTGGCTATAATTAAGTCTATTAAAAGTTGAAATAAGTGAATTGCAATGGAAAAACCTGTATAAACAAAACATTGAATTTCGGAAGAAATCACATTTGGTGAGAATGCTCTCTCTTGTCAAAAAATACAAAATAAACTGACCTCAAATAAAACTCAAAGGACTTCGAATCAAATAATTTAGGAAACTACTATCACGTTTAATACAAACGGAAGATTTATTAACTAAACAATAAAATTACAGCATCGCAGTTCGAAAAAAGAAATATCACACTCACTCAAAAAAAAAAAAAAAAAAAAAAATAACAATTTACCTTCTAATTAGTCACCATAGCAACCACAAAACTCTTCTCGTTACCATCTATAAACTGATATATAATAAATAAATTATTTAACAAAAAATACGATGCGCATAAGCACATAATATTTTACACTCTGGTTATTTCAGTTTCCGTTTTTAAAAGCGCTATATGTTGAGCCACCTCACCATGTGACATTCTTAGCCGCAATGATTGGTCGATTTTCTAGCGTTGCCATTCGGGGAGTTGTAATGAGGCTTTTTTTTATCGCCGTGTAAGAGAAATATATATATAGATTGTTTAAACTCTCGTTCACTTCGGTTAGTGCCACAGAAGCATTGTTCCTAAGCCAGGCTTTTAAGAGTTTTTTTCTTTCTGGAAAGCAGGATTCAACCATAAGATACAAAATTGAGCCTCATTTCTCTGTAGTAACTCCCAAAGTTTCAAGAGTCCGCCTGTTCGATTCAAGTGCCCTTTCAAGTGCCAGAAAAGTGCCCTTTGTTTGCACAGAAACTACTAATTTAATTAGTTCTCTAACACATTCTTCAACCAGAAGATCATCTATTCCAAAACATGATTTCAAACTATCTACTGCTTTACTATAATTAGTTCTGGATTACCGAAATAAATACCATTTTTACAAAGGTATTTTTGTTTTGATAAAAAGGTCTTTCCCAATGCTTAACCTGTACTGTTATTATTGCGTTTTTGATTTTATTTGCTTTCTAAATTGTAAGTTTAAAATGATTGTTTTTATTATTATTAGAATAACGTAATTCCACACTACATTTTAAGATAAAGTTATTTGAATCGTTGTCTGATCTTATTAACCGTTTTATAATTATTATTTTTTGGTGCAAACTGCATTAATATACTATTTATTATGAGTTACTGTTAAAAAGATTCGTTAAATGAATCAGAACCTAACATTCAGCTTCATGCACAAAGTGATGGATGCAAAAATTGTATTTGAAATGCATCCGTCCGTTTGGTAAGCGAAAATTTTAAATTACAATTGTGAACTCACCCAATTTGTTATAATAATGTACTTCTAATTTAAACGTTATTTCAAAAAATAATTACTTAGAAAAATGATTTATGTTCATTAATAGATCTTTTAATAGTATCATAAGGGAAATTTTTGGACTTGGGAAGTGGCGGAACAAGTGTTCTTTTTAGTATTTTTAGTTGAATAATTTCAACTGCTCAACTGTTTTTCCTATGCCAAGAAACAAAAAATATTGCGAAAACTCGGGGAACCGTGATGGCTCTGGGAAAAGAGCCTTCAAATGAAGTGAACCGAGTTCGGATCCCAGCGAAAACTAGTCGATTCGAATTCCGCATCCAGCTTGCACAGAACACAGTGCTGACGTGAAATATCCTCAGTGGTAGAAGGATCATGGGTTAGAGTCCCTTTGCCGTCAGGCTAACCATGGGATGCTCTCATGGCCTTCATTATTCATGCAACGCAAATGCGGGTTAGTTCCATCAAAGAAAGTCTTCCGTGAAGGCAAATTTCTCCCAATACTTGTTCCAAGACTTCCCTTGTCTTCTGAATTGGGTTCAAAATTATGAGGTTACAAAGTTGAACATTAGTAGGTGTAAAACCAAATATTGAATTAGCTGCTCAACGACGGTTATAAAATAAAATAAAATAAAGTCATCGGTGATGCTGACGTACAGGTGCCTAGTTTATGAAAAAAAAAAGTAACAGGAGAATTCCGAAGGGAAGGTTGATTGAAACAGTTGAAAAGTATGTAAAAAATTAGGGTGAAGAGAATTTTATATAAAAAGAAAATAATAATAGTATTAAACAGTGAAGATGTGGTATGATAGGCTCATCTTCAAAGGAACGGTCATTTTCTTCCTTAATAATTTATTTTGTATAAAAGATATATGAACGGTTGACTGAATGTAAACGATAACGAGATTCGTAAAACCGCAAGAAATTTCGGTGTATCCCTCCGCTTATGCTACGCTTACGAAGCGATTCGTGAGCAGGTTTCATATTCTAGGAATTTTTATTCTTATAATTTGATTTAATGTGTGATTTAAATGTGTTTGAATTTAAATGTGTGCGTAATTTTACCACTTATAAGAGTTTTCTGTAGTTCATATGTTCTAATAGGTCGTGAGGCTAAAAAAAATAATATCACAACATAAATAATGAGTAAGGTTTGTTATGTTTTGAGTGTTATCGCTTATTTGGGTACATTTGTGTAAAATAGCGCCGTTTGTTGGATGGCGCACTTTTTCAAGCTTTGACGAAAAAATCAATCGGAAGCTGTAACCCAAAAGTCTTACTACAAATTTTGACCCCTAGCGGCATCTGTGCTTAGCTTTATGAGGCCAACCTATTAATAAGTGCTATTAATAACTCTTTTCTATTGTTTCTTTTAAAAATTTAAATAAAATGCAATATAGTATTTTTTTAAAGTGGAATTTCGTCTTTTCTTTTATCTATTTAAGTATACGATTATCCGTAACAAGATATACATTTTATATTTCCATTTCTTTTTTGAAACAGGACTGCCAACACACTGGCTTACTTGGGATTCCAATATAATGTGGTCCACTTAGCAGGTAATGTATTCGTGAACTATTTTCTCCTGTCTCTAGTGGAGGCACCTGGAAATGCCCTCTTCTGGTATTCCATGGAGAAGATAGGAAGAAGGTGGAGTGCCACCATTGGATTTTTCACCATCGCCCTCTGCTGTCTCCTACCTCTATCGGGTGAGCAAAACATATTTCCACTCCTAAAATAAAAATTGTTCGAAAAAAGTGCTTTCAAAAATTTATAAAAGGAAAATAATTACGTTCAAAAAAACTTTCACAGCAAATTGATGTGCGTATATATGCATATTTTGTCTCAGAGTTCTTTGTTCCAACTTAAAACTGCAACTAAGATGACCCTGCAAGTCTTTTTTTTAATCGTTTTTTACCCCGTTGCACTTTAATGTAATGTTATACCTGCAAGTGAGGTAGTGTGGGTATCTCGATCCTGATTGGTTGTTGAAAGGTGGCATTTGTTTACGTTAGCAACGGTTCTTTTCATTCTATTTCAAGTAAGCCAAACCCGTCAAGTATCAATTCTCTTAAGTGATACATTCTAAATTCTTTCACATAGGTTCTTTCTCTAAGATTTAAATTTTTTCACTGTATATTTACACTGGGACTTAGAACGAAGACAGGCACGAAGTCACGTGGAGCATAATTGAAGTAATTATGCATTGAAGTTGCCAGGTACACAAAACAAAAATATATCATGGTTACAATATAATCCACAATAAATTATAAATCCAAGTCAAGTAAAAGTTATTTCAACTAATTCTCTGTATTAAATTAACTTATTGCTAATTAACATCCTAACTTATCCAGAGAAACTTAGCTGAACTTTAACCACTTAACGATCGGTAAATTTTCAAGAAAACGGTCATAAAAGTGTCTATTTTGTCAAATACACGTATTTGATTAGTACTAGTGTCTAGTTTAAAATAAACTAACTATTTACAATTACCTTCAAAATATCCTAGTACTGCTATTTGGTGTCTAAAATGAGAAATAAAATGTTAAATTTTCAAGAAAACGGTCATAAAAGTGTCTATTTTGTCAAATACACGTATTTGATTAGTACTAGTATCTAGTTTAAAATAAACTAACTATTTACAATTACCTTCAAAATATCCTAGTACTGCTATTTGGTGTCTAAAATGAGAAATAAAATGTTTTCTGGGCAAAAGAAATGAATTATTAGTTTTATTCCTATTGGCGCATTACTACTGAACACTCCAGCCCGTCAATATCACGGGAACGAGAAATAGCGAGCGAAAACTCACCCCGTCATTTTCACGGGAGCGAGAAGGAAGGGGTTAATACTCCATTTTTCTTATAAAGATAATAAAGATTAGCTTATAATAAAGATTATTAGATTTAGTATGACACAAATAAAGTTAAAAAAAAAGCGAAAATAACAGTAACAGATCGGGTGCAATGATACTTCGTCGTTCAAAATAGTCACCAATATGGCGGCTGTTCACCCATGTAATCGGATACAGCAAATCTAAATCAAAAGTGACTCAAAGATTGTGTGGAAAAGAATGACACTACTTAATCTAGCTAATCCAGGCTCTTATTTCAAGCCGCCACCGGGAATCGAACCCCAGGCTTTCACAATGAGAATAGATATTTAATTTACAGAATATTTTCCAGAGATCAAGTCCTAGCCATTTCTTTTCTTTAACTTTGTGTTCTAAGTGTTAGAGTTATTGTTTTATTTTTAAAGTAAAATATTTCAAGCTCCCCACATGTACTTAAATATGTTTTGATATCATTTATAGGCGTGGAGTATTCTGATGTAGCCAGTTCAATTATAGGAAAGTTAATCACTTCTGGACTCTTTATGAATGTTGACCAGCAAGGTTGCGAACTCTTTCCTACCGTTGCCAGATCCTTGGGAGTCGGAACTGGAAAATCTATATCCATGATTATCGTCCTATTCACACCATTTGTGGCATATCTTGTGAGTATTAAGCATTATATGATATAACTTCTTAAAAACGAGAATGCTTTTGACGATAAATAGGCTATATAATAGAGAGATTTCGCAAATTTACGTTACCTTCAGTACGCAAGATTTATACACCGGATATGTTAGATACACTGGATATAATTTCCACCCCTAATATTACAAACAAATAAAGAAAATTTTTATGAACCCTCATAATTTGAATTGATCAAAGTTAAAATAATCAATAATCAATCTTTTTGTAGATATTTAGCAGTCACAGGAATTTTTTTTAAGTTGGAAATTTTGAGAGCTATTGTGACAGTGTATTTTAGTTTTGGCTTCCTCAAAAACTGGAACCCTGCGACTCTCATGCTTTTATCATTGCAGAAACAGATGGAACTTACTCAAACACAAATCAATTTGTTATAATAATATACTACTAGTGACATACTAATAGTGATGTTCTAATATTGATATACTAATATTGATATACTAATATATTTATAATGATAACATAAATCGAAATATGAAAATCGGCTACGCTACTCCAAACACATAGTAGTAATTCCTGGGAACACGTTATCTATATTACATAAAACGCTAATACATATGTATCAATAAAACCGATGATATTACTTTTCTCGCGTTAGCAACAGTTTTCATTTTTAATTGATAGACTTCGGCACGCAAGAGCACGTAGTGAGCATCATATGGCTAATCTATATTACATAAAACTCTAATACGTTTTAATTGATAGGCTTCGGCGCGCAGGAGCACGTAGTGAGCATCATGTGTCTAATCGGGTGAATTCTCACCGAATTATCAAAAAAATTCTCACAAAATTATCTTCATCGAAGCCGATGCTTTACATCTGGCGATCAGTACTATTTCATATTGTTTTACAACACATGGTTTTAGCCCTCTGGTGGAAAAGACTTTAAAACAAAACTCACAACATTTACTTATCTCAACAACTGAAATTTAGAATAGTGTGATTAAGAAAAATATGTGAACTTTTTGCAATTTCAAATTAATATTGAAATGCACAGGTTTAGAATTTTCTACAGTGAAAAGTTTTCGGAACTTCAGTGTTCAAAAAAGTATACAAAAGCTAGACGTTAAGAACGTATCCAATGAGCGAGCAAAGCGTACCATCTGGTACCATCTGCATGTAACGATGCTTGATTTGTCTATGTCACTATACTCTGTTGCAAAATAAGAAAAGATCATCGCGGTATAGGATTTAAGTTATCATACGTGACTGCATATAGTTCCCTTTTATTTCGTCATCAATCTATACAAATATTAAAAAATTTAGAAACAGTTTAAAAGAAGTTAAACGCGTCAAACAGAAATTTAATTCGGGATATTTTTAACGATATATATCACTGAATTATTAAAAAAAATGGTTACAGATTCGAAGTCTTGTTAGACTCTAGACTTGGCGACATATTTCAATAAATAAGGAAAACACTCGCTCTTGAATAAGAAACAACTGTACGATGTTACGAGAGCATTGGCTTTGATTAGACCACTGAAAATGGAGCGTCTTATGCTGACAACACCCTTAATAAATCAAATGCGAGATAGAGAATTTTTACTTTTGTTTCGTCGTTGAAGAAAATCATCTTCAAAAAACACTATTTATTGTTCTTTAATCAGTTTCTTTAAATGCGAACAGAAAGTATTATTTAAATATAATACTATAATTTTACGGGAAATAAGAAACATTATTTTTTATTCACCAAGTTTTTATTTTTTCATCTCATACGATTTAAGAAAGAAAGCAAAGAGAAGGCTGTGAAACGTCGTTTCAAGAGTTGGTGATGTTGATATGCGTCCAAACTGGAACCTTGGCTTCCATTTGGCTTGCACTTAGATGCAAATAGGTTCTCTTTATAGGGATAATGGTTTTTTTTTCTTAACTTGCAACAGAGTTTAATGATGTTGTTTCACACTGTTTTTTCCAGAGCAATTATGGGAAGATCATCCCATTCCTGATCATAGGATCGGTGTGTCTGTTGGCCTCCGTCCTTTCCTCCTTCCTTCCAGAAACACTGAGTAAGAACTTACCTCAAAGTTACTCGGATGCAGAAAACTTTGGATTGGATCAAGAGTACTTCTCTTTCAACAGGTACAGTCTATACATCATTTGAAATGAATAAAACATTCTTTTTTTGTTTTTGATTTATGGATTGAAAATTTTGGTAGCTACATAAGTGTAGTACTTATAAAACTAGAAGGCAGAACACCCTGTTCGCAACCACTCGCCAATCCCCAATAGTTGCTCCACAATTATTTTTTGGTTACTTCACACACACACACACAAAAATCGAGAAACTCTCTATAATATAAAAATTGACTTATAATGTAAAGTAAACAACTATACTGACTGTCAATAAAAAATACAAAAAGTAAATCAAAATTTCAAATGCATCAAATTATTTCAAAGTGGCATAGAAGAATACATGAATTCTGGTCTCCAACCTTCAAGAATTACTAAAATTTAATGTAATGCATATTTATGCATCGGTTGGTAATTCTTTAATAAAATTAATGTAATGCGAGTGACACAGCCTCTTTAATTCAATTCAAAGTGAATCTTACTGGATGACAGATGCTACATCCCCCTTCATAATTAATTTAAACAGAATTTATAAGAACAAAATGTTTCAAACTAATAACTTAAATTTCTTAAATAATTGCATAATAATAACAAAACTAGTTGAAAAAAAAAGTCCTGCAGAGGACTGATCGTAAGGACGCAGTTTCCAGTAGAGCATCGAGGTCAAACATCACTGGCTGCGGTTAGTAACCGGGTGGTTGACCACTTTGATCAGCCTGCGTACGGACCGAGGATGCGCGGTATGGGTCCTTGTTAAACTGTTCTACCGTAAAGTGCTTTACTTCACGTGCAGGTCGTCGGGCTACCACAGGGGAGACATCAACTCTCATGAGGATCAAAATTTGCTATGGCATGTCTTCGGATCATCCTCAAGGATGCTTCCCAGACAGTCGCCAATAGCCTATTGTGCAGCTCTAGAGCGACGTAAATAAAGTACCTAGCTACCTTAAAGTTTAGAGAAAAAAGAGTTCGTGCAAACCTAGAGTAAACCATGAAGTTTTCAATGCTGAAACAAATTTAGGCAAGATTGCTTCCCAACTGTGTAATCCTACAATAATTTGCTTGCACTTCATGGTTTGCTCTAGGTCTAAAGGAACTCATTTTTCTATACTTAAAAGTTAAAACTACTTTTGTTTGTGAAACAGACTTTGCCATGAAATATTTCTCCCACCGTTCAGCGCCCTCTTAACTTATCAGTGTGGTCAATAAATACCAGCCTTATTATATTTTTAGGAAGCGTTCTTCAAAATTAATTGAGTTAAAAATTATTTTATCAAAATCAAACTGAGAAAAAAATTAAATTGATTAAAAATTATCTCGATTAACAAGGATTGGATAATCCGACTCCAGTTAATCTAACCTACTAAAACTTTATTAGTTATGCTTGTCGATTGAGAGTTTTTTTTTATGGTAACTTCAAAGCAACACCGAAAAACAATTCTAATATTATAATTGTGTTACAGTAAGCGCTTAATATTAAACTTTTTTTATGTATTTTTTAAATTCATATCAGAATTAAATTCTATTATATATTTTAGGAAAAAGAAACCTGTTCCCGAAGCGACTGTATACGCCATAGAAGTTAAAGATCCAAACATTATATACAGCATCCGGTTATGAAGAATGTCTGTAGAATATTCTATCATTATCTCTAATTCATTTTTTTTTTCATTTAATCATGTATAATAAAAATTCTTTTCACACTTGAAGTTTACTAAGTTACAGCAGAACATTAAAGCTTATTTAGTCTCCCTGTTAATTAAACCAGAGGTGGGGATTAAATCCACGGTCTTTATTAGCAATAATTCAGTACTTCATTAGGCTTGGCTTAGCTAGGCCTTGACGATACGTTACGTCATCACTTTAGGGCTAGCTATCAATAATGTCCGTCATGTAGGTCGCTCAGCGACCATAATATTTTCTTTAAAAATATTTTTAATAGAATTTTTTTTAATCTAGCCATTTCATATAATACTCGGAACAGCGAGATCAAAATTCTAAAATATTATGTATTTTTTAAAATTAGAAAAATAGGGCGAAATTACTAGAGTATTAATATAACATATGAGGAAATGAAAAATACGAAGAAATTACTATATAATGTCAATAAAAAATCGCTATAAAAGTAAAGTGTATGTTTCTAGACACTAAAATCGCAACGCATCCTCTTCAGGTTTCGAAGAACGCGATAAAAAGAATCGGACTTGATTTTAAATTAAATTTTGATTCAAAAGATATATCATACAAACCAGCAATTAGTTTACTTTTTCGGGCAAAATGTGTTATAGAAATTCTACTAACTTAATATAATGTGAAACCTTCATAAACATTTTATGTATTTTTTAAATACCTAATAAAATTTTTTTTTTTGAGCTGACAAATGATCCAACGCCGTGCTGACAAACTTTCAACACTATTTGCATGATTCACTAATCTTAAGTAGTACGTACATCCTTAAGTAGTACGTACATCCTTCAAGCTTAGCTAGCTGAATGGTGTGGTACGTATTAATAAGGACGAGCTAACCTTAAGCAGCATTGTAGCATTTAAGTACCCCGCTAAACCTAACGTGGTGGTGGAACATACCACAAAGGCTGAATTAATTTTAACGCGGTGCTTCAGGCATACCATTGAGGCTGCTTATGCAAAGCGTGGACGAGCTTGCATAAGTGCGTCTACAACTAACAAAAGTTCAAACATTAACGCACTAATATGTTACAACACTACGTTAGGCTTAGCTTAGTCTTAATGATATATTACACAACCGCGTTGGGCTTATCTAGGTCTTAATAATATGCTACACCATCCCGTAAGAAAAGCTAAGCCTTAAAGATATGTTACATAGCTATGGCAGGCTTAGCTAGGCCTTAATGATACGTTACACCACCACGTTAGGCTTAGCTAAGCCTTACGGATATGCTACAAAACAAAGTTAGACACAACTAGGCCTTATTAATATGTGAAAGTGCCATATGTAAAAGTGCCACTTTAGTTTTGAAGTAAAAAACAATTATTGAAATAATCCAACAGTTTATTTTCTATTAGTCACTGTATCTAGTGATGATTGAGAAAAATCGAAGTTCGTTTATACTAGAAGACATAAATTTCCTATCTTTTTCAACTGCCAAAAGGTATAAGTCCTAAAATTTTTAAGATGCTGTCATTATTTCAATAAATACTTACGTTTTTATTTACACATCCTGTACATATCTTTTTTTTTTTTGCAGAGTTTACACCTCGAAAAAAGAGTTTATACACTTTTCTAATTAAATTAATAAACCAGGAATTTTAAAAACTAATGTATCGAAAAATATTAATTTTCTCAATTGTTGTGTTTTGGACTTAACCGCATTGGCTTCTGAGCGACTCATATATTAGTCTTGATCAAGACAGACAAGAAAAATTACAAAATAACAGAGAGAGAAAAAATATATATTCAGGATTACAGATAAAATCGATTATCGAAACCACTAAATCTTAAGCGTAAAATCCAATCTATTGTTAGTAATAGATGAACTAGGGCAAAAATGTACACATCTCGTAAAAGAATAAAAAGGAAGAAATAAAGACAAGCGCTATTTGTTGCTATGATGTGTACATTCATCAACTACTTTATTTCCATTAGGTGTTATTGCACTGCGAGAAGAAGTTTGAAATATATTTGAGAGTTACTTTGTGAATTCATCCCATATACGTTAAGAGGGTCAGCAAATAAATTAGTGCAGCACCCTAAAATTGCTGTCAACTTCTGAGACATACTTTGAAAAGACGCGAAACATTTGAAATAAAGGGGATACCTGCAAGTGACGTAGTGTGGGTATCTCGATTTTCATTGGTTGTTGAAAGTGGGAATTTGTTTACGTTAGCAACTGTTCCTTCCATTGTATTTCGAATAAGCCAAGACAGTCAAGTATCAATTCTCTTGAGTGACACATTCTAAAGTCTTTCATAAAAATTCTTTCGCAAAGATTTCAATAATTTCTCTATATATTTACACAGAGACTTAACACAAAGACAGGCACTAAGCCATGTGGAAATAAACATACTAATTATGCATCGAAGTTGCCAGGAACACAAAACAAAAATATATCATGGTTACGCAAATCTAAGTAAAAGAAGTAGACTATTAGTAGATTAATTCTATGAGCGATACGGTTCTGTATTTAATTAACTTATCGTTAATTAACATTCTAACTTATGTAGAGAAACTTGGCTCATATGTATGCATACACATACGTCATTTGGCTGATAAAGATTTGCTGGCACTGACTTCATAGGTCACATGTGTGGGTATGGGAGATCTTCTTCCTGAGGTGCAAGTACCCAATTCTTTATTTAGAAATATCACAAGAGTTACCTTAGTAATTTTTAACCCTTATTAAGTAAGAAATTATAAAAATATAAATACATAGGTGGAAGCGACTGACTTTAGTTTAACTGTATTTTTAGCGTTTATATGCCGTATTTTTAATTTTTAGCACTTATAGTATAACACATAACTTTTTAAAAATGAATCCACTTTGTGTTAAAAGTGCCCTTTTCTGCTGGCTGCGATTCGTTTTAAATCGTTTGTTTTAAATATCAGCTACATTTACACCAACAAAACATTTTGGTAAATTGTTCCAGTTTATATCAGAGTTTTTACTCTCTCCGCCATTGTGTAAAGCAAAAATTCATTTATCGTAAGAAACTGAAATAAATGTTCAATAAAATTTTTGGGAACATAGTTGGAACATGGAAAACATTAGCGAAACGTTTATTTTTATTAAAAAATAAATAATAACTCGAACTACAAATGATTAAAGCCAGTTTCATAAGCTAATTTTATTTTTTATATTTGCATAAGATAAAAGTTGAAAAATTCCAATTTTTGGATAAAAAAAAAAAGGAAGAGATATGCACAATATTTAAGAGTTTGAAAGATGGTACAAAAATGAGAAATTTAATTTATATATATTTTGTTTTTGAAAGGTTCTCCATATCCTGCTGACGTGTGAGCTGTGAGACTTATTTCATACCATTGTTTGCTAAAGAGATTGGCTAGTGTGTATTGGGAACCAAAGCACACTGGTATTTCAATGGTGGCGTGGCATTCATTGTATTTCCAAGATCTTCCGCCAACCATGCTTACCTGAAAAAATAATAAGAAACAGAATTACTTTCATGCAAACGTCTGGTTTCATTGGGGGGGAGGGGGAAAGAAAGTTGCTTTACTCTTTGTTAATCGACTAAAGGTCTCAAGTTCACGCGATTGATCCTCTCTTTGCAATTTTCCGTTTTTCCGTAGTTTCGGCAAATTTTGCTTTTCCCTAATGCAGATATAGTGCGCAAAATTAAAAACGGACCACCCTGAGTAACTTTTGATCTAATGATCGGATCTTCACGTTCTAGGACTCAATCTTAATAGCTCAAAAGCGGGGGGGGGACTTCGAATATACCATTTAATTAGCCCAGACGATATTTTTAATTACAAAATCAGACACATAAATATACCTTTCTTTCAAGGGATTCAGATTTTTCACCCCCAAAATATAAGGGGTAGCCTCAACCTGGGAAATAGGGTCCCCATAGTTTGATCACGAGAGAAATTCAAAGTTGAAACCCTAATGTTAATTTTATTTTTTTGCGTATTTCGCCATATCTCGCGAAGTTTCAAAGCGA
This sequence comes from Parasteatoda tepidariorum, assembly GCF_982258835.1. Classification (NCBI taxonomy): domain Eukaryota; kingdom Metazoa; phylum Arthropoda; class Arachnida; order Araneae; family Theridiidae; genus Parasteatoda; species Parasteatoda tepidariorum. The sequence continues at coordinate 6,414,907 of NC_141762.1, forward strand.
ATTGAAAAATCTTTGCACACAATTATAAAATTCGTATATCCAAAGATACATCCATGCAAAAAATAAATTTTAATAAATATTTACTATTTTTTATTATTTTATTTAAAGATGGTCGTAAAATTTTTGACTTATAAGGCACATTAAATTCTTGCATCATTTTAAAGTATCTGATTTTACATAGCAATTTACAAAATTTGAGCAAAATCTGTGGAAAAGTTCGTGAGAAATCAAATTTAAAATGTACAACTTTTTTAAAATTCGATTTCTCAGGAACTATTCAGCCGATTTCACTCAAATTTTGTGTTTCGCCATGTAAATCTAGATACTTTAGAATGTAAAAAATTTTATACCTTTCTCTTATTCTTATTTTATAAAATTCTTTCGACTATTGCTAAATAAAATAATAGAAAATAGTAAATATTTACTAACATTAATTTATTGCGTGGATTTATTTTCAAGATGTGGCAAACATTTCTTGAGATATGGCGAAATGCGCAAAAAATTAAATTAACATTAAGGGGTCTATACTTTAAATCGCTCTCCTGACCAAACTATGGGGACCCTTTTTCCCTGATTGCTGCTACTCTCCTAGCTTGGGTGTCAAAAATCCGAATCAGTCGCAAGAAAGGTATGTTTATTCAGAGAAAGTACGTTTTTGTGTCTGATTTCGTAACTTAAAATATCGTCATTACAAATTATTTAGCATATTCGATGTCACATCCTCAAATCATTAAGATTGATTCCTAGGATGTGAAGATCCGATCATTAGATCAAAAACTATTCAAGGTAGCCTGTTTTTTATTTTGCACACGTTACATTCCAACTTCTTATTGATACATTATGTTGTGGGAGAAACGCAAGATGTGTCATATAACCATAATTCTGGTGAGGGGAAATTGTGCAACCTTGAGGTCACCCATTCTGTTTACAAAGAGCATAATAGAGAGATAGCACTTTTATGCACTGTAATGGTGAATGATTTTTTAAGAAATCTATGAAAGATAAATGGAGAGATGTAGAAATATACTGTTAGCTGTATGTCACTAAAGCAGAACCAGTTTTATTTTTTCCTCACAGAATTTTAAAATTGGTTTCAAAGTTTGTCAACAGATGGTGCTGTTCATTGACAAAAAACTAATAAACAATGTTTTTAACCTTTTAAACATTGATTTCTAATTTTTTTCATAGAGAAAGTCATTTTTTGGCAGACCACTGTTTTTACTACCGTTGATAGTATTATAATTTTTTTCCTTAAATTTGGACTCTCTTCCTGCCTTTAGTCTCTGGAACACTTGCCTTCAGTCCTGGGTGATCTGGGGTTTATCCAAATTATCAGATTTTCACGTGCGAAGACTCAACCTTAATAGCTCAGGGTTCCAAAAGTAAAAGTGCAAATTAATAAGTGTAAGACGATATTTTGAGTTTCATAACTTAAAATATCGTTTTACACTTATCCTTTTTTTTCATAATTTTTTTCAGGGACAAAAACGTACTTTTTCTGAATATAAAGATACCTTTTAATTCGACTCTCAAAATAAGGTAGCCGTAATCTGGGAAATAGGTAAGGAGAGGTAATAAGTTTTGATTGCTTAATGTTAATTATACTTTTTGAGCAATTCTCCAATTTTTTGGAAACTTTTTAAGCACAACCTAAACTTTTTTTTCCTAATCTAAAAATCGTTTCTTTTTTTCAGATATACTTTTTTTCTCTATTTAGTACTATGTCATAAATAATTAAGAGTTAATTATTTTCACTTTTTATAACAATGTTCACAAAATTTTGAATTACAAGAAAATTTTATGCAATTTAAAACAAAAAATTTAAATGACAAACTGACAGAATACAAAATTTAAACACAAGTAATCGATTTCTGCTTACACAAAATTACAAAAATCGTTTAACCAAAGAAATTCCATCTAAACAATAATTTTCAATTAATATTTCTCATTGTTTTTATTGCTATTGTTGTTATCGGTGGCCGTTAAAGCACTGGGGGTGCGATTGTCCCTGTTTTCCAGTAGCGCCATCTATGGACTCAGAATTCGACTTCTTCCACAGCCATATGTCGCACACGTTTTTAGGGCGGACCCATTCATTCCTCATAGATTATAATTTTGACCTGAACAAGAGAACGATCGTACTCCAATTCAGTATCCCCAGAGGTATTGATTTGTTATGGGAACTTGGAGGACTTTGTGACTCAACTGATTTAATGTGCACCAGTCACCATTTATTACACGGGATTCTTCGACCGGCTGCATTAAAACAGCCGTTCTCATGAACGAGAATCCAGCTCCCTACCAACCAGGCTATACCGGTCTCATTATTTTTAATATTAATTGAAAATAGCTCTGATTAATATAAAAACACATTTTTTTCCGAATATATTTAATTTTTAATTGACAAATATGGTTAAATCACAAATCATGTAAAAATATGTTAAATGGGAAATATGTTTAAATCACAAATTCCAAAATTTGATCGAAATCGATAAAATTGTTTCTGAGTAATAGTTCCAAAAAATATTTTTAAATTTTTCTTTCTCAAGAACTATTTGACCATTGAGTTCCTTTTTCAAATTTTATTTAGAAAGGATAAACAGATGTAAAAGTTCACATACTTCAAAATTTTTTAATTTATTATTAATTAAAATTTTAATAAATAGTTATTAAATATAATTTTTTACATGGAATAATTAGCATAGATTTGAATTTTATAGTTCGGTACGAAAATTTTTTTAATTCTTTTCATTAGCTCTGTCGATATGGCGAAATATTCATTAGGTGAAAATTACATCACATATCCCAAACAATCGGTTGCTCTCCCGACTAAACTTTCGGGCGTATATTTTTTAGATTGCGACTAACCACCATATCTTGATTATCAAAATCTAAATCCGTTGTTGTTCTTGTTGTCATAGGCCATTAAGGAAAAATGGTGCTATTTTTCATGTTTTCCAGAGGCGCCACCTATGGCCAAGAATCTGAATTCTGCCACACCCATACGTCACACCTGTTTATAGGGCGGACCCATTCGCACATTCATTCATTCATCCACAGATCGTAATTTTAACCTGAACCAGAGAACGATCAATCCAGAATTCATAACCCTTAGAGGTATAATTTGTTACGGGAACATGGAGGACTTTGTAACCCGACAGACTTGTCGTGCTCCAGTCTCCATTTTACTACACGAAGAGTCTTCGGCCTGCTGGATTACAACTCCCGTTTTCACGAACGTGAGTCCACCACCCTGCCAACCAGACTATCCCTCTAAATCCGCTGAAATAAAGGTAAGTTTATTCAGTAAAAGTGCGTTTTTGTGTCTGATATCCTAACTTAATTCATAATGAAGAATTAATTAATTATTTTAGGCTAATCGTTAGAACAATTAAGAGAACTTAGTTGGTGAGATTTAGAATCAAAATTATTCAGGCTGACATTTATTTTCTTGGATAACTTCATTGATGTGAATGGTACTCATTATTTTCGTCAGGGCCTGATCCAGAAATGCCGGGCCCTAGTTTCAGAACTGATAGAGGCCTCCTAGTTGTTACTTTAAACAAAATTTATCCGTTGTATAATAGTGTAGTGCTTTGTAGTGGGGTCACAGTACCTTTGCAACAATTTTTTAAAATAAAGGTATAATCATTCATTTTGAGGATGCGTTACATGCTCATTTAAGTTATAATCAATAATTTATCTTCAAAAAGAAATTAAACTGTTTAATTTTTTTTAAATTTTAAAAAAAGTTGAAAAAATTCTAAATTTTTAAATCCCTAAGGCTTTTTTATTTTAACATATTTTCAAAAAAAGTTTTTTTCATAGTGCTTGAAATATTTATCTTAATAATTTTGTGCATTCATTTGTTGATATATCAATTAGAATATTTTTTATAGATTATTTTGTAAAAAAGAAGAAAAAAAAGAGTAAACATTCCTGTTAGGTATATATAACATGCCGTAAAAATTGTAATACCTCATAAAATGCTTATTCCATGCACAGTTTAAATAAGTGTATTATACTCAAGATAAAAAAGTTTACTTCAAAGCTTTATCTTAAATAGAAAAAATTCCTTAGGGATTTAATTAAGATTAAGACACAAAATTATCATCTATGCGAAAAAGCACTTTAAAGTCAGACTGCTGAGCAAGTTTCTGTATTAGAACAATTTAAAATCATTCATAACTTTTTTTAAAAATGCAGATAGAGAGATGAATTTTTTTCTGTACATTTGAAATACTTTGAAGTTTTATTATAAGCAATAAAAAAAAATTTGGTATTTTTGTCATTTTTTGGGTACTGTGACCCCTTAAATTATTTATAACATAAATAAATTATAATATATTAGTAAATTTGAGCTTATATCTATTTCGATCTTTGCTAACTCATAATTCTAATAAACTATTCTTAAGGAAATACACACAAAAAAATTCTTTGTTACACTTAGGGGACCCCAGAAATGGATGGATCACTTGGCCAGGCCTTATGATAAATCAGACACTGCGATGAACAATTTCATTTAGTAATTAAAATTATACTTACACTTATGTATGACACATGATATCTGTACACTTTTGTGTCTGATTTCGCTACTCAATTGATAGTTAGCACTAATTAACTAAAGCATTTAAGTTCAGTCGTATAAACTTCTAAGAGCGTCAAAATGAGAACAAATGTTGTTATTTTTCTTCTCAATTTCATTGCAATGATTAATTGTTCAATGAATAGTACTCACGCGTAACTATCATTACAATTATTCAATTTAAATTCACTAGTATATAAAACATTTTAACTCGATTCCACACGGAGGTAGCTTTTAATAAATGATGGTTGACATTGGCGGTAACCAACACCCCACATTTATTCCTTTTTCGAATGTGATAGGAACACGCCTACCGAGACAGAAACGCCCACCTCGATGCAAACATGCTTAGTTCGATGGATGGAACATTATGATCAGTCAACTTGCTATTTATGACTGCGACATTGTCTGCCTCACGCTGTTGCTGCTCAGTCTCGATCACACACAACGGCGGCCTGTACACACACTTGACTGCTAATTGCAACATATGAGCGACCACGCCCACAACTGTGGTCTTAATACAGCTCTCACGATCAGACCTCAAAGCCCGGTGAACTTAATTCAGCTCTTCAGGCCTCTCGCAAAACGGCAATGAATTAACTAGTGATATCCATTGATCAAATTCTATATCAGATAAGATTGTGGCGAGGGAGTAATCTAGTATAACTACAGTTATTCCATTCACATTCACTGGTGTGTAATACATGTTAACTCGATTCTATTAGAAGGTATCTTTTGAGGGATGACGGTCGACTGTCTCCACAATACTTACACTAGTGTAGGTCAAAATGTATTTGTCGATGGTTTTCCTCACGAAGTCATCAAATATTCGAAACCAAGAGAATGTCAAGATGCCATCATTCAGCTTATGGAATATGACCTCTGGTCTGGCGGGTAAAAGAACTACAGTCAGATTCAAGGTCCACTCTTTGTTTTCTTCGCCCCTCGCTCCTCGAGAAAAATTGAAGCTATACAGACCACTGGGTGTTAATCCACTGATGGTTATTTCCTTACTTTTGTCTAAGTAATGGAGAAAAAATATTAATATGTGATGGTTTTTGAGAGATAGCACTTCATAGCGGTAGCACTATAATATGCTAAGAATTTATAAATAGAATTGACGTCTCAAGATTACGTGATTTCCCCTCTCTCCGCAATTTTCCCCTTTCCATTGCAATCGTTTCAATAACTCTCTTGCGTCTTCCCCCACTCAAGTACTTCTAACTGAAACGTACTGTCATGGAGAAAAAGCAAATGTTGTCGGAATCATGGTAACGGAGAGGGAAAAAGTACAGAGAGTGGGGAAATCGCGCATCCTATTCTATTTATAAAGAGAAAATGTTAACTTTAAACACTACAAGTATTTATTATTAGTTTTACGCGTGACTAAATATCCAGCATAAGCTGTGATTATCTCTACAGAAATAAACAATAAGAAATCTTTCTGGCAAATTCTTTAGGTCAAAAACTCATCTTATTTGAGCAACTTTAAGAACTGTGAGTTGAATAAAGTTGACAAAAATGAGCTTTGTTAATCATTATTTTTACGCGTAACAACTTGCTCTGCTTACGCTGTAACGATCTCTACAGATCGCAAAAATAATGAATTTGTCAGTTTGTCTACATTAGAAATTTATTATATTTCAGTTAACTTTAAAAATTATAATTAACTATAAAGTGTAATTTTTAGTATTTTTTGCACTGTCTATGATATTTATATGACATATTTCCTCACATTTTGGTCAGGAAACAAAATTCCCTAAACTCAAATAATAAGATATTTTCGTGTCATAAAACTGTCCAAAATATTACTTGAATGAAATTTCTAACCTTCCTAATAATTTTCATAAATTTTTTTTAAAAAAAATCCTACATATGAGAGCCTACTTATATTTTTACATATTTAATCGCTTTATTAAGGTATGCAATTAAAGCAATTATATATTTTTTAAATTTTTTATATCTTATTTTTTTTGTGCCGAAAATTATCCAATAAACTGGATGCTGGTTTAGGACGACAATCATATTAAGATTTCGTCAATAAAAGAGCTATGAATTTGCGTAAAATTATTTTTTCATTTATTCTTTTCTATAATATTCTATTCCATAAGGTGAATTACATGGGCTACTGTAATAAGTGATACATGGCTAAAATGTCATCATATATAACGTGATAACATACAGTAATCCCATATACAGTATCCAATGAAAGTGTGAGTTATATACTCTACAGTAATAAATTTGGCGAGAAGATATTATAAAGATATCGTCACTAAAACTGTGTATCAATACAGTTTAATTGTTAATTTTTATAATATTCTATTCCATAGTTTGAGTTACATGGGCTACTTTAACATGTGGTTGCAGTATTACAGTGCATGGGAATGTAGGTTACATGCTCTTCTGTAATATATTTTCCTGGAGGATATTATATTAAGATATCGTCAATAAAACAGTAGTGTATCAATGCAGTTTAATTTTTAATTTTTACAATATTCTATTCCATAGTTTGAGTTACATACGCTTCTTTAATATGTGATTACAGTACATGGCTAATTTGTAATAACATATAGTGTGATGACATACACTAATCACACGCACACAATATCCCATGTAAATGTGAGTTACATGGGCATCTGTAATATATGGGATAAGAATTTTTCCTTTTTCTTTTTTTTCTTCATATTTTTCGAATTTAAAAAAGAAGTGTGACACGCGATGGGTATAATTTCAGCAAATACGTATTTGGTAAGAGCAATTCCTTTTAGTTCCTTCGTGTTCTCCGCATATTTACCCTCTCTTTACATTTTACATTTTTAATATACAATACCTCTGCAATGCACTATAGAATGATAACAGCATTCAATAAAATAACAATATAGAACAGTAACATGTACCTGTAACATTAAATCTATAATAATATATTGTTTTCTCATAGATTTCACTGTATTTCAGGGAATACTTCCCATCATTTAATTCATCAACAATCTTAAATTTCACGCTCGTATCTGTGACGTTCAGCACTTGAATGCTCGATTCCTCTTCTGGAAAGAACAAAACGAATGTAATTTTTACTTCCACTATTGCTAGTGCATATTATGACAGATGAACACTAAAAACAGAAAAATATTTCAATATTTTTTAATGACGTTTTTTTATTTATTTCAAAAAGCTTAACATTTCCTTTTCGCTGTTTTGGGTGTTTAATTTAATGTTAAATTTTGTTTTGGTGCGCAAGAAATGTAAAACTTAGAATCTTGAAATTACGAAATTGCATAGGAAGTAGGATGGAATAAAATAATTCAACATTCGATTAGAGAATTATTAGCTGTAAAACTTACAGCAAAAATCACCGTACTGGCTGTAGTGAAGACCACAAAGAATGCAACTACAGACTTGAAATTTGGCGAGCTAAAGAGGAAATTTGGCGAGAAGTTAGCACGAGTTTTTTCGAAAAATTTGTAATTTTAAGAGCTTTTTTTTTGTAAATTTTTAGCCAACTTATTTTATTTTACGTTGCATTTTGTTTTTTTCCGAGAAAAAATATAAGAGTTAGAAGCTTGAAACCACGAATGTGTACAGAAAACTGTACAAGAAGTATAATGGACATTAACATTTGGTAATTATCTAGTTTTAAATTTGTTGTAAAAAATAACCATTAAAGGACCTGAAAGAATCGTTTTCATTTATGAACTTAACGCGAGTTTTTTTAATTTTTAATCGTAATTCCACTTTGTCTGAAATAATTTTAAGTATTATATAATTTTAAGTGTTTTTTCGTGAGTTTTTTTCGCTTTGTTTTAGTGATAATTACTTATCTATTCTTCTAGAAAAATCCATTTATCTCTCTCTAAATCTTCAGATTATAAGCTTGCTTTTAATTGGATAATAAAAATAAGAAGAAATGAATAAAGGAAATGAGATTATGTGTTGCCAGATATAAATCTTAATATTTGCATAGAAATTTTTAGAAAATATAAAAGACTCAGGAAAGATAAAAGTCGTTTCTAATTTTGTTATGCGATTATCATTATGTTTTGTTACAATTTAAATTGATTCTTATTTATTACTTCCTAACTTGCCATACACTCTATATTCCTAAGTTTATATATATATATATATATATATATATATATATATATATATATATATATATATATATATATATATATATATACAAATACTATTGATTATTTTTCAGCGTTTATTTCGTTACGGTAAGCATATTAACAATATGTTCTTACATAAAAATTGCTTATTTTATAAAACAATTTTTTAAATAAAATATCTGCTTCTAAAGGAAAAAAAAAACAAATATGTATGTCACCTACTAGAATTTTTCAGCGGAGCGAGCTGGTGTCACATCCACCAAATTTTTTTAAAATCATTTTTTAAATGTTGAAAAAATTATGTTATTTTCTTAACTACAAATAAAAGACTTTGAGCCTTGGTGGTTGAGGGTTATAAAGCGTTGGAATTCCAACGAGGCGAAATGGAGTCGAATCCCATCGATAGCTGGTCGATTCGAATGTGCTGATGTAAAATATTCGCAATAGTAGACGGATTAAGGGTTAGAGTTCCCATGCCGTCAAACTAACCCTGGGAGGTTTTCAAAATTTTCCTCACCTCACCTCAACGCAAATGCGGGTTAGTTCCATCAAAAAGTCCACCACGAAGGCAAATTTTTTTCCAACACTTGATCCAGGAGTTCCCTTGTCTTCTTGATTGGGTTCATAATTTCAAGGCTACCGAGTTGAACATTAGTGGGCGTAAACCCCGAAAATTGGGTAGGCTGCTCAACGACGGTGGTTCCTACCAACAGTCACAACTTCCACAGTATTTAGAGGACTTTTTGACAGGTTTTGAAGACAGATTTAGAGTGTACGTTGATGGACTTTTAGTCGAATTGCTGATTATCCACCATACACATAAGCTGAGCTTTTTCTTCTAATCTGTACAATGAATTTGAGGATTGATAGCGAACATCATTGTTTACAGGATATATATTATTATTTTTTTAAATTTACCTCCTCCAATGATGTTGATCTCAAATACTTTGCTTCTCAGTCCGTGTGAGTTTTTGGCGTCGCATGTGTAGCTTCCACTATGATTTTTAGATGTCACGTTGAAGATAAGCAGGGTCCCGTTATCGACCTCATTTTCAACCCAAATGGGAGGGTCCAAATGGGGACCCACTGTCTTAGAATGCTACAAGATGTACAAAAAAAAAATAGAATCAGCAGAGTATAATGATTCTACCGTGTATCAAATAATGATTATCGATTTGAAAGAAGAAACAAATCAATGAAAGAAAAACAGAAAAGAATGGAAATATAAGATTTGCTGCGTGCTTCTTAGGAAACCAGATATTTATGCTTACCCAATATCTTTCTACATTCTAAATTTAACAACTTTCTATATTCTAATTTAACTTTTAACTCTAAAAGTAAGGCATCGATAGCATCGTTTTAGCGCGCTCTAACAGCCACATGAGGTTGTATGTCGCTGGGAGAGGTTTTAATGGTCTGTCCTAAAGGCTTTTTTCAATACAAAGTCTATGGAAAAAATTCCGTCAATCCCAAAAGTGGTCGTAAATAGAGGTGGTCTTTCCTGGAGGTTTCACTGTATAAATTTGAGCGTACAGAAATGATTCAACTGTTACAGAAAAGATCTTATTTTCATTTTAACGAGTATTAAGATGTGTATATCACTAATGCGACCTGTAGTCCTCTACGGAGGCTAAAGCTGGACATTGAGAAAACATATCCTAAACAACTAGACAGGTGGCTCTGAAAAACGGGGAAAACCACCTCTCAGATGGCTTGCTGACCTTTTCTTTTATTGTATAACCGTCGTTGAGCAGTTGATTGAATTTTCACTTTACGACTAATGTTCAACTTTGCATCCTTGTAATTTCGAACCCAATCCAGAAGACAAGGAAACTCCTGGATAAAGTATTGGGTGAAATTAAACTCGTAGAGGACTTTTTGATGGAACTAACCCGCATTTGCGTTACATGGGGAGGAAAAGTACGAAAAACTCCCATGGTAGGCCTGGCGGCAAGGGGACTCTAACCGTCTACCACTGAAGATATTTTACGTCAGGACTGTGGTCAGTGCGAACCGGGTGTGGAGTTCGAATCAACCAGCCATTGCCGGGATTCGAACACGGTTCACCTCAATAGGAGGTGAGCGCTATACCTCCTAAGCCATTACAGCTGGGCTTGATGGCATTCAAAAAGATCTGAAAACATTTACTAATTTGACTACAAAGTAACTAATTTGAAAACAAAACAAACATCTGACAGACTCCGTTGGCAACTTGTTGGCCTGATCTGAGCTGCAGTGCCAAAAAGAAGAAGAGGAAGGAATAGGTAATGGATTATCTAAATAGTTTTCAGGTTACCTAGGTTGTTTGAGAAACAAGACTATTTTTTGCCACTTTAACGAATGAGCCTAGAAAATCTGCACATTTTCTAAATAATCTGCAGAATCACTGATTGCAGCACTTTATCGTAAACGTTAATACTTAATAATCGGAATGATCCGCCATGCAACAGAAAATCTTGTTTTATAGTTTTGGCTGTCAGCAATAAAATTTGCAAGATTTTGAAAATTACTGAGAGTAAATTCTCGTTTCCAAAAAAGAACGCAGAAAACCATTTTTTATAAATTTCATTTATTTTTTTTTTCCTTCCTTTATTTTTTCAATTGCTCGGTCATTTTTTGTGACACTCGGTACTTAATACTATGCGAAACTAATTGACTCCCCAAATGCAAACATTGATTGATAGCTTGTAGAGCGTGTGAAAAAATTATAGTTTAAAAATTTAACTACGTGTATTTTAATGAAATATGAAATGTTTACTTTAAAATTACTATGGTATTCGGAGGACAGGAAAGATATCTGGAGAGGGCATTTTGGGCGATATCCAAATTTCTAAATTTTTGGCCAATTAAAAAATATAACCATGATCGGAATAAATGAAAATCCAATAGCGTAATATTGGGTGAGTAAGGCAACCTCAATTCAATAATTTTTTCCATGGTTTTGGTTTTCCTGATTGATACGAGTCGGAAATGTCAAAATTACCTGATTTAAACATAGAAAAACACTTTTGGTATTTACAAACGTTTAATGCGCTTGGATATACATATGTTTTAGTCAGTTACTGTTGCGTCAATACTCTTGTGAAACTGGAAAAAGCATGCAATGCCGGATATATTATATACCTCTTTTGGGATTTAACTTGCTTTTTTACCATGTATTGCACAAAAAATTAAATTATTAAATAAATAAATAAGGCTTAATTACACTGACGGAAAAAAAAATTCCAACACTAGAAGGAATTGTGCTAGATAAATTAAATTTGGTGAGCTTGTTTGTACAACTAAAATATGATGTCTATTCAAATTTCGCACCTGACGCATAAGTTTGGAGCTAGCAGCGCCACTGTGAACATGCAAATCAGGGTTGCTTTAAATACATGTTCTACAGTTTGTAAGCGTTATTTTTCGTGAAATTTTGACATAGTGAGTTGTTGTTAGTCAATAATGCTTTTAAGAAGACGAAGAAGACATTATCAACAGCTCACTGACTTTAAATAGGGTCGTGTAATATGCATAGGGCTACGAGAATGGTGAATTTTCTTTCCGCGATATTGCAGAAAGACTGGGAAGAATTGTGTCCACGGTGCATGATTGTTGACAGGAGTGGTCAAGGGCAGGTACTGCTTCAAGAAGACCACGCGGCACTTCCCAGACCGTCGTGTACTGAGTCTGCATCAGAAATTCGAGCTGCAGCGAGACGCACTGTAGCTTGCGTCCCACTCACTCCAAACCACTCTCCCTAACGACGTGAGTGGGGGGTCGAGTTAGAACTCACTGGAGGACAGAGTGGAGATCGATTGGCCTAGAGACACTGGACCAACACCTGGGGAACAATTTCCTATGAGAGCAGGAGCACTCTCGTAGTGCAGCTTGACTGCAAATTTGTACGTCAACCTAGTGAATCAACCTGTTTTCTTGCCATTCATGAGCAGCATTCAAGGGGGCATTTTTCAACAGGATAACGCTCGCCCTCATACTGCCGTTGTAACCCAGAATAATGCTCTGCAGAATGTCGACATGCTTCCTTGGCCTGCTAAATCGCCAGATCTTTCTCCAATCAAGCACGTATGGGACAAAATTGGATGAAAACTTCAGCGTCATCCACAACCAGCATTAACTATCCCCGTATCGACTGACCAAGTGCAACAGACATGGAACTCCATCCCACAAAATGACTTACTACAATGCGTGCTTGCATTCAAAATTCTGGTGGTTATATCGGTTATTAATGTACTAGTATTTCAAAGTTGGAATGGTTTTTTTCTTAAATGCTTTAACCTGTGATCTTGGAACTTTAATCAATTAAATATGTCAAACAAAAACATTGCTGGAATTTTATTACTCTAGAATAATTTTTTCTTATTGTTGGGATTTTATATCCATCAGTGTGCTTAGAAGTAAACAAGTCATTCTAATCTTTGGCATGATTTATCATACCTCTAGGGGTACTGATCCAGGAGTTTCCTTGTCTTCTGGATTGGTTCAAACTTACAAGGCTACGAGGTTGAACATTAGTAGTCGTAAACCCAAAATTGGGTCGGCTGTTCAATGACGGTAAAAAAAAAATCTTTGGCATGAATTTGAAGTACTCAATGAATCAACTAAATGACAAACGAATATCGACATCAGATATCGATGATATTTGCTCTCATATATTTGCTATCATATGCACGTTGACCTCATTTTTAACGAAAAAAATGATGATTAACAAATAAATTTTTAATTGTCCTTTTTTCATATTTAGTCGCACCATGGTGGCTTGTAATAGTTAATTTTGACCTATATTCAAATTAATTAGAGTGTCTCGAATGGATTTTAAGTTTAATTTAAGAGGATATTCTTTTCTGCCGTGTGATTTCTGTGTGATTCTCCAAAAACTTGACAATTTCGTTTCACAATTTCTTTAAACCAAAAGGGTGCTTTAAAAAATTCGTACTTACTCTTTATAAGGCACTTAACAAGAGCAAAATAAAGGGAACTCACATTTACGATACTGGCTGCTAAGTCAATCATCTGATTCAAAAAATGCCAAGAGCTCACACTATTGATATGTTATATTTTTGCATATCCCTAGAGTGGCATTTTTTAATATAAGGCTTGTTACTAAGCTCTAAAAGCAGATTTAAGCTTAAGAAAGTTCTATTAGAATCACCCGAATATTATACATTATAATTTGTGTTCTTTTTTGAAAATACGTTGTCCTGTATAATAAATCGGTACAGGCCTGTTACACGCCTCGGTTTAAAACTTCAAAGCTATGATAAGAGCTGTTAAATTAATCCAACATAATGGTGGGAAAAAAGCAATGCTACAGGGGAGCAAGACTTAAAATTTTCTTAAAATAATAGAAGAATTCCCTTGGCTGAAAACCTAGGGGCAAACTTTAGGCGAGTTTGATCGAAGAATTATTTTACATCTTCAAATATACGAGGGCTGTTTATTAAGTAAGGGCGGTTTTGTTGTGTACACTAATAGGTGACGCGTGCGTCGTGTCCCGGCATTCCTTGGGAACTACTGTACTCCGTTACAGCTGCGCAGGTAACCTGTATGGTCAGTTTTGTGTCTTTAAAATGCTCAAGTTTAACAAATCGCCTTCCCCGTATAAAATACGGTTAGTGATGTGTTTTTAGCCGGCAAAAAGCCTGTCTACTGCATGGGTATTGATAAATGTTTAAGCAAACTTGGCAACTATTTTGAAAAAAAAAAGAGAAACTTATGTAGAATCAAAAAATAAATTTTCTCCAAGAAAGTTTGTTTTTTTATTTTCAAACGGCCTTTACTTAAAAAACAGTCCTCATAGATAAATTACTAATACCACTTTAATTATTGAAATGTTGATGAAAAAATTATAAATAAGTTTCAATCAGATCCGGAGAGTGACTTCCAGTTAATTTAAATTTTTTTTAAGGAAATTGTAAATGGATCATTTTTTTTATACATATATATGAGAAAAATTGTGTTTTAAATGTATTAAAACATAGCAACTTTCTATATCAAACCAATCTTGTGATATTTTGTTTGGACATAGTCAGGGGCATAGTTTTGACATATGTTTGGAGGGCGTTTATCTCCTTCTGACATATATAAATATATTTATACAATTTATTTTTCTCTAAATGTTTAAATTGCAAAAAATCAATAACGAAAATTTATAAATCTACATCCTACTTACCGTACAATAGCTTATTAATTATGTAATGTATAATTTCGGAAGGGGTTTTTTCCCCCGTCCCTTAAGCCACGCCACTGGGCATGATATTATTAGGTTTTTGGAGAATCACCCACATATTTAAAAGTTTTAAGGTATTATGGCGGATGGGAACATATTTCATCACTTATAGAGAAATACTGATGAAATAATAGTTTTGTTACAACTTTTAACTTTTTTTCTTACTAAATGATATAACTCAAATGGCGTTCCGTAATCACCACATTTAATCTGAATATGGATTTTGGGACTTCCTGTCAAAAAATACATATTTTAAGTCGCACATTGAGCATTAAAAAAATCTAACGAATCATAATTGGAAGAGGGGATTAAAATCATCAAAATCAGTTTAATTGAGGGAGAAAACTTTAAATTATTGCAGACCTTCAGATGTAGCGACCCTGTCCACTTACGGCCACTTCTGGGAGGCACGGAGATTTTTCCTTATACTTTATGTTAAATAAAACCTTTAGATAAAGACCAATAAAATCTCTCCCAGTGACGGGGCAAACATCTGCACCAAATGCTGAAAAGTATAGAAATTAAGGTCACGAGTTAATATTTTATAGAAAAAAAATTATGGACGCTATGAAAATCTTTCAAATTAGTAGCAATCAAGACTAAATTGAAAAACATCAAAATCAATTTGACAGCTTGATGAAATTTAAAGATGTTTCTCATGCACCTTCCAATTTATCTCCATTTCATCCTGCAATAAAACAGGTTTTGAGAATTTCAGCTCCACCTCCCTACTACGGTTCTCTTTGATTTAGGAAGCATCATTGTTTTTTTTTCTATCTTAAATATTAATTTGAATTGCTTAATGTGTGTATATATATATATATATATATATATATATATATATATATATATATATATATATATATATATATATATATATATATATATATATATATATATATATATATATATATATATATATATATATATATATATATATTAAGGAGAGACAACGTAACAAGTTTTGATTTACTTCGTTATACCACTCGTAGGTAGGATGAGGATCACCAGTGGCAGAGCACCGGACCTTCAGAACCACATTTTCTTTCGCAGTTATGTTTGAAAAGTCGTCGTTGAAAACGGGTGGTCCTGCGAAAGAATTGTAGTCAAGGATTAAGATAAGAATCGATTATTGCAAACTGTCTGAAAGAAACTAGGCTAATTGAGAAATCATTGATATAATTGTAGTTTCTAATTAGCCTAAAATGGCCTTATGAGCTCACTTAAATAAGCCTGAAAACTGTTAGGTAGATCAAAGGGTGCTAGAGACTTTTTCAATTAGCCTAAAACATAGCAAACAGTTATTTTTTGAAGTGTAGGTTAATTAAATTAGCGTACGACATGTTTATGCATAATCAGTGATGGTTAAAAAACACTTTCAAGACTATTTTTTAGATAAATACGGGTTAATAAACACCGGAAATACCCTAAATCAATGGTTCCTAACTCCCGGGCAGCTTACCGTTACTGGTCTGTGTATCAAACGGTACCGGGTCGTCCCATGAATAATTATTTCCATTTTATTTACAGTGATGTTTTTCTCTCGGTTTTTTTAATTTGCGAATTTATTGTAATAGTTTAATAGCTTTTCAAGAAACACTTTTAAGGATTGAAATTTCCAGACGACAAAAAATAAGAGAAAAAAAGATAGAAAAGAAAAGGAGAGCCGGGTCATAAGACTGCTTAAAAGTCACTGAGTGATTGATTATTCGAGCAGTTATCTTTATTCTTTTGGAACAATCTATAACAGCTCTGATGCACGACGACTTGCATTAATCACTTAAGTTGTTATTTGCAAAAGTTTTGTTTGATTTCGATAGAATATTTTCAAAGTTATAGCAGTAAAACATGAGACAAAAAATGAGTTCTTAGTAAATATTTCCATATCTCCACATATCGTATATTTAACCTGACTTTACAAAAATTTATTGCAATTATTGCAAATAATAATCGAAATAATCTTTACCAGTTAAAAGCTTTTACTCTATTTCTTGTCATAGGGTGCTCATATATACTTGTTTTCATTCGTAATTTATTATCGGTCACTCAAATCTCTAAAAGGTTTAAACTATAAGTATAATAGTATGAGAAATCTCAGTTAAAGTTACAAAAATAAACATTCAGGTATTTTTTTCTAGATGCTTGTTTTTTCTAAAATAACTTTTTTTTTTAAATTTAACTTTCATCTCTAAGTAAATCATTGACAGCATCGTCTTTAGTGCACTCTGACTGTCTTATGAGGTTGTATCGGCAAAAAGAACTCTTTAAATGAGAGTCTCACACAATTATTTAGAATACATTTTATTTGATAAATATTTTGCTTTGATATTTTTTTGTGTTCCCTTATTTGAAATTTTCCGCATTTGGTGCAGATATTTGTCCGAGCGCTGGAAGAGGTTTTAATGGTCACTGTTAAAGGTTTTCGTCCATGGAAAAAATTTCGTGCCTCCCAAAAGTGGTCGCAAATAGAGGTGGTCTTTCCTGGAGGTTTCACTGTTTATATATATATATATATATATATATATATATATATATATATATATATATATATATATATATATATATATATATATATATATATATATATATATATATATATATATATATATATATATATATATATATATATATATATTTCTTGTATTTATTTATTTTGTTGTATATTATACGTAATGTTATGACTTTAAAGGCTAGATAATTGAAGAGACTTAGGCGGCTTCTGATAAAAAGGCATTTTATTACGCTATATGGAGTATGGAAAACAGTGTTCGTGGGATATTTACATTTATGGTTTCCCCATTTCAGGGATTATTTGGATATGGATTTATCTAGCCATGGAAAATATGAAAAAGACACGCATTTTTGCCTGCCCGGAGCTTTTAAAAAGTGAGCTTCTGAAAGGGAGTGGTTGCAAGGATCTTCTTATCTTCTTGAAACGTCATTCAATTGATAAAATTTAGAGATTTTGATTCGCTAAAAGGATATCGCCACTCTGACGGTGGGAAATTTTTGGGACTATCTTAATGCTTCTTTATCTACGAATTATTGCCCATTAACTTCAGAAAATAATCTTTTATCTGGCTCAATGGCTCTTTGTGAGAGACCGACTTCCACATTTTAAACATGATAAAAAACATATGTTTCAGCTTATTAGTTAATATAGAAAGACTCGCATGAGAAATTCTATATTATATATATATATATATATATATATATATATATATATATATATATATATATATATATATATATATATATATATATATATATATATATATATAGAGAGAGAGAGAGAGAGAGAGAGAAACTGTTTTGAGCTCAACTGCTATTTTCTATTTATATAAAGCAAATGAAGTTTTTAATCACGAAGTATTATCTATTCAAACACCAACTCCTATCTTCCGTAACTACTACTGCTTCTCCATAATTATTTCGAAAATTATGATTAAAGCAAAAGCACAGATCAAAATAAATAAAATCGCCAATGATCAACATTAATGACCCCTCCCCTAAAAATATCAATACCATCCAACAAAAATACTAGTAATATTTTTTTCTAAAATTGTTTCAAAATACTCGAAACAACTGGGAATCGAACAACACTGCCACTCCACCACAAACTTTCTTAAGTTATCTCATCAGTATGGTTTTAAAAAGTACTGATGACCCAATAAATTTTTAATCGATGTACCACACACACACGAAGGGAACTCTTTCCCGTAATATCTCTTTTGTTAAGAATTTTTCATTTTCTTCTTAGCATTTTCGTTTTTGTCAGTTTTATCTCGTGCATTGCATGAAATTGGCTTCTCTCCAGTATGTGCTTTTAAATGATGTTTCAAAGAGAATGTTCTATCACACAAACTGCATTCTGCTTCTTTTCCTCTATGAAAAGCATACCGTTTCTTTACATTTTATTCTTTATTTTCTAATCCTCGACCCCATTTATTGGTTTTACGACTACTAATGTGCAACTCCGTAGCCTTGTCATTTTGAACCCAATCCAGAAGACAAGGGAACTCCTGGATCAAGTATTAGGAGAAGTTTGCCTTCGTGGAGGGCGTTTTGATGGGACTAACCAGCATTTACGTTACATGGAAAGGAAAACCACAAAAACTATCCACGGTTAGCTTTACGGCAAGGGGACCCTAACCAATGATCCGTCCAACATTGAAGATATTTTACGTCAGCACTGTGGTCGGTGAGAGCCGGATGCTGGATTCATTCGTTGCTGGGATTCGGACCCGGTTGGATCCTGTTCACCTCATTGGAAGGCGAACGCTCTATCCCCTGAACCATCGCGGCTCAACAGGATGAAAAATAATTCATTTCTTTACATTACAGTTATCTGTAAGAGACCATACTGCTGCACATAATGCTTGAATTACGCTTTCCATCAATATGAACATAAGAATGTTTACTTAAACTGCCTTCCCGTGTCCTGCTACACTCACTACATAAATAAGACTTCCAATATAAGAAGTTATGCTTTCGTTAGAGGACAGGAATATTTTTCCAACTTATAAAACCAGAGCCTGACTAAGGCAGGGGCATACGGGGCCAAATCGAATAAAAAGTTTATTTTACGTTTCCTTCTTTCATGAACTTTTTTTAAGCAAAATATCACTACAGTGTAAAATTCTTTATATGTTAGCCTCTTCAATAATCTATCATATGAACACAAATAATCTATATTTCGTAAATCCATGGCTTTCTAGGGCGGAATTCAGTTAAATTTTCGCCATGACGATGCGCAAATTTGGTCAAAGAAAAGCCTGTATTTTTACATATTGCAAAATATAATGTGTTTACAAAAATACGGGCTTAAGTAAGCCATCGTAATTGCGAAAATTTAGCTGAATTCCGCCCTAATGTCAGCAAAGGATATGCATTTTTTGCAGCTAGATGACTAAGTTAAAAATCAGTTAATCCATTGTTGACCGTTTTATACTTCTTTAATTCAGGGCTTGTTTTTTATAAATGTAATATGCCTTGCCATCGGAAATAAAAAAAATTCAGTTAATTTAAAGAAAATAATAACTTAGTTAAAATAACATTGCTTTACATTTTCTAATTATAAATATAAATAGCATTTTTGTCAAATTTTGGCTCTTCAGATCTCCTATATCCTTTTAATGATGGACATAGAATGGTCTGAAAACCAATAAAATGAACAGAACGATACTTCGCTTGACCATTGAAGGGGCTATTTTAGGTTCAATTTTCTTGTTATATATCTATAATGAGGTGAAAATTTTAAAGTTCGGTTCCTCATCTCTGAAGCAAAGGGGGGTAGGGGACTTTTGCCCTGGGCCACAATTAGGCCTTGTATAAAACTGTTAATTTGTTAATAGTACTTACGAATTTCAATACAGAGGAGTAAATTCGAACGTAGTGTATATTTTATATTGGAAAATCAACCGAGAATTGTATTTCTTTCTTTTTTGAAAGCATTAATTATACATTTTTTTAAAAAAATAATAAAACATTGTTGAACTTACCAGCGTTTACTGCGATAAAACAAATAAAAATTAAGAAAATCATGTCTGAGTTTTTAGGCAATTCTGAATGAAACTCTGAAAAGAATAAAAAAGGGGGATAAGTGATTTCAGAAGGATTGTTCTTGCAGTGATAACATTCATTCAGAAATCTTATATTTCTTTCCGATAAGGGAGAAAAAATGATAGCGGAATAATATATAGATATTATTTGTGGCTTGAAAATAATGTCATACTTAATTACATAATGATTACGAAAATAAAGATTTATTTCCGATATGGGGCTTATGAAATAATATGTAAGCATATTTTTGGCAATTTTGGACTCCGTCTCTGTTAGCAAAAAAGTAAAAACCTCTCCCATGCTTACGTAAGAAAGCCGCAACCCCCACCCTCTCTGATTTTTGCTTTGATTTTTTCTGCAGTAAACTAATTTTATAAATCAAAATAAAAGATGTAATTTCCTTTGTAACAAATTTTATGCTTTCATTCTCATTATAAAATTTTAAGTAGCATATTCTTTGGGACTATTTTAAGTCTTACTTCTGAGGTCAAAACTCTTAACTTCTGAAATATAACGAAGAGTTAATAATATGAAATAAGTAGAACTTTAAGTATTTCGAAATTTAAAATCACATTCTGTCAAAAATCAAGACAAATTGTAAGTATAAACTCATATTGCAAAGTGAGAGTGGATTTAATTTTTTTCTCTTTGCACGATTAAGTTTTTGAGGCATTTTTCAGATATGACAAAAATGGATATCGTGGTGTATTTATTTATTAAATGTTCATTTCAACATATGGTAACATTTCTAATAAGAAAAAATGCGTTAATTGGTTTGATGAATAATAAAACAAATTAGTAACTTCATGAAATTCAAACTGTGCATTTATTTGCGTCCCGCAGTGGGTTGATCGTTAAGACACGGTTCCCAACAGATCAAGCATCACTGGCTGAGGTCAGTGTGCGGGTGGGTGACCACTGGGATCAGTCTGCGTAGGGACCGAGGGTGTGCGGTATGGGTCCTCGTTAAACTATTCTATCGTAAAGTGCTGTACTTCGCGTGCAGGTCGTCGGGCTACCGAAGCGGAGGTGTCATCCCCTCTATAGAGGATTAAAATTGTGATGGCATGTCTTCGGATTGTTAAAATTTCCTAATAAGATTGGAATCATGCATATGAATTTCTGTAAAGGTTATTGTCACATTTACACTTAATGTAAAGTGACAAATTAATTTCTAATTTTACTTAAGCCTTTAATTTTTCTTTAAACGTTATTCCTTTTTTTCAATTTCGCAATTTTATTTTTAACTTTCTTGTTGACCTTTCTCATGGTCGTTGCGGTCATCGCACTTCCTGTGGGGAAAGTCAACCAACCCCTCTATTCACGCCTTTCTTTTTCTTCTTTTAATTTTAGGGGGGCTAACTAACCAATCTCTTTCCTTTAAATTTCAAACTCTCCGCCTCTTTAAAGGAATTTTTAAGTCTACCATTGTACTACCACTTTCCTTAACGATCACATTCCCCTTTAATTTAATTACCTTTTATATATTTTCGGCCTTAATTATATTTATCACGACGTTTCAATCATCTAACTTTTTTTAATCATGATTATATCCAAATACATATACAAACCCCAATTATTACTACATATACCAAATATTTCAATCTATTAATCACAATACATAAATAACTTTCTTTATACGCACCAAATAATAATATTTTTATTTAACTGTTACAGTTATTAATGTTAGTAGTTTCTTCAGTATATTTTATTTTGTGGTATCTGTCATACTTTTGGCTACGAGGATTGAATAGAGATGATAGAAGTGAAATGTCATTTATCTGAAAAAAGAAAATTAATTTTATCCAGTTACTTTAAATCATGAAATTTTTTTTTATATTTTGTTTAATTAATTCTTTTGACGATCATATGATTCGAATATTTTAAAACCAGTCGCTATTATTGTAAATATGACTTTCTAATTAATTTTTTTTTTCCTGTTAAGTTTCAGCAGGGAGACAGAATAAATATTTAAAATAATTTTGTTGGTTTGTAACAAAAAATGAAAATTTAGTTTAAAATAAAATTATTTTGAATGTCAGCTGACCAATTATTTAAATTTGCAGTTTTAAAAATTCAAGCACCTTAGACCTAATAAAAATGTGAGTTCCCACAAATGATTTTTTTCTGAGATGCCAACTTGCTCCAAACAGCAAATATATATTTTAAAGTGGTATATAATAGTGATTCTTGGTTTAATAAATTCAATTCAGTAGGTTCTTATCCTCCACTATTTCTAAATAATTCGTAGGCTTATATAATTCACCGCTTTATATAGTACTTATATCATGCTATACCTTTTAAAAAGCAAGCAAAAATAGTCAAATATTTGCAAAACTTACTTTGCAGTTATTTACCGTTTTTATTAATTATTTTGGCGTGTCCGGAGCAGTTGGCATCTCTGTTTTTTAACTGTGTAATTCGGATAAGTGTCATTTCAAGATAATTTAATTGAATATATTAAAATTACAAGAAAATTATGTATTTGAAACTTTCTTTTATAGCTTAAAAAAAGAAGCAATTACTGCCGAAGGTGTAATCTTAAAAATTTCAGGTTGACAAATGAAGATCTCTGCTAGTGAAAAAATGTTAAGATATACACTATTCTTCACATAACATAAATAATAGGGAGGTAAAAAGTTAATAAACTAGGTGGACCGTATAACACCTCGCGTTTATGAATTATTACCTTCCTAAGTACTAAAAAAATAACTATTGGTTACGCTGTAAAAGCCTGAAATGTATAATGTTGCATCTTAGGTTGATAAATTAATACCTCTAAAAATACAAAATTATACACTTGAGGTTACGAACTAAGGTAGAACATGGGACATTTCACGTTAACAAAAAAATAATCTTTCCAAGTGTCAAAAATATACACTTGAGGTTGATTTATAATAACCGGAAGTGCAAAATAGCACACCTTAGGTAGATAAATAAATACCACAACAACTACATATATCCACACTTGAGTTAGAAAAATAATAACCTTATGTAGAACATCAAATCTCACGATCATAAAAAAAACAAACCAACGGTCGAAAAATACATTTGAGGTTGAGCTATAAGTTGATGCGTAAAATGATGCACCTTAAGCTGATAAAAAAATACCTCTACATTCATAAAAATGTGTACTTGAGTTGTATAAACCTTAAAGTAGTAAATATCTATCTCTCCACAGATGTAAGATTAAACACCTCTGGAGACTTATTTAAAGTAACCATTTGCCCCCTTTTCAACCTAACGACGCATTAAAATAACTACCTCATTTATACCTTTGAAAAATACCTCAATTTTTACGTAAGGGTTATCATCAGTTTTAAAAGCAAGATCAACCTTTACTATTTGCAAGAAATAAAAGAATAAATTTTTAAGAATCTAAAATTTAGTAGTTGTTTTACACCAATGTGAATGTTTCCCCACATCTCTTGAAAATTTTAATGGCACACTATATAAGATAAAATAGTTATAATGGCACAAATGGAAATAGAAGTATAATTTTTTGCTCAGAAAATTCCAGACTTAGTCACGAATAAAGTTAAGTTAATTAAGACTAAGTTCGCCAACAGTTAGCACTCCTATGAGAAAAAACTAGAAAATAATTATTTCTTCTGTATATCTGACATTCCAATTTAAATATTTAAACGAGTGCCTGATAAGTCTCCAGATTATACCCCATTGTTGCGAAAGAGGGTCATTTTTTTAACATTCCCTAATAAATCTCTCTCAGACAGCAACGCCATTTGTCGATAAACCTTACATATGTAAGGTTTTTCGCAAGGTTAAAATATTTTGAAACTTAGTCGAAATAAGCTCACTTATTTCTTGTTAGAAAGCAGCAAACCTTGTATTTCTATCTTTTCCGTTTCCTCTTTTCTTCATTTTTAAAAACGTTGTTAATTTTTAGCATTTAAAAATACGAAATTTGGGAGACATCTGTATCGGTTGCCGAGCCAAAATAATCGTTAAGCTTCGATTTTCGAGCAATGGCAAGCAAAACAACTTAAAATGATTTTTTTTTTTTACAAATCTTGCAAGTTGAAAAACGGTTTGTAGTTGGCACAAATAGCGATACGGAAATATTTTGCAAAGTCGAATGAAATGATGCTAGGTACGACGAATTATAAAATATTTATTGGTGTGATGAATGAGATGTTCCTGTACATTTCTTAAGTTTGAGCATCGTGAACAAAACATTTATCCAATTCACACACACATTCCATCTGTAAATCGGGTGTCTTCTTCCTTACTTGAAATAATATATATAATCTTTCATTCTTTTACTTCAAAAATGATAATAGTTAACATTCATTGAGGAAGAGCTCTGGGAAGTCCACCCACTTTACATACATTAATTCACAACAGGAAGAAGCAATCAATCCATAAATTGGATTGAAGTGATAAAAACAGCGCAGAAAGGTAGCAGAGGAAACTATGAATTCAATGAAGAGTAAAATTGCAACCACTTATAAATTAAGTATAAAAAAATAATTGAAGACCAAGGGAGAAGAACTGTTTGTGTCCATTTTTCACATAAATATGATTGGGTATTGAGTATAGTTAAGTGCGGCGAGCTCTCTGCTTATAGCTCTGCGTTTATGATGATTGGATTGACACTAAGTTTGGACAAATCAGTAACTGGTAAAATCGGTTCCTTTTAAAAGCTGAACCATCCATTTCACAGCGAAGATGGCCACATTGTAGAAAAAAACCTTTCTTTCTGCTCGCAAAAACGTTCTTCCTCCTGGGTCTTCAATTACAATTAAATAAAATAAAAAAAATTCAGTAAATATTTCAGGATCAGTTATCGTAGCAAAATACAAGACTAACGTACTTAATACCTTTTTTATATTTTAAATTATGATACCATATACACACAAATATCCTGTAAACTAATAGTAAAACATTAAAAAAAAAACAATAAATCATACAAAAATGAGCAAGTTTTGTAATATGGAGCTAGCACAGCATGCACCAAATTGCTCAAACTGTTGTCGTACATAAAGAGTTGTAAAAATTCAATTGATTTAATCAGTAGAACTCTTATTTGTAATGGAAAACATTAAATGCCAATATGAACACTGCATTTTTGATAGTAACCTTATCTTTGAAATGAAATTGAGAGTCTGATTGGTGTAAGTTAGGTAGACCAGTTGGTGAGGTAGCAATGGTACCAGTTTCTGAAAATGATCCCCAATCAAGCATTATTGTTTGTCAAGTAAAGTTTTTTCAGATTGAATTATTTTAAATCTTTTTTTCTTACCAAATAAAGAATAATGGGGTCAGGTGGAAACTATGATTGAAACCAGATTGTATGAAAAGACTGCTGTTGAGCAAGATTGGAAAAGTGCCCCCACTGACTCCATGTTACAGAGAGATCTATCGAAATAAGCAATGTACTTGGTCAAAATACCTTCATTCAATTAAGAAAAGTTTGCATACATTGAGATAGATTAGAAGGAATGAAATACTATTTAATTTTTAAATACACAACCATTCACAAGTGCATAATTAGAGAGAGAGAGAGAATAAAAAAAAAAGAAAAGAATGAATAGCACCATTAGTATGTGAGAGTATCACAAAAGACCTAAGGGGAGTCATTAAGGGAATAACACAGAGCGTGACTAAACGAATGGTTACAAACATAAGCTTTCCACAGTAAAATCTTCTTACAAAGTGGAGTCATAAAACAAAGAACATTTTCTTTCAAGCTACATTTCTTCAGAACTGAGCATGGATTTTTTTCTTTTCAAGATTTCTTTTTTTCTAACAGTTAGTTCGGTTTTTGTTTTCTAGACATAGGTGTAGCATCAGAGGGGCACAGGATGGCACGTCCCCACAATAATTTTCCTAAACTTCAGAAGTTTTTGAAGTTACTTCTCTTTTTACATTTCAAAATAGCAACGATAATTTAAAAGAAAAAATATTAAGAAAGCAAATTTAAAATTTTGCATATTTTTTATATAATTTAACAAAATAATTTATGGTTATCACTTTCATGGTATTAATTTTTTTTAAAGTTTTTGAAACAGTTACAATTTGAACTCAACAATTAGAATGAAGCAAAATTTAAGCATTATTACTAATATATTATCGTAGTTAATAGTTACTTAGTTCAATTTATCCACAACATAATTTTTTTCATAAAAATTTTTCATTAACTGTAATAATGTTTAAAGAATTTTTATTTAATGGTAAAAGTCAGTTTCACAGCAGTAGTCAAAAACTACTAATTGTTGTGAAATTTTTAGTTTTCAGATCAAATGTTATAGACATACGTAATTCTTCTGTAAAAAAAAAAAATCATGCGACCCCAATTTTTTTTTTCACACTACACCAGGACAAAGAGCATCGTTTACTCATTGAATCAGTAGTGATCATTGTCACTTAAATTAGAGTTTCATTAGTGAAATGCAGAGAATATTCCAATATCTCACAGATATATTGACTGCTTGATTGAACATTTGTTGTTATTAAGTTTTCAGTACAAAAGATTTTTTTTGTCCTTTATTATTCCTCTTCATAGGTATTCAAACCTCCACTTTCTCGTAACTCGTCCTTTGCTTTCTGACCCCCACAATGCATGATTAAAAGTTGTTTTACAAGTTTTAACACCCCATACAGTTGTCACCATTATTTCTTGTGACATTCCTAGCAATAATTTTACCTTGGCGCCAAGTTGGGCTAAAAATTGAATCAATACGGGTCCTTTATGAACATACACCGAGGAACCAATATTGGCTTTTATGGGGCCAATATAAGCTGAAAAACGAATATAAAATATCGGGTGACTGCGACAATTTTATGGAGGGCCGATATCGGGAAATAACGGCTCTTTCAACCCTTATTGAGCCAAGATCTGTGAATATTGGTCCAACGAGGGCCCAAGCTATTTTACTGCTAGTGATACTGTATATATCGAACTAAAATTACATGAAGCAGAGTATTTTTTGGCTTACATCAGGGCTACAGAAGGGCAAGTAAGAAAAAAAATTTTTTGTTAATTCAAAACACAATTCTATTTTTTTGATCCTGAAAGTAAAGAAGATTTTGGTATGACCAGCCAAATATGAAACAATGCAGCACACTTTATTTACAAAGCCAGACAATCCCCCCCCAACATACTTGCCAAGGTGCATTAGTAACATCGAATCATTTTTTAAAAAAAATTCCGATGTCATCTTCTATTGCAAAAGATTTTGACAAGGATGTCACATCTTGTTTGAGGTCTTCATTGCAAATTCAAGCAAATATAGATTTAACAATATTTTGTTTAGACAGGCAGATGTTGAAAGTCATTCCCAGTCTTTCCATGTGGTGCGGCATCATTACTTAATCATTATGAAAAACATTGTTTTTATAAGTAGTAATAATTTATTTACTTATTTTAACATCAAATAATTATTACACTTTTTAAAGAAAAAGTTAAATTTGAAAATAAATATTTAATGGAGGACAGAAAATTATTAAACTGCTCTTTTCTCAACTGATTTCAGTCCTCAGGACTGAAAGAGTGGCAAATATTATGTTCTGAGAATTTTTTCTGCGCACCTGAATGTCACATCACTCTAAATTTTGAGAAATGAAATGAATGTTCCAATACAATTCTTTTATTATTGCTCTAACAACAACTACTGCCTTTTAATGAACAAAGGAAAGAAAAAAATGCAGATTATTTTCATCTCACCAGCCATTTTATTTCAAGCCTGTCTCCAGTTTTTTTTTAAAAATTCCATAGTTTTGGCTTAATGGCTTCTGAATTGTTATTTATTAACTGTGCCTGGCACCATAAGAAATAAATAGCTGTCAACGTGGATAAGAAAAAATCCAGTAGATTTTATAAAATAATATAAATTTCATGATGATTGCTGCAAAATGTGCTAAATATTTTACACGTAAGGAATTTAAGACATTTTTATAGTCACCAAAATAGAAAAAAACTGGCAAAATCCAGTAGTCTACTGGAAAATCCTGTAGAGTTGGCAGCTATGTAAATTAGATTATAACTGTTGGCAGCTATGGAGAGAGATTATAACTGTAAAACATATTCAACAAAAAATGTATATAAAAAAAGAAAGAAAGTAATCTAAAGAGGAGATTTTTCGCAATAGCCCTTGTCTACACTCAAAAAGAAAAAACTTTGAGATGGGTGAAGACTAGTTGCAAATTAAATAAAAATATATTTATAACAATAATTTTTGTGCATTCAACTCAGTAATTTCGATGCAAATAAATGCTATGTTTTATAATAACCAATATCTTTGCTTAATAATATTTTAGACAATTTTACTAAGACTCCCCTAGAAAATTTTTTTGAGCAATTCAAATTTTAATTTCTTTTACGTAGAACATTTTAGAAAATGCATAATATGAAAAAGTATGAATTGTTATTTAAATGTTAAGTGTTTCAAAGAGTTATTTTGACAAATGGATAATACACTTAACATGCATCACACTTTTGAATTTGTCCATTTTGAATAAATTTTTGCACAGCAATTGTTTAAAATTAAAAATAATCAACAGACTATTACATAATAAAGAGAATTCTCTTACATAGTATACATGTTCAACAATAAATAATACTATGTTGTTTACATTAAATATTACTATTCTTTTGAAAACTACAGATTCTGATTGTTTATAATAAATATGTATAATGTTATAAAAAATGGTCAAATTACGATATAAACAGTTAAATATTTTGATGAATGTGTAAAACATAGTCAATAGAATCGGTTTAGTAGACTATAAACATTTTGATAAAATGTTAATTTATACTAAAGTATCAATATATAAAACTTCTTTTATAAATAAAAAGTCATGTAACAGCTAAGCAAAATAAACAAAAAGAAAGGAAAGGAAACACTATATAATGAAAATAGTTTTTGAAATATTCTTTGCGAGAGATTTTATCTTAAACTGATTAAACAAAGAGGAAAAAAAATATTTCAAATATTGAAAATAATTTTATTTATAAATCTCTTCTGAGCATAGAAAACTAAATATATGCATTGAATCTGGCATTTTTATCTTATGCAGCAATGATAAATGGGTAAATTATTGGAGTTAAACTGCACAGTCCAATTACTGTGCATTTACTAAATATTTTTTTTTTTTTTTGTAAAACCAATAGGTAGAAACAGTTCTAAACTACATGAAAGTATTATAAGCATTTTCTCTATTAACATTATTTCCATAAACCATTCATTTTTTAACACTTCTAATTAGTATTTCTAACAGAACAAAAAATATAAATTTGAAAACCAAATGCGTAAAAGCAATTTCAATGATGTCAATAAAAAAGCAAGTTCAATAAAATGTCTTTAAGTATAAATAAAAAAAAATAGTTCATCATAATGTAACTAAAACTTTCAATTTATAAATTTATAGAGAGAGCGATATTAGATAATTCAAAAAGAAAACAGTCAAGAAATTCATAAATGTATGTACTAAAACGTACAGACAAAAATAAATATTTACAAATAAGAGTAGTAAATTTTATCACAAAATTATAATTAACAGTATGCAAGTATAACAGAATTTTTTTTAAACAGAAATGCTAATGGTTCTGAAAAAAAAAAAGCTTTTGCCATATTCAAAGGAAACAATTGTCACAATGTACAAATCAACATTGGCAAATCGAAAGGATTCAGCATTTGTTAGAAAGACAGATCAGTTACTGTGCAATAAATTACATGTGTGAAAGAATATAAAAATATTATAATAGATAATTCCTTACTTTAATCTTTTTTTTTATGAATTATATATTTAGATTAAAACATTAGAAAGTCCATCAAACTCAACAGTTTAATGAGAATATCAAACTAATAGCAGATTTAGCTGCAAAGAGAATCTAAGATTATTTTAAAGAAGAGTATTTATTAAAAACTGAAATATTTACACAAAGGAAACAAGAAAATAACAAAGAAATTAAAAAAAAAAATTTTTAAAAAAGAAGAATGTTAAAAAAATAAATAAAAATTAATTACAAATTAAAGACATATAATCTATGACTAAATGTCTTTTTCAATCCAAGCATAAATACATTATAAATAAAATATACAATATAATTAAATAACGAGAAAACTGAATAGGAAAGAATATTAAAAATATTAGATTCACCCTTAAGTCTTGAAGCACCACAAGTTAAATTTTACCTTTTAAATACCAGAATGTACTTTTAAATGAAAAATCAGTAGTTCCTTTTCAGGTTTTCATAAAAATAAATAAATTTTATCGCCAAAATAGAAAATTAGGTGCTTCAAAAGTTATTATTTTACAAATTAAAAAACAAAAAATATTGAAACACTGTGGACTATGAAAATAGCCTTTGGCCCCAAAAGAGATAATAAAGTATTTCAGAGGTTAATAATATTCAACAAATCAAATAAAGTTATTCAAAGAAAAACATTATAGATTAAAATATGGTAATAGTTTTCACAACCAAAAGAGAAAGTGAGGTGCTATAAGGATTAATAAAATCTAATAAAAAAATTTTTCTTTCAAAGAACACTAAAAAAAGAAACTACAGTGAAACCTCCAGAAAAGACCATCTCTATTTACGACCATTTTTGAGAGGCACAGAATTTCTTCCATAGACTTTGTGTTGAAAAAAACCTTTAGGAGAGACTATTAAAACCTCTCTCTCACCAACCAGACAAACATCTTCACCAAACGCGGAAAAGGTTAAATAAAGAAGCACCAAAAAATATCAAAACAAATAAGCAGATTAAAATGGAATCAAAATATTTGTTTGATGCTCTAATTTAGAGAGCACTTTTTGAGAATACAACCTCTTGTTGCAGTCAGAGTGCTTTAAAGATGTTGGTGTCGATGATTTACTTTTACAGTTGAAAGTTAAAAAAAAACAAGCACCTCAAACAAAAACTCTTCTCATCTTTTAAAATTAATTTTTATGATATAAAATTAAACGCAAACTTAATCAAAAAACATAATTGCTTTTTTATTTAAAACAGCTTTATCATTCATAATGGGTAAATTTGTTCTTACATATAATTATATCAGTTGGGATCATTTTTATAGACGCCAAATTTTATTCATCGATCAGTCTCTAAAATTGTTTGCGAAAAATCATGCACCTTCGATAACAATTGGAGTTAATGGAGGTAGGTTCTAAGAATGACTAACCCCCATCAACGACCATTTTACCATGAAACGGAGAGTGGTTGTACCCGAGAGGTTTCACTGTATTAACTAATTTATGAAAACCTATAAGCATGAAATTTATAACATTACGGTTGGCAAAGTTATAACTAAGGTAATATATTAAGTAATATTTAAAATCAGTATTGTCTGTGTTTTAGTGTTGTAATTAGATTTATTACTTACAAAATCAATGAGGTATCTTGAATATTCAATAGAAATAAAAAAACATTCACATAATACACATTAAAAATACATAACTGATAACTGAATTGCTTAATTTATTAAAAGCATAAAATATAGAAATTTGTAATAATTTTTGTCCTTTCTATTCAATTGCAAATTCATTAAGGAATTAATCATTTTATCAGACTACAACATATTTTGGTAACTAACCAACAATCAACAAATTCATCGAAAATGAATAATAGTATAGTACGAATATTTTTAGTGCCTTAAAGCACTAACTGAAATAGCAGTTCTAAGTTGCTATAACAGTAATGATTCAATCTTCTTTGAGAAAATATCAATTTAACAAATCAAATTAGTTATAACAACTGCTGAATAAAATTAATGACAGGTATATACACAAATGGAGTGGCTAGGTACAGTAAATTTGTTACTGCCATCTGTTGACTAACTTCGTAACTTGACTTTAAAGTCACTTTTACAACTTATTTATTACAGTTTTAATTGCTTCATAATTCCATATTTTATCTATTTACAAGGAAGAACTCCTTCATTACTGTGTTTGTACCCTCTTGCACATATTGGTTGCAGGTTCTTTGAACTACTGAAAATTATTTTCTTGTAGTTTGAGTTGAGTTTTAATAATGTATAATGCACTACCATGCCTAGGCACAACATTCATGATTAAAGTCAAACTTAGTTATTTTGAATGAAAATGATTTAGACAATAAAAAGGTTCCTTAAAGACTACCCTTAATATATATTTCAATAACCTAAAAAGTAATCACACATTGAGGTTCCTAATTAAAATTTAAGCAAGGAATAAATAGATATGCTATTGAAATCTAATGAATCACAGCTGAGGAAAGCGAGTGTACAAAATACCAAAAACCAATTTGTTTGTCGGAGAAAACAGAAGGAGTTTGAAAAATAATATTTAGAAATACTTTCAATTTTCACCCCGCAGTCAAGCAGGTTTTGATATTCAGCATAGCTGCTTTCCTTAATTGTGTTGTGATTAGTAAGATTTCAATAGTGTTTTTTTCTTTCTTTTGAATATCAATTTGTGGCTCACATGTACAAACACTTTTATCTTTAATATGGATTCTAAAAATATACATTAAGAGCAGTCTATATCAAACACTCAGTACCTAATTAAAAATTTTGTCAGCATAAATTACAGGAACATGAAAAACAAATGAGTTATGATTATGGTGAAATTCATTCGTCCACAAAATAATACATACAAGTGTTAAATAATTAATTTAAATAAATTGCATTATAAATAACTTAAAATAATAAAAAATATATATCTTTATCATTTATGTCATTACTAGTGGTAAGTAATAAAATTAGAGATAAGACAAACATGTGCAGATGCATGTCTATAACAGGACTTCCACAATTGAACTAGAGAACATTAAAAATTAAATACAGCCTTGAAACTTATATATATATATATATATGATGAATGATATGATATCCTAAGCTGTGCTTTAATACTCAATGATCACATAAGAGGAGCATCAAAACTAAACCTCATGACGGCGTGGGTCAATGTTGTGCACGCCAATCGAATCACCATCACAGGATCCAAAAGGCAAACAATCACTTCAGTTTTTCTCGTATTATTATTTTTTTCTTTAAAGAAGAAGGGGGATTAAAGAGAAAGTGAAAGGCAGATATTTAATAAAGATTAATCTTTTTCGTGATGGGCTTGCGGCACATATGGCAAATCTTTAACGTTTGTGCACATGCAACGCATGCTCCGTGTCCACACATAAATGCCACATTTCGCCGTCTCTCCATGCATATAGAACAACTGTGAGCCTCTTCAATTTCTTGAATCTTGCTTTCTAAATATCTCAGTCTTTCAACACTGGCTTGACGACCTTTAGAAGACAAGACTCTGCCACCTGAATTAAGAAAAAACACAATTTAAAGTAAGCAAATCTTGTTACTTGTTTTGAAATAAATTAGAAACTTTAACATGGTGTAACAAAATGATAAGGAATTAACAAATTTGGGGAAGGAATGCTTCGTAAAATCATATAACAGAAGAAATCTCTGCCAATTGAAGACAAGACTATGAAAAACACAACTTTAAGTTTGGTAGTCACTAAATTTTGTGTTCTGCTTTTACTATAAGAATTTTACAATATATATATATATATATATATATATATATATATATATATATATATATATATATATATACACACACACACACACACACACATATACTATATATACACACACACACACATATATATATATATATATATATATATATATATCTTTATATATAAGAAGAGAGTGGAATGATAACACATAGCCAATCACAGAAGACTTCTGGTTAGTAACGCACAAAACAGCCAATCAAAATTGAGAATGCATGTATGTGAAAAAGAAATAATTTTTAATAATGCTGTCAAAAAATACAAACTGACCACAAATAAAACTCAGAGGGCTTCTAATCAAATAATTAAGAAAACTCTATTACGTTTATAAAAAGGAAGATTTATTAACTCAACAACAAAATTATAACATCGCCATTCTAAAAAAAAAAAAATATCTCACACTTGTTATGTAAAGCTATAAAAAGACCGAACGATTATTTATGCAAATGATTATATATGATTATTAAGAACTAAACTTTATGCAAACGATTGTTTATGATGTTATTAAATAAAAGTGTCATTAACGCAATATTATCCAGTGTTTATTAATAATTTGAACAGCGGCGAAGAAACGTTGAAAAGTCAAGACGTTTAAATGAAAACGAATACTTCTGATTGAAACTAAAATATTTTGTCAGCTGACAGTATTGAAGTTAATTGAGCAATTACTTGCAATGGTATTTGCTTTTGAAATATTACTTAGAATGAACTTATAAATATTACATGTTTTAATTTGCTCATAATTTTTGTAAAGTTCTTTTCATTAGGTTTTAATTGTTTTTAATTTAAAATTTAAATTACTGGGGGCGGGGGGATAAAGCACCATATAGGGAGCGTACGGCATCCTATAAGATCAACAATGATTTCAGTTAGGCTCTACCACGCGTGCTTCGGATACGGAGATTAATCCCCGGCTCATGCCCTATAGTAATGAGTTAAAAAATATTGCTTCCTCGCTTTATATAAGTTTATAATATTGTTTGTATTGAAATTGCTTTATATAAGCTTATAATGTTGATAATAAGTTCCTCTGACATTTTACAATCCTATCATATTCTCTCTATGTGATGTTGGTGCAGAAAAATTGCCAGGTAATCTCCAGGTAAATGACTTTAAGTTTGTAATTGCGTAACAATTATCGGGGGTTGGCGAGCGGCAGTGAGCAGGGGGCGGAGCCCTCTAGTACATATATATATTTAAGGAGTTCAAAACACGGTGAAATAAAGAGATAAGGAATCACCAATTTTCCAGTACATCTATTTTTTTTAAATTTTACAAATGGTAAAAATTTTACAATTTTAAAAGAAAAGGTACATTTTAAAGATTATTATTCAGAATTCAAATAATAATAACTCAATATAATAATAATATAAATAAAATTAAAATAACAGTTCCAGACAAAATTTTTCTACCTGAACACAAAATTATCAAGAAAAAAAAAGGAACTTGTTTAGTTAATTTGGTACGAAGCAAATTTTGTATTGTTTTTTAACACATATAATGCAACAGAAAGATAGGGAATAGACAACTTTTAAAAAGGCTCAAAAATGCAAAAAATAATAGAAGAAAAGACTATGTAACCTGGATCGAAAATTAAGGAAAAAAAATTGAAGTTCTGTAGAAAGCAACTTTTGAGGTTAAAGCATATTATGAAGTACCATAAAGAAATTTTTACATAGTTTCAATCTATTGGAAGAGTTTAACTTTTTTGCGTTTGACATTCTGGAATATCTTTTGGTTCAGAAATTTTTCAAAATTTTTAAAAACACTTAATTAGATACAAATTTTCTGTGTCTGAATATAAAAACAAATAGCTCACGGATATAGAAACGAATGTCAAATTTGACCTTGAAAACAGTTTAAAAGTCAAACTGGAACAAGAAAGCAAAAGACAATAGATTTTCTGGACAATTGCAAGTTTCTTGCTATTTTAGGAATCTTGACTTTGAAATGTTTTGCAGTTATTAAAGTAGTTTTTTTCAGTCTAACTAATAAGACTTTTGATGTTTCAGAGATTTTTAATATTTCAAATTATAAAAACATAACCCTCATTAAATTTTTAGTATTAGAAAATATTCAATGCTTAATTCATTTAATCATTAATTTTCATGTTCTAATGCATACGTTTTTTTAAAAAAAAAACTTTACTTCTGACAAGGGTTCCAAAATTTTATATTGAGGGATTGGAAGGGAATGAAGAAATATAATGAAGGCTTACTTGGAGCAGTTTTCTTAGATATGGCTGCCTTGCAGAGAACACACTTTTTCATTTTTATGCAGCATTCCTCGCAAGCCACTTGGTGCTTGCAAGGTTCAAATATAACGACACCCGGAGCATCAGAACAAATGATGCACTCTGTTTCGGGTGGTCTCAGTTCTGGCTGTGGCACTTCTGTTCCCTCCGCAGATGGCAATGATTGTGCCTGTGACCTTCACAAACAAAACAAAATTTTTTTTTCAAGCAATACAATACAATGATTAAATAAGTTAAATATTCATAGCAGCCAACAT
The DNA here is from genome assembly GCF_982258835.1 of Parasteatoda tepidariorum. Lineage (NCBI taxonomy): Eukaryota > Metazoa > Arthropoda > Arachnida > Araneae > Theridiidae > Parasteatoda > Parasteatoda tepidariorum. Next base: position 6,451,435 of record NC_141762.1, read on the forward strand.
GGATAGTAAAAAATGAAGTAGATTTTACAAAATAATATAAATTTCATAATAATTGTTGCTAAATATTTTACACATAGGAAATTCAGTTCAATTTTTCAGTTATGATTGACATTAAACATACTAGAAAAGAAATTTACTCAATTTTAGAAAATTTTCAAAAATGTACAAAAACTAGGAAAATTTTAATTAAACCCGTAGACCAGGAGAAACTGGTAAAATCCAGAAGAGTTGGCAGTTATGAATATTTAAACTTTTAAATAAAACCTTATTTTAGACAAAAAATAAAGCAAAGAACACTATTTCTTTTGCTTATAAGCTTATTTCAGAAATTAATGTATAATTAGAAAACACATTCAATTTAGTAGTGATGTCTATAATGATCAGAGAAATTAAAACCAAACAATAATGACCCAAGCCAAACAAAATTAAAAATATTACTTACCATTTAGCCGGCATAAAAAGTCTATACATCCAAGCTATTTCGTCCAAGGGCTTTAATAACATATTATCATAATTGTTTTGAACCTTAAGAATTAGTCAGGGCAAAAAAGCAAAAAGTTGAAGGTAAAATTGCTGGATTGCTTTTCCCTTCTTTATAACATTTTATTGCAATTAAATATAATTAATCTATTTCAAGCACTATTAATCTATTTCTTGTTAAAATGAAAATTATGAAATGGGAAAGAAAATTTAAGATGAATCTTTTATACCTTTTTTTTTAGATATCCCTGTTAGTTTTCGATGAATTCTACAAGTTTTTTGAAAGTCATATTTTTTTCTGATTGTGTTTGGAAATACTATTATTAAAGAACATTGCATATTGAAACTAGTAAAAACTTAGCTTTGAAGATTTGAATGCTAAAGTGTTGTTATTTTTTTGACTATAGAAATTAGAATAACTCTGAGAATTCTCAGTAAGTTTTGTTTCTTAAAAAAAATCTTCAAACTCAAATATTACAAAAGAAACATTGCACAAAATATTTAAAAAAAAATGTTTCAGGGGTGATTGCAGTACAGTGTAAATTTTAGGAGCAAAAAATCTATACAAATTCATATACCATACATGTTTTATATTTAACATAAGTTTTTGAATTAACATTTATAATTAAATTATCTACTAATGCAGAATATCACACATTTAGAGTAACTAAGTCAAGAAAAAACTTACTTCTCCCAAGAATCGCGATATTGGATTTTAAAATCACGTGAATATGAATTGCTATATTGGATTTATAAAAATGGAAAATGTAATAATGAATTTTAAATCACACAAATACAAATCATTGTGCAAAACTATTAGATCACGTGAATATGAATTGCAATACATGGTTTGCAAATCACGTATCAATACGAAAATTGATTTTTGATATTAAAAATGCCTGAATATGAATCACAATATTGAATTTTAAAAACGCGTGAATATGAATCAGGATATTGGATTTTTAAATAATGTGAATAGGAATTGCGACATACAGTTTGAATACGAATCACAGCTTTTTAGAAGCATAGCTTTAAATCAGGTAAAAACGAAAATCTATGTTTGGCGATAAAATCTCGTGAACAAGAATTACAATATTAGCAGATTTTGGCTAAATTCCAAACGGGGGAAATTCAGTCAAACCAAAAGATCAAATTGGCGAAAGAATCATACAAGAAGTAAATCTTCCCGTAATTGAAGGGGGAAAAAATGCTTGCAACTATCTCATTAAAGGGATTTAGAAAAGGCTTTAAAATTTTGTTAGGGTTTAAGTTTTTGATTTGCAGAAGTCTGCAAACCAATGGTTTTTAGAAATGTAGAACTCTGGTATATTCCCACAAAAATTGCATGGCTTGCTTCCATTTTTTAGAACTGGGAGAAGAATACCAAAAACCCAGAATTCTGGGGTGCCCCCAGAATACAAAAACCCTTGACATATTTTTAGAATCAGTTTAAAAACTCAAAAAAGATACTTGAAAATGTTAAAAAAAAGAACATACTTTTTCATTTCAGCATACTTCTGCAGCAAATCTAAAACACTTGAAGTTTGAACAAGCTCAAAAGGTGTTTTCCCTTTTCTATTCTTTTTAGTCAAATCAGTTCCCTCTTGAATTAGATAGCATGCTATCGCTAGTCCATGGTTTATTTCCATGTTTAAACTAGCTATATGTAACAAAATCTGAAAGAATATTAGCAATAAAAATGGATGATTAAGTAGACAATTATTTTGCTGAAAGGGAAAAAAGAGTTATTCAAAGGCATAAAAAAATGGAAAACATAAAACAATTTGTTTTGCAGAAATATTTACTACTAATTCTTTTTAAGCAGGGTTTGTGATTTCTTAATTTTTTTTTTAATCAAAAAAATCTGACTTTATTTGATTTAAATCAGATTTTCTTAAAACATACTTCAAGAGCTTCAATTTATGTTAAGACAAATTTTATAAATATAATTATAATGGAAATATTAAAAATAAACCATAGCAAAAACTTTCCAATATTATTTTATAGAAATATATACAATAATAAAAAGAAACATATAATCCAATTTCTTGTAAATGGAACTAAAAATGTCTCATTATTAAATACTGAAAATCAAGTTAAAAATAATTTTAAAAAAACCTATTAAACCTAAAAACCTATATCTATTTTATCACTTTAAATTTGTGATGTCATCAGTTAACAGTTCGAATGAAGTTGGAAGCACTATGATGCCAATTTAAGATGTGTTTCTAAGGCAAATCAAAAATGAATACAGTATGCATGTGCAACTTGTGATATCCAGTAGTTAGTTTTCCTGAATTAATAGAAATTTTTGTACTGTCATAATAATAAAAAGTTCTAATATTCAATTTCCTTTGCAGTACAATATACTCTCGATACCTCAAACTTTGATGTTTCGAAAACCTTGCTACAGCAAAATAATAATTTCTCCCTTGGCATTATATATTTACCCAATGTTAATTTGAATTTCTATGGGTTTCTTCACAAAAACTTGAAACCAAATTTTTTTGGAAATGGAAAATTAATTTTTTGCGGAAGAATCACAATGTAAGTTTATTATAAGCCATAAACTGATTCTTTTTTTTATTGCATAATTATTTTTGTTTTACTTTTAAAAATAAAATTATTATTGTTGTTGTATTTAGACTTACAGTCTACTATCATTACAAACATATTTATTAGTCATTATTCTTATGTTTCATGACTCTACTTTTTAGTAGACTAATACTTTAGAATTTATTTTCTACTTTTTAGAAAATGAACTTGATCTACTATTTGGAACATATTTATATTAAAATAAACACCTGAACTATGATCTGAAATAACATCTGAATTTGTTATTTAGAAATTTTTTTATCGTACCTTCAACTTTGACATATCAAGAGTATACTATGCTTGCAAGCAATATTATACAGATGAAATTTACTTTATAAATAAATAAAAAAGTAAAAATCATTCAATTCCTTAATTTCTAATAATTCTCATGTAAGTTACCATATAAAATAAATGCTGTTAAAATTCATATTAGTTTAATGAATTTATTTTCTTAAATCAATCCAAAAATATCTTAATATACGAATACTAAAAATAATTGGTTAAATGGGTAAAATAAACGCAGTGTGCATTGTAACAGAAGAGTCACATAAAAAAATGATACTCACAGTTGACAAAGCAGGAGAATCTGGCACATTTCCATCATACTTAATATTGCCCGTCTGTATGTGCCTCATAATTGCCAAATGTAGACCCGTATCTCCATCTTCATCCTCCACGTTGATGTCTGCCCCTGACGAGACTAAGAGTTCTACCAGGGGACAATGGCACTGACTCACAGCAAGAAGCAGGGGTGTCTGCTTGCGATTGTTTCGCACATCAATTTCACAATGACCCTAAGAGATAATACACACTTACTGTTATTTTTTTCGCATTCATATCATTAAGTCTGGTGCATAGTTTTTTCAACTGTTATATTCTCAAGTTCATGACAACAAGGTTTGACTATAGACCTAGTAACAAAACGTCACCACAGTATCAGCAGATAATTTTTAATCTCACTTAAAAAAAAAAAAAAGTTATTGAGATTCCTTTTTAAAAAATCACTAACCTTGCTTCCAATATCAAAATTATAAGCCTGAGCTGAGAGAACATTGCAAAGAACAAATATGTAAATCATGTAAGTGTTCATTATTGTTTTTCACTTCCTTTTAAATATCATAGCATAAAATTCAAATTAAATGAAAACTTGCTTTTATTTATAATTTTTAAATTCTTTATATTTTCACATTTTGCTACAGATATGTTAGATAAAGCAGAATGTTCAAATAAAAGTATATGTCTGATTTCATTTGGAGTTGAAGACAAATTTGGATAGCAGAATGTACTGCAGTAGATAAACACCATGGATTCTGCTTCCAGGTTATAGGATAAAAACAAGAAATTGTACTGCAATTGTTTACTACAAATTTAAATTTTTTTATTTAAGATGTAAACAAACAATTCAAAACTATAAAATGTAGGATTTAAATTACCTGAAATAACAGTGTTTCGGCCACATTGAAATGACCATTTAAAGCAGCTAAGTGTAAAGCAGCAAAGCCATCATCCTTTTTGCCATCTACTATTTGTCTGGATTTATTTATTAATCGCTCAGTAGCACTGAAATACAAATGTTTTTTTTTTTTTTTTTTATTTACAAAAGTTACTAATAATAAGAAAAAAATAGGAAAATAGAACCAATGAACTTACAAATTGTTTCCTTTTAAAGCTGCATGATGTAAAACATTGAAACCTCTTTTGTTTTTCAGGGTGAAGTCTATTTCAGGAACATTTATTAAAAGTTCTAAGATTTCCAGATTATCTTTACTAATGGCATCATGTAAGGCAGAATCCCCATATGAGTCCTAAAATATACCAAAGTTGTGCCACTTTTACATTTAAAAAAAAGAAAAAAAAAAAAACATCTGGAACTTTAACTACAATAGAGTACACCAGGGTGTGAAAATGAAGCTTGCCATTGGCGGCTAAATATTATTAGAAGGCCAGTAAATATATTTTAAAATGTTGTGTTTCAATTCAGATTATCAAACCAGGAAGTAGTGTCCTTATACTGAGGATAGATTTTATGTTTTTTATTTGGAGACTGCTTCTTTCTGAAATTTTTTGAAATCTGTATTCATTTTTAGTCAAATTATTGTTCATAATCAAAAAGTGCTTTTGTGTCAACATTTTAATATTTTTTATGCACACAAAATAAATATGATGCAGTGTTTTCATCATAGAAAAAAAATGGGTGACAATTTCTCACCCTTTCTCAAAAACAGGGTGAGATTTCAGAAAGTTAAGTGAGATTTCTAAAAACTGAAAAAAATACAAATAGACTCGGAAAAAAAAATCATTTCTTTTATTATAATACATTTTTAACGTCTTCTATTTTTTAAAGCATTGAATATTTTTGCTGCATCATCATAGAAGATTTTGCCTTTACTAGGTATTTGTCCATCTTACATTAGTCAGGGATGAGAGTAGTCAGAAAGTAAAAAAGAGGAAATCCAAAAAACAAAAAAAAAAAAAACAAAAAAAATGGGAAGAAAAAAAATAATAATAATAATATATATATATATATATATATATATATAAACAAAAATTTGACAAAAAAGTGCAATTTTTAAACTTGTAAACCATGTGAATATAAATCCCGATATGAGACTTTTAAATCACGTAAATATGAAACTCCTCATCGAATTTAAAAAATGCGAAAATACAAATCATGATTTTTTAATTTTTTGATCACGATGCATAATTTTTAAATCGCGCGATATTACAACCACAAAAACGAATCACGATATTGGATTTTAAGCTCACGTGAATACGAATTGCTACATAGGGCTTTAAAAGCTCGTAAATACAAATCGCGATATTGATTTTTTAAATCTCGTAAGTAAGAATCGCACTGTACAATATTTAAATCGTCTGAATAAGAATCGCAACGTTCAACTTTTAAATCAGGTAAATACGAAAATCGAGATTTGATAATAAAATCGAGATTTTAAAAATGCATAAATACAAAACACGATATTGGATTTTTAAATGTCGTAAATAAGAATCATAATATACGATATTTAAATAGCGTAAGTAAGAATCGCACTGTACAATATTTAAATCGTCTGAATAAGAATCGCAACGTTCAACTTTTAAATCAGGTAAATACGAAAATCGAGATTTGATAATAAAATCGAGATTTTAAAAATGCATAAATACAAAACACGATATTGGATTTTTAAATGTCGTAAATAAGAATCATAATATACGATATTTAAATAGCGTAAATAAGAATCGCAATGTGCAACTTTTAAATCAGGTAAATACGAAAATCGATGATTGATATTAAAATCGCGTGAATAAAAATCGAGATCTGAATTACGAAAATGCGAGCTATCCAGCCGACGGAAAAAAAATACGGAAAATCTTATTTTCTGTGCGTGAAATCGGAGAAAATAGCTAAAATAAGTAAAAATGCGGAAGGGTTAGCAGCTAGGGCGTAGATTGAATTTTCTGTTTATCTTTGAAAATCGTAAATAAATATAATTATTTTACTTCAATGACTGAATTTAAAAAAAACGGGATATTTATTTAAAAAAACGAAACTTTTAGAGAATCGGAGTTTTTGATAAAAAGGCTGAAATTCGAGAGACAAAAAAAATCTCATCCCTGTATAAAGGTCAACCAGTTTTATCCCAAGGAAATGATTTTTAGAGAAACTTCAGAGGGAGGAAAAGGGACTTCAACAATTTCCCTCCGCGGAAAATTAAATTCCTCATAAAACATTTTAACTTGGGCAAAAAAAATTTTCAGCGGAAATTAGCGGGGAAAATGGAAAAATCTGCAAAAAAGCGGAAATCCGCGAATCCGCGGAAGAATCTCATCCCTGATTAGTGCATAAAAAAATTTGAACGTCTTATATGAAAAACCATACCTACAGTAAACACGTGGTTGCAGAGAAATGTGTTCTGAAAGGGGTTCCGTGGTTCGGAGGGGTTGTGTTCTGTTGTTCGAAAAGGTTCTGAACAATACCTACTGGTAAATAGGGAAGCTAGATAACGGGGCGGATGTCGAAAATAATAAAAGATCCAGGAAGAAAAGTGAAACTGATTTTATTCTAAATGACGTAATTCGAAGCTTTTTCCAAAATGCGAGAATTTCGCGCATTGAAATTGATTTATAGAGTGCGCAAATTTCTCGCGGTAATCATTTTTTAATGCGAGAAAAGAAAAAAATATGCGAGATTCTCGCGCTGTAGTGAAAACACTGTGATGAAATATTTTAGTCTAACTTTAGACATGAAATTTCACGCCCAGAATTAAACACATTGAAACAATGGCAGCATTTGAGAACAAATATTTAAATAAGTTTTTGCATACAAATTACGAAATAAATTAACTATTATTATTGACATTTTCAGACAAAATAGGATTTTTTTTAAAAGTTTTACAGTAAGATAATTTATGTAGGGTTATTAAAAACATTAGTCTCAGATTAATATAGACTGTAGATTAATGCAAACTATAATAAAATTTACAAAATATTTTTCACATAAGGAGTTAGGATTTTTACAATTAAAAAAAGGAAAATAGGATACACAAACAGCAAATTAATATTAACAAATATAAATTAATTGCACTATTCCCCCATTTTGGCATTGATAATATTTGTTACAATTTTAAATTCAGAACTTTGAACAGGATTCAAATAAAAAAGTGGCAATTTAAAATGTTGATGTTCTAAAAATATAGGTTTTGTGATGTAAGTTTGAGAAATTAATTTCTAAATAGGCCCTTGTAACAATAAAATTTAGCTATTTTAAACCTCCAACTAGAGATTCTTTTCAAAGTTATAGCTCAACACCGAAGTGTTTTAAAAGAGGACTTCACAGTAAATATTGAAAGTAAATGTTGATAAAAAGCACAGTGCAAATTTAAGAAATTAATTTTAAAATGACCTGTATAATTCATTCAAAAACTGTTTGAGGGAAAAGAGCTGTTTCTCTGATGTTAAAGGAGGAAAAACAAGTACTAACCTGAACATTAACATTGCAGTGGTGCTTGAGAAGAACTTTCACACAATCTAAGTGCTGCTTGTTTACAGCCACATGCAATGGACTACATCTTGCTTTATTAACTGCATCTATGTCAGATCCTTTTTTGAGCAGTAAATCCATCACAACGGGTTGATTACTAGAAGGGGAAAAAAAGCATTATCATAATTGTATACAGCATAGATCAAGGTTTCGCATTTTTTTTTCCTGAAAGAAATCTTATTCTACCCTGAATATTTCACTCAACTTGAAATTTAAAATAATACATGATTTTGAGCATTATGAGAATTATTTTATTTTATTAATGGTCGTCGAACCGCCAACCCAATTTTTGGGTTTACGCCTACTGACATTCAACTCTGTAGCCTTGTAATTTTGAGCACAATCCAGAGATCCACGGTTAGCCTAACGACAAGAGGACTCTAGTCTATGATCTGTCTGTTCACTAAGACCTCCATGTTCACATAAGAAATCATACTTCTGGTGATACTGAATTAGAGATTGGTCGCTCTCTGGTTCAGATATAAAAAAAAATTACGATTTGTAGATCTATAAATGTGTCCACCCAATAAACGGGCTGTGATGTGTGCGAGGCTTAAGTCGTATTTTAGGCTAAAGGTGGTGCCACAGAAAAAAAAATACCCTCTGCCTTAAATTTGCTTTGTTTAACCAAGCAGGCTAGCTGGTATTGGCAAGTGACATTAGAAACAACAAGAAATCGATTTTCAAAAAGCAATTTATTTACGTATTTTTTGCAATTTTTGAATTTTTTTTCCAATTATTAAATGACACTGAATTAAAAAACTGACTTAGATATTTGATAGTTGTGGGTGAGAGATGACAAAAAAAATATTAATGAATTTAATAAGCAAATGATGCAAACATTTACCCGAAAGCCGAGTAATGCAAAGCTGTATCCCCATCATCATCCTGGGCTTCTAAGCTACTGCCAGCTGCAAGGAGCAGGCGTACTATTTCCAAGTGGCCTTGATGGCTGGCAACTTGCAGAGCTGTCTTTCCTGAACTTTTCTGATCCACCTATTCATACAGAATTAGAACAACATTTTAATACTTAATTAAAGCAAAGGGTAAAACAACAAATTAAATTTTTACAGAAAAATTGGATATCAAGTTATGAAATTTTAAAAGAAAAATTGTAATTAACAAATTTTATAACTATATTTGCATATTTTCTTTTCCTTAAACTAAATAAGAAAAAGTTTGAAACAGAATATTGAATTAATGGTTTTAAACAGCTTACCCAATTCATTCAGAATTTAAATAATATTGAAGATCGATTTATAAATTTTTTAATAGAATTTGAAATATTTCACAAATATATATACAAAGGAATTTTAATAAAAGCAAATAATATATTCATGTAATCTTATATGGCCAAAATCATTTGTTAACATTTTCCCTTTATATAAACAAAATTTTATCCATTAAAGCCAAAAATAAACCTTCTAAACTTAATTTCAAAAACCAGGTTGGGGGAAAACAATGTTTTTATTTGTTTAATACACAAAAGATAATATTTTAAGCTCCAAATCAAAAGTAACTAAACAGTTCAAAAACATTTCATAGAAAACCTCTTTTAAATAAATGTTTTCACTCAACACCTCAAAACCATTTTTGCATCATAAATATGTTAACATTATTAAAAAAGAAGTAATTGAATATTTTAAATGCAATGAAATGTGCAGCAAGTTAACTTTAAAACACAATAAACATGGAAATTAACACTCGACATATAAGTGCTATTTTAGTAATGCGAGTAAGAGTGATATCTTCCCTTGCTTGTTTCTAATATGAAAGTAATATATTTCAGTATTATTTACACTAATATCATTATTTAGCAATATGCAATTGATAGCATTAATATTAATCAGATATAATAAAATATTGAATCAGTACAAATTTTGCTTCAAAAATTAATTTTATTATTATTTTCAATTTAAAAATAACAAATAGTACGTAAAAAATTTCTTTTTTATCTATTCTAACATAAAGCAGCTTCAAGTTTAACATTATGCTTATTAACCCACAGAGGATTAGTACCCTTTATTTATGAACCTTCATATGCAGGTTTTCCTGCACCAAGAATACAGTTTTTCCATGTTATTGAATAAGAAAATAAATCTCAACAAGAAAATCTCAGATACACATTTACCCAAGAGCTCAATGCTTTGAGGGTTATTATAATTCAGAATTAAGTAAAATTACGTACAACTACAATACTTTAAATGAATTTTGAATATTTTTGTTAAAACTTTTTGATTTTTTTTATATGAAAAGAACATTTTTATAATATAGTAGGGAACCGATTATCCGGAACGATCGGGATCATTGCTATTCTGGATAACTGATTTTTCCGGTTTTCAGAATCGCTACGAAAAGCCGTTTTTTTTATTGTTAAACCCAACTAAAAAAAATAATAATTTGGAAATTATCTTAAAAAGAAGAAAAAACGATAAAGTAATACACTAATGATTATTTCCAAAATGATGGTAAGGTAAACATCTTTTAAAAAAGAACGAAAAATCCTGAAATCTTATGAGGAAAAAAACATTTAAAAAAAATAATAATGGCGGGAAAATGTATCGAACTTCTTTCCGGTTTTTTTGGTTTTCTGATTTCAGGATAACGGGTTCTGTACTGTATTATAAAAATGAGTGAAAGCACAATGCATACATACCATACAAATTTAATTACTTTGATACGAGAAAAAAAAATTAAAAATAAACTTGAAAATTAAGTAAATCAGCCCCCACTTATTTTCAATTAAGCTTTTAATTGTCGCATGCATAGAAAAAAATAAAGCATCTTTAAGGATCTGGATCTTTTTTATCTAAAATTTTTCTATAATAATAATATTTAAATAACTTTCAAAACTATCAGAGCATACATTTGGTGACATTCTATTTTATTCTAAGCATTTTCAAAGACATTGTTAATTTATCTTCACATAAACTTATTTTCTACAGATTATATCCCTCAAACGCAATGGTATTTAAACATTTAAATATTACATATTTATGTTTAAAGTATAGATTCCCATTAGCCTTTGAACTCAAAACAGCTTTTCATTTGGTTCGAATCAGACTAAAAGTATTCATATGAATAAAAAATTAAAATATTAAAACATAGGTTTAGTTATTAATAAATAAAAAATCATTTGTTTGAACCAGCAAATCCTTTCTAAAATCAATTTACACAATTGTAGAAATAGTTGCAAAAAACCTTTATTCTAGTGGTAATATTTTTTATTAATTTGACATAAAATATCACTGAAATTAATATTTGTATCAATAACATTAACAAAATTGGATATGGTTTAAAAAATAATTGATAATAATTTACCCTAAAAAAAGTTTATAGATGCGTAAAAAAAAAAAAAGAAGAGAAAAAAAAATTAACCATACTTTATCGGGGAATTTTTGCAGCAGGTCTCTTACAACATCAGTGTGACCCTGGGCTGCTTCTCTAACAAGACGATCGCAGCTTGCTAAATCTAATTGGTGGGGTTCAGCTAGTAGGTGACCCAGCAAAGGATCTAAAATGCAATAAAATATTATAATGCACATTTTATACAAATCATTACAATTTAACTATACAATTAAAAATATTTATATAACAGACAATATTACAATAGAATTTATATGGTGCATATATATAGAGAGAAGCAAACTTTAACTGAAAATTGAATATCATAAAAATACAAAGGTAATGCAGATTATAGGGCTAAATTAGGAAATTTGGAATTCATAAAAACTCCATACTTATTAAAAAATATATATAAATAGGTTGCATTTTCAACAAAAAAAGTACTGATTGAATGAATTTTTTAATTGCAATTTGTTATATTTAGTTGCCTGTAAATTTTGTCTCATAAGCATTAGAAACAATGAAATAACTTGAATAACTTTTAATTCAATGACTAAGTTTCACTTACAAGTTGAATTTTTTTTAGATTAAAAATAAAAATATGTTGGGCGATAGATAAAAATATAAAAATAATTTTTTTGTATTTCCTTTTTCAAAAATAAATTAGAAATCATTGCAGCACCCATTCCAAAACCTGCATAAATATATCAACATGTCACTGTTATTGTAAATTTTTTGATTGATTTTAGAAAACTCAGCATTTTTGAAATACTCTAAAAACCAGGAGAAAACATAGTAGCAACATTAAAATAATTATTAAGAAATAAAACAGAAAAATTTAAAAAAAAAACCCATCTATCTAACATTATTTTCATTTAAATGGGTAATTTTTTAAATAAATAAATTTAAATTGAGAATCAAAATACAGGAAATTTTGCTATATGCTTGCTTAATATAATCTTATTGAGTTTTTGTCAAAAAGTAAAAAGCAAAAGTAATAAAGTAAAAAGTAAATCCATACACGATAGCAAATTAATATTTATATGAGAAAATAAAAGTTATTGAAATCTAATAAATCAATACTGAGGAAGGCAAGACTTAAAAATAAGAACAAGAACCCCTTTGCTTGTTAAAAAAAAAAGAGAGGTCAAAATCGATTATCAGAAATACCACCAAGTTTAATAAACACAAGCAAACTGGTTTTTAAATTCTTCATTTTGCTTTCCTGACAAGTAATTTGATAACCTTTTGTTACTCCTTCTTTGAAATATTTATTTGTGACCCCTAATGCATATGCTTTTTTGACAAGAATGCTAAAAATACATATTAAAGGTGGTTCTTACAGAGCACTTTGTATGTATTCAATAAATAAATAATATTATACATACGAGTATGTTCTTCTCTCTGATTTGCTGTCATCGTATTATTCATTTCCGTAGCAGTACCAGGAACAGATGTCACACATAAAGGATTGAATGTCCAGGTCTGACCATCAACATTAACCCTCAAGTCTCCATCAGAATAGATTTTTGTGATTTTACCAGTTTTACCTAGTGCCTATTAAAACAAATTCCATTGTTAGAAAATTAAAATGTGTAGAACAATACATATCACTATTTTTTTTTCTTTTTTTCAAAAATAGTGTGATAATTTAACCATTTACGCACTGCTGTACCTTTTTTTTTAAATGATAAAAAGGGGCAAAATGATAAAAAGCAGCATATTGAATCTTTTAAAAAACTAAGCAAACTCAACACATTAAAGAAATAAAATTAAAAATGTATTTAACAATTTTATATTAATTAGGCAAAAACCACAGAATAAATGAATACAAATCAGTTATGAACACAAACAGTTTCTTAGTTTCATAAAAAGAAAAAAATTATTAACAAATACACAATTTAATATTTAAGTTAGAATGGTCAAGCAGTCAATATAAACACTGCTTTATTGTTTCTCTCAGCTTGAAACGTCATCCACAGTCAAACTTCATGCAAATAAATAACTGGTATCCTAAGCATAAGGTAGAAAAATATACTTTCTTATTTTCTTTAATTATTTTTTCAAGAGTTCGATTATTTTTTGGCGAACCAGAAACCGAAAGAGCAACAGTCACAATACGAATAATTTGGAAAGTGGTTTGGGCCTCTATTATACCATTTAAGAAGTCTATTACCATGAGCATTTTTTAATGTAACAAGTTTGGCACAGTATGAGAAATCTGTTTGTCAATCATGACAAGTTTCTGGGTCAGCCTCAAAATGTTATATTATAGATAGAAAAACTGCATTTTTATCATGAGTTAAAAATGACTAACCTCCTGCAATTATCCCTAGTTTGTTTTTTAGCCAAATACATTTTACTGATGATTAAGTGCGCAACATCATATGAAAAAGGGCAAAAGGAAAGACATTTTCATTCATTTTTGGTATTGAAGTAGAAAAGAAAGGGTAGACTTAATTTTCTCTTATAAGTGATAACTATGCTTAAACTTTCAGCAAGATCTCAAATCAACAATTTAGTGACATAAATTTAAAAACAATTTACTGAGCAATGTCAGATGAGAAAGGGCAAAAGGAAAGACATTTTTATTCATTTTTGGTATTGAAGTAGAAAAGAAAAGGCAGACTTAATTTTCCAGTTATAAGTGATAACTATGCTTAAATTTTCAGTATGCACGAGCTCAAATCAACAATTTAGTGACATTAAACTGAAAATCTTTCATATGCAATAAAATATTTATTTATTATTGTTTTTAAACGAATATGTTGTGTTTATAGAACATGCAAAGAAAAACACTCACCGTTTTCATAACCTCAATCCATTCCCCGTGGCCTTTCTGAAGATCTTTCATCTTGGCAAGGTCATCGATTATTCGAACCATATCACCCAGAGAAAACAGCTGAATCTTTAATTTGAAATGAACACAAAAATAATTACTCCTGGATCAATTTAGGTTAAAATTTGAGTTCAGACTTTAAAGAAGAAAAAAAAAATTACTTTTTTCAGAGCACCAGGATGAAAAGTCCATCGATTGTTGCAGCCTTCATATTGAACCCTTATATCTCCTTTGTCAGTCACACGATGAACTGTCCCAACTTTTCCAACAAACTGAAAATACAATATATTTATTTATGCATCCAAGTTTTTATTTGTTTATTATTTTGTTAAATAATAAATGTGCATAAACGCATAAATACAACTGCTGTTGGTAAAAAGAAGAAAAAAAATTCTATTTATTTATAGATTTTTTTTTTTTTTTTTTGCATTTGTAAAAATACCTTTAACTTTAGCTTAGAGCAAGTTGAATTTTATTTATGTATAACTTCAATAAACATATTATTAAAAATATATCATAATACATTTGAAAATCTAATACTAACTGCAGAAAAAAAAAAAAAAAAACTTGAAATGTTAAAATAAATTGTGTTATCTTAACTAAAAAAATTTCTGGTTTCTAAATATTTATAAAAAACTTGACTATTTCTTTTTTTAAATTGCATTAAAAGAGAAAAGAATTTAAAATTTATATTTGAAATATTTTTTAAAAATATATGTCAACGTGAATGACCGAAATCGAGAGAATGTCGACTTTTGGCGTTGCATGTCAACAATCACATAGTCGCTTTGGTGGAAGTCGGAAATATTTTTGATATCCGATTTGATATTCATTTATTTGTTGATATTATCATATTTATTCAATATTTTAATATCAGCAGCTATCTGATTCGAAGAAACATCAGTATTTGGAGTACCGGTTAAATGCATACTGGGCAGTGGCACTTGATCATAAAAAAATATCAGTGTAGGGTATACCGGGCAGTGGCACTTAACTAAAGACCTAGTATATATTTTGGACATTTACCAAAGCAACTATGTGATTGTCAACATTCACCAGTGGAAGTCAACAATCACCCATTTTGGTCATTCACTGTAACATATATACAGTAGGGAACCGATTATCCGGAACGATCGGGACCATCGCTATTCCGGATAACTGATTTTTCCGGTTTTCTGAATCGCTACGAAAAGCTGTTTCTTTTATTGTTAAACCCAACTTAAAAAAAAAAATATTTGGAAATAATCTTAAAAATAAGAAAAAACGATGAAGTAATACACTAATGATTATTTCCAAAATGATGGCAAGGTAAACATCTTTCAAAAAAGAAAGAAAAATCCTAAAATCTTATGAGGAAAAAAACATTTTTTTTTTAAAAAAAATGGCTGGAAAATTTATCAAATTTCGTTCCGGTTTTTTGGTTTTCCGGTTTCCTGATTTCCGGATAACGGGTTCTGTACTGTACTAGATACGGGTGTATATAATGGAAAATTGTAAAACTATCGTTTTTTCAGATACTTTATTTTTTAAAAAAATATTTTGAAATGCTTACTTCAGCCATTCTAGGATTCCATCCACCGTGGCCTTCTTGCATAATTTTAAGCGTTTCGACATCCATTAAAACTTGGACTTTATCACCCACGTTGAACCTTGGGTGGTTACTGGGAGGAGGTTTTGTGCTTGCAGCTTCTACCACTTGCCCTTAATTACATAAAAGATCAAATATTTCATTTCAGAGTATTTACAGTAGAAGATCTTTACAATGCAATTCTCCACATCAACCAAACCTTTATTTCTAAAGCTTTTTGTAACTTCAGTTTCTTTTTCTATAAATAATGTATATTTCTGTTTTTCAAAACATTTGTTATTAAAAATTAATTTAAGGCAGTAAAACCAAATATATACTGACATGTTCGATAAGTATGTTGAATGACATGTGAAATGATCTATATAACACGAAATTCTTGATCTAAACAACACAAAGCCTCATGTTTCAAGGTTGTATCATAAACATCTTCAACTGTATTTTGAAATGCATAAACCAATACTTTGAACAAATAATTTCTAATATTAGAAATATAAAGAATTAGTTTTGAAAGATTGCTTGCATAATCATGATTTCATAAAAATGAGAACAGCATCTCCTGCCATTTTATACATGGATATGCAACAAGAGATTTTCACTGAAATTAAATTTAGTAGACAATACTAAGACATATTAGATATATATACATCTAAGACATATCTACATCTGTTTATCTTAGTCAGTCTTCACAAATCAACCAACAATTGCAGCAGACAGTTTTTTGCTGACAAAAAAAATGCATCACTGACTGTAACTTGTACAGGGTGTGCGATTTAATAATCTTGGAAGTTCATTGCGACATTTGAAGCTTGGAGGTCTCAAGCTCTCATTGCGATATTTGCATCACCTACGGGTCCTTATAGCGGATCCTTATAGTGTAAACAGCAAAAGGGTCCTTACTTAAAAAACATGCCTCCTATAATATATATATATATATATATATATATATACAGTGAAACCTCCTGTTATGGACACTCCTGCAAAACGGACGCCTCTCAATACGGACATATTTTTAATTCCCCGGGAATCTTCTATGAATAAACCATTACGTACATTCTCTGCAAAGCGGACACTCCCGTAACCGGACGCGGACAGTCATTTTGGTCCTGAAACATTGTTTTTTATCTCTACAAACCGGACACTACTTTTTCAAAAAAAATTGCAAGCTAAAAAAAAAGCAACTTTTCACCATTTTTAAAGCATGTAAATATAATTTTTTGCTTTATCCATAACTAAAAATATTGCTAAGCTATTTCACCACCGAAAAATCAATCTTTCCCCTGTCACCTTGCCTTATCTTTGTAAAGAAAGGAGAGAAAATGGTACTGCACTCCTGAAATAATTCTGACATCGGCATCTTTTGATCTTTTCATCTGGACCACACAGGTTATGAGACCCCTCAAGTTGAAATGACTTCTCTCAATGCTTCTTCCCCGTTGAAAATTTCTTTAATTTTCTTATTAATTTGAAGACTGTATTTAACACAACTGGGGTAAAAAAAAAGAGAGCAGAAGTATAATCTTTGAGGTGTTTATATAAATGAAACATTTATTCAGACACTTGATAGCTGATCAATTGTAAATAATCATCTCCACAGGTCCTCATGACTTACAGGTATAAATTACTTTTTTTTCTGTGAATCATGGGAGGTTTATTTTCCAAGAAGGTATTAACCATGTTCCCTATCAAATGATAAGTAGGTGTAAGGGATGTGAACCTAATAATTGAAATGGACTGAGGACAGTACGCTCCTATTTGGTATCATATGTCTAACTTGAGTATCTATGCTAATAGGAAAATTATATTTATTTATCTGTCCAGAATTATGTATTTATATCAAACTTCTTTATATATTCTTTTTTATCTTTCTTATTGTTTAAATAAATATTCTTGTAGATATTTACAGTATCCTTTTAGATATTATTTAATTATTTCTACATCTTAGGGAATATTCTAAAAACAATTTACGGTGTTAAATTTCCTTATTAGGGTACCCTTCCCGTAAACGGACAACTCTCATAAACGGACAAATTTTTTGGTCCCATGAATGTCCGCTTAACGGAGGTTTCACTGTATATATATATATATATATATATATATATATATATACACATAACAGGACATGCAAGGCAAAAGTAAGCACTATTTCTGTTTGTTCTACTGTCACTGCAGCAGTATTGTTGTAATTCTACTTATGTGCATGCCTGCCTTTGGTTGATTGTCTATCAACTGATGCCATTACAGCCGAATTGTGTCAAGTTCACGTGTTAGTGAGCATTCAAAATGTTTAAGATGATTGACGATACCAACAATTGTGAATTATGTTTTCCACTTGTGTTTAAAAACCTTATTGATTTTTGAATACAAAATATGTTAAGCCAGTTAAAATTGTGAGCTGCAAAGGGTTACGGCAGTGATTCTCAACCACTGTGCCGCGGCACTTTTGTGTGCCGCCAAATTCTTAAAATGTGCCGCCAAATATTAGAAATGATACAATAAAAATTATAATGCTTTTTTTATTACGAGTAAAGCTTAAATTACAGAAAAGTGAACATATATATAATATTATAAATATACTTTTTATAATTTTTCCACGCTTTGACCGCACGAACATCTTTGTCGGCGATTGTCTTGTCTCTGACAATCTTAAAATAAGTTAAAATAAGAATCAAGTGTTTAAATTGTCTTTGACACACAATTTTAAAAAATGTTAAAATAAGTAAGAAATTTAATGACTCTTAAAATAATTAACAAAGGCTAAAACAAGCTAGATATTAACTTTCCAAAGGAAATAAAAGCTAATCATTAAAGTAAGCTATGCAGTTAATAGTTATGAAAAAAACTAATTAATAAGAAATCACAAAAAATAATAATTAATGTAAGAAAAACTAACAGTTAATAACTGTAGGAAACAAGCTAACAATTAATAACTAGCAAAAAAAAAATAACTGTTACTAATAAAAAATTAGTCAAAAGAAATAATTAATCCCTTAATAAACGTGCTTTTGTAGTACATAATCTTTTATTTCATATTCAAAGTTATTATCACAGACTATTTAACACAGTGTATTATAGGTAAGTAAACAACTTTTAAACTATTTTTTTTCATTGTGTGCCGTCAAATTTCGAAATCGTTAAAAAAGTGCCGCCACAAATAAAAGGTTGAGAATCACTGGGTTACGGAATGGTGAGAAAGAGTGTTCAACTATTCAATTATGGAAGCACCAATATTCATACCATGTGGGCAACTTTCTGTTGTCAATCAAGATTTAGATTTAAAAGTGATTGGGAAAATGCGTGAAAATTGTCAATTAACAATAGGAAAGTTTTGTGACAAGTTTCCTCAAATTTTAAAAAATGTTCTACATGAGATTGTCAAGACAGTGTCAGGCATGAAAGTGGACAAAAGTAAAAAAAGCTAAACTGAAACAATGCAGACACTATGAGGTGACGGGGGAATGTTCTATGTAATACTGTGACATCAATAAGATCTTCTTTCACCACTACTATATTAAAGAAAACTCAGCAATATATAAGGCTTAATAATGATAGTTTTAAATTAATTGCCAGTCAAACATTTTAAATTAAAACAGTCGCTAGCTTTCACCTCAAGATTGTTAGCAACAGTTGTAGTCAATTTGAGTGTTTTATTTAATTAATCAAACTTTAAATTGATTTTTTTCAGCAACATCCATCGTATGCACATTATTTTTGTTTATCAAACTGATTCCCATCATTAAACTACATTCATCTACCGAAAACGAGGTGCACCTGCTGAACCCATTTTTACAGATTATCATACTTTCTCAGGAGTTTACTACAGAGGAAAAAAAGTTCATCTCAAGTAAGGCTATCGTTCAAGTGGCTTGGGTTTTGGCAGTTATGGGGGGGGGGAGAGATCAATAATTGGATCCCAATAAATTACATTTTTGGAAAATTATTGGAAATTTTAAAAATTGGGAGAAAAAAGCGGATTGCCGCTTCTTTGTGGAAATCTTAAGTATCTTAACTCTGTAGTGTGCATCGTTTATCTGTGGTTGTCTCTCCTGGTGGCATCTTTCTTTGAAAAGGGTATAAACTAGTTGGTTTTTTGCTATGACAAATATCTGAACAATGGTGGTAACTATGTCAAAAAATAGTTTCTGAAATACATTCAGGTAAAAATAAATTTTGTTTTGAAAAAAAAAAACATTTTTTTTTGTTGAAAATTTCTTAAATTGTATCTATTTTTCAGGCTTTTTTAAAAAACAAACATGATATGAAAGGAGAAGAACTACTGTAATTTACCAAGTATAGGAAGATGATCTCTATAGTAATATCCAGCCACTGCATCCTGTGTATATTTTAAATCAACCTTTCCTTTATGGCCTAACCTATAAACATTTGTTGATCCGGATGACCAGGTAACATTAGCAACACTTCTTTCCGATTCATTGTCCCAACCTCTGATGTCCAACACTTTCCCTGTTTTGCCCTCACCACCTGCAAATGAATCAGAAAAATACAGAAATGGTTGATAAAAACAGCAAAAAAATGTTAAGTATGAGAACAAATAAAATACACACATTTTTGAAATGGCGATAACTTCATCAGCCAGGTACTTGATCTTTTTGTGTTCTACTAGTTTACATTTGCGATGGAAAAATAAATGTAAAGTTCAATGCCATTTAACTGTAATGCTTAGGCAACACAGTCAATAACCCTGCTGGAGGAGATACTTGGTTGTTGTGTAGATCCTGGCAGTCGTCTAAACGACCGGTGTGTATACGCAGCAAGGTGCATATTAAATCTGTTTTGGCTAAGAGCCCTTTCATTGGTTATTGTGTAGAAGTTTGGAGAGAAGGGTGCCAACTGAAGCAAAAGTATGTCATTTGACCAAGGTCAAAATCTGTCGCATAGTTGGCTGTGGTATTTTTTAGATAACACTGCCATGCCTGAGCTAGGCCAAGTTTGGGAATGAATTGTTCAACTGACTGAATTATGTCTTATTATACATTTTACCATATATCCATTGTCATCTAAAATATTTTATCTACATACATCAGGGATGTTTGTGACAAAGTGAAAAAAAAATGAAAATTTTATGTGTAAATTATCAATTTATATACCAATCATTATTCATATTTTACATAATTTTTTGAACTAGCGTTTATAATTAAATTACCCAATATTGAAGAACTTCACACTTTTATAGTATTTAAGTCAAGAAAAAACTTACTTCTTACAAGAATCGAGATATTGGATTTTAAAATCGTATGAATATGAATTGCAATATTGGATTTTAAAAACGAAGAAATAAAAATTTCGACATCGAATTTTTAAATCACCTAAATTTGAGTCACAATGTATAGTTTTTAAATCAAATACAAAATTCAATGTTTTATATTACAATCAAGCGGAGACAAATCGTGGATTTTAAACACCTGTGAATACAACTCACAACGCATAACTTTTAAATTAGGTAAATACGAAAATCATTGTTTGATATAATCGTGTGCATAAGTATAACGATATTAGCAGGTACTGGCGCAACCAAAAAATCCATAAACCAAAAGAATCACAAATGTCTCAAACGTCAAAAGTTTTAAAATTTCTTCAGAATGAAAATTTTCAATTTGTGGTAGTTTGCGAACCAATTTTCTTGAGAATAGCGGAATTTTGCGAACCAATTTTCCTGAGATTAGAGGAATTTTGCGAATATTCGTGGGAAAATCAGCTTCAAGTTTTTAGATCCGGAAAAATGACAGGAAAACCCTGAAATTCCGTATTATTCCCGAAATACAATCATCCCTGATATGTAGTACACTTTTTTAGTAATGACTACAAGTTATTATATAATAAAAATATTTGAAAGATAGATTTTTCATTTACCATCTTGATTGCCCCAATCCCAATCTGGACCTCTAACGACTTTAGCATTCACGAATATCCCCTTCATTTGCAGACGTGCAGCACCTTGTCGCTTCGGCATCTCTACACTAAAATATCAAAAAAAACATTCTTTTTTACATATGCAGATTTTAATATATAATTTAATGAAATTGAAAATCAGAATCATCACAACATAAAATAAACACATTATAATCAAAGTTATATTAAAGAAAAATGAAGTAAAATAAAATAAATAAATGAATTCATTTGACATGAAACAGCAATTTATGATTCTCAGCATGGTTTGAAAACAAAGGTTATATTGATTTAAATCAATTTATTTCATAGCTGCCAACACGGATAGAAAACAATCTAGCAGATTTTACAAAATAAGATAAATTTCACGATATTCTTGCAAAATATACTAAATATTTTACATATAGGAAATTTTAGGTATTTTTATAGTCATTAAAACAGAAAAACTGCAAAATTTTCCAGTTATGATTTCAAATTAAATGATCTTGAAATGTTATGCATTACGTTTATTCATAATTTTGAATAGTAATGGCATTTAATTTATCAAAGATAGATAACTGAATTTTATAAATGAGGCTGTGAGGCTTGCTTCCTTATGTATTAGAAACACTAATTTATTCACGCAAGCAATTATCTGCACAAAAATTCTATTTCAATAGGGATTTTTTTTAAGGAAACTAACTCAATTTTAGGAAATTTTCTAAATGTACAAAAACAAGGAAAATTTTTATTAAAGAAGTAGATCAGTGGAAACTGGCAAAATCCAGTAGAGTTGGCCAACTGACGTTGTTGTCATCCGCAATTAAGGCAGAGGGGGAGCGATTTCCCTATTTTCTAGTAGCGCCATCTATAGCCAAGAATTCAACTTTTGACACACCCATACGTCACACCCGTTTATAGGGCAGACCCATTCCTACATCCATTCATCCACAGATCATCATTTTGACCTGAAGCAGAGAACGATCCATTTCCAATTCAATACCTCCAGATGAATTGATTTGTGATGGAAACATGGGACTCCCGTTTGGGAGACATGGGACTCCCGTTTTCACAAACGTGAGTCCAGCGCCCTGCCAATCAAACTATCCCGGGCAGAGTTGGCAGCTATGTACAATTAATGAATTTGTCTCAATAAAAAAAATTTAAAGACTTACCCAGATGATGCAGCAGTTTCAAGTCTCAAAAAAGGATGAGTGAGATCATGTTTGTCAGACATGTAGCATTGAGTACACAGGTCAAAATCAAAGCAGCGAGTGCATTTCCATCTCATCCCAGCAATGCCTTGCTTACGGCAAGAGTCACAGATAATATTAGGATGTTTCACCCCTACAAACATTTAAAAAACATTTTCTCCCTTCATATTTGAGCTATGATATCACAAATTTCTGAACACTTACCGATTCCTTCAAAGTCTAAATATTATTTATACATATTTTCTAATACTAAAGTCTAATACTAAAATATAACAAATATCTGGGTGAATCGATGAAAAATATTTTTTTAAAATCATATTTATTATTTAGAGAAAGTCAAACCAAATATTTGGATGTGAACAGAAAGAACAGAGGAAAGGAATTTTTGTCTTTATATATATTCTTAATTATTTGCTCACTGATTATTATTTTTTGGTGCAGTTTACTCATTAAAATACATTTCATGAAATTTTTTTAACTACATTTTAATTTTAATGGATTTTAAGTATTTTTTTAATTAGAGGTAGGTCTAAGATCAGATGACCTGACTGTGCGGAAGAAGTTTTTAAAATCATAAGAATTACTAACAGGAGAACAAGTGCAAAAGTAAAAAAAACGGAGAATGGAGAAAGGTTCTAGAAAAGGCTCTGGCCCACAAAAGCATGCCAATAAAAGAAGAAGTACTTTTTTAATAGTTTAGTCCAAGTTAACCAAAAAGCTTTAAAAACAGTTTTAAAACATTCAAAAGTCTTAAAAATTATATTTCCACAAAGAAAAGTTCCATAAAACTAATTTTTTTAATAACAAAATAAATACATACAAAAATTGATCTCTTTAAGTCAGCACGGAAACAGAAGTAGCATATAATTCTAATAAATCCTTGATGACAGTAGAAACATTGTCTTTCTTTTAAATGATATAATATGGAAATTACATATTGATGGGAAAAAAATGCTTTTTATTTTTTTGCTCTCCAAAAAAAAAAAAAAAAAAAAAAAAAAAAACGAGTACTGAAATTTCTAAAAGTTAAAATTTCGGTAAAATATAGTATACGCACACACAAGTAGTCTCAAAAACTATGTGCAATTAGTACACAGTCCCTCAGATTAAAATTTTATGAATTCAGTTTTATCTTCATGAAATGAAGAAAAGAGATAAAAAAAGTGATCTGTCTTAAATCCAGATGAAAAACTTTGATTTCAAGAATGGCCGTAGTGATCTACAAATAAAATACCGTCAGCTTCGCAACACGACGGTAATGGTTTAGCATCATCAGCGCAGAAAATAGCAAAAACAAAATTTCCTCATGATTTCAAATTTGCCTCAGGAATCGACAGAAATTAAGCTCAATATGTAAAACGCTAAATTAGAAATATGTAAAACGACAGCAATTAGATTTGTCATTACTGTCTACCACCGTTCTAAAAGTCAAGGCAAAAGTTTTTTTTTTTTTTTTTTGACAAATCTAATTGCTGTCTCTCATCTCCAGAAAGCACAAAAGAATTTCGCAATAATCTTAAAAGTGATAGTTCATTTAGCAATTGATACGATTATTTTTAATTATTTTGCGCAAACAAAAGCTTGAAATACCATGTTTTTTACCAATATACCAAATAGCTTTTAACGAGTTGGTAGGGTGAAAAATTTCCAGACAGTTCCAGGTTCTGGGGTAAAATTACAGTTTCCTCCGACTTTCGCAGTAGTTTCCTCCGACTTTCACATTCCAGGGTGTGCGAGCTGTGTTTATTATAATAAAAATATACATTTACAAAAATAAGGTCAGTTTTTTTAAAAACAAAATCCATCGGGCTCGAGGATTCTCAATCCATCAGGATCTAGGAATAACTCTGAAAACATGGGTAACCTTAAAAATTTTTTTTAAGCAGTGATATTAATTTTGTTAAATTTGTTTTAGGCTTACAGCTTGTTAGAATTTATAAATTACAGAAAACTCGTATAAATTGTAAAATTACGCGAGTAAATTTAAACATAAATCCAAATAATTAAACTTAGTAGAATATTAAGCCTGTTCACACATCGCTTCGTAAGCAAAACATAAGCGGAGGGATACACCGGAAGTTTTCTACATTTCTTCCGGTTTTAGGAAGCTTGCAGTTGTTTACATTCAGTCAACTATCCACTGCAAAAGTTTGATCTTTCGCTTTTTTACTTTGTCATCTTTCTTTATGCTGGACATCTGGGATCCCGCATGATGCAACTTACGACTATATTGCTTAAATTTTATTTAAGTTTTAATTTGGCTCTTCTCCTTTTCATCTTTGACGATTAATACACCTTAAATGCTGATAAAATATAAGCAGTCTATCTCGCCAAATGCTCATTCATAAGTTTATAACTACTTTTCTTAGAATTAAAAAGTCAGGTAAAATATCAGACGCATGTGAGATTTGTTGACATTTCTGTATCATTACATTTTCCTACAACTGATCAGTCATTATTTGGGACACCCAGTATTAGACATGAAACATAGAAAACAACTTACCTAGTGGTGCATTATCTAGAATGCGCAAGTCAAAGGCCGATTGGTAGCCCACCCTGTAATTTGTGCGAGAGCCTGAATCCCATTGCACGACCACCGTTTTGTCGGGAGAGGTGGTGCTTCCGGGCTTACCGATCTCCACCACAGTACCGACATGGCCTTCTCCGTCATCTTGAGTACCCCATTTCCAGTCAGGCCCCCTCACAACACGCAGACCAACTTCCATGTGAGGGTCAATTTCAATAATTATAAAACTCTTGTTAGAGATTCATCAGAAACCTAAAAAAAGAAGAAAAGAAAATGTCTTTATATTTTACAAGGAAAAAATAATTTTTCGAAAAACTAGGTAGACAAAAAAACCTGTAAAGATTCTATGTTAAATTCACTTTTTTCAAAATTTTTTTATTTCTCATCATCAGTGGAATGTCAGCCTAAGGCTTTATTTTGAAGAGATTACCCATCAACCCTGTGGCTATCAATGGTTTTTAACCCTTCAGGATTTCAAAATATCTAGCTAAACTAAGTTTATTCATCACAATTTGGGTCGTTGTCTCCGCCTTTTTCCTGGGTTTAAATCTCTAAAAAAAAAAAATAAAGAAAGAAAAATAAATAAATAATACAGTCCAGTATAGCCTCTTGATCTTGTTAAATTGTATAATATCTTGATCCTTATAAATTTCAGAACAGCATGTCTTCACAAGCAATCATTTTCTTTTCGAGAATAGATCTTAAAATTTTTCGCTCAAATATACCAACTATCAGAACCATAGACAAAAATAACTCTAATAAGTGGTTCACTGAAACAATTCAATTTCGTAGAAGAACATATCTCCCAAAATGTGCCCCCCCCCCCCCAACCTTTCAGGCTCGAGAATTTAAATAAATTTCTTATAAATCGCACAGTTTAAACTGTTTAAAGCTTTGTCTTTATACAAATATGCATTAAATTTGATGCACATATGCTTCGTACAAGGCTGTTATTGTTTATTTTAAAACTGCCATCGTTCTCTGTCTTCTATTATCTAAATCTTTCTCTAATCACCAAATCACAAATTACAGCCTGAAGAAAAAGTAGCACATAGGATTAGCAATTTAAACTGCAGATGATTCTTTATTTTTTCTTCTCAATTACTAATTTTAGGTCTATTTAATCACAAATAAATTCCCTTAATATATATACATATTCTTTTTATCCCTTTTGTCTTTATTGTGCTATATATATATAACATCATCCTATTGTAATAATTAATATTCTCTGTTATTATGTTATACAGTAATTGCTAATTATGCAACACTTTAAGATAAAAAATATTTA
Organism: Parasteatoda tepidariorum; assembly: GCF_982258835.1. Taxonomy (NCBI): domain Eukaryota; kingdom Metazoa; phylum Arthropoda; class Arachnida; order Araneae; family Theridiidae; genus Parasteatoda; species Parasteatoda tepidariorum. The sequence continues at coordinate 6,478,232 of NC_141762.1, forward strand.
ATTACCGTTTTATAATAAAACGATATAAAACTGGGTTCAATTAACAAATGCTATTAAAATAATGAGTAAAAAATAACTATAAATAAATACGTATTTAAAAAAAATAAATTTGTGGATGACGTTGCAATGGCGATCAAAGCAAAAGAATTAAGCTTAAATTTGATCACAACAGAATCGAAACAAGATCAAGTGAAACCAAACCTGCTTAAATACAATTAAACATTTTGGGATATTTTGATTAAAGAGTTTTTAATGTTGATTTATAAATTTGTTTCTTTCCAAGAAGATAAAATGTTTGTGAAGCAATCATTGGAGTAATTCAGTGAAGTGGTCTAAGAGTTTTTAACAGTCAGGGTTCGTGAATTGTTTTTGCATCTTTAAAAAAATAATAAACAAAAATCCGATTCATTCTATTTAAATCAGATTTTTTATATTTAAAACGCATTTTTAGTTCCTTTAAAAAAAAAAAGATTAAGAGGTTTAGTTTTCTGCTCATTAACCCTGTAATTGCTTCATTCGTTATTATAATTTTTTTTTTTTGTAAAGTAAATATTTTCCACAAAAACAGAACGTTTCGTTTTAAAATAAACAATTATTGTAGCTTTATGTAAGAGCATTTTGTTACTTTGTTTATCGTAATGAAATAGACGATTACCTAGATTTGAAAAATAATCAGCTGTAATTGAAAAAAAAATTTACCTAAGGAAAACAAGAGTGATTCAATAAGAATAAATAAATGAGAAATATTTTTATTCGTTAACGAGACTTAAACAGTTCAAGCAGGAAATGATTATTATCGCTCTTTATTGAGAAATTTTTAAAAATTTATTTAAGCAATGTTAGTAAATATTCTTGATAGTAAATACTCTTCAATATTTTTTTTATTTTTTAACATACATTTAAAACACAATGCTTCGTCAATGTTGTTAGCAATCATGTCTTGTCTAGTCGAGCATAAAATACAAATAGGTGAATTAAAAAAATAATAATAATAGCAAGGAAGAAAAAAAAAACATCAATTCGAGCGCGAGCTTATAAAATAAAGATCACGTGAGGGGAAAATAACTTTTCTACAACAATGGATAAATAGTAAATATTTTAAACAAAAAACATATCAGAAAAAAGCACTGAAAACTGCAATAACTTTCGAACAAATTGGAATTTCGAAAGAAAGTTCTCTATCAGCAGTCAAATTTCAACTCCATATAGTTGCATTTCAGCTCAAATAGGGTATTTTTTTTCCCAGACAAATTTAAGTCTATTTTCAAACAAATGGTCGAATCTTTATTTTTTTAAATTCCGTTTTACTCCCTGTAATTTTTTCCACAAACCTCGGTAATTTTAAGTTCGCAAATCACATAGATTTTGCGCAAAGAAGCAAAATGTAACGAAAGGGGGAAAAAAAGAAAGAAAAAAATGAAAAAAATACACAAAAAGCATTAAAAAATACAATGGATTTTGAACAAATTGGAATTTCGAAAAAATACTTAGTGTTTAGTTCATTAACAAATAGGGTCCTTTCAGTACACCAAATTTCACCACTGTGATTGCATTCCTGAGGCCTGTACTGCAGCCCGCATGGTATTTTTTTTCCCCTTCCAACAAGTTAATAATTTTTGAGTGGTTAATGATTCTAACAGTTAATTCTTGAACTAAATATCGAATGTAAAATTTGTTTTATTTCATTGTACTTCCTGCATATTTTTCTACAAAGCTTCAACATTTCTGCGCAGCAAAACAAAAAAAGTAACGTTAAGTTGAACACCCAAAACAGCGGCGGCCCACCGATAATTTTTTTTTTTTTAACTATCGAGAGATACTTTAAGAACTAGTTTATTCTTAGTTTAATTTTATAAATATAATTAATAGGCTCCGAGCCGTGGTGGCTCAGGGGGTAGAGAGCTCGCCTTCCAATAAGGTGAACCGGGTTCGAATCCCGGCGATGGCTGGTTGATTCGAATTCCGCACCGACCACAGTGCTGACGTAAAATATATCCTCAGTGGTAGAAGGATCATGGGTTAGAGTCCCCTTGCTGTCAGACTAACCATGGGTGGTTTTATTCTCCATGCAGTGCGGGTTAGTTCCATCAATAAAGTCCTCCGTGAAGGCAAATCTTCTCTGAATACTTGATCCAGGAGTTCCCTTGTCTTCTGGGTTGGGTTCAAAATTACAAGGATGCGGAGTTGAATATTGGTAGTAGTAAACTGAAAATTTGGTCGGCTGTTCAACGATGGGTATAAAATAAAATTAAAAGGCTCCGTCCCTTGTTCTTTGAACTTTGCAAACCATGTTCACTGCGCTAGCTACGAGGTTAAACCCATTTGGAAAAAGTGATTTAGCGTAAAATATTAGGAATGTAAAGCTATCGTTAATATCTTCAAAACAAATTTCGTTTCAAAAAATTAAAATTTTACGTCAATAAGTAATTAATTTTTTTTAATTGAAATAAATGAGATGCAATAGAAAAAGTTGCAGAAATAAAACAATCATGTTTAAAAAAAAAAAAACGTGTTCGAACAGCAGAAGAAAGCGTTGACGATAGATATGAAAGACGTAACTTAAGAAAGAAGACTTACCATTCTATTTTTTTTTAAACATGATTGTTTTATTTGTTAATACCTAAAAAGCCTAACAGAACGATTAATATTCATTTTTCAGTGAATAACAAAATAGCGATGAATAAAATTGCTATTGAACTTGCATAAGTATAAATAAAACGTAATATATAGAACACTTTGTTTGTAGATATGAACTATTCAATTATTCTCAACTTATAGCTCAGTTTGCATCAGCCTTTCGTTGTCTAGGTGGGGAAAAAATTTCATTGAGAAATCAGTAAACACGTACGTTTTCGCTTTTATGCTTATGACAGCTCACACGCTTGATATTTCAATTATTTGCTTCCAACACGAAAAAGAAATGAGAACTTTTCTTTGTCGCCGTGAAATATATATATATATATAGATACAACTGAAATTTTATTAAAAATAATAACAAAAATTTAAACTATATCACTAAATTGAAAATTGCTTATTACAATCAAATGTATGATTAAAATTTCTTAAAAATGGAATCGAAATTAACAAATAATTATTAGTTATAAACAGCAAAAAAAAAAAAAATTTAAAATTCCAAAATTAATTTCAAGGGTCTTTGTTTTAAATTTAAAAATCCATATTCAATAACAGCACTAAATTCTCAGTCTGTTCTTGGTTTGCATTCTGAAAAAGTCAGAAGCATCATAAGATTTTCAAAGCAACGTTTCAAACATGCTGCAATTTAATTTACAGTAAGTCCTTAGTGCAAATTTGATAATACAAACATATTAACACAGCAATTTATTCACACTAAATTTTAAAACTATGAAAATCAATAAAAAAGTTTAAAAAATTTTGTAAATTGATAACTGCACGCTTTCTCCTAAAAGAAATCATTCGATTTAAATCGTAATTTAAAGCAACGAACCTTTATAACAGTAAAAAATATATAACAATTCAATTTCTTTTTTTTTTTTAAAAAAAGGAAGAATTTATTAACAGAGGAAGAAAGGAGGCCACTTCCGATATTTCTGCTTCCTAGTGTATTTTTTCAATGAAAAAGAACGGAAAAGTGAATGTACCTTTTAGCAAACAAGCAGGTACATTTGTTCCAACGTGTTTAGGAACAAACTACAGAGGGAGGAGGAAAAAAAATAATTTTTTTCCCCTAAGGCTGATGACCGTTTGAGCGAAACAGCGTCGCTCTGCAAAGGTCAAATAATTGATGCACGCAACAAAAACAACGTTGTCCTGCCTAAGGATAGCGTAGAAAAATGTAAATAAACGTGAAGAACACATGTACATATATCGCCTCCAACCTATGCGAGTTCCAAGGCATGCAGAACAAAAACGCCATATAGTCAAAAAAATCAGTATATGCACCAGGTCATTTTTTTTATAAGTGCCTGTATAACTAACCCAATGAGACCGTAAATTATTTTATAATAAAAATGGACCTTTCACAAAAATATTTAACGTTAAAAAACGAACCATTGAAAAATATTTCATGCATAAAATAAAGTCTTCATAAAAATAGAAAAAAAAAATTTATGACGTCATGTATTCATTGCAGGGGAAGCGCTACGCATTCGCCAAATGCTTTAAAATCGTAAATTTGACGAATAAAATTGTGTTTTGGCGAATGATTTTTTCACTGGAAAGAAAATATATATATATATATATATATATATATAAAAAATTGCTAAGATTTGCATTTGACGAAGACTTTCGAAATTTGACAAGAACTTTAGATATTTGGCTAATTTACTGGCTAATAATTTGAAATCTTTAGCGCGGGCCCTAGACGTGGTCAGTTTTTTTACAAATTCATAAATATAGGACCTTCTACAAAGACTGGGCAGACCACTGGTTGTTGAAATTTTCGACCAAATTTTTTTAAAAAAAAAAAAAAAAAAAAAAAAAAAAACCCTAATTTTCGCAAAATTATGAGTAGATTTTTCACAAACATAACTTTCCATAAAAAGAATCGATCTCTGTTTATATTTCAGGGGGGCGGATTTAAACAATGTCTTTATGGGTTTAAACACGGACCCCCCCCCTCCTCAGCGACCATTTTCCCATCCAGACATTTCATCCAATAAATAAATAGAATCATCTTAAAATAGAAGAAGACAAATGGTTATGAGTAAGTAAAATTTGTCAGGAAAGATAAATTTTTTGTGAATTTTGATTGTCATCGAAGATATTTCCGTACTTAGACGAAGCACAATAAATTTTATCAAACATTTCCCACCTCATCAAATTTAAACATTTTCATAAATAATCATGAAATGATAAGAACTTTAACATAAAAATTGTAGAGAGGAAAATTTAAAATTATATCCAGACTAAATATGCTAAATTATCCTAAAATGTATCTTTTTTATTTATTTATTTTTTTAAAAAACAAAACTTGGAACTCTTATTTATAAAAGCCACACTGTAAAATCCGTGGGCTCAAAAATTATTTTAATAATTAATGAATAATCATTTTTCTTAGTAAAAATTCTTGTAGTTATCGCTAAGATTTTTAGTAACTCGCTTTCAAGTCTAATGGTGGAATCTTGTAATACAACACTTCCCGACTAGTTAGAGCACATACATCTCTACTGGAGCACTTTGCCAGATAAAAATGGAAGTTTCAATCGTTTTTGACCGATACTAATAAAATGTTCAATCGAATACAGAAATTCGAATCTAACCCCCCCCCCCCCGACTAACTAGCTCGCTGAAATTAAATCTAAAACTTGGCACCGGATGATAATACAGGTTTCAATCATTTTTTGTAAACGCGACTAGCTAAGTTTATCACTCTATTATTACCACAGAGAAATAATTTATTGTAAATCAATATCACGCCCCCTTTCTGAGCAATTAAAGTTCTCTAATCTCCAATGGATCTTTTTGTTCGATCAAAAGACAAGTTTCAATCATTCTTTGGTCGCTATAAGCAGAATTTATTTTATTTTACTATCGGGATTGAACAGCCCTCCCATTTTTTGGATTTACAACTGTCAATATTCAAGTCTGTAGCCTTGCAATTTTAAACCCAATCCAGAAAACAGAGGAACTCCTAGATCAAGTATTGGGAGAAGTTTTGCTTTCTTGGTGGAACTAACCTGCTTTTGAATAACAGGGAGATGAAGACGACAAAGGGACTTTAACCCCTAATCCGTTTATCACTGAAGTTATATTTCACGTCAGCAATGTGGTCGGTGCAAGCCGGGTGCGGAATTCGGATCAACCAGCTATCGCCGGGATTCGAACCCAGTTCACCTCATTGGGAGGCGAGAGCACTATTCCTTGAGCCGCCACGGCTCGGAACCCACTCAGGCAGTGTTTCCCAACGTGGGGCCCACGCCCCACCGGGGGGCAATTCAAAAACAGACTCGACATGAGTTTAAACCTTTTGCTCTGGGCCATTTAAATTCAATGCAAGATTTCGGTGACTACATCGAAAGAAAAAAACAAATTCTTAAATAATTGCGGTCAATAAATATTATGTGACTGAGGGATTTTTTAAGTGACAAACCAGAAATGAAGTATCTGTTTACAGTCGATGGTAAATCATTTGTGAGTTATTTAATCAATATCTTTGAAAAACTGACTATATTAAATAAGAAACTTCAAGGAACAAATAAAACCTTGTTGATGCAAAAGCGAAGATATATGGCTTCATTACTCTTATTGAGTTATGTCAGAAATATACAAGGGGCGATCAAATGAAAAGGTACGAAACGACGTAATAACGTAACAGTTAAGTATTTGCATATTCCGCTATGGGAGAACGTAGCGAGACATATCGGGATGTGATTGGAGTCTCTGACGGGGGTCGGAGCATGCGCGGGCGCCCGCATGCGCAGGAGAGAGCAGAGGCTCTTATCAAAAGCAGCGTCCAAATGATGCGGCAGTCCGTATGAGGTACAGAAACTCGAGCACAGAAAAACCATTAACTCCTATGTGTACTGTGAGACACTCCGAAGCCTACGCAGGTCCATCAAGAACAAAAGACCAGGGGCTGCTCACGGAGGGTGTGGTTCTGCTCCATGATAACGCGCGTCCACACGTCTCCAGAGTCACACACATGGAACTAGCCAAGTTCAAGTGGGAGACGTTGGACCATCCGCCCTACAGTCCGGACATGTCATCCTGCGATTTCCATGTGTTTGGTCCACTTCAACTTGGACGACGTACTCAAGGACGCTGTGAAGGACTGGGTCTCGTCTCGGCCACAGGAATTCTGGGAACAAGGAATCCTGCAGCTTGTTCATCAGTGGGATCGTTGTGCTCAGGCCTAAGGTCTATATTTTGAATAACGTCAACATTTGTACCCACCGTGTCGTTTCGTACCTTTTCATTTGATCACCCCTTGTATTAACAACAAAAACTTTGAACAGTTTCATTGGCTCCAAAAATGTGAAGTAAATGATACCCCTTTACTTGTTATTGTCTATCATCTGAAAATTCTATCGGCTGATTTAAAACAAATTTATTTTCCAACATGGATGTTGCAGTCCATGTTAGTGGATTTGTCTGATATATCAAATATATCAAGAAGAACTTGCAGAAATGCAAAATGATGAGTCAGTTAAAACCTTTTTTAATATGAAAGGAGTGATGGCATGGCTTCGTGAGGAAACAGAAAACAAATACCCAAATTCAATCAAATGTGCAAGAAAACTATTGTTACCGATTCCATCTTCATATTTAGCTGAATGTGGATTTAGTGCTGTAAATGATTTTATTGGCAAAAAAAAAAATCGTCTAGATATAACACAACGGGGAGACTTGAGACTGAGGCTAACCAAATTGGAACCCAGGATAAAATCTACGTGCAGCAAGCATCAAGGGCAAGAATCTCACTTAATTAAAATATTAAATTATTATAGAAAAATATTTATTAAAATTATTTCGAATTTGAATTTTAGTTCTTCATTATATGTTCTGAAAATTTACTTACTTTGTTTCGCTAACAATTTCCTAAGTTTCTTAAGTGAACAATTCGATTTTTTTAATATTAAAAATTATGTATATGTTACATAGGGGGGCATAAGAATTTTAGAAAGGCTTAGGTGGGGCATGGTACGAAAAAGGTTGGGAAACACCACTCAGGGGTCTGTCCAGACATTTTGTGAAAGGTCCGTTTTTGTAAAATTGTGAAAAAATTACTCGTAATTTGTGAATATAAAATAAACGTTAAGTCACATTCTTTTAAGCAGGGTCCGGCTTTTGTGAATTTGTGCAAATAGGGTCCGGTTATTGCAAAAAACTTAGGAGTTTTTGAATTGTAAAAAGATACAAGATTATGCTCAACACTGTAAAATTATAATAAAAAAAATTAAACTTTAAAAAATAAACAGCAATTGCTGCTACTAAATTAGAGATGCAACATACAAATATTTGGTATTTAGCCTATACTGCTCAACGCAGAATATTCATTTCGGACGAATAAAGGAAGAAGCGTCAGCCGAAGACAAAACTTAGTTCGTTTAAATTAGTCATTCTTCCCCCCTTCCTGGGAAGGGTTTATTCGATTAACAAAACAATAATGAAGATAAACAAATTTGTGAAGGGTCCGATTAAAAGATAAATTATTTTGTGAGGGGTCCGTTAACGGACCCAAATTTCTTCTAAACAGACCCCTGCCACTAGTTATAATTTATAAAATTAAACTAAGAATAAACGGATTTCCCAGATCAAGTCCATCTCAAAGGGACAAACTTATTGATTGAACTAACCTGCTTTTGAGTTACGTGGAGAGGAAAATCCCGAAAACCACTCACGGTCAGCCATACGGCAAGGAGATTCTAATCCCGAAAACACTTGAGGATAATTTACGTTAGCTTTAATATTGGTGCGAGTCAGAAGCAGAATCCGCTTTGACCAGGATTCGAACCTACGTCACCTCATTGAGAGGCGAGCACTCTATCCCCTAAGACAAAACGGATGAAGCAAAAAATATATTGTCATATTTGGACCAAAAGAATTACTCGTCATTTCAAAATATGATCACTTTTCGGCTAGTTTGAATATAATTTTTTTTTTCTCATTTTAATTGTTTCTTAAATGCAAAATTTGAACTCAGTTTAAATTTCCGATAAGTAAAAAACTAACAAACATTAGACTTAATGTATGAGAAAACACATTTTTTAAACTACGTTTTTCTTAAGAGAAAATAATCTTTTATTTTTAAAATTTTAAACGAAAAACATACAGTGCATTACATATATAATAAGCTTCAATCACCTCCGAAAATTCTTCATCGGTCTTTCGAAATGGAGGCACTCAACTCTTAAGTCTGAGGGGAAAAAATTAATTACTCCGTTATAGTCAACTTGTTTTTAAAATTTTTATTCTAACAACTTTATTTGGATTTTATTATCATCAAAATTTTACGAAAATGAAATAGAATTTGAAAATTCTCAACAGAAAATAATAATTTTTTTTCTTCTTAAAAACCTAATAATTAATTGACACTAGTATTCTGTCCAGAAAAAAAACCTATTTCTTTCAGGACACTGAAAGAAACTGGACGAAATGGGAAAGAAACTAAGAAAGAACATTACAATTACATATTTAGCAAAAAGTGCTGTAGCAATATTTTAAATTTAATACAGCATACAGAAAGTTAAAAGTTTTTAGCGTCTACGTCTCAATTTTTTGAAAAAACAAATCCTTTTTACACATAAAGTTTAGTAAATGAGTTGAAAGTTAAAATATCTCATCTAATTACTTACTAACTCATAAGAGAATATTTTCTAATTTTGATTAGTTCAAATCAAACTGTGAAATCTGAATTATGGACGGCAAAGCAGAAAAACCTTAGCTAACTGGTATTTAAATTTTTAATTTAATGAAATTGACATGACAGACACTAGAAATTGAGTTTTAGAGTCATAAAAGTGTTTTTATTTAATGTTCGCTAATATTTTATTAGCGGTTCCACAAAATTAGTAATGCAGAAATCCCAAGAAAAGCCAAAACAGAAACCAATTGATCTGGAAATTAAAAAATGGAAATGGATTGAACCCAAATTTGAAAAATTTAAAGTAAAACAAGTTTTTAATTGGAATCCTCATGGCAATAGAAAAAGAGGAAGACCTAAAAATACTTGACGCAGGACGATTGCAAACGACTTTAAGACAATAGGAAAAACAGGGAGAGAGGCGAAGTATATTGCCAAAAATAGAGTGAGATGAAAAGGTATGATAGAAAGCCCTATGCTCCAATTCAGAGGGAAGAAGAATATAAAATGCATGTATGTAATATTTAATTAGGTAAAAATTTTGCTTATTACAAAAGAAAGATTAAATTATGTAGTGAACCTATGATGAAATCATCTGTTATTGAAATGTCAATGAATATATTGTAGATATCGGTTGTTCAGGATATGTTCATTCGCACATAATTATTAAGTTTAATGAGCATTCCTGTATATTGATTAAAATTTTAAAGTATATACTTATAATAAGCAACAAAAGCTTAATAAAAAAGAAAACAAATGCATAAAATTTATTATCCTTTTTCCTTCATTTCCAAAGCAAAAAGTATAATAAAAATAAAAGTTGATAATTTTTTGTTCATTCTAAGTTCTTTAAAGACCTTATACATTCAAAAATAGAAATGAAAATACCACTTGCTATAAATGTGTGCATTTCATTTCATGAATGTATATATAATGTTTCTAGAAATTCCATTCATTGACTTAAAGCAAATTATGTATTTACTTATAATTTAAAGCTACATGTTATGCTTTATATTTTACATTGAATCATTTCCCGGGCTGGAAGAGCGGAATATAAAAATTAAGAACTAAATTGCCACCAAATCTAAGGATGCTGATTCTCTAATGGGAGCAATTTCAGCGATCCATAGAAGTAAACTAATGCCATACTTGATACGCTGTAAAGACTTAGGCGTTCATTTTGTTATATACTTTTGTTTCATGGCATATAACAAAATTTCTGAATTTGAAATTTCGCCAATCTTTTTTTAGATAAACAATATTTTTTCTTGCTATTAACTTCAAAAAAAAAAATTTTTTTGTGGAAAATATATAAAAATTTCAAGACATTTATTAAAATGTTTAATAATTAAGGACATTTAAGAACACGTTCTTTTTTTAAGGAATGACTAGGAACCCATACTAGTTCTACTGATTGGCTGGACGTTGAGTTAATCCTACTAAACCGAGATCAACAGCTCTGACAACAAAAAATTAACAATTAGTTAACAGGATCAATGATCTAAGTCTGTGATTGGGCACGAACGCATCAGAAAAAGATGTTACAATGCAGCCAAAGAACAAAATTAAATTTGTCATAATCTGCTAAAAATTAAACACTTTAGCTATATAAAATCTGAAAAAAAAAAATTAATAAAATCACCAGCATTTGTTTTTATATATTTATTAACTCCAAATTTCATTAATAATAGTTTTATGTTTTAATTTTCAAGTCTTAAGCATAAAAATGCTTATTTAGTTATCCCCCCAAAAAAGTTACTTAAAAAGTGTCTAACAATTTATGCCGATAGTATTGCAAATCTATGTAATGTTGCGATTGTATTTTTGACAGTTATTGATATTGATTTTCATGTGGATTTTAAATATCCCGATATATTTAAAACAATATGGAACATTTGAGTATTTACTTTTTAAGGCAATAATTCTATCGAATTTTTGGCAGTTATTGCTGTTGATTTCTCCATAATTTTTTAATCCAATATTTTTTATACGATATTATTTATTACAACAACCTAATCTAAACGAAACACGCATTTGAGGTGTCCGATTTGCGTGATTTCATCGTCGATCTTTTTTCTGGCAATTACAACTAGGGATTTCATGATTTTTTAATTATGATGATTTTTTACGAAGAAGGAAATAATTTGTGCGCCCCCAACAAAATGCAAGAATATAACACATATTAGAATAAAAAATTATTACATGTTCAATTAAAAAAAAAAAAAAAGCTTTTTGTTGTTATTGTTGTAAAAACAGCGTTTTTGTTATTTTAAATTATAAACATATATGTTTGTTATTATTAAAAGTATCTTCTTGGAGAAAGATATTAGTGCTGGAGAGTTTTGTCGCTGATAGATCGAAAAAATTCTGACTCAGGGGATATATAAGAAAGACATTTTTAAAAAATATTTAATTAGGTTTTATGTATTTCAAAATAAATTCAAAAATTTGCTGTTAAGTTGAGTAATTCATTTTATCTTTAAATACTCTTTTTATTTCATTTGCATATATATAGTATTTTTATCCACATCTAATAAAGAAATACTATTTAATTAGGTATTATGTATTTCAAAATAAATTCAAAAATTTGCATAATGAATACTAATGTTAAGTTGAGTAATTCATTTTACCTTTAAATACTCTTTTTTTTTTTTTCATTTGTATATATATAGTGTTTTTATCCACATCTATTAAGGAAATACTATTTAATTAGGTTTTATGTATTTCAAAATAAATTCAAAAATTTGCATAATGAATACTAATGTTAAGTTGAGTAATTCATTTTATCTTTAAATACTCTTTTTTTTCCATTTGTATATATATATATAGTATTTTTATCCACATCTAACAAAGAAATACTATTTTTTATCTGCACAATTTAAAGGAACAAATATTATTTAAAGTATTTCCGTCATTACTCATTAAAACCAAATTAAAAAAAAAGTTTTAAGTTACAAATACAAAGAAGGATTAGAGCAGAAAAATATAACTGAACAAACAAGAGAATTACACTTATTTATGACAATAAAAAAATTTTAAGATTTAAAATAACATCAAGTATGAATTTTACCTTTTTAAAAAGAATTTAAATATTTCTTTGGATTAGAAATAAGATGAGCAAATCTAATGTCCCACAAGTTACAATTGGCCCCTAAAGCCATATGACTTTGCTTCTGAACTAATAAAACAGAAAAAAAAGCTTTTTTTTTTTTTTATAACAGTATCTCTTATTTAATCTAACCTTTCAGAGTTGTAGACATTGCATCTTGCAAGTTTTGTTGATGTGGCAACATGTTCTGAGTTAGTGTGGAAAAGTAATTTTTTACGAATTTGTACAAATAAAATGGAAAAAAAGAACTTTTGAAAGAACAAAAAGACAAAAATATATATAATAGAGTGTCCTCCCTATGCATTTTTTTAAGAGCAGCCCACCTTGTCTGCCCTTTGATCCCAATAACTTTTTTTTATTTTAACCAGAGTTCTCCCTAAGCGTTTTTAGCAGGACGGCCCGTCCTGCCTGCCCTTAGATCCATATAAATGCACCTTCCTTACCCTTTTTGTGAAAATAAGCTGCCATCCCTTAAAAAACACTGCCTTTTCATTTTATTTTTCAGCAAAAGGTTGTTTCCTTTAACCACCTGTCTTATTGAAAAGTCCACTTACGATAATTATTTAATTTTAATTTCATATCTTCACTAGGATTTTTCTTATGTTGTTTATAGTTAAAATTCACGACATTCTGCCTCAGATAATGGCATAAATTTTTTTTCTCTATAATTTTGATTAAATTTTTCGAAGATATTGTAATAATATTAGATCAGATTATTAACCAGAGTTTGGATTTCTTTAGGAAAACGTATATGTTACGTTCTATGTTACTGGTTATTTATATTACAGTACAAGGAAAGAGTGATAATAAATTAATAGTATGAAACATTCTGTTAAAATGTTGGGTTATAATAAAAACAGCAAGAAATGGAAAAAAATCCTTCTCAATTCTCAAAGTATCGAAAAAATGGCAAAATTGACTTGTCTGATTATAATTTTAAAAAAATAATAATAATATCTATAAAAATTCAGAAATAAAAAAAACTTAGAAAAATACATTTCTAAAAAATATTCTGCCGAATATTTGACTGATCATTCAACCAACTGAATTTTTCACAGAAGGGCCAAGTACTTGTTACATCCCTCCCTAATTTAAATGCAATTGTTATTGCAACTTGAGAAATTCATAAAATGGCGGAAAACGTGAATTTTTAAACTGCTCACTGTTTGTAGTTTAGATTTCAATTTTTTGTTGCTTAAGTGATCTTTTTCGATAAAAAAAAAAAAGGAAAATGTTTACGATATAAAAAAATCTAATAATTAATAAAATAAAATAATAAAGTACATTACAAAATAAGCATTTAATTTTATTTTGAACTATCACAGTTTTGTTTTTATTTTAGGCTTTTGTTTAAAACCTATAAATTTTCTTCCATTAAAATATTTAATTTAAATTTATATTACTTAATTATGACTAAACTTTTTCCTAATTTCATTCTGTGGGGATTGCAGTTTTTTTTTTATTTATTAGAAATTTTCGTATTACATATGACGTATTACATATGACGTATTACATATGATTAAATTTTCGTATTGCATATGATAGAAAAAAAAACATTTCTTTTCTTCAATGTTTATTTATTTTGATAAATCTATTGTTCATATGATAAAAATAGCAAGTTTTTTTTTTTGTAAAAAAAAAGTATAAGTTTTTTTATTTTTGAATGAATTCTAATAATGGAACACTACTAAGTTATTGATATGACTAAGTTTATTGATAAAAAAAATGGAACGCTAATGTTTAAATAAACATTACTACATTTGTCATTAACATCTCCAAATACATGTGCGGCCCTTCGTTAGCCAACCTGCTGTGCAAGTGGCCCTTCACTCAAAAAGGTTGTGCACCCCTACTTTAAAAAAAGAGAGCAGCCAAATTCTAACTTTAAATATATTTTAAATATACAGAGTTGCAAAATATTCACAGGTGAGGAAGAAACAAATTTGGTACACTATATGTTACAAGCCTCCAAGTACCATTAAGGATTAACAATATGTGATGCACATGCACTTACATATGAGTGTGCTTCCCCAAACCAAATGAACATTCCTCCCAAGTGGGAGAAGGTAAAAAAAAATCTGGGAAGATGAGGATTTAATGCTCTCACAATTAGTGAGAAATACATCCAGAAGAAAACCAGGAATTAGTGATTTATGCAATGATAACAGTGATGATGATGCTCGCAGCTTAAATGAAATGAACAGTGAAAGCGACAACAAAATATTTGATGATAAGAAAAAAGTACATCTAGAAAAAAATAGTGAAACAGGATTACATATTGGAGATTTTGCTCATATCAAAATTGCTAGTAGAAGAACTGTTGTTGCCTTTGTAAGTTGTGTTGAAAGAGTTGATGGAGATGAGTAAGAGTTATCAGTTTTGAGAAGAGTGAATCAATCTGCAACATTTATTTATCCCGAAAAAGAAGACAAATCATACATAGATTCAAATGACATTTCGTTAAAACTTAAGCAGAGCAAAGCTTTGAACGTTCTTTAGGTTTGGTATTTGATTCTGAACAATTGAATTTGCATACAAGAAGTTGAAACTAACAAAATAAAACCTCATTAACAAAATTAAAAAATTTAAATTTATTTAGTTATACTATTTTCAGAAAATTGCTACTTAACTTTTCACATCTTTTTAACTGTTCCACTAGGAGGTACACCTTGGGACAAATAACAAGGTTACAAAAAATCACGCAATTTCATAAATTTTAATGTTGAGTGCCTTTTCAGTGAGGAAGCACCCTGCCCTTCTTTATTCCTCAGGACAATTCTGGTGAGTACCTTTTTGATACTCCAAGTGCCGTTTTATTTCTAGAGAGAACTCTGTATTTACATTATAATTTTGTTTATTTATTTTGATTATTTGACCCCTAGTATACATTTTATTAGGCATGAGTGAGAATTACTTCCAAATCAAATCTAAAAACATATTGCGTTTTTGCACTAACAGATATGTGTTCTTTATGAAATATAATACAGTGGAGCATCGTTTATACGACGATCACTTATACGACGTTTTAGTGTGGTCCCAAATCATTCCTATTCATTTAAATGTAAAAATATAGCGTTTATACGACGCACAGAATCGGTTATACGCCAGTCTTTAAATTTTTTTCACGTTTATTTAATTATTTATTTTTGAAGTTATACCTCTTATGCGACTTCCAACAAGGTTGCGTTAAACGTTTAACGCTACATTTTTATTGACCGGGAAATCACGTGGTAGGATCCAGTTTTCCCTCATTCATTTCCATATTGTTTTGGTTCTCACTAGCATAATAATAATAAAAGTCATAAAAGTATTGTTTTTCTACAAATATTTTTTTAGTTTGTTTTGATACACAGATAATTTAATAGGGTAGTATTTTTTATTTTCAAATTTAGTGGATTACTATTGTAAAAAATGAGTGAAAACAATCCCACGGACAATGCGACGGATTTAAGGCTATGTCAAGGTACGTCTCTTGCGAATATCAATTGATTGTTAGGTTTTCTCTTTTGAAATTACCTAATGACGTATTCACATACATTATTAATACAAATACATTTTCCAGGGCGAGACGATGAGGCAACCACAAGCACTTCCACTGGTTCAAGAGGTCCACGAGGGAAAAATGCACAATATCACCGTGATTACAGAGCACGGGAGCGAGCGGAACAGGAAAAAGAGTTGTTGAATAGAACTAGTGATCCTTCTACGACTGCTGATTCTTTTACAATTAACGTCGCAGGTTGCGAAGTTTAACTTCTTCCACGCGGAGGGACTCCACGCACTATTTTTTTCTTGTGTATTTTAAAAAAGGGCGGAATTTATGAATGATACAGAAAAAGGTGCCAACAAGAATGCTTGGATGACGACCGTAATTTTTACTAGATGACTGAAAAAACTAGACAATGTTATGAAGAGGCAAAAACAAAAAATTTTGGTATTCATCGACCAATGTCCAGCGCACCCATCGATACTAATTATTTTGGAAAATGTAAAAGCTCTCTTTTTTCCTGCAAATTGCACAAGTGCGCTTCAGCCATTAGATTTGGCCGCGATTAGAAATCTAAAATTGCATCATAGAAAGCAGTAAGTTCAACTCGCTATTCAAAGCATTGTAGAGACTAATAGCAGGAAAATATAATTAAAGGTAACAAACATTCAAATTGCTCACTGCAATTTTTCTTCTTTGGTTATTTGTTTGTTTTGCTTTGTCTAATTTAGAAATTTATGTAAATCAACACGTTAAACATTAAAATTAACTGAAAACAGAGTTAGTTTCAGTTTTAGAAGTAAAAATCGATTATACGACGTTTTTCGGTGGTCCTTTCGGCGTCGTATAAACGATGCTCCACTGTATTTTCTCAACACATTGCAGCGTGCAATTTAAAATTGATCATGCATCCCTTTTCCAAAATCAGAATTTCCTCGGATTTTTACTCATTATCCTGATCATTAGACACCCTTCAGCTTAGTATTTTACGAAATTTATTAAAAAGATATGATCGAAAAAAAAAAACATTTTTTTATTTATTTATATGAGCATACTTTATAACAAGCATATATGGCAGTACTTTTACTTTCGTTACTTGTACCGCCGGTACAAGTAAAAAGTACGTACTTTTACTTGTACTTCGTTACTTTTTAAGTTTAGTACTTTTACTTGTACTTTCGTTACTTTTTTAGGGAAAAAGTACAAGTATTTGTAACGGAAATATCGAATGAAATCGTTACTTTTTTCTAAAACTCGGTAAGCTTTAAAAAAAAAAAAAATTCAATTAAAAAAAAATACTTATGTTTTTTTTTTAATTTATAAAATTAATGTGCAATATATATGCATTCACGGCTAATTTCGTGTTTAAATACCTTCTGTTTCAACTTATACTGCACATTAAATTATTTTTTACTAGCTCAAAGATCACAAAGCTATCTGAAACCCCGTGTTTGCTTTGCTTACGTTTGTGTTTTTAAAACGTGTTTCTAAAAAGTAAAACAATCTTAAATCAATGGTAATTTAAATAAATAAAAATAATAAACTAAAAATTAAAATCAATAGATAAAATTTCTTTTTCGTGCAAATCCATAAAAAGTTTGATATTAAAATTATATTTGATTATAAAATTATATTATACGATTATATTATAAAATTATATTATAATATTCTTCCGAATTTAAAAATAAATTAATATCCATAACTTTCAAAATTAAAAATAAATAAATAAATAGCAACAATTTTGGAAAAACATTAAAGAACATAATATTATTCAATAACAGTTACTTTGAATTTTCCATTTCCTGGAAATGTACTTTTAAATCGTTACTTTTTTTGTTCAGTACTTGTACTTTTACTTCTACTTTTTACTCGTTACTTTTTAAAATAAGAACTTTTTACTTTTTACTCGTTACTTTTTTTAAAAATACTTGTACTTTTACTCGTTACTTTTTAAAAGTAACGTTGCCATGTATGATAACAAGTTAGTCTGTTAGGTAATACATAACCAGTCACAAGTAAGCCCGAAAACAAACTGGTTCAAAAGTCTTTTAATTATCTATTTAAGATTTCTAATACTGGTAACTGTTTAACAAGTTAAATGCTAAAAATAGAAAAAATTAATGAACCAATATTTCATGAACTTTTAGAGCTTATGGGAAGTGAATGTTTTTAAAAAAACTTAATTCTGTTTCTAGAAAAAACATGATTGCCAGCAGGAAATGAATTGAAAAGTCAAAATATATAATGATCGGTAAAATATAATTTATAACACTGAAGTGAAATGTTCCACGGCTAAACATTTTACACTAAAAAGCTAAACATTCAGTTAGCAATTTAATGTTTTAAAAAAAATTAGGAAGGGAAAAATTAAAATTCAAACACCATACGTTTTCAAGTAATATGCTTATTTAAATTAAACTTTGCCGAAAAAAGTATTCATTATTGAATATGAAATTATACAGGAAATAGAAATTTTCAAGCATGAAATACTGATTTCGGATTTCAAGCATTTTTTTAAATTTTCAAGATTCTATTACATTTTTAAAAAAAATATTACTTAATAATTTAATTAACAATTAAAATATATACAGATTCTACCAAAAAAGAATGAAATTTTCTTATCTCATTATACCTTTTTCCAATAATTCAATTTCTTCATACTTTTTCATAGCGTAAAAATTAAAAGATCTACATGATATCAACAATTAAGTAACCATAACACAAGAAAATCTAGAATAAAAATGGTATGTAACCAAACTGGTCTTATCTTTGTCAAATCAATAAATGAAACAAACCCTTGTTAAATGTGAAACTAGCATCTAAAAATTTTCATAAGAACTGATAAAATCTTAAAAAGTTCAAAAAAACAATTTGTTTCTCTTTTAAATGATAATCAGTAAATGTCACAAATTTTAGATAAAATGATGAACCAATTAAAAGTGTGAAAGTAAAAACTAGCAATTTTCATAAAAACTCATAAAATCTGACATAGTTTAATAAAGAACTTAATATTTGAAATGATAATCAATAAACATCACAACTAATGTCATAAACAAACAATGTGAAACTAACAACCTGCAAATTTCATAAGATCTCATAGAATATTGTGTAGGTAGTTCAATAAACAATTCACTTTCTCTGATAAGCAGTTGACATAATTAGTAAAGTGAAGTAAAATGCTGTACTAATGAACAATGTGAAACTAACAACTTTCGAAAGAACTAATAAAATTCCATGTAACTAATTAACAGGTTCATTTTCTGAAATGACAATCAGTATAAACATCACTTCCAATGTCAAGTAAAATGTGCACTTAATTAACAATTTGAAACTAACAGCTAGCAATTTTTATAAGATATGACAAAATCACGAGTAGATCGATAAACAATCTAATGTTTTTAAATGATAAGTAAGCAAGTTCACTAATAATGTCACGTAAAATATTAATAGTAATATATTAATTACAACAAGCACAAAAACACAACGATATTTCTTTCGAAAGCTGCTCCATACAAACATTCTTTTAAATTACAACTGCAAGAACTTCATTCTAAAAATAAATCAAATTTGAATCATAAATTTATTTATTTTACATACCTCCTCCTATGATGTTTCCATATAGTACTAAGAAATTTGACACAACGATATTCGCACATAACGTAATGAAAAAACTTTTAAAAAAGTGTTTCATTGAATAGTTAAATTCATACCATTTCAGAGGAAAATGAATTTTTTAGGAAATATTCCCTATAAAATATAAACAAATCACCAATACATGAAACCACATAAATTAGTGCATACAAATCTGTCTGTTCTTCAGACAGAAGCAAAAAAAACAACAGTCAACAGTTAAATCAAAATTCGTCCACTCGATGCATCCGCTTCATATTTGGGGGTCAATTTTATTGACGCATCCACATCGAATGGCCAACCAGGTGGTCGAGTGGTTAGCGTGCCTGACTGCGGAGCCGATGGTTGCGGTTTCGAATGTATGTTTCAGGGTATGTATGTTTCTTTCTCTCTCTCTGTGTTCTATGTCCTTTCTTCTGTGAGATTGTGTGAATGAAACCCTCTCTGTAAACGGGATTGTATGACGTGGGCGACGCTACTCCACCGCCGTGGCTTAGCAATAGGTGCTCACTGGGTAAGAGAGTAGCAATTCTGGCATTTCTGAGGCCAATGGGAAATAGACCCAAGTGCCCGCCATTAACCGGAAAAAAAACACATCGATTATAACAAATGATGCAAAAGCGGGACTGACATACGCCGAAAATTATATAAGGGACCGCTTTCATTCAATGCGATAACTGGTAGCGGTCAGTGAGCAGGTGGGGTGACCACATTGATCAGAGTGTGAAGAGACCAAAGGTGCACGGTTATTCCACAAAGTGCTCGAATCCGGCCTCCAAAGCTTTGGAGCTAATCCCTGTACTAAGGATCTGTATTGTGATGGCATGTTCTCGGACATCATTCGCTGATGTTTTCTTGGTCATTATATATAGCCCAAAGTGAGACTCTAGTGCGACGTAAAGTTCTACAGTTCCCTGCAAGTATCATGGTTATAAAGGGTGACAGCAGAACTTTTCCTTTATGTAGATAGAGTATAGAGGGGAAAAATCGATCTGATCTCATCCACCAATGACCCTAAAAAGCGCATCTCTTTCATTTTTTCTTTTTGCCGAATTAGTTTCTCATAGTCAATTAAAAACACTGGTCTAATTCGGAAGTAATGATTTGAGTAATGAAGTAATTCGGAAGTAAAATGATTTGAGAAAAAAAAAAGACATAAATTGAAAAGAGGAGTAATTCACCGTCCACTCGGGAAAAAAAATACATAATAACCTAGTGGAAATTTTGAGGTCCTCTTTTGACGTCGTAGCATTGACTTGAAAATTTCCTTTTTTGACGTTCCGGGTAAGTTTGTTTATACTCGGAATACTCAGTTGTTTAGCAGGTAATTTTTGTGTCGTGTTTTTGCGAAAAAATTGCGTTTTTCATATTTTTAAATATCAGATGAAAATATGAAAAAAAGTACTTTGGGCAATTATCCTATATTGGTATGCAATTACCTGAGCGTTGAGAAGCGGATTTACACAATTTAGTTTCCAGCAGCAGAAATTCTTCTACTTGAATCTTCTACCGGAAGTTGAAACAACCTCTACAAATACTGCCCCCCCCCCTAACATAGAGAATATGAAGCATGGTCGAGAATAAGGTGAATAGGTAATTTCTTTCCTTCATATTTTCATTAGAATAACAATTTCAGATGCTTTTTTTTAAAAAACTAGACTATTGCTTAACCGACCTATGTTATTTTCCATAATACGTTTCACATCAAGCACGTGATAGAGAATGTGTCCTCAAGATTTTCAAGTTGGAGTCTACTTACAACGTCTGTAAAGATTGATCCCACGTTAGAAGTAAGTGATTTTGCCACTGAATTCTTAATTTTTTTTCTTTCTATTCCAATAAATTGTTTCACATTTTCCGTAAAACGTCTTCCCGCAATTTTTATTTATTCATTTATTATTGTTGTAATTATTATAATTAATTTCACTTATTAAAAAATATGTCACGTTTCCCTCAATGTCGTGTCCCGCAGTGGACTGATCGTTAAGACACGGTTCCCAGCAGATCACGGTCACTGCTACGGTCAGTGTGCGGGCGGGTGACCACTTGGATCAGTCTGCTTAGGGACCGAGGATGTGCGGTATTGGTCCTCGTTAAACTGTGCTACCGTAAAGTGCTCGATTTCGCGCGCAGGTCGCCGGGCTACCGAAGCGGGGGTGTCATCCCCTCCGCAGAGGATCAAAATTGTGATCATCCTCCGGGATGTTTCCCAGACCGTCGCCAATAGCCCATTGTGCAGCTCTAGTGCGACGTAAATTAAGAACAACAACAACAATGTCGTAATTCTAAAATTAAAGTTAAATTATCAATTGTTTAAATAGAAAAGAAATAAATTTGAATTTTTAATAATACCTCCTTTCCTTTCCTCAATCCTCAAAGAAAGCTCACCGGACAGAAAATTAGTCACCCTAGTACTCAAGCACCAATGAATTGTTAGGTTTCGTTAGATGACACAGTGGTCAAGTGACGTGCTCAACTGCTTGCGCACTACCTTAACGTAGAGCCCCTGAATTAGAATCATAGTATAGCAGCCTTACCTTAACGTGATCAAAGGCAAGTAACCATTGGTGAGATATTTTTGTTTTAAGAGGAAATTGTGTGTAAATATGGGTAAGTTTAAGGATGTGACAGAGTGGCAACGAAGAGCAATTGTGCTTGGCCGTGCCCATGTTCATACGTTGAATGAAATTGCTGGATTTGCTGGTGTTTCGATGCGAACTTCCGAGCGCTCTACAAGCAGTGGTGTAATACACATGGCCACTAAAGACGACGTCAGAATTGTGGTCGACAAGAGATCCTGCATAAAAGATACCGGAGACGTGTTTCACGACTTGTCAATCAAAATAGGTTCCAAACCCGGCATGAATTGCTTCAGTAAGTGGTTAAAGGTTCAACCCAACCTGTTAGTGAGAGACCACGGAGCTGCCACCGGAGCTTCATGCAATGAACATTTGGAGTCGAACGCCTCGTTAGGAGGCCATTGCTCACGCAGACACATAAAGCTGCGCGACTTCAGTGGGCTAGAAGTCTCCGAACGTGAACTGTTGCTGACTGGTGGAATGTAATTTAGTCTGATTAATCACGTTCTTACCTTTATTCAAATAACTCACATCGTCGAGTGCGCCAAAGACCAGATGAAGCATTTCATCCTGACAGTGTGCAAGGCCAGGTTTAAGCCGTAGATGGGTATGTCATGTTTTGGGGGTGTTTTTCTTATCATGGATTGGGCCCCTTCACTGAGGTGGCCACTAAAATGAACCAATCTGGTTATTTGAACAGTCTGGATGATCAGGTGTTGCCTTTCAGTCAAGTAATTCATGAAGAGCATGCTGTCGATACTCCTATTTTTCAAGATGACAACAGCAAAGTTCATCGGACTGGAAGAATATTTGACTGGTTTTATGAAGCAATAAAGAAAAAAACAATGGAAATAAAAATAAAAATATGGTCACCCAAGCCGATGTCTTCAGGGGTACCAGCTCCGGAAACCATTGAACGAAACCTTTCCTATTGAGAGAGTGGACAAATGTCAAAATTAGCTCTCTCAGTACCCTGAATGTTTTGTAAAAGTCCAGTAAGAAATACAAGAAATACATAAAATCACACCGGAAGAGAAATTTCAAACTAAATCTTAAGAATATAATACAAAAGTGAAAAAATAAAAACTCACAGTAAACTGGTCGAACAGCAATTTCACAAACAAACTAAATGTAAAAAAAACATTTGAAGTAAAAGAAAACAACGCCCTCTATTAAAATGGGCAGTAGGAAAGTTGTAGTTGTAGTTCATTTAGGTCGCACTAGAGCTGCACAATGGGCTATTGGCGACGGTCTGGGAATATCCCTGAGGATGATCCGAAGACATGCCATCACAATTTTGATCCTCAACAGAGGGGATAAACTTTTTACTAATATCAGAATCATAACAATTAGTACCACACGCAATAAACCTAAATTTGACCGGACATTTATGAAATTTGATAATAGGAAATAACTATGGAAATGTAATCCCATTTAACTTAAATTTTAATTTTTTACTAAATGCAATAATCCTTTTTTCAATAACTTTTTTTATCTTCTTTTGATTTTAAATAAGTATTATTAGCGTTATATTCTCCAATAATCAACTTTTTAAAAAAGCATTTACACGTAATGCAAAAATTATTTGATGCTTTTTCAACAACAGTAACTATAAATTTATCTTTAAGAATTTTAATATTTTTAGACAAATCATAATCAATAATAGTACCACTAGGATATGATAAAAAACTTGTATTAAATAAATTAAATTTAACTTTTTCAATTATTTTAGGTTTCCACTCTGAAAAACTTTCAACGGGTCAATGATATTTTCTGGAAATTTTTGCTATATCAAGATCTCTTTCAATGGATATAATAAAATCTTCATTTTTCATTTTAAATCTTGTCCTAAATTTTGAACCTTTACTTAAAATATTAATTAAAACTTGATTACCAACAATCTCTAAATTTCGCGTAATATGACCATAATCTTTATCAATATATTGAGAAAAATCCTTTTCATTTCAGTGGTGTAATACACATGGCCACTAAAGACGACGTCAGAATTGTGGTCGACAAAAGATCCTGCATAAAAGAGACCGGAGACGTGTTTCACGACTTGTCAATCAAAATAGGTTCCAAACTCTGCATGAATTGCTTCAGTAAGTGGTTGAAGGTTCATCCCAACCTGTTAGTGAGAGACCTCGGAGCTGCATGCAATGAACAGTTGGAGTCGAACACCTCGTTAGGAGGTCATTGCTCACACAGACACATAAAGCTGCGCGTCTTCAGTGGGCTAGAAGTCTCCGAACGTGAACTATTGCTGATTGGTGGAATGTAATTTGGTCTGTAGAATCACGTTTTTGCCTTTATTCAAACATCGCTCATCGTCGAATGAGTCAAAGACTATATGACGCATTTCATCCTGACAGTGTGCAAAGCCAGGTTCTAGTCGGAGATGGGTATGTCATGCGTTGGGGGGTGTTTTTCGCATCTGGGATTGGGCCCCTCCACTGAGGTGGCCACTAAAATGAACCAACGTGGTTATTTGAACAGTCTGAATGATCAGGTGTTGCCTTTCAGTCAAGTAATTCATGAAGAGTATGCTGTCGATGCTCCTATTTTTCAAGATGACAACAGCAAAGTTCATCGGACTGGGAGAATATGTGACTGGTTTCACTCAGACACTCAATTATATCTCGACTGACTTGTAAAATCACCTGACTTGAACCCCATTGAAAATTTTAGCGACATATTTTAACAACGGGTAATTCAGCGAAATCAGCATTCTCGCAATTTGGTGCATTTACGCAATTCAATACTCAGCGAGTGATTTAAACTTAATTCGACGTGCATGCCAAACCTAGCGAACTCACTTCTTAGCCAAATTCAGGTGGTTATCAAATCCAGAGGAGATGTTACACGTTATTAAATGATGTTTTTTATGATTTCTCTAAGGGTGACTAATTTTCTGTCCGGTGTGCTTATTTTTTATTGGATCTTATTTATCTCTTTTCCTCATTTTTATTTTATGGCACTTATAAATATTTCTTTTTCTTTCAATTATAAGGCACACGTACGAAGCGGTAATTTACAATCTAGTGGCCTTTAACGACTTGTTCTCTTGATTTTTTTTCGCTCATGTTACTCTTACGAGGCGATGTGTGCACAGGCTTAATATTCTAGAAAGTTTTATTAATGTGATTTATGTTTAAATTATAACTCTTAATTTTACCATTTATAAGAGTTTTCTGTAATTCATAAATTCTAAGACGTCGCAATCCTAAAATAACTCAGTGAGTGGCAATACAATAGTACAATAATAGAATTAGGATTATTAAAAAACCCTCCTTTTTTGTTGTGATAAAAATTGTATTTTTTTATTGATAATAAGCAAGTTGTAAATATGTAAATATAAGTTATTTTATTAAATTGTTATTTGCTATCTTAAGAAGTTAACTATATATTACTCTGCATACGCCTACGCTTGAGAACCCGACAAATTTTGAAAATTGGTAACACAGCATTAAAAAAGTGTAAGATTAATTATGTTTTGAGTGTTATTGGTTATCGAAATGGGCTGTAGGTGGCGTAGAGCAGAATTCTTTACCGACTGCAACACTTAGCATGCTTTCACCTATAGCGTGTGGAGAGCCATAGGAGAAGGAAGTACGTCAGTTTCTCTCTTGATTTTCAAACAGATTAAAAAATTTTAAACTTAGGAAACTATACTAAACTGTAAACTGAATTGAACATAGTTCTAAAAAGAAAGGGTCATGTAAATTTCAATAAAATATTTGGGACAATAAAATGTTAAAATATATTAAGAAAAGGGAAAATATCGTAGTACATTCATAAGAGGAGGGGAGGGAAGAGACATGGAACCGGTCTTTTCCCCAGATGGCTATTAGAGCGTTGCTATTGAGAATCCCTGATTTAGAGATATTTGTGTAAAATAGCACCGTTTGATATTTTTTGGGTAGCATCATAACAAGCTTGCGGTGTCTTCCGAATTCATTTGTTGTTTGTTTCATTGAATGTTAGATTGAAAGAACGCGTTATATTGAAAACACTACAAGTATAATACTATTGGATGAGACGTTTCTTCAAGCTTAGGAGTAAAAATTAATCGGAAGCAGTAACCCGGAAGTATTACGACAAATTTTAATCGTTAGCTCCATCTGCGCTTAGCTTTACACGGTCAACCATCCATACAAGTAACTTCCCGCGAATTGGTGGCGATGCAGACATGCGAGAGATTCAGATACAATGAATCCAAGAAATCTCGAGTCGGTATTTCGCCATACAATCAGTAAGGTCTTAAATTGATAGCTGTCTGGGAAAAGACTCCTTAACTTAAATAGAATTCTCGCCAACAATGAGAATGCGTAAGGGCCGAGGGTTAGCGGTATGGGTCCTCGTTAAACTGTTATATCGTGAAGTGCTCGACTTTTCCCACAGGTCGTCGGGCAACCAAAGCAGGGGATCCATCACCTCTGCGACCAAATGGCGATGGCATGTCTTCGGATCACCATCAGGGATGTTTCCTAGACCGTCGCCAATAGCTCATTGTGCAGCTCTAGTGCAATGTAAATAAAGTACCACAAAAACCTCTCATTTTCCCAAGCATAATGTCGCAAACTATGCTATTTTTATCGTGTTCCGTTCTTTTATTTATTTTTAAAATATATAAATTATTTTTGGGATACCCGGTCGGTCAGACTTGTCTTGTCGTGAAGCATATTTTTATTTATTTATTTATTATTTTTTCATGACCGTCGTTCAACAGCCGACCCAATTTTGGGTTCACGACTATTAATGTTCAACTCAGTAGACTTATGATTTTGAACCCAATCTAGAAGACAAGGGAACTCATGGATCAAATATTGGACGAAATTTGTCTTTTCGGAAGACTTTTCTTATGGAATTAACTCGCATTTTCGTTAAATGGCGATTAAAACCACGAAACCCTTCCACGGTAAGCCTGACGGCAAGGGGACTCTAACCCATAATCCGTCTACCATGGAGGATGTTTTATGCCAGTACTCTGGTCGGGGAGAGTCGGGTGAGTAATTCGTATCGACCAGTCATCGCTCCGATGCGAACCTATTCGAGTTTACCCATTGGAAGGCGAACGCTTTATCCCCTGAGCCACCATAGCTCGCATGTATTATTTTTGTGTAGTGTGTTTTTAACTAATCAATGATGCCTGTTAATTAGTAATGCATGCCATACAATTTTCGAATTTTTTATAAATTTTTGCGATGCAAGAACTATTTCTAATATATTTTTTGAAAATTTAAAGAAGTCTCAAAGCGAACCAAATCAGTTTCCTAATTAGTGTTAAAATCACCCATAATTAAAATAGATTGGGAGAGTGTTGGATTAAGGCTTTGGAGCTGTCTTTTCATCACGTCATAATATAAAATGTCAAATCTGCTTTCCTTTGTCAAAATTTTTTGACTATGTGTTATTTAGATTGTTGTAAATAACTTTGATCGTTGTGCTCGATTTCGCGTGCAGGTAGTCGGGCTGCCAAAGCAGGGGAGCCATCCCCTCTGCAGAGGATCAAAATTGTGATGGTATGTCTTCGGATCATCCTCAGAGATGCTTCCCAGACCGCCGCCAATAGCCCATTGTGCAGCTCTAGTGCGACGTAAATGAACTACAACAACAACAACTTTGATCGTTGTAGAGAAACTTTGCTTTTATTTCATTTAAAAAAAATTAAAATTTAGCTGAAAAATTACTTATTTTTTCTTTCTTTTTTTTAAGGAAATAAAACAGTTGATGGTTTGCCGTGTAAAGCTGATGGTCAAAATTCGTCACTAGGGGTCAAAATTCCGATCAGTTCTTACGTCTAAGCTTGAAAAAACGCACCTTCAGATATCATTACAATTGGGTATAATATAAAAAAAAACACAACTACTTCCACTTAGTAGGAATAACATTTACTATGACGCAATGCTAAATTCTATGCCACTATCCACATAAATGCCACTATCCACATAAATGCCACTATCCACATAAATCAATTAGTAATCAAAAATCGAATATCAATTACTTTTCTTTATAATGCAATAAAATCTGGCGAGCAGCTATTTAAACGATCAAACACTTCGTTTGTTTATTTGTGGCTTGAAGTTAGGCTCGCAGAAAATGCCGTTCATGGGTTAAATTTAGTAGGAATAACACTACCTGTGACGTAGGCTATAGTATACCCAATTGTAGTGTTTTCACCATAACACGTTCTTTCAATCTAAATTTCAACGAAAGAAACAAAAGATGAATTCGGAAGACAACGAAAGCTTGCTATGATGCTTCCCAAGGAATAACAAACGGTGCTGTTTCACACAAATATAGTCAAATAACGGCACTCAAAACATGGCTAATCTTACACTTTATGCTTTGATATTAATTTTGTTCAATTTGTTTTAGACTCACTACCTGTTTTAATTTATAAATTACAGAAAACTCTGGTGAATGGTAAAATTTATGCGTAAATTTAAACCCAAATCACAATAATAAAACTTCCCAGAACATTAAGCCTATTCACAGATCACCTCGTAAGCATAACGTGAGCGGAGGGATACACCGGAAGTTTTCTACATTCCGTCCGGTCTTAAAAAGCTTCTTATTATTTACATTTCAGTCAACCATCCATTCATATTAATCGATTAAAATTTTAATTATTCCGTAGTATAAAATAAGAGTCATATCAGTGTGTCTTAACAATTAAAAAGCATAATATTTTTAAGATAAAAACGTTTGAAGTTTCGCATACTTCTGTCTCAGGGACATCGTTAATGTTTGTCCTCCTTAGTATTGAGATATTGTAAAAATTTCCCTCTTAATATATACAAATTTCATCCTTCCTTCCCCTCTTAGAAATTGAATGCCATGCTTTGTCTTCTTTAATAGAATCAAATTATAACTGGTTTTTATCGCTATCGATAGAAAAAATATTTGAAATCCTCCTTTACTTTAAATAAATTATACTTAGTCTCTAATTCTTGAAATAAACCTCTGAACAGCATTTCTTTAGAAAATGTTTTGGCTAAAGAAATATTTCTTTTAAAAAAATATCGAAAGATTTAAAACTCTTTTTGCTTTATTGTGTCTCTGCATTTTTATATTTCAATATTTTGGCTTGACCTTTTCCAATTTTTTTTAATCATAACCAGCGTTGAAAAACCAACCCATTATTGTGACTACGATTATGTGTTCCACTCCGTAGCCTTGCAGTTTTGAACCCAACCCAGAGGGAGCTCCTAGATCAAGCATTATTGGTAGAAAGTAGATTTTTGATGGAACTAATCCACATTTGAGTAAGAGGAGAAAGAAAACCAAGAAAATCTCTCATGGTCAGCCCGTCACTAGGGGGATTTACCGCTGTGTATATTTTACGCCAGTTGCTGAGTTTTATGCATGCCGGAAGCAGAATTCGAATCAACATCATTGTGACATCATTCCCTCAAACGCTGTGTAGAACGTTTTGGAAGTAGCGAGTTCGAATCCCACTCTGATTGTATCTTCTTGCTGTCTTTCTCTGAATTATGCTAACTGTTCTCCTGCATGACAAAGGTTTTTAAGGCTTACTTATGTATTTGTGCATGTACCAATAAATAAACTCATTGGGATATCCGTCTCTTTGTCGATCACGGTTTTTTTTTAAAAAAAAATTTTTTTTTTTTTAAAACTGTGAAAATAGTTTGAGAAGCAAGTAAAAGTAATATATTTTATGATTTATGCATTAGTATATTATTATAATATATTACTTTGATTAATACATGATTTTAAGAAGCAAGTAAAAGTAATATAAATTTCTTTCCTGTTATTTTTTGTCAGTATGGATTGAGCTGCACAATGACCCTTTAAGCGCCACATTCGGTTTGCACCCTAAATTTACACATATATATTTTAAACACATAGCAACAAACAATGCAATAATTCTTAACTTTATTTTGGATCAGATAAGAATGCACATTTCTACAAGTGATTATTCAACATTAAATGACTTAATGTAATATTTACAGAAAATATGCAGAAACATTATTTGTATGACTTATTAATTATTTAATAATACCATTTATTTTTATGGAAAATATGAAAAAATTTATATATATATATATATATATATATATATATATATATATATATATATATATATATATATATATATATATATATATATATATATATATATATATATATATATATATATATATATATATATATATATATATATATATATATATATATATATATATATATGTATATATATATATATATATATATATATATATGTGTGTGTCTTTTTCTTCTTTTTTTTTGAAAGACTTCCATCTTTTTGCTCATTTTATAAGACTCAGAGAAAATATGGGAAAAAGAAAACAAGAACGTCCATCCCATTCGCTTACTGTACACTTTTTAAAGCAGAAAATTTGAGTTGAAACGAATATTCGCAATTGAAGTGATTTTTAAAAACTGTAAGCGCAATCATAGGTTTATTGTTTAATTTCTTTATTTCTATTGCCTCTATTGCCAACGTAAAAGTTTATTCACGGAAGCATCACCCACCATTTTCAATTGCTTGAAATTGTGAAACGTTTTAATTGATATTTTAATTAAATCGCTTTTCTGTGAATTCTGTTTCTTTGTCTCTCTCTTTGACTGAGAATATAAAAAAAGTCCTTTTTTTTAGTAGTTTTGTTGCAAAATTTGCAACCAGTGAAATGAAAACTTTAAAAATAATTTTTTTTATTTCTTCGTTGTAAAGGGACATTCTCACTCGATGCGATTCTACACAACTCCAATTACCATCGACAGAGAATCGAATTGGTGAAAAGAATTCTCGCACAAAAAAATCAGGCTCTCCTTCTCTCTGGATAGCCACTGGAGGGGCGTGAATCGCATTTATTGAAAACGGTCCCCCAAAGAGAGACTCGTGCATTCAGTTTCTTCAATAAATGACTTCGGGTTATAAGGAGTTGACCAGCAATTTTAGCCTAACACCACAAAAGTCATGTTTTACTGTCCTTTGTATTCCTTGAAACATGGATTCAACTGACGTTTTCAACTTTTTGTCCATCCACGCTGTTTCCTAAAATGTTTTTCAATATATCGAGAGGAATATACACGACTTTGTAATCAGTCTCTTCTTCTGTTTCCGTATCCTGCTTCGAGGTCTCTTTAGTCGGATGCCCATTTGTTTCAGCAACCTTTGATCGCTGATCACTCGCTGGAAGATGACCGTAAGTTGGTAGATCGTGTTGATTTTTGGGCGTGTAGTTTGTATCTTTAGATGAAGTAGTATAGTATGTTTTTTCGTTTTCAGTCACAGCTTCCTGCTTGTCATCTACTGCCACTGAAGTGTAATCAATCTGATGCGGTTGTCGGTTTTCCTGTTGGGAATGGCTAAAAGAACCAGTTTGGCTTTGATACACAGACAAATCAGGTTGTCCAGCGTAATGATGAGTAGCCGGAGTGCTTCCCACTGATCTTTGGTTCTCGTAACTACTGATCAGATCTCTTTGCCTTGGGTGTCCATCGAGATTAGGATTGGAGTTGACAACGTAAGAGTAATCGAACGAATGCTGTACTGGCACAGTTTCTTGCTTGGGTACTTCGGAACTCTTATAGTGTATCTGTGGGTTATTTGTCTCAGAACTGTAAGTTCCATCCTGTGATGCTTGGACAGAAGCAAAATTTCTTTCGTCATGGACGTGTCCCACATAATGTGGGCTGGCTTGAAAGGAATTAATCGGTTTTACAGCTTTTGGCTGCTGAGGGTGAATCACCAAAGATTGTTGTTGAATACTGGCAGGATTAGGCTGAGCTTCTTGAGGATTCCTGTGGTACGATTGATGATTGAATTGCACTGGTCTGTTAAAATGCAATTCAGAACCACCATTTTTGGTTGCAACGTGTCCACTTTGTGGCTGTAATATAATAGACTGATATTGAGGGTTATAGCTGATCTGTGACTGTTTTGTAGGATTTTCTGTTTGTTGAGAAACTGGATTGCGTGCTACGTGACCGTTTATTTTATTATAGTTATTTTGTCCGTCTGCAACAACGCGAGAGGAAACTTCTTGCGTGTTGGGAATGCTTCCCTGTAAGTGAATCCCTTGAAACGGATGCTTGGGGTCAGAACTTTCGGTATATTGCTGAGGGACTACAAACTGAACTTGGTTTTGGTTCTGCTGTCCTTGTTGTTGATTGTTATAAGTGTAAAGCGGTAAATTTTGAACAACTTGCGCACTATGCGAACCTGTTTGTTGTTGAGAAGCGGGAGCTTTATCTGGCACTTGTGCGTAAGAAATTCCTTGAACAATGTAACTCTCATGGTTTGGAAGCTTCTTGAGTGGACTCTCCTGATGGACAGAACCTTGTTGAGTGGGGATGTCTTTTTCCTGCTGTTTGGCGAGAACATTGCTGCCAATCTGAGAAGCGAAATTTAGAAAATTAACAACATGCTGTTTTGACGGAAAATGATGAGCGTTTAATACGAGATGTTGCTGACTAGGGTTATTTCTTTGGCGCTGGAGCTGAAATTGGGATGAGTGAATAACTTGAGTGTTGATAGGACTGCTTAAGTGAATGGTATCGGCGTTCCGTAAATGTTTTTGTGATGCACCAGTGTAAATGGTGGCGTCGGGCATCTTGCTCTGTGTATGAGATGGTGGTGTCAAAGAAAATTGGTACTGAGGAGAAGTGTCTTCGATGACCGTAGCATGAGATTTCAGAACTTGCTTCGACATGAGGGGAGTAGTGTCGCCTAAGTACTTGTAGTTAATGGGACCCGGCTTTTGCACCATTTGACCATCAGGCATGAGCACAATCGGGATGGACAGGTAAGGCATCTGTCTCGAAGCTGATGTTGTAAGAGGTGTCCTCACATTCCTAAATCCTTGATTTCGGAACGGAAATGGGAATTGTGCTGTTATCAGAGGAAATGATGCTACGAGAATCGCAAGAACCTAAAACAAAGATATGAATGTGTATAATTAAATATACAGTTTTGCAATAACAACAAACATTATAATTTGGATACTGCGTTTCAAAAATGTTCTCTTTTTTTCAATACTTTTCAGAGAAGAGTAAACTATTTCAATATTGACTCTGATTATCAAATATTCATTGTAGCTTTTCAAAAGGAATAATAGCTTAACTCAAGAAAGGAATAATAGCTTAGCTCATAACAGCTTGAACTTTTCGAAAGGAAAAGAAAACAGTTGATTTAACGCGTGGATAAATATCAGAAGCCCTCAGAAAGAACGAATTTAAAAATTAAATCAATAAAAAAGGGAATAGATAAAAATATAACGGTTCGCTGCCGTCTGCTGGGGAAACCAAAACAATTATTCTAACCAAGCTTAATTCTTACGAAATTCAACAGACGGTACTGGAAATAAACCATTACATTAAACTTTATGTGTTTATCATTGTATGTGAATCAAATAGTAAAACTTTAAAAGTACTATTTAATCCATCAAATCCGATGTTAATGATTAGAAGTTTCACATTCTGTGTTAACAATTCAGTTACACTTTTTTAAACAACTTATCAACTTAAACAACAACTCCGCTCTTTATGCAAACTTCATGTGTTTATTGTTCAACGTTAATTAAGTTACGGTAACTACTTTAATTAAATTCATTCTCTCCATCCATTATGTTCATAAGCTTTATGTGTTTATAGTTAAATGTAAAACACTGACAAAAATTACTTCCTACTAAATTTCTCATTACCCCACTTTGCAATTTGATGAAATATACTAGCCTAAATATTTTAAATTCTATTTTGTTAATACTAAAAATTCAACTGGTTGTACGAACTCAGGTTTTGAAACAATAATCGTCATTGAAACTTGAATAAATACGTGATTTTTAGAAATTCAGATGATTATACGGTTAAGTGCACTGAGTCAGCGAATGATAAGAGTGATATTTAGATGTTTTTATGTGCTAATCGTTTCGTATCTAAAACATCAAAAGGCATTGGTCTGAAACTGCTTTTCATTGTTGTCAGTGCACTCTTGTTCGCCAAAATAAAATAAAATAAATAAAAATTAAAATATCCTTAAATAACAAAAAATATTCGAAAATCTTTGGTAGTCACTAGTATAAAATTAATGAGGTGTTAATACGGTGTTTACCTACAAGAGAGTGTTAAAAAATTACGTAAGCATCTAAGAGGGAGAAATGGGTTGAGGTTTGCTTAATTCTGCTAATAAAGAAGTGTATGAGAAATCCTTAAGCAAGACTCTAAAATCCGTTAACATTTAATATTTTTTAGATAAACAAATATATGAAATAAATGTAAAAAAAATATTTTTTGAAAATTTTACAGTATTAAATATTTTAATTTTGGTATAAGAGTTATATTTTAAAATTTTTTTTATTTTACAACCATCATTGAACAGCCGACAAAATTATGGGTTTATGACTACTAATGTTCAACTCCGTAGCCTTGTCATTTTGAACCAATCCAGAAGACAAGGAATCTCCTGGATCAGTTGGATTTGTTTTGGGAACATGTGGCACTTTGAGATTCTACAGATTTACCGTGCATCAGTCACCATTTACTACACGGGCAGTCTTCGGCCGGCAAGGGACGAACCCACGACCTCTTGGACATGGGCCCAGTGCCCTACCAAGCAGGCTGTCCTGGCCCAAGAGTTATAATTGAAGAAATAAAAAGTTGAACAAAAAACTCTTCCAAGACTTTCATAATCTTATAAAACAAATTCTTAAATTTTGTATTACGCAAAGTTACATCCTTTATTTGAATTGAATCCCAAAAAATTCTTGAAAATAATAATACTATAGTAGAGTTAAACTAAAAGCGAAGAATGCCGCCTCTTATTTTCGTATTCATGGGAGAGGCGTTGCAATTGGCTTTTTATTTATTTATATATTTATTTTTGTGACATGGGGGAGTCCTCAAGTACCAAAAACATGATTACGTAATATTTGTGCAGCCTTTAAATTACTTATTTATCGCTTTTTCAACGGTATTAAACAACATTATTTATTTATCTTTCCTTTTAACTACTTACTATTCGCAGTTTATCTTTGAATTTTAGTAACTATTGAAAAAAAGTATTGTTTTTTTTAATTATGTTATAAAATTATCACATGATTATTATTTTTAAAGCACCATTTTACTATGAAGATGATTAGTTACCATTTCAAAGCTTTAAAATTAATTATTATTTTTTTAAGTAGATATATTTGTTATAAATTTCACTTAAAACTGTGCTGAGCCAACATATGCATTCGAATAATGAACGCGAAATAAATATTTAGCATTGACTTTAATTTTCTCACTGTTGGTAAGTATTGAATTTGGTAAAAAATATTTAACAAGTTTTTATGGAAACCAAAAAGTTACAGAAAACGAAAAAGAAGAGAAAAAAGAAAGGAAATAAAGAAAAAAGGAATAGAAAAAAGAAAAAGAAGAGAAAAAAGAAAGGAAATAAAGAAAAAAGGAATAGAACAAAGAAAAAGAAAAAAAAGAAGGAAAAAAGAGAAAGAGTTTAAAAAAAAGTGAAAAAAAGAAAAAGAAGAGAAAAAAGAAAGGAAATAAAGAAAAAGGGAATAGAAAAAGAAAAAGAAAAAAAGAAGGAAAAAAGAGAAAGAGTTTAAAAAAAGTGAAAAGAAGAAAAAGAAGAGAAAAAGAAAAGAAATAAGTCTCTGAATGAAAATGTAGAAGTAATTTGTGGAACAAAATCGTTGTTAATACAGTAAACCAGCGGTTCCTGACTTTTTCGGGCCATGGAACCATTAAATAATCAACCTTCTTTTGATGGAACCCAGACTTAATAAATAAAATTAATTAGTAACTGTGAATATTCTAACTGAAACAAAAGACTACAAATTAATTTGAATGTGAGGAATCGATTTTTTATAGCAGTTTTAGAATTAGGTTAAAAGTCTCGTCGTTAAATTCACAGATCTGAAGCGGCTTCCAGTTATGAAATTGGATTATGCATAAACTGAAATTGGATAAAATAAGCTGATTTATGGTTTTTGAAGAAAGAAACTGATATTAACCACGAGAACGGTTATTAGTGATAAACAACTCTCAAATACTAAAATTAAGTTATTTTGAATTGAAAAACTAGATGAAAAATAATTATGCACTATTTGTAGTAGTATCTTTTAAGTAATTTATTTAATACATTACTGTCGTAAAAAAATATGTTGTTTTTTTAAAAATTTCGCTATGATTTATCATTGCATTTTGCATAAATAATTTCATAAGAATGACCAATACATTAAATAAATTGTGGATCATAGGTTGGTAACAAATAAAAAATCTGGTTTCAGAAAATCAAACATGGTTAGAAAAAAAAAGCCTAACTCTTGGAACCCCTGTCAAATTTCTAGGGAACCCTACTGTTTCATTGAACACCTTTTGGCAATAAATCATTTTAATACTTTAATCATTTTAATACTGAATACTTTTTAATTCAAAGGTCACAATCTGTTTATAGTAAAAAAATAACTTCGAAGAAATCGTGAAGAACCCCCCACCCACGACAACGATACAATTGAAATATAATTCAGAAAAAAAAATAATTTCCGTAAATAAAAACGATAATAATGCAATTAAAGAAACAATTCAGAATAAAAAAATATTATTGAAAAGAAAAACAGTCTTATAAGACTAGCTAAAAGTGGCTTAACATTTTCTAAGTCAGCTGTTCCTAAACCGTTAGGCTTCACGGAAGGGTCGTAGGGGTCCTTAAGATTCGAACTTTTTTAAAATTAGTAAAATATTTTGTCTCGATATCGAAGCCTAGCGGTTTTAATGCTTCTGTAGCAACTAGATTAATATAGTATTGTGGCGTAATTAACACCTTCGCCGCTCGGGCATGAGTTACGATAAAAATATTTTTTTCTTTGTTACGCATGTTTTTATTTTACCTTATATGAAATAATAACCCTTAACTAAACTTTCTCTCTATATTAGAAAAATTAAAATGGCAAACGTTGTTTTAGTTATTCACTTCAACGTCCCATGTTGTTTCGTTGCGCGAAATCTTTTAGGCCTAATAGGGCTTAAAATTATGAAGGTGAGTGTGGGAAAATGCACAGGGAGCACGCTGGAATAAAAGAAAAGTAAATACTCGATAATTAGTTTGAGAATTATTAACTGTTAAATTTGACGTAAAAAATACCATGCGGACCTCTTTGCAGGCCACGGGAATGGGAGTTGAAATTAGGTATACAGAAAATGTCATTTTTCTTTATGAACATTACAGAGTTTTTTCTTGTTCTTCGAAATTCCAATTTTTTTTAAAAAAGTTACTTTTAAGTGTTTTATTTGCTTATCGCTACATTTTGTTTTGCTGAGAAAAATCTATAAGACTGTGAGATTCTACTATTAATTCGAGGTAGAGTTATCAACTGCTAAACTTGGAAGTAGAAAAACTTTCTTTGCCGATCTACTTAAATCAACTGAACTGCGCCCGCTGAAATGCAAATACTGAGTTGAATGATAAAATATTGAAAAGGCTCCTTTTCATCGCAATTATGATTTTCATTATCTAAAATTAATGATTTTATTTTATACTAGCCGCCTAAGGCGGCCAGCTGTCCGCCACGCTGAAGGTTTTCACAAATAAAGTTTTTTAAAACGTAGCAGGAAATCTGAAGATTAGTGGACAATTAAAGTGTTCCTGTCCTGCAATTTTGTCTTCATATCCAGTTCTGCTGCAGATGTGTTATAGCTCTTGAGGATGTTTGAAATTATATAGCTACAACGCTTAAGAAAAAAAAAACTAAAATGCTAAATACATGAAAAGAACACGAAAACGAATAAATGTTTTATGGTATCAATTTCTATTTCTATATAATTTTTTATGGTATCAAATTCTATTTCTATATCTGTTACGTCAAGCACTCAGGTATTATAATTTGATCTAGTTGTGCTTGTATAATTTTGATCTAGTTGCGCTTTCTACGTCATTTTGTTAACATCGTTTGGTTTGTTATTTAACATCGTTTGGTTTGTTATTTCTAAGTTAACTTTCAAAAAATTGGCTGGCATCAGCATTTTTATTCTTTAAGTTGCTTATTTTTTCTTTTGGAATTCGTTCCTTTTTAGCAAAATGTTTTTCAACCTAATCGAATTCTTTGCCGACTGTTCTCTGTATATATAAAGAAAATAAAGTAAATATTTTTAAAGTGTTGTGAAAAGAATTTTTAGTTGTACAAAGTACTACAATATCGCTACAAAAATTATCGTCTTCGCTTAAGAAAAAAAAAATAGAGCGTGGAAAGAAGAAGAAAAACTTATTATAACAATTATGAACAGCGACAAATATATCAAAGCGAAGCGTTCTATTTACGTATCGAATATGTTGCCACATTTTTAATACAAAAGTTAAACTTTTCTCCACTTTAATAAATGTAAACTAATGCGAACTTTACAATTAAATTATTAATTCCTTCGTATATCATTGGTTTAAGTTGTCGAAAATTAATATTTCAATTGTAAGGTTCGCATTAGCATACATTTATAAGAGTGGGGAAAAGTATATGCATTTTTTAATAGTTTTTTGAATATTCGCGATCGCAACGCTCGAGTACGCCGTCTAGCGGGAGCCTGTAAATATCGGACATTAATTTATCACGTTTTCATTTAGTTCCATCAAAGTCATTGACTGAATCAGACGCCATTTTTAGCAGCAAATAAGAAACAAAATTTCCCTAAGGAAAAGGCCGAAGAACTTGAAAAAAATCTCCAGAATATTAGTAAATCTTTCAGGAACAGAACACGCCAAACATTTGAAGAAAAATTCCTCAATAATATTTAATTTCTATTATCAACAAACTTGCAACTGATGACTTCCGATTTCGGATACTGTTACAGATGTGTGTATTAAGGTAAAATGCATTTCTTCTGTCTTCAATTTATTACGAATTAAAGTGAAGTCAACATTGCTTTCGTCATTCCAGTGAATAAATATGAATTCAGAACATACAGAATTGTAATAGTTATAGCATATTCTTCTTCGTTATAATATAGTATATATTTCTGTATCCATATAATTCGGAAAACAACAATAAAAAATTATCCAAGTTACTTGAAATAGTGCCATTTGTGCTGATTCTTAATTAATTTAAATCGTTTTCTTGGTAAGTTTTTTTTAATTTTGTAAGAATAAGTTCAACTAGAATTCAGCTATTCTGTTTTTAGCTACATATTCAAATTCATATCAATTATAAAATTTTGCTGTGTAGTATGTTATCTAAAAGTAATGAAGGGATAAACTATGTATCTATTATTTGAGAATAATGTTTTCAAACAAGGAACATATCATTTTGGAATTCTCCGAGAATTATAAATCAGGTAAGTGCAATGATTTTTACAATAAAAAATTTGCTTGTAAATATTTTTTTTTCATTTGATGATGGTTCTCTACAGAATGGTTTTTTACGTCTGATTAAGAACTATAAGAATAATAAAAAAAGAAACAATATGAAAGTTTTTATTTCAATGTTAATAATTCTTAAAATCGTTTTTTTTATCCTAAGAATTCTTTATTTTCCGTTTTTTAGTTTATAATTTTTTGATAAAAATTGTTCTCAAAATACTTTTGAAAAATTAAATGGTATAACATTATGTGTTTATGTATACTTCTTGTATATTCCAATGTTTGAAATAATATGATTCAGAAAAGTATGGAATAAAAATTCGGTACTTACGACGTATTAACGCCACCGCCGCTACAGATTTGGCGGTTTTTAAGTGCCGCCAATCTACACTTAAAATTTTTGCGACAGTTCATAAAATAAAACACTTTATTTAAAATCAAAATAGTTAGTTGGATTTCGGTGGAAAATGAGCCGATATAGAGTTTAGCATAGATTCAAAACAATCATATCGCCATATGAACTCTGATGAATAAGATTCCAAATGAAATAACATTTCCGAAATGTACGTTTGCCAAGATAAAGTTTTATGTTGTGGGAATTGGTACATTTTCGTTTTTTCGGTAAAATATTTCCCTCCTGAAAAAATAAAATTGCATCTTGTTTTGTTTTTGGCAAATCCCAAAGACGAATATTCGTAGCACTAAAAATGGCGACAAAAAAGAATTGTTTTTTTTTGTTTTTGTTTCGTCAGCATTCTTTATTTTACGTTTCTTAGTTTCTAAATAATGATTTTTATTGAAACTTGAAATTTTTTGATAAAAATTGTCAAAAAACGTTTACAAAATTAAATTTCATAAAATTATGAGGCTTATGTATACTTTTTGTTCATTTTAATTTTTGAACTAATATGATTCTTAAAACTATAGAATGTAAAGTTTAAATGGGCCTTTCATGTTATATCATTAAATTTAGTAATAGTATTTCTCGGGCATTAGGTTTTAACTCTTATAAGAATATACATATTTTTTTCTGTTAATGTACAAATATTTTTCCGATGTGTTTTGGATATTCCTTCTCTAATAAAAAGAGATACCATTTTGTTTTCGGTTGTACAAGAAAGAAGATCAAGCATTTTTCTTTTTTAAATTTAATAAGCCACATTAAAGAAGGAACGTTGCAATGCTACACGCTACATTAACGACGTCTCCAGAGTAACTGAATGACGGTTCATATGGAAATCGCAGGTAAGCGTCTCATACAACAACGCCCCCTATAGTTCGTTGCGATCGCGAATGGCTCTTTGAAGACGAAAAAGCAGACGAAAAGCATAGACTTACAAAATGACTGATAACTAAATAACTAATCCAAATTTTTAAAAAAGAAAAAAAATACTTCTTCATTATGTCAAAACACAATTATGTGCCGAGTTTCGTGCCTGGGCGAGGCTTCTGGGGCGATATATTGTGATTACAGACACACACACACACACACAGCCGCTTTTATTATTATGTATATAGATTATAACCATCGTTGCGCAGCGGACCCAACTTTTTGGGTTTACGAGTGCTAATGTTCACCTCCGTAGCCTTGTAATTTTGTACCCTATTCAGAAGACAAGGGAACGCCTAGTCAAGCAGTGAGATAAATCTTGCCTCCTTGGAGCAAATTTTTGATGGAACTAATTCGCATTTGCGTTACACGAAGAGGAAAACTATGAAAACTTCTACAGTTAGCCTGACGGCAAGGGTACTCTAACTCATGATCCGTCTACCACTTAGGATATTTTACGTCAGCTTTGTGGTCGGTGTGAGCCGAGTGCGAAATTCGTATCGACCAGCCATTGCTGGGGTTCGAGCCC
Source organism: Parasteatoda tepidariorum (assembly GCF_982258835.1). NCBI lineage: Eukaryota > Metazoa > Arthropoda > Arachnida > Araneae > Theridiidae > Parasteatoda > Parasteatoda tepidariorum. Next base: position 6,519,511 of record NC_141762.1, read on the forward strand.
GGTTCACCTCATTGGAAGGTGGGCGTTGTATATACCCTGAGGCATCACGACTCTACGTTATTATATTAAGCAAAATTCGTTTTTAGTAATTCATCCCATCATCAGAATAAAGTTAAACTGTATTCAATATCATCATATGCTATTGCTTGACGACAGATGAACATTCATAACTTATCTAAATGAACTAGTGCCTACAGAACTTTAAGGGCTATAAAAAACTTCACTTCACAGTATCTATATTAAAGCTTCCAACTACTGAGGCAGTTTTAATAGGGTACTTGCAAGAAGAAGAAGGAGATCACGGATACTCAAACATGTGATCTATGTCGTCAGCGCAAGCTGATAGTTAATAAGCAAAATGGAGTGTTAAAGCTGAACTAAATTTCTCCACATAAGTTAGAATGTTAATTGACGTGAAGTTAATTACAGCTCCGTATCGGACATCGAATTTGTTGAATTATAAATATTCTCATCGACATCTTTTACTTAACTTAGATTTATTATTTGTAATCGAGGATGCATTTTTTTGTGTATCTGGCAACTGTGATACATTATTAGTTTGTTCATGTTCTACATTACTTCTTTCCTGTATTTGTGTTAAGTGAGAAATATAAAGTGAAAAAATTGAAATCTTTGGGAAAAAATATAGAATGTGTCACTTGAGAGAATTGATACTCGACGGGCATGAATTACTCGAAATAGAATGGAAAGAACAGTTGCTAACGTAAACAAATACCACCTTTCAACAACCAATCAGGATCGAGATACCCACACTGCGTCACTTACAGGTATCAAATATATCAACAAATTATACAGTATACCTATATTAGTATATTTGGTACCTATTAAAACTGGACTAATTACCTTAATACTAATTAATACTAGTAGTGTCTATTACCAAACTTAATTATCATTGGCGTTATTAACAGTAAGGCGATTTTTCATGTTTCTTCAAAACGGACAAGGACCAGTTATCCAGTGATTTTGCTTTTAAAATAGCTTATTTTATCCTTTTAATTAGTACTTATTACGATTTAATTGGTACTTTATAGTATCATTGGCTTCAAAAATGGTACATAGCGCGTTTGTTTACTTTTATTCTAAATGAATTGGCATCGTTCTTCGATAACTTTGTTTTTTAGCTCAAAGCTTATGTTTCTTATTTCAATTACTATTTATTACCAAATTTAATTAAGTATCACTGACTCCAATAATTGCGCTGACACTTTTTACGATTCTCATGAAAGAATTTGTACAATTTCTTTAGTAATTTTGCCACTTATTGCATTTTTTTCCCCTTCATTGATACCCATTACCAAAATTCATTGTCAATCATCATTGTCATCAATAATAGCATCGCGAATTCAAAACTTTTCGTAATTACATCGGTAAAATTTCTCGATTAATTTTGCCTTTTAGTACGTAGTTTTTTTAATATCAATTAATACATATTACCAAAATTAAACAAGCATCATTTTTGGCAATGTATGAATCGCAATAAATTTTTTCCGTGAACGAATCATTATTACTTTAAATTTTATTTGGCGGCTTATCAGTACGTAACTTATTTTTTTAATTTCAATTACCATTGACTTTAAATTGCTTAAATTCATAGAAGCGCATTTTAAAAGGGTAACTAGAAACAAAATATGTACAGGGTCACTGACAAGTTCAGAAATATTAATTTATTGACTCAGTTTGCGTATGATCATTGAATTGGCCACTTGCACTTTGAAAAGAAGAAGATCAAATATATCCACACACGTGACCTATGAGGTCAGCGCCTGCTGATCGGTTTAAAAAAAAAAATGGCGTGTCAAAGTTGAGGTAAGTTTTTCCTCATAAGTTAGAATGTTAATTAATGTGAAGTTTATTAAATACAACGCCGTATCGCATTTTGAATTTGTTTAAATATAATTCTTTCTTAGATTTATTATTTGTTTATATATTTTATTGTAACACGTAATATATTTTTGTTTTGTGTATTTGGCAACTTCGATGGATAATTAGTTAGTTCATGTTCTACATGTCTTCGTGCCTGTCTTTGTGTTAAGTAAGAAATATATAGTGTATAGAATGTATCACTTAAGAGAATTGATACTTGATGGGGTAAATTAACTCGAAAAAGAATGGAAAGAACAGTTGCTAACGTAAACAAAGCCACGTTTTAACAACCAATAAGGCTCGAGATACCCATACTACGTCACTTGCAGCTAATCTATTACGTTGGTCATTTATTTAATTTGACATAATGAATAAAAAATAATTTAACATTAAAGTACGTGCAGTAAATTGCTTTTTTTTTAACGATAGCTAAAAGATAGAAAACAACACTAATGTTATCGTTAAAATAAAATACATTTTTTCCTTCGCTTATCTCGCTCGTAGTAGAATGTTCGACATTGATCTCGTGCTTCGAACTACCAGCATGCTAAGTTATATATATATATATATATATATATATATATATATATATATATATATATATATATATATATATATATATATATATATATATATATATATATATATATATATATATCAGATACTCGTTAAAGTGAAAAGAAGATCCTTGCTGGAATAACAGTGGCACTTATGTACACTTAACATAAAGTTATTTATTTCTTTAAATTTTTAAATTTAAAAAATCAGATAGATACAATTAAGCACTAAACAATCCATTAAAAAACAATAATAGAAGGAATCAAACGGTTTAAACTATTAATTCAATAAAAGAAATTAACATAATATTAATAATTTATTTTTCGATATCTAATATATCAAGTTGATACAATCAAACAATAAACACATTAGTTGATGGAATCTAAAGACAGATTTTAAATAGATCAATTTTTGGACTTTAACGTTACAGAAACTCTCATTGCTTTTAAACTATTAGTCCTAATAACTTAATTTTAGGCTTATTTAATTTACCATGAAACAATGCATAGGATCAAATACATCGCTTATAAATATCTAGCAATATCAGACTCTTGGATTAGCATAAGTATAAAATTATACTTCCTATGCATTAAACTTTTGCAACTTTGGAACTATTAAAGCCAAATCAACTTTTTAAGGTGAAAACGTAAAAGAAAGAAAGAAAGAAAGAAGCATATGAATTTATACCTCATTTGTCTAGATAATTGCTCCTGACTCGCAAATAAGTATAAATCAAAACTTTTACTTTAATACTACATGCTTGCAAAATTCCTTATAACTTTTAAGCTATAAACTTGGTTTTAGAGTCTTTCCTGTACTGTTATTATCACGTTTTTTATTTAGTCTGATTTCTAAATTGAAAGTTTTTCTGTTATTATTATTATAAGAATAATACAATTCTACGAAGAATAATATATATATTCTAATAAAATTCCGATTTAAATAAAGTTATTTAAATTGGTGTCTGACCATATTAACGGTTTTACAATTGTCATTTTTGATGCAAATTACATTAATATACTATTATGAATTACTGTTAAAGAAATTCGTCAAATGATTTAGAACTTAACTTTCAACTTCATGTACTAAGTGATAAATGCAAACATTGTATTTAAAATACATCCGTCCGTTTGGTAAGCAAAATAATATAATAACAAAAAAATATCTTAACAGTATCATAAAGGGAACATTTGGACGTGGGAAGGGGAGAAGCAAGTGTTCTTTTTAGAGCATATAAAAATATAATATTATAATTGAATCAACTATAATATTATAGTTGAATAATTTCATTTGTTTTTTGCCAAGAAACAATTATTGCAAAGCAATCATTGGGGTTGGTAAGTGTTAGCTACTTTAGTTTAAGTGTAATTTTATATGAGAATTTCAAAATTTTGAATGTTTTCCTAGTAATAAAATTTCTAAAAATTCAAAATTTTTATTTCGCAAGAACAGAATTATTTGAACGTTTTTTCAAAAATTCGAAAATTATTAAATTAATTTACAAATAATAATAATTTTAAATAATTAAAAAAAATTGCATTTGCTTCAAATTATCGTTAAGTTTTACAATTGTGTGCTATTCTTTTTTAAAATTAACTCGAGGAACGTTCAAATATTACGTAAGCATGGTTTTGGCAATTTTGTATATCCCCTCTCCCTTCGTCGGCTAATTGAAAAAAAAAGCTTCCTTTGCTTACGCAAGAAATCCCAGTCCTTGTTTTTTGCTTTTACCTTGACTCTTTTTTCAGTAGTCTAATTTTAGCTAAAATTTAAAAGAAAGATGTCACTTAGCACAAAACAAAATTTACTTTTTAATTCTTTATCTAACATTTTGAGTAGAAACTTCTTTAGGAATTTTTTGTGTTTACCTTCTGTGGTCGAAACAATTGACATTTTAAACTCTTTCCTGGCATTTTTTCCAACTCTGTCTTTCCCTGAATTTATTTCCATTTCTGAATTATTTTTTTTTATGTGTAATTCTTCTGTTTTTCTATTTTTTTACAATAATGAAAATAAAGGAATTTTAGTGTCGTATGTTAAGCATTATTCAAACTTCTCCTTTTCCTGGTCAGCAGGAATAAGTAATTAACCAAACATTTGTAAGGCACTTTGAATAGTTCAGAAATATAATACACAACAACTGATATTAGCACTAAATGGTGATAAGAGGATCATCATAATAATGTCTGCTTAATCACTCAAAGTAATGTTTAATTTATTCGCCTAAAAGAGCACTAATATCTTAGTGCGGGGAAATCAGACCGTTAGATAAAAAGTTTTTTCTTTTCTTATATATACCTCTTATATGAACTTAATACTTGTCTTGACAACTTAAAAAAATATATATTAATCAAATGAACAACATGGTTAATTTTTCTGGGTCCACAATTTATTACTTTATTTCAGAGAATTAATAAATATCGGATAAATATAGCCAAAATTTAAAACTCAAAAGCAGAATAAAGATTAAAAACTATTCCTTACGGATGTTTCATTATTATTTTTTTATAGAAATAGACCAAAAAAAATGTAAAGTTGAAATAAAGTGAGATCCAAGAAATTTTCTACCAAGCACACAAAATTTTTATACTTTAAACTCTTTTATTACTGTTGCTTTAATTCAAATTTCTAAGTTAAAAAATTTTTACTGCCCTAAATCTCAATATTCTTAGTATAATTTATTTATCATAATTTCTCATTCGTTAAAATTTTTTTAAAAGTTGTTTTAACTCACATTACAGTTGTTTTAATTCAAATTTGTCCAACTCCAATATGTGTATGAAAAAAGGTTTTTTATTTTTTTTTTTTCATTTTTATTTTATTGATTTATTTATTTATGTATTAATATTTTTTACCTATTAGAGAACTATGCAAGTAAAGCAAATTTTTCAGTTCCAAAAACCAATTTCCTAATTATTATATTTTTTATTCATTTATAATCTTCCTTATATGTAACATATAATCGGTGATTTACATGTTTTAGATATTTTTCCTTAAAATGAAAAACTATCAAGGTCTATTTTCAAGCAAAATTTTTAACTGAATTTAAAAAAAAATTAAACTAACCTGCATTTTCAGGAATCGGTGAGATTCAAATGTTGTGGTGCATATAAGTTACTTGATCAATGTGATTCAATAGATTACTGTTGTGCTCGAATGTCCCTGACCTTCGAATAAGCGGTTACGGTCAAGGTCCTCTTCTTAAATAGCATGGGTTTGTCGTAAGTTGGTTGAAAACCAATAAGATTACTTTTTCCCACTGACCCTTATTTTAATAACTTAGCCCTTTCCTTCCAAAAGTTTTGTTTTCTACCCTGAAGCGACCAATTCCTCTGCAGCTCTCTTGAATGGATCGTTCTATATCTGATAATGCCTTTCTTTCTTCTGAAAGTACTTTCTATTTACTTTTAACATCGCTAATACTGCTCCACAGATTGTTCACCTTTTGTTCGAACAAAGCTCTATAAACAATCAAACGAAAATATAAAGTTTCAACAAATTTATGACACTTACAATAGTGCTATTCATAAGATAGTCCACCTTTTGTTGGAAACAAGTATTAATAAAAATGAAAATTTTGAGATATTTTTAAAAATTTCAATAAAAAAAATTACATTTTTGGCAAATGCTGCCCATAGGATTGTTCACCATGAGTTGGAAACAAGTACTAATAACAATTATTCTCCCAAAAAATTCACAATTTTAAGATATTTTTAAAAATTTCAAAACAAACTACATTTTTGGCTAATGCTACCCATGGGATTGTTCACTTTTTGTTGTAAACAAGTAATAATAAAAAAATTATTCTCGAATGAAAAAAATTTTTTAAGATATTTTAAAAAATTTCAACAAAAAAAATTTTCATTTTTGGCTAATGCTAATCAAGGGATTGTTCACCTTTTGTTAGAAACAAGTACTAATAACAATTATTCTCCAAAAAAATACAAATTTTTAAATATTTTTAAAAATTTCAATAAAAACAAATTACAATTTTGGCAAATGCTGTCCATAGGATTGCATTGTTCACCATTTGTTGGAAACAAGTACTAATAACAATTAATCTCCAAAAAAAAAAAAAAAAAAATTAAGATATTTTTGAAAATGTCAATAAAAAAATTACATTTCTGGCTAATGCTTCCCAAGGGATTGTCCACCTTTTGTTGTAAACAAGTATTAATAACAATTATTCCAACAAAAAAAAATTATAATGTTTTCAAAAATTTCAAATAAAGAAAATTACATTTTGGGCTAATACTACCCACGGAATTGTTCACTTTTTGTTGGAAACAAGTATCAATAACAATTATTCTCCAATAAAAATACAAAATTGAAAGATATTTCTAAAAATTTCAACAAAAAATAAAAAAACTTTTTTTTTTGGCTAATGCTACTTACGGGATTGTTCACCTTTTGTTGGAAACAAGCATTAATAACAATTATTCTCTAATAAAAATACAAAATTTTAAGATATTTTTAAAAATTTCAACAAGAAAAAAAAAACAATTTTGGCTAATGCTATCCATGGAATTGTTCAGCTTTTGTTGGAAACAAGTACTAATAACCATTATTCTCCAACAAAAATGCAAAATGTTAAGATATTTTTAAAAATTTCAAAAAAAAATTACATTTTTGGCTAATGCTACCCATGGTGTTCACCTTTTGTTGGAAAAAAGCACCAATAACCATTATTCTCTAATAAAAATACAAAATGTTAGGATATTTTTAAAAATTTCAAAAAAAAAAAATTTTTTTTTGGCTAATGCTACCCACGGGATTGTTCACCTTTTGTTTTAAAAATATTTTTAAAAATTTCAACAAAAGAAAACATTTTTGGCTCATGCTACCCATGGAATTGTTCACCTTTTGTTGGAATCAAGTACCAATAACAATTATTCTCCAATAAAAATACAAAGTATTCAGATATTTTTAAAAATTTCAAAGAAAAAAAAATTTCATTTTTGGCTAATGCTACCCATGGGATTGTTCACTTTTTGTTCAAAGTAAGCTTTAGAAACAATCGTTGGCGAACAAGAAAACAGATGTAAAAATAAACTATTAAAAATGTCTTCAAAAGTATCGATTAAAAGTTGCACTATCCGTAAAGCTTAACTTCTTATAAGATAGTTCACCTTTTGTACGAATAAAGTTCCAGAAATAACCATTCTCAAATAAAAATATGAAGTTAAAAAAAATTATTAAAAATGTCTTCGAAAATTGGTAATGCTACTCAAGAAACTATTTACTTTTTGTTTCAAAAATCGAAAGTTCTAGAAACAATTATTCTCATTATTCTCGAATAACAAAACCTTTTGTTTTGTATCATGTTTATCGGATATCTTTTGTTTTGTTATGATTGTAGAAATAAAAAATTTCTTAAAAAATGTGTCCTATTGATGACTTTCCTTGGAAACAAATGTGCTCAGTTACAGCTGTGTAGATAACCTGTACTATCAGTTCTGTGTCTTTAAAATGTTAAAGTTTAACAAATCGCCAGTTGCGTATGAAGCACTGATGCGTTTTTAGTCGGATAAAAAACTGTCTGCTGCATACATTCACCGGCTGATTTGGGACAAAGCTTCCTACTGGAATGCTTGCAAGAAATTTTGCTACTCCATGACAATGTCTCTCTCCACAGCTCAGTCCTGAGTTTTATTGGACTCTTTTCTGATTGGGAAATTTTGGACCAGCCCTCCATACAGCCCAGATCTTGCGCTAAGTGATTTTCATCTTTTCTGATGCTTCAGACATCATTTTGGCGGCTACCAGTACAACGATGACGAAGACGTGAAAACGGTCGTGACCTCTTGGTTATCGGAGCAGGCGGCAAGCTACTATGAAGAGGATATTCTAAATGTAGTTGTAAGGTATGATAGGGTGTTTAAAAAAACTTGGCGACTATTTTGAGAAAAAGAGAAACGTATGCAGAATCAAAAAATAAATTTGCTTCACAAATTTCTTTCATATGGTTTTTATTTTTAAACGGCCCTTACTTAAGAAACAGCTCTCGTACAGTTTTAAGCGCCTTTTGAGTAAAATGTTTTTCACTTTTGTTGTTTTAAGAAGAAGCCATATCGCGGTAGATACTATTTATTGCAAATTTTATTTACTTCCACAGCAAAATTTAAAATTTAAAGTATAGAAAATGTGAGTTCATGCAAAACCTAGAGTAAGCCATAAAATTTCAAATACTTAAAAAAAAAAAAGAAAAAAAATGTGAAACTTCATGGCTGACTCTAAGTTTTATTTTCATAAATATTTCTTTTAATTTTTATAACTGCCGTTGAACAGCCGACCCAATTTTGGGTTTACTACTAATGTTCAACTCCTTAGCCTTGTTATTTTAAACCCAATTCAGAAGACAAGGGAACTCCTGAATCAAATAGTGGGCGAAATATTCCTTCGTGGAGGACCTTTTGATGGAGCTAACCCGCATTTGCATCACATGGAGGGGAAAACCACCCAAGGTTAGCCAGGTGGCAAGGGGACTCTAACCCATGATCCGTCGACTACTGAGGATATTTTACGCCAGCACTGCGATCGGTGCGTGCCTGGTGCGGAAATCGTATCGACCAGCTGTCGCTGGGATTCGAACACCTTTCCCCTCATTGGAAGCCTTGAGCCACCACGGTTCTTTCTCTAGGTTTGCATGAACTCATTTTATCTATATTTTAAATTACTTTATGGAGGTGAAAGAGAATTTGCGATGAAAAGTTTTTCCCGTGGTATGGCGTCCTCTAAATGAATGATCTTTTTTATCCATTAATGTAGATAATTTTATTTCTCTCTCGAGATCTTCATTTCATAAACTCGCACTTGAATCAATGTTGAAATGTAAAAAAAAAAATATATGAATGAATAAAATAAAATAAAGAAAGGGAAAAATTAGATTTTGACAGATATAAATCTTAATAAGCATTTAATTTTTTTTAAAAGGGTGACAGATAAAACCGTATCCAATCAATACCTGAAAAGAGAAAGCCTCATCACGGGTTATCATAAACAAGAAAGTTAGTAGTTCAAAAGCAATGACATACATCGTATTTTTTAAGAACTGCGCAGCTTAGTACTCGAATGTGATAACGTCTTTCTTATTTTTCATCCACTGCGCAGTTTATATTTGTTAAGTTAGACTACTGAATTGATCTGTGCTAATGCCTTCTCTCGTTTGGGAGGAGTTGATCTAATGTGCAATGTTATATGATAAGAGATTATCGTTATATAATGTGACTACTTCTCTTTATTACTTCTTACTGTGTCGCACATTCCGTATTCCTAAGTTTAAGAGTTTTCAAACACAAATGATTGTTTTTAAATCCTTCATTTTATTGCATTTAATTTGCTAACAAAATGTTCTTACATAAAATTATAATAATTGCATATTATTGCCTTCGTGCTCGAAAGTGTAAGATTTGATGGTGGGTGAGTGATGGAGCTGGTATCTCCATTGATGGTCTCACCGATCTGATGGAGCTCTGACCGGTAGCCGATATAGGGATGAGATCCTGAGACCTAGTGTTGTCCCTAAGGCTGCAGCAATTGGAAATGGCTTCATGCTGATGGACGATAATTGCAGGCCACATCGTGCTAATTTGGAGAATGATTTCCTTTCGATTAAGGAATCATGACCAGCTTGTTCTCCGGACATGAACCCAATCGAGCATGTTTGGCCTCATTCTAGGCAGACGAATTTCTGGACTCCTACACAAACTCTCTCAGAACTGGAAAGAGTGGGACAGAATACCTCTCATTAATAACCGCATTGACTCGAACCATACCCCCAACTAAAAACGATTTTCTTTTAAGGAAATACCTTTTTTCATTTGTTTTTCTCATATGCAAAAATTATGTTTTTTTTCCTTTTGTACTCAAATGCTCAATAAACGCATTTTTTCCCTGCCAAACAACTATAGCTTTTTTTCTCATACAGCCAACTACGTCTGTCGATAATGTATCAATCATTCAAACAGTTCTCTAGGTGCCAGATCAACCCATAACCTCAATATCCTTTAATTGTTTTATACGCAGTGTATATAAATGCAAATTATTATAACGATAGTATGTTTATGCCCAAGCACATTAATAAAACTGTTAAACCTGATAAATTCATCAACGGAACGAGTAAAAGTATGACCTATCATCATTGACTGATAAGAATCCTCACTTCTTGTTATATATGAAGAATACATGAATATGTTATATGTTATATACGAATAGATACACGTTATATGTTATATGTTATGTATTTTTATTTTCAAAACAGAAATATCACTACAGAGTTTTTTTTTTTGATGAAATGAAAAGAAATTAATAAACTCATTTAAATTTTTTCTTCGAATTTCAAAAGAATTAGATGAAAATCCAGCATACAAGATTAGAATTGTTTTTGACTTATACTTATTTTCATACATTTTTTATATTTTTCAATCTCGTGAAGGTTTCTTTTTTATGTTACATCTTATTTTTCTTCTTCATAATAATACAATTTAAAAAAAGAAAGAAAATAATGTTGCTATAATTTGCTAAAATTCCTAATGTATATATTTTTTCCAATTTCTGCCCTGCGATTTCCATGCGTCACATTTTAATTTTTTAAAGGTTTGATCCGAATGCCAAAATTTACCACATAGAAAGTTATTAATCGTGCAAAATATTAAACAATATCTTCATTATCAACTATTTGCTGGTGAGTTCAAGAAATGATACCATCTGGAAATTTTTCGCACTGGTCCTATGGTATTAAAATAACAATATTTTATTTAGTGTTTGTGTTTAATTATTTTTTTAAAAGAAAGACAATACTTTATCGTGCTTTTCTTAAATATTTGGAATAATTTTGAGAGAATCAAGAGATTCAACCAAATAAATATATTTTATCCTGAGTCATTGAAAAGTGAATTTAAATATATATATATAAACATTTAAAATATTTTTTTCATTCATATGATTAAGAAATATTTTGATTTTAGTTGTATATATAACGACATTTACTGCTATAATTCAATACATAAATACTAGAAATATTTAGAAAATGAACTTTGTGTGTCGACAGTATTTTATGTATCATAAAGTAGAGGTTTTAAGAATAGCAGAAAGATACGTCACTCAAAAGAGAAAATTGTTATAGCAAACAATTTTCATAAGACTAGTTGTCTTATGAGAAAAATTATTTATGTGAAATAAACAATAAATTATGAGATATTTTGAACTTAACATTATTTAACTCAAACCCCTATACACAATTGGGTACTTGCACTTCAAGAAGAAGACCTCCCATACCCACACATGTGACCTATGAAGTCAGCACCAGCTAATGTTTATCAGCAAAATTGCGTATTAAAGTTAATCTAAGTTTCTCAACGTTAAGTTAGAATGTTAATTTAAGATTAAATACAGAGCCGTATCGCTAATCGAATTTGTTTAAATGCATTTCTTCCTCTTTTATTTAATTTCGATTTATTATTTGCTTATCTATTTTATTGTAATCGTGATATATTTTTGTTTTGTGTACCTGGAAACTTCGATGCATAATTAGCTTGTTTATGTTCCACGTGGCTTCGTGCCTGTCTTTGTGTTAAGTCTCTGTGTAAATATATAGTGAAATAATTGAAATCTTTGAAAAAGAATCTTTGTGAAATAATTTAGAACGTGTCACTTAAGAAAATTGATACTTGTCGGACTTGGCTTACTCGAAATAGAATGGAAGGAACAGTTGCTAACATATACAAATGTCACGTTTCAAGGACCAATCAGGATCGAGATACCCACGCTACATCACTTGCAGATATCCCATTGATGCTAACACAAAACATATTATGTATCAAAATGAGTAAACAAATGTTTAAAATATTTCAGTATACAAACATAATAAAATTCAAATGTAAGCAAATGAATAAAATAAAAAATCATTGAAGAAATCTTGCAAAATTTTCTTTAGGGTCCATCATTTAGTGTTTCACAGACGAAGAAAAAGTGGGAACTGCTGAGCTAGAGCACTGAAATTTCTCGTGGAGCTCAAGTTCTTTTCTGTCGTACAATAAAAAATAGCAAGTGACTGCCGAGGCCATTGTACTGATAATAATATTTAAGAAAGTGCATCCGATTATTAAATTTTACTGAATAACATTTTAAATTGTTAAATTTATCAATATAATAATTTTTTCTTCTCAACTGTTTAGTTAAAATAATTTTTTTTTTGTTTAATTAAAGCAAGAATATGTAAATCGTGAACTTACGATTACGTTCATAAAATTATAATAAAATAAATGAAGAAAACGTGAAAAAAAACTGAAATCACATTAATTTCGTTGTTTCTCTTTCAAGATATCAGACATTGTATTGCCCAATCGTAAAAAAAAAAAAAACTCTATTAAAAAACAATCACAAAACTCCTCGAATTTGGGGAATTTGAAAAACCCATTAAAGATGAGGCATTATTAGAAACAAAATTAACGCATTGGATTTAAATAAAGTGCAACTATATGAAATTCAATAGGATAATTATTGTATTGTCAAAGATCCCAAGTTTTGAGTAATAGAAGATTCATTATTTACCCATAAAGAGAAATTAGAGGTAAATTTTAATAAAAAAATTCTATCGAATTGATTTCTGTTAGAAATACTATCCTAAATGATGAAAATAATATACAAATTGATAATGTTAAATTTAAATTGCCAGAAATATCGCTACCAAATTTTTCTGTCAGTTTAGAAAATAGGGATAATTTTAAATTACAGTTTAATTTCCCTAATTTCATCTAATCCTCAATTATATGAGCTGTGATGGCTCATGGGTTCCATTGAGATGAACCGGGTTTTAAGCCCCTGATCGATACGAATTCTGCATTCAGCTTGCACCGATCACAGTGCTGACGTAAAATATCCTCAGTGGTAGACGGATCGAGAGTTACAGTCCTCTTGCCGTCAGGCTAACCGTTGGAGGTTTTCGGGGTTTTATTCTCCATGTAAATGCATATGCGGATTATTTTTTCTTTATCAAAAAGTCCCCCACAAAAGTAAATTTCTTGGTCCAATACTTGGTCCTGGAATTCCTTTGTCTTCCTGATTGCGTTCAAAATTGCAAGGCTACGGAGTTGAACATTAGTAATCAGATACCCAAAAATTGGGTCAGCTGTTCAACGACAGTTATAAAATATAAATAAAAAAAATCCTCAGTTAGATGACTCTAATAAACTATATTATTTGCAGTCTGCTTTGATTTGCACTTCAGAGTGTATTCAAACTTCTAAGGATACATTCGAATCACAATTCAAGAAAAGTGCAGTTGTAAGCAACTACTAGTGAATAGTCATGTTAATGCAATTCTGAATCTTGAAAAAATTAGCCATTCATCGGATTTGGAGTTACGTCTTTTGTTAAATAAAATATTAAAAACTGTATGAATCGTAAAATCTCCTGACTTCCCTCAGGAGCAGTTATGTTTCAATATTTTGATAAATATTCTTGCACAAAAAAATAATAAAGAATCACGAAAGCAATGACTTTAACGTCATCTGATTTACTCGAATGGGATAACTTAATTGACTTTTAAGAAACGCTGTCATTTTTTGGAAAAATATGCACAGACAGTCTTTTATAACTGAACAAAAACACTATTTATAAGCCTAAAAACTTTATGATAATGGGACTCAATTATGAATCCAATTATCATAATGGGAGTAATAATTCAGAAATAATTGAACCCTAATCCTTAAACCACGTAGATGAGAATATAAAGAATGACTCACGCACTTTATTTGAAAATTATATCGAAATTAGTTGACTCATATAAAAGAGATACTTAAAACCAATGGCCTTTGATGCCAAAATTATTTCGGGAAAACAAATGCTGGTTTGAATCTGGACGTGCTAGAAATTGTATTTTAAGAGATGACTTAAACAGTTTGCAGTTAAAGGAAAAGGAAAGAAATATTCCTATTTCTTGATTAAATAATATTATTACAATTTCCAAAACGAAACTACAGTAGGAAGTATCAAATTCATCGAACACTTTTGACAGGCTAAGAGGTCATTGCCGTTCCTAAAATTACAAACTTTTTACCCTTAACGCTGTTTTTCGAAAATCTGTCACAAAGGAAAATGAAAAAAAAATAGTGCGTGGAGTCCCTCCGCGCGGAAGAAGTTAAACTTCGTAACCTGCGACGTTAATTGTAGAAGAATCAGCAGTCGTAGAAGGATCACTAGTACTATTCGACGACTCTTTTTCCTGCTCCGCTCGCTTCCGTGCTCTGTAATAACGGTAATATTGTGCATTTTTCCCTCTTGAACCAGTGCAAGTGCTTGTGGCTGCCTCGTCGTCTCGCCCTGGAAAATGTATTTGTATTAATAATGTATGTGAATGCGTCATGATGTAATTTCAAAAGAGTTGCAACAATCATTTGATATTCACAAGAGACGTACTATGACATAACCTTAAATCTGTCGCATTGTCCATGGGATTGTTTTCACTCATTTTTTACAATTGTTATCCACTAAATTTGAAAATAAAAAATACTATCCTATTAAATTATATGTGTATCAAATTAAACTAAAAAATATTTATAGAAAAACAGTCGCATAAAGGTCAGGTTTCTTAGGACAAGCGCCTTATCTGGGCGTCAGCGGGATGTCAACGTCCCGCTGACGCCAACAAAATACTGGTTTGTTAGCTCAAGGCCTGGTTTCTTAGAACTAGCGCCTTATCTGGGCGTCAGCGGAAAGTTGACGTAGAGCTGACGCCAAAAAAATACTTTTTTGTTAGCTCAGCGTGAGCAGTCGGTTCAACGCAGACATTATCTCTCATTGCGCATGCGTTAATAACGTAAACAAATACACTCCTCAAAAGTGAAATTGCAACACCAAGAAATAATGCACGTAGCGTCATGCAAATTTCAGGAGCGATAGTAGTGAGATGGATATGCAAATGATTAAAAAAACAGACTAATAAAATCATTATAAAGCAATTTATTCAATATCTAATGTGGCCACCTCAGGCAGCAATACAGGCCTCAATCCTGCGAGGCATGCTATCAATGACTCCATTGATGGTTGCCTGAGGTAACCTTTGCCAAGCCACATCCACTGCTGTGCGCAGATCATCGATGGTTTGCGCCATTGGTCCTCTGTTAATGCCACGTCCAATGAGATCCCATAGGTGTTCTATGGGATTCAGATCTGGAGAGGCTGCCGGCCATGGAAGGATGTCAAATCCAGTCAGGCTGTTAAGAGTTCGCCGTGCGACATGCGGTCTGACATTGTCTTGCTGGAATACCGTGTTGGGTACGCCCTGCAACAAGGGCAGAACAACGGGATACACAACTTGTGTGACGTAGCGTTCCGCTCTCAAACTGCCGTGAATGTGTACCAGGGGCATTCTGCGATCAAACATTATGCCACCCCAAACCATGATGCCCGGTGTAGGACCGTTGTGACGCTCGGCGTAATGGGCTGGTTCGTAGCGTTCTCCGGGTCGCCACCATATCCGTCGACGGCCGTCATTTCTCCACAGACAGAAACGAGATTCATCCGTGAACAATACCCGATGCCATTGGATGGTCCAGGTGCGATGACGATGACACCATGCCAGGCGTCTAGCCCTGTGTAAAGCGGTCAACGGTACCGCTGTTGCTGGTACCCGTGCACGTAACTGTACTTCATGCAATCTGTTGAGTATGGTTTGGGTGGACACAGATCCACCTGCTCCTGAAGGCAACCGGCTTCGGATGGCACGTGCCGTGGAGAAAGGGTCTCGAATAGTCAACTGGCGAATACGCCGGTCTGTGCGCTCTGACGTGCACCTATGCGCACCACTTCCTCTTCGGCGTACACGTAGACCTTCCTGAATCCATCGTGTGACACAACGTTGGATGGTACTCACGTTGTGCCCAACACGAGTTGCTATTGCGCGCAGCGACAAACCAAGTTCATGGAGTTCGATAATACGGTCATGTTCCCCGGTCGTTAACTGATGGTATTGAGCTCGCCGACGTCTCAGAGGCATTTTCTATGCTTTTTCGAAAGTCGCAAATTACTACGCAAAGCCTCAGATGCCGTTTATGAGAAGGGAAAGTTGCTGGCCTTTATAGCCTGAATATGCGTACCACGTGATCAGATGCGTGCGTAAATTTAATCATTTGCATATCCATCTCACTACTATCGCTCCTGAAATTTGCATGACGCTACGTGCATTATTTCTCGGTGTTGCAATTTCACTTTTGAGGAGTGTATTTATTTTGAATTTGTATTGATTTTGTTATTGTCGATCAGTGTTTTAGAGAACAATTAATGACTTTGTCCTAGAAAAAACACATTATAGCTGAGCTAAATGAAGAGTGCTATGTTTAATGAAGAAGCTATGTTTAATGTCAAAATCAAAATCTTGGCTGATTTCAATGTGCTGTTGGATGCTGTCCGCCATTGCTTCTGTGCTTAACGCCACGTTGTAATCCAACTGCAGTTGAGTTGGACGGCAATTGTAGTTCAAGATGAGCGTTCGATGACGTATACTATGAAACTCACAACTGGACCAATCAGAGGTTAGCGCTGATTTCCAGCTGACGGCGTCCTGTCCTAAGAAACCAGACCTTAAGAAGTATAACTTCAAAAAAAAACATAATTCGACTTCCTTACACTTAAAGAAATGCGATGATTTTAAACCATATGTATAATCTTACAGTGAAAACTTATCTGGGCTTTAGAATAGATTAATAACTTAAATATTTTAAAAGTTATTAAACTTTTTTATAAATCGCATTTTATAATTAAACTTTTTTATGAATCGCAAATATTTTTCCAATCAAAATCACAGCCGTATTCTCACTTTTTGCAAATTCTTATGAGCCCAGGTAATACAGAATTGGAGTAAGTTTTTAAGTAATTAAAGCGTTAGACCACTAATGCTATTCATTTTCACAAAACTAGGACTTTTCTTCATATAGACATTTTGTGCCATTTTCAAATTAAGCGCAGAACGCATTGGCTTTAGATAGGCTAAACTAGATCTAACAGTCATGAGTAACAGTTGCAAACTCACAGCAGTTATAAAAATAGCATATTATTCGAAAAAGAGCATGATTTCAGGTTACGGGGGAGCTTGCAAGAAACAACTTTAAATAAAATAGATGTCATATCGGATAAGAGCTTTAAGAAATTAATTTCGCTGAAGAAGATTTTCGCTGTTAAAATCTATCACAGATCTATCGAATCAGACAGGAGTTTGACGTCCACCCCGGGGCTTCCCCAATCGTATATAATAATCATCACTTACTGAATAAAATCTGGAATCACTGAAGACATTCTGGTTTCATTCGGTAGCAGTCCAATTTCGTCAACAGCAACACCACTTCAAGTGGGGACAAAAGTGGGTGGGTGTTGATTCTGGTGGGAAGGTATGAAGTGCCATCGTGTACGACATACGATCACCTCTAGTATTGATTCAAGCCTCCCTGACGGCGCAGCTGTACGTTCGTGCTATCCTTCAGCTACATGTGTTGCCTCTCATAGCAGAGCTCTCATGAGTCTGCCCGATCCCCAGATTTGTCACCGAACAAGCATATCTAGGAGCAATTAAATCGGCAAACTGGACTGCCACCGAATTTAAAGAATTTAGAGCTGTATTTACAGCAACTGTTTAAGAAGATGCTGATGGATATTGTAAGAGACTCGTACGTCTCAACGCCCGACCATATCGCATCCTGCATTCGCGTCATAGGTGGCCCAAGAGGGTATTAAAATCTTCATTTATTTGAATTTTTTTCTGGAATAAATAATCATTTTGCTCTGATATTTTAATCACTTACTTAGATCAACTTTACACTTGCGTATGTAAAATTTCGTATTGCATCTACTAATTACTCGGTTTTATCCAGCTCTCTCATATATATATATATATATATATATATATATATATATATATATATATATATATATATATATATATATATATATATATATATATATATATATATATATATATATATATATATATATATATATATATATATATATATATATATATAACAAAATAAATAAATACAAGAAAACACGAAGAAAGTTTAGAAAAACAATAAGTTTCATTTATTGCGCATAAGCTGCAAGTAAACAGAACTCATTAGATAAGTTCAAAATGAAGATAAGACAAAGAAAAATTATAGACATATGAAAAAGGACGGGGGGGGGATAATAATTAAAAAAATAACAAACAACTGATTAAAAAAAGGAGAAAGAAAAAAGGATGAAATTTTATTTAAAAAAAAACCGGAAAAAAAAGATATAATCTTTTCATCAGCCCACACGATTATATCCGCAAAAAAGAGTGCTTTCTGATATTGTATCAATATAGCCAAAGCAAAATATATTAATACAATAGTATTTTTGATAATTTTCTTCTCTTGTCATTATTTTTTATTATTTTCCATATTTTCTCAATATCTTAGCTTATATATATATACAATTCAGTATCGTTTATCATATTAGCGTTCCTAAGACTCATACCGCAAAAGCTAATTCGATTCAATACTTGACTCAAGGACTATTCCGTCTTTTGAGTTAAGTTGAATTTTATACGAACACATACAGTATGCTCTCGCTATCTCGAATTTCGATAACATGAAAACCTTGGTATATCAAAAAAATACTTTTCCTCGTAGCATTACATATCCATCTAATATTAATTTGAATTCCTATGTCGCAGAGTTTCTTGTCATAACATTGTTCTCTCAAATAGTTTCCAAAGTAAAAAATTAATATTTTCTGAAAAATCACCGCGTATCACCGCTCATCATTACTGTGTCCCAAGAAAAAATTTTGCCCATACATTAAAATATTTCATGAAATGCTCTGAGAACATGGAAAGCGATGGCTTGTCAGCTATTTTTCGAATAGAAAAATTGATTGATAAGCAATTTCGAAAACGATGCCGACAAATAACGATGGCAGAGTTGTTTTTAATAAACTCTATTAATGTAAGTTTATTCTAAACGAATTCTTTTATATTTAATGCATAATTATGATTTTTTTTAAAAAATGAAATTATCATTGCTGCCTTTAGGCTTATTGCCAACTATCATACAAATATCTTTATTAGTACTGTTCCTTGATACTACGTTTTAAAATAACATTTAAGAATTTTTATTTTATTTTTAGAACACATTTGGCTCTGAACTTATTTTCTCGAAAACTAGCTCTCTCGAAATTTTTTTTAGCGTCCCTTCAACTTTGAGATATCTAGAGTATGTTGTATAAGCAAAACGACAGACAGAAATATCCCCGTTGCTTGATCATTTAAAATTCATACTAGATTTTTATGAACAATTACTAAGTCACAAGTTTAGGAAAAAGAATAAATGAAGGAAAATATCTTTCTTCAATAAACTATTTTCCTACATTTGAAATGTTTTTACAACAATCGTATTATTTTTGAGTTCAAAAATACATAAATTTAAAGTGGGCAGTAAAAGGTTGAAGATGTCACGAAATAAACGATTAAAATCTTCCAATCGCCATTTTGTTCTTAATGGGAGTTATTCCTATGCCATTTATTAAAGCAGTACTTTCAATAGTTCATTTAATTGAATATTAATTGTGCTTTACTTTAGTCTCCTTTTTTCCGCAGTCATCAACCTAAGACCACGGATCCTAACTAACTAGTGTATCCAACTGCTAATGATGTCAAAGTCACCTTGATGGCGAGCAATTTAGTAACTGGAAGAACAAGAGGGGGGAAAGTATCGGCCATTTTCCTCAAATGAAATCGGCACCTCGAAGATTGTTTCATTGAACTCGATCCATTTTCATTAGGAATAACTTATGGATGTATCCGTAATTGTCGCACTCATTAGAGGGTACTCTATAAGTTGGCAATTAGATAAGCATTTGGAATATCCGCAAATGCGTATTGAAGACTGCCTTTTCGAATGTTAAAATACAAACAAACTCGACGTACTCGTTTTTCTTTAAAAAATAAAGGGGAAAAAATTCAAAACATTTAAATTGCGCATGTTGTACAATAACTTGCAACCCAAAACGTGTCCTAATGGGCTTTAATTTGTTAAAAGAGTTATCTTATTTTGCGTAAATTAATTAAAGTGCGATAAAAAATTTTAAAATACTCAATTTTTTTGTAATAAGCGATACTGTCGTTTTGACGGATGAGCAATCGTTTTTTAATATGTTTGACTCATCTTTCTTGTTTATCTTTTAAAAATATGATCAAAATTAGCAGAGTTGCTCACAACTATCGTAACTTTCAACCATGTGTCCAGATGTACTTTAATTTGTTACTTATTTTGCATTAATTTATTAAAATGCGATAACAATTTTACTGAACACAGTTTTCTAACAAATGACTGGATAAATAACGTTTTATGGAAATCATTTTTTTAATTTTCTCTGTTGCATAAATTAATACTTATTTCGATGAACTTGATCCATTTTATCGTCATGAATAACTTATTCGTGTATCCATAATTGTCTATTTCATAAGAAGACTTCTTTTTCTCGCGGTTGAAATTGTAAATATTTAATGCTAAGAAGCGTTATCTTTAACCTCTTCAGGACCGACAGAAAAGACCCTTGTCTTTCAATTTCCAAGTTTATACGCGTTAAATAGTACGTATACGTGCTAATACGATATGAGAGTACAGCATTGAGGTCACGTCCATGTGATTTTGGGCTACTAGAGTCAGAAAGGCTCGTTTCAAGTATGATACCTTGACGCGTAATCAAGTATATGTGATCATTGAATGGTGGATTATGATTTAACTTATGCGATTATTAAAGTAAGAATTGAATTTTCAGAAAGTATTATAAATAATGCGAAACAGAATCCCGCAACAACCCATAAATAAGAGATTGCTTGACTAAAATAAGATAAATTCTATAACTATTCATCCACTACTGAACCATGGAAGAACAATATGTAAAGAATCAACAATTACCAGTATTAGTTATTTAAAAACTACGTCCGGCTTGAGTACAAGTCCACACAGATGTCTCAAGTGCCATCAGGTCAATGCAGGGGTCCTCTGCCGAAGTGCCATCTATTCGTTTCACGGTAGATTCGAGCCAAGTTAGACCATTCTATAGGCTTTCAGTGCCGGTTTTCCAAGCCCTTGAGCAAGCCTTTTCCCTGGATGCTAAAAGAGAACCCCGAAAAAAGAATTAACACCCGACGGAGAATCGCCAAAAAGCCCCTTTGTTGAACCCCACTGGTCTTAGATGGGAGATGCTTTCAGCCAACAAGCAATCGCGCTCAATCGGTACTTGAACACACTATCAAAATTCTTATTACGCGAGAAGAAAAAAAAGCAGTCTGAAGGGGTTAAGAAACATTAGCTAAAATTTGATCATACATATAAGCGTGGTATTTTTCTTCCTACCAATAAAAGAGCTCTTTCCTAAATCTTATAAAAGTTTTTTTTTTTTTTAAATTTTTTAAAATTTTCTATTTAAGATTTTTAATTAAAAGAAATTTTTTTAAAAAATGCTGTCAGTATAAAAACTAAAATAACCAAAAATATGAAATTAATTATAAAGTGAAAATAGCGATTTGTAATGCTAAGTTGAAAAACAGAAGTGACTTTTTTTATGCTAATTGGGTACTTGCACTTCAAGAAGAAGATCATTCATACCCAGACATGTGAGCTATGACCTTAGTGCCAGCTGATTAACAAGATGGCGTATTAACGTCGAGCTAATTCTCTTCTCATAAGTTAGAATAATTAACGTAAAGTTAATTAAATACAAAGCCGTATCACAAATCGAATTCGTTAAAATATAATTATTTCTTTTCTACGTTTTTTTCTTAACTTAGATTTATTATTGGTCTGCGTATTTTATTTTAACCGTGACATATTTTTGCTATGTTCACCTGGCAACTTCGATGCATAATTAGTTTGTTTATGTTCTACATAACTTCGTACCTGTTTTTGTGTTAAGTAAGATATATTCAATGAAAGAATTGAAATATTTGTGAAAGAAATTAGAATGTGCACACTTAAGAGAATTAATACTTGACGGGCTAGGCTTACTCGAAATAGAATGGAAAGAACAGTTGCTAATGTAAACAAATGCTACGTTTCAACAACCAATTATGGTCGAGATATCTACGCTACGTTATTTGCAGGTATCCCATTAAACAAATCAATCATAATGTTGCCTCTAAAGCTTGAAAGGCGTTATTGTGCACATTAACTAGTTGATCTGCAGATTAACTAAGCAGATTTACTCCGTTAAAAAGCGGAATCGAAATTTCTCCGCATTTTATCTAGGTAATGTGCACATATCGTATTGTTCAGGATCCAAAGTTAGTTTCTCACATTCTTTCAGCTAATTGGTTCATTATTTTGATTCGATTCCTTAGATATTGAAAAATAAATAAATGACATTATTTCCTCAATTGTCAGTTATTTATCGATGTGTTAAACAACAAACCTTTCGATTCTAGGTATAATGCAAATTATTCTTTCTAAGATCTTTTAGATATAGGAAAAGTAAATAAATGACATTATTTCCTTAATTGTGATTTATTTATTAATATCTTAAACAACAAATCCACTGAATCTAGGTATAATGTTAATGATTCTTTCCAAGATTTTTTTAGATAGCAAAAAATAAATAAATGTCATAATGTTAATTTAAACGAACGGAAACCTGGCTGTTGTTCGAGCAAAGACATTGTTTTCACTCTAATTGTAAGTTTGTTTTTTGAAGGCTCCGTCGTAATATGAAATGATGCTTTTTTTCGAATAGTATGCTATTCTTATAACAGCTGTGAGTTTGCAACTGTTATTCATGACTGTTAGGTCAAGTTTAGCCTATCTAAAGCCAGCGCTGTTTAAGCTTATTTTGAAAATGGCGCAAAACGTCAATGTGGAGGAAAGCCACAATTTTGTGAAAACGAAAAGAACTTGTGATCTATTTTTTCAATATTTAAAAACTTACTCCAATGCTGCATTACCTAAGCTCATGAAAATTTGTTAAAACCGAAAATAAGGCAATGATTTTGATAATTTTCATCTAGATTGAAAAATATCACCAAATTGGCAATTAAAATTTTTGTAATAACTTTTAAAATATTTAAGTTATTTGTTTGTTCTAAAGCCCAGATAGTTCTTCACGGAAAGATTATATATATAATTTAAAATCATCGCATTGCTTCAAGTGTAAAGCCATTGTTTTTTAAACCATGGCTGTTTTTAATTTTCCTTGGCGACAAAGCTTCGAAAAACAGTGTTAACGAATACCTTGTAGGTAATGTGCAGATTTTCTAGTTAGTTAGTTTTGCAGATGACCTGAGTAATTTGAACAATGGAACAATATTTCGGCTCTTTAATGAATCAACTTAGTTAATCTCTCCATTAGCCAGATAATCTACATAATATCTATATTAACAACGATGCCGAATTAAAATTACTAATCTGGCAAAGTAAAATAAACTGATTCTAGAAAGTAAAGGGCGATTTTATGAAGAAAGAATGCCAGTTTTGTAACAGATTGGATAAAATTTTCAGAAACATTTTCGAACAAAATAGAATGAATTGGAATTGTTTTGGAACAGCGCTAGTGTAGTCCAGTAACGGTCAATATGGATTAAAAAAAGAAAGTTAACCGATATTAATATTGCCAAAATAAATGTTTTGAGGGCAACAAATGTTTCCTCAGATTAAAACAAAATGCAGTTTAGTGGATGTTATGTAGGACGCATGTATCATTACCTCGTCGCCACACTGATATGGAAACTTCAGTGTTATTAATTTTTCATCACAGATCACCGAAGGGCATCATATCCAAAATCAAATGCTTCATATTCACAATTGACCTTTACGAACGAGGATAATGAGCATAAAAAAACAAGGCGTGATCGTGAATCCGTTGGAATAAATTACATAACGAACGCAACTTTTTGCATTTCGTTTTCTAATTCCATTTGTTTATTTCAGTAATTTGTTATTTTGGGAGAGAATCCGTCTCCTATATGGTCCATCAACGAAAACTTTTCGTGATCATCATGTCGGAAAAAGTTGATAGAGGAAGATTAAGTTTTTTTTTCTTCTTCCCGAAACATTGCTAAAATTAAAATAAAAACGAGAAAATCATTATGTTCACTCTTTTTTACTTTCATTTTGGAAGTTTTATTTTTATGTTCTTTGTTATTCGTGAGGGACCGTTATGAAAAGTTAACTAGTAAAATAAGTGAGTCAATTTCGTGATTTTGTGAATTGGTTAATGGGCGAAAAGGATCAATTGTTAATTAGTAGGCCGTGGACATCCGGGCAGGTGAAAAACAATAACTACATTAACTCTCAGAACGAAATTATAGCCAGGTCAATAACTTTCAAGATTTCTTTCGCGTTTTAAGAGTACAGTATTTACGATCTAATATTGCATTAAACTAATTTCTTATGTTTTTAGTGATCAGGTTAGTGAAATAAATATCAGACGGGGGAAAAAAATAAAATTACTCCTGACACCATTTTTACTGATTTTTTTTAAATCTAAATTGATCTTCTGAATCCTAATATCATTCCGTTCCCCCTCATCATCCACGGTTTTCTGAGGCCATCCCCTATATGTTTATGATTTTTGATAATTTTGATAAGGACAAATCTAGCGAAATCTTTCTCCTAATGACTACAAATGCTTTATAATTTTTTAATCTCCCTAGCCCGGCAGCTCCCAAAATGTACAAGATCCCGTGGGTTGCAGAAGTTCCGAGAGTTGGGATTTTTTCTAAGGCCTATATCGAGTTTTTAAACTTGTAATTATATCAATATCCAATCGATCATTCAACATCTATTTAACAAATATCTCAGTTATTTTTATTAAATTACAATATACTCTCTATATCTCAAAGTTGAAGAAACCCTAAAATATATTCTAAAAAAATATTTTTTAAAATATTACTCTGAAAAGTAGAGTCATGAAACATAAGAATAACTACTATTAAATATCTATCTAATGATAGTTGACTATAACTCTAAATGCAACAAAGATCATTTTATTTTTTAAAAGTAAGACGAAAATGATTAGGCATTAAATCAAAAAGAATTGGTTTACAATAAGCTTAAATCATGATTTTTCTGAAAAAATTCATTTTCTTATTTCGGAAAAAATTTGGCATTACAAGGTTTTGAGAAGAAACCCTTCGACATGGGATAATGCCTAGAGGAAAAATAATTTTTTGACAAAACAAGGTTTTTGAGATATAGAGAGTATACTGTATTTAGTTAACTTTCAAGAGTAAATTAACTTTAATTAACTTTCAAGATCGAAATGGCAAATGAAAAGAAGAAGAAAAAATTCTGACAAATAATTTATTGAATGAGATAGGTAAAGCAAGCATATTTATAAAAAGTTGGATCATTATTTACAATAGAAAAAAAAAATACAAATTAAAAAAATAACGAAATATGTTTCTCTAAAAACCACAATTCTCAATGTTTAGATTGATGATTTTATTCCGACAAAAGAAAAATTCTGTTTATAAACAATAACAAAAAATGCCGCTTTAGATCTGAGAATTCAACATTGTTACACGCAAAATTTATCACAATAATTGATTTAAAAAAAAGGAAAAAATTACATACCTTTTATAATTTTTTTTCCAAATAATTTTTATTTATCTTCAGTAAATGTTTTCACAATTGCTAATGAACGTTATTTCTAAAATAAGGATTCTGCCAAAAGAAGGACAATCATTTAGGGTTCCATTGCCGAAAAAAATTGAAAGAGAGAGAACAGCTGCTTAGTTCTTCAAGAGAAACTTAATGACTAAGATATATTTTTTAGTGGGAAAACCGTTATTTTGCAGTGGGAAAACTGTTATTCATAATAATTCTGAATTAATAATTTTCACGCTAAGAACTTAGCGGGTAGACATTTTTCCAAATCATTATTTTAATTGCTTAAATTGCACAGAATACCGTATTATGAAGAGTAGAAAAACTGCAAATAACAATTTTGTGAGAACATGCTTCAAATGAAGTGTAAAAAGTTTTTTAAAATGTTTTTTTAAACTACTGTAAGTAAAGGTTGTTTGTTGAATAAATTTTCTTTGGTTCTCCTGAAAATTCTAATACGTTTTCAACACTTTTTTTTACATTTAAATAGTTTACGCTTGAACAAATATTTTCTTTTTATATATTCAGTCTTCTAAGTCGAAATTTTATATGATAAATTCCATTTATTTGATCCTTTTTTGACCACATTAACAAATATCAAAATTCATTATTAAAAATTTATTTTTATTCTTTTTGAAAATCGGACGCAAATGTACGATGATTTTATTGCCGAAACATGTAACCAAAATTATGTAATAATATTAAAAATTTATGGGAAAAATTAGCTTTACTTCCAATTATTGTTTGAGACAAAAGGGATCCAAGCAAAATGGTCGAAGTAACAAAGTACAGCATAAAATAAGTTTTCTTCTTTCTAACTTTAATCTTCATAAAGAATAAATGTTTGCCTAAAGGTTTTAAAAGATGGTAAAAAAGGTTGGGAAAGAAATTGGATGATCTTTATAGATAAAGGTTTAACCTAGATTAGAGTTAAATAGATCTCTATGTGTCTAACTGTAGAAGATTGTATGCACCTAGAGGCCGTCTACAGAAACGGCAGAGGATTTTGAATTTAATTTGAATTAAAGCAACAAAAAAAGAAATGATTCGGTTATTGCTCTTTTGTGTTGGAGAGAGTGTTTTATTTGGGCGTGGCCGACACGAGCAAAAATGCTGCTTTAAAAAGAAATAAGAATGCACTATATTTAATACATAATTACATATTACCAGAACAGCCGTTGTAAATGAGATTCGCATGTATATAATGTTTCATAATTAATCACTCATTCATTTACATATTCTTAGACATAAAAAGATATCAATTTGGTTTTTCTTGCGGCTGTAAAAATAAGCATATTTGGAAGTTTTTTTTAATGGAATAAACTAAAGGGGGATAGAGCACTCGCCTCCCAACGAGGTGACGCGGATTTGATCCCAGAGATGACTGGAGATTCGAATTCCACATCCGTCTCGCAACGACCACAGTGCTGACGTAAAATATCCTCATTAGTAGACGGATCATGGGTTAGAGTCCGTTTGCCGTCCTGCTGACCATTGGAGGTTTTCGTGGTTTTCCTCGCCATGTAACGCAAATACCAGTTAGTTTCATAAAAAAAAGCCCTCTACGAAGGCAAAATTTCTCCCAACACTTGATCCAGGATTTCCCTTATCTTCTAGATTGGGTTTAAAATTATAAGGCTACGGAGTTACTAGTCGTAAACCAAAAGTTAGCTCTACTTGCAACGACGGATATAAAATTATTAAGTAAAAAGTTAATAGGCTATAAGAATTTATTTTTTTGTAAAAATAAATTTTTTTAAAATATTTTTTACAAAATTTTAATTTTGTAAAAATTGATTTTTTTAAAGCAACATACACAAAAAGTGGAAGAAAAAAACAATGTTTGCTGTAAAGCTTAATTTTAATAAAACTTCACTTTTCAAAAAAAAAAAATTCCGATTGTGTGCGCGAATAGCTACGTCACGATGGCTCAGTTGTTAAAGTAGTAAGCTATTATTGTGATTCTCGGCTGCAGCTTGAAGTCCACTCAGCTTCAGAAAAATTGGTCCCAACTTGTCTGGGAAATAAAGATGCTAACTGCTGACCACGTGGCCACTATCATGCAGAGAGCCATAATGGCTCAGGGAATAGAGCGTTCGTCCTCCCATGAGGTGAACCGGGTTCGAACTCCAGCGATGGCCTGTCGAATTCCGCATACGGCTTACACTGACCACAGTACTGACGTAAAATATCCTCAGTGATAGACGAATCATAAGTTAGAGTCCCCTTGCCGTCAGACTAACCATAGGTGGTTTTCGTGGTTTTTCTCTCCATGTTACGCAAATGCGGGTTATTTCCCTCAAAAAGTCTTCCACGAAGGCAAATTTCTTCCGACACTTGATGCAGGAGTTCCCTTGTCTTCTGGATTGCGTTCGAAATTACAAGGTTATGTAGTTGAACATTAGTCGTCGTAAAATTGGGTCGATTGTTCAACGACGATTATAAAATCATTCCGTCGGTCACACGAAAATGTAAAACCTCCATGACCCCTCTGGCCCACGATGGGACGTTGCTTAAATGAACAGCTTTTAATACTAGATTGCCCAAGGAAGTCATTTTGACTGCTTTTTCATTCGCAAAAAATGTACTACAAATAATAATAACTAAATTATTTTTTTTCCAAGTGAAGTAAATTTTTGTTGTTATTATTTACTAATAGCTTATTATATTACTGTAAATTAAAAAAAAATATTAAAAATTAATTAATTTAATTTCGTTACACATTAGTTATTCTTTCACTATGCAGTCATTTTGACTGCTTTTGGTCAATATAGGTATATACTAAGTTTCAGCCTTTCTAGTGTTAATGCGACTACCTAGAATACAGAACCACATAGGTTTTTTTAATATACAATATTTACCAAATTTTGCAAGAATGCCAAAATAATGCCTTTTTTTTTTCTTTTATAAATTTCGAAATTCGAAAGAAAGGTAATTTTAATTAAACAAAAATGTAAAAAGAGTTGATGAGAATTTGATTTATATTTTTATTCCGGCCAGCCGTAGCGTTTATAAAAATGGCCATTTTTTCGAAAGTGGAAAATTTAAAACTATAAAAAAATTGTTTATTCTCAATAATGTAAGACATTTCTTATTAAATATTTCTTAGAATATAATATAATATTCGTTTCTAAAATAAAAAAAAATTTAGGAAACAAACGTGAAATATAGCATGGAATAGTTCTAGATGGAGTAAACTGACTGAGAAAGGCTGCAGTGCTTAAGAAGAAGAAGAACGTGAAATAAATTAATTCTCAGAATAATAAAAGATGTTCTTACTAAGTCCATATTTTTTTAAAACCTAATAATAATAATAAAATGTACGTAAGATGCATTTTCGACGAAACAAAATGGCGATAAGGTAGCAACTGGCATACAGTTTATTAATCACCATTCGATATGTTTAGTCGCCCTGTGTGGCGACAATTAACTTTGCTTTACTTAGTCGGGGACACGAAAAATTCAAAATGCGTGTTTTTAAGATTACGCTTTTGATGACGTCAGCATCGGGTTACCACAATTTCTGTTTACCGTTTTGGTTCTTGGTTTATTTTCATATGTATATAGATACGCATGCTTTCCAATCACCAAGTATCAGAGGGACCCGTGTAGTAAATGGTGACTGATGCACGTTAAATCTGTCGAGTCTCAAAGTCCTCCATGTTCCCATAACAAATCAATACCTCTGGGGGTACCGATCCAGGAGTTTCCTTGTCTTCTGGATTGGTTCAAAATTACAAGGCTACGGCGTTGAACATTTGTAGTCGTAAACCCAAAAATTGGGTCGACTGTTCAACGGCGGTCATAAAATAAAATAAAAAAAGTATCAGAGGGACTCCCGGTTCTACACTTTAACCGAAAATTTTTTAAAAAATTTCTGGCCAAATACTATTTTAAATATGGATCTATTAATGAAGGCAAAGTTATCATTCATTCATGGGGAAATTTTGAAGAGAAGATGGAAATGAACTGGACATATTCTTCGTCCTAAAATGAGATAGCCCTGTTAATATTGCACTTACTTAAGAACCCGATGGTAAATGTCAAAGAGAAAGGACGAAACTTACTTTGCAAAGATGCATGTACCAAGATATATGTAAAACAAAAACTAAATGGAGAAGGGGAGGCAAGAGGATTGGGTCGGGACAAAGAGACTTGAGACCTTGTGTGCTAGCTGGCTCGATGGCTGGTATAATATCTATAATGATAAACATATATGCAGTGATACTCCTCGGGTGCGACCACTCTCTCCATTCCACAGAAAAACGGTCGTTGATGAAGGTGGATCCTTCTTAGAGGTTAACCTCCATTGACTTCAAAATTGGTATCAAAAGTACATGCATTTTTGCAAATGATATTAATTTTAGTCAGTGTCATTTTCTTGGTGAGGAAAAGCCATCTCTGTTGGCGTCATGTAAAGACGGTTCTATGAATAAAATTTAGTGTCTATAAAAAAGATCCCAACTGATATAATTATGTATAAATTTCAGCAACAATTTCAGCAATAAGCAATTATAAATTTCTAAAACAATTTCAGCAATTATGAATCAAAAAGTTATTTTAAGTAAATAAACAATTATGTTTTTTGTTCAAGTTTGCATTTAATTTAATATCGTAAAAATTTTTTAGCTTTGACAGACGAAGATGATTTTTTTTTGTTTGAGATGCTTGTTTTTTTTGTAAAATAAGTTTTTTTTTCTAATTTAACTTTCAGCTCTAAAAGTGAATCATTGATAGCGTCGTCAAAAAGAGCGTTCTCTAAATAAGAGACTGATACAAATATTTTAAATGCATTTTAATCTTTCTATTTGTTTCGTTAAGCCGACCGGCCTGTGTAGGGGTCAGGGAACTGACTTTGCATCAGAAGGATTCTGGGTTCGAATCCCAGGCAAGGCATGGATGTTCTTTCATTCTCTGTACTATCTGTCCTTACTGTGGGAGAAACGCTGGCCCACCTAATAGGGTACCCCTGAACGAGTGGTCAACAAGTCTGCCCTTCAGATGCCTGTATAACCTAGGTCATTCTCTAGGTGGGCATTGGAAGAAAAAAAATTTCATTAAATTCCTTGTTTTGATATTTTTTCGTGTTTCCTTATTTGACCTTTTACGCATTTATTGCAGATGTCTGCCCGATCGCTGGGAGAGGTTTTAATGGTGTCTCCTAAAGGTTTTCTTCGACACAAAATCTATGTAAAAAATTCCTTACCTCCCAAAAGTGGTCTTAAATAGAGGCGGTCTTTCCAGGAGGTTTCACTGTATAATTAAAGATTGCCAAAAATAAAATTGACATTACACAAAGCATGAATACCACTTTAGACTTTATGCGATGTGAAGTTTGACATTGAACACCAAAACGCATTCTTGTTTTTCAATTTGTGGTTTTTGTTTCGGTCTTAATAGAGCACTGTAACTTATAACTTATTCACTTTATAAGCAAACAGATCTTTATTATCTTTCAATGCCATACTATTGTTTTCATATCGAACTTAACCCAGCTATTTACTTAAATTTATATCATCAGTGAGACTCGTGTTGAAAATCTCTCCCTTAAGTAGGGACTCATTCACAAACAGACTCGAAATGCTGATTGGTTCAAATTCATTAGAAATCACAGGACTTTCTGAAGCTAACAGAAATTTATCTCCAAATTGATCATGAATTTGTTATTGTAGTGACCTCGCTCCAGTGGTGGATACTGAATTAAAATAATTTTTACGTGTTTTCTACCTTATAAACGGATCCCATTGTGGTCAAACTTTCAAGAAGGACAAGGAAAGCTCAGATTAGTAGCATAAAGGACGTCATCATTTAGGAAGGTAGCTTGCAAGTCCTTCAATTTTGAATTGAATCCATACCAAAATAGATTTTTTTCCTTGCAGATCGTGGAGGCATTTTTTCCAAGAAAGACACAGCAGACAAAATTTTTTCTTTGTTATCAGAATATGTAAAAAGTGTTTTTGTTGTTTTCTTAAATCTTTTTTTATTCTACATGGAGGTTTTGTATCTAAAAAAAGAGAGGAAAAATGTTGGTGAACGGAAGGCAGAACAATGGTCCTTAGTCTTAAAATATGTCAATAGAGGGAATACCGGGCAAGTGTAGAACGAGAAGAGTAATTAATATGCATTTATTACCATGTCTATCAATAGACGTGACTATTATTAACAAAAACCGGTTTGATTGATATAATAATCCTGCAGGAATGTGTGGGCCACTTTTCGATTCCCACTTGCAAGTAATTCCCTACACTGATTTTTTAAGGCAATCATGTAAAATAACATACTTTAAAATCATGAAAAAAATTGCATACCTTACAATTCAAAAAATTTTCTACTGTTATAAATAAAATAATAAAAAAATAATAAATTTGTACTAAAATTTATAATAACTATACTACTTGGAACTATTTTTGGATAAACGAATTTTATAATTGTGTACAAAAAATTTTCAATTCGGATGAAAAGTTCTCGATAAAAAGCGAAATACCCAAAAAATGAAATTAACATTAAAAGGTCCAAACTTTTGACCACTACTTCTGACCAAACTTTGGGGACCCTATTTCTCAGATTGCGGCCCTTTACTTTGGAGGTCAGAAATCCGAATACATCGAAAAAACCGTATGTTTGTACAAAGAAAGTTTGTTCAGAGAATGTACGCTTTTCTGTCTGATTTCGTAACTTAAAATATCGTCAGCACTAATTAATTAGCATATTAAGTATAATTGAGTCACAGAACGTGAAAATCTGACCATTAAATCAAAAGTTATTCAGGGTGGTCCATTTTGATTTAAAATACTTATCTACAGTAGACTGTTTTTTTTCTCCCACAGATTGTCGATTGAATAACGTAGCTTTGTACTTTATTAGACATAAATTTCTCGAACAGATATGTTTGAACAACAAGTTTATAAATCGTAACAAGTTTTGTAAGAAAAAAATAAAATAAACTTTTTGATCTCATTGAAAACAGTCTTTGTTTATTTTAATAAGTAATAAAGTGTATAATAGAAATGTGCTTAACAAAAGGTGCATTCTTTTCAATGACACGCTAGGAATTTTAAAAATAGCAATGAAGTTTTTCTTGTGTTGGGAAGAAAATAACTTACCTATAAATCGTATAGGGATTGCCGTATTAAAATAATGGGATAAAATTGTAAGAAAGAAACGATGTTCGATTTTCTGTATTATTTATACCAGAAATAAATAAAAATGTCTTCTACTTGAATCTTTTTTCTTAAAATATTGCTGACTTAAATGATAGAAAAGTATTTCCCAGCAACGAATTTGTCGTAATAGCGAAAGGTTAGCAATTTTTAACTCCTTATAAACATCTAATTATTGTATCCTTATTATTAGGATTTCGACGGTAACTAGGAAATTTGTTGTAATAGCGGATTTATCGTCGTACTCGATATATGGAACTTTTATTTCATGCTTTCGGGTAATTTCATTATTCATCTATCGCGGGGTCCCCAACCCTATGCCCGCGGGCACCATGGCGCCCTTCGATCGGTTTAGGTGCGCCCGTTGCTTGAGCTCAACTATAAAATACTTCAATTTTCCATTTTCCCATGAAATGTTAAGCAATATTTTTTGCTTTTTCAATATGGATGATAAACACAACCAAAATAGAAATCGCCATCCCCACAGATATAAGCACAAAGCAAATTATAGCTGACCACTCGCGAATTGCATATATGAACATACTTTGTATGTTTTGCAAGCAATTTCGTAATAATTTAATTTACTCAAGGATATTAATACTAATTATATTCATATGTTAAATTAATTTTTAAAATTAAATTTTTTGTGCATTATATGCAGTGTGTGTAGCGTATCTACCACTACAAAATTACAACTACAATTCACTAGTATATAAGACATGTTAACTCGACTCTATGTCGGGGTACCTTTTCATAGATGACGGTTGACATGGTCTGTAACTCCACCCCCCACATTGGTGACCTTCAGACGTGATCTGAACACGCCTACCTTGGCAAAAAAAAAAACGCCCACTTTGATCTGGATACGCCTACATCGGCAGTAACGCCTACTTCGTTGGATGGTCCACATTGAACAGTTGACTTGCTACTTGTGGCTGCATCATTATCCACCTCCTCACGCAGTTGCTACTCAGTCTCATCTCGATCACACACAACATCGGCTTGCATACTTGTGATTACTCGACTGCTAACGGCAACAGAGGAGCGACTACGACCGTGAAGTTAATACACCTCTCACATTCAGCACTAAAAAAAATACGGTGATCTTAATACAGCTCTCCCGGCTTCGCACAAAACAGCAATGAATCAACTAGTGGCATCCATTCATCGAATTCTATCATAGCTATAATTCTGGTGGGGGAGTACTGTAGCGTATCTACCACTACAAAATTACAACTACAATTCACTAGTATATAAGACATGTTAACTCGACTCTATGTCGGGGTACCTTTTCATAGATGACGGTTGACATGGTCTGTAACTACTCTCCCCATAGTGTGTATTATTTCCTATGTCTACCAACTATAAATTTATCTTGAAAAAATAAATGGTGCCCGCAATTCGACCGATATTCTGGTATTTGCTCTTTGGTACAAAAAGGTTGGGGACCCCTGGCCTACAGAGTTTGAAATCCGCTCACTAAATCGAAAAATATTTAGAATATCTTGTTTTCAGTTAGTTAGGAAACGTTTTTGATTGAAGTTTTATTGGTCCAAAAAAGTTTCTATTTCCCTGATGAAAACTTCATAGTGTCTGTTGTTGAAGATTTCAATTTTCGTATGAGGAAAAAATTAATGTTTCTTTTTAACTCAAAAAATGCTGCCTCAAAAACTGAAATAAAATTAAAGAAAAAAAATTTTTTTTAGAGAATAGTTAAGCTTAAAATATTAAATTTGGAAAATTCGGAACATTTTTAACAACAAATTCGACGGGGTGTTTCTCGTGACAAATATGTCACGACTACTACAAATAAGCTCACCAGACAAAAAATTAGTCACCCTAGTGCGCAAGCACCAATGAATCGTTACGTTTCGTTAAATGACGCGGTGGCCAAGTGGCGTGATCAACTGCTTCAACGTGATCAAAAGCAAGTAGTTATCAGTGAGATATTTTTGTTTGAAGCGGAAATTGTGTGTAAATATGGCTAAGTGTAAGACTGTGATAGAGTGGCAACGAGAAGCAATTGTGTTTGGCCGTGCCCATGTTCATACGTTGAATGAAATTGCTGGATTTGTTGGTGTTCCTAACTGTGTGCAAGTTGAAGTGATCGTGTCGGCGAAGTGGTGTCAGCGACGTGAACTCAGCCCCACGAATGATTTTGAAACCAAGAATCGAATCCCATCGGTCGATTCGAATTCCGCTCCTGGCTCGTATCGACCTCAGTGCAGACTAAAAATTTTCCTCCTTCGTAGATGATCATGGGCTAGAGTTCCTTCCCGTCAGACTAACCGTGGGAGGTTTTCGTGGATTTCCCCTTCATGTAACGTAAATGCGGGTTAGTTCCATTAAAAAGAAAGTCCTACACGGAAGCAAAATTTCACCCAACATTTGATCCAGGAGTCCTTTGTCATCTGTATTGGGTTCAAAATTCTAAAGCAACGGTGTTGAACATCAGTAGTCGTAAACCCAGCATTGGGTCGGCTTTTAAACAACGTTAATAAAATAAAATAAAATGATTTTTAAAATATTAATGTTAATTTTTTTTCATTGTTTTATCACTCATTTTCTTAAAACTGGATTTCATTTTTGACAGTTGAATTCACAGGTCTAGAGGGACATGCAGTTAGTCTAGCTCTGATTTTTTTCCTAGTCTTTTACATATAATGAAAATGATAAGATAAAAAAAAAAGCTGAATCAAGGTTTCTCTTGAAAGGAAAATGAATTATGAACGCTGAATTTGTTATTCTCATTGAATTGAAAATATTTAAGGGAAATATTGATAGAAATATTTTTATAAATGCTAAACTTTTTCATAATTTATTCAATATATTGACAGAAAAAAAATCTTTTTTTGATATAACACTATTTTTTTCGTAAGCACTTTCCTTCAATAATTTCCTAAAAATGACCGTAAAGGATTGTTTTGATTTTATATAAATATAACATGTTTCAAAAATTATAGCTGTTTTTGGAGACCATGCGAACCTTTTATGGAACCCTAGTTATCCTAAGAACACCTTTTGGAAACGGCTACACTAGAACGTTTTTCATACAATAATTCTTTAGAGATTAGAGGTAACACAATTTGGAAGATATTTGAAGCTCTATACTGTACAATTATGTAAAAATAAACATTCGATTTTTTTTGAAAATTTCATGGTGATGTTAACGAAAGGCAGAATCCTAATTCATTCGTAAATTCATCTTCCCTTTATTTATTTTTAGAAAAGAATTAATTACATCGTGAAAATAATTTCGAATAATATATTTCGTTTGAGTGTT
Source organism: Parasteatoda tepidariorum (assembly GCF_982258835.1). NCBI lineage: Eukaryota > Metazoa > Arthropoda > Arachnida > Araneae > Theridiidae > Parasteatoda > Parasteatoda tepidariorum. Next base: position 6,556,011 of record NC_141762.1, read on the forward strand.
TTTCTAAAAAATGTTATTTTATTTCTACTTGCATTGTGGTATAAATTGATTTCTGGAAAAAAGAAGTCCAGTACAAAAGTAATTTTTATTAATAAATGATTTTTAAGTTTATAAATTACATTAATATGAACACAGAATGATGAGATAGATTTTTAAATTATTAACTTATAGTATTGTTAAGAAAACGAAAAAAAATAGTATTCATAATAAAAATAGCAATCACAAATGTATAAATAAGTTAGTTTCTACAAAGGTAATATTAAGCCCTTTGAGACTGAATTTAGTTCATGCAAAATTGTTACATTGGTCAGCATTAATCTTTGTTAGACAAACATTATATGCAAGAAAATGAAAGGAAAACACGATATTTTATTTGTATAAACATATTTTATCAAATATTTTTCGGAATGTTATCTTTTTCGTTAAAGCTTTATGCGAGCTTTATGTGGGGCATGAAATTTCAACTGCCGAAAATATGTTTTCAAAATGCAAACAAAATATTGTTCGATTACTTCCCCAGAGAACAATAATTAGTTGGATATTTTGAAAATACTTTTTCAGCATTCGAAACTTTATAATTTATTCTAAGTTCACCTGAACATGCTACTTCGACTACTATTAGTTTTACATGACATCGAACTTGTTATGAAGAATTTCTTATAATTTGTTATGAAAAATTATGAAGCATAGTGTCCTCTAAAATGAACAGTTTTTTAATACTTTAAGTACAAATCTTCGCTGTAGTAAATGGAAACGGAAATTCAATTAAAATGGTGAAAGAAAGGACTTTGGTAGTCGAAGACATACACAACAGCAAAGGGTTTGACTTGGAAACCATAATAACAATATTATTTTGGAAAAAAGCACGATTCTAAAATGGAAAAAAATGGCAAATTAACCGTTAAAAAATACTTAAATGCATCTATTGAGTAGTAGATACTTTTAAGAATACTAAATTTTCACCACTTTCGTTCAAATAACCCTCAAGTTTAAAAGCTTTCATTCCCCCCACCCTCGCAATTTAATGAAGGGTTATTCTACCAAAATGAGTTATAAACATTATCTCAATATCATGCGACATACAATCCTCATTTTCATTAAATAAATATATATATTTATGTACAGACTATTATATTTTTTTTCAAAAAAAAAATGTAGAATATGTATTAAATAAATCATAGTGCAGTCAACCATCCAAGAGAAACGCTCCTTTTTTTAAGTACTTCCTTGACAAAAGCTTGACGGCATCTTTTTTACTTGTTTCCTGAAAATAGAAAAATGGAGGAAAAGATTAAAAGTTAACATATTTATCATATATCACTTTCAAGAAAGGTAAACTTCTTCCTCATTTGGAGCAGTTTCTTTTAAATTTATTTTATTATGAAAAACCGAACGATTGACAAGAATGAACACTTCATGTCGATCGTAAACGGAAGGAAATATTAATTGCGAATGTACCAATAATACAAGAAAGGTTACAACCTTACAAAAGGTTCAGATCACCATTCTCCCGGATTTGACCGAATAGTTAAATAGAAGAGCTGAAAATATTTAGAATAATGATATTCAAGTTTTTATCAGCACAATGTGTTTAATTCAACGGAGAAAACATATAAGTGGAAATTTGCATTTAAGAAAAGACGCTTGTTCTATTTTATTTAATGCTCATTAACATTATTTATTCGGTAAATTAATTTTCCTCCTCAAATTTCACAACCATACTGATTTTTATCTTGCTTGAAACGTTTTGCGTTTCGTATTTTTGTATAACAAATTTCGTATCACTAATTCTAAACGAACTTATTCATATTTCATACCTGAGTCGAGAGTGAAAAAGATAAAGTAAAACTAAAAAAAAAAAAAAATAAATAAATAAAACTTTCAAAGCTGCGTTTTTCACTAGACTTGACTAAGAAGAAAATAGACTTTTTTTTATACTGAAGCACTTAAAATTGCAATTACTTTAAAAGGAATTTGGATTTAAAAAATATACACGTTAAGTTTATAAAGGAAAATGGCCCTTTCAACATTTTTTATAATAATTATGTTTCTGCATTTCAATGGGCAATAGATCAGCCCGCCTCGTATTTTATAATAACAAATTTAACAGTTTAAAATTCTCAGCTTAATTGTTGAATCTTAATGTTTTTCCCACCGAATTCCTTTTGCATTTTTCTTCACAAATATATTACTTCAAGTTTTTAAGTTTTATAAGTTTTGAGCAGCAAAACAAAATGTAACGTAAAGCAAAAAAGGTGAGAATAAATTCACAGAAGCACTCAAAACTGTAGAAACTTTCGAACAAACTAAAAGTTCGAACGAAAACACGAGTTCCTAAACAGAAATGGCTCTTTCAGCTCATCAGATTTTAACTCTAGTAGTTGTCTTTCAGCGTTTTGTAAAGCGGTCCGCATTTTATTTTTTATTAAAAGTTTAACACTTCCCTCGAAAAGTTGTCAAAAAGTTATTCTCGATCTATATAATTGAGAATATAAATTTTTTTTATTTCATCGTACTTCCTGTCCATATTTTGCATATCATCGTAAATTCGAGTTTTTAAGTTTTATAGTTTTTGCACACTAAAACAAAATGTAGCATAAAGATGAACGACGAAAGTAGTGGCGGTAGCGCTTTTTTAATATATTAGAATAGATATATCAACTATACTAAATACGTAATATTTAGCCCAAAATTATTAATGCATGGTTAGCTATAATGACTTTCCTTATAATATATGGTTATTTATAATGACCTCCCTTATAATATTTTTTTTCTTCAAATTCTTGTAACAAATAGCATCTAAATCTATAAATGGTTATCTATAATAACCTCCCTTATAATATTTTTTCAAAATCCTTATAACAAATGGCTTCAAAATCTATACATGGTTATCTATAATAACCTCCCTCATAATATATTTTTTTTAAATCTTTATAACAAATGGCATCAAAATCTGTACATGCTTATCTATAATAACCTCCCTTATAATATTTTTTTAAAAATTCTTATAACAAATGGCATCAAAAAGTGTACACATTGGGAGTCGCAAATTCCTAATTTACGCGACGAAGTAACAAAAACGCTGTCAAAGTTTGAAAGATGAGGTGAAAAAAAATCATCAGTTTAATTATATGATGAAACTTGGAGTTGTTTATGCTAATCCTCCCTCTGTTTCTCCGAGCAATCAAACAGGTCTTGATGTTTTCAGTCACGCCTTCATCATTGGTAATTCTACAGATTTAGATCTTCCCCTTTTTCTTGCTTTAACTATTAACTTGCGACGCCAAATAAGTATACTCTGTTTCATTTTCAACTTTTTGACAAAGAATTTTGAAATAAATGTTAAGAGTGGCCATTATAGATTTCTCCCTGTATGTGGATGCACAAAGAGAAGAACTTACCCGCAATTGGTTTGAAGCATTCTGCAATAATTGGTGTAAAGATTACCGTCCGAGCCACAAACAGGATCATAAAATGGAAGACAGACTTGTGGGCATTTGGGTATGAAGAGACAATTATCCATTGGCACTTGTACGATTCCTTGCCTGCAACATTTTCATAGAACCATTTATAATCTTTTTTAAATCTTAAAGTTTTACGCTATTCCCCCCTACCGTTACCACAGTTATGGCTTGCTTTTTTCTCCATTGCAGCATTCTAACTTCTCACCGAAACTAACTGCTCTAGGAAAAAAAACATGATTTGACGAAACAATGGTAACAGGGAGGGGAGATCACGTAACTTTAAGGCGCTTATTTTATTTACAAAGCCAGTATAATCTGGGTAATTTTGGTGAGTTATAAGTAATATCACATTAATCCCCTTTTATAAAAGAAAATATTCTCCACGGTTTTAACTAACATGTTCACACTGCTTTTCTGTTAACTACTTTTTTTTTGTCTTCATGAAATTTATGGTGGTTTTGAGATTATTGAGAGGCCTTGTAGAGATTCTCACAAGATATATTTGAAGCAGGGATCAAAATCGATATGATTTATACTTAGTATTATATGGGCAATATGACGTCTATTCTTTCCCGGTGAGCAGGTTTCAAATATTGCAAAAAATTAGGAAGAGTTCTTAAAATATCAAGTTACAAATAATCAGACTCTATAAACACAGCTAAGTACTGTTTGGCTATCAGGAGAATTCGTTCATGTTTGCGGGCTGGTGGTCACTGAGGTTTCCAAAGTTAATGGATTCGAATAAGAGTGTGGGTTTAATCATTTCGCATTCGTTTACGTTGAGAGAGTTTAGTCAATTTTGCAACTTTTCCCAATTAGGAACAGTAATACTCTTGTTTCCACAGCAGGCTTCAAACTTTTGGACAGGAGTAAATCTTTGGATCGCTAAACAGTTAAGGTAGCATGAAAATATGAAATAAACAATTTCTTTTATGAACCCCTTAAGTTAATGGTTATGTAACATTCTTAATTGACCCAAAATAAATTTTAAAAAAGGCGATGTTAAAAGTCCCTAATTCTTTCAATTTGGCTTGCACAGAATTATGAGTTTCTAAAAAATATTCTGAGAATATTTCTTAACATATTGGCTGTGTTGTAGCGCTATATACGGGGTCTCAGTTAAGCGTTTCTAAGAGGGTGCATCTTCATAGCAATGAGAGATGCGTTCCTGAAATGGTGTTGTGCGTAAGCTCAATAGATATTCGAGATTAGCCCAGATTATTCCGGAATTCAATGAGCCAAAGCTGTGGAAGAAATTTCGAACACATTCTTCGGCCTATGTTCTTTTTGTTTTTGTAGTACATTTATTACTAAAACGAGGGAGCTGAGATAGCGCCTAATTGATAGGGCGTAGGGCCCAGGCTCAAGAGGTTGTGAGTACGATCAACGCCAGTCAAAGATTCTCCGTGTAGTAAATGGTGACTGGTACACAATAAATATTTCGGATCACTAGGTCCTCCATGTTCCCATGACAAATCAATACCTATGGTGGTACTGAATTAGAGATTGATCGTTCCCTGGCACAGGTCAAAATTACAATCTGTGAATGAATGGCTGTATGAAAGAGCCCACCCTATAAACGAGTTATGGCGTATGTATGTGGCAGAAGTTGAAATCTTGACCATGAAAGTAAGAAGCGCACCGCTTGCGTCTTAATGCCATTCGACAACAACAACATTATTAAAATGAATATACACTTATGATCTATTTCTTTATGATGTTCCTGAGTAAATCAGATATATGATTTTAAGTCATCAAGATACATCCCTAATTACTCTTAATTTGTAACATTTCACTGAAACACGCTTTTCAATGCCTGAAAACATAATTTCCGTTGAGAGCAGCAAAACATAATTTTAAGACAATCCGTAAAATAAAAGTTTTTGCACCCGGAAATTAGGGAAAGATTTAGCTCGACAAGTTTCTAATTTCAGACTAGGTTTTTATAATTATTATTGCATTCTACAAGACCCATTGATAATTTGAGATATCCTAGTTGGTAGGGCGTTGGGCACATGTTCAAGTTGTTCTGAGTTCGATCCCCGCCGGCCGAAGACTCCGTGTAGTAAATGGTGGCTGGTGCATGTTTAGTCTGCAGGGCCACGAAGTCCTTTATGTTCCCATAACAAATTAATACCTGTGGGGGTACTGAATTGGAGATTGGTCGTTCTCTGGTTCAGGTCAAAATTACGATCTGTGGACGAATGGATGCATGCATGATTGGATCCACCCTATAAACAGGCTATGATGTGTGTGTGTGGTTGAAGCTGTATTCTTGGTCATAAATGGCGCAACTGAAAAACAAAACCTTTCTGCCTTAAATTCGCTTCGTTTCACCAAGCAAGCCTGCTGATATCAACAAGTGGTTTTAGAAACAACACAACAAACCCATTGATTTCCTAAACTGATTTTAAAACTCTTTAAAATATGCGAATTACAAATCCATTAAATAAGGAGATTTCAAACTTTTACGTTAGCTTCCGTAAGTAAGATTGAAGCAACTGCGCATGCTCGCGTTTATTTTAGATTCTACGTATATCTTCATGTTATGCTGGCTTTCAATGGGTAAAAAATAAAAATAAGTAAAAAATAAAATATACATTGTGACCCGAGCTTTTGAATTTAACTTACTTGCATGTCCTCATCCTGAGGAAGCATTCATTGAAATAAATCAGACCATCACTTCCACAAGCTGGTTTGGCAATTGGGATACACTCGTCTGGACACTCTTTGCCTTCTTCTGTCTCTGGAAACAAAATTAATTACATATCTCACCAACAGATGGTGCTCCAGAATGGAAGTTTTTTAAAACAATGCCTGGCCCTGCCTATTAGATTGTTTCAGCTGAAATATATGTCCGGGTGTTCGTGGGTTATGGTCTCAGACTCTCGTTTTGCTGCAAATGTTAGTTATTTAGAAATGAATGTTTTGCAGAGTTTTTGAGCCATCTGTTGACACACTTTGCAACCAATTTTTAAACTTGGTGAGAATAAATTCTCAAGAGAGCAAAAAGTCGTACTCTTTTAGATACATCCATCTTTTCAATTAATTTTTCATATCGTTGAGTGTTTTTGGAAATCTTAATGATATGCAACTGTGTTATCAAATTTACTTAAGTAAATTTTATGTTTCAAAATTATTAAGATATTTTAAAAGACCATTATTTTAACTTACTTGAAATAACTTGCAATAATATTTAAGTTGTTCAAATTCAAGCGTTTTGTACCTCCTGAATAACAACCGTCACATGAATATTTTCTTTTATTTAAAAATAAATAAGTAAATAAAATAATTTTATGCAGAACAAAAAGCAAAATTCGTACAGTAATAAATATATGCTTACTAGCCTTTTTATTTCATTATACAACAGGCGAACCATTCCTGAATTTACGACCATGAATGTTCAACTCCGTAACCTTATAAATTTGAACCCAACCCAGAAGACAAGGGAACTTCTGGATCGAGTATTGAGACAAACTAGATTGTGACCTATTATCAAAATAAAAAAAATCCAGAGATTTTTTTTTATTCAAAAAAAATTGTTTTAGAAAATTATATCCCCTACAAATTTTACAAGTAAAAAAAGTAAATTTTCTGTGAGCTTTGATTATAGTTTTTCGAAATAATTTTTTTTACAATTTCGAAATGCAACAAAATTGTCAATAATCAAAGGAAATTTAAAGAAATGCGAAATTTGTGTGGATTTGAAGATGTTGGTTTTCAAGGAATAGATATTTATTTAACTTTTATGACAAACTGCATATGTCCATTAATTTGTACGATTTATATACCTCTGTACTGTCATTTTTAAGGATAAGAATATTACACTTGAAATCAGCAGATTATTCAGGATTAATAAATACTATCACGTGTTAAAAAGCTGAATAAAATCTAGACAATTAAATTTCAAGGCAATAATAAATATTTATATGACTCCTATCATATTATATGGCAGTGAACTGTTTTCCTTAGAAAAGGGTAACCGATGTAAAAAGGGTGAGCAATGAAAAAAAAAATACTACAAATTATTAGTTTATAATTTTTCTCCTAAAAAATTAAAATTCAAAACAAAATTAAAAAGCAAAACAAAACAAAATCGAAAAAATGTTATTAAAAAATTCGAAAAAAGCAATGATTTTTCTCGACATTCTCGTTTCAAATACTTGTATTTTTTTCTGGAAAATGTAACGAAAAAAAAGTATAAGTACAAAATTTTCAAAAGTAACTAATTACAAGTAAAATTACGTACTTTTTACTTTTACTTTCGTTACAAGTAACGAAAGTAATGAATCCTGGAGGCCATTAGCATCAATATTATCCCAGGTTTCAATGATGACAACCTGAAATTTCAGCCACAAATTAAAACTGCTCCTTTTTGGTGTATACAGTCTCATTGAGGAAAGCCTTCGCGTTTTTTTAGAGTATTGGTCATATAAAAGGGTAAACCATGTAAATTCATCCTGCTGGAAAATCCAACTTGAGTTACCAATTTTCTCTGCAATGGACGGATTTCTAGTGCTTTCTGATTATCAGCAATCTCTATACAGCCTGAAGGAGAGGCTACGTTATGTTTTAACCGTATGTGAAGCCTTCCCACACAATTAATGAACCTCCACCTTGCTGTATAATAGAGATTCTCTATTATACAGCAAGAGAGAGATGCTGTATAATAGAGATAATCCTCGTTCTGCATATCATTATAAAAGCACACAACACTGTCAGGTTCATCTTAATTCTTTTATTTTCCATTCTTTCATTTTGTTTTCCATGGTTATTCAATTCTTTTATTTGGATAGCTTTAAACGTGAGCTATAACTAGTTCTTTTTCTATCGCAAACTTTTTGTCGCAAATGTAAAACGACACAGAAGATGGGAAAAAAGGAGAAAAATCTTCAGAAAATGGCCAGCAATGTGGAGGCTTATAAATGGTGATAGATGGGCTTCGGCTATAATGGTAAATTTCACATAGCCTTTTCTCCTTGACCTCACGAAGGATAGAGATTACCAAAAAATGCTAGATGCTCATTTATTGGCAATTGAAGCGAGTAATGTGGACTCAAGTCAGATTTTCCAGCAGGAGAATACGCTGCATTTACGCTGTAAAATCTTCAAATTAGTGGTTTCTGAATAATTGAGTGCATTTCGAAATTGACCTGCCATTTCTCATGATCTCAAGCCTAATGAAAATGTAAAGGCCTATTCTCAGTAAGGCTGTATATACAAAAAAGAAGCCGTTTCAGTTTGAGGTAAAATAGAGGGCTGACATCATTTGCCTGAGATAATGGGGTTGCTAATATGCCTTAGGGTTTGGTAAATGACATGCAACATCATATACTTCAAGTCGCATATAAACATGACCGATACACTAGCTGTAATCAGGAGTGACTCCATTTCGATGGGAGATTCTATCTCCTCTTTTTCGATGTATTTTTTCCTGTTCAGGTGAAACAGGAAGTGAGTTACTTCTTGTAAATATGTATTTAGATACAGATGGGACACACTGTAAGGCACCAAGATCGAACTTACGAACAAGCTCTAAAGCAGCGGTGTAAGCTAAGACGTTTTAGTTCACAGATTCGAACCTACGTCTCAGCGCCAACCCTCGGATCACAACAAATTAAAGGGGTCATGTGAGGATCTAGTTATGTATTATTAGTTAGTATTTTCAAAATATGAACGACGGCTATTTTTTCGGTCTGACTGTATTTTGTCAAGATATCTCAAATTTAAATTATTTCAACTAATTATTATGTCCCGATGACAGCTCCATCTGTAAGTAGATTTGACAGTCAAATTGAAGCATATGTTTTTCCGGAGAATCCAAACATGAAATACATAAAGGGTTCTTACTGAAGATTTTCTTCCCACCCCATCAACCAAGGGGTGAGTTTGAAGTCTCAAATTTTAGATTATTTAATTTATCTTTTAAAATATTTCAAACGTGCACATTAAGAAGTTTGTTCAAAAGCATATTTCTCCAAATATTTGACCATTTTCATGCTTTTTTAACACCCTATTTATTTGGAGAAAAGAAACAGTAAATATGAAATATATAAAAGTTATTACTTACGACTGAATCTTTCATAACAAACAGTAAGGGGGAGCTTTTGTAACAATTTCCTGTGAGGACAGAAAATAAAATATTTAGCTTTAGTCCAACGATTATGATAATTATTTATACAAAAAAGATAGATAAAATTAAAGATATCTAAATATTTTTACCACGTGCAAATCAAATTCGGGCAAATCTATGACTGAAAATCTTCCAATATTTACTAGAGAATTTTTTCAATAAATGTAAATAATTTCTCAAAAAAAAATCATCAAAATTAAAATGTCATAGTTAAAATTCAACCTTTTATTAATTATAAACTTTGAATTAGAGAGTTTAAAATAATTACCGTGTGCAAATCCAATTTCGGGGCCATGCAAGGTAATTCACAAATGTAATATGGTTCTGTAGGAACACGACATAAAATGTATCCCACTAAACTCTATTTACGTTTTTTTTATATTTTGTAATCTTGCAAACTAGTTACGAACATATTTTTTAATCATTTTTGCAAAATGTCAGAAAGTTAAAGGACTTTTGACTTCGCTACTCGCTTTATATGTTACATTTTGTGTTTTATTCTGCATTTTTCTTGAATTTTTATTTTGTAATTTTTTCTTGTTATGTTTTATTTTCATTTCGATTCTTTTTTGTGCCTCTCACTCTATTTTATTGATATATTTTGCTTTGGCTAAATTAATACTATAATAGAAATCATTCTATTCTGCCTATGTAATAGCGTAAGCTTATGACGAGACGAGATCAAAAGCGTTATCGAAATCACTAGTGAGGAAGGTGGAACTGGAAATATCAACCGTGTTTGATTGCCGGAGCAAAGCTCGCCTTTTAATGTGGTGACCATCGTTCATATCCCAGCTATGGCCGTTCGATACGAAATCTGTTCTCAACTCACATCAACCACAGTGCTGATGTGAATATTTTCTAAATCAGAAGTAGGCGATTCTTAGGTCAAAATCCCGTTTCTGTCGGGCAAACCGTGGTAGGTTTTCGTTGCCATTTCAACTGTTGCCATTTCTTAATCCTGGAGTTTCCTTTGTTGTACGTTTGGTTCAAAATGACAAGGCTACAAAATAGAACATTGATAACAGTAAACCCAAACATGAATCAGATTTTTAATGACGATTACAAAATAAAATAAAGTCATGAAATCAAACTGGCTTATTTGTTTTCTTCCCACCTTCCTCAATAGTAATTCGAGAGATATTTTTTCCTTTATTTAAATATTAATTAGTAATTTCTGTTTCGCCTACTTCGTCGACAAGAATTTTTAAAAGTTTACATTAGCACTTTAATTGCGTAACATCCTGCATAATACACAATACATTTCTATTTCAATTTAATAATTTAATATTGCACATGACATTAGACTAGAAAACTTTCTATGGCTTTTTTAAGCTCTAATCACTTTCATACATACTGAGAAATAAAATATAAAGAGAGGTAGAGAAAGAAGATAAGAATTATTACGCAAATGTAATGTATTCTGACAGCGAATGCAGTTATAAACACAAAACAAAGACAACTTCTGCATATTTTTATTTTTTATTTCTCTTTCCATCGCTTTATAAAAAAATATCGCTGTATTTTGTTTGTTTATTAATAAAGACGAAAATGCGTTTGTATTTTTATATAAATTTTATTAGTGCAGAAAGTTTTATTTCTCGTTTTTATTAACAAATTTCTATCAGACTGTTTTGTCAATTAATTGGATGGTTTTCTGTAATTGAGTATATATTTAATGATATGTATAAAAAATCAAATCAAAATAATCAATGTGAATTAATGTCAAAAATGTAAATCACATGTCATATCAGATATTATGGCGAAGATTTCTGTTTAGGATCCTGTACCGAATTGGTAAATAAGTTTCGGCAATTGTTATAACGCAAAATCCTACAAAAAAAAATTTATTTTGATATTTTCGAAAACTTCATATAAGCTCAGGGTAATTACCATAGAATAATGACACCGTCTGACTACTTATAAAATTTGAACGAACAAAATTGGAAGAAGTCGGCTTTACTTATTATTATTGCGACCATTTTAATATGGTTTTCTCTTTTGCTAAGAACGCCATCTCTCAACAAGCAATTGAACTATTTTCCCATAGTAACTGTTTTCTTAACCAAGATACGAAAATTTCTTTCCTCTAATACATAAACAAAAATAGGTATTTCATCGTTCTTCAACTCTCTCCGGGGAAAAATATGATGACGTAAGAAAGATATAAAACATAAACAAACCCACAGTTTCTTTTCCTCATCAAGCAGATATTGTGGTATATCCTCAAGTCTGATCCACACACTGGTTCGTTAAGGTCCAGGCATCGGGAGGGACACAAATAATGAGTCCCCATACATTTCAACCAGTGTCCACTGCTCACATTGTTCTTCCTATAAATGGACAATACAAACTATTTATTAGTACAGACCTCGCATTGCATTGATAGCTTAATTGGGTTTAAAGTAGTGTTTCCTCGAATATGTGTTCATTGGGTTTTACGCACAGATAATAAGAATGCCTTTCTTTTATTGGTGATTCGCAAAATTCAATAGGAGAAATATATGAATCCCTAACCCTCACTTGTTATCAATAACTGTTCACGTCGTAGCGTACGCATCCTCGGGATTTTAAGATGTCGGAATTTTTTCCTCTTTTGAGATTACTCGTCAACTGTTTGTTGCAATTAAAACGTTCTTCCATTACAAAAGCACTCAAAGACTATCAATAAGTCAATTTATAAGTCAAAGTAATTTATTGATTCACCCAAATAAATCTATATTGTGTTGTTGAATTAGACTAATATAAGATTTCTCTCGTTTCTCTTTTAAGTTTCCCTTCTTAAGAAACTTCGCCACTAAGCTTTTCAATTATTACACAATTGGTGAATTTTTTAGTGGGAACTTTAACACAACACATTGCACTGCCTATGTGACACCAAATGCATGCAATTTCGTTATATTGTCGGTGAGTTTTTGAATCTGGACACAGCTCAAAATGTATAATTACGAAATGGATACTGCTCTAAATGCGCATCTTAATTTCGTGCTTTCAAACAAAATTTATCAATTGAACGGGGAATTACGTGCTTTCTTCTCTTTACTTATTTAAACAATAAACTTAATCATTACGTGGGAGCCGTGATGGCTCAGAGGATAGAGAGTTTACCTTCCAATGAGGTGTCCCGGGTTCGAATCCCAACAGTGGCTGATCGATTCGAATTCCGCATCCGACTTGCACTGATCACATTGCTGACGTAAAAATATCCTTTGTGGTAGATTGATCATGGGTTAGAGCCCCCTTGCCGCCGGGCTAACCATGGGAAGTTTCCGTGGTTTTCATCTTCATGTAACGCAAATGTGGGTCAGTTCCATCAAAACGTCTTCCACGAGGGCATAATTCTCGCAATACTTGATTCAGGAACTCCTTTGTTAACCAGATTGGGTTCAAAATTACAAGGCGACGAAGTTGAACATTAGTAGTCGTAAACCCTAAAATTGGGTTGGCTGTTCAACGACGCTTATAAAATAAAATAAAATTATTCTTACATATTATAATATAGGGCCATCAAAAGCGACTCTAAAAAATTTTCTTAGTGATGAAGCTATAAGTTATGAATAAAATTGTTGTCAACTTTTCTTAGTTTTTCCGGAAGATTTTATTTTTATATTTTAAATGTTATGAAAATTTATACTTTGATATTTTATTCAGTGTTTCATAAACTTGATTTAGACTGTTCTTGCTCACCATTATACTTAATAAATTTACCCATATGTATAAACTATCTGACAATCAATAATGTGGTGCTAAAGAAATTTATGATGGCAGTTTAGAGATTAAGTATGATTGGTGTAGTATAAAAATCTACAAATAAGCGTATTAATCTAGAGGTCTTCAACCTTTAGCAACAATAATTCAGGAAATCGTGTGGTTCGCGCATGTATTGGTAATGGTAAAGAAATTCAACAGCAGTAGGAGAATAGTAGTTCAGCTTAGTACTATAAGGTATTGAATATTTTTTGGGGGGAATTTTGCTATCCTAACGAATTAAACTAACAGCTGTTTCAACTATAGATTCATAACGTGTTCACAATTTGTAAAATACTGTGTTCGCATATTTCCTTGATGGATGATACAAAAAGCTCTAATTTGTATTTCTCTACGGAATCATACGTATACGGAAAAGAGAACGAAGATGAGTGCTTAAAAATGGCAAGGAGGAAATTAAATTTCTTTAAGACAAAATTGCGAAACGGCTACCTTAAATTATACTTAAGCATACTTTTCTTCGTAGCTGTTTAAAAAAGTCAAGTAAACGTGTAAATAATTTCATTTGTGTTCCTTTTAAAAAATTAATAAGTAAACGTAAAAATATGAAATTATATAAGCATGCCAAATGGTCAGACAATATTTGTCAAATAGTGAAAATCTTTGGGAGACTCTTCTGAGCCCGGGTACCAATCTCTTCCAACAAAATGTTTTTATACCTAATTGATCAAACTATAAATGTCGTAATTTTTCTCATCAAAATTCCAGCACATCAACATTTATAAGAACATTTAATATTCGAATTAATTATTCATACTCCACTTTCAAATCTGTTTTCGCTGGGGTGCCATAACACCAATTCTGTGTATCATCTACACTCATGATTTTCCAACTGATCAAGAAGAAATATAAAGGGTATATTTGCAGACGATATAGAAGTAACAGTCAAATCTAAGAAAACAATTTCAGCACTAGTTAAACTGCAAAATAAAATCTAAAATATTCAAGAACGGTGTCTTGACTGGGACAGAAACCTGGAGTAAACCATGAAGTTTCAAGTGCAGAAAATATGTTCTCAACTAGCAAATTATTTTAGGACTACTTTCCTACTGCTTAATCCAGACTAATCCTGCCTTAATTTGCTTTCATTTTAATTTTTCACAAAAAAAAAAAACATTGCAGCATTTTAAATTTTATTGATTGGTTAAGGTTAGCCTGAACTTTTATTTTCTCTTTATTTTATTGATTAGTTAAGGTTTACCTGAACTCACTTTTCTCTATATTTTATAGATTAGTTAAGGTTTACCTGAACTCACTTTTCTCTATATTTTATAGATTAGTTAAGGTTTACCTGAACTCACTTTTATCTATATTTTATAGATCAGTTAAGGTTTCCCTGAATTCACTTTTCTCTATATTTTATAGTAGGGGAAAGAGATTATCTCGCAATAAAGTTAAGATTGATTTAGAAAATCTGAACACAAGATCAAAAGTTATTCTAAATGTACGTTAACTGCACTCACCCGCAGTTTTCTTTCACCAAGTGACATTCGCTCGCATAAACTTTACCGTCCGTTCCACAGACAGGCTTATAATGAGTGCATTCATTACTCGGACAGTTATTCACTCGGGGTGGCCGATTCAGGTAGGACTCTTCGAATTCTGGTTGACCTTTCTTTTCGAAATATTTTATCCCTTTGGTGTTCCTTGGTGAATTCTGTTCTTCTTCGGAATAAAGTTCTGGAAAAAGAAGGTGCCGACCTGCTTCAATGACAAGACCGTCTAAGAACCTTCGATGATTATCATCATCCAGAGGAGGTGGTAACAACACTTCGTCATTTTCTTCCTTTGCTTCGAAATTGTAATTTTGTTCTATAAAATCCGAATCTATTTGACCTAAAATTATTAAATTCAAAATATTGACATTTATAAAAAGAAAATTTACCATGTGTTCCGTAAAAAGAAATCCATAATGTATTTTTTTCAAGCATTGTGAATAAGTCAAAGCAGCACTTACTGTAGGGCACAGAATCCGAGAACATTTAACTATCATTTAGAAAAATTTTCGAAACTTGTAGGTTAAAAAATATTAAATTGAAAGGTTCTAAGTGTGATTTTTGTAAAACAAGTAATAAGTTTTTTTGTTATGAGATTTCAGAATGTAAATGTTTACCTAATGATTCAAATATAGAGACTAATAAAAAACTTCTTCCCCCTCATAATGTCAAGTCATTACAGAAGTTTTTAGGCAGTAGGCAGTATAAATGTTTATCACCGTTTTATTCAAAATTATTTGTCGTTAAATAAATTACTTATAAAATATGCTATATTTGTAAGGACCGAAGACTGTCAAAAATTATTTGAAGAGTTTAAAAATGCGTTAACTTCCAAACCAGTTTTATGTCTTTTCAACCCATAGAGAAAATGTCATTTGTATGTAGACGCTTCAGGTGAAGCTATAGGTGAAGCTATAGGTGCAGTCCTTAAACAAGAGCACCCGGATGGAACTCAACATCCCATTTCATTCCATTCGAGACAATTAAGAACTTATGAGAAAAATTACTCAATTACTGAGTTGGAATGTTTAGTAATAGTAGATGCTCTGGATCTACATTATCTTCATGGAATACCTTTCACCGTGCATACAGACCATGCAGACCCAGTTTAATTGAGGAAACATCTGACAGGTAGGTTATTTAGATGGTCTTTGAATTTATCAATGTATGAATATGAGATAAAATATAAGAAAGGAAGTACTAATCATGAGGCAGGTATGCTTTCCAGAAAGAAAAAAAATCTCTCATCATAATTGCTATTCTACTCATTTAATTCAAAAATAAAAATTTATTGAACATTAAATGATTGATAATCTAAATAACAATAACTTTAAAAAAATTAATGATGCTTTAACAGTAAGTAAAAAAGGTTTAATTAAAATTGTAGTCCCTTTCTCCTTAAGAGAAGAATTAATTTCAAAGGTTCATGATGAATTTGGTCATCCAGGCGTAAAGAAAATGTTAAGTATTATTTATCCATACTATTATTGGTCGAATATTATTAAGGACATGAGTAATTATGTCAAACAGTGTGAAACCTGTCAGTTGAAAAAGATCTTACACTTAAAAAAATATGGTTTGTTTCAGTCATAAAAAGGCCTATATATCCCCTATATTAGTCCCAGGTTACAGTCAACACTACCCAGCAAAGAACCCTTTGAGTTAATATGATTGGACTCTGCCGGTGATTTTAACTACTATACTTCTCCTAAAAAACATTTAAATACTGTAATTGATCATTGTACAAGATACAGTTGGGCTTCTTGTAGCAAAAATATTACATCAGAAGTGTATTCACATTTGTTGGAACCTTTATTTATATCATATGCCCCAAAAGCTTTATTTACAGCAGAAATTCCAAGGGACTTTTGCAGATTCATTTTCAAAAGACAAGTGCGCACTTTTTTCACATGCAGCATATAGTTATTATTCCTTTCATGTCGTGTGATCCATAACATCCAGACTTCTTCGTTAGGGTTGACTCCGTAGGAAGTAATCATAAGATCGGATGAAGATGTATTAAAATCTCCAATTATTTATTAAATTGAATGGGAATTCGGCTTCATAAAGATATTTTACTGAATTCATTTTATAAATAAAGATTACAATTCTAACTAATTAAATATAATATAACGTGCGAAGTGCTTCGTTTATTAGGTGAAAGAGATTATTTAATGTTCTTGTCTGTTAGAAAGGCTTATCTACAATTAAAATATAATTCTTTTTAGGTTTGATTTTAAAGTCCCTATAATTCTATGTTATATTACTATTTAATTCTATGATATTTAGATTTCATTGATTCCCTTGTGTTCCAAATTTATGGAATCTCTATGATCAATCATGTAAACAGTACGTCACATTCATACAATTACGTTCTGAACGTTACAAAAAGTGAATAATAAAAACATTTTTATATCCATCACATACTATTTACAGTACAATAGTTCATTAATCAAGTAATGTTCAATTTCGGAGGAGGGTTTCGTTCACGAAACTACGCCACTGTTCACAGCTTAAACAAAAGTTATTTAAAATTAAAAGCACTGAAGAAAAAAAAGAATTTTTTTTCTTCATAAAACAAAAATTCGTCACTTGGATGAAGAGTAGTAGACCCACCTCTTTTTATAGAAAAGAAAAGGTTGGGCAAAAGAAATTCTTCAATTTGTTTCAGAGACCATTAGTTTTAAACATAAAAGTAAATCACAAAAAAATTTCTACTTTAAATTCTATAAAATGAATAGAAAAATAAATTTTGTTTCATACCAAGTTACACTGTATTTAAATTTTATCCTAAAATTAGATTTTTAGTGTTAAACTCAAAGTTAAAGCAAACAAACAAGGCGTTTGCGACTTTCGAACACAAACGCAAAAATCAATTTATGATTTGTTTATTTTTGTTGACAAAAGAGGGAGTTCGAAATCGACAAAAAAAATGCTTACGTAATATTTGAACGCCCCCTAATGATAATATTTGCTTTTTTTCGGAAAACATAAAGAAGGTGCTCTATAACGAAGGGCCATCTATATCAAAATACTTTTTATCATTATATATATTTTTTTAATTATGAATTTTTACAGAGGGGGGGGGGAGGGAGAGAGAATATGAATCACTCACCAGTTGCTGAGAAGACGAGACAAAAGCAGATGATGAAGAATGTGTGTTGCATTGTTCTGAGTAGAGGATAAGTTCAGTGTCACAATTGAGTGCTACAAAACAGCGACAGAGGACGGTTGTTGGTCGCATGCTCTAACACCCGTATAAGGCTCTTGTTTCATTCATAATTCCTCACCCAGATCAAAAGTCTGTCTAGTTTGTTTGTTCTTTTATTGAAGGAATCAGACATCTTTGGTCTCTAGAGCAGCAGACTCTCATTTTAATCCTAAATTTTAAAAAAATAATAAAATACTTATTTGTATAATGATTACGTGTTGGCGACTGCTTTTCCGAGTTGTCGCCAACACAAACATGGGTCTTGTGAAAATGTTAATATCCTAAAACATTGTCAGAAACATCACTATTTAATAATATACAGCGATATTATTTTCATTTTAATTAACTTATATTATTTTTGCATTTGTCAATGTTTTCTTTACCCTAATAAAATGTATCAACATTCACAATAATATTTTATTCAATAATTATCGCTATCTAAAATATTCGCAATAATATCTCCCTGATTTTTTTTTCTTTTGGTATCGAATAATGCTGAATTTTGCGATCTAACTTTCACGAGCGATATTTTATAGCAATATTTTCGTGCTCCATGTGTGTTATTGTCCTTTATGACGATATTGTCTTCTTTGATATACCATTATCGGTAGTTAGTGATCTGTGAAAATCAGAATCAGATGTTGCTCCAAAATTATGACGTGTATCATGGCTCCTATAATAATCGATAAGTTCCAATCAAAATGAGAATATGTTTCAGTATAAAAGATGAAAAGATTTTTCTCCATAGTTAAAGCTTGTGTTTATTTCCTTTTAAAATCTATTTCTTCATGTTTAACGATCTTGACATTTTAGCTCCGTGATTATTTTATATTTTAAAACGAATTTTTTCTTATATCGAAACAAAAACTCCAAAAAAAGTCTTTTTTTCAAACAGAAAAGAGTTATGCAAATTTTTCTTTCAAAGGGGGAATCGAAAAGTAATATTTAAACAAAAGCAAACACGGGAATAATATATATATATATATATATATATATATATATATATATATATATATATATATATATATATATATATATATATATATATATATATATATATATATATATATATATATATATATATATATATATATATATATATATATATATATATATATATATATATATATATATATATATATATATATATATATATATATATATATATATATATATATATATATATATATATATTATGTAATGTTAAAACAATTATATATTAAATATAATCCTTAAATAGAGCATTTATCTAACGCACAAACGTTTAAAAACCTTTCCCACAAGAAAGTAATAATATTGATCTAATTATCTCAAAAAATGTGATGATGTGGCTTTAGCAGCTTGGGAAATTGATCAGTCCCACGCTACTGAGACCTATTAACATTTAAATATATTGTCCAGAAATATATAAAAACCCTCTTTCCAAGGTCAAATGTGCTATTCTCTACCTATCCACCAGCATGTAAGGTTGTCATTCTGGGGCTCTGGCCCTTACTTTAATAAAATTTTATTATGATTCCTGCATTTTCCTGTATCTTTTTCAAGAAGCACCGGCCACACTACGAACTTACAATGTTTAGGCTTTCAAAGCGTAACAGATAAGTCGGCAGGATAGTTTTCTGTCGCGAAAAATTATTATTGAAAACTGAAAATGATATTTAATTTAACAATGGAATACATCTTTTGATAATCGACTTTCGCTTCTTAAATGATTCGTAACCTTGGATTAGAAATTCGAATGCGTGGGTGTGAATAAGAAGAACGAGGACTGTTATTTCTCTCTTTGTTTTGTCTTCTTCTCACTTTAATCACCGATTAGAACTTTATTTTGATGACTTTGGAATTAAGAAACAGAAAAATTAAACGAATAATGTCTGATTCTGAAGAAAAACAGGTGGACGCTCCAGCACGCGTTAATATTTCTCCGTGTGAGGATAAAAATAATTTCCCCAACTGGATCAAGTATTTCAATAAAAAATTTGAAATTCTACATTTGGAAGAAAACTGGAAAATAAATAACATATCTGAATACCTGAAAAAAGACTTATTTACCTTCTACATTAATGAATGCATAGAAATTGAAGAATAGACCTACTCCCCAGTATCGGTACAGAATGGAGCAGCCAAGGCAGTGGATTCCCCAAAATCAGTACAGAATGCAGCAGCCAAGGTTTGTGAATTCTCTTAATCGCTATGGTGTACCTCAGCATGATTCCCAGCCTCCGCAGCACAGCAATAACAACAGCTGACCATCAAATGACTATTTATGTGTGACATCGCGAGTAAACAATAAGAACTTACTAACTATATTGGACACAGGATCCAACATCACTATAATTCCAAAACATTTTATACGACAATCAAAAAAACATTCGAACTCTACTAGGATTTTAATTTCGCAATTTCAAGGAAATATCAAAGGAAACCTCCAAAAGGTAAGTGTTAAAATAGGAAACATTACAAAAGTAATAACATGCGCCTTTATAGACACCCCTCTTAATTATGCAATACTTGGTCTTAATGAAATTTCATTATTTAAGTTACATATTGATTTTGAAAATTTTAGAGTTTTTCAAAAATTTAAAGATGTTACATATGATAAATTTTCTCAGTCTAATAATTATTATAGCGCTAAAAATAAATATCATACTAATTTGTTTTACAACAATAAACAAAAAATTGTTCTTAAAAATGTGAATTGTAATGTAAATGATTGTGTTAATACTAGAAATATAGAAACTAATAATTTTTATGATGAAAGAAATGTCAATAGTTTAAATATTCAGGAGCATAGGCTCAACCCACCCTCAGAATTTCAGGATAAAATACCTGTAACTTCTGAAGAGGATAGGGTAAAGTTAAATTATCTTTTATCTAGTTATGATCATGTATTTTCCAAAAATAATTTTGATATTGGCAACTTAAATCTTCAACCTGTTAAAGTAAAGTTAACTTCTGAACTGCCCATATCATTGCGTCCATATCGAGCATCTGTTAAAGATAATGCAGAAATTAAAAATCAAATAGATAATTTATTACAAGCTAACATAATTAAACCCTCCTATAGTCCATACTCTTCCCCAGTTACTCTTGTTTACAAAAAAGATGAAGGTAATAAAACCAGATTGTGTGTAGATTTTAGAAAACTTAATCAGATAACCAAAACTGACTCTGAACCTGTACCTAGAATTGATGATTTAATTGATAAATTGTCTAATGCTAAATATTTTTCAACTATAGATTTAAAATGTGGTTACTGGAATTTAACAATAGATCCAAATGATACTGAAAAATTAGCATTTACAACCAATTTTGGCCTTTATGAATTTTTACGTTTACCGTTTGGTTGGAAAAATTCACCCGCTATTTTTCAAAGAGCTATTCGTCAAATTTTACAGAAACATAAAGTTGATTTTGCTTTAAACTATTTTGATGATATTATCATATATTCTGATAACTATTTAGAACATTTAGATCATTTAGAGAAAATTTTTAAAATATGTGAAACTGAAAATTTAAAACTTAAATTTTCAAAATGTCAATTTGCTAAAACTAAAATAAAATTTTTAGGATATGAAATAGAACAAGGTCAATATTCACCTGCAAATGCTAATATTGAAACTATTAGACAGTTAAAACCTCCAAAAAATGTTAAAGAGTTACAACGATTTCTTGGTAGTATTAATGTATACCATAAATTTATTAAGAATTATGCAGAACTTAGATTGCCACTTAATAATCTTCTTAAGAAAAATGTTAAATGGAATTGGACAGTAGAATGCAATACCTCATTTAATCAATTAAAATCGTCTTTAATTTCTAAACCTGTTTTAACTTTGTATAATCCTAATTATCCATGTCATTTGTTTGTTGATGCCTCAAAAGAAGCAATTGCTGCTGTTTTAAAACAAAAACATCCCGATGGCTCAATGCATCCAATAGCTTTTCACTCCAGATGTTTATCTCAACATGAAAGAAATTATTCTATTACTGAATTGGAATGTTTAGCTATTATTAATGCTTTAGATAAATATTATTGTTATTTGCATGGAAATAAATTTATCATTTATAGTGATCATTCCGCGTTGACTTGGTTAAAGAAAATAAAAAATCCTACAGGTAGACTTTTTAGATGGTCTTTAAAACTATCAATGTATGATTGTGAAGTAAAATATATTAAGGGTCAAAATAATCATGAAGCTGATATGCTTTCTAGATATTCAGTATTTTTTAGTTTAATTGATAATAATCCAGTTGTGACTCATGATGAGATTAAAGCAGCACAATTAAACGAAAATTTAAGTAATCCTAAATTCATCACAATTAATGATTTGTTAACGATTAAGAAAAAAGGTTTGCATAAAATAGTAATACCATTTTCTTTAAGAACAAAAATATTAGAAAAAACTCATTTTCAATTTGGTCATGTTGGTATTAAAAAAATGATTGCTTTAATCTCACCCTTCTACTATTGGCCTAATATAATAATTGATATCTCTAACTATGTTAAATGTTGTGAAACTTGCCAAATTAACAAAAAATCTCACCAAAAAAGATTTGGGTTGTTACAAAGTATGCCCCCTACAGAGCAACCATTTGAAATTTTATCAATTGATACTGTCGGAGGGCTCAACTATTACAACTCCACTAAAAAATACTTGCATTTAGTTATTGATCATGCTACGCGATATCTTTGGACTTTTCCTTCAAAAAGTGTAACAACTGAAACATATACAAATTGCTTAAAACAAATTTTTCAAATTCAAGTTCCAGATAAAATTTTAAGTGATCGTAATGCTGCATTTACAGCATCTAGATTTAGAAGATTTCTTAGAAACTATAATGTTAAACAATTATTGACTTCAGCTCATCATCCGCAAACAAATGGAAAAGTTGAAAAATCTAATGCGACAATAATCTCTAGGTTAAGATGTAAAATCAACGAAAACTGTAAAAAAATTCCGTGGACAAAGTTATTAGAAGAAGTAACACATGAATATAATTACACCCCTCATTCTGTAACAGAATTTCCTCCTGCTTATTTAATGTATGGAAAATTACCTTGTGATTCTCTTGTAAATCAAAATATTTATCCCCCAGTTGATGAAGCAAGAAAAATAGCTGCTCAAAATACGCAAGAGTTTTTTAAGAACACCAAAATTCGTTATGACACTCATTTTTTGGAACCTAATTTTAAAGTTAATGATTTAGTAATTTACGAAGAATTCCATTATCCTAACACAAGGAAATTAAGTTCACCATATTCTGGTCCATACAAAATTTTAAAGAAATTATCTGAGGTGTCATTTGAAATTGATAAACCTAATTTTCTCACTAAGAAAGAATCAGAAATAGTACATGTAAACAAATTAAGGAAATTTTATCCAAATCAACAGTTTCAATTGTATGTAAAAAATTCACAATAGCTTTTCAATGCTGGTATTCTCATGTTTTTCATTTTTATTTTCTGCCCCTATTTTTGGAGTCCCGTTATTTTTTTTTAATGCATCTATGTCTGAATTTTTTTATTACATGATGTTTGAGAGTTACTTCGGAAAATTTAGGTAAATTTCCTAAATTTTATTTTTTCAAATGAAATAAATAGAAATGGTTTTTTGAACCGTGGGACTCCTCACATAGAATGTTTCTTTACTGATGTTTTCTCCTCAATTAAGGATCAAGCATGAGTAAACAAACTTAAAACCCTATTTTTTTCCGTTTAGTTGGGAATATTTTACCCATCTTAGACTATCAATTGTTATCAATGGATAACGCTTATATTTTTATTATTTTGGAATAAAGCATATCATTTTCTACAAAGATTTATAATGCACTTTGTATGTAAATTTTTATGCTATCGAAGAACTTAATTATCATGTGGAAAAGTGAACATTTTAAATTAGATTACTTATATTATTTGTATTATTTTATTTGTATTGATTTCTTCAAGTGTATCTCATATGTTGTGAATAATTCTACACAATATTAGTGAAAATACATAATTACTAATGAGAAAGTAAGAAAAACTGTGTAAATGATAAGTGAATTTAAATGACTTCATGAATAATAATTGTTTCGAAAATGAAACAATGATGATTGAGAACATTAACTTTTTTTTCTTCTTAAATGGATGAATAACTTAATAAATTTAGGCCTGAACAATGGATCCAGTTTATTTCAAGAGAAGAACTTTTCAAAAGTTGTGAAAGTTTGGTTTGATTTATTTTTACTTTATATATGTCATGGTATATTTTGTTTTAGATATTCTAGAGTTGTTTTGATATTTCTTATTCTTTTCAACTGGAAAAGGAAAAATGTACATAATCATTATTAATTATTATAAAGATATTAATTATTGTTATTCAAAGTTATGCAGAAATATTTAGTTACTTTTATATAAATGTTATTGTTGTAATACTTTACTTATAAATGTATAATATTGGACAATATACCAAAAATAACAAATTTTAATTTGAAATCGCGTGAAGGGGAAGTTCTGACCAATAGGCTAGCATATTGATCAGACCTTTCTTCAGAGGGGGGGAATATTATGTAATGTTAAAACAATTATATATTAAATATAATCCTTAAATAGAGCATTTATCTAACGCACAAACGTTTAAAAACCTTTCCCACAAGAAAGTAATAATATTGATCTAATTATCTCAAAAAATGTGATGATGTGGCTTTAGCAGCTTGGGAAATTGATCAGTCCCACGCTACTGAGACCTATTAACATTTAAATATATTGTCCAGAAATATATAAAAACCCTCTTTCCAAGGTCAAATGTGCTATTCTCTACCTATCCACCAGCATGTAAGGTTGTCATTCTGGGGCTCTGGCCCTTACTTTAATAAAATTTTATTATGATTCCTGCATTTTCCTGTATCTTTTTCAAGAAGCACCGGCCACACTACGAACTTACAATGTTTAGGCTTTCGAAGCGTAACATATATATATATATATATATATATATATATATATATATATATATATATAGTAAAATAAGGATAAAAAAGAAAAGAGAGGAAAGCGAAGAAAATTAATAAGCTTTATTTACTGCTCATTAGCTGCAAGTATATAAAATAAGTTAAATATATAAAGAAAAAATGGAAAATAATATAATAAAGATTAATGAAAAGAGAAGAACAAAAATTATGAAAATAAAATATTTAAAAAAAATTTATTTAAAAGAATATTAAAAAGCTTGAAAACAAAATAATGAAAAAATAAAATCTCGTCATGAGCTCTCACGATTATAATCGCAAAAAAGAGTGCTGTCTGATATTGTATTAATATAGCTAAAGCAAAATATATCAATAGTGTGAGGAGCACTCAAAAAAATGAATCAAAAATTGAACACATCAAGTAAAATATATTCGAAATAAAACATATCAAGCAAAAACACATTATATATATATATATATATATATATATATATATATATATATATATATATATATATATATATATATATATATATATATATATATATATATATATATATATATATATATATATATATATATATATATATATATATATATGTACACGCAGTGTGTATATATATTTATCACACACTGTGACCAAAAGGTTCCCAATCACCTTTTGAAACATGCTAAAAAATTAGATAAGTGTTACTGTTGTCTCAATTCTTTTTAGACAATTTAGAACTAAGTATATATTTGCTTTCGCAAGCTTAAATGTTGTACTACTTATAATTTTTCTTCCCTAGGTAGAATGAAGGAATTTAAAGAAATTGTGATAAGTAAATTCATGAAAGAAGAGCAGCCTGGTTAATTTTTAGAAACTTGAAAGCGCTGGTGGTAAAGAGAGATTTTATTTACATAACTATCTGAAGGTATAATGAGATGTCCTCAGAAAGTGACCGTGGGCTGTTAAAAGAAAAAAGACTGCGCAAAAGTTCTAGGATAGGATATGATGACACGCACAAAGATCTGCTAGAAAACTCGCCCGAGTGCTCAAAATATCGAAATAATGTGTAATATTCTGAGGACAAGCCTGCTGCAGATTGAATTCCCACCTTGATGTGTAAGAAGCGAACCTCGAAATGAAATCACTCTGCAGAATTATTAATATTTTAATTTCCTTTCAATAGCAAATGTCTTTGGATTTCTTGGAGCAAGATCCAAATAGATGTGAAGTTCATTTGTTTCACTGCACTTATTACTTCAAACAGTTTTGTAGCCAAGTTTTTTTTTTCACCAACTGCAGAGTGTCTCTAAAATCCAAGCAAGAAGTAATTTTGATGTGAGATTTAGATTTTTAATGAGAAGTTACGATTTCTTTTTATTGACTCTTAAAGTAGAGTTTCGTATGAAATAGCATATTAAGGAAAAAGAGCGTTTTCCGATGAGGAGGCCGGGGTTGGAATCCCTCCGACGGTTTTCAAATAGAATTCTGCACCCGACTTGCACCGACCCCAGCGCTGACGTAATAGGTAGTTGGATCATGAGTTAGAGTTCTCCTTACCATCAAGCTAACCGTGGGAGGTTTTCGTGGTTTTCCTCTCCATGTAACGCAAATGCAGGTTAATTCCATCCAAAAGTCATCAAAGAAGGGGAATTCCTCCCAATACTTGATCCATGAGTTCTCTTGTCTTCTGGATTGGGTACAAAATGACAAGGCTACGGAGTTGAACATTGGTAGTGCAAACACAAAATTGGGTCAGCTGTTCAATGACAGTTATACGAGAAAATAAAATAGCATATCGGGTAAATGACCCGTACTGTTTTGATAGCAGATACACTATAGTTTAAAATTAGGAAGCTTTGTAACCGGTCAAGGGTCAATAGTAGCATTTTAAATAGTAGAATTTTAATTAGTAACATTTTAAATAGTAACCATTGCTGTTATCATGTGGCCACTTTTTCAAAAATTGGAAATTTTAAACTATCAACAACAACAAAAAAAAACTCTTGCTATTATAAACGTAAAACAATTATTTTGAAATATTTCACAAAATATGGTTAAACACCATAGAGTTAATTTCTAAAATGAAGAAAAATGTCCATGTAAAATGTCTTAGTAAATTTCGGTGAAATTTAAGTATTGAATATAACGTTTTCAACTAATAAAATTTAGGGTTTTTGTTTTTGAACGAATAATTCAACATACAATTATATATTTGTTACAAAAACAAAATTAATTCATTCGAAAATTAATTTGAAATAATTGGATACTTGCACTTTAAGAAGAAGATCACGAATAGCCACGCATGTGACCTATAACTTCATCAGCGCAGGCTGATCGCTTATCAGCAAAATGACGTGTTAAAGTCGAACTAAGTTAATTAAAAACAGTGCCGTATCGAATTTGTTCAAATATAATTTTTTCTCGTCTACGTTTTTTACTTAACTTTACTATTTGTTTATATATTTCAATGTAACCGTGATATATATTTTTTTTCTTTGTTCACCTGCCAACTTCGATGCATGCTTAGTTTGTTTATGTTCTATAAGGCTTCCTGCCTGTCTTTGTGTTACGAGTGAATATTTTAACTAAACTAAATTATTAACTTGCTACTTTTAAAACAAGAACAGATCTAATTGTATGTAATATTAGGGTAATGTCAGGATAGTTTTTACAAACTTTGCTGTAAAAAAGTTAATTTAGGGGCAATTTTGGGTCGTAGATAGTTCGAATTATAAAGAGGAATGTTCTGGGCAATTTTGAGTATAAGTTTCTTTCTTTTCTTCTCTTTTTTTTCTTAGAAAATGGAGAACTTTTCTTTACTGAAAAGATATAGAACTACTATTCCAAAATGGAAAAGTTTCTCTAAAATCATATTGGTGTCATCCTATTAATTATATATGACTCTTAGAAATAGGTAATGACTCTCAGATGCGATAATACATCATCACATAACTCTGCAAAGAAAAAAAAAAGAAAAAAAACAGCTCAACAAAATATTGATAACTTGAACGATAATATCGCGTTAATTTTCGGCAACGTTAATCGAATTCGTTTTTGTGCCGAAATTGAACCTTAGTATTTTTTATTCAAATCTAAAATGGTTTAATTAGTTTGATAGATCAGCAGTCTCCAATTTTTTTCGGCTATGGAACCCTAAATGATAAAACTTCTTTTGGAGTCTTCTTCTTTTCTGAGTAGTTATCAGGTAAAAAAAATTCTTTATTTTTGAATTTGGCTATTTTAATTTGAATTGAAATGCTCAAAGAGAATTATGAATTATGTAATTTTCATAAATTTTGAATAACTTATGAATTTTTTATAAATGCGTAATCTCTTCATGATTTGTAAAGTACAGTGTTTTGAAATAAATGTATATGTCTTAAATTTTGCTGTTTTTCGTCATACGCATTTTACACAAGCAAATTCATATAAAAATGCGAAATATAAGATAAATTATGCATTATTAATTGGATCCAAATATTAATATTGCTGGTTAAAAATATCCCAACTCTCGGAACCCCTGTTATCTTTCTTTAGAATCCTAGGGTTCGCGGAAAACTTTTTGGAAACCACTGCTATAGAAAATAGAGAGATTTTGCAAAAATAGGGCGCTCTTTGAGCGCTTGAGACGTGTCGACTGTTATTTTCAAGTTGCATATTTTTGAAGTGAATAAAGTTTTTAATCAAGTAATATCTTACCGCTGCGATTTCTTGATATTATTCATTTAATTACTTAGTAATGATGTTCTTACGATCCTGTTTTTCAGTAGGAACCATTAGTTTATGATTCACAAACACACACAAATCCTTAAAATAAAATTAGTTTAAAGACTAAACACACAGAGAGAATATCAAGACGAATTCGAATTAGGCTTAACACAGCAGAAGCGGTTAGAAATTATATGTCTCAGCTTTATTTAACACAATTGGAAGACATTTACAAATTTAAAATATTAAGATTTCAATAAAGCAATATAATAATTCAGTTTATTTTATTTATTTTCAGCATATGCATACACCAAGAGCGAACTCATAATATGAAACATTTCATTGTTCCCCATTAAATATTTTCAAAATAATAAGAACTCTGGGCGACCGCTGTTCTAAAATTCCATTTTGTCATTAAAAGTTTGTTAGAACTATTATACTATAATTTTGTTACTACAAAAAAAAATCCTCAAGGTAATGAAAATGAAAATTTGACCTATAATCCAAGAAAACATTTACATTACTGAAAATTTGAAGAAAACATTACTGAAAATTTAGTGGTCAAATATGTCGTGAACGGAGCATAACTCAGTTTTTCTTTTCTGCTGGTCGACTGCGACAGTCAGCTGCTCCATTTTTGACGTGATTCTCACCGGTATATTTATTGTTATGAGAAAAACAAGCATTTTTTGAAGCTTCGGATGATTCTGTCATAACTAGATTGATTTATGTACGTTTTGTTCCCGCATATGAAAGAAACACAAAATGATTTTTTTTTTTTTTTTTTTTATTTAAAACGAAAGCAGAAAAGAAGGAATTGAAGGCTGTAGTCTCTTAATCTATAACTATAAAAAAGTTAGATACTTGATTTTTTTTTCGTCTTACTACCCTTGGTGCATGTAAATAAATTATGCAAAAGTCATTCGAAAGAATTTCTTTTTGTCACGTGTCGCACAAATTTGTCATATAGGTTTTGCATTAGAATAGTCAATTCATCAATTTTTTAATTTTAGTTTTTTTATAGGTTTCATAAAAATAAAATCATCTGTGGAAGAATTTTTCAAATTCGATCCTTAGTTAATTCTTTAAAAAAAAATTTAAAAAAAACATTACGCTCACAACTTGAAAAACAGGCTACTGCGCATTAACGTTATTTTTGTGTGAGAGAGTTTTGGTGGAGAAGAGAAAGAAAGCCTCATTGCTTCATTTCGGGAGTTCGAATACTGCCGGCCAGAGACTCCACGTGTAGTAAATGGTTACTGCTGCACGTTAAATCTGTCATGCCACAAAGTCCTCCATGTTCCCATAACAAATGATACCTCTGGGAATACTGGATTGGAGATGGATCGTTCTCTGCGTCAGGTCTAAATTACGATCTGTGCATGAATGTATGGATGGATCCACCCTATAAACGGTTGTGGCAGAAGTCGAACTCTTGGTCATAGGTGGCGTCACTGGAAAAGAAGAACAATCGCACCCCCAGTGCCTTAATGGTGTACGACAACAACGCCAGTATTCTATCGAATAGAAAAGAAAATAAGATATTGCATCTGTATCGTTTTGTTAATTAACTACGGTAAGCGGTAATGATTTCCGTAAAACTTTTAATATTCCTAAAAACGATGATATAATGAGGTCGAATAGTCGAAAACATGTCAAAAAAAGGTGTATTATGGCTCATAAGCTGAACATATCTTTACAATGAAGACGGCAGATCCACCGTATTTTTCTCGACATGACCCTAAGAGATGATGTTAGTAATGTAAGAGTCTTTTCACTAATTAAAATGTCGACTTTCAAGTCAAAGTTCAAATTTCCATTAATCAGCTCAAAGCTTATTAAAATGCACACTACCAAACAATAATAGAAGAGACACTTTCAGCTTTTGCAATTATCCTAAATTTCTTTAGAAATACCTTAGATTACCAATTTATAACTTCTGATGTGTTAAGATCACGCGATTAAAGCCCCAGAGAGGAGAACCTGTTTCGTTATTGCTAGAGGAAAACGGGTATAAGTATCTCAGTAAGATGTATGATTACCTAGGATACTAATGCATGTTTTGCATTTATTGTTTAAACTTCCACTCAACTAACAGGGTGTCCTGAGGGGATATTGTTCCACTCCTCTCTCAAGACGATTATCCGCTCTTAAGCAGTTCGGGAAGGGCGTATTTTTGTGAAACACATCTGCCAAAGGCATCCCAAGCTTTACGGTTTTGCACCTAGGTTTTTTGCGGTTCAGGTCCGGGGAGTACTCAGGTCATTGCATGCAGGCAATACCTTCATTTTCTAGTGTGTCCGATACCTCAACGACCTTTCGTGACCGCTCATTGTCGTTTATGAACAAAAATTCTGAACCTACTACAGCCCTCAAAAGAGGAATATGATCCAGAATAATCTCTCTTCAATACTGCTGGGATATTGCCCTACATCGCGCTAACATGTGAAACGGCGTTCCTTCATTGCGCATGATGCTTGCGCACACCAGCACGCCTGAGTCTAGAATTTCAAACAGATTAAAAAATTTTAAGTTAGAAAACAAGGAATGGTTGACTGAGTGTAAACAATAACTAGTTCCCTAAAACCGGAAGAAATTTGAACAACTTCCAGTGTATCCCTCTGCTTATGTTATGAATACTAGGCGATGTATGAATAGGCTTAATATTCTAGGAGGCTTCATTATTGTGATTTGTGCTTAAATTTACGCGTATTTTAACCATTCATAAGAGATTTCCTCTATTTATAAATTCTGCCAGGTCGTGAGCCAAAAAAAATTTAAGAAATTTAATAACGCCACTTAAAGAAAGTGGTAAGGTTTGCCATGTTTTGAGTGTTATCCCTTGTATGGCTATTTTAGTGTAAAAATATAAACCTTTGTTATTTTTTGGATTGGATCATAGCATGCTTGCACGGTCTTCAGAATTCATTTGTTCTTTGTTTCGTTGAAATTAAATTGAAAAAACGCGTTATATTGAAAACGCCACAAGTATGATAATATTGGATGGCGCTCTTTCAAGATTAAGCCTAAAAATTAATCGAAAGTAGTATCCTGGAAGTCTTGCGATGAATTTTAACCCCTAACGCCATCTATGCGTAGCTTTGCGCGGTCACCCATCCATATGAAACTGAAAACTGCAGTAAGCATTGTTCTTATTAAATTTAACGTCGGAGAAAATTTAGGGAGGAGGGTCAAAACATGCAACAGGTCTTCTCCTTAGATGGTGTTTCGAGCTTTGCGATCATGTTGCCGTTTACCCTAGGTGTGATGAACGTGACGCCAGAACAAGTTAATTTTTCTATCTCTACCTCGCTTGACGTTTGCTAGTTTATAGAGCTCAGAGAATAATCTAAGGACTTGCCATCACAATTTTGATCCTCTTCAGAGGGGATTTTATTCGTTAGGCCATTTCCTCAATTTAGACATAGATCTGAAGGGGAAGAAAATTTTCTTCAGATTCCTGAATCCGTGGTAATTCTCAGTGAGTGACCACAGGACTTTCCATCCCACAGATTTTACGAGCAAGTATTTCGCATGTTTTGTCAAGATGAGAATGCTTTGTCAAGAAGTACGTTGTTACCTTGTCCTGAAATTTAACTTCCAGATTTTAATGGAGATATTAGAAACCTGCAGTGTTTTGGGGGACTATTTAAAAAAAAATTGATAAAGATCCTTATTTGATAATCATGATAAATTTTCGCATCTTTCACAAGCCATAGTGAAAGGAAGCATTTCTGAGTAGTTGTTTTAAAGTTTTCCTCCTGGTAGAGAGAAAATGTGAGTATGGGAAAATTATAGGCAAACTGAAAAGTATGATTTGGAAGAGAGGAGCTATTGATTCAAGTTTGCGTGAGAGATCTACTTTTTTCTGCCCTTCAAAAAGCTTTAAATCGTGCAGACAGCCACAGACAGCCACAGGTATTATTCCTCATCAGCTGGAAGACGCGTAGTGAACATGCACTTTGTATATCGGTTATATATATGATAAATGAACGGTATACAAAGGGCATGCTCGTTGCACGTCGCAGAGTTCATATACACAAAATCTTTACGGAAATTTTAAAAAATATTTTTATTAAAAAAAAAGGGAAAATATTAAGAAAAAGGAAAATATCGTAGTACATTCCTATACAACTGAAAAGAGAGGGAAGGGAGAAGGGCTAAAGGCATGAAAGCGGTCTCTCCCCAGATGGCGTATTCGAGTGTTGCGATCGCCAATAATTTCAGAGAGAAAAAAATAAAAGTAAATATCTAATTTATCTCAAGAATATGAAAATACTGATATAAAGGGGCTTTCAAGAATAGAAACTCCGGATTTCAGAATGGCGATCGAAATGGACTATAGGTGGCGTAGAGCAGAACTCTCTACCTATGGCAGCACTGATGTAAATTTACATGCGTTCACCATTAGCATGTGGTGAATCATAGAAGAAGGAAGTACGTTAGTTTCGGTCTAAAGTTTCATGTATATTAAAATATTTTAAGTTAAGAAACTAAATGGAACTGAAAACTACATTAGTTTTAAAAGAAATCTTTATGAAAATTTAAAAAAATATTTTTAACAATTTATGGTACTTTCAGTAGAAATGTAAACAATAACAATCTCGAGCTGTATGTCTGCTCTAGTTCCGGTTAGAAAGTTTGCAGCTGCTTACTACATGTTATTCTGCGAGGTGATATTTTCAAACGGACGGCGATGTTTTCAATAAAAGAACTAAATTAGATAATTTCTGAGCTCAAATCTGCAGCATTTCATAAGATATTAATGTTATTATGTAATTCTGGTGAGTTTGAAGTGAAAATTTGTTTTAGTTATATAGAGATATATTGTTAAAGAAGGTGACATGGCTGCTAGATTTTGAATAACTCATTTTTTGCAGTCTTGATTTGGCCTCTTTCCATTTGTTTATTCGCGATCGCAACGCTCGAGTACGCCGTCTAGCGGGAGCCTGTAAATATCAGACATTAATTTATCACGTTTTCATTTAGTTCCATCGAAATCATTGACAGAATCAGACGCCATTTTTTAGCAGCAAATAAGAAACAAAATTTCCCTAAGGAAAAGGCCGAAGAACTTGAAAAAAATCTCCAGAATATTAGTAAATCTTTCAGGAACAGAACACGCCAAACATTTGAAGAAAAATTCCTCAATTATTTTTAATTTCTATTATCAACAAACTTGCAACTGATGATTTCCGATTTCGGATACTGTTACAGATGTGTGTATTAAGGTAAAATGCATTTCTTCTGTCTTCAATTCATTACGAATTAAAGTGAAGTCAACATTGCTTTCGTCATTCCAGTGAATAAATATGAATTCAGAACATACAGAATTGTAATAGTTACAGCATATTCTTCTTCGTTATAGAATAGTATATATTTCTGTATCCATATAATTCGGAAAACAACAATAAAAAATTATCCAAGTTACTTAAAATAGTGCCATTTGTGCTGATTCTTAATTAATTTATAATCGTTTTCTTGGTAAGTATTTTTTAGTTTTGAAAGAATAAGTTCAACTAGAATTCAGCTATTCTGTTTTTAGCTACATATTCAAATTCATATATATTATAAAATTTTGCTGCGTAGTATGTTATCTAAAAGTAATGAAGGGATAAACTATGTATCTGAGGAGACACGTGGAAGTTAACGCGACTCCTAAAATAAAACATAATATTCAAATAGAGAGATGATCTAAAAATGAATAATTAAGTTGATTAAGAATAGAAACAATTAACAGAATGCCAGCCATAATTAGATAATAATAAATTTAATAAAAGGATAACAATTAAGGTTACAAGTTAGTTAAATTCTAGATTAAACATCGGGGCGGACAGGTTGTCCCAGCAACATACACAGGCGTCGTCACAGACCGAACTGAGGAGAAAAACAGGTGCAGTTAGGTTTGCAATCGTGATTGTCCTTATCGCCAACTGGCGACGTAAGTTTGCCACATTTCGGCGTTTAGCTTGAAATCGGCTCAAACGCAGCAGCCGCTGCATACTCCCTCCGCAGTGTAACGGTTAAAAATGGACATACCGTTGAGGTCTACGAATTGTTCTACCGGTACGAGTTGTGTTGGCTGGATCAATCGGTTTCACTGTCTCTGAGTTTTTTGCAGGAACGGTTGATTCAATCGACTCGACTGGAGAAGGATAAGTATGTTGATTAGTCTCTTTGGGCAGGAAAGCTGGTTTAAGCCTGTCTATGGAAATGGTATACTTTTTCCCCTTAAGTTCGATGTCGAAAAGTTTGTCACTTCTTTGCAGAACTCTATACGGACCATCGTACGGAGCTTGGAGTGGCTTTCTAACAGCGTCGTGTCTGACAAATACATGTGAGCAGTCCTTCAAATGTGGGTGAACAAAAATTGTTCTGTGTCCATGACGAGACATCGGGGCTGGTCTCACATTTTCGAAGTGGGATTGCAAGTCCAGGATAAGTTGATTTTGGGAAGCACTGGTCGGTGACGGAACGAAGAGTTCGCCAGGTAGTCTGAGAGGTCTTCCATAGACCAATTCGGCAGTTGTGGCTCCTAGATCCTCTTTAAAGACTGCACGGAAACCTAGTAGCAATGTAGGTAGAGCTGAAGACCACTGCTCGGTATTATAGGCCTTCAGGGCTGCCTTTAGTGGACGATGAAACTCCTCGATTAAGCCATTTCCCTGAGGATGATACGGAGAAGTTCTGATGCGTTTGATGCCTAGGAGTTGTGACAGGGCCACGAAAAGTGAACTTTCGAACTGCCTGCCTTGGTCAGTAGTAACACGGACAGGACAGCCAAATCTGGAAATCCAATGAGTAAAAAAGGTCTTTGCAACTGTGTGTGCAGTTATGTCAGGAATAGGGACAGCCTCTGGCCACCGAGTAAATCTGTCGATCATAGTTAAACAATAGTAATTCCCGTTGGATGGTGGAAGAGGACCCACAAGATCCAGGTGTACATGTTCGAATCTTTGTGACTGGTCTAAAAAATTACTTACTGCTGATTTTGTGTGGCGAGTTACTTTTGATCTTTGGCATGGGACACATTGTCTAGCCCATTCTGCACAATCTTTACGTATGGACGGCCAAACAAATCTAGATCGCATCAATTTTGAGGAAGCGCGAATCCCAGGATGGGATAAATTATGCAAAGTAGTAAAAACTTTTTTACGAAATATTTCAGGAATGTATGGCCGAGCTGTGCCAGTTGATAAATCACAATAAATTGATTTACTACAATCAGGCAGGGTTATTGCTTTAAATTTTAAGACGTCGGAATTTGTCAATAAATCATTTAGTTCTTCGTCGGTTGTTTGTGCCTGTGCAATTTCGTTATAGTCGATTGTGTTGGGCATAGATATTGCTTCGATTCTCGATAGTGCGTCTGCCAAAACATTATCTGATCCTTTTATATGATGAATATCGGTCGTAAACTGAGATATGTAATCTAATTGTCTCGCTTGTCGCGGAGAGCAATTATCAGAGCGCTTTCGGAATGCAAAAGTTAGAGGCTTATGATCTGTGAAAAGAGAAAATTCTCGCGCTTCAAGCATATGTCTGAAATGTTTGATTGCCGCATAAGCTGCCAATAATTCTCTATCGTATGCGCTATAAATCTTTTCAGCTGGGGAAAGTTTTCGAGAAAAAAAAGCAAGTGGTTGTGCATCATTGTTAACTATTTGCGCTAAAGCCCCTCCTATTGCGAAATCCGACGCATCCACATGTAAAATTAATTTGGCATTCGGTTTAGGGTGCGACAACAGCACAGCGTTTGCAATTAATTCCTTACACTGTTTAAAATCATTATTAGCTTGATCTGTCCATTCAAGTTTCGTTTTGTCTTTCTTTTTGGCTCCTTTTAAATACGCCGTCAAATGTATTTGATTTTGTGCTATATTCGGTAAAAATCTACGGAAAAAATTTAAAATTCCTAGAAATCTTTGAAGTTCATTAACGGTTTGAGGTTGGGGATAATTTAAAATTGGTTTGATTTTGTCGGGTAATGGTTTTGTACCATCTTGAGAAATAAGGTGTCCTAAAAATGAAATTTCAGGTACACCGAAAACACATTTGGAAGTTTGTATAGTTAATCCATACTTGTTCAAACGATCAAAAACCAAACGTACGTGTTTTCTATGCTTTTCTTCAGTTTCACTAAAAATTAAAATATCGTCGAGATAAACGTAGCAAAAGGAAAAATCACCAAGAATTTCATTCATAAATCTTTGGAACGTTTGAGCTGCTCCACAAAGACCGAAGTTCAGATAGGGAAACTCAAAAAGGCCAAATGGTGTACATACCGCGGTTTTCTGTACATGTTCCGGGTGCACTGGTATATGAAAATATGCTCTCACAATATCGAGTTTTGAGAAAATTTTCGCACCATAGAGAGAGTTTGAAAAGTCCTGTATGTGCGGGATTGGGTAACGATCCGGAGTTGTACACGCATTTAATCTGCGATAATCTCCTACAACACGAATACTACCGGAACTTTTCGGAACCACGTGGAGCGGAGAAGACCACGGTGACTTGGATGGTCGACAAATTCCCTGCTCCATCATGAATTGGAATTCTTTTTTAACGGATTCGTATAATCTAGGGTTTAATCGCCTAGGCTTACAATGAACGGGCGGTCCGGTGGTTTCTATATAATGCACAGTACTATGGTTAGAATCTTTTAGTTTTAATGACAATTTAGTTAAATCTGGGAATTCTTTTAACATTTTATGATACTCCGATTCTCCGGAGATGAGTTTAATTGAACTAATAGGTTTAGGTTGGGCAAACATACCCTGTATTTCTAACTTAGTTACACTGTCAATAAGTTTTCGACGTTTTAAATCAACTAAGAGGCCAAAATTCTCTAAAAAATCAGCACCTATAATGGGTGTTGGAATAGTTGCAATTAAAAAATGCCATTTAAAATTTCGTCGAATACCCAGATCAACATTGATTAATTTTGAGCCAAAAGTTTTAATTTTCGTGTTATTTGCAGCGTATAATTCCAAAGGCTCAGGTCTTAACTTTTTAGATACCTTAGGCGCGGGGATACAAGATACATCGGATCCTGAATCAACTAAAAATTTTAAATGAGAACGTTTGTCGTAAACATAAAGGCGACATGAGTTTTTGGCTATCGGGATTGCAGTCGCAGACACTTGATTTTCGATAGCCGAATCTAGTTTTCCGGATTTTTAGTTTGATTATAAGAACAAGGCTCTCTACAATGTTTTGCACGAGCGCCAAATCTGTTATGGTAAAAGCAAAATTTCGGGTCGCCTCGCGATCTTGAAGGAGTTTGATGTCGGTGGGGAGATTTGTTATATCGTGATCGAAACTGATCTCTACTACGCTCGCGAGATAATCTCTTAACTTCTGCACTCAACGAAGCTATCTCGTTTCGCAAAACGCTTATTTCAGACGGAGGATTGCGCTGTGAGCTTTCCGTAGTGTGTTGCCCAATAGCAAACACGCCAGTTTCTGTCGGAGTCGTACGGACTTCTGAAATTTTGTCAGCCATTTTGGCTAAATTGTCCAAAGATTCAGAGCTAATTGATAAGATTGTTTGAATTTCTTGAGGCAGTCTCTGAAACCATAAAGTTTTCAAAAAATCATCGTTGACGCTTTTACCCCCTAATTCGCGCATTTTTCTCAATAAATGGGACGGCTTAACGTCTCCAAGATGCAATTCAGAAATTAATTGGCGAATTTGTTCGTTTTCCGAAGCAGAGAATTCGGCTATTAACCGGTCTTTCAAAGTGTTGTATCTATCCGCAGCAGGTGGCGCAAATAAAATATCGGACACTGAGGATAAAGTTTCAGGATCTATTGATGAAACGAGGTAATTATATTTCGTTAAATCATTAGTGATTCTAGCTAGCTCAAAATTACTCTCTACCTGAATAAACCATAGTTTAATTTTCGATTTCCATAACGGGGGAATTTTTACCGAAAGATGGGAGACCTGAGATGCATTTGAAGAACGTGCAGCATTATCTGCATCATTAACCTGCTCCACCACATTCGGCATTATTTTAAAGTGTTAGGGCAGCAAATAAAATTAAACAACTTGTATGATGCAGTGATAAGCGCAAAGATCAAATTAAACTCGAAAATAATGCAAATACATTTACTAAAAATGGTAAAAAGGTTTAAATAATTATTTCAAATGAAAGTGATTTTCAAACATTTCGGAAGATAATGCAGTAAGATAGCAGACTCCGTACACGCCGTAGATCAATACTAACAGTAAGTTTAAATCAGAGATACTAGTAGTAAGTTAAATTAATACATTAATTTAAACATATTAAAGCAACAGTAATTTTGAAAGGACCAATCACAAAAAGACAACAGAAATTCGATAACATACCCTTAAAATATCCATGTGTCCATCCATCCATATCTCCTTGCGATCACAAGTTTGTAAATGAAAAAAAATTTTCAAAAAATAACGCTAAATTTTAAATTTAGTTCTAAAGGAGAAAAGGTTATTAAAAATTTAAGCTGGTCTTCGCATAAATTTAGAAAGATTGCATAGATTCAAAGCCGGGTCACCAGTGAGGAGACACGTGGAAGTTAACGCGACTCCTAAAATAAAACATAATATTCAAATAGAGAGATGATCTAAAAATGAATAATTAAGTTGATTAAGAATAGAAACAATTAACAGAATGCCAGCCATAATTAGATAATAATAAATTTAATAAAAGGATAACAATTAAGGTTACAAGTTAGTTAAATTCTAGATTAAACATCGGGGCGGACAGGTTGTCCCAGCAACATACACAGGCGTCGTCACAGACCGAACTGAGGAGAAAAACAGGTGCAGTTAGGTTTGCAATCGTGATTGTCCTTATCGCCAACTGGCGACGTAAGTTTGCCACATTTCGGCGTTTAGCTTGAAATCGGCTCAAACGCAGCAGCCGCTGCATATCTATTATTTGAGAATAAAGTTTTCAAACAAGGAACTTATCATTTTGGAATTCTCCGGGAATTATAAATCAGGTAAGTGCAATGATTTTACAATAAAAAATATGCTTGTAAATATTTTTTTTCATTTGATGATGGTTCTCTACAGAATGGTTTTTTACGTCTGATTAAGAACTATAAGAATATTAAAAAAAGAAACAATATGAAAGTTTTTATTTTAATGTAAAGAATTCTTAAAATCGTTTTTTTATCCTAAGAATTCTTTATTTTCCGTTTTTTAGTTTATAATTTTTTGATAAAAATTGTTCTTGTTATATATATATATTTTACTGTAATGGCAACACCTCTCTTGTGATTTATAATTTGGCAACACCTCTCTTACGGTTTGTAATCTGTTGTTTACATTTTACTGCAATTCCATTATTCATGTAGCAAAACATTATGTGTCATCTTTGTTGATTAAAGATAAACCTTTTCTGTTTATTTTACTTCATCAATATAACAGTTTAATCAACAAAGATAAAAAAAAAATATCTCATTATAAGCTTATCAACATCGTTTTTTTTTCCCCATGGAGCAATTGCTAAAGCCAGAACGTTTCGATGTGGACCCAACGAGTTCGGGTGCAGAAACCAAATGGAAACATTGGAAACGGACTTTCACGAACTTTGTTACCAAAATACCTAATGTTAACGACGAAGGTAAGCTTTCGCTCTTATGCAATTACATCTCCGCGACTGTATTTTTAAGTATCAACGATGCGGGAAACTATGACGATGCTATATCTACCCTGGACTCTCTATATATCATACGTCGCAACGAAATCTTTGCTAGACATTGTTTAGCCTCCAGAGGTCAACAAACAACAGAAACAGTCGGAGAATACTTACAAATCTTAAAACAACTCAGCAAGGACTGTGATTTCAAGGCTGTCACAGCAGAACAATACAAAAACGAGTACGTACGTGACTCATTTATTCGGGGTCTAAAAAGCTCTCGCATCAGGGAACGACTGCTGGAAAACACAACTATAAGCTTAAATGATGCTTTCGATCAAGCTAGATCTTTGGAATTGGCAGAGCTGCACTCAGCATCCTATCTGACCGTACAGACACCAATGCACACAGCTGCAGCTGATTACGCTGAAAGAAACAGAGAAACTCGGCCCTTTTCTGAAGGAAATACTTTACTGGAGCAAGAGCACCTTGCTGCCGCAACTCCATCACGATCAAATGCCTGTTTTTTTTGTGGAAATGATCGCCACCAACGAAGTATCTGTCCCGCTAAACATGTAACCTGCCGTAATTGTGGCAAGAAAGGACACTACCAACGAGTATGCAAATCAAAACAACAACGTAATACGAGCGAAGTAGGGACATCTGCACACATCTTAGCCTCTCTTTCATGTGCTGCTCCTAGTTGCCTACAAAAGTCGTTAGCTACAGTGACTGTTAATGGTGTGAAACTTCAAGCTTTAATTGACACGGGTAGCTCCCTCAGTTTTATAAACTCCCGTCATATAACAACATGCCGGCTTAAAGTAGTACCATATCTTGGTAAGATCACAATGGCAAATTCTGCAATGACATCAGAAATTGCTGGACGTTGTATCGTGAGCATTGAGGTCCAAACTCATCGCTATGAAGGAATAGAAATTCTAGTCATGAAAGACTTGTGTGCTGATCTCTTAATCGGGCATGACCTCTTAAAACTTCACTCATCATTGATTGTTAACTTCGAGGGAAGCAAACCTCCACTGGAAATATGCTCTGTAGCTGTTGCTAAGGTAGATCCTGTATCTTTATTCGCCAACTTAACTCCAGATTGCAGACCAGTGATCACTAAGTCGAGACGACACACTATAGAAGACCAACAGTTTATTCAGTAAAATTGACTTAAAGAGTGCTTATCATCAGGTGCCGATTATTGACTCAGAGAGACATTTCACCGCACTTGAAGCTGATAGAAAATTGTATCAATTTCGTAGAGTTCCTTTTGGAGTGACTAATGGTGTGGCCAGCTTCCAAAGAACTATCGATAAACTCATTCAAGAAGAACAGCTGGAAGATACGTTTCCCTACTTAGATGATGTTACTATTTGTGGAAGGGATCAGCAAGAGCATGATAAAAATTTGCAAAAGTTCCTGGTCGCTGCTAAGAAATTCAATGTAACTTTAAATAATGATAAGTGCATGTACTCTTCAAAATCTATTGCGTTACTAGGATACATAATTGAAAATAAAACCGTTAGACCAGACCCAGAAGGATTAAAGCCATTAATGAGTCTACCTGTGCCTAGGAATACAGCCTCACTGCGAAGAGCTTTAGGAATGTTTGCCCACTATTGTAGATGGATTCCGTCCTTTTCTGCCAAAATTCGCCCTCTATTGACAGAAGGTCCATTTCCCCTCTCAAAGGAGGCAGTTGCTGTATTTGAATTTTTAAAGAAGTCTGTTGCTAATGCCACTCTAGCTGCAATTGAAGAAAACACCCCATTTCGTGTGGAAACAGATGCCTCTGATTTCGCTATAGGTGCTACCCTAAGCCAAGCTGGTCGGCCAATAACATTCTTTTCTAGAACACTAAATCAGTCTGAACAAAGACACTCATCGATAGAAAAAGAAGCATATGCCATAGTTGAGTCCCTACGTTACTGGAGGCATTATCTCATCGGCAGACATTTCGAAGTATTCACAGACCAACGTTCTGTAGCTTTCATGTTTGATCAACACCATAGAGGAAAAATCAAAAATGAAAAGATCACACGATGGAGACTTGAATTGGCCTGTTTTAAGTACGACATAGTATATCGCCCAGGAAGCAAAAATGCTACAGCTGATGCTCTATCCAGAATATCAGCAGCTACTATCCCCGGAGCGGATCTAATGGAACTGCATGTTGCTCTCTGTCACCCTGGAATTACACGAATGGTACACTGGGTGCGGTCTAAAAACCTACCCTTTTCAGTCGAAGAAGTAAAGAAAGTCATTCATGCCTGTACCACATGTCAGGAACTGAAACCTCGATTCCACAGAAGTGAAGGCATCCTCATCAAAAGTACAGCACCTTTCGAACGATTGAATATTGATTTTAAAGGCCCGTTACCCTCTAACAACAAAAACCGCTTTCTTTTAACCATCATTGATGAGTTTTCGAGATACCCATTCGCTATTCCCTGTCAAGATATTTCTTCATCTACTGTTATTTCCAGCTTACAAAATATTTTTTCTCTGTTTGGCATGCCCACTTACATACACTCTGACAGGGGGTCTTCATTTATGTCGCGTGAACTAAAAACGTACCTAACTTCACAGGG
The DNA here is from genome assembly GCF_982258835.1 of Parasteatoda tepidariorum. NCBI lineage: Eukaryota > Metazoa > Arthropoda > Arachnida > Araneae > Theridiidae > Parasteatoda > Parasteatoda tepidariorum. The sequence continues at coordinate 6,598,958 of NC_141762.1, forward strand.
TATAGCCACCAGTCGTACTACAGCATATAATCCTGCTGGTAATGGGCAGGTGGAGAGATACAATGGTTTAATCTGGAAAACAATTGAACTGGCACTTAAATCAAGAGGTTTAGCCATCAATCAATGGCAGCTGGTGTTGCAAACAGCCCTTCATGCAATACGCTCGCTTCTATGCACAGCAACTAATGCTACACCTCACGAAAGGATGTTCACACATATCAGAAGATCTCACAATGGGTGCTCATTACCTACTTGGCTGTCCACTCCAGGACCTGTTCTGATGAGAAACCACATCCGAGAGAATAAATATGAACCCATTGTTCAAGAGGTTGAACTCTTGGAAGCTAATCCAGAATATGCCCATGTCAGACTGCCTGACGGAAGAGAAACCAGCGTCTCATTGAGGCACCTTGCTCCTCGATGGGATTTCACTGGGAACCTAGATGAAAACCATCGCCTTACCTTGAAATCTCCCCCCACGGCTTGAACAAGTTCAAAATTTAGAGATGGGTACTTCAGGAATAAGAGAAGAATCACTTGAACCCACAGACGAAAATAACATGGCTGAAATGAACTCTCAAAACCTCGTGCCGCTCACAACTCAGAGAACCAGACGTCCACCTAGCTACCTCAAAGACTATGTGACTGAGTAACTAAATGAAGAGGGGGGTGAATGTTATATATATATATTTTACTGTAATGGCAACACCTCTCTTGTGATTTATAATTTGGCAACACCTCTCTTACGGTTTGTAATCTGTTGTTTACATTTTACTGCAATTCCATTATTCATGTAGCAAAACATTATGTGTCATCTTTGTTGATTAAAGATAAACCTTTTCTGTTTATTTTACTTCATCAATATAACAGTTCTCAAAATACTTTTTTTGAAAAATTAAATGGTATAACATTATGTGTTTATGTATACTTCTTGTATATTCCAATGCTTGAAGTAATATGATTCAGAAAAGTATGGAATAAAAATTCGGTACTTACGTATTAACGCCACCGCCGTTACAGATTTGGCGGTTTTTAAGTGCCGCTAATCTACACTTAAAATTTTTGCGACAATTCATAAAATAAAACACTTTATTTAAAATCAAAATAGTCAATCGGATTTCGGTGGAAAATGAGCCGATATAGAGTTTAGCATAGATTCAAAACAATCATATCGCCATATGAACTCTGATAAATAAGATTCCAAATGAAATAACATTTCCAAAACGTACGTTTACCAAGATAAAGTTTTATGGTGTGGGAATTGGTACATTTTTGTTTCTTCGGTAAAATATTTCCCTCCTGAAAAAATAAAATTGCATCTTGTTTTGTTTTTGGCAAATCCCAAAGACGAATTTTTGTAGCACTAAAAATGGCGAGAAAGAAGAATTGTTTTTTTGTTTTTGTTTCGTCAGCATTCTTTATTTTACGTTTCTTAGTTTCTAAATAATGATTTTTATTGAAACTTGAAATTTTTTGATAAAAATTGTTGTCAGAAAACTTTGCTTACAAAATTAAATTTCATAAAATTATGAGACTTATGTATACTTTTTGTTCATTTTAATTTTTGAAGAATGATTCTTAAAACTATAGAATGTAAAGTTTAAATGGGCCTTTCATGTTATATCATTAAATTTAGTAAAACTATTTCTCGGGCATTAGGTTTTAACTCTTATAAGAATATACATATTTTTCTCTGTTAATGTACAAATATTTTTCCGATGTGTTTTGGATATTCTTCCTCTAATAAAAAGAGATACCATTTTGTTTTCGTTTGCATAAGAAAGAATATCAAGCATTTTTCTTTTTTAAATTTAATTAGCCACAATAAAGAAGGAACGTTGCAATACTACGTGCTACATTAACGACGTCTCTAGAGTAACTGAATGACTGTTCATATAGAAATCGCAGGTATTAGTCTCATACAAGAACGCCCCCTATAGTTCGTTGCGATCGCGAATTACTGTTTGTTCGTGTTGCAAGCTGTGCACCATCTTACGTTAGTTGTTAACATATTGTTCGGGGAGCAAGATTAAGTTTAGTAATAAGTATTCAATAATACCACGTTTGCAAGAATCTTAAAACACGATGATCACGTTGTGAGCCAAATGGCTTTAAAATACACCGGAAATAGTAACCTGAAAGTATAAGCGGCATACAGCTAGCAGCGCTCCCTAGTGTCAAAAACACCATCCATTAAATATGAAAAATATTAGGAAAGGGAAAAATATCGTAGTACATTCCTATACAACTGAAAAGAGGAGGAGAGGGAAGGGTCAAAGGCATGGAACCGGTCTTCTCCCCAGATGGCGTGTTCGAGCGTTGCGATCGCTTATTGAAAGTTGCTATCACAAGCGAGTTGCAGTCACCAAGATGGCGGCTTGTCGCTACTTAATCTACGTATTCTGGGCTTTCTGCCACCTTTGTAGCCTACTTCGATTTATAATTGTCACTGACTTTTGGCACGAGAAAAGGTTCAATGCGAATAAAAATCATTTTGATGAAAATTTGTCACATGGAAAAAATTTGCCAATCAGGTTCTCTTTCATAAGCGAATATTTTTCATACTGCGAGAGCGAGGATGGCCTAATGAACGTGCAGTAAGGAATTGAACCTTCCAATTTTACGACATCTGAGGTACATCCCTTCACGTCGTTGCCATAGATGGCTTTAAAATACTTTTTATCAAGGTTAGCTAATCATATTTGGCAACATTAATGTTAATGGAGGAATCAAGGATTGTCGGCATCTTGGGTGCTGGAGATGTTTAATAATTGATGTAATATTTTCTTTATTGTTTGCCATCGTTCTGTGGTCTGCAGACTGATAGTTTCTAGTTAGAGTTGGCCTTTTTGTTACGTCACTGCCTGACTTATATTCTTTTAACAATATATACAATAAATCGATATCACAGTCTCTGAAAGGTTTGTGTAATTTTTTAAGAGCGTTTAAAATTTAGTCTTTGTTTGTGTTTTCCCTTTCTGTTTCTTTAAAATACTGTTAACTTGTTTTGATTATCACTTATTGGATAAAGTGATTGTATTGAATTTTCAAATCTAACAAAGTCTCTAAAAGACAGTCTCGAGTGTAAATAAAATTTGACAGCAAGTTGTTCATTTATTCATTACAGTTGCAAAATAGGGAATGTTTTGAATAGTAAGAAATAGGGATCTATTTAATTCATTACCGTCACATATTTCATTGCTTTTTTATTAGCATTATTTTATATTGATGATCTATTGATCCAGTGTGTTATCTGTAATTACTCTGTCACTCTAACCACATAATAATGAAATTGAAACTATTTACTTAACCGCACAACCGATTTTCTAGCAGTACTGTTTGCAATACTTAAGAAATCTTGACTTCAGACCTAATAAAAAACCATCTTTAAAAATTCATTTTTACTTCAATAAAAACCTCTAAAATGTCTATATTCAATATATAGACTTTTGTCAGACATCTAAAAGCTATTTTTATAAGAATGAATTTTGAGTTCTTCTATAGTTTAATAATCTTGCTTTCTTGCACTACTCATTTTATATTAGTACAGAAATAAAGAGCATTAAAACTAAATTATTTGCTTATGATTCACTATTAAAATACTATGATGAAATTCCTTTCTGATGTTACCATCTAAGAAAAAGTGATATGTTTGTTTACCTTTTTTAATTTTGAGTAATGTTAAAAAATTTCCGTTATAGTGATGAAATTCATGTTGATTATACACATAATTTTAATGATCACTTATTGACATTCTGCAGATATGGCATGTCTGCAGAGTGTCAAAAAGATGGAAAGCAAAATATTAGATTATTCTAATATTTTGCTTTCCATCTGGAGACTAAGTCATCAAATTTGCATGACTGTCGTTCTTATGCAGAAATACAATTGCGTGACATCATCAGCGGGCAATGATGAAAATCGAAACTGGAAAACTGCCATGTTTATTCTATAGGTAAAACTGATGTTTCGTGGGGATATTTCCTTATGATTTTTCACTCCAACTCCAATCGTCAAGGTGCCAAATTGATTTTAAACTCGAAAAATTTAAAAACAAGTATAGATTGCCCAGGGGTGGATACGAGTTATATCCTTTGAGTTCTTTCTGTGATGTTTTTTTTTTTTAGTTTCTCGCAGGCAGCTGCCCGAAAGTTGTTGAGGCTTGGCGATTATTCTACCACAGATCACGATAGGGTTATGAATCTCTGGGTTTCTGTCCAGGGCGAATTTACTGTTTAGCTTTACCTTCATAAATTTAACTTAAGGAAAAACGGTATTTTCGCAAAATTCTTTTAAAAAAGAAAGCGGGGTTCAAGAGGGTGCACTTGCACTCCCCTAGCTTTTTTTTTAAAAACCATTAAAAAGATAGAAAAACAAATTTTGTTATAAATTTTTTTTATTAAAAATATTTTTATTCAAAAACAAATAATTAAGTAATTATTGATACATAACAATTAAAAAATTGTTTGATCAAACAGGAATTGTAATCGTCTTGTTTGCTGTGCAAATCTGCTTATAACTTTTTCAATGAATTTTGAGTCATCTTTGATTCTTTTCTTATGCACACTGAGCATGCACAAACTTTACAGATATCTAAGCTATATTTTTAAATTTCATTTAATAAAATATAAATATTATATTTTCTGTTAGTTATTTAGTTTAGCAAAAGTGTATAACACAAACTGACTTCTCACAACTGGAAAACTTTATCAACACAATAACTACCAATGTTAAGCGTGCACAAACATGTTAGTATACGATACTACTGCTAGTAGTTATTTGTGTTTCAAAGTCAGTAGCTATGACAGCGCCATCAATACAGTTTCTCGTGGCCTTGCAAGTACAAGAAATTCACACTTTTTTTAAAAATATCGTGTTAACAATGAAGAAATGTATCTTAAAAAGAATTAACAGATGAAAGTATATGTAATAACAAAGCAAAATGCAATAACAGAATATTTTAAATTTTTTTTTGGGGGGGAGGGGGGTAGTTTGTTAGAGGGTTGCCGGTTGCACCCCCTTTTATATTATTCTGCTGACGCCCTTGCTGGCTGTGGTTAGTGTGCGGGTGGGTGACCACTTGGATCAGTCTGCAGAGGATCAAAATTGTGATGGCGTGTCTTCGGATCATCCTCAGGAATGTTTCCCAGACCGTCGCCAATAGCCCATTGTGCAGCTCTAGTACGACGTAAATGAACTACAACAACAACAGCTGTGAAACTTTTTTCTGCATAACCCAGTCGAAAATTTTCTCATAATGATAACTTTTAGTTCTAGTACTGTACTGTTAAATGTATATTTTTATTAAATTCAAGTTAAATTTAACTGAGGACAAGGATTTTTATGAATTTTTAATTTTGGATACTATTTTAAACCTAAAATTTTGCAGTAACAATATTGTTTTTGAACATATTGGAGAAATATATGTAGAAAATTACCATTTATTTTTTTTGTTTGTAGTGAAAATATTTCCTTTTTTTTACTATTTCTGTGTTGATTTCTTAATATAATTTTTTATTCTCACATATTATGCCTAAATTTTTACAAAATAGATACGTCATAAAAAACCTAGACAGCCCCCTGAATCTTCCCCTTTTTTGAGCGTCCAGAGGGCGCACGAATTTTCAGAGATTTAAGAATAGTTAACAGGGGTCTTTCTAGGTTTTTCTGAAAGATACCTATTTTGTGAAAATTAAAAATTATATTAAAAAATCAACACAAAATTATGGATTTTTCTTTTCTTATGGGATACAAAAATAAAATTTTAAGAAAAAGTATTTTGTGAAACTACCGTTTTTCCTAAGTTTGAATTTGTGAAACTACCGTTTTTCCTAAATCTGAATTTGTGAAGGTACCGCTAAACGGTAGTAAACTCGGCCTATACAGACCCCTGGTTAATAAGCTATAAAATCGTTTGATGAGCTGACAAATGTTTAACATATGTTCATCAATGTTTTTATTATAATGAGCAATTTAAATCATGATATCTGTGATTTTACTATGTGTCAAGAAAGGAGAAATTTTAGTTTTAATTGATTTGCAGGATTAGATATCTTTCCTGTAACATAATGATTAAATATTAAAAAACATTACAGCTCAAACTGGGACCATTAAAATTTTACTTAGTTCGACCACTATAAAATAATAATCAGTGGGTTTCTGACCAGCAGTTAATTGATGCAAAGGGATAGTGTTTTTGTTTATTGATTTTCAGTTATATGTGTTGGTCTGACTTATTGTTGCATATTCAATCGAAATTGGGAACACTACACATTCTTTGTATTGTAATTTTTCATAAATTACAATAATAATTAAATAATATAAATTCTCTTTAATAACTTTTTTTTAGCAAAAAATCTAATCAAAATAAGTAAACAAACCAGGGAAGACATGTATGAACTAGTAATATTGTTTAGTCACTGTTCATTCGACTAGCGAATAAGGATCCTGATATTAAATTTGTAAATATTAATATCCTCAATTTCTTACTGTGTCTTAACAGGGTTGCCACTCCACAGGGAGAACAGGGAAAACCTGTAAAATACAGGGAACTTAAAATTCACCTAATATAACAGGGAATTTTGATTTTTTCTTTACAAATTGGGAAAATACAGAGAATTTTGTCTCTTATTTTTGTCTTTTAAAAAATGGTGACCACTCAAAGTGTAATCTATGGGATGTTAAGCCTTGATATTTCAGCTATACTAAAAACTATTCCATTTAACTATAGCATTATTTAAGTATGTTCAGCTGTTTTTCCAGCTATTAAAGCTAATTAATATAGTCAGCCCAATATGTCTCACACATGAGCACAGTAATTGCTGTTTCCTCTTAATATATTGTGTATAATATGTACAGGGTAAAAACTCAGTGAATATTTTTCTTCCAGATTTGAGTGGCAATCCTGCTTAAGTGCATTTTTTAAAAATTTTATTTGAAATAACGCATATGAACTGAAATTGTATCAATGGTGTATAGAGTTATAATAAAAAAAATAATTCAGATTTTTATTCTTTTTAGAACTGAAATATGAATCCTAATACCAGTATTCTACAAAGACAAATGGCTAATGCAATTCTGCCTCAAAATATTAATGCAAATCCAGGTAATGTTTACTCATAGTTTTCTCAGTTAGATTGAAAATCTTCTACCTTTTCACTGTTTTAAATATATGTACCATGTACTGGAGATTAATAGTTTTAGAAAATAGTTTTGAACAATTAGTGCTTAAAATAGTCTTGACTAATATGTGACTTTTAATACTTTTAAATGTAAGAACTTATTTCATCTTAAGATTTTATTCTATTTTAGATCTATGAAGGTAAAGAATCTTAAGAAAGAACATTTAACTGATTCAGCATTGCATTATCTTTTAGAAATTGCATTATAAATGTTGAACTTTTCAAAAAAAGAATCTATAATTTTAATTCTTTCTGGTGGACTAAAACTGGAACAAACCCATTTGTGAAGTTTTTTATATGTGCTTATTTAAACTTTTAGAATGTTAATATTACTTGGTATTATCATGTTGGTAACATGAATCTGTAAAATAAGATTTTTTTTTCTCCTGCTGCATAAGATTTTATATTTTTTTAAAATGCTGAATTTAAAAGTGACTTCACTGTCCTACTGTCACTTAATTTTTTTTTTTACAGATTACTTTGGAATATGCACTAATGCCAGCTCTAATATTTTTGATCAAATATTTTTTGCTGAATAATACATTTCTTAGGTTGTTAGAACTGAAACTGGCTTGAATTTCGTACTGTCATCTATGGTTTTAGAAAATGCACATTTAAAAGCACAAGTGCAATATTTTATCACCATTAACTTTAGAGCATCTGTAATTCTTATTCACTTGTTATAATCTGCTTTTTTTATGTAAAACTTACTATTATTATTATTATACTATGATTATTATTATGCTATTATTTTTGTATAGGGTTCTTGCAATACTTGAAAAACCTTATAAGTTTTTGAATTTTATTTGGGGGGGGGGGAATCCTTGAATTCCGTGATATAGTCCTTGAAAAGTTTTTGATTTTGTCAGAGTAATTTTCAAAATAATTGGAGTATCTTTCCTACAAAAAAGCAAGCAAAATACTAGACATCCCCATCCTTTTGCAATTTTCTTTACTGAATGTTCAAGGCCAGCTGAGTGTGAGCCTGATTTAAATTTAGACTTCTTTGAATTTCTGCCACAGGGGTTCTCCGGATGGACCAATTTTCTTCATTATTGATTTGCCAAAACTTAGTAGTCCTCAAAATACAACGGATGGCAATCCAAACGCAATTTTTGTGAAAAATGGGCATAATCATTCTTCCACCTTGGTTTTCACTCTTAACAGTAATGTGCTATTTGTTTTGTTCTAAAGAATTAAATAGTGATTTGTAGAAATATTTGTTTAGTAATATTTGTTAATTTAATAGTACGAATGAAATTTGATTATTCTTTAACAGTTCTTTATTTAATTACAAAATAAGGTTTTGCTATTGTTATAATATTGAAGGTTAAATTTCTTAAATACAATGTATATATATATATATTATATATTAAAATATGTTCATTATTTTGGAAGTTAATACTTTTTATACTACATATACTTTTTTATATTTACTTTTATTTATATTTGATGTCCCTTTTTGGAAAAATCCTGTTATTTTTAGATTTATTTCTACACTTGTAAATTATAATGATTGTTATTTTTAGGCAGTGGCTTAATTGTTGGTGTGAATATGAGCCCAGGGGGAATTCCTTGTTCTTTGCTTCCAAATTCTGGACAAGTGTTGGGAGACCCTCTGACACCTCCTCATCAAGGCCAACCACCTGTGACTACTGTCGGAGACCCCAGCAGCACTGCCCCCTCTGCTGGTGGGTGCGTTATTCAGTCCACCGTAACCATGGCAAACATGAAAGAGAAAACACCCATGTGCTTAATTAATGAATTAGCACGTTTTAATAAGGTATCTATTACTTGTTCTTAAGTGAACTGATTTCTTACGGTTCAAACAAGTTTTTTTTTAATATGTTTATGCAGTAGATCTTCGCGACCTATACCTTGTGACGCACTGCTTTTATAGAATTTTATATATTTGTTTTTAAGAGATCAATCTTAAAATGCTTTCAATTAATTTTTAAATACAAATGCTAGCAAATGCAAATGTGCACTTAAGTATTATTTATTGAGAAAGTGAAAATTTTCTAAAGTATTAGAACTAATAAAAAACAACTTTGTTTTTAAAATTGTTACCTCTTTGAAATGTAATGTAATTTTCACTGTTTTACTCAAAGTGAATGTTTTTTTCTGGAGAAAAGTGTTAAAACATAACAAATTGCATCTAATTCAACATTTGTTCTGAATGTTAGTCCTGAAGCTATTTATAAATCAATTAATAAATTTTAAATTATTTACTATTTAGTTCAGCAATGATGAACTGATGTTTTCAATATTCCTTTCATGTAGCTGGATATTATATTTTTTTGGACCAGATGAAATTCTAATTTTTTTAAAAATTATTATGTTGCCATTTGTAAGTTAATTATTCAAAATGACCAGTATCACGAAGTTTCATCAAATGTACATGTAGATTTATTTTATTTACTAAGAAAGTGACTGATATCTTTAGGTCCAGCATCAGTATCGACTTGTGGATGAATCTGGTCCTCCTCACAAGAAGACTTTCACCGTCGTGCTGAAACTGGATACTGAAGAGTATACTGCTTCTGGCCCAAGTATTAAAAAAGCACAGCATGCAGCTGCTGCCATAGCTCTTGAACAAACCATCATGAAACACCCTCCTCCTAAGAGTCAGCGTAAAGCTCTTGGTCCCATCACCCCCACCGTCGAATTGAATGCTCTGGCCATGAAGAGAGGAGAGCCCGCTGTTTATCAGTTGATCGAACCTCAACGACCTCAGTACATACCAAATTTAAATTTCCGTGGAATGTACCATCAAAGGTACCATTATCCTAAAGTGCCAACCTATTATGTATCATTAAAAGTAGGCAATAGACAGTTTTTCGGAGAGGGTCGAACTGCACAAGCGGCCCGCCACGCTGCGGCCGAAGAGGCTTTGGCCATTCTTCGCAATATACCGGATAATGTTAAGAAACATCCGTCAGAACAACAAACTGCACTCACAAAAACAAATGGAGAACCTTCGCTACAACTCGAAGAAGAGGACGACGACGATGATGAGAGCGACGATCTCAAGTCACCTATAAGCTTAGTTCATGAAATTGCTTTGAAGCGTAGTCTGGCCGTTAATTTCGAAGTTACCAAAGAAAGTGGCCCCCCACACATGCGCACATTCATTACCCGGTGCATCGTCGGAGACACTACAACGGAAGGGGAAGGGAATGGTAAAAAGGTTTCCAAGAAACGGGCTGCTGAGAAAATGCTGGAAGAGCTCAAGAAATTACCCTCTCTACCTCCAGCTCAACAGAAGGTTAAGAAAAAACCTATCATCAAGAAGAAAAACAGAAATTTAATCAAGGTGATGTAAAATATTTTTTATCTTATTCTTTTTCAAAAATATATATTTGATTATACTTTCTTACATAATTTATGTATGAGATTACTGTTTTGTTTGTCAGTTTTTTTAAATCTTGAAAGGTCTCTTATAATCAGGTTCTACAGACTTTTAAGTCATTATGTTAACCTATGAAGTATTATATGAATACCTTACTTTTTTTTGAGCCATTAATTAATATTTTTAGAATTTGTTTTCATTTTATACCTTACTAGCTGAAAACTATTCTTCAAAAAAACAGAAATAATGAAATTTTATTAAATAAAGGAAGAAAGTAATCAATAAATCAGCACTGAACAATGCTTTGAAATTATGCACAAAACTAAAAAGCACATACTGAGAAAAAAATAGTCAAACTGAAAAACGACTAGAAAAAAACTTTTTACAACGTAGTAGGCTAGCTTCATACAAGTTGAAAAGTGATAGCTCAACTACCCAAAAAGCCCTGTAGTTCCAACACGAGTAAACCTTTTTTTAAAAAATATGTTGATCACTGAATCAGGTTCAAAGTCCGTGCGGGGCAGAAATATTTCATGCAAACGGAACGGCTCATCCCTTAAACTCTGCCGAGAAGGAAATCAGGCTTTATGTTATTAAATTAAGTAAAACACATTTTTTTTGTAATTCATCCCATTAAAATAGGATTAACTTTACTCAATATCACTTGGCATGAAATTCTGTTATTTATCCCTTTCGAGGGTCCGTGAGACACCTATTTCCATATTATCTACATTGAAACTGCTCAATATTGATGCTGTTTTAATAATTACCAATATAATACTTTGTACTTATATTTGTAGATTTGGTCATACGTTTCAACATTTGAGTTTTGTGCATAATCCATTTATGCACAAAACTAAAGAAAACTAAAACTGAAATTTTCTGAATCTTTTTCTTAAAAAAAATTTTAATCAAAAACTCGTATCTGTTTTTTACTAAATTTTCTCTAAGTATAAATAGTTAAATTTAATTTGTTTATTTAATTTCATATAAAACTTTTTAGAAGTAAAAGAAATGAAATGAATAATATTCCAAAAAATAAGCTAGAAAATTTGTATTTATATAATGATCCATAGATAAATGCAGGAAATAGAGTGATAAATAGTTGTAATAGAATCTGACTTTTTCGGACTACCCTGCAATTCCCACAACACTGTCCTGACCTTAGTCAGGCTAAATTTATCACCCTATTAGATTTTCTCAACATTTAGTTATGAATTATTTTAAGTGTTTTGAGCTATTCTCAATTATATTAAATAGTTTTTTTTTGAACCAGAATATAATAAGAACAACTCGATTGCTCACGTTTATTGACTTGAAAGGGGATGAATTATTGCATTAGTTAGGATTCATTATTTAAGTGAACTTAAGATCATCAATAATGAAACTTGGGTAATTGTAAACTAATTGTTTTCCCTTCAAAATAATATTTCCGCATGATGTTCATGAATTAACGGGGCGTGTTTGTCGTAGGAACAGAAGGCAGACCCTCAGTACGGACAAGGGATCAATCCCATTAGTCGCCTCATTCAAATACAGCAAGCTAAAAAAGAACGTGAGCCCGTCTATACAGTTATAGATGAGAGAGGAGAACCGCGACAAAGAGAATTCATTATGCAGGTGAGTTTACCTTTCATTCCTCTACTTTTTCATTATTAATATCTTTTGATAATTTTTTTTCAATGAAATATTGTTTCATTTGCCATTGGAAAGGACCTTTTTCTCTTAGTCCTACGCAGTGTAGAGGGAACTAGTTTCTTTTGTAAAGTGACAAGTTTTTACCTTTTTTGAAGCATAAAATGCATTTCCAGTTTCATTTGATTTTGAAACATATGCTAGAGTACACATGCATGTTTTTTCTCCTTGGTAATTCCTTATCCAAGTATGTAAGTATTTAATTTACTGATCAGTCTTAAGTCGAATAATCAGTGCTTTATTTATAAATAGGCAAGCTGTAAAAATAAAAAAAAAATTCATTTCCGTTTAATGAATAATGATGTTTCAGTGTTCCTTGGGTGACTTGTCGACGACTGGTACGGGTCCAAATAAGAAGACAGCTAAACGTAATGCAGCTGAAGCAATGTTACAGCTTATGGGCTATTCAAGACCGCCAGCAGGAAAACTCCCTGTTAAAGCAGCTCCTATAGAGGTTTGTCTTCATCTTTGTTTCTCATTGTATGCCTTTCTTCATCTTGCATGTTGGGGTATATATATATATATATATATATATATATATATATATATATATATATATATATATATATATATATATATATATATATATATGCCTTGCAATATAGAAAATATTAATAAAGTCTAAATGAACTGGGAAAAAGGATTTCTGGTTTTATTCTCAGGAGGGGATGTAAAGCTATTTTTAAACAGAAAATAACTTTCGAATGAAACGATAAACAGCTTGTTTTTAAAGGTATATTTTAATTGATACTGATTACTGATATTTCTTAACAACAGTTTAAGAGCAATTTTGGATGCACAGAATTGCTCTTCTAAGTTTTTATTCAATGTAATTCAATTTGCCATAAAAATGCTTTTAGAAAATAGAAAGTACAAAACTAGTGCAGGCTTTTTAAACTTCAAATTCTCAGTCGAAAGTAATTACATTCAATTCATTACAAATATTGTTAATTCATTTTGGGATCGTTCCCCATTTTGAGCATAACGAAATACTGTGCAAAGAGGGGGCCAGATTTTGAGGGAGGCGAACCTATTTGAGAAGTTTGTTTGCTTCCTGAAGGAAAAAACTCTTCACTCCCTCAGTTTGTCCTTGCTAGTGGAAACAAACTTACCTCACCTTCCTTATTCCTTCCCGCATGTCTCTTCAGTGTGTGGCTGACCTTAAACTAGGCTTGTCTCTGAAAAATGATGTATTCTACAGGTGTCTACAAATTTCTGTCTCAAACAGATTGACCTGTATGATAAGTTGCCAATTTTACATATTCTCCTCAAATTTTATTTTATAACTCTTGTAAGGATAATTATTTCCCTGTTTGTAAAAAGCTTTTTGTATTGTGTAGTATTTATTATGGAGATTTCCCCCCTTCATTTGTAGGTATCTCACATTTACCAAGATCAAGATAAACGAAAAGTGTATGTGGAACATGATGGTAAAAGTCTTTTCTTTTTTTTTTCTTTTTCCTCCATTTAATTATTGTTTTATGATTGTACTAAATTAAAAGTTTAATAAATGAAGAAGAGTTTCTGTATTTTACTTGATAGTTTTTGCAATTTCAGTCTTATTTTAGGCTTTTCTCTTTTCTAGTATATAGTTTAAACTTAGGGATTATCCATGAATTTTATACATGTCTCAAGCATGTAGCCTTACCCACAGAATTCATTCTTTCAAACTTTTTGGAATTCAATCATTCTTATGAAAAACTCAAATAACAGTTTTGCATAGAATTTTTAGAATAACTAATTATTAAATAAGTTGATTTGAAATATCATTCACTAAATTACTTTTGTTCAGAAATGTAAAAAAGGCAATTCCCTGTGTTTTTGTATCAAGAATATTGAAAATCTACTTTATAACTATTTAATAAAGAAAATCTTGAACTTGATCACAAATTTTAATTAAGAAAATCTTAAACTTGTTTACAAATTTTCATTAAATATTGGTATGTGGGGAGATTAACTAAATTTAGCATTAATTTAAAACTATTTTATCACATGTGCTGTTTTATTCATTTGTCTATTTATTAATGTTAATATTTAGCTGAAAAACTAGACAATGAAGGTAAACTTGGTCGTCAGCTCGTGCCTGGTTTGTTACTGATGCCAGATGCTTCTCTTGCTGAACAAAATAATATTCCCGGTTATTCCATTTCTAATTCAGGTAAAACACATTCATTTGAGGATTTGTTAAGAAAAAATATTCAATTAAATATATATGCTGTTATAAAATAATATGTATGCTTAGAATGCATATGTTTTTCAGAATATAAGTAAAATTATATTCTGAAAACTTGCTAATTTTCTATGCTTTTATTTTTAAATTATTTGCACAGATAATTCAAGCTATAACTAAACTTGTTGTAACAATCTATGCTTCCTGAATTAATAAATTATTTTATCTGTGTTATAAAAAAGGTATCTTATCATAAAAAACTTAAAGTATCTCTTGTTCTGTTATCTTATTTGCACTTTTCACAGTGGTATTGTTAATCCACTATGAGACAACCTGTAAATAGAAGAGAAAAAAGTTTCGAAATCTGTGCAAGCTTTTGTTAGCCCTAATATTGCATCCTCTCAGTACAGTAAGGTCATAACTTAAAAAATAAATAAAAAAAACAAATCTTTTAAAAAAAAGTATTATTGCTGTGCTATGTCCTCTTTTGTGTATTCTAAGGACAACAAAGTCACAACTCTATTTTTATTACAGACTTTGTATTTTGAGAAACATCTTTTTAATTTTTCATAAACATTCTAATACAATTAAGGTTGTTAATTATTCAGTTTAAAAAAATATATATGCATAAAAAGTTAAGCATCAGAAAGGCACACTGTTCAATAGTCAAATTATGAAGATTACATTATCATAAAATTGTTTGGATAATTTTGTCAGTAATGTATTCAAATTTTTATCCTGTAAAATTAATGATTTTGAGTTATGCTGCTATTGCACAACATAAGTGAACAATGCCATTCTCAAAAAGTGATTAAAATATTTGGTGAGTGTTAAAAGATTGGTGAATATATAGTTAAAATATTTGGTTTGGATAATCTGATATCAAACTGAATTTTTTGGAAAATAAATTGAACTAAAATTTGGTTGACTTAATCTATTGTACTTTATACATTTATGTTTATCTTTTTTCTTTTTTTTAGGTCTTCATAGAGCACCTGGAGGACCAATACAAGGTGTAAATAAAATGGTTCAGACTGTATCCATAATTGCTAAAGAGTTACTTGATACAGGTTAGTCATTAAGTGTTTGATGTCTGTATTTGAATGTACTACCTGAATCTCGTAGAGATACATCACGGCATGGCGGAGAGAAACATAAAAGAGACAACAATTAGGAATGTGCACATTTCTGCTCTTTCTATAAAATTTCTTCTTATGGTTCTTGTCGGTAAAAGAATGTTGCTCTTTCTTCAGCTGACTGTTAAAAGCAAGTCAATGTTTGGTGAATAAAGATTCTCAACGGTAGTCTTGAATATACTTACAATAAAAATACTCAAGACTTTCAAACTTTTAAATGAAGACAGGAATTTAAAGATGGGTGAGAATTCTGCACAAGCTAGATAAAAAAGAAAGACCTTTTAATCATAAAAAAGAGCAGTTTTCTGCAACATAATTTGAAAAGAAAAAGTAGGGGGAGCATAGAAACTTAATTTAAATTATTGAGCAAGCTCTTTCACCCACCCTCATTACTTGTATTTCTGTCATAGTTGTCTGTTCATTAATGTTCAAATTGTAATATAATTTGAACCTTAAGTATTTTGAATCTTTCCCTTTATGAGAAAAAGTTATACTGCCGTGTTTTAGATGGCTGCTATTAAAAGAGCAGAAGGAAGAAAATTTTGCTGTGCTGCTCTTTAACGTTACCCGGTAGGCACTTGTGAACCTAAGTCGCGGAGGCGAGTAGCATTGCCCATGCCACACTGGTAAACCGCCAGTTGGTAACCACTGCTATAGGCAGTGTAAGGTCAAAAATTGGCCAATGACTGCCTGTATTTTTGGCCTTTGTCTATAAAGTGAAAGAGAAACTTGCCCTGAGTTACAAATCATTAATCAGCATGCAGGACTCCCACAAGTCGGAAAAAACCTGGATTTATCAGGCAATTTTATTTTAACTTGAAAAAGCAAGGAATAGTCAGGGGAAGTCTCGATTTTTCACAAAAAACTTGGAAAGTTCCTATATCATACCTTGAAAATAACCTGTCTTAGAATTGCCAGTAATAGTAATCAGTTATTAAGATTCAAGTAAAATGATTTTAACATCTATTACAATTATTTTATGAAATTACACTTTTTAGTGAAACTTTTTCAATATCATTCTATTATGTTTTTGCTCACTAAATTTAATATTGGACATAAATATAGAAGTTTTCTGATGAAAAATTACAGGATATAGATGAAATATGGTATGAATTTTCTTTGAAATATACCTGATATACCTGCAAAAGTCAGGTAATTTTTTCTTCTGAAATTGAGTGGAAACCATGACATAGACAAAGTCCCGGTTTTGTTAGATTGCCCTCCCAACTGTACTGTGAATGAAACGGCAGTGAAATTCGTAGCCAAAGTCACCACTTACTACAAAAGATGTAGTTCACCTGTGTTTTAAGATGTCCAGCAACTGACGAAAAGCTTACACCATCGCTGATCTTCAAACTGTAAACTTTACCCGAAGGTGATTTTCCGAAAGCTGTGTTCACCGAAGCGAATGAAAAGTGGTAGATGTGCGAGAAAATGATGCTGGAATTCGTATATTTAAAGTGTAAAGGTGCTTTTCCCAGATTGTTGATCCTTGACTTGCTGCTGTTTCATCACGTAATGACCTGTGTGGGAAAAAATTGTCCACTGCATCTGCTGTGATCCCCGATGGCCTTACAAATGAACTTTGACCCCTTGATCTGACTGATCCTTGATTTGACCCCTTGATTTTCAAACAAGAAGTGAGGCAGCTATGGGAGAACTAGATGGAGCTCGGCATCCACTCCTACAATAAATCTGGCCATGTGTGGTAGACAACTTATGAAGACGTTGCTGCATAGGTGTCCCATTTATATAGGGCTATAAAGGAAGCGACAGTCGTAAATGGCTTCTAAAAAAACAGGAATCTTCTGGAACGAGTGATGTAAATGTGAAAATGCCTGGAAAATGTGAGTGATTTCAAACTACGCAATGAACTTGTTTTGTTCTGATATGGAAAATTGATCAGATTTTGAATATTTTTATTTACAATATACGCCATATAATTTTACGTACAATGATATACAAATTCAAAAAAATTTTTTCTTTGGACAAAATTTATTTGGATTTATTGTTTATTTGTAAAAAACGATTTTCGATTGCCGGTGTAACGTGTGCCAAGTCTGCAATCTGTACCCTTGTTGATATGATAAAATTTTGAGCGTCATATATGATGGTGTAGCGTATCTAATTAAAAAAAAATTTCAAATCAAATTTCATGGCTGTGGCGTATGAGCCAAGGTGGCCTATCTCGGCGAAATTAAGGTATTTAGAAGGTATAAAGCTTCTTTAACTTCACAGGGGTGCCAATTGTAACGATTTATTTTCAGTTACTTTGTTTTCATAGTGACTGAAGTTTATGGTATTATGTTTCAGTAATAAAGATAATGGTTTTTGAGAATTTGCTAATAATTTGTTTCTTCCCAAACTATTGAGAGTTATGAAACTATTTTGCATGCAGCTAATATTAAAAGGGGAAAAAAAATAACACTAAAGTGTTATTTTTTTATTTTAATTTTAAACTTCTGCTTAATATCATGTATACATAAGGTTCATACTGAAAGAAATATTTCCAGAACAATTATTATTTAATAAAAGTATTAAATGTTCGATGCAAGAGAAATAAATATAATCATAGGATATTGTATAATAAAATGAAAAATAAATTTAACATGGTCAGTGATTTAAATTAAATGATTAAAACTAGTAAATTAACTAATCTGATTTTCTAAACAATAAAAAAGAATCAATTTGAAACCAATGATTAAGATAATTCATTAAAAATATCTTTCTAAATTAATTTAAAAAAAATTTTGCTTGTTTAGATAAACTTAAAAATTTAGCAATTATAATAAAAGGACTATTTACAATGCACAGGTAATGGTTATGCAAAAAGTTTTGGTACTTGAGCTAAAAAAGAAAAGAAAACTTAAGTACCTTTTTTTAATTCTCTTTACAAAGAAAGTACCAAACATAAAAGTTTATCAGAATCAAAGCCTTTTCAAGAATTAAAATAATAAAGAGGAGAAAAAACTATAATGGTTTACACTTAAATTTTTAATAATATAAAACTTATAATTGTTCACTCTTCTTAAAGACTTTCAACACTAAAATTCTCAGTTTTCATATTACCTCAACAATCGTTTAAGATAAAAATGTATCGTGAATTAAGAGTAAAATGAACACCTATGTAAAATCAGATTGCATAAGTTAAATGGTCCCCAGTTGAAATGTATTAATTTAAAATTTTCTTTAATTAAATTGTTAATTCAATACAGTCATTATATAGACTTAAATATTTAAAAATGGCAAAACTGGAAAATTTATTTTGTATTATGTATTATATGTGTATAGATTTTTCAAAATTTAAGAGGAAATTTTTTTTTGACAATTCCAGTTATGGAGGTAAAATTGTTTCTTCTGACATTTCCCCGCTTTCCGTAACTTTTCCTGATATGTACGAACGAAACCTGTTTATACCTTTATAGAATTAAGTTGTAAAAAATGAAATTAAGGAGTAGGGAATTGCATAATTTGAATTTTGTTAACATTTTATTTATTATTGTAGTTTTGATTTAAGGTAGCTAGTTTAGTTAACTTTGATTTTGTAAAATTTGTTCCAGGGTGTTTTTCTGGTTTTTTTTTTTCCCCCGTGGTAATGCACATATTGAGCATGGCATGAAATTTCAGTTCTGAAGATACTTCCCAAGCTAAAAAATTTCTAGCCTTTATTTTACATTCATAAAAAAAGTATATATATATAAACAATTATTAAAATGTTGACAGATCTGATATGAAGATGTTTTTGTGACTGAAACCATAAAAGAATGCAAAAAAAAAGCAATATTTGTAACAATAATATTAAATCAAAAAGAGGTTATTTTAAGGTTTCAATGATTCCAGAAACAATCGTTTTGTAAGTGAAAAGTGGGTGACCTAATATTCTTTGTTCTAAATAGGAAATGCTGTTGCTTATTTTCTAAACATTAACACATATTATAATCTAAGCTTTATTCACTGTAATCTAAACGTCCTTAGTTTAATTTAAATTTCAACATTTTAAAAGATGAAATTTGCTCACCAGCATTTTTGGGAATGAAGATTTTGTAATTACGGATGTAAATTTGCCCTTGGTGTATTCAGTTTTTAGAGGAATTTTCTAAAGCAAATCATTTTTATCTTATTGAAAATTACAAGCCTTTCAAATGAAGGCAAATTTTAGACTAATCATTGCTTCTATTTATTTTAAGTTCAATTGCAGTTTTAATTATATTAGCAAGTTCTTTTTTTTTTTAAATTTTTTTTTAGAATTACTTTATAGCAGCTGAAATGTACTGAATAAAACACTATATCTGATGTTTATATAGGTCATTCTCCTACTGCTGAAGCCATACGAAAAGCTAGTCTAAAACCTATGACTCAGTACCAGCCTCTGGGAGGATTCAAGCAGAAACTTTTATATTTGGCTGAGGTTTTAGGTTTTGCAGTGCACTTTACAGATTTCCCTAAAGTAAGTTCATTTAAAAGTCTCATAAATTTTGTTTTTAAATAATTTAGTGACATGAAAAAATAATCTAGCATTCCCAATTTTTTTTTTTTGGCCACAGTACACTAAATTGTCAACCTTCTTTTAGCGAAACCCAAACTTTACAAATAAAGTTTATTTAGATAATTTTAATGTTATGACCTATAAATGACTATTTTTTTTAAATATTCAATTAGAGGAATGAAGATTTTTCATTTCTTTATTGTTAATAATAAATTATGTTTTATGTCTGTCAGTAAAATTTGTGCCCTTGTGCTACAATTACTCTAGTTATGAATTTAATTTTAGTGTATATACATAAACTGAAAATGATTAAAATACGCTGAACTATGATTTATTTTGAAATGAAAACTTAAAAGAACTGTTATAACGTTAAAAATTGCTATTCGGGAAGCATTTTTCTTTATTAAAGAATTTTGTTATTTCATTTTGATTTGAAAAACAAGGTGAAATATTTGTTCTTTTCATAATTAATTCAATAAATTGTTATTAGAAATATATTCATTGGCATTTTACTTGAAAAAATTTCATAAAGGCAACCGAAAAAGTAAGTTATGAAGTATAGGTTGGATCTAAATATAATCACAGATTACAAGAAGTACTAACTAACTGAAAGTACAAACTGTATAAAAAGTATAAACTGTCACAACCCCTTTAGCTCTTCTACGGAACCCTGGGTTTCCGCGTTACACCATTTAGGAACCGTTAATCTAGCAAATGTGTTGTCTCAGAGATGCAAAAATGACCAACTTCTTTTTTAAAACATATATTAGGGTGTATCAAGTCAGGGCTAAAGAGAATACAAGGGCTAGTTCACTCCGCTCTTAGAGCTGAAGCTACGATTTCCCTCCTCATGACGTCACTGTGTCCACAGATCTCGGAGATCGCAAGCAAAGATATGATAACTTTGCATCTTTCTCTTTGTAAAAATAAGTTAGACTTTTTCTGGCTATTAGACTTCAAACTTTACGTAATTAACACATTATTTCCGTTCATAAACATAGTTCAAAAAAAACTTTCTTGGTTATTATATTAAAAAAATACCATTTTAAACTTATAAAAATGTTTTGCTAGTTGGTGAAAATGACACGATAAATACTTTATTTTAAAAAGTTCAGTTTTAACTTTAACTATTAAGAAAAATGAAGGCATATATCGACACTTTTTTTGTCTACATATTCTTTTATAAAGATAAGTTAAGTTAAATTTTGAATCCCTGATTTTAAAATATGTCGTTAATAGCAATTTGATCATACTTAATCATTAGGAAACATCAACCTTAAACGCTAATTACTGAAACAAAATAATAATTTAGGTACATAATGACATTAGAAATTTTACAATTGTTTATAGACATTTAAATTTACGATGGTATAATTTATAGATATTTAAATTGAAGAGAATATACTTTAAAAAAAATCATAAATATTTAGAATAACTACATTAAAAAATATGTTATGAAATTAGGAGCATTTCAACTATATACTATATATTTTATTTATACTTTTTACTTACATTTTAATTTTCTTTGACTTTATCTATTTTTTAATTCTTTTCACCTGCCTTTCTTTATGAAGTAACGAGGCGGTTTCTATTTAGATAATGAATTTTTATAAAAGTTCTTTACGACAGAATAAACGTATTGCTGTTTTATATTAACTGTGTCATTTCGGAATCCATTCTTTACATAGTTGTTCATTTACTTTAAGGAACACTCGAAAAATTATACTTTTTCCTTTTGTTTTTATATCAGAATTTTTGCAAGTTGCAATCGCGCAAACTGGCATTTCGATAATAGTTTTATATTCTTGTAAATTCACTGCAAAAACTGAGGAAAGTCATTATAGAAAATAACAAATGTCTTAGAATATCTCGCAAAAAGAAATGAACCAATATTAGTTAGAGCTAGTAAGGCCAAACGCTCCGTTCTTGAAGTAAAAGTGCGAGCTTTGCGCCAAAGTGACGTCACTAGAGTGACGTCGCAGGATCGGCGCGGCGAGAGATACCTCAAAGGAGTGAACCAGCCCTTCTATTCTCTTTAGCCCTGGTATCAAGTGCCCCTCAGGAAACAAATCACTTTGTTTCCAATCTGAAAATTATCCATCACCTTTAAAAAGTTGACAAATCAAATAGTTCTGTTTTCTAAGCAAATGCAATAATCAAATTAATTCTTCATTTCAGTTTTTGAAGAAAAAATATGTCTCAAGTATTAATTTTGTAATTTGTTTTATTCATGTTTTCAATAGTAAATATGATGCATTTAGATTTCATTTTCAATAAAATTGACTCGTGCTTGTATTATTATAAAACAAAAATATATCTTTATATTTATATATTTGGACTCTGGAGAAATACTAGCGAGTTTGGATGAACGAGACTTACTATAGTTTCAGTTTTGTTACTATTATCTCTGTTTCTTGTTCTACTTTTATTGTTTGTTTTTCTGTTCACAATTGTCTTTTAATCTGCCCATAGAAATAAAAATACATATATATCCATAAATTTTATAGATATATCTATAAGACTGAAGTTCTTTGGGAAAATATTAAAAAAAATCCAACTTAAATAAATTAGATTTTTATATTTTCAAAAATTATGAAACCAATTTCGCATAAGAGTTTGTATATGATTTAGTTAAATCTGATGTTGTGCTGGCATCCATGCAGTTTTTAACACTCAAAATGATTGGAGAGAAAACATTTAAAGAGGTTGAATGTTTTAGGGGGCGAAACTGGAACACCTCTGTTTGGTATCAGTGGCAATTAATCCACCCCAAGTGAAGCATGGTGCAGGAACAACAGTGGAAGCTGCTCATGATCAAGCTGCGTTAGTGGCCTTGCGTTGTCTTGCTGATCTTGGTATGGAAGCAGTATCATCAGATGGACTAAAAAAGGAAAGCGGTGATGGGTGAGTAAATAAATAATATTTTCTATGGCTAGGCTTCAGAGAGAAATATGATTTGAACAGGGTATGTGTAGTGTTTTTGAAAAATACTTTTGATTTTCGTTTCTTAAAAGCTTTCAAAGGTGTGTTTCTCATTGGGTGTTGTAAATATTATTATTATTAACTTTATTTCTTTTTTCCAAGACGAGACTTTTCCTTGTCATGTCTATTGTTGCCATGAATTACCCAAAAAGCATGGTTTTCACAATGTTTCCTTCAACATTTTCACAGGTCATTAAATCACGATCCATTTCTGCATGCCATCTTCCATATTGATAAAAGAAAAAACTTTCTGAGAACATGAAAGTGTTTGAAGTTGTATAAAACTCTGTTTTGATTATTATATATACCAACATATATTTCTTTGAATTTCCGTCTTTCGAAAATGTCCGCGGACGGAAGTAAGACGGAAACAAGACTTACTCGAAGACAGAAATTGGAATTTTTTTTTTCTGTCCTTAAAAATATTTTTTAGGTCTACGTTATTGGTCTACTTTCTTATGTCCTGTTGTTATTTTATCAAAAGACAGATGAATAAATATTTTTTGTACAGTATTTAAACTTGATTTTCAATTGATTGAAAGCTTTCTTAGATAGTTTGCATATGTCAAGGGGGTATTGTGTATGTTAGGTATTTCAGTCAAAAAATTTTCAGTCTTAATCTTTTTTCCAACTTGCACCCATGTATATAACAGTACAAAAAATATTGCCTGCAGGGTAGAAAATGGAAGAATATCGGTTACAGAAATTAATTTTTCTATAATGAGTGAGTGATACTGAAAAACTTTCCCCGCTGACATTACATTTTCCACAAACAGTTTTTATATGTTTGTAATGCATACCTGTTTATATAGAAAGAACTTTCAACAATAGGAAGGAAAAAATCTAACATCTTAATTATGATATTAAAAAAAATAAAAATGTTTAAAAATGATTTTTATTTTATAAAATAATTATTTTTATTTTGAAAGATGTAAAAATATTCGAAAATGATCTGTCTTACCTGGTAAAAAAAGTTTCCGAGGTAGTTTACCTGGTAAAAAAAGAACTTTTTTAGAATTATCGGATTGCTTAAAAAATAAGTGCAATGATTTTATTTATATATTAAGATGAATTACATATTTTCCATTGTGACCCCTATACTTTTTGCCGTCTCTTCATGCTGAAGTTTTTAGATTTTATAATCTTAAAAATTTTTAGAATTTTAAGTAGTGATCCGAAGGTGCTAAATCTGGAGTGAACATGTTGTGTGTGTGTAGTAGTGCATCCAATTCAAGCTGTAAAATCTTTTAGCTTGCATGTATAAAAGCAAGTTGAAAGCTTATACAAGAACTCAAATTATCGTGTTGAAGTATTTTGCCTTTACCTATGATCGATTCTGGCCTTTTCTGTTTGAGTGAATAGTTCAACTTATCCAGTAAAAGTCTTAATAGAAATATAAGGAAAATATTGATATCCTTGATTCTTCCCTGTAATTTTTCTCGAAACAAAAACCATTGTGTATACTAAATTTTTTTTTTTTTTTTTTTACTAAACTTTGCTATATCAGTTGCAAAAATATTTAATTATTATGTCTGTTGCTTCGAAATTTTCTAAAAAAATAATTCTTTTATTGCTAGCAGCATTAGATGTGTAAAAATACTCTGCACAGACCCATAAGAAAAAAAAAAATATAATATCTAAAATATATTTTTTTAAAAATGTATCATAAGATTTTTTGCCTAAAACGAACTATCTTTTGAAACCAACTTAAATTCAGAAATTTATCTGTATTTAATCTGTATGCATGTATCTGTATCCATAGATTGATTCATGTACAGTGGGCTCTTGATTATATGAGTCGCAACTATCCAGCTTCTGTATAATCCAGCATAGTAAAAAATGAGGAATGCTAAAGCTACCAACCCCTTCCTATCAGCAGGCCGTATGCATAGTGAAAAACTGTAAAATTTAACTCTTTTTTGTTGCAATTTTTCATATTTGTTTTTAATTAATTAACAGCAAGTACTTTTGCATAAATCGTTAAGCTTAAGATGCTTAATATGTAAATTATATGCGAGAGGGGAGAAAATGGTGTAACTCCGTCTTATCCGGTACATTAGACCGGATTGTCGGGAGCCGACTGTATATGATATAACTATTTTATTTGATGAATGTTTGAATTTTGCAGGCTTTATCTGAATGCTGGACAAGGTCCTGCACCCAAGCTGACCAACTCTCCTACTGATCTTGGCAGTAATCCTAAATCTAGCCCAAACTCCACCATTCCAATTACTGCCAAGGACAGTCACTGAACGAGTGATAATGCTATTCGATACCCAGCAGTGGAAGCTCTCTGCCTCCACTTCTGTGTTTTGCACTGATATTATCGCTTGATTATTATTTCCTTTTGTTTTTATGATCACATATGAAGACAACAAAGCCCAACAGTGGCTGAATGTGTCATTTTTCTATACTTGTCATTTTTGCTAATTCTGCCATGAGAAAAGGCAGGAATTCTTTTTCTTTCTCTTTTATATCCCTAGGCACTTCTAAATTTTTTTGTGCTGATTTTTTTTTTAAATATGTCCTGGGTGGACAATAGAATATGACATTTCCATTCTTTGAAATTTATACCCGACTTCTTTTTATATCAATGGATTTAATTTTTTTAAAATGAATTTTTTTTCCTTGTCATTCATTTAATTTTTTTAGTCGCATGTAACAGTTCTTTAGATACAGGTTTTTTTCTGCCCTAAAAATGTATTTTTACATGTAAAATAAAAAAAGGCTTATAGATTAAGGGTTGCAAATAAAGCGAAGGAAAATAGACAAATTAAACTCTAACTATCGAGGAAGAGTGAAACCAAAGAGATTATCAGAAATGCCTCCAAGTTCAATTGGTTTTATCCAGCTTTTTTCTCTCTTGCTTTACCGCTAATTTGCAACCCTTAATATACGTCTATTTTTTACTTCACTCATCACAAGTATTATAAAGATATATTTTAAGGGCAGTGATTGGGAAAAAACCTTCAAAAAATATTTTCTTTTTAAATGTATCGGGCATTTAATTATGTCGAACTAAATAGAACCCTGTTTGACTTATGTTACAAGCTAATTTTTTTCTTCGTTTGTTCAGTGAAAATAAGTCTGCCCTGCAGAAAAATGTTTGTACAAATTTGCCCCTACAGTTGGAGGGTTAATAATTGAGATAAAACTAGTAGCACTGATTTAGAATATACATATATATATATAACTCATGGTATGTAACGTGCAATTAGGAGATAATAAACTTTTTATTATGTAAAATTAGTGTGGTAACTATAATATTATTGAAACTGAAAGCATTCAGCTTTGATTTCTCCTTACATATTACAGAATTTGTCAATTTCATGGCAGATGTTGGCATGTACTTTGGAAGAAAAAAAAATTGTGAATATTTCTCACTTTACAAATGTGTATGTGCATCCATACTTTTTTAAGACTTTAACTCTAGTGAAGTTTTGCTGTATAACAAGAAAGAGCAATGCAGTGTGTGGCTCCGTTTCATTTGAAAAATGCACATCGTAATGTTGTTTGGGCCTCCCACGGAGAATGATTTTAATCCATAACGTCAAAGAGTGATTTCTTTGGATAATTTTAATGTAAATCAGGTGACTCACTGAGGATTGATAAAACAGTTAGAATTATCAAATAAGGCAAAAATAGATGGGCTTTTAAGTGTCACCTATAAACAATTTTTTCTTTCCGTATAAGATTAACTGAAAAATTTGGATTCTTTGACAATTCAAATAATCGATTGATTTCAGGTTATGCGTGTCACTCTTAGAGTTAGTAATTTATTTTTCTGGTTCTTCACAAAAAGAAGGAATTTTTAATTATTTTTATTGACGATAGCAATTTTTTTATTGTAATGCTTACCAACTTTCATCATGCGAAACAGAATTATTACTTTCTTTTCCTCTGTGATCATTTTAATGTTTTGATTGAACTTGGGCTTTTATGAATGACTTTATTGACAATTTTATAGTTTTGAGAAATTGATTTGAATCATTCTCAAAAAAAAAAAAAAAAAAAAGAAAAGTTATGTTTACTCTTCAGGCTCATGAGCATTTTTCTTTGCATTTTTCATGGTGAAATTTTGAATATTGTAAGAAAACCAGCCTTTAGAATATTACTCAGTTTTTGAGGGGACTTAGAAGGTTGAGAATATTCAATGTGCATTTTATTTTAAAAAATATTTTTTAATTATTCAAAATTTTGTCAGACTTCGAACTGCATTGCTCTTTTAATTCATATTTTTATATGTTAGCTTGTTGTCTTCATGTCTAATCATTCTCTGTTAGTAGAAACTTCAATAAAATTGCAAAAACATACTTGGTTCTTTTTCTTTTCTAACTTTTGTCATTACCTGTGTTTTGTAAAGATTTTCCTAAAACGCCACGTTCAATTAGATTCGAGTATGTTAATTTCAAAGAAAAGCTATGGATTGAAAGATGGCAATTAAAAACTTGTTTATTAATCACTACACGATAGTCACTCTCAACTTTTCTTGTTATTTATTACACATGAAGGCAGTCATCATCCCCTGAAACGTTCAAATTATTTTAATGTGGTTCATCATCCCTGAAACGTTCAGATTATTTTAATGTGGTTCATCATCCCTGAAACGTTCAGATTATTTTAATGTGGTTCATCATCTCCAAAACGTTCAGATTGTTATATTGTAGTTCGAAATTCCAGGGGAACTGAATTTAGTTATTGAAGGTTTCATCCAAACTCAAGTTAATTTCATATCACTTTTTTTACTTATATATGACTGATAATATTTAAAAGTAAATTAGAATAATTTCATCATTATGATTACAGCTATTTCAAATATATTTTGTGTTGAATAAAATATTTTATATATATATATAAATAATTTTTTATGTTGCATTATTAATTTAAACCCAAATATTTATTAGTTAAAAAGTTTCTATACATTACTTGAATTATTCATAAAACCATTCGTCTGGATTCGATATTTGAGACTTCAATATAGATTATCTAAAATAGTGTTGATGTTTTATAAGTCACTACAAGGAGTAAGTAAAAAGCTCTTGAATACGTTACCAAAATTTTTAAGCCTCTCAAAATATCTCAGTATCTTAAATGTCGTCCTAACATATTAGTTGTGAAATTAAATGTTTAATTATCTGACCACCAGTGAATCACAGAACTATCCAATTAATTATTTCATTATACTCTTTTTTTTTTTTATGATACCATGTTGATTTTTTTTCTGAATAATATACTAAGCTATTTTTATTGGTACTTACAGGTTTTTCTTAAATTAACACTCGTTAAGTAATTGCTAAGTTTTTCTTAAGTATCAGAACTATAGCCAGTTATCTGATAATATTTTAAAAACATTTTCTATGTTAAAATTACTCAGTGCAAAACGTCTGACTGATCATAGTAAATAGGTGCACCCTTTTCTCTAAGATTGGACAAATAAATTTTTTATTTACATAACTGTTTCTTATTTGTTTGGTTTGTGAAAAGTAAATAAATATTAGTGCAACTCAAAGAACCACAATTCTTTGCTTTGTTTTTTTAAATGAACAAAGTAGAAACAGAATTTTATTTTGACGTTTAAACTTATATATTACTCTTATTTTTAAGAAAATTGCTCTTTTAAAAAATAGGTGTTGAAAAAAATCACTTTTGATAAAATTATTTTTCAACTTTAGCACGATTCACTAGATATTATAGTATAATTTGTTATTAGGAAAATGCCTTATTTTGTTAAACAGCAAATACTAAAAATTGAAATTTGTAAAGAGATTCCGAAGCTGTGCCAATTTTAGAATCATCTGATTTAAAAAAATGCAATAAAAAATACGTAATTTTCAACTTATTTTGAATTTAAAGAAATCCGCGGCGAGAAGGTTAACATACTTTTTACAGAAACTGAAACCTATATTTCGTCATAAGAGGATAAGAATGATATTGCTCCATGGAACATACTCAATAATTTCGTTATTTCCAGAATGAAATCTGTTTGTTCTAAACATATTATTCCTTCAAAATTAAAACGAGAAAAAAATTAACTGTTATTATTTATCTAAGCCTATTCCATTTATTTAATGATAACGGTATCAAGGGTAAGGATATGTGATGGAAGCCCAGTTTACTATTATACTTTAAATGTATTAAATCATGTAGCTTGAATAATTTATTTTAAGCAAATTATTTAATAATTTTAAGCAAATAAGGGTGTAAAAATAAACTCAGTCAAAATGCTCCTAAAGTATATACGAAAATATATGCAGAAAGAACTTTGGAATCGATAAATTAAAAAAGACCTTTTCAAGCAACTTCGAGTATACGGAAACGCTAACTTGTTTGAAATAGCTGTCCTTGTAACTATTTAATTTCGATTCTTGGTGCTAAGGGACATTCCATTCTCACATTCAACTTTTGAAATTTCAATTGTAAACGGATTATTTTTTATGTCCTTAAAAAATGTTAAGTCTATTGCCTAGCAACTTAGATATATTTTCTATTAATTAAACTTCTCCGAGCAATCAGAATCTTGTTTCAATTTTTTTACAGTCAGAACTTTGTTGCTAAACAACGAAGTAAAATTAAGTGTTCCTCTTTCGAATTAGTATATGAGTTATCTTAAAATATTCATTTGCGGCAGCGACTTTTCTGGACTATCGTCAAATATATATACATCTTTATTGCGACCCTTCCTATTTTAAGGGTCCGGATTCCAAATATGTTAAAAAAATATATGTTTATTCAGAGAAAGTACGTTTTTCTGTCTGATTTCGTAACTTAATTAATAGTTAGCACTAATTAATTAGCATATTTGAGGTCACCCCCAAAAGCCATTGAGATTGACACTTAGTTCGTAAAAATCCGATCATTAGAACGAAAGTTATTGAGGGTGATATTTTTTTTTTTTTTTAAGACGACTGTACAGTTGCTTTAATCTTACGTTCGGAAGCTAACGCAAAATCTCCCTAATGACTGATCTATTAACTCTTTTAAATGATGAGTGAATTACCTATACCCGTTCAATATGTTTTGAAATAACCTTTATCTGCCGCAACTTATGCACTTAGTTGCAAAACAAATTTTAAGTCGTCTTACGGAATGCTTTTTAACTATAGCATCCTTTACGTTTTTGACGTTCTTAAATCTGTCAAGCAAGAGTTACTGTTTCAGAATTTAAAAAAAAAAATCATATGCAAGAGATTAGATGAAAAGGCCAGTGAAACACAAAACTTGAACCTGAAGGAGCAAGATTAAAAGACATTTAGAATTCTTGAAAGAGGACATTAAAAGTTGTTTCTACACTTTTTTAAAATTCAATTTCTTCGGAACAATTCGAACGATTTTGCTTAAATTTGGTATTCTACAATGTAAAATTACGTTCCTGAAAATGATGTAAAAAATTGTGTACCTTACTATTCAAAATTTTTTCGACTGTTATAAGTAAAATAATTAATATTTACTAAAATTTTTAATTCGCATGACATTGTTTTTGGGTAAATGAATTTTATAATTGCGTGCAAAATTTTTTTAATTCCTTTTAAAATTTCACGAGATATTACGAAATACGCAAAATGTTAAATCAACATTAAAACTCTGGACCGCTTTCCTAAGCAAACTATTCGGACTATAGTTCCTAGATTATATTTTGGTGGTTAAAAATCCGAATCTGTCTTTTGAAAAGTACGTTTTTGTCTCTTATCTCGCAACTTAAAATATCGTCTGCGCTTATTAATTCGCATATCATCTCCTAGAATTATTAAGATTGAGCTCTAGAACGCGAAGATCCGATCATTTGATCAAAAGTTATTCACAGTGGTCCTTTTTTTTTAGCACTACATATAAGTATATTTTATACGACAGTATTGCGATCATTAAAGATAATACCAATCGGCATCGCCATTATTATTATCGACGATAATATCGCCATTATTATTATTGATAACTATAATTATCGAATTTGATAATAACCCGATCGTTATCGATTACATAACATAAAAAAAAATAGTATGGTAATTATTATCTACATCAATAATTATTGAATGCGATATTACTGCGATTGGTAATTAATTTTCTGTGAGCAGCGATAATATTGACATAAAGTAGTATAAATTAGTCAAATTGAAAAAAAAAAAAAGGTATTGTTAAATATCGATATTTTTTTGTCAAAACATCTCGATAAGAAAATCCATACTTATCGGTTACAGATACCAATGTTTGTAGTAACTTTACAACGCATGGTTCCTCTAACAGGGGTTTCCAACTTACATGAGGCCGGGGGCCGCAATTAAAAACACAAATCAAATGGCGGGCCGCAACTTTATCAAAATTTTATGTAGGACTCTTTTATGTTTGAAGGAAAATTGAATATTACTGTCAGATTTTTACCAAGTTGTACAAAACAAAAGTATAGAATTACAAATTAAAATAAGAAGTAGATTTTTAAAAATATTTAATTGCGTATTAAAAAATTTGGGCTACAATAACTTTAATGTGCACCCATGTATTAAACAATTAATTTGCAACAGATATCTAATTGTTAAGATATAAAATTTTAAAAAGGTTGGTATTAAAACTTACATAGTAGCACACAAAATGTTCAATGAAAAAATTGAGATTTGTCTGCTGCAACCACAAGAGAATAGATATTTACATTTAAAATTTACAAATGTGTGTGTAAATATTTTCGTCCAAAAGGAATGGTTTCAAAAAGTTAAATCGGAGAATTTCTTCGAGAAAATTTCTAATACACATATGCTAAATTATGTTCACAAAATACAAAAAAATTAAATAAAAAAGAGCAACATACACGATTATTTTTGTATTTGAATGAATATTTTCTTGGATGCAAAACCTGAGAAATAATTTTTTTTTGCACCGTTGGTATGATAAATTTCACAGAAACGAAGAAATTAGGTTTTATTAACGAGAAAAGTATTTTAAACTCATGTAGATTTTTTATGAAAATTGTCCGCAAAAAAATGACAACTAATATATTTTAGTTCGTGGGCCACAAAAAAAGGGCCCCGTTGGAAACCACTGCTCTAAATGATAATATGTATTAGATTTTATACATGTATTAAAGAAAAGATCAGCTTCCGCGACATGTGTTTCCGATCAATCAAAAGCAAAATTGGATGTATGACTAATAATCTTCAAATGAAGTTTCGGTTAGACAGGACAATACTACAAGCAAATGTGGTGATATTATTTCTATCAATTTCAAATCATGCTTTTATTGAATTCTTGTTTCAATACAAGGATAAAATGTGTTTTTAGTTACTTTCTGGATAATTGACTTTTAGATAACAAGCATGGTTTGACAAGAAAATTAAAACTGACAATCATAGTACGTTCAGACCATATGTAATTAAAAAAATTATTGAAAATTTTTACTTCGAATTTTTTTTGTTTTCTTAGATGAAAAAAAAAAAGAACATTTATGTTTTAATTTTTTAGGGTGAAAAATGTTTTAAAATTTTTTTTTTTTAAGAAAACTTCGCGCAGCTTTGCTCAGTATGTAAGATTTTACCTTGAATTTGGCGCTGCATAGCAACATCCAGTTCTTGTCTTATTAAGCGTTGAAAGAGAAAATATATTTAAATTACTCAAAAAATCTGCAATGATATGTATGAGAATAAGTTGAAATAGAAGGTTCAAAAATACATCTTAAAAATTTTTAAATCTGAATAAAAAAATATTCATCACTACAATAAAAATACTTGAATTTAATACATCATTGTTTTAGTACTTTTCTTATAATAACTACTTTTTTTGAAAAAAGCTAACTCTTTTTATTTTATTTTATAACCGTCGTTGAACAGCATACCCAAATTTTGAGTTTACGGCTACTAATGTTCAACTCAATAGCCTTGTAATTTTGAATACAATCCAGAAGACGAGGGAATTCCTGGATCAAGTATCGGGAGAAATTTGCCTACGTGCAGGACTTTTTGATGGAACTAACCCACATTTGCTTCGTATAGCGAGGAAAACCTCTTACGGTTAGGCAGATGGCAAGGGGATTCAACCATTGAGGATATTTTATGTCAGCATTGTGGTTGGTGCAAGCCAGATCCGGAATTCATATCGAACAGCCATCGCTAGGATTCGAATCCGGTACACCTCAATGGAAGACGAACGCTCTATCACCTGAGTCATCGCGGCTCTAACTTAACTCTTAATGAAAAATTTGAAAACTGTTCGGTATTTATCGGTGACAGGGACCATGTGTTGGTGACTGTTTTTTTCGCCAACATAAATCATTCTTAGAAACCGAAAATTGTCTAATTTTAATATCGCGATGCGTTGTCTAAATATATTTAAATTAAAAAATATATCACGATAGTTTATATTTCAATTTAGCTAATTTATATTATTTTTACATTAGTCAACATTTTCGTTACCCAAATAAAGTTTATCAATACTCACAATATCGTTTTCAGTAATGATCGGTGAGTATAATTATGGTATCGTGATTATTTACGCGAAAATGTCGTGTTTGGTGAGCATTATTGGTAGCTGATGGCCTTTTTTAACCAGAATCTGGCGTTATACTTACGGCTCAGTAGTATGTAATTTTTGGCTTAATGCACATTGTTTGGTAATATGGCAAGTGTCTTAATAGCAACTGTAATGACGATTCGTGGTCTTGTGGCGTAACCACCACTGCAAATATTAACTTCCAATTTACTAAACATGTTAACTAGGTTCTATCTTGGTGAACCTTTTGATAGATGAAGGTTAATGTGGTAGATGATATTACGCTCCCCAAATTGGTGATCTCTGGACGTGATATGAACTCGCCAACATCGATGGATGGTTCACATTGAACATTTGATTTGCTCACAAAAATCCGGTGAAGTAAGCACAATTCTCCCGGCCAATAGCAATTAAAGGGAAATAAAGATTTAATAAATATAATAAGCGAAAAAAATGAATAAATAAAGCAGCATGAATCAGATAGTAGTATTCGCTTATCGAATTCCATTACAGATAAAATTCTGGAAGGGGAGTAATGCAGCATAAATACAAATATTAAATACCTGTTCACTAGTATATATGACAAGTTAACTTTCAGATACCTTTTGTTAGATGAAGGTTGACATAGTTGATATTTGCATGCAGAGTCTTATTACACAGAAAAAAAAAGTGTATGTAAGAGAAAAGGTTAAAATGAGTGGATGCTGATTATCAGTTGTCACGTATGGTTTAAAAACCATTAGACGAGAAAGAATTATATTTCAACTGCTTCGATGTACGATACGGCTCTAACTTATTGTTAATAGACATTTTGACTTCTGTCGAGAAACTTAGCTCAACTTTATTACGCCATTTTGCTGATAAAGATTAACTGGCGCTTAGGTCACATGTGTGGGTATGAGAGGTCTTCTTTTTAAAGTGCAATCGAAATCATTAAGCTTCATGTTGAATGTCGTATTTTTTTACGTCCTACGGTATAACTGCAAATCAGTATACACACAAATTCCTTATTTTATTACTAACTGAATATATATATATATATATATATATATATATATATATATATATATATATATACACTATCTAGCCATTAATGACCGGACACCCGTTGAACGGCAGGTGGACTCGTCCTGGCGGAATAAATACGGAACCTGTGATGGGGGAAAGACCACTCGCAAGCAGGCGACGGCCATACGAGCGTTAACAGTGAAAATGAGTGGACGACGAGAGCTGAATGAGGCGGAAAGGGGCATGATCATAGGCGCCCACCGATTTGGTCATTCCATACTCGCTGTCTCCGAAAAGTTTCAGGTACCACAGTCAACAGTTGGTGACGTCGTGCTGAAATGGGAACGAGAGGGAGTGATAAAACCGCAGTCCCGACCCGGCAAGCCCAAAATAATGTCCGACAGGGATCGACGATCTCTTCGACGTGTAGTGAAGGCAAACCGACAAATGTCGTTGGACACTGTCGCTACCAACTTCCGGGCTGCATCTGGCAATGTTGCCAGTGCACGTACCATTCGTCGGGAGCTGATTGCACAAGGATTCCATGGATGAGCAGCAGCACATAAGTCAAACATCTCTCCATCAAACGCCCGCCACCGATTTCAGTGGTGCAAAGCACGTCGCCAGTGGACAGTAGAGCAATGGAAAAGCGTTATGTGGAGTGATGAGTCACGCTACATGTTGTGGCACTCTGATGGACGAGTGTGGACCTGGCGAATGCCCGGAAAATGGTACCTACCGGAGTGCATTGTCCCCATTGTGAAGTTCGGCAGTGGAGGAATTATGGTTTGGTCCTGTTTCTCATGGTTTGGCCTTGGAGCCTTGGTGTTAGTGCGTGGAACCCTGAACGCAGAAGGGTATAGAGACATCCTGGACAATTCGGCGCTTCCCACCCTGTTGCAACAGTTCGGTAATGGCCCGTTTGTGTTTCAACACGATAACGCTTCCATTCATAAAGCACATGCCATCACGGACTGGTTTGATGAAATGGAGGTGCAAGACCTTGACCGGCCATCCCAAAGTCCCGACATCAATCCAACTGAGCATCTCTGGGATGAGTTGGAGCGCCGGTTGAGGGCCAGACCACAATGCCCCAAAACCACCACTCAACTCTTCGCCATGTTACAGGAGGAATGGCGGGCAATACCTGCCTCCGTGTACCAACACCTAGTGGATAGCCTTCCTAGAAGGGTTAAAGCTGTGATTTAGGCGCGTGGCGGCCCTACGCCCTACTGTCTTGATACTAGCACCTCATGCATCCGAAATGAGCGGTGTCCGGTCATTAATGGCCAGATAGTGTATTATATATATATATATATATATATATATATATATATATATATATATATATATATATATATATATATATATATATATATATATATATATATATATATATATATATATATATATATATATATATATACCGGCACATTTAACGTCCAATAAATAAATAAAAACATTTGCATAATGGGGGTTGAAAACATAATGAACCTAAAATTAATATGTAAATTTTGTCTTTAAAATATTTTTAAATGTTCGAATTCTCCCTTTCAGTGGTTTTTCGAACTTCTGATTTCTGACTCACTGTTCTTACTCGAACCATTCTTTCTTCTCGAATTTTTTACCGTTCGTTGAAATTCGTAGTCTGACAATTTACAGTAGAGTTCCCCAATCTTTTAGTTCCTATGAGCAAATACCAAAATATCGGTCGAATGGCGGGCACCAAATTTTTTTTTCATGATAAATTTATAGTTGGTAGACATTAATAATACACACTACATATAATGCACAAAAAATTTAATTTTACAAATTAATTTAACATATGAATATAATTAGTATTGATATTCTTGTGTAAAATAAATTATTACTAAATTGCTGACAAAACATACGAAGTATAAAACTTATTTATAAAATATTTAAAACTAGGAGGCTCCGCCCCCTGCTCGCTAACGCTCGCCAACCCCCGAGAATTGCTACGCAATCCTATGTGGTTCACGCCGTGAACCATGGCTCGCTCGCCAATGAACACAATGTTCTAGCACAAAGACATAATATATTATCATCAAAGACATAGTATTTTATCATCAAAGACATAGTATTTTATCATCAAAGACATAGTATTTTATCATCAAAGACATAGTATTGTACTTATGTAGAAGATTTCTACCAATGTTCTTATTGGCTTTTAAAAAAGTATATTAGCTATTTAGATTGTACATGGTGAAAAAATCAAAACATTAGCTAAATAAGAAACATATTAGCAAAATAAATTATCAAATATTGCTTCACTGATATTCTGCATTTTAAAGCGTGAAAATTTAATGCATAAATAAACGCGAAATATTAAAAAAATTCAATGCATTCAATACAAACACTTAAACGTTTTTTAGACGTTTAGGTAGCTCCCAGTAGAAAAATATCAATTCAACAGCGGCCTTTTAAAGCATTCTCACTTCAATTAATTAATTAATTTCTAATTGAGTTTAAATTAAATATTGTCATGTTTTTAGTGCATGAATCTGAATTGAACAACCTGATAATGCTCACTCTGGTTATTATTATCTGGTTGCTCACTACGTGCTCTTGCGCGCCGAATCCAATCAATTAAAAATGAAAACTGTTGCCAGCGCGAGAAAAGAAATATCATCGGTTTTATTGATACATACATACATACGTACGTACGTATTAGCGTTTTATATAATATAGAAGAAGATAGATACAGTCGATGTGATCTTTGGCAATGCACTTCACTGGCCAGCGCATCATAATTGGAAGAATATGATGAAATTCCTGCTCGCAAGCAATCGTCAAGGTGTTCATCTGTAAGTCGTGATCTATATTTTGATTTTATGATATTCACTGTCGAAAACAATGATCCACATAAGTATGGTGGAACCAAAAAACGACTTTATTTTATATGCTGCTCTTTTTGAGAATGTGTTTCTGTCAACTATATTCCAGAATTTCTCATTCGATGCAATAGTTTTGAGGGTAATTTCATTCTGAAGATCCAAAATTTCTATCTCCACTTCTTCTCGCCTTACTTGAAAAAATTCTGAAATGTATGTTGCTATTTCGGTTACGTTTATTTGGTTGGTAAAAGGATTTACAAAAAATGTGACCATAGGCTCGATGATATTAAATTGTAGAAACCGCTTTTCAAATTGATCTTGAAGCAATTGGAGGTTAATAACTAGTGTTGATAAGTCAATTTCACTGTCGCCTATCCCTTTTTTCATGTTTGGAAAATGCGCAAGTGACTTCATTTTCAAATGTGATATCCACAAAACTAACTTAGCTTTGAACGAGTTTATAGGTCATTCTTGTTATATGCTTGTCCTTTCCCTGCAGCTCCAAGTTTAAATTATTTAGTTTATCCAAGACAAATCTGCTAGCCAAAGAGGATCTCTTAGTTCCAAAAATATTTGATTTTTGGCTGCAAGTTAATTTTTTTTGTTTCTTCAATTAAATGCATAACTCTATCAAGTACTTTGCCTTTACTGAGCCAGCGTACTTCAGTATGTAAAATGAGGCCAGCTTCATCAGGATCTTGTAAAGTCAATGTTGCAAAGGAGCTGTTCGAATTAAGTTGACTATTTCGGTAATAATTTTCATTACTATATTTACAATATTTTTAGTATTTTTCAATACAATATTTTTAGTAGATCTTCTTTTACTGTAAAATCAATAAATGCCATTCTCCCCATAACTGCTAACTGTGATATGTCTGTAGACTCGTCAAACTGTAGTAAGAATCCCTCACCTCTCACATATATCCAAATAACTCTTCTACTGCTTTTGCATATCTTTTGAAATGGCGCCTATTCTTCTTGTAACAGAATTATCTGATGACTATAAGTCTTGTATTACTGACATGGTTTCACGATTGTTGGAAACTCCCTCAAATAAGCAATCAGCACCAGTAAGCAATGTTTTTTTTAACAACTCACCATCCTGGAAAGGCTTTTTCTGCTTTGCGAGCACATGATAAATTTTTAAAGAAGCAGTAGTGGGAGTTTTAGATTTTATCTTAGTACTTGTGAAAAGTGACTGTTGAACCGAAAAATTTGATTTTAACTGCTCTATTTTCTTTTTTCGAATTGCAGTTATAAGTGGATAGCTCGCATTAAAAGTAGAATGAACTGTTTGGAAATGACGTTCAACATTATGTTTTTTCGGCACAACAACACTATTTCCACATAACAACCAAATACTTTTATCTCTTAAATTGACGAAGCAATATGATTCCACTATTCGGAATTAAAATTATAGGTACGTTGTCTTTTGCTTGATCCACTCAGTTTAGTGTAAACACACGCAAAGGAAGTATTTAAAAATAATAAAGTAGTAAACTCTGTATACAAAAAATATGAAAAAAGAAACCATGAATCGAAAAAGAAGTAGACAAAACGAATGAACGCAATTTCAGTGTGATTTTCTCGAGACGAGTTTCGGAAAAACGCCTTCGTAGTACGGCAACTATAAAAATGAACCAATTCAATTTATTTCAGGTGTGGAAAATTAGTGGATTTTGGTTGAGTTTATCATCAATATTGAAAAAGTAAAAAAATTTGCATAGCATTTTATGGGAAAATGGAAAATTGAGATATTTTATCGTTGGGCACAAGTAGCGGGCGCACCTATAGACCGATCGACGGCAACATAGGGTTGGGGACCCCTGATTTACAGTATTGGTGCAGCTGTAATCGGCATCAAATTTACTCACAGAACACTTTGTACCGATATAAGAATATGTTTTGTACCATTTAAAACTGTAGCAATTACCATAATGGCAGTAGTACCTACTACCAAAATTGAACAACAATATTAGCAACGCGACTTTTCACGGAGTTTTTAAGGAATCTCCTTAACGAATAAGTTAATTTTTTTTCATTAATTTTGTTTTTATTTCATATTAGTACTTATTACCAAAATTAATTAAGCCAATTATATACCAAAATTATTTGTGCGCATAAGATTTTTTACCCTCTTTTAAACGAATTTTTAACATTTCTCCATTGATTTTGCCTTTTAGTACATAGCTTATTATTTTACTTCAATTAGTAAATATTAAAAATAATTATTATCATTGACATCAATATATAGATTGGAGCTCTTTACGTGTAATTAGTACCATTACGCCATTAATTTTGCTTTTCAGAACAAATTATCTCTTTTATTTCAATGACCGTTGATTCTTAATAATTTAGATTTACAGTAAAAAGCTTACAAAAACAAAACTATAAACAAAATAATAATGTAGCTTCAGATAACCTAAGGAATACTACTTTGGTGACG
Organism: Parasteatoda tepidariorum; assembly: GCF_982258835.1. Lineage (NCBI taxonomy): Eukaryota > Metazoa > Arthropoda > Arachnida > Araneae > Theridiidae > Parasteatoda > Parasteatoda tepidariorum. The sequence goes on from NC_141762.1 coordinate 6,638,736, forward strand.
TAGTCTGCCTATGTTATCATGATCACGTTCATTATATTCAAGCAACCTGACATAACGAATAAAAAGTAATTAAGTAATACAACTAAGTTATACTAAAATTTATTGTCAATCAACATTTTGACCGCTACTTGACTTGCTACAGCATTCAAAGTTTTACTGGAATTTTGTGCTAGAAGACAAAACAAGCTGCAATTATTTTCCGTCCATAGGAATATTTAAAATTGAATTGTCTCCCTCTTTGCAGCCTGTTAAATTATATACATAGTATCCCCAAAAGGAATTTATATCGTCAATGAATTATTTAAAACCGAAAAGGTGCTTCTTTGTAGAATAATAAGTTGTATACATATTATTCCCAAAAATGAATTTATATCATCGATCCATATTTCCAGTTTTTTCCGACTATTGGAATATTTAAAACTGAATTAATGCCCTTTTGCCGAATGATAAATTATCCCCAACAATGAATTCATAATGCCAATCTATATTTCTAGCATTTACCGTCTATTTTAATATTTAAAACTGAAATGGAATGGAATTGTAGAATAAGTTTTATCCATATTACCTTAAAAAGAGATCCTTATCTATCCATTACTTGGAATGTTTAAAACCGAATAAGTGACTTTTGCTGAAGTATAAGTTAAATTCAAATTCTAAAGAGTAAAAACAAAATTTATCGCCAATTGAAATTTTGCCTACTTTCTGACATAATCTAGCAGACATTATGAACATGAAAAAATAAGTGAAAGAAGTAGTAAAATTTTATAAAATATTTATTTCAGACAAAAAAAATTAAAAAAAAAAAAAAAAACTAAAATGGAGAAAATAATTTTATTTTGGTCTGATCTAAAACAAACAATGAAGTGTCTAATATAATTTTATAACTAATAAGAACTTTTTTCACACTTTCGCAAGTCAAGCACCCTACTTTTTTTTTCTGTCAAAAATATAATTATTTCTTCTTTATTTAGTCTATTTGAAATTCTATTCTTCTTTTCTGAATTTTTTTAAAAATAACATTTCCACAAAGAGGAAGAAAAGATTGGCTAGTTTAATGAAATTTGTTAATATGCCGTACAAAATGAAGATGAATGGAATACAGAATCACCAGAAGGATAAATTAAAATCATGAATCTGTTTTCTGTCATTTTAAAATTAGGTGTCAAGACCAGATGCTGCGTTAAGCTTTATTCCTATGATTACAATTCATATGTAAAGCATATCAAACCACAGGTGTTTCTTTAGGAAATCAAATAATAGAATAGTTAAGTATAAGTATATGGACTAAAATAAGATTCAGTCAGTTACTTATAAATCCTCTATTTCTTTCCTGCATAAGGTAAGTATCTATTAGTATCTAAACAGTCAAGTAAGGATACAGTTTTTCATAATTATCAACCATGGTTTTGGGTTCTGATGAAAATTATTCAGAGACGGGTAAAGCGTTGATGCGTTTGACGAGGGAGATGACCCTAGAAGAGCAAGGAGCGAATTGCAAAAAAATTGAAAAAGGTCAGAATTATCTGGACGCGACAGTTGCTATAGCAGGCGTTGCATTAGGAGTGGCTGCCTTGTTTACCATGCCATTGCTAATCGTGGTCTCCTCCTCGCTTTTAGTTAATGTATTGATTGCCAAGGCTTTAACAGCAGACGAGAACATTGAGAGAGAATGTGCTGATCTCCCTTTTAAAGAGTTGGACGAAAAAATGAAAGCTAGACAAGAAGAACAAGATAGAAAAATTGCAGAACAAACTGAAATTTTGAAAGAAGTAAGTGAAAAAGTAGGCCAAACTCTAGATAAAATCGAAGATGTTAGAAAGGAAATGGGCGATAGCTTCCAGAGGGTATTAAATAAAATAGGGGATGTAGATGCCAGTAATCCAGTCTCCGAAATAAAAACTGCGATCGAATCCATTTCATTTGGGGAAGAGAACAAAAGATTAGCGACTCCTGAGCGTTATGTTTATATCATTCAGCAAGAAGTGGCAAAAAATTCGGATTCATCTCTTTACAATTACATTGGACTTCAAGGTAGTCTGTATAAGGCCATTTTTGCAGTGATTAACAAGAAGAATACCATTAAATCGAACATTGCCCTTCCGGGACTCAACATTGGTGTTACAACCTACGCATCGACCGTCATTACTCTAATTCAGCAGCTACGTTACATGTCTGAATATGTTTACCAAAAGGGTGACTTGAAAAAGTTCAACAACTATTTCAATCGTCTTATTTTTGATTTCAACTATTTCAAACTAATAGTTAATGGTTCCTCTAAAAAGCAAGGTATAATCGACCAAGTTACCCAGATGTTGAACGAAGCAAAAAAAAGCAAAAGCAAGCAAGATCTTGGCGAAGAATTGTTTGAAAATATTGGAACATACATCACCCAACTTAATCAATTAAAGCAAAAGATTGCAGCACTTTCATTAGATGTACTCGAAACCACTCCAGATAAAAACATGGATATTGATTTCAACTCCAGAACTGGGAATCAACGCAGTAGTAGTAATTTCTTGGACTGGAAAAAAGGCACCCAGGTGAGTTACGCAGTGCAGTTCGAAAAAGATGGTAAGTATTCTAAAGTTAGTGACTGGACTTCACCACAGGAAATAGTGGATATCGCCAATCCTGATATTGTATTCCGGAAATCGAGCAATATGAATAGATTAGTCTTCCGAAAATTTGGTAATGGTGATGCAGAATTGGCATACATCCTCCCTGGCTCAGAAGTAAGTTTTAGAGACGTCCACAGGGATTTGTATAATTTAGCTTTTAAAAACTCCCTCAGCGAGTCGCAGGTTTCAAGTAACATGGATAGACTCATTAGATTGGGAGCGAATGTTAAGGCAGTGTTTGAGGGTAAACGAACCGTTATTCATGCGGCAGCTATTGCTGGACGATCTGTTATGTTAGGTAAGATATTAGAGAAAGACCGTTCTCTCATTAATAAACCAGATAAATTAGGCTTCACCCCTCTTCACCTAGCTGCTGAAAATAAAAGGACCGCTTTTGCACGATGGCTAATTAATCGTGGAGCAAACGTTAACTTACAAGGACAGGAATATAAAGTGACTCCACTGCATTTGGCTGTGCGTTACCATGCCGAAGAAATTGTAGAAGCCCTGTTGGATAAATCAAATATTAACCCGAATTTAAAAGATGTAGCTGGTCTTACTCCTTTGCACTATGCTGTAACTGATGAAAATTTGAATAAAGAGATTTTCACTTCATTAAAATTAAGTCGGAAAACTGATTTTAATGTAAAGGATAACAATGGATTACCAGTCCTGCATTATGCAACCATACTCAATAGATGGGAAGAGGTCACAGATTTAATTTTTACAGCAGAAAGATGTGATTATTATGCAAAGGATAACCAACAAATGTTAGCTGTTCATTATGATGCAATGAAAGGAAATAAGGTTGACATATTAATATCTGCCATGATGGGGGATGAAAAAGCATCTAAGCTTAATGATGCAGCAGGCGAGAAACATTGGACTCCTTTGCATTACGCCGTATATTTTAAGCATACTGATTGGGTGGAGTATCTGTTTCGGCAGCATGAAAGAGTGGTATCAAAGGTCAATGTAGATGCTAAAGATGTTGATAATCAGACTCCTTTGCATTTAGCTGCCGGGGCTGGATTGAAAGATATTGTTAAAACTCTTCTGGATAATGGAGCAAAAGTTTATGAAAAGACGAAGAAACAAAATACACCTCTTGATCTCGCAGTCATGCATAATAGAAAAGAAGTTATTGATGATTTGCTGACATTTGAAAAAAATCAAAAGTTAAAAAATGGAAAGTCTGCTAAAGAAAATGATACTAAGGCGTGTCAACTAGCAAAGGGGGAGATGTTAAATCTACTAAAGAAGAAGAATCGCTGTGGCAATTTCCGCCGCTCGGTTGAATCGAATTCTAAAACCTCTGCTTGGGGATTCACTCTTACTGGCATGTTTGAAAACAATAATTTAAGACCTTTGTTAACTTCGAATAAATCAAGAGAGAATTTGGAATTCAAAAATATTAAACCTCTGACACAAGTAGATGTAAATGGTGCCTTGCTTTTACTGGATCTTTTCGTACGGAAAGTGACGAACGAAAAATACAATTCTGCAGTGATTGGTTCTGAATCTTTGTTAGATGCACGAGCTCGAGCTTTAAATATCACGGAGAATTTGCAAAAAATTGTGGAAATGGCAGGAAATGATGGGGATCTTTTTGACATTCATTCAAAGATATACAAGGCTATTATGAGCGGAAATGATTACAAACTTGTAAAAGAAGTATGCACTTATTTAAAAGAGTATTCCACTTTGGAACCACATAAAGTTGAAAACTTTATTTCTGCAATGGTTGAAAATAAATCAGTCGGAATTACTAAGAAAGCAATTCAAGGTAACTTGGAAAACTTAGTCGCTCAGGCCTGCTATCGAAATCACTTTTAAATATTTTCGCAATTTAAGGCAGAGCAATTAAAACTGGATAGTTTAGTAAATAGCCGCCAACAGAAAATTAACACAATATAAATTTGATTTGAAACATTGCGCTCTCTTTAATTCGTTATCGGTTTAGACTCTTCTTAATTGTAACAAAATTTGGCAATATGTATATTTTATTATCATACTCGTATAAAAACACGATAAAGAGAAGGATTATTAGAAATATGAATCTTTCAATTTTGTACTGTTTGCTTGAATCAAGACTTTTAAAATCTTTAGCGAAAGCTAAAATAAGAAAATAGCCAGATGATTTACATATCGATACACTATTATTGTTTTCATTTGAAATATTTATTCAATCACCATTTTGTAGTAGACTTAAGAACAAGAAGGAAAATTTACACAATTCTTTTTTTAAAATTTTGTTCGAATCAAACTTAATGCGGAACATTAAATTTTTACACAAATTAACGCTTAAGTTTTACAGCATCCTTTTAATTGCGAATAATAAGGGAGTGTAAATAAAATTTTTAAGCCTTTTATAGACTTTATTTTTAATTTGTTACATTTTTTCACTACGATGAGTACAAAATTTAAAGTAGTACGGTTCAAAGTAAGGAATTCTTTACTCAGAATAAAAGTAAGATGTGATTGATTCGCTTCAATGTATATTCTGTAAAAATATATTCATAAATTATTTTTAAAATATTTCAAAACTATTGAATTGGGCACTTTTAAATGTATTACTTCATATACATAATTACAAAAAAGCCGAAATATTATGCATAATTTATACGTTTGGCTACAACAAAATTTAGTTTCATTTTTCGTTTTTTAAATCGATTAACTTAATTTTATAAAATAAGTATTATATTTTCTTTCCTTTAACACATGGTATCTTTTTTTAAATAATTTTTCTCCTTAGTTTCTTAAAACGTGATCTATGTGGATGATTTTCAAAACAGTAAAACTTTTTTCTCAAAATTCGTAGCTGTAATAATTCGAAGCGCTTATAGTTATGAGTAACCTTTTCGCGGGTCATTGTCAGTTGTTAATGGGATTAAAAAATTATTTAGAATTACTGGCCTTCCAAACAAATGATTCTTTATTAAGAAAATATAAGTTACAGACATCTGATCTGTTTTTGAAACATTTTCTAGACAAAGGAGGACATTATAAGTTGGAAAAAAAAACAGTCGGGATGTTTAATACTATAAAAAAAAATATTAATTAATCTGCGAAATTTTCAAAAGAGACTGTTTTTAATAGAAAAAAGATTAATTGCAAATGCATGATTTGATTTTAAAAGCGAAGAAATATTCTCTGATTAACTGAAAATAGTACAGTTAAAGAGTATGTTCAGCAGAAGTTTGAAAATACTCTAATTCATAGGCTTCAAAAGCAAATCGTTGTTGAATGTAAAGTTATCTGTTGCTGTTGTTGTTACTTTACGTCGCACTAGAGCTGCACAATGGGCTATTGGCGACGGTCTGGGAAACATCCCGGAGGATGATCCGAAGACATGCCATCACAATTTTGATCCTCTGCGGAAGGGATGGCACCCCCGCTTCGGTAGCCCGACGACCTGCGCGCGAAGTCGAGCACTTTACGGTAGCACAGTTTAACGAGGAAAAATACCGCACACCCTCGGTCCCTACGCAGACTGATCCAAGTGATCACCCACCCGCACACTGACAGTAGCCAGTGATGCTTGACTTCGGTGATCTGCTGGGAACCGTGTCTTAACGATCAGTCCACTGCGGGACTTGTAAAGTTATCTAAAATAATTGTTTAGTCAGCCAGTATTTGAAAGAAACGGAATTTAAGGTTATCAAAATGTCCGTACTCATTTTCGTTTCAGTTTTTCATGATCATTTTAAAAATCAGAAACATATTTTATTGGAATTTAATGTTGAATTTATATCCTAAACAGATATAAGATAACCTGAATTTTTTTAAAAACAAAACAGTGCATGGAAAAATTGAAAACATTCGAGCATTTGGCGAAATCTTTTCTTCTACATAATTTGTTTTAAAGAAATAATGCCATTGAAAAATAATTTTTGTTTAAAAAATCAGTAATAGTTCTAACTGAAAAGCTGGAAGTAAGTCAATTTTCCCCTCTGCAAATTCTTTTGAAGCAAATGAAGTTTTTCTAAATATTAGCTTTTCAGGGGTCACTTCCTGCCAGGGAATCTCTTTATAGGCATTATTAAAAAACAACATTTTAAGTAATTTCCTAACTTAATGATCTTAGGAAGAAAAAAATATTGAAGTATCACAGTTACACCTGATAAAGAGTTTAAGAAATATTCAAGCAAAAGCTCTCATTAAATTAATTTCAGTAACATTAATACAAAAATTTAGGTTGATTGATGTAAAAGAAACATCACTTACTAGGCGTTATCATTTACTAGGTGTTGTTTTCGTTTTCGTTCAAATTTGGAGTTTTAAGCAAAAAGAGAAGAAAAAAACAAGTATCAGTATTAACGAGTTGAACAAAGAGTTTTTAAGAATCATAACAATACTTAGTATTGAGCATGAGTAAAAATATAAAAAATTTATGATTGTTAGTATCTGTACTTCATTATGAAGTGAAAATTGAAACCTGATTTCGGGTTGAAGACAAGAAGTGACCTCTTCAAAAGAATTTGCATCAAATTTATAAAGAAAACAATTCATGCCTGTAGAATAATGCATATTTCGGAATATAATTCATATTTGTATAATGCATATTTCGGAATATAATGCATATTTGTATAATGGAAATTGCTATGGAAAAGCAGTACCTAAAAAATTACAGTGCCGTGTTAGTCATGAAATTCCATAATGCATATTTCAGACTTTATACATTGTGATGATAGAAAAGTATACAAACATTAATAGTTAGTGCTTATTTCTTAAAGAAAATTTGTTCATAAAATAATATTATGCTGAAACTTACTTGTATGATATAAGTTGGAAACCTGAAAATAAGTTCTATTATGAATAATTGGCTTTAATTGCTTTCATGTATAAAATTAATGTATTTTTCATGTACATGGTTTTTTTACTCTTGAATATGTTTATGAAATTATATAAAAGTATAAAAACTCGGAAGATAAATTCATGATAATTTTTTCGTTTGCTCCAGTTTAATGTTGAAAAAATGTCAAGTGAAAGCATTTGTATAAATACTTTCTTAATCTTATGTATATTCTCAATCTTCTGATTTCTTAATCTTTTGACTTTAAAATTATTTTCTCATACTTTAAGAGATTAATGGTAATATTTTTTTCCGGATCTAAGTTAGTTAGCATATATTTATGTATACTGCTATATTCTTGTTTACTATTATGTACTGCTTATTCTGGTTACTATTATATTTATTATATTAAAATACGCAGTGAGGAATAAAGAAATAAATCTAATTGGAATATTCTAATAAAATAATGAGTTTAAATGTTATACTACATAGAAGAACTATAAACATAACTAGTTCTTTTCTACTAGTAGGCAATAAGACTCTATTCCATTCATCAAAATATACAAACTATGTATTTGATGATTAAAATAGATTTTCCGTACTTATACCTTTTTAAAGATTCTAAATGGAAAACCTTATAAACAAATGAATGATTGAATTTTCGATATAACATAATGACTTTAAAAATAATAATAATAAAAGCAATCGAGCTCACTCATGTTCTATTTTCAAGACTGTACAAAAGGAGGGAAAGTAAACCACTCTTTTCAGTACCTATCAAGCAGATTTCTTGTTAAATTTTAACAGCTCATTGGACAGGAGTTGCACCTTTCTTGATAGATCATCTCGAAGTCCATCATATTTTCTGTTCATAAAAGAGCAGATGTGTGATCTAGAATTGCCTTAAAGACAATCTTGCAATATTCACAATGTTGCGAGAGCAGAGCAATGATACAAAATAGCATGGATGACCTTAAAGACCATTTCGACATATTTCATATGTTTTCATCTTGCAAAGAACAGATGACTAATGACCTTGATGATCTTAAACAATATCTTGAAATCTTTCATACATTCTGATATCAAAAGAGAAGATCAGTGATACAACATGGTATTGATCACCTGAAAGACTATCTTAAAATCTTCCATACATTTTGATATTAAAAGAGAAGATCCGTGATACAACATGGCATTGATCACTTTAAAGACTATCTTGAAAACTTCCATACATTTTGATATTGAAAGAGAAGATCCGTGATACAACATGACATTGATCACCTGAAAGACTATATTGAAATCTTCCATACATTCTGATATCTAAAGAGAAGATCAGTGATACATCATGGAATTGATCACCTTAAAGACTATCTTAAAATCTTCCATACATTTTGATATTAAAAGAGAAGATCCGTGATACAACATGGCATTGATCACCTTAAAGACTATCTTGAAAGCTTCCATACATTCCGATATCAAAAGAGAAGATCAGTGATACAACGTGGCATTGATCACCTGAAAGACTATATTGAAATCTTCCCTACATTCTGATATCAAAAGAGAAGATCAGTGATACACCATGGAATTGATCACCTTAAAATCCGTCTTCAAATCTCCGATGCTTTCTGATTTCATAAGAGCAAATAAGTGGTAGAATTGAATTCAATAGAATGAAATTTTTTTTATTTATATATTTCTGTTGATGACAGAAAGTTTCATTGATTCAATGCTTAAAGTTAGTTAATTTATATTTTGATTATTTCTGAAATCCAATCATAATTTCCAGTATGCTGTGATTTTTTTTTAAAAAAAAGACAGCTATTCAGCATATAGTTAGTTGTGATTTTGTAAAATATTTTTAAAAAATGAATGTTAAAAAATAAAGTTTTCCTGTAAAATTTTCTTTATTCGAAAGATTTGGTGGGAAAGAAAAAATTCTTCTGAACTTACAAGATTTCAAAAATAAGAATACGAAAACCTGTGTTTAAACATGATACCTACTATCATGCAATTATAAGTCTCTATAAATTTATTTGTTTGTTCAAAGGGATTTATAAAGTTCGATCTTGAAATTAAATACAAAATATTCACGTAAAAACGAAGAAATACTGAAATATTAGAGTGAGAAAATGTGAAATTGTGTTATACTCAACTTCTTCGAGAACAACAGCTATAGTTATTGAACATAAACTTTTTTCATCAAGGAAAATGAGTTTTAAAAACAGCGTTTTTAACTTTTTATTCAATTGGACGACGAGTTCCTCAAATGTTACTTAACATGTTATTCCACTAAGTTCTTCAGTTATCATTTTATTATGAAACATGTATAATTTATTATTTAACAAAATGATGCATGTATAACAGAATGCATAATATAGCAGAGTGTATAATGAAACTGGATGTATAATCTCTCAGAATCATGTATGTATAATATAACAGAAAGTATAATGGAACTGGATATATAATCTCACAGAATCATATATGTATAATATAACAGTATGTATAATCAAACATATTGTATAGTAAATATAACAGAATGCACAATGATGCAGAATAATGAATTTTCCTTTTGAAGAATTTGTTAAACCTTTTAATTATTGGTATTATACGTGCTTGGAACATTTTTAATTATTTTAATTTCCCTCAGAAATAATATTTTTAAATCTACTTGACCAAATTTATTATCTTTTAATATTCCAGCATGGTAAAATTAAATAAAAATTAATTGTATCGTTTGTTTTAAAAAGATTTTCTGATTTAAAAAAAGGATTGTAATATGTGATTATACACGGTTTTGGTCCTCAAATCAGATAGTTTTTACTGTATGAATCAATAATAATTTTGTAATTCTTTATAGATATTATAGGAATACTAATATTTCAAAATTTAGTTTTATTGCCTGCCTTAAAATTGGAAAAATATTTTCATTCTCTAACTGATTTTATTTAAAATTAATTAATGTTGTGTCTGTATTGCAAATTATTGACTTGATTTCATAATTAAGTGTTGTAAATTGCTGATACTAAATAGTCCAATAAAATTTTTGAGCAGAAAACTATTGTTGCTTGTAAATATGAATCATTAGATTTACAGTTCACTCAAGAAAAATAACATTTAGATCGAGAAGAAGAAGTGATATGAATGCTAAATGATTCAATCCATTACAGTTGCTCTGTAAATACAGGTTACAATAAAACCAAACTAAAATCTGGTAATACAGGCTACCTTTAAATCTATTTTCAGAATCCTTTTTCACAAATTAATATCATATAGATACATTTTCAGAATCCTTTTTGGCAAATTAATATTCATATACATTTTCAGAATCCTTTTTCACAAATTAGTATTCATATATATTATCAGAATCCTTTTGCACAAATTAACATTCATATATATTTTTAGAATCTTGTTGCGCAAATTAGTTTTCATATATATTTTCAGAATCCTTTTTCACAAATTAATATATATTTACTGTTGAATCATTACTGAGAAGTAAAAATTTGTTAAGAATTTTTTTTTGTTTGAGTACTGGAGGATATAAATAGATGTTGCTGACGCACCTTTAAAATACAACCAGCAAGCAAGTTTTATTTTTCAGTTCCCTTGTAATTTTGAACCCAATCCAGAAAACAAGGGAACTTCTGCATCAAGTAAGGCGGGGAGTTTGCTTCGTAGAGGGATTTTTGATGGATCTAACATGCATTTGCGTTCCATGGTGAGGAAAACCTGCCACGGTTAGCCTAATGGCAAGGGGACACTATCTTATGATCCGTCAACCACTGAGGATATTTTTACGTCAGCACTGTAGTCGGTGTTAATTTTGTATCGAGCAGCCATCTCTTGGGTTTGAACCTGGTTCACGTCATAGGAAGGCAAACGCTCTATCCTATAAGCCACCATGGCTAACTTATTTTTAACGAAAAATTTGATAGCTAAGTATTTTTAAAACTATTCGGTACTTTTTGGTGATAGGGACCATGTGTTGGAGACTGTTTTTGTCGCCAATATAAATCATTCTTAGTAACCGAAAATTGTCTAATTTTAATATCGTGATGGACTGTCTGAAAATACTTAAATTGAAAAATATATCGCGATATTTTTCAATTTAGCTTATTATTTTTTTTTTATGCATATTTGTCAACATTTTTGTTACCCAAATTAAGCTTAACACTCACAATAATAACGTATTCAGTAATTATCGTTGAGTATAATATTCGAGATAATATTATGGATAATATTGTGATTATTTAAGCGAAATTGTCGTGTTTGGGGAGAATTATTGGTAGTTGATGGCCTCTGTTAACCAGAATCTGGCGTCATATTTCCTGCTCATTAGTATGTAATTTTTGGCTAAATGCACATTGTTTGGTAATATAGCTAGTGTCGTAATAGAAGCTGTAATGACGATTCGTGGTCCTGTGACGCAACTTCCACTGCAAATATTAAATACCAATTGACTATGATATGTTAACTCGATTCTATCTTAAGATACCCAAACCCCGACTTAGCTTAATTGGGGCCCGGGGCAAAAGCTTCTTTGCCCCCCCCCCCTCCACTTCAGTAACAAAGAACCAAACTTTACGGAGGTATTTAAATTTTTCACCTCATTATAGATAACAAGAAAATTGTCTAGAATTGAATAGCTATAAAGTCCCCCTCCTCACCTCCAATGGTCAGACGAAATATCGCTCTGTCGATTTTATTAATTTTCTGACAATTCTATGTCCATCATGCCAAATGCAGTTTTCTGATTGTTAATTTTGTCATCCAGCTGTGAAGGGGCGGGGCAACTGTCCCGTAAGCCCCTGCCTTAGTCAGGCTCTAGAGATACCTATGGACAGATGATGATTAATGTAGTCGATATTACATAGGTGATCTCTGGACGTGATATGAACGCGCCAACTTCGATGGATGGTCCACATTGAATAGTTGACTTCCTTACTAAATACCGCTGACAAATCTGGTGATGTAAGCACAATTCTCCCGGCCAATTACAAAAAATAAATAATAAATATTATGCACCAAAAAATAAATAAATAAACAGCAGTAATCAGGTAGTGGTATTCGTTCAGCGAACTCTATCGCAAATGCAATTCTGAAGGAGGAGAAATGTGTCATAACTACAACTACAAAATATTAAGTACTTAATCACTAGTATATAAGACTTGTTGACTTAATTATTTCTTTACGTAGCTTTTGTTAGATGAAGGTTAACATAGTCGATAATTATTTGCACAGTCTCATTACACAGAAAGAAAGTAAACATCTCTAAGTGTATGAAAGAAAAAAGGTTAAATTGAGTGGATGTAATCGGCTGCCACGCAAGTCATGAAAGTATTGTTTTTCTATAAAAAATTTTTTAGTTTGATTTGATACACATATAATTTAATAGGGTAGTATTTTTTTTTTTCAAATTTAGTGGATAACAATTGTAAAAAATGAGTGAAAACAATCCCACGGACAATGCGACGGATTTAAGGTTACGTCTCTTGTGAATATCAATTGATTGTTCCTCTTTTGAAATTACATTATGACGCATTCACATACATTATTAATACAAATACATTTTCCAGGGCGAGACGATGAGGCAACCACAAGCACTTCCACTGGTTTAAGAGGTCCACGAGGGAAAAATGCACAATATCACCGTGATTACAGAGCACGGAAGCGAGAGGAGCAGGAAAAAGAGTCGTTGAATAGAACTAGTGATCCTTCTACGGCTGCTGATTCTTCTACAATTAACGTCGCAGGTTACGAAGTTTAACTTCTTCCGCGCAGAGGGACTCCACGCACTATTTTTTTTTTTTATAATGCCACGTTACCGGTTGATTAAAGTTTTTAATTTAATAAATGTAAATAATGTAATAAATATGAAATAAATTAATAAATGCAGCATTAGCATAAAATGTTTTTCAAATACTTATTAAAAAAACTCTTGATTTCAATAATAGTGTTCAAACAATTTTTCCTTCGTTAAATCAGTGCGTTCTTTTAAGAATATTTGTCATACAAAAAAGAAGAAAAGATCTAAAAGGTTTCCTATATAAAAATATTTAAAAATTAATATACTTTTTGAAACAAAACACAAAAAATTATAAAAAAGAATAATAACGCAGATGGAAAGACCGAGGACTTTCTATCGACAAATTTCATTAGAAAGAAGTAACAACATACCATACTTCATTTACCTTTTTATATTTAAAATATAGATTTCTCATACTTTTTTCCATTAAGATTTTAAAGCAAGGTAACATGTGTCACATTAAATTAGTTTTAGTACTGAAAAAAGTTGAAATAAAAAGTTTTAAAACGTTTGTGTTAAAATTTTTGTTCTGTAAATTAATTTCTAACAATGCTTTGAAAATTTTACCCGTCGTTATTAAAAAAGGTTTAATAGTCTCTTTTCCATATTACATGCTGTTCTGGGTAACTTTTAAACATATATTGTACTTCTCGATCACTGATTTCACAATTTCTTTTCTCTCAGAAATTTGTTCTTCAGTAACGTTAAGGATATACATTTTCTTCGCTCTGATTTAATAGTCCTATAATTGTAGAAAAAACAGGAGATGCTTCTTTCGAAAAAATTCAATTATATAAGTGATACTTGAAAACTCTCCTTTTATCATTTCAACTTTAGAAATGCAGACCTTTCGATTCGCGTTTTTGTCTCATTTCATTAAACCATAAGAAATACATAGGATACAGTACCTCACTTATATGTGTAGCAATGTAAGGTATGTACATAAGAGAAGGTACAAAAGTACTAAACTATTAGCCTAATTGTTTTGTGATTGGTCTCATGTAACTGCATGAACAATTGCATCGGAATATTTATATTACATGTTCAGATAGTTTCTACATTGCAGTATAAAGTGTATACCTCAGTACGTGCTTTAAAAAAAAGCATTGTTTATATATAAAAAAAATTTCAACTTTTAAATTTCTTCTATTGACTCGTGTATAATACACGAATGCAAAGAAAACAATATGTTACTGTTTTAGTTAGCAATATCAAAAAACGTAAATAGGTTCAAGTACAAATTTCTACTTTTTATACATAAAATACTTATAACTTCTAAACTATTTTGATCATCTTGGAATTGGTCTCATTAAATTTAGTGTGAAGATAAGTTGTAGATATATTATTAATGATAAGTTGTATACATATTATCCCCCAAAATCAGTTTATATCGTTAATCCATATTTCAGCATTTTCGACTATTGGAATATTTAAAACTGAATTGGCTCTCTTCGCAGAATGATAAGTTGCATACATATTATCCCCAAAAAGGAATTTATATCAATCCGTATTTCTGGCATTTTCTGACTATTGGAATATTTAAAACTGAATTGGTTCTCTTCGCAGAATGATAAGTTGCATACATATTATTCCCAAAAATGAATTTATATCAATCCGTATTTCTGGCATTTTCTGACTATTGGAATATTTAAAACTGAATAGGTTCTCTTTGTAGAATGATAAATTGTATGCCTATTATCCACTAGAAATGAATTTATATCAGTCCTTATTTCTAGCATTTTCTGACTATTGGAATATTTAAAATTAAATTGATGCTCTATGCAGAACAGAACGATAAGTTGTATACATATTATCCCCAAAAATGAATTGACATCGTCAAACCATATTTCTATTTCTACCACAATCAGACAACTAGGAATTTTTAAAACCTAATTAGTGACTTATTTTGAATTATAAGTTAAATTAAAATTGTTTTCTATAGGGTACAAACAAAATTTATCGCTAACTGAAATTTTGCTTACTTTCTGAAACAAGCTAGCAGGCATTATGAACCTGAAAAAATAAATAAGAGGAATAACATTTTAAAAATTACATTTTTCAAAAAAAAGAAAAAACAACTAAAATGGAGAAAATAATTTTATTTTGGTCTAATCTGACACAAAAAACGAAGTTTCTAATAAATTTTTATAACTATTAAGTATTTCTTTAACATTTTGACAAGTCAAGTACCCTACTTCCTTTCTTCTGTCAAAAATATAATTATTTCTTTTTTATTTAGTCTATTTGAAATTATTTCTTTTAAAATAACGTTTCCGCGACGAGGAAGAAAAGATTGGCAAGTTTAATAAAACATGTTAGTACACTGTGTAAAATGAAGATGAATGGAATATACAATCACCAGAAAGATAAAATAAAATCATAGATCTGTTGTCTATCATTTTAAAACTAACCGTCAAGACCAGCTGTTGTGTTAAGCTTTATTCTTATGATTCCAATTCACATGTAAAACAAATCAAATCACAGGTGTTTCCTTAGGAAATTAAATATTAGAGAAGTTAAGTATAAATATATGGACTAAAACAAGACTCATTCAGTTACTCATAAATCCTCTATTTCTTTCCTGCATAAGGTAAGTATCTATTGGTATCAAAACACTTAAGTAAGGATACAGATTTTCCTAATCATCAACCATGGTTTTGGGTTCTGATGAAAATTATTCGAAAACGGGTAAAGCGTTGATGCGTATGACGAGGGAGATGAGCCTAGAACAGCAAGGAGCGAATTGCAAAAAAATTGAAAAAGGTCAGAATTATCTGGACGCGACAGTTGCTATAGCAGGCGTTGCATTAGGAGTGTTTGCCTTGTTTAGCATGCCACTGCTAATCGTGGTCTCCTCCGCGCTATTAGTTAATGTACTGATTGCCAAGGCTTTAACAGCGGACGAGAACATTGAAAGAGAATGTGCTGATCTCCCTTTTAAAGAGTTAGACGAAAAAATGAAAGCTAGACAAGAGGAAACAGATAGAAAAATTGCAGAACAAACTGAAATTTTGAAAGAAGTAAGTGAAAAAGTAGGCCAAACTCTCGACAAAATAGAAGATGTAAGAAAGGAAATGGGCGATAGCTTTCAGAGGGTATTGAATAAAATCGGGGATCTAGATGCCAGTAATCCAGTTTCCGAAATAAAAACTGCGATTGAATCCATTTCATTTGGGGAAGAGAACAAAAGATTAGCGACTCCTGAGCGTTATGTTTATATCATCCAGCAGGAAGTGGCAAAAAATTCAGATTCATCTCTTTACAATTACATCGGACTTCAAGGTAGTCTGTATAAGGCCATTTTTGCAGTGATTAACAAGAAGAATACCATTAAATCAAACATTGCCCTTCCCGGACTCAACATTGGAGTGACAACATACGCATCGACCATTATTACTCTAATTCAGCAACTACGTTACATGTCGGAATATGTATACCAAAAGGGTGACTTGAAAAAGTTCAACGACTATTTCAATCGTCTAATTTTTGATTTCAACTATTTCAAACTGATAGTTAATGGTTCCTCAAAAAAGCAAGGTATAATCGATCAAGTAACTCAGATGTTAAACGACGCAAAAAAAAGCAAAAGCAAGCAAGATCTTGGCGAAGAATTGTTCGACAATATTGGAACATACATCACCCAACTTAATCAATTAAAGCAAAAGATTGCAGCACTTTCATTACACGTACTCGAAGCCACTCCAGATAAAAACATGGATATTGATTTCAACTCCAGAACTGGGAATCAACGCAGTAGTACTAACTTCTTGGACTGGAAGAAAGGCACAAAGGTGAGTTACGCGGTGCAGTTCGAAAAAGATGGTAAGTATTCTAAAGTTAGCGATTGGACTTCACCACAGGAAATAGTGGATATAGCCAATCCAGATATTGTATTCCGAAAATCGAGTAATATGAATAGATTAGTCTTCCGTAAATTTGGCAATGGTGATGCAGAATTGGCATACATCCTCCCTGGCTCGGAAGTAAAATTTAGAGACGTCCACAGGGATTTGTATAATTTAGCTTTTAAAAACTCCCTCAGCGAGTCGCAGGTTTCAAGTAGCATGGATAGACTCATTAGATTGGGAGCGAATGTTAAGACAGTTTTTGAGGGTAAACGAACCGTTATTCATGCGGCAGCTATTGCTGGACGATCTGTTATGTTAGGTAAGATATTAGAAAAAGACCGTTCTCTCATTAATAAACCAGATAGACTCGGCTTCACCCCTCTTCACTTGGCTGCTGAAAATAAAAGGACCGCTTTTGCACGATGGCTAATTAATCGCGGAGCAAACGTTAACTTACAAGGACAGGAATATAAAGTGACTCCACTGCATTTGGCTGTGCGTTACCATGCCGAAGAAATTGTAGAAGCCCTGTTGGATAAATCAAACATTAACCCGAATTTAAAAGATGTAGCCGGTCTCACTCCTTTGCACTATGCTGTAACTGACGAAAATTACAATAAACATCTTTTCACTACATTAATCAAAAGTCGGAAAACAGATTTGAATGTAAAGGATAACAATGGATTAGCAGTCGTGCATTATGCAACCATTCTCGATAGATGGGAAGAGGTAATTGATTTAACTATTGAAGGTGACAGATTTGATATTTATGCAAAAGATAACCAGCAAATGTTAGCTGTTCATTACGATGCTATGAAAGGAAATAAGAATGAGCAATTAATATCTTCTATGATGGCGGATGACAAAGCATCTAAGCTTAATGATGCAGCAGGCGAGAAACATTGGACTCCTTTGCATTATGCCGTATTTTTCAAGCAAACTGCTTGGGTAAAATACCTGTTTCATTGGCATGAAAGAGTGATTTCAAAAATCAATGTAGATGCTAAAGATGTTGATAATCAAACTCCTTTGCACTTAGCTGCAGCGGCAGGTTTGAAAGATATTGTTAAAATTCTTCTGGAAAAAGGAGCAAAAGTTTATGAAAAGACGAAGAAACAAAATACACCTCTTGATCTCGCAGTTATGCACAATAGAAAAGAAGTTATTGATGATTTGCTGACATTTGAAAAGAATCAAAAATTGAAAAATGGAAAGTCTGCTAAAGAAAATGATAGTAAGGCGTGTCAATTAGCAAAAGGAGAGATGTTAAATCTATTAAAGAAGAAGAATCGTTGTGGCAATTTCCGCCGCTCGATTGAATCGAATTCTAAAAACTCTGCTCGGGGATTCACTCTTACTGGCATGTTTGAAAACAATAATTTAAGACCTTTGTTAATTTCGAATAAACCAAAAGAGAATTTGGAATTCAAAAATACTAAACCTCTCACACAAGTAGATGTGAATGGTGCTTTGCTTTTACTGGATCTCTTCGTACGGAAAGTGACGAACGAAAAATACAATTCTGCAGTGATTGGTTCTGAATCTATGTTGGATGCGCGAGCTCGAGCTTTAAACATCACGGATAACTTGCAAAAGATCATGGAAATGACAGGAAATGATGGAGATCTGTTTGACATTTATTCGAAGATATACAAGGCTATTAGGAGCGGAAATGATTCTAAACTTGGAAAAGAAGTATGCATCTATTTAAACCAGTATTCCACTTTGGAACCACAAGAAGTTGAAAACTTTATTTCCGCAATGGTTGAAAAGAAATCTGTCGGAATTACTAAGAAAGCTATTCCGAGTAACTTAGAAAACTTAGTCGCTCAGGCCTGCTATCGAAATCTCTTTTAAATATTTCCGTTTTTTAAGGCAGAGCAACTAAAACTAGCTAGTAATGAAAACAGCCGACAAACAAAAAATTAACTCTTTATAATTTTTCTTTGAAACATTGCGCTCTCTTTAATTCGTTATTGCCATCGTTTGATACTCTTCGTAATTATAATAAAATTTGGCAATATGTGTAGTTTTTATTATCCTATAAAAACAAGATAAACACAATAATTATTAGAAATATGAATCTTTTAATTTTGTACTGTTTGCTTTGAATCAAGATTTCTAAAAGCTTGAGTAAGAACAAATTTAAGAAAATACCCAAATGATTTAAATATCGATATACTACGATTGTTTTATTTGAATTATTTATTCAATCTCCATTTTGGAGTAGACTTAAAAATAAAAAGAGAAATTTACCCAATACTTGTTTTAAAAATGATGTTTAAATCAATGCAGAATATTAAATTTTTACAGAAACTAACGCTTAAATTTTATAGAATCCTTTTAATTGCGAATAATAACGGAGTGTGAATAAAATTTTCTCAGGCCTTTTATGAACTTTCTTTTTAATTTGTTACATTTTTCTCAAAGATGAGTAAAAAATTTAGAGTAGTACGGTTAGGTTCAAAGTAAGGAATTCCTTACTCAGAATAAAAGTAAGACGTGATTGATTCGCGTCAATGTATATTTCATGAAAATATATTCATAAATTATTTTTAAAATATTTAGAAGCTATTGAATTGGGCAAGTATTACTTTATAAAATTACGAAAAAGCCAAAATATCATGGATCATTTATACATTTCGCTACAGCGAAATTTTTTTTATTTTTCATTTTCTCTTTTATCTTTTGTTTTCTAAACTGATTAACTTAATTTTAAAAATAAAATGTTTTATTTTCTTTCCTTTAACGCATGGTAAAAAATTACATATTTTTTTTTATCTTTTCGTTTTCTTTTTGGTTTTTTAAAACTCTATGTGGATGATTTTCTAAACAGGAAAAGCTTTTTCACTAAGTTCGAAGCCATAATAATTCGAAGCTTTTATAATTATGATTAAACTTTTTACGAGTGTCATGGTCAGTTGTTAATACGATTAAAGAATTATTAAGCACTACAGGCCTTCCAAACGAATGATTCTTTATTAAGAAAATATAAGTTACAGACATCTGATCTGTTTTTAAATAATTTTCTAGACAAATAAAGATATTATAAGTTGAAAAGAAAAACAAAAAACAGTGGGGATGCTTAAAACTATGAAAAAATATTTATTAATCTGAAAATTTTCAAAAGAGAATGTTTTTAATAGAAAAAAGATTAATTGTAAATACCTGATTTGATCTTAAAAGCGAAGAAACATTCTCTGATTAACTGAAAATAATACAGTTAAAGAGTATGTTCAGTAGAAGTTTGAAAATACTCTAATTCATAGGCTTCAAAAGCAAATCGTTGTTGAATTTAAAGTTATCTAAAATAATTTATTAGTCACCCAGTATTTGAAAGAAACTGAATTTAAGGTTATCAAAATGTCCGTACTCATTTTCGTTTCAGTTTTGCATGAGAATTTTAAAAATCAGAAACGTATTTTATTGGAATTTAATGTTGAATTTATATCATAAACAGATATTAGATAACCTGAAGTTTTTTTTAAAACAAAACAGTGCATGAAAAAATTGAAACATTCGAGCGTTTGAGGAAATCGTTTTATTCAAAAGAATTTATTTTAAAGATGCAATGAAAAATTAATTTTTGTTTCAAAACATCGGTGATAGTTTGAACTGAAAAGCTCGAAATAATCAATGCAAATACTTTTGAAGAAAATGAAGTTTTTCTAACTACTAGCTTTACAGGGGTCACTTCCTGCCACTGACCCCTTCCTTCGAGCATTTGGCAAAATCTTTTCTTCCACATAATTTGTTCTAAAGAAATAATGCCATGAAATTCTTGTTTCAAAAATCAATAATAGTTCTAACTGAAAAGCTAGAAATAAGTCAATTCCCCCCCTGCAAATTCTTTTGAAGCAAATGAAGTTCTTCACAGGCAAATGAAGTTCTTCCTGCCAGGGAATCTCTTCATACGTAATATTAAAAAACAACATTTTAAGTAATTTCCTCACTTAAAGATTTTAGGAAAATAAATTGGTGAAGTGAAACAGTAACACATGATAGAGTCTTTAAGAAATATTCCAGTAAAAGAAAGCCATTATGAAATTAATTTAAGTAAAATTAATATAAAAATTTAGGTTGATTGATGTAAAAGAAACATCAGACTTACTAGGTAACATCATTTACTAGGTGTTGTTTTCGTTTTCGTTTAAATTTGGAGTTTTAAGCAAAAAGAGAAAAAAAATAAGTATCAGTATTAACGTGTTGAACAAAGAATTTTTAAATAGCAATACTTAGTACTGAGCATGAGTAAAAATTAAAAAATATAAAAAATTTACGATTGTTAGTATCTGAACTTCATTATGAAGGGAAAATTGAGACCTGATTTCAGGTGGATAAACAGGAAGTGACCCCTTGAAAAAAATTTATATCAAATTTATAACGAAAACAATTCATGCCTGTAGAAAAGCCGTTCTTAAAAAATTACAGTGGCATGTTAATCATGAAATTCCATAATGCATATTTCGGACTTTATACATTGTGATGATGGAAAGGTATGCAAACATTAATAGTGAGTGCTGATTTCTTAAAGAAAATTTGTTCATAAAATAATATTATGCTGAAACTTACTTGTATGATATAAGTTGGAAACCTGAAAATAAGTTCTATTGTGAATAATTGACATTAATTGTTTTCATGTATAAAATTAATGTATTTTTCATGTACATGGTTTTTTACTCTTGAATATGTTTATGAAATGATATAAGAATACAAAAACTGGAAGATAAATTCATGATAATTTTTTCATTTTTTCCTATTTATTGTTGAAAGAATGTCAAACGAAAGTATTTGTATAAATACTTTCTTAATCTTGCGTATATTCTTAATCTTCTGAGTTCTTAATCTTTTGACTTATTTAAAGATGACTTATTTAAAATTATTTTATCATACTTTAAAAGATTAATGGACACATTTTTTTTCTGGATCTAAGTTGGCATATATTTATGTATACTGTTATAATCTTGTTCACTATTATATACTATTTATCCTGTTTACTATTATACTTTTTCTATTAAAATATGATACGCAGTGAAGAATTAGGAAATAAATTTAACTGGAATATTCTAATAAAATAATGTGTTTTAATGTTATACTGTATGAAAAAACTATAAACATAAGTAGTTTTTTTCTACTAGTTGATAATAAGACTCTATTCTATTTATCAAAATATACAAACTATGTATTTGATGATTAAAATAGAATTGCCGTACTTATACCTTTTTAAAGATTCTAAATGTAAAACCCTATGAACAAATTAATGATTGAATTTTTAATATGACAGAAAGACCTTAAAAATAATAATAATAAAAGCAATCTAGCTCACTCATGTTCTATTTTTAAGACTGTACAGAAGAGGAGGGAAAGCAAACCATTCTTTTCTGTACCTATCAATCAGATTTCTTGTTAAATTTTAACAGCTCATTGGACAGGAGTTGCAGCTTTGTTGAAAGATCATCTCGAAATCTTTCATATTTTCTGTTCATAAAAGAGCAGATGTGTGATCTAGAATTGCTTTAAAGACAATCTTGAAATATTCACAATGTTGTGTCAGCAGAGCAATGATACAAAATGGCATGGATGACCTTAAAGACCATCTCGACATATTTCATATGTTTTCATCTTGCAAGAACAGATGACGAATGACCTTGATGACCTTAAACAATATCTTGAAATCTTTTATACATTCTGATATCAAAAGAGAAGATCAGTGATACAACATGGCATTGATCACCTGAAAGACTATATTGAAATCTTCCCTACATTCTGATATCAAAAGAGAAGATCAGTGATATACCATAGAATTGATCACCTTAAAGACTATCTTAAAATCTTCCATACATTTTGATATTAAAAGAGATCACTGATACAACATGGCATGGATCACCTTAAAGTCCGTCTCCAAATCTTCGATGCTTTCTGATTTCATAAGAGCAAACAAGTGTCAGAATTCAATAGAAAAAAAATATTTTTTTATATATTTCTGTTGATGCCAGAAAGTTTCATTGATTCAATGATTAAAGTTGGTTAATTTATATTTTGATTATTTCTGAAATCCAATCATGATTTACAGTATGCTGTGATTTTTTTTAAAAAAAGACAGATATTTAGCATATAGTTAGTTGTGATTTTGTAAAATATTTTTAAAAAATGAATGTTAAAAAATAAAGTTTTCCTATATTATTTTCTCTATTCGAAAGATTTGATCGAAAGAAAAAATTCTTCTGGACATACAAGATTTCTAAAATAAGAAGATCAAAGCCAATGCTTAAGCATGATACCCACCGTCATGCAATTATATGTCTAAGGGATGTTCAAAGGGATTTATAAAGTTCGACCTTGAAATTAAATACAAAATATTCATGTAAAACAAAGAAATACTGAAATCTTAGAGTGAGAAAAAGTGAAATTGTGTTATACTTAACTTCTTAGAGAAAAACAGTTGCAGTTATTAAACATAAAATTTTTTCATCAATGAAAATGAGTTTTGTAAACAGCTTTTTCAAATTTTTATTCAATTGGACAACGAGTTTCTCAAATGTTACTTAACTATGTTATTCCACTAAGTTCTTCAGTTATCATTCTATTATGAAACATGCATAATTTATTATTTAAAAAAATAATGTATGTGTAACAGAATGAATTATGCAACAGAATGTATAAAGAGCAGAGTGTATAATGGAACTGGATGTATAATCTCACAGAATCATGTATGTATAATATAACAGAATGTGTAATGAAATTGGATTCATAATCTCACAGAATCATATATGTATATTATAACAGTATGTATAATCAAGCATATTGTATGGTAAATATAACAGAATGCAGAATGACACAGAATATTGTATTTTCTTTTTGAAGACAAGAATTTGTTAAAACTTTGAATTATTAGAATTATGCATGTTTTGAACATTTTTAATTATTTTAATTTCTCTTGAAAATAATATTTCTAACTTTACTAGATCAAATTTAATACCTTTTAATATTGCAGCATGGTAAAATTAAATAAAAATTAATTGTATCGCTTGTTTTAAAAAGATTGTCAGATTAACACGTTTTTGGTCCCTACATGAGATAGTGTTTACTGTATAAATTAATAATAATTTTGCAATCCTTCTTAGATACTTTAAGAATACTAATATTTCAAAATTTAGTTTTATTGCCTGCTTTAAAATAGGAAAAATATTTTTATTTACTAATTGAATTTATTTAAAATTAATTAATGGTGTCTATTGCAAATTATTGTGATTTGATTTCATAATTCTATGTTGTAAATTGCTGATACTAAATAGTCTAATAAAAAAAATTTGAGCATAAAACTATTGTTACTTCTAAATATGAATCATTAGATTTACAGTTTGCTCAAGAAAAATAACATTCAGATCGAGGAGGAAAAGTGATATCAATGCTAAATGATCCAATTCATTAGAGTTGCTCTATAAATACAGGTTACAATGAAAGCAATCCAATGTCTGGTAATACTGGCTATCTTTAATATCAATTTTCGGAATCCTTTTTAACAAATTAGTATTCATAGACATTTTCAGAATCCTTTTTCTCAAATTAGTATTTTCAGAATCCTTTTACACAAATTAATATTCACATATATTTGTAGAATCCTTTTTCAGAAATTAATACTCACATAAATTTTCAGAACTCTTTTTCACAAATTCATATATATTTCACAGTATTCATATATATTTTTAGAATCCTTTTGCGCAAATTAATATTCGTATACATTTTCAGAATCCTTTTTCACAAATCAATATATATTTACTATTGAATCATTACTGAGAAATAAGAAATTTGTTAAGAAATTAAAATTTGTTTGAGTACTGGAGGAAATAAATAGATGCTGCTAACACACCTTCAAAATACAACCAGCAAACAAGTTTTATTTTTCAGTTTCCGAATGCAATACAGTGATTTTATTTCTTGGACATTAATTTGAAAAATCTAACATGCACATTTCTTTAACAGTGATTATAGGAAACTATGTCAAAGGTTGTGCTTACGTAACACCATGTACATTAAATTACGTTTATATATTTGTTATCCCTAATATATTCATTTTTTTGTCAGGGATTCTATGTTAAAGTTAGTGCTTACGGAACGACACGTACTTTAAAAATCATTGACATTAGTGACTGAAAGCTTGAAGTTCACTTGTGAGCATACAATAGCATAAAAATATTATATAGTTAAAAATAAATAATTAATACAGTAAAGTGAACTAGCAAAAAAGTACTTTTTTTATGGATTTTTTTTTATTTTTAAAAATGTAACGAAACAATTGGATTTTGGCTACGATGTATTGTATTCACATAAACTATAAATTTTTCTTACTCAGATTTGAAAACTATCTTTGATATTTTCTTACAATGCTCCCTGAACCATTCTTATTTTTAATTTCAACTATTTATGACAATAAATCTGGTTCTAGCAGACCCGCATGATGAACATCGGTTTGCTTATCAATAGTTTCAACAAACTGGGATGGAATGGTTGGCAGGGCGTTGAGCCCATGTCAAAGGGTTGTGAGTTTAATTCCCGCCGGTCGAAGACTTCCCGTGTTGCAAATGGTAACTGGTGCGTGATAAATCTCTCGGGCCATGAAGTCCTCCAAGTGCCCATAACAGATCAATACCTCTGAGGGTACTGAATTGGAGATTGATCGCTCTCTGATACAGGTCAAAGTTACGATCTGTGGATGAATGGATGTATGAATGAGTCCGCCCCTTAGAAACAGGCAGTGACATGTGTGTCTGACAGAAATCGTATTCTTGGCCATAGATCTCGCTACTCAGAAACAAGAAACGCACCTTTTGCCTCAAATTCGCTTGGTTTCACCAAGTAGGATTGCTGTAATTGTCAAGTAGCATTAGAAACAACAGCACATAGTTTCAATAAAACGTCTTTTTGTTTATGATCTTTTTTATATTATAACATTTTTATATTATAACATTTTTCTTTCCGTGTCACTGAGTGTGGAATATTGAAATTAAAATTTCAAACACTTTCTTAATACCTCGTGCTTTGTAAACTCCTCTTGAGCTTTTTGCCTGATGATGAGGAACGTTTCAATATTTCACTGGCAGCTACGAGGATAATTTATCTTCATATTATCACAAAATAAAATTTATCCTCATTCAAAATCCATCCTACTTGCTTTAAGAAAATTTGCCACATTTTTACTATAAGGAATTTATTGTCAATCCAAATTTCTGCAATTTTTAAAAATATATGGAATCTGCAGAAAAAGAACTGCAATGATAATGTAAGTTAAATTTAAGTTTATTTAAATTTAAGCTGAATTAAATTAATTTAAATTAAACTAAGCCTTCACGGAGTAAATTTATCGCTAATCGAAATTTAGTTCACTTTATGACAAAATGAACCTCAGAAAAAAAAATTCAAAATTCTGTTATTAAGTATATTGAAAATGAAAAAAATAGCTTTACTTTGGCTTGACAAAAAATAAATAAATAAATAAATAAATAAAAGCGAAAAAAGCATTGCTTTTGCGCTCAACGTCGATCAACATTAAAAATTTCTCCTGCATTTTTACAGGTGACAACCCCAAGGTTTTTCGTTTGATACTAGCAAAAGTAAAACAATTTTCTCGATTTTAGACAATTTGAAAAATGCAGTTTTAAATTTTTTAAATTTATTTTAATTTATTATTAAAAATAACTTTAAAACCAAGGAAGAAGGAAAAGATTGCTTTGTCCTAATTATTGGAATTTCTTAATACGCTTCAAAAGGGCGAAAAATGAAATGAAAAATTTTGAGGAGCAGATGTCTATCTTTCTTAAATGAAATGTCAAAACCAGCTGTTGAGTTGTCATAATTCATCCTTTGACTATCGCTTTGTTTCGCTTCAGCGTTTTAATTCCAATTAATATGTGGAACATATCAAGACCAGATGGCAGTTGGTTTCTTAAAATATTTATTACGGGTAGTTAAGTATAAATAACCGGATTAAAAGAGACTCAATCCTATTAAGTTTCATCTTTCCTTATTGCATACAGTAAGTATCGAAAACTATAAGTAAGTATATCGATATTTTATAATTTATCACCATGGATTTGGGTTCGAATGAAAATTATTCGGAGACGGGTAAATCGTTGATGCGTATGACGAGAGAGATGAGCTTAGAAGAGCAAGGAGCGAATTGCAAAACAATTGAAAAAGGTCAGAATTATATGGACGCGACAATTGGTATAGCCGGTTTTGCATTAGGTGTGGCAGCCTTGTTTACCATGCCAATGTTAATCGTGGTCTCCTCCGCTCTATTAATTAATGTACTGATTGCCAAAGCTTTAACAGCAGATGAGAACATTGAGAGAGAATGTGCTGATCTCCCTTTTAAAGAGTTAGACGAAAAAATGAAAGCTAGACAAGAAGAAACAGATAGAAAAATTGCAGAACAAACTGAAATTTTAAAAGAAGTAAGTGAAAAAGTTGGCCAAACTCTCGACAAAATAGAAGATGTAAGAAAGGAAATGGGCGATAACTTTCAGAGGGTATTGAATAAAATCGGGGATCTGGATGCCAGTAACCCAGTTTCCGAAATAAAAACAGCGATCGAATCCATTTCATTTAGTGAGGAGAACAAAAGGTTAGCAACTCCTGAGCGTTATGTTTACATCATCCAGCAAGAAGTAGCAAAAAATTCAGATTCATCTCTTTACAATTACATTGGAATGCAAGGTAGTCTGTATAATGCCATTTTTGCTGTGATTAACAAGAAGAATACCATTAAACCAAACATTGCCCTTCCCGGACTCAACATTGGAGTTACGACTTACGCATCGACCGTCATTACTCTCATTCAGCAACTACGTTACATGTCGGAATATGCTTACCAAAAGGGTGATTTGAAAAAGTTCAACAACTATTTCAATCGTCTTTGCTTTGATTTCAATTATTTCAAACTGATAGTTAATGGTTCCTCAAAAAAGCAAGGTATAATCGATCAAGTTACGCAGATGTTAAACGAAGCAAAAAAAAGTAAAAGCAAGCAAGATCTTGGCGATGAATTGTTCGACAATATTGGAACATACATCACCCAACTTAATCAATTAAAGCAAAAGATTACAGCACTTTCATTAGATGTGCTCGAAACCACCCCAGATAAGAACATGGATATTGATTTCAACTCCAGAACTGGGAATCAACGCAGTAGTAGTAACTTCTTAGACTGGAAAAAAGGCACTAAGATCAGTTACGCAGTGCAGTTCGAAAAAGATGGTAAGTATTCTAAAGTTAGTGGCTGGACTTCACCACAGGATATAGTGGATATAGCCAATCCGGATATTGTATTCCGGAAATCGAGCAATATGAATAGATTAGTCTTCCGTAAATTTGGCAATGGTGATGCAGAATTGGCATACATCCTCCCTGGCTCGGAAGTAAAATTTAGAGACGTCCACAGGGATTTGTATAATTTAGCTTTTAAAAACTCCCTGAGTGAGTCGCAGGTTTCAAGTAACATGGATAGACTCATTAGATTGGGAGCGAATGTTAAGGCAGAGTTTGAGGGTAAACGAACCGTTATTCATGCGGCAGCTATTGCTGGACGATCTGTTATGTTAGGTAAGATATTAGAGAAAGACCGTTCTCTCATTAATAAACCAGATAGACTCGGCTTCACCCCTCTTCACCTAGCTGCTGAAAATAAAAGGACCGCTTTCGCACGATGGCTAATTAACCGTGGAGCAAACGTTAACTTACAAGGACAGGAATTTAAAGTTTCCCCTCTGCATTTGGCTGTGCGTTACCATGCCGATGAAATTGTAGAAGACCTGTTAGAGAGCTCAAAAATAAACCCGAATTTAAAAGACATAGCAGGCCTCACTCCTTTGCACTATGCTGTAACTGACGAAAATTACGATAAATATTTTTTCACTACACTAATAGATAATAAGAAAACAGATTTGAATGTAAAGGATAACAATGGATTAGCAGTTGTGCATTATGCAACCATACTCAATCGCTGGGAAGAGGTAATCGATTTAACTTACAAAAAAGAAAGATTTGATATTTTTGCAAAGGATAACCAGCAGATGTTAGCTGTTCATTATGATGCTATGAAAGGAAATCAGGTTGAAGAATTAGTAGCTATGGAAGATGACAAAGCGTCTAAGCTTAATGATGCCGCCGGCGAGAAACATTGGACTCCTTTACATTATGCCGTATTTTTTAAGCAAACTGCTTGGGTAAAATATCTGTTTCGGCAGCAAAAAAGAGTGGTATCAAAGATTAATGTTGATGCCAAAGACGTTGATGATCAGACTCCTTTGCACTTAGCTGCTGCAGCTGGCTTGAAAGATATTGTTAAAACACTTTTGGAAAAAGGAGCAAAAGTTTATGAAAAGACGAAGAAACAAAATACACCTCTTGATCTCGCAGTCATGCATAATAGAAAAGAAGTTATTGATGATTTGCTGACATTTGAAAAAGATCAAAAATTGAAAAATGGAAAGCCTGCCAAAGAAAATGATGCTAAGGCGTGTCAATTAGCAAAGGGAGAGATGTTAGATCTACTAAAGAAGATGGATCGTTGCGGCAATTTCCGCCGCTCGATTGAATCGAATTCTAAAAACTCTTCTCGGGAATTCACTCTTACTGGCATGTTTGAAAATAATAATTTAAGACCTTTGTTAACTTCGAATAAACCAAAAGAGAATTTGGCATTCAAAAATATTAAACCGCTAACACAAGTAGATGTAAATGGTGCCTTGCTCTTACTGGATCTCTTCGTACGGAAAGTGACGAACGAAAAATATAATTCTGCAGTGATTGGTTCTGAATCTTTGTTACATGCACGAGCTCGAGCTTTAAATGTCACGGGTAACTTGCAAAAGATCATGGAAATGGCAGGAAATGATGGAGATCTTTTTGACATTCATTCGAAGATATACAAGGCTATTATGAGCGGAAATGATTACAATCTTGTAAAGGAAGTATGCACTTATTTAAACCAGTATTCCACTTTGGAACCGCAAAAAGTTGAAAAATTTATTTCTGCAATGTTTGAAAATAAATCAGCCAGAATTACTAGGAAAGCAATTCAAGGTAATTTGGAAAACTTAATTGCTCAGGCCTGCTATCGAAATCACTTTTAAATATTTCCGTATTTTAAGGCAGAGCAAATAAAACTGTTTGGCAACGAAAATAGCCAGCAACAGAAAATTAACACAATATAATTTTTCTTTGAAACATTGCACTCTCTTCTATTCGTTATTGCCTCTTCTTAATTATAACAAAATTTGGCAATATGTATATTATATTATCATATAAAGGCAAACAAAATGATTATTAGAAATATGAATCTTTCAATTTTGTACTGTTTGCTTTGAGTCAAGATTTCAAAAAGCTTGAGTGAAAGCTAAAATAAAAATAAAAAATACCCAGAGGATTTAAAAATTGACACATTACGATTGTTTTCATTTGAAATATTTATTCAATCTTTATCATGGAGTAGGCTTAAAAACAAAAAGGAAAATTTACGCAACACTTTTTTTAATAATTATATTCGAGTCAGACTTAATGCAGAACATTAAATTTTTGCAGAAATTAATGCTTAAATTTTAAAGCATTGCTTTATGTCCGAATAATAACGGAATGTAAATAAAATTTTCTCAGGCCCTTAATAGACTTTTTTTTAATTTGTTACATTTTTTTTTTAACTATGAGTGCAAAATTTAAAGTAGTACGGCTAGGTTCAAAGTAAGGAATTCTTTACTCAGAATAAAAGTAAGACGTGATTGATTCACGTCAATGCATATTCTATGAAAATATATTCATAAATTATTTTTAAAATATTTCGAAACTATTGAATGGGGCACTTTTAAATGTATTACTTCATATACATAATTACAGAAAAGCCCAAATATTTCACATCATTTATACCTTTGGCTACAGCAAAGTTTAGTTTTATTTTACATTTTAACTTTTATCTATTGGTTTTTTAAACTGATTAACTTAATTTTAAAAATTAAATGTTTTCTTTTCTTTCCTTTAACACGTGGTAAAAAATTGTATCGTTTTTTTAATCTTTCATATTTTTCTTTGGTTTTTTTAAAACATGATCTATGTGGATGATTTTCAAAACAGGAAAACGTTTTCCTCAAAATTCGAAGCTACAATAATTCGAAGCGTTTATAATTATGTTTAATATTTTCACGGGTCATTGTCAGTTGTTAATACGATAAAAGAATTATTAAGCATTACAGGCCTTCGAAACAAATGATTCTTTATTTAGAAAATATAAATTACGGGCATCTTATCTGTTTTTGAAACATTTTCTAGACAAATGAAGATATCACAAGTTGAAGAAAAACAGTTGGGATGTTTAGTACTATAAAAAAATATTAATTAAATTTTCAAAAAGACTGTTTTTTTTTTTAAAAAAAAAAGATTTATTGTAAATACATGATTTGATTTTAAAGGCGAAGAACTATTATCTGAATAACTGAAAATAGTACAGTTAAAGAATGTGTTCAGTAACATTTTGAAAATATTCATAGGTTTAAAAAGAAAATCATTGTCGAATGTTTAGTTATTTAAAATAATTGCTTAGTCAGACAATATTGGAAAAAAAAACCAAATTTAAGGTTATCAAAATGTCCGTACTCATTTTCTTTTCAGTTTTTGCATGAGCATTTTAAAAATCAGAATCAGATTTTATTGGAATTTAATTTTGAATTTAAATCATAAACAAATATTAGATAACCTGAACAAAACATTGCAGGAAAAAATTGAAAACATTCGAGCATTTAACGAAATCTTTTTCCTCTACAAAATTTGTTTCAAAGAAATAATGTCATGAAAAATTTTTATTTCAAAAAATCGGTGATAATTCTAACTGAAAAGCTCGATATATTTAAATTTTTTCCTCTACAAATACTTTTGAAGCGAATGAAGTTTTTCTAACTGCTAGCTTTGCAGGGGTCACTTCATGAAACTGAATCTCCTTATTCGTAATATTAAAAAACGACATTTTAATTAATATCCTGACTAAACGATTTTTTTAGGAAAAAAATTATTGAAGCATCACCGCTAAACTGATAAAAGATGTTTAAGAAATATTCAAGCAAAAGCTCTCATTAGCAAAAGCTCTCAAGTTTGCTGTCTCAAGCAAAAAGACACAAGTATCAGTATTAACGAGTTGAAAAAAGAGTTTTTAAAAATCAGAACAATACATTAATATTAATCATGAGTGAAAATAAAAATAAAAAATTGTTTTTCGATTGTTAATATCTGAACTTCATTATGAAGGGAAAATTGAGACCTGATTTCAGGTGGATAAACAGGAAGTGACCCCTTAAAAATAATTTATATCAAATTTATAACGAAAACAATTCATGCCTATGTAAAAGCCGTTCCTAAAAAATTGCAGTGGCGTGTTAGTCATTAAATTCTATAATGCATATTTCGGACTTTATACATTGTGATGATAGAAAGGTATACAAACATTAATAGTTAGTGCTTATTCCTTAAAGAAAATTTGTTCATAAAATAATATTATGCTGAAACTTACTTGTATGATATAAGTTGGAAACCTGAAAATAAGTTCTATTGTGAATAATTGGCATTAATTGTTTTCATGTATAAAATTAATGTATTTTTCATGTACATGTTCTTTTTTACTCTTGAATATGTTTATGAAATTATATAAAAGTATAAAAACTCGAAGATAAATTCATGATAATTTTTTCGTTTGTTCCAATTCATTGTTAAAAAAATGTCAAATGAAAGTATTTGTATAAATACTTTCTTAATCTTATGTATATACTTAATCTTTTGACTTCTTAATTTTTTGACTTTAAAATTATTTTCTCATACTTTAAAAGATTAATGGACATATTTTTTCCGGTTCTAAGTTAGTCAGCATATATTTATGTATAGTGTTATATTCTTGTGCATTATTATGCCAGGTTTATCCTGTTTGCTATTATATTTATTGCATTAAAAAACGCAGTGAAGAATTAATAAATTCATTTAACTGGAATTTTCTAATAAAATAATGTGTTTAAATTTAATTCTGTACAAAAGAACTATAAACATAACTAGTTATTTTCTACTAGGCAGTTAATAAGACTCAATTCTATTTATCAAAATATACAGACTATGTATTTGATGATTAAAAAAGATTTTCCGTGTTTTTACTTTTTGAAAGATTCTAGTGGGAAAACTTTATAAACAAATGAATGATTGAATATTTGATATGACATAATGACTTTAAAAATAATAATAATACAAACAATCGTGCTCACTCATGTTCTATTTTAAAGACTGTACAAAAGGAGGGAAAGTAAACCACTCTTTTCAGTACCTATCAAGCAGATTTCTTGTTAAATTTTAACAGCTCATTGGACAGGAGTTGCAGGTTTGTTGAAAGATCATCTCGAAATCTTTCATATTTTCTGTTCATAAAAGAGCAGATGTGTGATCGAGAATTGCTTCAAAGACAATCTTGAAATATTCACTATGTTGCGAGAGCAGAGCAATGATACAAAATGGCATGGATGACCTTAAAGACCATCTCAACATATTTCACATGTTTTCTTCTTACGAGAACAGATGATGAATGACCTTGATGACCTTAAAGACTATCTTGAAATCTTCCATACACTCTGATATTAAAAGAGAATATCAGTGATACAACACCGCATTGTTGACCTTAAAGTCCGTCTCCAAATTTCCTATTCTTTCTGATTTATAAAGAGAAAAAGGTGTGTAACAGGACAATGGAAAAATAATATGATCAAAATGTGGTTAAACATGATACCCACTATCATGAAATAATAATCTTCGATAAATTTATCTGTTTGTTCAAAGAGATTTATAAAGTTTGACCTTGAAATTAAATACAAAATATTCTATTCATGTAACTTTTTTCATCAAGGAAAATGAGTTTTGTAAACAGATTTTTTAAATTTTTATACAATTGGACGGCGAGTTCCTCAAATGTTACTTAAGATGTTATTCCACTAAGTTCTTCAA
This sequence comes from Parasteatoda tepidariorum, assembly GCF_982258835.1. NCBI lineage: Eukaryota > Metazoa > Arthropoda > Arachnida > Araneae > Theridiidae > Parasteatoda > Parasteatoda tepidariorum. The sequence goes on from NC_141762.1 coordinate 6,672,813, forward strand.
TTATCATTTTATAATGAAACACGTATAATTTGCTATTTACCAAAATGATGTATGCATAACAGAATGTATTATGCAACAGAATGTATAATATAACAGAATTTATAATGGAACTGGGTGTATAATCTCACAGAATCATGTATGCATAACAGAATGTATAATAGAAGTGGATGTATAACCTCACAGAACAATGTATGTATAATGTAACAGTATGTATGATCTAACAGAATATTGCGTGTATGATATAACAGAATGCGCAATGCAACAGAATGATATATTTTCTTTTTGGAGATCAGAATTTGTTAAAACTTTGAATTATTTGTACTATGCATGTTTGGAACATTTTTGATTATTTTAATTTCTTTTAGAAATAATATTTTTAAGTCAACTTGGCAAAATTTAACACCATTTAATATTTCAGCATAGTAAAATTAAATAAAAATTAATTGTATTGCTTGCTTTAAAAATGTTGTCAAGTTAAAAAAAAATGTATAATATGTCATTATCCACGTTTCTGGACCACAAATAAAATTGTTTTTATAGGAATACTAATATTTCAAAATTTAGTTTTATTGCCGGCCTTAAAATAGGAAATATAGTTTGCTCACTAATTGAATTATTTTCAACTAATTAATGGTATTTATTATAAATTATTGACTTGATTTCATAATAAAGTGTTGTAAATTGCTGATACTCAATAGTCTAATAAAATGTCTGAGCATAAAACTATTGTTGCTTGTAAATATGAATCATTAGATTTATACAGTGTTTGGAATCAGCGCACTACAAGTATTGAAACCACTGTAGTCGCGACTTTTTTTTCGCAGTTTGCAGTGTAGTGCGCTGCTTCTTTTTTAAAAAAGTAGTTTTGTGAGATACATAAAAACAGTAGTTTGTAGTGATTCCTGGTAACTACTTTTTAGGTTAGTTTAGTACATGAACAGTGTTCTAACACAGCCAATTTTTCGAATTTGATGGGTGCTAATCTTAGTGGGTGTGTCAAAAGACGCAATTTTAAATGTCCCTGTGACTGTGATTTAACAAAAATTGCGTATTTAGAGTCATGTATAAAAAATATTTAAGTCAGCCATTATGAATAATCGATAATGTATCACTTATAAATAATCGATACTATGAATAATCGATAATAATCACACGCGAATGTTCACTCGTAAAACAGTGATGTTATTTCAAAGGAAGAAAACGTATTTTCGATGTAACTTCATTTCTTTGAGGAAATAAAAGAGCATTAAAGACTTAAAGAAATTGCAAGTATTTGATAATTTTCTAGCATCTCTTAAATTAAATATTCGCTGTCAAGAAGGGCATAAAAAGTTGAACTCTAATGAAAAAAAATTCGAAAAAAATGCTTTAGAATAACAAAATTGGTTAAGGAATAAATATTTCCAAGCAATTCTTTATGTTTAATGTAAGCCAATGTTTTAATACAAAACTTTTTTAAACGTAATGTATAAATTAATTTCTCCAGAAGTGTAAATTATACAGGAGTAAATTAATTTCTCCTGCAAAGTTCGGTTCTTTAAAGTATCGAAGTAATCACCACAATTCAGAAGTAGTTTGTAGTCACTTCATTTTTAAAAAATAATTAACTGCATTATTAACAAAGTAGTTGTAAATGTAGTAAACTGCAAAAATAATGTCGTTTTTCTGACCTCTGGTTAGATTTTCAAATTCATGACTTTCCATGAATAATTCCAAGAATTTTTCATGACATAACGAAGTTATTTTCTCCGATAAAAACACAAGAAATTTAAAAAAGCATTATAATAACATTAATTGAAATCATAGGTATTGTTAGCTTTTACATCGATCGTATTCTTTTATTTTCACTGACATACAGACTGTAAACAAAAACATTAATAACAAGAAAAAAAGGAAAGTTATTTGGTTGTTCAGCAACCATCCAAAGTTATAATTATTACAATTACAAGAGTTGCCAGCCATGTTGAAACAATTATTTAAACTATCTCTCCATTGATGTCGCAACATCCTCCCCATCCTGGTGAACTCAAGAGGGATGACCAGCTGTATAGGTCGAGATATAGTCTTTCCAACCACTCTTAACACGCATGTTCGAATTTCCCCATCACGTCCTTTAATTAGATTGGTAAATCGGTCCTTTTTTTCACACGTGTCTCGGTCTGACGTCTTCTTGTAGTAGCATAAGATCTCCTGCACGGATGTTGAAGGAGTTATGAATATTGAGAACTTGGTGATAAGAGCGTAGTTGAAGGAGATATTCTTCGCGCCATCTTTTCCAAAATATATTCAACACGTCTTGTCGTTGTTTGTAGAGTTTCGTAAGTCTTGGATTATTATTCATATTTGTGGGTATAGCTGTTAATTTTCAACCGTTAGGAAATGTGCCGGTGTCAAGGCTTCCGTTTTGTCTTCATATCCCTCTTCATATACAAGGGATCTGCCGTTAAGGGCGGCTTCTATCCCTACAAGTACAGTGGATAGACTTTCGTTGTCTAATAGTGCCCGACCAAGAGATTTACGAATAAACGCTCCCACCAAACCTCCCCACCACCTTGAGCCGCGATGGCTCAGGGGAAAGAGCGTTCGCCTTCCAATGAGGAGAACCTGGCTCGAATCCCAGTCGATACGAATTACGCATCCGACTTGAACCGATCACAGTGATTACGCGAAATATGTTCAGTGGTAGACGAATCATGGATTAGAGTCCCCTTGTCGTCAGGCTAACCGTGGGAGGTTTTCGCGGTCTTTCTCTCCATGTAACGCAATGCGGGATAGCTTCATCAAAAAAGTCCTCCACGAAGGCAATTTTTTTCCCCAATACTCGATCCAGGAGTGTCTTCTGGATTGGGTTCAACATTACAAAGCTACGGAGTTAACATTAGTTGTCGTAAACCCATAAATTTGGGTCAGCTGTTCAGCAGCGGTTGTAAAATAAAATAAAAAGCCTCCCTACCAAGCCGCTTTGGGTACGATGAACTTCCGAATAATGCCATTATGAGCGTAAAACTGTTGCACTTTAGTCGATGTAAGATTGTTCCATGGAAGTATTAGCTCCATATTTGCAGCGTGGAAAGTGGCAGCATTGTCACTATAGATGGTATGTCGTAGTCCTCTACGACCCACAAATCGCTGCAATGCTAACAGAAACTTATCTGTCGAAAGATCTGACACAAGTTCGAGATGTAAGGCTCTGGTCGTTGCACAGGTAAACTGCATCTGAAGGATTCAAAGTGCGAGTATGTAAAGGGCAGGCAAAATTTATTTCTGTGGTGAAAAATGGTGTAACTGGATTAATTCTATCAGCTGGTAAAGGAGCTTCAACTTGAGTGCAGCGAATTGTTCGTGACATCTTGCATCGTAAACATTTGTAAATCACTTGTTTGATGGCCTGACGATCTCGTAGAATCCAAAAATTTGAACGTAGTTCTGAAAACACTATTCTGACACTTAGGTGGTGCATTTTGATATGTGTTTGACGTATCAGCAGGCTTGTGAAATGATGAGATCCGTCCAGCAAAATTGGATGTTTTGGGGACTCTGCTAAACTCGAAAACTGCAATCTACCACCTATACGTATTAGTTTATTTTTAAATAGTTGATTGAATTTTGTAATGGTTGAAATGTTTTGCAGTGGCTTGGATGTTGATAAAGCTTCATATTCTGACTGAAATGACTCCTTCTGAACCATTTGTATACAGTAATTTCTTGCATCATATACCGCTGCTGCAATGTCAAGGTTCTCCGACTTTCTTGTCTTGAGATATACAGTTCGAGATAAAGCGTGGAATCCATGCAGTAACACGTATCAGTTTGGTGTAGGAACTGTAGGTCTTTGCGTCTATGGTGGGTTGAAAAGTAGTAACATGAAATGTTTGAATTTCGTTATTTTTCTTTACCTCCAAATTATGAGAGCAAACTTTTTTAGAATCTGGCCAGCTTTCTGTTAGTTCAGTCAGCCAAGTTGGTCCATTCAACTAGATGTTGAGATCTTTCAGTGTAGATGGTGGAACGCCTCTTACTAGTTTGTCCGCTGGATTGTCTTATCCCGGGCAATGCCGCAACTATGAGGGGTCAGTGTATGAAATGATCTCTGTTACCCAGCTGCACACAAATGTTTTCCATCTGTTGGGATTACCACCGAATCCAACCAAGAGTGACTTCAGAGTCACTCCATAATGTGGCAGTGGATGGCGACAATCCAGTTTCATTGCAAAAATATTTCAGCAGTCTGGTACCAATGACAGCTGCTAAAAGCTCCAAGCGGGGAAGAATAACTTTATTCATAGGTGCAAATCTATTGCGGCTGCATACTAAATGGATACTTGATTGATTATTATGAGAAGTAACTATGTACAAAACTGTACCATAAGCTCACTCAGATGCATTGCAGAAAATATGAATAATAAAGGAAGCAAGCGATGGAATTCCTATGAAACGAGGAATTTCTTTAGAGCAAATGGCATCCCGCTGGGCTGTAACTGTATGCCACATAGTAGCCAATTGTCTCAAGATTTCCTCCCAATTGATTCCAAGAATCCAATTACCTTGAAAGAGTATCTTTCCAATTATCATGAATGATGTAAACAGTCTTAAGGGATGGTACAAACTTGCGACATAGCGGAGTAACTACGTCTTAGTAAGTGACTTATCTAGAGAAGCACAAGGTGAAGTCTCAAAAGCGTTGCTCAAAGTATCAGTTTTCGTGTTCCAACCAATGCCTAAAACCGCAGTTTTGGTTTTGAAAATTTCTTTATTACACTGGTGGACAAAATTAAGAGATGGAAAGCATTTCCGCACATTTCTATGACACTATATTCTTCTATGACGCACATTTCTATGACGCTATTTCTGGACTGTTATTGATATGGAGGGAACCTGGAACCCGATACCATCCCAGCAACATTATCGAAAGGGACCATTATGCTGGTGGAGGACTCATGGTTTGGACAGGGATCATGCAAATATACCCGCACACCGATCCATGTGTTTGACAATGGTTTCGTGAATGCCCAGAGGTACAGGCAGGAGGTCCTATAACCCTATGTGCGTCTTTTCAGGGGCGCTATTGGCCCTGAGTTCATTTTTATGGACGACAATGCGAGACCACATAGGGCTCTCATGGTTGGTGAGTATCTGGAAGGCGAGGATATTCAACGAATGGATTGGCCCGCCAAATCTCCTGACCTGAATCCTATTGAACATGTTTGGGATGCTCTTGGGAGAGCTATTGCGATGCACCAACCTCCCCCAAGAACCTATCTGGAGTTAAAAATTTCTCTGGTGGAAGAATGGGAGGATCTTCCACAAGTCTTCCTTAACTCCCTTATTAACAGCATGCATACTCGTTGTGCATGCTGTCTGTCAGGGGTGACCATACACCATACTAGAGGCAACACACACTGTGCAAGCCTCACTTTTATTGTCATCTTTTCTCCTTAAGTTCAGACTACATTGGATTTATTGGCAATAGGTCTTGCCAGTGAATGGCACTTTCATTTTCGTTTTGCATACTCTATTATCATGGAATAAGCTATATCCATACCAAATTTCATTTATTTATATTCAGTATTTTTTGAGATATTTGGAAAAATGTCTTCCATCTCTTAATTTTGTCGACCAGTGTAGTTTCTAGCAAAGTGTTGAAGCTTCAAAAAGTTAGTAGCCCATTTTTCCATCGGTAGTTTTATGAGTAACATCAAATCTTTGATTTCCTTTTTAATACCTTTATTTGTGTTTCAGTTTCTAGACTAGCCACAAAATCATCCATATATAGGTGTTTATCTAAAAGAGCTGCAGAAGTAGGGAAGTCATTTATATGATTGGCTGCTAGTTCTCGTGTAGTAGCACACAACAAGACATGCCGAATGGTAAGCGAGTGAATCTGTATGTAGTTACTTCATCTATAAATGTAGCTGTTTTTGAAGAGCCCTTCTTTTGCTTGTACCATAAGAATCTTGTTGCATCTCTGTCCTTTGGATGCAAAAACAATTGTAGGAAAGTTTGTTTACCATCACAGGTTAGGGCAAATTTGTGCTGTCAAAATTGTAGAAGACAACCAACAGTCTCAGGTCGAAGATTGGGACCAACATCTAAAGAGTTGTTTAATGATGGCATGCCAGGAGAATGTGATGAGGCGTCAAAGACGATTCGCCACTTTATATCATCTTGCTGCTTCTTTTTCACTGCATGATGTGGCAGATAGTATACGGTGTTTTCAGTTTCATTTGCAGATGGGCAAACTTCAACATGTCCTTGTTCAATGTAATTCAAAATGTATTTTTCGTACTGTGTCTTCAAAGATTCATTTGATGTCAGTCTTTTTTTAAGTGATTGAAATCTGTTCTCAGCAGTAGTTTTGTTTGTTGGTAATGTTGAGACCATAGCTTTCCTAGGAAATGACGCGACTTTACGATTATCAACTAATTTAAATGAGTCAGGAAAGTTCTTTAAAACCAGTCGAATCATGTTTAGACATTTCTCTATACTGGGAAGTGGTGATTCCAATTGTTTCCAAGTCCCAGAAGCAAAGTACACTTTCATTGATAGGTTCTTGTTGAGTGAATGTGTTGAGTTAGTTTACAGTAGCTACATTGGAAACTGTTGCGTATGATCGAGGGCCAATCAGAATCCGCCTTAAAGGTGACGGAACCAATGCAAGGGATTCTGATAGCATAACCGGAACTTCATGATTCAATACTTGCCAGTAGAAATCAGTACCAATCAAAACTTGTATAGGCAGATTTTGTAAGTTATCGTAAGGATCAGCCAGTTTCATTCTTTTCAGGAATGCGAGCCATGAAACATTAGTTGGAGTAGATGGATGTAACGCCTATTCATTGGATATCATTATCCACTATATACATGCCATTAAGTATTTCGGCCAGACGACTACAAGTGAATTCAATATCCGCAATCGACGTAGAATATAAAGTCTCTTTTAGTTAGCTAATGAAGCGAGTAATATTAGCTCGAATTGTTTTACGTTTGCACTTTAATAGCGCCATTTTGTCAGTCGAATCATTTTGCGTTGAAGTCATTCTGATTAAGTGGAAAGGAAATAAAAATGAAGCTACGTAAATAAATTCTCACTTCTTTAAACTCAGGAACGTAATTTTTTTTTCTCAAATCCTGGTCTGCAGAAGGTTTGAGTATTTCGGCACCATAATGTTAGCTTTTATAGCGATCGTATTCCTTTATTTCCGCTGACATGCAGACTATTCGCGATCGCAACGCTCGAGTACGCCCTCTATCGGGAGCCTGTAAATATCAGACATTAATTTATCACGTTTTCATTTAGTTCCATCAAAATCATCGGCCATGACAGACGCCATTTTCTTAGCAGCAAATAAAAATCAAAATTTCCCTAAGGAACAGCTGAAGAACTTGAAAAAACTAACCAGAACATTGAAGCAGAACACGCCAAGCATTTGAAGAACAATTTCTCATAGTTTTTACCTTTATATTACCAACAACATAACTTACAATTTCATGATCACTTGCTGTTACAGATGTGTATATTACGGTAAAATAATTTTTTCTGTCTTCAATTCATTACAAATTAAAATGAAGTCAACATTGCTTTCGTCATTCCAATAAAGACATGTGAATTCAGAACGTCAAGAACTGCAATAGTTATAGAATTCTTCTTTGTTATAGAACAGTATTTCTGTATCTACAAAATTCGGAAAACAACAATAAAGAATCAACCAAATTACTTGAAATAGTGTCATTTGTGCTGATGATTAATAAATTTTTTATCGTTTTCTTGGTAAGTATTTCTTAGTTTTGAAAGAATAGATAATTTCAACTAGAATTGAGCTGCTTTGTTTTTAAGATACATATTCAAATTCATATCGAGATCTTACAATTATAAAATTTTGATGTGTGGTATGTTATCTAAAAGTAATAAAGGGATAATCTATGCACATATTATTTGAAAATAAAACTTTCAAACAAAGAACATTTCATTTGGAACTCTACGGATTTATAAAGAAGGTAAGTGTTATGATTTTTATAATAAAAAATTAGCTTGTAAAACTTTTTTTTCTTATTTGATGATAGTTCTCTACAGAATGGTTTCTTACGTCTGATTAAGAACTATAAGAATAAGAAACTATATGAAAGTTTTTATTTCAATGTAAAGAATTCTTAAAATCGTTTTTCATCCTAAGAATTCTTTATTTTTCGTTTTATAGTTTATAATTTTTTGATAAAAATTGTTGTCAAAATACTCTTTTTGAAAACATAAATGGTATAACATTATGTGTTTATGTATACTTCTTGCATATTCTAATGTTTCAAGCAATATGATTCAGAAAAGTATGAATAAAAATTCGGTACTTACGTATTGACGCCACAACAGCTACAGATTTGGCTGTTTTTAAGTGCCGCCAATCTACACCTAAAATTTTTGTGACTAATCATAAAACGAAACACTTTATTTAAAATCAAAGTAGTTTATCGGATTTCAGTGGACAATGGGCAAAATGTTTCGCTCCAGAAAAAATAAAATTGCATCTTGTTCTATTTTTGGCAAATCGCAAAGACGCATTTTCGTAGCACTAAAAAATGGTAACAAAAATCGAAGAACAAATCATTTTGGAATTCTTCTGTTTTATAAAGCAGATAAGTGTTAATTTTAATAAAATAAAATTTTACTTTTAAGTAGTTTTTTTCTTGATGATAGTTTTCTATAGAATGGTTTTCTACGTCCGATTATGAATCAAAAAAGAAAAAACATTAAAGTTGTTTATTTTAATATAAGGAATTTTTAGAATAGTTTTTTTTTTTTTTTTTTTTTTTCTTTTTTTTTTTGTATCGTAAGCATTCTTTACTTTACGTTTTTCAGTTTCTAAATAATGCTTTTTATTAAAACTTAAAATTTTTTGATAAAATTACTTGTCAAAAAACTTTATTTACAAAATTAAATTACATAAAATTATGAAACTTATGTATACTTTTTGCTTATTTTAATGTTTGAAGTAATATGATTCTTAAAACTATGGAATAATTCCATTTTAAAAATTAGATTTTTCGGTGACCTAAATCTATGACTTTTCATGATTTGTTTAGAAAAATATTTAAAATCATGACATTTCATGACAAATTTTGTTTGATACCGAAATTTATGACTTTCCATAATTTCTCATAACTTTCCAGGTGAGCAGATACCCTGCATTTAAAACGAGAACAATAAGTGTTGTCAATGCTCAGTGATCCAATCCATTACAGTTATTCCATAAATGCAGGGGTTGCAATAAAATAACATTAAGATCGAGAACAATAAGTGATGTCAATGTTTAGTGATGCAATCCATTACAGTTATTCCATAAATGCAGGGGTTGCAATAAAACAAAATCTAATAAAACAGGCTACCCTTAATAATATATTTTCAAAATCTTTTTCACAAATTAATATCTTGATATTGAATCATTATTGAGAAGCAAAAGATTTAAAATTTGATTATTAAAATTTGAGTGCTGGAGGAAACAAAGGGGTATTGTTTACACACCTTCGAAATACAACCAGCAAAGAAGTTGAGTTTCCCATTCTCTCTTTCTGATAATGCGATTTTATTTTTTAGACATTAATTTGCGAAATCGAATTTGCACATTTTTTTAACAGTGATTCTAAGAAACGAGGTCAAAGGTCGTGCTTAGGGAACTCTATCTCCATTAAATTACACTAATACATTTGCTACCCCTAATACGTTCATTTCTTTGATAGAGATTCTATGTTAAGGGTGGTGCTTACGGAACAAAACTTTAAAAAATCATTGACATTAGTGACTGAAAGCTTAAAGTTTGTTTCGGAGCGTGCAATAGCAAAGAAAATACAATAAAATGAAACTATAAAATGTTTCTGAATAAAACTATAAAATGTTTTATTCAGATTTAAAAACTTAGTTTAATAATTTCTTTACAATGCTCCCTGAACCATTCTTATTTCCGATTTCAACTATTTATGTGAATAAAACTGGTTCTAATTGACCCATACGATGAGCATCGGTATGCTTATCAATAGTTTCAATGGGCCGGGATAAAATATCTCAGTAACAACACATTGTTTTAATAAAACGCCCTTTTGCCTATCTTTTATGTTATAAAATTTTTCTGTTAACTTCTTTTAGTGTCACGGAATCTTGAAATTAAAATTTCAAACACTTTCTAAATATCTCGTGCTTTGTAAACTCTTCTTGAGCTTGTTGCCTGACGATGAGGAACGTTTTAATGCTTCATTGATAGCTACGAATATAATTTATCTTCATATTATCGCAAAATAAAATTTATCCTCAATCAAAATCTATCTTCATCACTTTCAGAAAATTTGCCATATTTTTACTATAAGAAAATTATTGTCAATCCAAATTTCTGCAAATGAAATCTTCAAAAAGAACTGCATCGCTGCATTCAACTCTAATTTAAGTTAAATTTATTTAAATTTTGATTAAATTTAACTAATTTAAATTAAAATAAGTCCTCAAGGAAAAAATTTATCGCTTATCGAAATTTAGTTCTGTTTATGAAAAAATGAACCCAATAAAAAAATTTAAGAATTATGTTTTAAAGCATATTAGAAAAATAAAAAAATGGCTTTACTTCGGTTGGACCTAAAAAAAAACGAAAGGAGCATTGCTTTTGCTCTCAACGTCCATCAACATTAAAAATTCCTCTAACATTTTCACAGGGGACAAGCCCAACATGAAAAACGTAGTTTTAAATTTTTTTATTCATTTTAATTTATTTTTAAAAGTAACATTAAAATTAAGAGTAAAAAAAAGTTTGCTTTATCTTAATAATTAGAATTTGTTTATGCCTTACAAAATGGCGAAGAAAGGAATGAAAATTTTTAACAGTACATGTCTATCTTTCTTAAATTAAATGTCAAAACCAGCTGTTGAGTTGTCACAAATCATCATACGACAATCACTTTGTTTAACTTCAGCACCCTAAATCCAATTAATTTGTGGAACATATCAAGGCCAGATGGCAGTTGGCTTCTTAGGATATTAATTATGGGTAGCTAAGTATAAATATCCGGATTAAAAGAGACTCAATCCCATTAAGTTCTATCTTTCTTTCTTGTATACAGTAAGTATCGAAAATTATAGGTAAGTATATCGATTTCTTATAATTTATCACCATGGATTTGGGTTCGAATGCAAACTATTTGGAGACGGGTAAAGCGTTGATGCGTATGACGAGGGAGATGACCCTAGAAGAACAAGGCGAGAATTGCAAAAAAATTGAAAAAGGTCAGAATTATATGGACGCGGCACTTGGTATAGCCGGGGTGGCGTTAGGAGTGTTTGCCTTGTTCACCATGCCAATGCTAATTGTGGTTTCCTCCGCGGTATTAGTTAATGTACTGATTGCTAAGGCTTTAACAGCAGACGAGAACATTGAGAGAGAATGTGCTGATCTCCCTTTTAAAGAGTTAGACGAAAAAATGAAAGCTAGACAAGAAGAAACAGATAGAAAAATTGCAGAACAAAATGAAATTTTGAAAGAAGTAAATGAAAAAGTTGGCCAAACTCTCGACAAAATAGAAGATGTTAGAAAGGAAATGGGTGATAATTTTCAGAGGGTATTGAATAAAATTGGGGATCTAGATGCCAGTAATCCAGTCTCGGAGATAAAAACAGCGATCGAATCAATTTCATTTAGTGAAGAGAACAAAAGGTTAGCAACTCCTGACCGATATGTTTACATCATCCAGCAAGAAGTAGCAAAGAAATCCGACACTTCTCTTTACAACTACATTGGAATGCAAGGTAGTCTGTATAAGGCCATTTTTGCAGTGATTAACAAGAAGAATACCATTAAACCAAACATTGCCCTTCCCGGACTCAACATTGGAGTTACAACTTACGCATCGACCGTCATTACTCTCATTCAGCAACTACGTTACATGTCGGAATATGTTTACCAAAAGGGTGATTTGAAAAAGTTCAACAACTTTTATAATCGTCTTATTTTCGATTTCAATTTTTTCAAACTAATTCTTAATGGTTCTTCGAGAAAGCAAGGTATCCTCGACCAAGTTATTCAAATTTTGAATGACGCTAAAAAAAGCAAAAGCAAGCAAGATCTTGGCGACGAATTGTTCGAAAATATTGGAAGATACATCACTCAACTTAATCAATTAAAGCAAAAGATTGCAGCCTTGTCTCTAAATGTACTTGAATCCACTCCAGATAATAACTTAGACATTGATTTCAATTCACGCACCGGTGATCAGCTTAGTAATACGAACTTCTTAGACTGGAAAGAAGGCACCAAGGTCAGTTACGCAGTACAGTTCGAAAAAGATGGTAAATATTCTAAAGTTAGTGACTGGACTTCACCACAGGATATAATGAAGAAAGCCAATCCGGATATTGTATTCCGGAAAACGAGCAATATGAATAGATTAGTCTTCCGCAAATTTGGTAATGGTGAAGCAGAATTGGCATACATCCTCCCTGGCTCAAAATCAAGCTTTAGAGACGTTCACAGGGATTTGTATAATTTAGCTTTTAAAAACTCCCTCAGTGAAGCGGAAGTTGAAAGTAACATGGATAGACTTATCAAATTAGGAGCAGATGTTAAAGCAGTTTTTGAGGGTAAACGAACAGTGATCCACGCTGCAGCTATTGCTGGTCGAACTGTTATGTTAGGTAAAATTTTAGAGAAGGAAGGTTCTCTCATTAATCTACAAGATAAATTAGGCTTCACCCCTCTTCACCTAGCTGCTGAAAATAAAAGGACAGATTTTGCACAGGGGCTAATTAATCGCGGCGCAAACGTTAATGTACAAGGACAGGAATATAAAGTGTCTCCACTGCATTTGGCTGTGCGTTACCATGCCGAGGAAATTGTAAAAGCTCTGTTAGAAAACTCAAACATTAACCCAAATTTAAAAGATATAGCCGGTCTCACTCCTTTGCATTATGCTGTTACTGATGAAAATTACAATAAAAAGCTTTTCACTACACTACTAACCAATCGAAAAACAGATTTGAATGTAAAGGATAACAATGGATTAGCAGTCGTGCATTATGCAACCATACTCAATCGCTGGGAAGAGGTAGTCGATTTAACTTTTGAAGGTGACAGATTTGATATTTATGCAAAAGATAACCAACAAATGTTAGCTGTTCATTACGATGCTATGAAAGGATATAAGAATGAACAATTAATATCTTCTATGATGGCGGATGACAAAGCATCTAAGCTTAATGATGCAGCAGGCGAGAAACATTGGACTCCTTTGCATTATGCTGCATTTTTCAAGCAAACTGCTTGGGTAAAATACCTGTTTCATTGGCATGAAAATGTGGTATCGAAGATTAATGTTGATGCCAAAGACGTTGATGATCAAACTCCTTTGCACTTGGCTGCTGCAGCTGGCTTGAAAGAAATTGTCAAAGAGTTGCTGGCTAATGGGGCAAAAGTTTACGAAAAGACGAAGAAACAAAATACACCTCTTGATCTCGCAGTTATGCACAATAGAAAAGAAGTTATTGATGATTTGCTGACATTTGAAAATAATCAAAAATTGAAAAATGGAAAGTCTGCTAAAGAAAATGATACTAAGGCGTGTCAATTAGCAAAGGGAGAGATGCTAAATCTGCTAAAGAAGAAGAATCGTTGTGGTAATTTCCGTCGCTCCAATGACGACAATTCTACAAACTCACCTCGGAAATTTGCGCCCATCGGCATGTCTGAAAACAATAGTTTAAGACCTTTGTTAATTTCGAATAAACCGAAAGAGAATTTGGAATTGAAAAATATTAATCCTCTAACACAAGTAGATGTAAATGGTGCCTTGCTTTTACTGGATCTCTTCATTCGAAAAATGACTAACGAAAAATACAATTCTGCTTGGATTGGTTCTCAATCTTTGTTAGATGCACGAGCTCGAGCTTTAAATATCACTGATAATTTGCAAAAGATCATGGAAATTGCAGGAAATGATGGGGATCTTTTTGACATTCATTCAAAGATATACAAGGCTATTATGAGCGGAAATGATTACAAACTTGTAAAAGAAGTATGCACCTATTTAAACCAGTATTCCACATTGGAACCACAAAAAGTTGAAAACATTATTTCTGCAATGGTTGAAAATAAATCTTTTGGAATTACTAAGAACGCAATTCAAGGTAACTTAGAAAACTTAATCGCTCAGGCCTGCTATCGAAATAACTTTTAAATATTTCCTTATTTTAAGGCAGAGCAAGTAAATTTAGTTTAATCGAAAATAACTGTTCACTAAAAACTAACAAATATATCTATCCGTTTTTTATTCTTTTCTTAATTATGATAAAAATTTGGTTGTACATGTGTTTTGTCATTGAGTTTTTATTATAGAAAATACGAGACAGCCAAAGGATTTATTATTAATATAAAGTTCACTCGAAATATATTTTCAAAATGTTTTTCTGAAATTATGTAAGCTTAGCCAATCAAAGTTAATTAGTTACAGATATTGGAATTACAGTTTTCTTTCAGAAATAAATTTGAAACATATTTAAACTTCTTTTTTATCTTAAATAATTGATTACGCAGTGTAAATAATATTTTCCTAGACCTTTTTTATTATATTATGGACTTTCCCACCTTTTTTTGCTTTTTTTTTCACGATAAGTAATGAATTTAGAGCAGTACTGGTCAGTTAAAGTTAGAATTTCTGAACTGAAAAATAAAAGTAAAAAACGATTATTATGATGATTATTTTAAAATTATTTATAAACTGTTGAGTTATGTTTGTTTCAATATAATATTTCTTTACAAAATCTGAAAGAAGGCAAAAAATTTCTTTCATGATTAATTCATATGCAATAAACTTATTTTATCATTTTTTTTTACATTTTCCCTCTACATATATCTATTATTTATTTTTATATTGTACTATCTCACTCTTAAATATTATTTTTTAAATTTTTTTTTTTGCTTTACGCATTTGAAAAAACAAACAAACTACATCTTCATTTTTATCTTCCTTTTGTCAAACTGGTTTTCAAAACTTGATCCATATGAATAATTTTAAATACGGAAAAAAGTTTTCTGAAATCGGATTAATTAGAAATGAAGTACAGGCTAAGTTCGTTTGTTGTTATCTAAGTCAAAGCCGTTTGTTGTTACCTTTTTGTAAAATTATTAATTTTATCAAACATTCTTTCGAAATAGTTTTTATTTGGAAAAAGGGATATGATGCATTTGATTTTAAGTCATTTTCTGAACAAATGAAGATATTATAATTTAAAAAACACGTTCAGTTCTTATGAAAAAAAAACTACTTTCGTAGGTCAAATCATAGTCGGATGCTTAGTACCAAAAAATATTGTTTTATTAGCCTGTAACTTTTAAAAGAGATTGTTTGAAATAGAAAAAAAATGATTCTTATAAGTCATAGGTCCCATGAAGCCAAATCTGGCAATCTGCAGAAATAGTGCGGAATTCTGGTTCACACAGATAATCGACAATACATAATAAACAAAGGCATAATATCATAGATAATAACATAGACGCATAAAGACGTAGATAACAATACGTAAGGAATACGATAATATCGTGAGCATTATTGGTAACAATAATTACCGAATACGATAATGACACGAAGATTATCGGTAACATATAAAAAAGAACTGCGAATATCAAAGTACATAAGGATAATTATTGAATACGGTATAATTGAGAGTTTTGATAAATTTTAGTTAGATAAATTGATTGAAATTAATTGATATACAGATTTCAATAGAAAATTTTGATTTGTAAGGAAATTTTTTTTGTATCAATTAGGTTCAAATTAATTTTGCTGTTGGTTTTTTCAAATTTTCTAAAAAGCGGCTTCACAGAGTAATTGAAAATATTCGAACATAAGGAAAATTTATTCTATCGCAAAATTTTTTATTTTAGAGGAATTTTTTATTTTCGAGACTGTTTTCTGTTTCAAAAATATCAAATATAATTAAAAAATAATTCTAAATAATTAAAAAAAAATGAAAAATTAATTTACGATTATTACCAATTACGATTAGCACGCATGTTCATAAATATTTTTATATTCCACCACTGATTTTCGTATAAATTATTTGTCAAGATTGCAATTTGTTGCACAGTAATGTAAAAATAACACATCATTTACTTGAATGATTTATATCCAGCGGTTTCAGTGCCTTCAAAAAACAGCCTTAAGAGTGAAATTCACTTGTGGTGAGTCTTGAGAATGAGCGCCCAATTTTGAGTGCGCAAAATATGTCAACGTTATTCTCCTTAAATATTTTCGAAGCAAATGACGCTTTGTCAATAATCAGTCTTATAGGAGTTATTTCCACTACCGTCTATATATATAAAGCCAAATCTTGATGCTTGTAACGTCACGCGTCATAAACTTGCGTTTTAAAGTTAAGTGGGGAAAACGCATTGAAAAATATAAAAACGAACAAAATTAATATGTATGACTTCAAATCTATATACAAAATAGTGTCCCTTATTGTTTAAAAAATTGTGTTACTATTGTCTTTACTAATTTAATTGAGAAACGAAATTTCGTCGAATGAAACTAACTATTTTTATAAAAATGTTTATGATATTTTGAAATCGAAAGTAAATAAGAGAAAATTTAGAAATGTACTTATGAAAAAATAAATTTGTAAGAAATTAACAGTTCATTACTTCGAATTAAAAACTATAATAATTAAGAAATCAAAAATTCTTCATGGAAATATTTTTCTGATCTAAAAATATTAAGAATTCAATTCCAGCTGTTACAAAACATACAGAGATCTTTATTACGGAAATGTCTAAATTGTATGCATTGTCAGGATAACACATTTAATCTTTCAAATTTCCAACAGATATATTGGAAAACGCCAGACTAAAAAATGATATTATAAAGCAAAAATTGAATTTGGATGTAAGTTAAAACATAAGAAATTTATAAGTTATTATTTCAAAAGAATAAAATTTATATTATTTAAAAAAGTGCAAGTTAAACTATTACCTCAAAAGAAGCTGGTAGCAAAAGATGTATAAAATTACATTAATCTAATGAAGTAAATTATCCATAACAAGAAAAGCATAAATACTGAAAAAATATCATCAACAGAAAATTGTATTTAACAAAAATGAGGAATAAATTTCTCATTTTTGGAAAAACTGGTTTATTCCAGAAAATTTGGCTAAAGATAAAGACAAAATTAATATTAATCTTGCGAATTTGATTAATATTTTAGTATTTTAAATCAAGAAGTATATTTAAATTTAAGCAAGAAATTAAATGTTTAGTAAAATTGTGCAAAATATGACCAATATATATATATATATATATATATATATATTATATATATATATATATATATATATATATATATATATATATATATATATATATATATATATATATATATATATATATATATATATATATATATATATATATATATATATATATATATATATATATATATATATATATATATGTTTTGTTCAAACAATGAGGAATTAATTTTTTTAAACATTAGCTATTTTTTTTTATTACAGTTCTGTAAAATACTTGTAATTTTAATAAGAATAGATATATTATTGTTTTTTAAGTGGACCTGAGAGTTAAAATCTTTAGAACAATAAAAATTAATTACCTAAAGGAATCGATATTCAAGAATTGTAACGTGGATATAAAATAAATTATCTTGTCAGCATTTTAGAATAAATTCATACAATTATTAAAGGACTAAAAATTATGAAGCATTAAAAACTTGACTAAAAACATATTTAAAAATCGACGTAAAAACTTAAGAAATATCAAACTTCAGGCTTATTGATGCAATATTTTAAAAAGAAAAGTGTAAAAATAACTTCAAAGATAATTAAACGATTATTTAGTGTTTATTAATTTATATATGTTTCCGAACATATAACTTTGTTTATAATATATTATATAGAAAAACATTATGCAGTAACTTATTTAAATAACTTATTTAAATAACTTATCTATAAACTTATAACTTGAAATTATAACTATATAACTATAGAATGTTATAATAAACTTTATATAAATTGTATATGATGTAATATAAAATTTTTTATATATAATATAAATTGTGTATAATATAAGATAAATTGCATTATAATAAGCATTGTGATAATATAACTTAAAATTTTAACTTTAAATTGTTTTCATGCGTAAGAATAAATATGTTTTTCAAGTACACATTTGTTTACTCTTGAATATTTTTATTGAATCGCATAAAAATACAAAACTGCACTTCTTTTAGTAATACTAAGTGCAAGCTAAATGAATTTCTTTTTCTTTGTTCAATTGTGTTTAAAGTTAAAACTTGAAGAACAATTAGATTCATGATAATTTTTCCACTTGTTCGAATATTTACACACAGCATTGAAAAAATGTTCAATTTAACTATTTTTATTAATGACTGTACTCTTATTTCTTTTTAATTTGATTTGGCATTGTTTGCCTTCTTCTCATACTTTAAGAGATTAATGGACTGTACCGTAAAGCTTTAGTTTTCCTATTGATTTACTATCATGCTTTAAACTAAATTGTTCTTTTCTACTGTCCTGCATTGTTCACTGCTATAAATTTTTATTACTATACACAGTGAAGAATTAAGGAATAAATTTATCTGGAATATTGGTGAAAGAATAATCTTAATGTTTAAAATCAATATACACATTTTAATGAAAGAATATGTTTTTATTTTAAACTACAAAAGAATTATGTAGTAACCTTACTAGCTTCCTTGCACAAGTAACCATAAGTGCAGAAAATTTATTTCAATTTTATAATTATGTGACATTTATTTCAATGACAAAATTAGATTTTCTGTACTTGAGAAATATTCACTGATGCTCATTTTTCAATACTGTACTAAGGAGGAAAAATAAAAAAAATTCTTCCAGCATCCATCAGTTAGATTTTTGCTTAAAAAATTTCAAGAACTGATTGTAGAGAAATTATGACCTTGCTGACCTTCAAGACCTTTTCAAAATCTTTCATATGTGCTGCTCTTAGAACAACAAAAGAGTGTTACAAAAAGACTTTGATAACCTTACAGCTTATCTCAAAATCTTCCATATGTTCTGTTTTTTTCAAGAACGAGATGAGTGATACAAATCGACTTTGATCACTCAAAGACTGTCTCGAAATCATTCATGGGATCTGTTCTTATTACAAGAAAGGAGTGATACGGAAGTACTTTGATTACCTCAAAGTCTATCTTGAAATTTCGCATATGATCTGTTCTTACAGGAGAAGATGGGTGACACAAAACGGCATTGTTGGCATTATGAACCATTTCGAAATATTTTAAGTGATGAGCTCTTACAAGAACAGATGAATGATACAAATTGTCTTTGATAACCTTGGAGACCATCTCAATATCTTTCATGTGTTCTGTTCTTACTAGAAAAGATGTTTAATACGAAGGACCTTTGATGAACTAACCCTTTAAGATCTGATGTGAGTTGAAATTGTTTGTTTTTCTTGCATAAATAGTTCAAATTCTACAAAGTACTGAAATTTATTTTGTTACATACATTAATCTAACAAATTAAGGATAGTCTATGTGCACTGGAATATATTATTAAATTTAGATCTATTGTGTTTGTAATGAAGCAGTTATGGTAATTTTGAAATTAAAATGATAACTGAGAGATGAAAAATTTCACTCAGTTCAAACTTGGTTTCAAATTAATATATTACTATCATGAACAGATTGGGTAAATAAATGTCTAACCAGTACAATCGTTTAAGTTTGGTCTTTAAGGGTTGAAGCATATCCTGAAATTTTGCATATGTTTTATCCTTACAAGAACTATAACAAGAATGTAAGAATTATTCTTACATTCTGATAATTACTTTAATCCAGATTTTGAGTGTCTTGATTAAAGAAGGGTTTTCAAGGAAGGAAAGTTTTTTCAGCTTATTGTCAGTTGTGTTTTGATAAAATATTATTAAAAATAAATATTGAAAAATAGAGCTTTACGATTTAAGTATTGAGAAAGTTTATAGCATCAAATATCCTTAAAAATTTTGAATTGTGATTTACTTCTATAACTACAAAAAGAGGAAAAGACGAAAAAAATTTGTTTATTCGAAAGTTTTGATGAAAGAAGAAAAAAATTATCCAGTACTTCAAGATGATTGATTTCAAAATTAAGATGATCAAAACTGGTGGTACATCATGCAAATATAATTTTGGATTGATTTATCTGTATTTTTAATGCGATTTGTATTGTTCAATATTTTCTGATTTTATACCTTTATGCTTGTGAGTGACGTGAGAAAAATAAAATTATTCTCAAGTCAATTGCAAAATTAAAAATAGCTATATATATCTGACATAAACTTCTTTCACCAAAGAAAAGATGTTTTGTAAAATTTCTCAAACATTATTTAATTTGTTTGAGAAATCTACCGTGTTTGAAAATAATATTTTAAGACCTTTGTTAATTTCGAATATACCAAAAGAGAATTTGGAACTGAAAAATATTAACCTTTAACAAAGAAAATATTTTCTCAAACAGTATTTGTTGTTCCACTAATCTCTTTAAAAATCATAATAACAATAAGCATGCATAATTTAACACAATAATGTCTGAATAACGTAAAAACAAGCAGAATAATGAATGTATAATGTGATAAAATGTGTAATCTAACAGAATAATGTATGTATATTGCAACACAGTGTAAAATATAATGGAGCAATGTGAAGACCACAAGGGAAGAACGGTTTTTGTCCTTAAAAACGCTGATTCGGAGAAAAACGATTTTGCGGGTGGAAAAGAAGGGTTTTTCCATCGTACGACTCATCTTTATTGTTCGAAGAGAACTGATTTTTCACGCTATTGAATTGTCAAAAATTAGTGATTACTCAAAATTTAACGGATGGGATCCAGTTGTCATTTTGGCGAAAAGTGAACATGAACAGTTCTTCCCCCTTGGTCATGTAGGTATAATATTATAGAAGAATGTATTTCCCTTTTAAGGACGAAAATTTTTGAATACTGTTTATTCCTAAGAATATTCAGGACTTTTATTGTTATCGTACGAGTTAGCACATTTTTCTTATTTTTCTTTTAAGAATAATATTTTTAAGAAAGCTTGAATAAATTTGCTATATTTTTACTCCATCAAAATGTGCATCGATTAATAATTAATTTACTAATTGATGAACTTTTAAAAATTTGAGGGTAATAAAACTTAATAAAATTGCATTGCTGGTTTTAATATGTTGTCAAATTAATAAAAGATGTGTTTTGTGATCATGTACTTGTTTTGTTGCATGATACTTACAAATATTTCAGGAAAAATAATATTTCAAAATTTTGTGCCATTGCCTGCCTTAAAGAATGGAAAATATTTTGTTCACTAATTTGTTTCTAATTGTTGAATGATTAATAATATCTATTGTAAATTATTGAATATAAATTCATAATAATGTGCTGTAAATTTCTGATATTAAATAAACTAATAAAAGGTTTGTGCATGAAACTGTTTCGCTGAAATTGAATTGATTTGAATTAATGATATTCACTTCAGAAAACAAAACGTTCACCCGAGTAGGAAATTTAATGTTAAGTTTTATAATCGATAGTACAATATATATATATATATATATATATATATATATATATATATATATATATATATATATATATATATATATATATATATATATAATAAATCGATAGTACACTATAAATAAATTAAAAAAAACGTTGATTACTACTCTACGCTGTAGAAGCAAAGATTGTGAAACACCAAGAATGTTCCTTACAAAGCTGCCACCAGTAACACGAATATTTATAATTAAAGTAAGATAAGAGTCAGTACAAAACAATATAGAATTAGTAATTTTCGAATTAAAATTAGTTAGTAAATCAAACATAAGAGAAACGATGATTTGTTTAACAGAACCGTAGAAATTATACACTATAAAAGTATTTACAGAGACTTAAAAACTAAAATATCCTCATTACACAATTAAAAACTATGGTCAGAGGTGATAGTCTGTTTTCAGTAAATGCATGGCAACATTCAACAGAATCAACTCTCGTTGTAGAATCAACTTGTATTCAAATGTAATAAATAATCCATAGACGATATCGCCATCGTTCTTATTTTGGGAAACGAAATTATTCAACGAATGATGTGAATGCACGTGATTTCGGTGTAAACGTTGCACCTTATAAGCGTTTTAGATTTATTTACACCCTTTGGTTGTAAATGAAAGCTTGAATTGGTGTTAATTTTAAGGGAAAAATGAGCTAAAAAATAAACGGAATAATCTGAATAACTTTTGATCCAAAGATAGGATAGGATCGAGAACTCGATCTTAGTGGTTTGAAGGGGTGAATTCAAAAATGCTAATTAGTGCAGACGATGTCTTAAAATACGAAACAAGGCACAAAAGCGAATTGTTTCCAAATAAAGATACTTTTTTTTAATGGATTAGAATTTCTAATCCCCAAAATATAGAGAGTCATCAATATTTTGGCAATCAAGGCAATCAGGGAAATATGGCCACAGTAGTTTGATCAGGAGAATAGTATAGCGGTCCATAGTGAAGCTGTCCAAAGTTTTGACCCCTAATGTAAATTCATTTTTTTTTTTTTTTTTGTATTTCGCCATATCTTGAAAAATCTTTTTTCGAAATGAAAAATTTGCTCAAAATTAAGTAATTCGTTTATTAAAATATAATTCTATAAGAAAAAGCTTTTTGTAAATACTTATTAGTTTCAATTCGAATGTAAAAAGAAAACAGCAACATATATTTAAAATTCGGTTTCTCAGGAACTATTCGACCAATTTCCCTCAAATTTTTTATTTAGCCATTTACAATCACGATCTTCAATATGATGTGAAAATAATGATGTATATTGTACAACTAAAAATGTTTCATTACTATTAAATAAAATAATAAAATAAAACAAATATTTACTAAAATTTATCTTTTCATAGGCTTAATTCGTATAAAATTTTCTCGAGATAAGTTAAAATCCAAGAAAAAAAATAAAAATAAATAAAATGAACGTATAAGAGTCCAAACTTTGGATCGCTTTCTTAACCAAATTATTGAGACCATATATCCCTGATTACGACTACCCCCTATATTTTGGTGATTAGAAATCAAAATTCGCAGAAAAAAATTCACATTTATTAAAAGAAAGTACGTTTCTGTATCTGATTTTGTAATTTAAAATACTGTCTGCACTAATTAATTAACATATTTAAAGTCACATCCTCGCAACATTAAGATTGAGTCATTGAACGTGATCATTAATTGAAATATTATTCAGGACGGTCCGTTTATTTTCTTGGGAACTGTACATCACAGTTTTTACACTCTATATAAATAAACGTTTAATTTAAATTTGTTTAATCATCTGAGAAAGCAACAGTTTAAGAAACAAATTACGATTAAAGTATCTTAGAAATTATATGAAATGTTTGGTTTTCACTTTTAGCACAAAAACTTTTTATGTTACTTGAAATGTTTGAAACGCTTCTTTAGCGAGTAACAAAGCGTGTTCTTTTTATGATGTTTTGGATAATAAACTTTAGGTATTTAAAATAAATGTTCGAAGTTCAATTTGGAATTGAATTTTCTCTCACTTTACTGCCATTTTTCTTGTGACTCTTGTCGGTGAACATTTCGGTGATTTATTACAGTTCAAAATAGAGGCTTACCAACCATTTTCTTGCTTGCGAACTTTTAAGTTATCCTGTTGAATTTGATTACCGCGTAGTTATTAACTGCATTAATATGTTCTTCAGAAAACTCTTCATTGACTAAGGAATACGACATTCCAATAAAGACAGCAATGCCACTTGAACATTCGCTATTCTTGGTAAAAACGTGTCACTGCTTTAAACAATAAACGATTCGCAAAAGAAGTCTGTGAGCACAAAATCCTCGATAGTGATTGACTCACCTAAATTTTGAATTCGGTCACTAAAAATAAAAATAAGTGTGAAGGCTGCTTATAAGCATAACTCTCACGAAACATAATAAAATTTAGACACGGCACTGTTTTTTGTGAAATGTCAATAACAGGCATTTAATTTGTAGGAATTATTACCACTCACACCAGTCAGATACGATTTTAATAAAGTACTAGTTAGTCACTATAAAACAAGAGCGACATCTAGTATCAAGCTATAACACTGGGCCATTCATAATAACCGTCCTTAATATATATTTTAAGAATCCCTATCGAAAGTGGTAAAAAAGACATAAAACGCTTTCGAAATTTAAAGAATTACTTCTGAAACTTAATAATCATAAAAAAATTAATTTTATTTGATTAATGAACGAAACACAGAGCAGATAAAGGTTGGTTATGAGGAAGACTTCAAAAAATCATTAAGCAATCGAACTGGTTTTGATGTTTTTAGGCTCGACCTCTTTTCCAATAATGTGAAAATTTTAAAGTGTTTTTTTTTCTTCTTCTTTTTTTAAAACATTGTTTTGCTACCCCTAGAGTGAACATAACTCTGAAAAGGATTCTAAAAATTTATATTATGGGTACTGTTTGTGCAATGCCTTGTACAAACCTTGTGTTCTATTTACGTTAATTTATTTTTACCCTACTATGTACGTTTCTTTGACAAAGATTCTAAAAAGCTATGTTAAAGGCGATGCTTACAGAACATCATGCGCATTTATTTACATCTATTTGTTATTCCTAATATGTATATTTCTCTGACAGGCATTCTAAAAAACTATGATGAAAATGGTGCTTGCGTGTCACCATGAACACTAATTTGCATTAATTCATAGGAACTTTTATACGAGCAAAAATAATTTTTTTAATTCTTATGGGAAAAAAACGAAGCAATAAAATTCTGGCAGCGATATATTGTATTCACATAAACTATACAATTTTATATTCAAATTCGATAACTTTTTCGGTAATAGTTTGTTTACAGTGCTCCCTAAAACATTCTTATCTCCAATTTCAACTATTTATGTCAATAATTCCGGTTCAAAATGGTTCAGACGGTGAGCATCGGTTTGCTTATCAATAGTTTAAATAAAATGTTCAATTGTTTATAATCTCTTTTTTTTTTAATTTCTAACGCTTTTCTGTTAATCTCCTTCCCTGTCACTGATGGTCAAATCTTGAAATTAAAATTTCAACCACTTTCCGATTAGTTCGAGTTCTGAAGGATCTACTTGAGCTCTTTTCTTGATGATTATGAACGATACTTATTTGTTTACTGATGAATGCGATTATAATTTACTTCATTTCATTATAAAATAAAATTTATCGTCAATGAAAATCCTCATCACTACAACCAAAATTTATTGTCATATTATTATCGTGATGAATTTATAGTCATTATGAATTTCCACTTCTTTCCAAATACTTGGAATCTTCAAAAGTGAACTGGATTTCTGCGTTCACTAATAATTTAAGTGAAAGCTCTCTTAATGGAGTGAAATAAAAATGTTCACCAATCGAAATTTAGTCCACTTAGTGAAAAAAAATAATAATAAAATAAAACAAGCATTTTAATAAAAGCTACATCTTCAATGAAAACTACATTCGGCATAAAGGCAAACTTAAAAAATGAATAAAACAATTTACAACAATTTTTTCCAAGTAAATTAAGAAAGATGAAATAAATTGAAGATTTTTTGTAAGACATAAAATAGTACACGCACTGAGCATCGCGTTCGCACTCAATATCTATCAACATCAATCTATCACTACTTTTACCAATACCATCTCCATTAACCTATCCCCATCAATCTAACACTTATCACGATTAAATCCTCACTCTAAGAAATAAAACTCCCACTCTTTGCGATTCAGCAAACCTGTAGTATCATTTTTACAGTACTACTACCATCACTGAAGCAAGTAGAGTTTAGTTTAAGATCGACAAGAAAATAAAATAATTTTCTCACTATTTTATCTAGTTAAAAAGGTTTTTTTTAAATTTATATTTTATTTTCTTATTTGAAGAAACATTACCACCAAAGAAGAAAAACATATATTGCAGTTATATCGTATTTAATGATATTTCACATTGTCTAACAAAATTAGCATAAGTAAAATTATCAAAGATTGGGAATTTTCTGTCTGTTATTCTCAAACTAAATATCAAAACCAGCTGCTGATTTGTCATCTTAGGAACAACGCTTTGTTTAGTTTTCAACATTTTAAAGTCATTTAACAAGAGGAACAAATCAAGCCCAGGTGGTTTATTAGGATATTTTAGTAGTTAGTCAAGTATAAATATCCGGATCAAAAGAGGCTTGAACAGATTCTTGCAATTTCGCCCTTTCTTTCTTGTATAAAGTAAGTATCCATTGGTGTCAGGACGCATTAGTAAGTATACAATTTTTTTATAAATACTAAACATGGGTTTGGATTCAAATGAAGACTATTCTGGTAAAGCGTTGATGCGTATGACGAGGGAGATGACCCTAAAGCAGCAAGGAGAAAATTGCAAAAAAATAGAAAAAGGTCAAAATTATCTGACAACGATAGTTGGTGTGGCAGGCGTAGCATTAGGACTGGCAACCTTGTTTGCCATGCCGTTGTTGTTCGTGGTCGCATCTGCGCTTTTGGTTAATGTATTGATTGCCAAGGCCTTGACAGCAGACGAGAAAATTGAGAGAGAATGCTCTGATGTCCCTTTTAAAGAGTTAGACGAAAAAATGAAAGCTAGACAAGAAGAAACAGATAGAAAAATTGAGTGATATTTCGCAGGTTCTTTTTCAGATTTTTCAATGTGAAATGATTTCACCATAAACCTTTCTTGGCATAAACGATTTTATTTAGATGCATACTTATGCCACGACACAAACATGAAGTATATAGAAAATAATAGTAATTAATCACATAATCGATGAAACTTCGCGCTCCATCATAGAACATTCCAGTCTTCTCACACCAAGCTAGAGAACCCCCCAGCTTCTTTTTTTTTCTTAAGTTTTTTCGTATCTCGCAGCGCCATCTATTGTCGACGATTCTTACAAGTCCCCCCAAAGGAAGCACATTCGTCACCTTAGAGACAATGCTGCTGAGAGAGAGAGAGAAAACCTGAAAAATACAATAAAAAAAAAACAGCAACACAGCTTCTATTCAGGTGATGAAATTCAAGTGAGAGCTCCAAAATATGCAGCTCCCAAAAATCATAAATATATATATATATAAGTATATATAAGTAAAACTATATTCCTTATGATAAATAAAAACATAAATATAAACAATTCAAAATATTACAAAAAAAAATTATTTATTTATATATTTTTTCTTTTACACGTTATCAATGTAAAAAAAAAAACACTTTTTTTTTTTTAAACAGCCCTGACATTTAAGTTTTGTTCCGAGTTTAAGACAAATATATATACATGATTTCTTTAGGAATTAACTGTTAACCTTGATAATGCGTCGGCATTTCCATGTGAACTGCCCTTACGGTATGTTAAAGTCATATTATAGCGTTGTAATGCTAAGGCCCACCGAGAGAGTTTAGCCCCATGAAGGGTACTTCGGGTCAGGTAAGTAAGGGGATTATGGTCTGATACAATTTGTACCTTGGCACCGAAAATCCAAGTATCAAACTTTTTCAAGGCTTCGATGACACAAAATGCTTCCCTCTCAATGGTTGACCATCGTTGTTGGCAAGGATTTAGTTTTTTGCTAAAAAATGCGATGGGCATCTCTTTTCCTTGTTCATTATTTTGAGCTAAACATGCTCCAATTGCAAACGCAGACGCATCAGTATAGAGTTGAAAGGGTTTATCGATGTCTGGAGTATGTAGTGACGGCATTTTAATCAGCTCTTCTTTAAGTTTGTTGAAGGATGCTTCTGCTTTCGAGTCCCATGAAATATTATTCGGAACATTCTTTTTAGTAAGGTTCGTTAAAGGTAGAACTATTTCAGAAAAATTTTGGATATATTCTCTATAATAGCTCACCAGCCCTAATAGACTTCTAACTTCCTTTTTGGTGGTAGGCTTAGACAAATTTTGGATGACTACTACTTTTTCAGGATCTGGAGAGTGAGTGCCAGAACCTATTATATGGCCTAAGAACTTCACGTGACTCCTTCCGAAATCACATTTTTCTAGATTTGCGGTTAGACCAACACTTCGCAGAGTTTGAACCACCTGGTCGATGTGGTAGAGATGTTCATCCCAGGATCTAGAAAATATCGCCACATCATCAATATATGAGCGACAGTAGCGTCTATGGCGAGCTAGTACTTTATCCATGGATTTCTGAAAGGTACTTCCAGCATTCCTTAAACCGAACGGAAGGACCTTCCATTGGTAATGGCCAGCATGAGTGACAAATGCTGTAAATGGTTTGGCGCTTTCCTTCATCGGGATTTGCCAGTACCCTTTCGTTAAATCGATTACTGTTATAAAGTGGGCTTTACCTATTTCAAAAAGTAGGTCTTTTGCGATCTTCATTGGATATGCGTCAGGAACTGTAAAGCTATTCAGAAGTCTAAAGTCAATGCACAGTCTAACGCTACCATCCTTTTTTGCAACGCATACCACAGGATGTGCCCATTCACTGTCACTGGGCTCTATTAGATCCCATTCTAGTAATTCCTTAACTTGGCGATCAACTTCGTCTTGTAGCGAAATGGGGACACGATAGGGTTTTAATCTCTTCGGACTGCAGTCTGCTGTAACTTTTATGTCATGACCATCGACATGGGCTTGACCTGGTTTGCTACTAAAAACATCGGTGTATGATTTTAACACATTGAATAGTTCCTTTCGCTGGTAATATTTTAGGTCACCTTTCATATTTTGCAAGTGGGTCCATAAGTCTTCAGTAGATTTGTCCATAAGATCCGCTGGTGCATAGTGGATATCTCCAAAGTCTTCATCTTGGTCGAAAATGATACCAATATGATCCACTCGAACAATATAAGGCCTTAATTTATTTATGTGGAGTTCCCTTATACTCCCGTTTTCCATTTCGACTTTGGCAGAGTGAGGTCTGGTACGTTCGATTACAGTAGCTGGTCCTTGCCAAGTACTGAGCAATTTGTGAGATGACGATGGAATTAGCACGAGGACTTTGTCCCCAACATTCAAAGTCTTATCCTTAGACCGTAAGTTGTATCTTGATGTGTATCCGTCTTGAGAGATTTTGGAGTTTTCAGCTGCAATGTCATGAGCTTTTCTTATTTTTCCGATAAGATCATGTAGGTAAGTTTCAATTGAGCGGGATGCAGTGACTGGAACGCTACGTTCGCCTGTCCAAATCTCTTTCAATAAGGATAAAGGTCCCGGTGGCAGTCTTCCATACACCATCTGGAAGGGAGACAAACCAGTGGTGCTATGTGGCACTTCTCTATAGGCAAACAGAAGATAGGGAAGGTGTAGGTCCCAATTCCTTCCATGTTCTTGGATATTTTTATTCATCATTTCTTTTAAAGTCCTATTCCATCGTTCGACAGCACCCATACTCTCGGGGTGTCCGGGAGTGGAAAATCTGGGACATACGCCAAGTAAGTCTTCAAAAGATCGGGTGAGTTTGGCTGTGAAATTAGTTCCCTGATCGGAACAAATCATTTTTGGAAATCCGGTTTGAGAAAAAATCTTCATCAGGACGTTGCATGTGGTCTTTGCACTTATTTCTCTAACAGGGATGGCTTCTGCCCATCTAGTGCATAAATCAATTGCACATATCACAAACCGATGACCTCTTCTGGATGGTGGCTCTAACGGTCCAATGCAATCAACACTCCATACTTCAAAGGGTGTTTCTGGTCTGACGATAGGTTGGATTGGAATTCTATCTTTATATGTGATTGTTCGCTTCAATTGACATTCCTTGCAGCTTTCACAGAACTTCTTAACGTCTTGTTTGATAGTAGGCCAGAAGAATGAATATTTAATTCGTTGAGTTGTCTTTTTCTCACCGAGGTGACCAGCAAGAGGAATTTCATGAGCCATTCTCAGAACTTCTGTTCTTTTCTCTAAGGGTAACACAACTTGTTTGATGTTTTCGCCACAAATATTCTCCGAGTGAAGTAGAATTTCGTTTTGAACTGTATAAGCATTTTTGTTCCTTTTCGCCCATTCAAAGCATTTTTCTAGACTCTCATCTTGTTCTTGAAGAGTCTTAAAATCCAATTTAGTGTCATTTTCCATTCTTGCATTCTTAATGTCTTTTTGTGAAATTTGGGTAATGACAGCACAATTTGAAGTATTTTCTTTCAATGGTGATGGTTCGTCGCTAGAGTCTTCCCCCTCTGAAGAGGTATTCCATTGAAGATTACTGTGACAAAGCTCAATATTTTCACACAGTATCTCATAAGCTGAAGAACTTAGCAGCAAATCGGTTACCAGCTTCTTTGAAACAGCACAGGTGATAGGTACACTACCATGAAGTTCGTCATTTATTTTCATTTGGAAAATTTTCAGTGGAGTGACTTCGCTTTCTCCGAAAGCAGAAGATATCTCTATTTTACTTTCTCCTTCACAAGGTATGTCGGCGACTAACTTCTCGCGGACTACCGATATCTGGGCTCCTGTGTCTACAATGCCATTTAGAACCACGTTTCCGCATTTAACTCTGACGAGTTTTAAATCATCTATGTTTCCAGATATATCCACGGATTTTGAGACAGGAATAGAAATCTTGGCAGTTAGCACTTCTGGTTTTTCTTTTTCTAAAGGGAGTGGTGACGATTGGATTAAATTGTTTTGGGCAGTTGTAGGAGTGTTTCTAGGTTGCCGATTTTTAAGGCAAAATCTGGATGTATGGCCTTCTCTTCCACAAGTATAACAAGATAGTTTGGAAAACGACCTCTGTAGTTCATCACTCTTACGGGGTGTATATGTGCTTGATGAGCCCTGTTTGTAGAATGATTTGTTTCTTGAATTTCTTTCTGAAGGTGGAGTACGAGGTCGCCACTTTTCATTAGTTTTGTCTTTTGAGGGAATTCCAGTTGTTTTCCTTGAATCATTACGTACACTGTCATATTCGTCAAGCTTATCCGCTAATTTGGTTGGAGAAACGAAATTTGCCCACTCATCAAGAAGGTGGTCTCTTACTTCATGAGGTACCTTTTTCTTAAGTTGATCAGTGATAATGAGATTTTTTAAACTGGCAAAGTCTTTGATTTCAAGTCCATCAATCCACTCTTCGAAATAATTCGTGATTTCATAACAAAAATCCCTCCACGATTTTTCAGTGCTTTTCTGGTGCATCACAAACTTTTTTCTAAAACTTTCAGGATTCAATTTAAATCTCTTTAATAAGATGGCCTTAATGTATTCGTAGTCTTCAAATTTTTCTTCAGATTCTCTACCAATTAGTTGAATGATTTCAGAAGGCAATAAAGTTAATAAACATGACACCCAGTCTTTAGAATCAATCCCTGTTCTTTTAGCCTGTCTTTCAAATAAAGATAAATAAATCACGATATCATCATCCCTTAACTTGAATTTAGGAATGAGCTTAATTAAGTCAACGTTATGTTGTCCGTTTCCATTGGGCGATGAAGTTTGAGTTAGTTGAGTACGGGATTCAATTTCAAGTTTTTTCAACTCAAATTCCATTTGTTCTCTTTTCTGCTGAGCTTCGATTTCGTCCTTCCTTCGCTGTTCCTCAATTTCTTCCTTCCTTCGCTGTTCCTTAATTTCTTCCTTCCTTCGCTGTTCCTCAATTTCTTCCTTCGCTGTTCCTCAATTTCTTCCTTCCTTTTCCTCTCTTCCACAATTGAGAAAAACATTTCTCTGGCAAACGCTTCATCATATGTGTCATTTTGTGTTATTTTGTTTTTTAGTGTTATAATTTTCATACTTGGATCCACATCAATTTCTAATTCGGTGGCCAACGTTATCAAATCCTCCTTTTTACCCTTTCCCAAAAATGCCATGCCTTAAATTTAATAATTCTCAATCATAAAAAAAAAATTAACGGAAAAAATTGACTACTTCCTAATTAATATTCCAATAATTTCTTAAAAGAAAACACATAAATGAACATCATTCACAAATCTATAGAAAATGTCTATTTTTGACAACCTCAAAACGAAATTAACAACCTCAAAATACTGAGAATACTTTGTAATATTCAGTTATCGATTTGTTATATAATAAACCTTAACACTTATGAACATTTTAAATCAATACTTTGTTTACACTAGATATAATATATACTTTCCTACAAGTTCACAAATTCAAAACATAAAAATTATTTTAACCAAAATAATTATTCTTAGAACAAAAATCAAATTCTACGTGAGAATGAAAACTTTAACTGAATATTTTAAATCATTAAATGCGATAAGAAATTTATAAATAACTTTCGTATAAATTTCTCATTAAAATGTACGAAAACAAAATATATCATACGTATAAAAAAATTCAACAATGATACAATTCAATATCAAAATAATCAAATAGAATAAAACAAACTCAGTTTTGTATTTTTTTTTTCTTATTAAAAGACACTTGCCTCTTCTTTCAGAAATAAAAAAAAACATTTTATGCAAAAATAAAAGAAACAAAACAATCGTTTTAGAATGAGACTTCCAAGGTTGGTTGACGCCAAATTATATTCCGTTATTTGATACAACCTATGCTTTTTTTTTGTTTGGTTTAATAAATCTTAATTGATATAAATAATAGATCATTCAGCATTCTTTATTTTCGAAATACGATTGCAATGTTATATTTTATGCTGCTTCCAAAAATTTCCAAAACAGAATTTAAAAACCACAATAAATTCAATTTTATCAAATAAAATTTTCAATTACGATACCACGCTATATGTTATGCACTGGCGTGCTTCCAACAATTTCCAAAACAGAACTTAAAAACCACAATAAATTCAATATAATGAAATAAAATTTTCAATTATTTGGGACGAAAATCAAAACAACAAGAACAACCAAATTCTTTTTAGAAATATGCTATCTACGTACTCTGGCGAGTAAAAGAATTCACTTTAGAACACTGGCGTGTTCGTACTCTGACGAGTAAACTAAATTAATGTTCCATGTCGGAACACAAACATTTAATTTCCATTTTGCATAATTTTCGCCCAAATAATTATAATTACTTATTTATGGGAGCATACATTTACAAATATAAAGTGAGCTCTCACCTGGTTTTTGGTTCTGCATCATCTTCGGCGGCTGCGCCAGTGATATTTCGCAGGTTCTTTTTCAGATTTTTCAATGTGAAATGATTTCACCATAAACCTTTCTTGGCATAAACGATTTTATTTAGATGCATACTTATGCCACGACACAAACATGAAGTATATAGAAAATAATAGTAATTAATCACATAATCGATGAAACTTCGCGCTCCATCATAGAACATTCCAGTCTTCTCACACCAAGCTAGAGAACCCCCCAGCTTCTTTTTTTTTCTTAAGTTTTTTCGTATCTCGCAGCGCCATCTATTGTCGACGATTCTTACACGGAACAAACTGAAATTTTGAAGGAAGTGAATGCAAAAGTAACCCAAACTCTCGAGAACATAGAAGAGGCAAGAAAGGAAATGAGCGATAGTTTTCAGAGGGTATTGAAAGAAATAGGGGATCTAGATGCTAGTAATCCAGTTTCAGAAATAAAAACTGCGATCGAATCCATTTCATTTGGTGAAGAAAACAAAAGGTTAGCGACTCCTGATCGATACGTTTATATCATCGAGCAAGAAGTAGCAACTAAATCTGACTCATCTCTTTACAATCACATCGGACTCCAAGGTAGTCTGTATAAGGCCATTTTTGCAGTGATTAACAAGAAGAATACCATCAAACCAAACATCGCCCTTCCCGGACTCAACATTGGAGTTACGACTTACGCATCAACTGTTATTACTCTCGTTCAGCAACTTAGATATATGTCGGAATATGTTTACCAAAAGGGCGATTTGAATAAGTTCAACAACTATTTCAGTCGTCTTATTTTTGATTTCAACTATTTCAAATTAATTCTTAATGGTTCCTCAAAAAAGCAAGGTATAATCGACCGAGTTACAAAGATATTAAGCGAAGCGAAAAAAAACAAAAGCAAGCAAGATCTTGGCGAAGAATTGTTCGAAAATATTGGAACATACATCACCCAACTTAATCAATTAAAGCAAAAGATTGCAGCACTTTCATTAGATGTACTCGAAACCACCCCAGATAAAAACATGGATATTGATTTCAACTCCAGAACTGGGAATCAACGCAGTAGTAGTAACTTCTTGGATTGGAAAAAAGGCACGCAGGTGAGCTACGCGGTGCAGTTCGAAAAAGACGGTAAGTATTCTAAAGTTAGTGGCTGGACTTTACCGCAGGAAATAGTGAACATAGCCAACCCGGATATTGTATTCCGGAAATCGAGCAATATGAATAGATTAGTTTTCCGAAAATTTGATGATGGTGATGCAGAATTGGCATATATCCTCCCTGGCGGCTCAGAAGTAAAATTTAGAGATGTCCACAGGGATTTATATAATTTAGCTTTTAAAAACTCCCTCAGCGAGTCTCAGGTTTCAAGTAACATGGTTAGACTCATTAGATTGGGCGCGAATGTTAAGGCAGTGTTTGAGGGTAAACGAACCGTTATTCAAGCGGCAGCTATTGCTGGACGATCTGTTATGTTACGTAAGATATTAGAAAAAGACCGCTCTCTCATTAATAAACCAGATAGACTCGGCTTCACCCCTCTTCACTTAGCTGCTGAAAATAAAAGGACCGCTTTTGCACGATGGCTAATTAATCGCGGAGCAAACGTTAATTTACAAGGACAGGAATATAAAATAACCCCTCTGCATTTGGCTGTGCGTTACCATGCCGACGAAATTGTAGAAGATTTGTTGGAAAACTCAAAAATTGACCCAAATTTAAAAGACGTAGCCGGTCTCACTCCTTTGCATTATGCTGTAACCGATGAAAATTACAATAAAGAGCTTTTCCTTACACTAATACGAAATAGAAAAACAAATTTAAATGCAAAGGATAACAATGGATTAGCAGTTGTGCATTATGCAACCATACTGAATAGATGGGAAGAGGTAATTGATTTAGCTATTCAAAATAACAGATTTGATATCTATGCAAAGGATAATCAACAAATGTTAGCTGTTCATTACGACGCTATGAAAGGAAATAAGGTTGAAAAATTAATATCTTCTTTAATGTTTGATGAAAAAGCATCTAAGCTTAATGATGCAGCAGGCGAGAAACATTGGACTCCTTTACATTTTGCCGTATTTTTTAAGCAAACTGCTTGGGTGGAGTATCTGTTTGGGCAGCATGAAAATGTGGTATCAAAGGTCAATGTAGATGCTAAAGATGTCGATAATCAGACTCCTTTGCACTTAGCTGCCGGGGCTGGCTTGAAAGATATTGTTAAAATTCTTCTGGATAATGGAGCAAAAGTGTATGAAAAAACGAAGAAACAAAATGCACCTCTTGATCTCGCAGTTATGCATAATAGAAAAGAAGTTATTGATGATTTGCTGACATTTGAAAAAAATCAAAAATTGAATAATGGAAAGTCTGCTAAAGAAAATGATACTAAGGCGTGTCAACTAGCAAAGGGAGAGATGTTAAATCTACTAAAGAAGAAGAATCGCTGTGGCAATTTCCGCCGCTCGATTGAATCAAATTCTAAAAACTCTGCTCGGGGATTCACTCTTACTGGCATGCTTGAAAACAATAGTTTAAGACCTTTGTTAATTTCGAATAAACCAAAAGAGAATTTGGAATTCAAAAATATTAAACCTCTAACACAAGTAGATGTAAACGGTGCCTTGCTTTTACTGGATCTCTTCGTACGGAAAGTGACGAACGAAAAATACAATTCTGCAGTGATTGGTTCTGAATCGTTGTTAGATGCACGAGCTCTAGCTTTAAACATCACGGATAATTTGCAAAAGATCATGGAAATGGCAGGAAATGATGGAGATCTGTTTGACATTCATTCAAAGATATACAAGGCTTTTATGAGCGGAAATGATTACAAACTTGTAAAAGAAATATGCACTTATTTAAACAAGTACTCCACTTTAGAACCACAGGAAGTTGAAAAGTTTATTTTTGCAATGGTTGAAAATAAATCAGCTGAAATTACCAAGAAAATAATTCAAGGTAACTTTGAAAACTTAGTCGCGCAGGCCTGTTATCGTAATCACTATTAAATCCTTCCGTCATTAAAGGAAGCCTGATTTAAACGAAAATAGATTATTACATAAAATTAATAATAGAAAGATAATTTAACTTAATTATAGTTCAAGAATTTTTTTCTTCGATTGAAAAAAATTGGCTAAATAAATCAAGGAGGTTAATTTTAAAAAAGGCATGCACCGTGATAATTGTATCAATATAAAATTTCCAATTAGACTCCAAAAGTATTGAGTTTGTGATTTCTTAAAAACCTATGTGGAAGATGGTATATAAGTAAATCAAATTAATTTAAACAGCTAGGTTATTCTTTTCATAATAGCGCTTTCTGCATTACTGCTGTGTTTTTAGTTAACTTATTTTAAATTTAATTAGAACTTCGAAGACAATAACTAAAAACTTGAAAGAATTTAGAGGGAAATACATATACGCGAAACTTGGCGAAAGTATAATTTATGCATGTTTCACAAAACTGAATAAGTTCTGAATTATTATAGAAAATTAAATTTCAGAAAAATAAAATTTTAAAATAAAAAGTGTCACTAAACTTTGAAAAGTAAATAATAATGGAATGTAAATAGTATTTGCTTACCTCGTTTTTATATTATCATGAAATATGAATTTTTTTGGTTAATTTTTATTAATCTAATTATTAATTTTTATTTCATTATTTTTGGTTCATTTTTATGTTCATTATTATTGTTTAGTTTGTTATTGTTTGGTTCATTATTATGTGTTCTGCGCGAACAGGAATGGCACCAAACAAAAGTCGCCAATTTCGCTAAGGGGGCACCCTCAAATATATTTTTGCCTAAATATTTTATTTTGTAAGAACGTTTTTATAAAAAAGGGACAGAGTGTACTATAAAAAGTTTTATGTAGAATGTAAATTTCTTGTTTATTTATTCCATAAATAATAGAAAAGAATGAGACTTTATATGAATAATGACTATTCATAAAGTGCTTTTTCCTTTACAAATTGTTTCATATGCTTAGGAAAGTGTGAATTTGCTAATAAAAAATGATTTTTTGACAATTTGTACACAGAAACTCATATATATTTTTAAAGCACATTATTGTTAGACTTAGTAACCTATGTGTTATATTCAGTTCTACTTTGAGTAATTGGTATTCATTTTTCCATTAAGCAGACACAAACTGTATAATAATAAATATTTTTGTCACGTGTTTTTTACAGAATATTTTTCTATTTGCTTTATGCTAATGGTGGAAATAATTATTTTAAATGTAAAATTATTAGGAAAGATAAATTTATAATTTATATTCTATTTGTTCAAGTAAATGGTTAATCCTCAGAACTATGTCCAATGAACATTTATATAATAATGAATATGTAATTGTGAATATTAATTTTATAAGTAGAAATAATCTTATTTTCGTTTAACTTTTTTCATGAGCTTTTGCATTGTTCTTATACTTTAAAAGACATACTAGGGGACATGAATTTTTGAATGTAAGATTTAAGTTATTTGATTAGTTTATTTTTACACACATAAATCATTATATATGTAATGATTACTATTAATAGTTACTATTATAATTATCATTGTAATTATATTTTTCATTAAATTATTGCTGTAGTTTGTTTCTTTTTCTTTTATGTTTCTTTTTAGAAAACTCAATAGAGAAATGAGGAATTAACTAAAATGAATATTTAAATGAGAGGTCTAATTTTCAGAGGCAAAAGAACAAGCGCAAATTTATTATTTTATTTCATCTATATTTTGATAGCTAAATTGGATTCCCTATACTTTTTTCGAGATTCTTTGTAGAAGGTCTCAAAAATAGCATTATTAAATATTTTAAGTTAATAACAGGATGATCTAGAACAATATTTAGTCCTCTCTCATGCTCTGTTTAAAAATATGCACAAAAAGTAAAAAAGTTAAAAACTTTGAAGACCAGAAAACTTTTCCAGAACCCTTCTACTAAATTGTTCGTTAAAAATGTTCAGCACCTAATTGGATAGGATGTAGATATAAGAATATCTTGAAACCATTTATACGTTCTGATCTTAGTAATATCAAATGCAAAATGATTTTGATAACTCTGCAGAATATCTAGAATTCTTCCATATGTTTTGATGTTTCAAGAACATCAAAGATGAGTTATGCAAAATGACTTTGATGGCCCTAAAGAACATTTCGAGTCCTTCCATATGTTTTGACGCTACAAGAACAGTTAAATGATACAAAATGACTTTGATGACCTTAAAGAATATTTCGAGTCTTTTTCCTTATGTTTTGATGCTACAAGAACAGATGGATGATGCTAAATGACTTTGATAATCCTAAAGAACATTTCAATTTTTTCCATATGTTTTGATGTTACGAGATTAGATAAGTAAAGCAAAATGTTAAATTTCAATAAAATGAAAATGAAAGTGTTTTTTTCCGTAATTACTGGAAGATTTCAGTAATTAAATCTAATGTATTTACCATTTTAGCTCTCTTAAGTCCTATCAAGATCTACAATGAATTTGTATTTCAATAAAGCAGTTGGGAAATTTTAATGCTAGAAAAGATAGATATTTCTGCTTACAATCAATTTTGTTTTCGTAAAATCAACTACCATTGAAAAGAGAATAATAGGTAATCTCAATAGGAAAAGATGTGTTGCAAACAGTTTCCTGTTATTATTATTCATTCAAATGTTATTCAGCAAATTCTTCCATTTATATCTTTAGCTATCATAACAGAATGATGTGTAAATAGTGTACACAGAATAATGTAATTCCCTTCTGAAGATGAAAATTTGTGTATACTGCTGATTTCCAAAAGTATTATATATGTTTGAAATCAAATTATCGAATTTTTTTTTAAAATGACATTTTTCGACCAGTTTTACTGAAATGTCTTTATTTTAAATCCACCAAAAGGCTTGATCTGCTGGATTAACAATCAATGGTTAATTAATTAATGCACCTTTTAATTTTCCAGTTTGGTTAAACTCTATAAATTCCTAATTTTAAAATATTGTCAAAAAAATAAAAGCGTATAATTTTATTATGCATGGATAGGTAATATTTACTTTATAGAATATAAGTACAATCGCCTATAATTTTGTAAACCTCCTAGCTTTGTAAACTGAATAAAATTGCATTGATGGTTCTAAAATTTTGTCGATTTTAAAGTGATTAATTATATATATTGTAAATTAAGTGATTTAAATTTTTAATCATGTGCTGTAAATTTCTGTCATCAAATTGTCAAAAAACAGTTTGCTCACTTCACTATTGTATCTCTAAAATATGAATGGTTTGAATCATCAACTGAGAAAACTCGATGAGAGCATTAATCAAAACACTGACATCCAATTAATTATTACAGCTTTCTATATAAATACTGCATTCGGCTTACCATTAAATTTGGTCATCGAATTTGTTGAATATTTCATAGCGATTCAAATTTAAAAATAAATCTTACTGAACATACTTAATTAGACTAATAAAGCTTTTTCTAAATAGTTAATCAAGATTACGTGCATTTCAGACTGCACTTATTTCTAGATGAATGGAGAGTTAAGCCATTTATAAATTAATGTAATGGATGGTCACGCTACTACATTGTATCTCAAATGACGGTAAAAGTACCGGTAATTTGGGTGTCATTCGTAAAATCCATTTTTTCCGCAAAATTAAATTTTACAATAATATTTCTTTAATTAGAGTGAGTCAGTTAATTATTACTGCCAAATTCAATTTATTATTACTGTACAAATTACGACAAATCAGATTTTTTTTAGTCTGCAAGATGCTCCGGAAAAAATGGATTTCACAACACGTCGGGTGTTGCGCCTGAAAGCGGGACGGAAAAGAGAAAATATTGCTAGAACTATTTCAATATTGGATAATATTCGGGAGGAGTTAATCTATTCTCAACAATAACAATTCCCTGCAAGAAAATTTATCACGGCGAAGAAGCAATTCAATATAAAAATTGCATTTGTTAAAAACAATTGGTAGTTATGGATTCTTATTATTCCAGGAAAAGAACTAAAAAATGAAATTTATTTGTTACCAGTTTTTTACTCCGGTGCGCCGCCCGATGAGACAATCTAGCGCGACCCGCCGGTGGGTCACCCCGGCGTGAACGTGTTAAAAGAGCCGGCACTCTGAGAGCCTGTAGCTTTTACCGTAACTTGATTCGGAATTTTACAGGGTATTCGTATCCGCACGATCCGAGAGAAAAAGAACAAAAATTTACCACTATCATTTATTAGTTCTTAGTTTTGAAAAGTACTGAAACTAAAATAGATGGCGAGAACTTTTTGTATGACAGAAAAGAAATTTTTTCTCAAGGTCGTCATTTAATCCCTACTCAAACAACGCTCAATATGTACAGTCCGCAAAAAAAAAAACGAATCACCCTGAATAACTTTCGTTCTAATGATCGGATTTTCACGAACTAAGTGTCAATCTTAATGGTTCCTGGGGGTGACCTCAAATATGTTAATTAATTAGTGCTAACTATTAATTAAGTTACGAAATCAGACACAAAAACGTACTTTCTCTGAATAAACATATATTTTTTTTTACATATTTGGAATCTAGACCCTTGAATTAGTGGGAGTAGACAAAATTTTAAAAAAATTGGGTGGTAAATTGGGCCGCAATAAAGGTTTATATATTTGGCGATAGTCCAGAAAACCGCCAAAAAAAGTCGCCTGCGCTAATAAATATTTTAAGATAACCCATTGACTAATTCAAAAGAGGAGAGCTTAATTTTACTAGGTTGCTACGCAACCAATCTCTGATAGTAAAAAAATTGAAATAATGTTCAGTGATTGCTCGGAGGGGCTTAATTTATTGTTAATAGAAAATATCTCGAAGTTTCCAGGCCATAAACAATTTTTTTAGGGAATTTCTGTCCAAAAAGCAAAAAAAATATTATTTTAATCTCCTTTGAAAAGTAAATTTGAATCGATTTATAAATTATTTATGATAGTTTTTAAAATTTAAATACATGAACATTTTATCTGATATTATTTAGATTACACTGTTTTTACTATATTTATTCGAGGATTTTATACTAAAATAAAATGAGCGTAACTTATTATAGCTATATACAAAATTTTAGGGATAATCATTTTTACAGCTTTAATCGAGTCTTCTAGGCAAGAAAGTTTGAAGAAAAAAAAGTGCTTGAAAAATAAAATGTAGATTATATAATAATTCTAATGCACATTCACAAGGCTTTCTATAATTTACGATATTTCTTTTTTCTATAACTCAAGGAATTGCTGAATGTTTAGTGGCATTTTAAAAAGATTGAAATATGTAATGTTTAAGAATAAGATATTGAAATAATATGTTGCAAATTGTAGGATTCATTGTTTAAAAAATCGCTTCCTTCTACTAGATATTTAGGTTACATCGTTTCCTTTGGATAAAGATGATTAGCAAATAGCATCCTCATGTTTCGATACATTCTGAAACTTATACGTTCGCAAATTCACCATAAAATGTCGCACCGCATATTCTTCAATTACGATAAGCTACATTTACCACCAAATACTGCTACTATGGTTATTTTTGCTTTCTTATATATATCTGATGATCTCTTTTTAAACAGAGCTCGTAAGATCCTTAAGATACTGAAATGGGGGCACAAAAACTTAAGAGATAAAATATTTAATTTCATTAACTCAAAATATCTGGTGTCAAAATGTTAATCTTTAAGTTAAATATAACTTTTGCAATATTGATGTTCTTACATTTTTAAAGACCATATGAATCCTGATAAAATATTAAAATGCATATGTTTACTTTAACTAGTGTAAAATCCTTATCAAAATAATAATCAAGACCCAAATGTAAAACAGTATAATTGACGATAAAAACTCAACTGGCTTCAAAACATATGAAGAGGGAAGTAAAAGTCGACATGTTTCGAGTTTTCAAATATAATCGCCCATTCTCAAGACTTGTCAGGCTTGGATAACTTGTGACTTTTATTATTGGACGCTCAAAACATGTCTATTTTTATTATCATCTATTATTTTTTTAAATCAATGAAGTTTTTATATTTTCGATTCAGTTTCTTGGGATTATCCATTTAGTTACACAACATATTAAATTATTTCACTCGATATTAAAATAAGTTTTACATATGTTATAGGCACAGGTTCTTAGATTGAAAAAAAAAATAATTCACTACTTTGTAAAAAAATTAATGCAGTAAAAAAAAAATTTTTTTTTTTTAATTTTATTTAAAAGGTATTTTTTATATAGCGATTCCAAAGTTTATTCGACATATATTTCAGGGTATACTTTCGGAGTATTTCGATCGAGTTTATTTTTACACCCTTATTTGCTTAAAATTATTAAATAATTTACTTAAAATAAATTATTCAAGCTACATGATTTAATGCATTTATAGTATAATAATAAACGGAGCTTCCGACGCATATCCTT
This sequence comes from Parasteatoda tepidariorum, assembly GCF_982258835.1. NCBI lineage: Eukaryota > Metazoa > Arthropoda > Arachnida > Araneae > Theridiidae > Parasteatoda > Parasteatoda tepidariorum. The sequence continues at coordinate 6,715,380 of NC_141762.1, forward strand.
AACCTTAATACCGCTATCATTAAATAAATGAAATAAGCTTAGATAAGTAATAAAAGTTAATTTTTCCCTCGTCTTAATTTTCAAGGAATAACATGTTTCGATCAAACAGATTTCATTCTGGAAATAGTGAAATTATTGAGTAGGTCCCTTGGAGCAATATCATTCTTATCCTCTTTTGACGAAATATAGGAAAAATTAGTTTTCACAGTTTCTGTAAAAAGTATGTTAGCCTACTTGCCACGTTTTTTTTTTAAATTTTTTTATTAAAATAAGGTCGGAAATTGTGTATTTTTTATAGCATTTTTTTTTAAAAATCAGATGACTCTAAAATTGGCACAGCTTCGGAATCCTTACAAATTTCAATTTTTAGTATTTCCTGCTTAACAAAATAAGGCATTTTCCTGATAACAAATTATACTACAATAATATCTTGGAAATCATGCTAAAGTAAAAAATTAAACTAAATAGTTTAGTATATTATCAGAAAAAAAAATCTACTTGGTATCATAAAGAGTAAAAGATATAATGAAATAATTAGTGAATCACACGTGGTCAGATAATTAAAAATTTAATTTCACAACTAAGATAGTAGGACGACATTTAAGATACTGAGATATTTTAAGACACTGAAAAAATTGGCTACGTATTCCACAGCTTTTTATGTTCGGTATCTTTATCCTCTTTGTAGTGACTTATAAAACATGAACACTATTTTAGATAATCTAAGTTGAAGTCACAAGAAACAAAAAAAAAGACAATCAATAATTTATATTCTTTTTTCAAAAAAATAGTATGCTAAGTAAATAATCAGCTGTTTTGCATTAAATAATTTTAAACAGCTGAATGTTTTTAATTTCTTAACAAGGTTTTATTCTTAGCTAGCAGACAATAATTCTTTAAAAAAACTTGACTATAATTTGAAAAGGAAACCTAAATTAAAGAAAATCTAAATTAAAGTTCTAAAAAAAATTATTAGTATATTAATGAAGGAATAATAAACGTAAAATGGAAAAGAATAAGAATTTTAAAATGTTAAAATTTTATTAAATAGTTGGTAAAATAGTTCTGTGATACACTTCCGGAAATTTCTTTTAAGATTAGGATGATAAAGGGTAAACCAATAAATGAAGGAGCATTTCATAGATATTTCTTAGAAATAAGATTTTAAACGTTTCAATTTAGATTGATTGGTAAGAGTAGCTTACTACCTAACAATAGGAAGTCCTCTAACAATGCATTTAGTTATCTGGTCTTTGAGTCTTCTCTGGAAAAAGTTTTGAATTTGTTAGTATCTGTTCAATGCCTTGTTTCTTTGACAAAATTATAAGGTCAGTGTTTGTTGTTATCCGTTTAAACTACAATTAATTGCATATAATACTGCTTTTTCTTTTCATTGTGAAAAAAAGAATTCAAAATATGGTCATTGAAGTTACGTTTTATTTATTTTAAGCATCATAACAGAAGCAAGTACTGAGATTAGGGGGTGTTTATTAACTGGATTACCGAACGATGAAAAACCAATGTATAAACCAATGTATAAACAAGTGTTCCTTTACTGGGATTTTTTCAAGTTAATGAAAATAAAAGAAAAATTTTAATTTTCTTGTACCTTTTGTCACATTATAAATCAAAATTATGTTTAAAAAAAAAAAAAACTTCTAACCAGTAAAGGAACAGGCATGTTCCTTCACTGAGAATAGATTTCCCAGTGAATGAATAGTATGTGTGAAATATGATTTTACATGGATAATTAGTAGTTCAGCGACATAGAGGACTCCTAAAATTCAGTTAAATGTTGTATGAATAGTTCCTATAACAATTTCATTTAAATATGCAAATTTAATTGCTAAATTTATTTAAAGAATTATAATAATAATTAATTCATTATTTATTTTTATAAATGTAGTGATTAGTTATTACATCATACCTTAGACACCTTAATAAACTATGTTTATTAACCAAATATAATAACTAAATATAATAATAAAAGCTTGAATGGAATCTTTGCAGGATTTTGTGCCAATAATTAGCTAAATTATTATCCTATTGCCGTCTCTTTTTGTCCTAACGGGAACTGGTAGAAAAAATCCATTTAAAGACAATTATCTAGGTGAAAAATGGGTGAAGTTTTTTTAAGGTGACATCCACCGATAACTCAGTGCAATGCGAAGATAATTTCAAAAGGCAAAACTTCCCTTAGAGAATAATATTCGAAATACTGGTTTTAAGAACTTCAGAGAATCTTTAGGAAGGAAGTAGCCCTGGCATCCTTTTATAAAGTGATTGCATTTACAATGCGAATGAAACAAGAGTTGAATACTGCCCTTAAACGGGAAAAATCTGCGGCCTTAAAAATTATAAGGATTTATATTCTAAAGTACCTAGGAAAGAAAAAGTACCTCCATTGGTAGTTTTTCCTTACAGAAGAATTCGTTGAGATATTACAGAATCAGTCCCTGCTACATATTTCATTGGAAAAAGCTATTCATGAAATGAAACGATGACCGCAGCAACATTTTACAAATATATTGCAATTGTTTCTACCCATGGCTAATTAAAAATGCAATCAAATTCCATATTTTACTTCTTCTGGATAGGTATAAATCTCATATCAATTTGAAACTGAGCAAGTTTTGTTCCTCAAAACAAATTTTCTGATTTAGTTTTCTACGTAATTCTTGGAAATCTCGTTAGATCTTGAAAACAAAAGAATTGTAAAACAATATGTCTAGAAAATTTTACATCCATTTTTAAATAAGATTTGAGGCATCAACTGATGAAGTTAAAATGCTTTTATGAAATGCGATATTTTTTCATTCCATGTAGAAAACGTTGACTGTAACAAATGCATGCAAAACAGACACCAAGAGTTCATGAGCAAGACAACTTATCAACAAAACACATGCTTCGAGAGTAACGATGCGCTATTTCTTCAGAAGCTTGAGAAGGAAATCTCACAAGTTATGTTGCAAATTTTTAAAGGAACATTAACAGAAAAGTTTAATCTCCCAAATATCCAATAGCCTGTGCTTTTCTCAATATTGAAGAATTTATTTCAAAAAGAACAATTGTATAATCAAATTTTGGCTCTGAAGCTGAGACAACTAACATTAATAATGAAAGTATCTTGAAAACTGATTTTGAGATAAGTCCTCTTGAGGCATTGTTAGTTGCAAAAACGATTGGTTTCATAAGTAACTACTAGATATAAGTCAATGAGAGATGGGTTTTACTCAAACTTCGAAACTCCTTTTTCTCATTTATTATCCAGTGAGGAATTCTGGAAATGGAACTGGAAAATCAAAAGAAATTTCGAAGATACATTTACATTGGCCAAAAATTTGGAAAAAAGAGGAAGGTTAAATCAAAAGAAAAAGAAATAAATTACTCATGACGAAGAGAGAAAAAATACTTAAAAAGATTTTAAAAAAAGCTTAAAAAATATCAGGAAAAGATTAAACAAAAAAATTATCGAATTATAATAATAATAAAAGCATCATCAGATTACACAATGATAAACATTCATAATTTAGAACGGACTATTAAACTGTGAGAAAAAAATGAAAAACATTTTTTTAAAATTATGTATTCAAACATATTTTACTTTCCATTCCATGCCTGAAAAAAGTAACATTTTCCACGTTAATGTTATAATACCTTCACTTGGTTATCTTACTACTTATTATTTAAGCCACCAAAAGCTTAAAACAATATTATGTAAGTTATCTAACTTTTTTTACATAATTTGCATTTAATAACAAATATGTCGACACCATCATTTAGCTAAAATTACAAATTTTGAAATTTTTATGAATTTTTTTTAAAGGCAAGCTAAGCTTAAGTGTTCCTTCATTGTTTAGTTTACCCTATAAGATGTTGAGAAATTTGCGATGTTGTGAGAGATGTTTAAAAATGTTGACTACGTATTTTTATTAATATTTATAAAATATATATTCAAGAAATTGATAAATATATTATTCCAAATCTATGCATACGCATGTATATTATTGAAATTGTATCAGTTATTGAAAAACAAAATAAAAAAAATAAAAAATAATCACATTAAATAAGCACAATCTGGTGTATTCTATCAGAAGCACGCTTTTTTAAAACTAGACATTTGTTGAATAAAGTGTTTTTTATTCAAAATTCTTTACTAAATTGCAAATAAATTATTAAATGACTGAAAAAGAAACATCGTATTTTATAGTGTGAAAGAAATAAAAATAAAAAGATTAGCAAACGATTATTAGCGAAAAAAAATATGAATGAAATTTTACGCTACGCGCGCGAAGTCAAGTTCCTCCCAAGTTTATCACATTTTAATATTAATCGCCCCAATTAGTTATTTCTTTATTGTCGCCAAATTATTTTTTTTAAATTAATTAATTTTAATTTTTCTCAGCTTTTAATAAATAAAAACAGTTGAAACTTTAGATTTTTCAATTGAAAAATATGTAGATTAATATGGTATAAAAAAATTCATACCTTATAATTCAATATTTTTTCATCCTCACTTTAATTAAATAATGAAAAATAATAAATAATTATTAAAAATTATTTTTTGCATGAAATTATCTTTGGGTAAATGAGTTTTATGAGTGGGTGCAATTTTTTTTTAATTGCTTCATTAGTTTTGAAAATATGACTGAAAACGCAAAAAGCGAAATTAACATTAAGGGGTACGAACTTTGAATCGCTCTCCTGACCAAACTATGGGGACCACATTTCCCAGATTGCGGCTACCCCCTATATTTTGAAGATAAGAAATCCAAATATGTAAAAAAAAATGCATGTTTATTCAGAGAAAGTACGTTTTTGTGTCTGATTTCGTAACTTAATTAATAGTTAGCACTAATTAATTAGCATATTTAAGGTCACCCTCAGGAACCATTAAGATTGACACTTAGTTCGTGAAAATCCGATCAGTAGAACGAAAGTTATTCAGGGTGATTCGTTTTTTTTTTTGCGGACTGTACAGTCAACAATCAGCAAAGAAAAAAAAAAGAAAATATATTGGGTCATTTTTATAGCTTTCGAACGGCTGGTCGGATCTTCATTCTTGAAAATACTTTGGCAATATTTCAAATAAATCTCTTAAATGTGTTACAGAGAATGACTAAGTCAAGAGTATGTCGACTTTCACCGTGAATGTCAACAATCACATAGCCGCTTTTGGTGAATGTCCGACGTATTTGTTATATCCGATTTGATATTAATTTATTCGTTGATATTATTATATTTATTCTATATTTTAATATCTGCTGAGGATAGATAAGGAGAAACATCAGTGTTCGGAATACCGATTAAATTCATACTGGGCAGTGGCATTTGACCTTAAACATTGATGTAGGGTATACCGGACAAATGTGTACCATACGTGATCACCGTGTTCATATGTGATCATATGTGACCATAAGCAACAACATGATTGTCAACATTCACCGGCGGAAGTCAACAACCACCCATTTCAGTCATATGCATAAGAATTAACTGTAACTGTGGCGGAATATACTTATTTTGGCAAAAAAACGCACATTTTCTAAAAAAGGAAATTTTTTTTTGTCAAATTCGGACTTATCACTCTCGAAATAGGGTGGAGAAATAGGGTATGATTTTTTAATATAATTCGTCTAATATAGGGGGAGATTTCCGTATCGTAATCTATGGCAAAATAATCGACAAGTCTTGGCAATTTCCGGTCTGTGATCCGCGTGATACTAAAAAAAACATGCTTTCTCCAATAACATCTCCAAACCTCTTCTCACCTTTCAAGGCTAACTAATTTTTATGATATAGAATTAAATGCTAACTTATAAAAAATAAACTTTTTAAGAAGAAAAGGAATAATTATGGTTTCCGAAAAGGAATTGTTAGAGTGGGTTATCAAAGAAAAAGAATCCTATATACGAGGGTAGTTTTTTAAGGGCCGTTTGCTGTGTAGACTATTAGGCGACGCGTGCGCAGCAACAAGGGCCTGGGTCGAGTCCCGGCATTCCTAGAGAGCTGCTGTGCTCAGTTTAAAGCCGTGCAGGTGAGCTGTACTGTCATTTCTGTGTCTTTAAAATGTTCAAATTTAACAAATCGTCCACCACGCACGCCTTTAATCGGCAAAAAACCTGTCTGCTGCATACATTCACTGGCAGATTTGTGAAGTAGCGAATTTCCCTGCCATGCTGAAAGGGAATTTTGCTACTCTAAGGCAATGACTCTCTCCACAGCTTAGATCTAAGCTTTATTGGACTCTTTTGGTTGGGAAGTTTTGGACCACCCCTCCATACTGCCCAGATCTTGCGCTGTGGGATTTTCATCTTATATCAAACATCAGTTTTGCAGCAAACACTACAACGATGCCGACTACATCAAAAAGCCGTGACCTCTTGGTTAATGGAGCAGGCGGCAAGTTTATATGAAGAGAGTATTCTAAGTCTAGTTGTGAGGTATGATAACCGTTTGAACAAACTTGGCAACTATGCTGAAAAAAAAGAAGAAATGTATGTACAATCTGAAAATAAATTTTCTTCTTGAAAAATTTTTCCCGTTTGGGTTTTGTTTTCAAACTGCCCTTACTTAAAAAAAAAAAAAAAAAAAAAAAAAAAAAAAAAAAAAAACCCTCTAACTGGTATTGATTATTTTATTTTGAATTGCAAGTTTTGATGAGAAATACTAATAGAATTTTTTTATAAGTATGCATTTTTTTCCTAATTTGTCCACTATGTTGTTATTGGCAAAAATATATATATTTTTTAAGTTTTGTCATTTCCAAACATTCATTAGAAAAATGTAATTCCTTGCTTTAAAAGATATTACAAGTTTAAAAAAAAAAGTCTAAACTCTCGGACCCCCTGTGATGCTTCCATGGAACCCTAGGGCTCCACAGAACATATTTTTTGAGATCTTGTTTCAGACTGATTAGAAAATATATTTATTATTCAATTCGAATAATTTATTCCAGACAGTTTTATTTTCTGATCAGACTACTGATCTTATTAAACAAAACAAATTTTTTTCTTGTTCAACTAATTCTCTGAATAAATATACTTTTTGTACCCACGAATTTGGATTTCTGACCACCTCCAAAACATAGCGGATGGGGGGGGGGGTAGCCGCAATCTGCGAAATATGTTCCCTGGTCAGGAGAGCGCTCCATAGTTTAATGTTAATTTTACTTTAATGTTAATTTTACTTTTTGCGTATTCGCTATATCTCGAGAACTATTTAAGTGGATTGAAAAATTTTTGTACATAATTATAAAATTCGTTTATCCAATGATAATTCGATCTACACCATAACTGTTGGTAAATATTTATTATTTTTTGTTATTTTATTTAATAATGGTCAAACAAATTTTGAGTTGTAAGACATAAAATTTCTGCATTTTTGCAAAGAATATAATTTTAAATGACGAAATATAAAATTTGGCGAAATCGGTCGAAAAGTACTTGAGAAATTGAATTTCAAGAAAGTCAGATATTTAAAATTCGATTTTTCCACAACTATTCGACCGATTTCGCTCAAATTTTGTATTTTGCCATATAAAATTTATATTCTTCAAAATGATGCAAAAATTGCATATCTTACAATTAAAAAATTTTTCGAGCATTATTAAAAAAAACATTAATAAAATAATAAATATCTACTACATGGCTTTACCTTTGGATGAACGAATTTTAAAATTGTGAGCAAAACTTTTTGAATTTACTTAAAAAGTTTTCCAAATGTAGAGAAATACGCAAAAAGTCAAAATAACATTAAAGGTTCAAAACTTTGGAGTGATCTCCTGACCAAATTATTGTGACCATATTTCCCTGATTAAGGTGACCCCCTTTATTTTGGGGGTCAGAAACTCGAATCGGACGAAAAAAAGGTATATTTATTCAGAGAATGCACGTTTTTGTATCTAACATCCTAACTTAAAATATCGTCTACATTTACTAATAGCATATTTGAGGTCACACCCTCCAGCTAATAAGAATGAGTCGTAGAACGTGAAGATCCGATCATTAGATTAAAAGTTTTTCAAGGTGGTCCGTTTTTTATTGTGTGCATTGTACTTGTCACTTTGCGCCTGTCTTGTTACAAACGTGTTAGTTAGCAATACATGCAGAATTTCAAAATATCTAAATGAAGGATCTATTTATATATATATATATATATATATATATATATATATATATATATATATATATATATATATATATATATATATATATATATATATATATATATATATATATATACATATATGTAGCACCCACATCGCTTAAGAAGAAAATTCAATGCTTAAATATATAGAATGCAGTTTCTAAACTTTTGCACAAATACACTTTAAACATAACACTAATATTTTCATAAAGTTTCAATAGTTTGAAAATATTTAACTTAATATTTTACTATAAAAGTATACTTATCAACGGATGCGGGACCCTGTACAGTATTTTTATTCAATCTTCAGGTAAACCAGTACCACTGGTACAGAACAAATCGTTTGTTTTCTTGCAGGAAAGGGATTTTCCGAAACAACTGATGAACTGGAAAGGGTTTCCCTGGTTTTCTACCTGAAAAAATTATTGAGCAAACGCTCAGACTATTTTCGAACAGAAGACGTTGGGCGCCAGTGTAATTCGTAACTTCAGGGAAAGGCCATATAAAACTTTCCCATTTGTGAAACTCGATATTTCAGAAAATCCTGATGTACAGTCCGCAAAAAAAAAAAGATATCACCCTGAATAACTTTCGTTCTAATGATCCGATTTTCACGAACTAAGTGTCAATCTTAATGGTTCCTGGGGGTGACCTCAAATATGCTAATTAATTAGTGCTAACTATTAATTAAGTTACGAAATCAGACACAAAAACGTACTTTCTCTGAATAAACATATATTTTTTTTTACATATTTGGAATCTAGACACTTGAATTAGAGGGGGTAGACAAAATTTTAAAACAATTGGGTCGTAAATTGGGTTGCAATAAAGGTTTATATATTTGGCGATAGTCCAGAAAACCGCCAAAAAAAGTCGCCTGCGCAAATAAATATTTTAAGATAACCCTTTACTGATTCAAAAGAGAAACGCTTAATTTTACTAGGTTGCTAGGCAACCAATTTCTGACTGTAAAAAAATTGAAATAATGTTTTGTGATTGCTCTGAGAGGTTTAATTAATAGTTAATAGAAAACACCTCGAAGTTTCTAGGCAATAGACAATTTTTAAGTTCATTTATGTCCAAAAAGGAAAAAAAATAAATAAATAAATAAAATAAAAAATTATTTTAATCTCTTTTGAAAAGAAAATTTGAATCGATTTATAAGTTTTCAGAATTTAAATACATGAACTTTTTATCTGATATTATTTAGATTATGCTATTTTTGCTATGTTTATTCGAGGATTTCATACTAAAATCAAATTAGCATAACTTATAATAGCTATATACAAAATTTTAGGGATAATGATTTTTACAGCTTTAATCGAGTCTTCTAGGCATGAAAGTTTGAAGGAAAAAAAAGTGCATGAAAAATAAAATGTAGATTGTATAGTAATTCTAATGCACATTCACAAGGTTTTCTGTAATTTACGATTTCTTTTTTCTATAACTCAATGAATTGCTGAATGTTTAGTGGCATTTTAAAAACATTGAAATATGTTATGTTTAAGAATAAGATATTGAAATAATATGTTGCATATTGTATGATTCATTGTTTAAAAAATTGCTTCATTTTGCTAGATATTTACGTTACATGGTTTTCTTTGGATAAAGATGATTAACAAATAGCATCCACATGTTTCGATACATTCTGAAACTTACGTTCGCAAATTCACCATAAAATGTCGCACAGCATATTCTTCAATTACGATTGTCAGGGTCACGTGATGTAATAACACGCATTTTCTGATGTTGCGAGCTAAAAGCTTGATATTATAGATATGATCATCTCTTTTTTTGTTTTGGTTTTTTTTTGAACAATGGATGAAAAAGAATAATAAAATGGTGAATTAGTTTTTGTAGAATTTTGCGTTATTTCTTTTGTAAAAGGTTACGACTGACAAATGCGCGGGGAAACCCCAATGGATTTCGAAATAAAAGATTGGTAGTTGTTTGTTCTATGAATTTCAAGTTGTTTGATGGAAGATAGTGAGTTATTTAGATTGTCTTGAAATTGGTTTAGGAAGTGGCATTTTTTTTTGTAAGAAGGTGCAGTTTAGAAAGTAGTAGGTGAAAAATGGCATTTTTAGGAAGAGCTTTAAAAGTAGATTTGAAGTGTTTGGCGGAAGAGTTAGTAGAAACGGCAACGGAAGACATGAGAGTTACCGAATTAAAGAAGATTATATTGGCAAGTACGGAGTACGAAGAGGAGTTTGTGAAGGAATTATTAAAAAGAATAGTTAGTGGAAGAGAAGAAATAAAGCGCCAACAAAAAGAAGATGAAATTAGGCGACAAGAATATGAAATTAAGCAACAGGAAAGGGAAGACGAATTAAAGCGGCGAGAACAGGAAAGGGAAGATGAATTAAAGAGGCGAGAACAGGAAAGGGAAGGTGAATTAAAGCGGCGAGAACAGGAAAGGGAAGATGAATTAAAGCGGCAAGAAAAGGAATATGAATTGGAGAGGTTGAAGATAGAAGCTTCATTGGTACATACTGGTACTATAGGAGAGACGAGCAGCTCTCGAAATGAAGAAACAAGAGAACAGGTACCTGGTGGATTGCAAAAATTAATGCGTACTTTTGATCCAAAAGAAGGTGATATAAGTTTTTATCTAATATTGTTTGAAAGACAAGCACGAAGAGTCCATATAAAAGAAGAAGATTGGGTAACGCATCTTGTTGGATTATTGCCTCTAGAAATGGCGAATTTAATTGCAAGGGAGCCTGAAGAAAAAGCAAATGATTATAAACATGTAAAATGTATGTTATTGAAAAGGTTTAAATTGAGCCCAGAAGCATTTAAAATAAAGTTTAAGAGACATTGTAAAGCGGCTGAGAGCACTTGGCGAGATTTTGGATTTGAATTGGCGAACTATTTTAACGAATGGGTTTCGGGACTAAAAATTAATGATTTCGACAGCCTGAAACAACTTGTCATTGTCGAACAGATAAAAGAACGAGTACCTGGAGACATACAAAATCATTTTATTGATGAGTGGAGTAGAATTTGCTCAGTTGACACACTTGCTGAGAAGTTAGATGAGTACGAGAATGCAAGGAAATATAACCAAACTACTAAATTCATTGCTTCTCAACCATATAGGAACTTATACCGGGAAAAACCAAACATGGTTAGTAGAAGATATCATACATTGGGAGAAGGATATAAACATGAGCATAACAACCATGGCAGAATTGATAAGCGGAGTTCTTCCCAAAATCCAGTCACATGTTTTAATTGTGGACGAGTAGGACACTTGGCACGATTTTGTCGAGATAATAAAGAGAGGAGAAGAAACATTGAAGGCAAAGTGGCCGAGGTTCAAGTATCGGAAGGGCAAGTATCCGAAGTTAAGGTACTCAGAAATGGAAATATCGAAAGCAAAGTAGTCACTGCAAGATTTAACGGTGAAGTCATGATAGGAAACAAAAAATGTAAAGGCGTTCAACCAAAAATAGCTGCCCTTAAGAAAGTTAGAATTTCATATAATGGAAATGAATACGAAGCTGTAGTAGATTCTGGTGCACAAATAAGTGTATTTAAAAACGATATAGTGGGTAAGGAAGTGGATTACAAAGGACATATAATACTACAACCTGCGTTTGGCGAAAGTCTAAAAGCTGAATTAAAAGAAGTGGAAATCGCTTTGGTAACGGAAGGATATATTACGCCTATAATTAAAACGATGATAGCAGCCGTCAATGGGTTAAATGCTGACATTTTGTTGGATGCTGAAACTTATGAGGCATTATTAGAACAAAAAAGAGTATACAATCCCAGTTTTACTGCTGCTATGAAGCTAAGATCAGATTCCCGAAAGGAGCAGTTATATATGAGTGCAAGTGACGGAGAAGAGCAGCAGGAGCCAACAGTAGGTGAATGCGGTGATAAAAAGAATGGAAATGAAACCGAACGATTCAAGATACAACAACAAAGTTGCGATACTCTCCAAGAAGCATGGAAATTGGGGAAGCAAAATAAAGGAGGGTATGTGATACAAAATAATATACTATGCCATGAAGAGCTGTTGGACGGGAATAGAATACAACAATTAGTAATTCCCGAAATTAGAAAAGGTAAAATACTAGAAATTGCCCACGAGTCAGTATTCGGAGCACATCTAGGAGCTCGTAAAACAATTCAAAGAATTAAATTTTCCTTTTATTGGCCAGGGATGGTCAAGGAAATTAAAGCTTATTGTAGCTCATGTCATGGGTGCCAAGGTAGAAGAGTTGTTCGTTCAGTAGACAAAATTCCGATAACACCTGTGTCACGTCCTGAACTTCCATTCCAAGTGGTGAACGTAGATCTAGTTGGTCCTCTAGATCCAGTATCAGCACAAGGACATAAATATATCCTTTGTTTGATGGACCAACATTCAAGATGGCCTGAAGCAGTCCCGCTCAAATCGTTAACGGCAAGGAATACATGTGAAGCACTGCTCGAAATATTCTGTAGGACAGGAATTCCAGAAGTAATCGTGGTGGATAATGCGACAAATTTTACGGCAAGTTTAACGCAAGAGTTTTTGAAGGTTTTAGGAGCTTGTCCGCGATTTTCAACGCCATACCATCCGGAAGGGAACGGATTGATTGAAAGATGGAACCAAACTTTCAAAAATATGCTACATCACATTATTAGAGAAGTAGGAAGAAATTGGCATCGACATATACCATTTGTACTATGGGCTTATCGAGAAGTTCCAAATGCAACTACAGGAGTACCACCTTTTCTGCTAATGTACGGGAGAGAACCGAAAGGCCCGTTATCTATCTTGAAGTCAATTTGGGCCGGAGATATGTTTTTACCTTTGAATATGAAAGGATCAGCGGAGGAATATTTAAAAGAGTTAAAAGGAAAATTAGAAATAGCAACCGAAAAGGCAAGGTTAACAAGTGATGTGCAACAAAGTAATTATGCCAAATATTACAATAGAAGGAAAAAATACCGGGAATTTGCGCCAGGAGATCAAGTACTTGTGCTAATGCATGATTCATCCAATTCATTATATGCCAGATGGATAGGTCCAGTAAAGGTAATTAGAAGAGTGAAACCGAATTCGTATTATTTGCAAATGCCTGAAGGAAATTTAAGATTATTGCATGTTAACAAAATGAGAGAATACAAAGCGAGAATTCAAACAGTTGGAGTTGTCTATGATATTGATGATGAATTTGGTGAAATATACGAAACACCAACTCTTCCTACAGATGTGGAAAGCTATGAAGCATTGAAAGGATTAAATTTGGATTACTTACCCAAAATGCAACAAAATCAATTGAAAGATCTTTTACATAGACGCAAAACGTTGTTTTCGGGGAAGATAAGGATAGCTAAAGTTGGGAAACATGCGATAAAGCTGAAAGCTGAGGAGGATACGATGAAACCAAAAACGTATAAGATACCAGAAAACTTAAAGGGGAAAGTGGATGCACAGATCAATGAATTGCTAGCGTTAGGACTGATTGAACCGGTGGTAAGTGAGATAGCACACCCGGTAGTATGTGTTCATAAGAAAGACGGAACAATCAGGTTATGCATTGATTTCAGAAGTTTGAATGCTCTTACCGTTCCGGATGCATATCCAATGCAAAATATGATGGAGTTGAATTTCTTAGTAGGAAAGAAGAAATTCATTACTGTGCTAGATATGTTGAAGGGATATTGGGCTATACCGATGGAGAACGGCAGCAAACACCTCACAGCATTCCGAACTCACCGAGGCCAGTACCAATGGAATGTATTACCCTTTGGATTAAGAAATGCTGCTGCAACCTACCAAAGAGCTATGTCTAAAGTGGTTCAGTCCATGTCTGATTTCACTTGTGCTTATATCGATGATTTAGCAGTATTTTCTGATACGTGGGAGGAACATTTGATTCATCTTGAAGAAGTTTTTAAGAGATTGGAATATTTTAATTTCTCCGTGAACTTGAGAAAGTGCGAATTTGCTAGACAAAAGGTTAAATACTTAGGACATATTATTGGTTCAGGTAAACATGCTCCTGACAAAGAACGAATAAGAGTAATACAGAAATTAGAGGCACCCAAAACCAAAAAACAACTGAGAAGTGCTTTGGGATTATGCAACTTTTACAGGCAGTATATTCCAAAGTTCGCAAAGATTGCTCTTCCACTAACAGAGCTTACTAAAAAGAAAGTTCCTAATGAGATTCCTTGGAGCGAAGAAGCTGAGAAGGCATTCAAGGAATTGAAGACGTCGCTATGTAAGATCGCAGAGTTACAAGTCCCAGACATAGAGAAACCATACTACTTGCATACGGATGCATCTCAAAATGCGGTCGGATGTTGTTTAGGTCAGTTAGATGAAGAAGGAAATATTCGTCCCATAGCTTTCGGTAGCCAGAAGCTGAATTCAACTCAACAGAAATGGTCTACAATTGAAAGGGAAGCTTATGCTATTATTTGGGCTTTGCAGAGATTTGAAACCTTACTCTGTGGTGCTAAGATTATTTTATTAACTGATCATAATCCCCTAGTACAGGGGTCCCCAACCTTTTTGTACCTAAGAGCAAGTACCAGAATATTGGTTGAATGGCGGGTACCATTTATTTTTTCAAGATAAATTTATAGTTAGTAGACATAGGTAATACGACGCACTACATAAGGGCCATTTAGGCCTCAGATGCCCAGTTCTACAACAACGATCGATGAACGACGCACTACATATAATGCACAAGAAACTTAACTTTAAAAATTAATTTAACATATGAATATAATTAGTATTAATATTCTTGTGCAAAATAAATGATTACTAAAAGGTTTCAAAACATACGAAATATAAAAATTATTTATAAAATATATAAAATAAAGTCAGTGTGATCTTTGGCATTGTATTTCACTGGCAAGCGCTTCATTATTTGGAGAAAATGATGAAATAAATGCTTTGTGCTTATATCTGGGGGATGGAGGTCGTTTTCCTGGCGATTTCTATTTTGGATGTGTTTATCACCAATATTGAAAAAGCAAAAAAAAATTTGCATAGCATTTTAGGGGAAAATGGAAAACTGAAATATTTTATCGTTGGGCACAGGCAGCGGGCACACCTGGACTGATCGACGGGCGCCATGGTGCCCGCGGGCATAGGGTTGGGGACCCCTGCCCTAGTATTTCTGACGAGTGCGACACCCCAAAGCCCGAGGTTGCAGAGATGGGCGTTAGCCATTCAACGCCATGATATTGAGGCAAGTCACATCAAAGGATCGAAACTTAGTAATGCAGATGCATTGTCCAGACTGTAAATATAAACTAAAATAAGACTCCGAACATTTTTTCCTATTATTATTATTAGGTGATTAAAGTAAATACCTAGTGTTAAGTTAAACCTAAGATTCAGTGAATATTTGGGTGAATGTGAAACATAGTTTGTTTATGTGTAAAGTGTGACCCTTAAATTATTTGCCATATTCGATCTTTGGATCTAATATGACTCTGGGGGGAAGGTGTCAGGGTCACGTGATGTAATAACACGCATTTTCTGATGTTGCGAGCTAAAAGCTTGATATTATAGATATGATCATCTCTTTTTTTGTTTTGGTTTTTTTTTGAACAATGGATGAAAAAGAATAATAAAATGGTGAATTAGTTTTTGTAGAATTTTGCGTTATTTCTTTTGTAAAAGGTTACGACTGACAACGATAAGCTACATTTACCACCAAAACTGCTACTATGATATATATATATATATATATATGTATATATATATATATATATATATATATATATATATATATATATATATATATATATATATATATATATATATATATATATATATATATATATATATATATATATATATATATATATATATATATATATATATATATATATATATATATATATATATATATATATATATATATATATATATATATATATATATATATATATATATATATATATATATACTTGTATATATATATATATATATATATATATATATATATATATATATATATCTGATATGATACTCTCTTTTTAAACAGAGCTCGTAAGGCCCTTAAGTTACTGAAATGGGGGCACGAAAACTTAAAAGATTTTTTTTTCCTAATGCCCGCCTGTGTTAACATCAGTCAATTCAGGCATCTACAGGGCGACAGATATCTGTGTTGCCTAAGGATTCCTAACGAGCATCAAACATTCTCAAAATTAAGTGTTCATTCACTGGAAAATTTAGTGTTTATTCAATTTAAGAACTGTTCCTTCACTTGGTTATCTTACTACTTATTATTTAAACCACCAAAAGCTTAAAACAATATTATGTAAGTTATCTAAATTTTTTTTACATAATTTGCATTTAATAACAAATATGTCGACATGCATTTAATAACAAATACGTCATTTAGCTAAAATTACAAATTTTGAAATTTTTATGATTTTTTTTAAAGACAAGCTAAGCTTAAGTATTCCTTCACTGGTTAGTTTACCCTATAAGATTTTGAGAAATTTGCGATGTTGTGAGAGATGCTTAAAAATGTTAACTGCGTACTTTTATTAATATTTATAAAATATATATTCAAGAAATTGATGAATATTTTATTCCAAATTTATTCATTCGTATGTATATTATTGAAATTTTATCAGTTATTGAGAAAAAAAAATAATCACATTAAAGAAGCACAATCTGTTGTATAATCATATTCTATCAGAAGCATGCTTTTATAAAACTCCACATTCTCTGAATAAAATGTATTTTATTCAATAAAATGTTTTATTCAAATTTCTTTACTAAATTGCAAATAGAATTTTAGACGACTAAAGAAGAAACATCGTATTTTATAGCTTAAAAAAATAAAAATGAAAAGATAAGCAAACGATTATTAGCGAAAAAAATATGAATGAAATTTTATGCTAAGCGCGCGAAGTCAAGTTCCTCGCAAGTTTATCACATTTTAATATTAATCGCTCCATTTAATCATTTCTTCATTGTCGCCAAATTATTTTTTTAAAAATAATTAATTTTAATTTTTCTCAGCTTCTAATAAATAAAAACAGTTGAAACTTTAGATTTTTCACTTGAAAAATATGTAGATTAATATGGTATAAAAAAATTCATACCTTATAATTCAAAAATTTTTCATCCTTAATTTAATTAAATAATAAAAAATAATTAACAATTATTAAAAAGTATTTTTTTCGTTAAATTATCTTTGGGTAAATGAGTTTTATGACTGGGTGAAATTTTCTTCGAATTGCTTTATTAGTTTTTAAAATATGACTAAAAACGTAAAAAGTGAAATTAACATTAAGGGGTACGAACTTTGGATCGCTCTCCTGACCAAACTATGGGGACCATATTTCCCAGATTGCGGCTACCCCCTATATTTTGAAGGTTAAAAATCCAAATATGTAAGAAAAAATATATGTTTATTCAGAGAAAGTACGTTTTTGTGTCTGATTTCGTAACTTAATTAATAGTTAGCACTAATTAATTAGCATATTTGAGGTCACCCCCAGGAACCATTAAGATTAACAATTAGTTCGTGAAAATCCGATCATTAGAACGAAAGTTATTCAGGGTGATATCTTTTTTTTTTGCCGACTGTACTTCAACCGGAAGTCAAAAATCATTTATCAGCAATTGTGGACGACGCTACCCCAGCGAATCTCTGCAAAAGTCTGCCAGAAGCTGAAGACCCTTTCTTTGAAGTTACGAATAACGTTACACCAGCAGAAAGTTTTCCACTCCAAACAGGGGTTACAGAACAGTTTGCCGACTCTGTTGAGACCAGTAAGACAAAGAATTCTACTTTTCTTCAACCACATGAAGGGAAAAACCTTAACTCTAACCAGAGAAGACGACTCAATGCTTTATTGAATGACTACGAGCATATCTTCCGTCCAGGGGGAGATGCTACACCATATATCGAACACCGAATCGAAACAGGGAATTCAGCTCCAATTGCATCGGCACTCTATAGACTCTCTCCTGCCAGAAAAGAAATCTTAAGAAAAGAAATTGAAAAACTCCTTGCTACAGGAGTTATCGAGGAATGTGACTCTCCTTATGCCTCACCTGCAGTTCTCATTCCAAAACCAAATGGAGAATTCCGTTTATGCATCGATTACCGCAAGCTTAATGCGGTCACCAAAGCAGATCCATACCCATTACCTCGTATGGACGACCTTCTCCATAAAGCCAAACATACATCATACATGTCAACTATTGATTTGAGTTCCGGTTACTATCAGATAAACATGCATCAACTGGCATACAAAGATAAAACTGCCTTTGTATGCCAGTTTGGGGTTTTCCGATTCAAAAGAATGCCCTTTGGTTTAAAGAATGCCCCTGCAACATTTCAGAGGCTTATAGACATTTTTCGAAATGGCTTAAAGGTAAACACCCTTGCTTATTTAGATGATATCATAGTAATGTCACCCACACTTGAAGATCATCTCGTTTAGTGTTTGAACGTCTTCAACAATTCAACTTGTATGCTAACCGAGGAAAGTGCAATTTCTCTTGTTTCAAAGTCAAATACCTCGGACATTATATTACCAACTCCGGTATCGAAGTAGACCCTGCCAAAGTTGAGGCCATTGCTAGTATCCCGCCACCAAAGAATGTGAAACAGATTCAATCCTTTTTACAAACATGCAGCTGGTATCGAAGATTCATTCCTCAATTTGCTGCGATTTCTTGTCCTTTGAGCAATCTTACCAAAAAGCGGACCACGTGGAAGTGGGGTAAAGAGGAACAGTCTGCATTTGAATTCCTTAAGAAATGTTTAGTTTCTCCACCAGTTCTCAAGCAACTTGATGAGTCACAACCTTTTGTCATACGATCCGATGCATCCAATTATGCATTAGGTGCTGTTCTTCTTCAGGGACACGGTCCAGATGAGCATCCGTTAGAGTATGCAAGCCGTTTGCTAACTCCAGCAGAACGAAATTATTCCACAACAGAAAGGGAAGCACTTGCTGTGGTCTGGGCACTCGAAAAGTTTAGAGGATATATCGAAGGAGCGGAAGTTACTGTGGCATCTGACCACCAGCCCTTGAAATGGCTTCTGAGCCTTAAATCCCCTACAGGTCGTCTTGCAAGATGGGCATTACAGCTACAATCCTACAACTTAAAAGTTGAATACATCCCTGGTAAAGCGAATGTCATTGCGGATATGCTTTCCCGTCCTAATTGTGTGCATGAAAAAGCGACCTGTGAAATCTGTACAATCATCGTGGACTTACCAACTAAAAGAGCCAGTGATGTTCGAGCAGAACAGTTAAAGGATGAAGATGTGAAGAAAATAATAGACAGCTTTGAAAGTGGTTCAAGAGACGAAAATTTTGCAAATTGGACTCAAACAGGTTATGTCATGAACCAAGGTGTCTTACACCGTTACGCCCCAGATTCTGATTCGGAAGAAGCGCAGTTAGTCGTCCCCATTCACGAACGAGAAAGAGTGATGAAGGAACATCATGATGCCCCAACCGCAGGACACTATGGTGCAGAGGGCACATTTCACAGAATTTCAACCAGATATTACTTTCCTGGAATGCGCAAGTACATCACTGATTATGTGAAACACTGTCCCGATTGCAATAGATTTAAGCCAAACAATCAAAAACCTGCAGGTCTGTTAAGAACCCCAGTACACTCTCAACGTTTTGAAACCTTATCGATTGACCTGTTTGGTCCTCTGCCCGAAACATCAAATGGAAAAAAATGGATTTTCATCGTAGAAGATACCTCTACAAAGTGGGTAGAACTCTTTTCCCTCCAAAATGCCACTGCGAAGGAGTGTGCTATTGTTTTAATGGAAGAAGTATTCCTACGGTACGGAATTCCCAGAAGACTCATAAGTGACAATGGACCTCAGTTTGTCAGTTCTGTACTTCAGCAAGTATGCCATCTTCTTGGCATAACCCAAATTCTTACTCCTGTTTACTTTCCACAGGCTAATCCCGTGGAACGGAAGAACCGCGATCTGAAACCGAGATTGGCAATCTTGGTTGGTGATAAACATAATGAATGGGCACAGAAACTCCCAATGATTCGATTTGCCCTAAATACAGCAAGGTATTCCTCCACAGAACACACAGCGGCTTTTCTGCAGTTCGGACGAGAGCTTCGAACCCTTGATGACATCCAACATGATCTACGAACTATCATCAACAATGACAACTTCGTTGCTGAAATTACCCCGTATTTAAAAAACTTCGCTAATATCTCGAAGGAAATTCAGGACATTGTTGAACAAAAACAAGATCAACGAAAGAAATATGCAGATCGAGAAAGAAGAAAATGTCCCCAATACACACCTGGTGATCGCGTGTGGGTAACCTTACATCCTCATAGCAACAAGGCCAAAAAGATCACCGCTAAATTTGCACCTCGTCGAGATGGACCTTACGTGATACTAGCGCAACGTTCTCCAACAAGCTATGAAATAGCAAACCTTGATACACCACACGTTTCTCTTGGAGCTTATCACACATCTGCCCTGCGTCCTTGCCATGAAAATTTCCAAGCAAACGTGCCAATCAATCCTATAAAAAGAAGAGGTCGACCTCCTAAGACTCCTACAGTAAACAAATAGCCTATTACCCAACAGTTTTCCTGGCTCCTCACCGAGACGTCGTCGGAGCCAGAGGGGGAGACTGTAGCACCCACATCGCTAAGCTACAACAGCGCCACCACGTACAAGCCAGTGAATGCTCAGACTTCGAACTGAATGGACCTTATACTTATTTCTCCTTTTCTTAATTAATTAAATTTATATTTGTTTGTCCGTGTGCTATATGTATATTAATAAAATATTTGGCACTAAGCTTTTTCCCTTAATTTAAACCCCCCGAGATCTAGCAAGGGCCACACACACACACATATATATATATATATATATATATATATATATATATATATATATATATATATATATATATATATATATATATATATATATATATATATATATATATATATATATATATATCCCATGCAGCAGACATAAGTATTAATTACGCGAAAATAACGTTAATATGCCTCAAGGTTTAGAGCAAAAAAACGTTTATTTAAAACGTTTTATTTCCGTTTCGAGTGGTAGTCACGAATTAGGTAAAAAAGCGTTTATATTTGGGTTGTTTTTAACGTAAAAATGACCGATTTTTGCCGTTATTTTGACTAAGGTGAATTTCGTAACCAATTTTTAACGTATTTTTTACGTTTTTTTCACCAAACTATTTACGTATATTTTTGGTTCTATAAATTCGTTATTTTCACCATGAATATTTACGTGTTTTTAACGCTTATTTTTATTAAAATAACGTACATTTTACGTTATTTTAACCAAAATACAAACGTATTTTATCCATACTATTTACGTATTATTAGCGCTTATTTTGAGCTTTATTTACGCATTATTAACGCTTATTTTGAGCTTTATTTACGTATTATTAACGCTTATTTTGAGCTTTATTTGCGTATTATTAACGCTTATTTTGAGCTTTATTTACGTATTATTAACGCTTATATATCAATATTTTTAACGCTTATTTTGAGCTAGGTGAATTAATAAATTTTTCGCGTAAATTTAACTAAATTAATTTCAATTTATCGTAATTTTAACCGAATTGTTAACAATAGCATATTTTAAGTTTTTTTCTTTTTAACTAAGAAGGAAAGAAACCATTCCGTATTTTAATGTTTACGCTGCACTAATTACACTAAAAAATATAGCATTTACTTTTTATTTAAAAAAAACTTTTAATTCTTTTCGAACTAAAACTAAAATAATGGAGAATAGCCGAAATTCATGCTTTTTTTTTAGAATCCCAGAAAAAGCTTTTGTTTTTAATCTCACACTTTCTGTAAATTTTTACAATTCAAATTATAACTCAACGAATATGGAATGCAAATCTTTCTACCTCTTCACAGCAGCATACTGGTTTATTTACGAAGTTTCATGTCTCTCAGGAATTTTTTACATTTTTCATTCCTAAAAGTTTGTAATATAAAGAATTGGTACAAGAAAAAATGACTCAATACTTACATGATTTTCCAAACCCCTATGGAAAAAATATTTTTTTTTTTTTAGTTTAAATTAATAATTAAGAAATCTACTGCTCTCCTGAAGTCCATGTTTCCAAATTGCTTGCTGGAAATTATCTACTCTTCTAGAATGCTTTTGGGTTCATTATTTTTTTTAATGCATATATTTTAGTTTTTAGCTTGAAAAATTTGACTAAAATTTACTTTTACACACACACGAAGTAAAAAAAAAAAATATTAACCAAATTTACCATTTGATTTGTTTACTTACAAAAATTAAAATTTTTTAAAATCTTATGTTCGTAAAATTATAATTTTTTTAAAATCTTATGTTCGTAAAATTACAATTTTTAATCCAGAAGAGCAGTTAACTAAATAATTTTAAATACAGAAAAAAACATTAAATCAAATAAGATTTATTAAGTTTTATTTATTTTACAACTATCATACAATATATTTACAATATATAGATTTACAATTATAACACATCGCCACAGATCTGAAACATTCATAACTTCTTCCACCCCGCTGTTACTATCACCTCTTCACTGCAATGTTCCTGGAAAACAAAGAAATATTTTAGCATATGAAAAAAAAATATACTGGACAATAATATTAAATTGTTACAACCAACAGTAGATTTCTGAAACGAAGCAATACTGACTAGATTAAATACAGTTAAATAAAAATTTTAAAAAAAATATTAAAACTGTATATTATTTTCATGGAATTTCTACTAAGTATATATCGATTGAGTACATCCAAATACTTAGATATAAGAAAATCTATTTTACAAATTTTAGACACATATTACACGACAAAATTACATACATATACAGCACAAATCTGAATTAGAATATTGCATAATTTTTTTTTATCCTAACTAAATCTTACATTGAAGCCAGCAGTAAGTTATAAACAAAACATAAAATTATTTTTCGTGAGGCTTTGAGGAGAACTCCTCCAGACTTTTAGTCTGGTGCTGTCGGCTGCTTTGGAAACAAGTAAGAGCACATTTCTAATGGGGGAACAATGAAGGAATAAAGGTGTCAATTGGTTTACCCACGCTGACCTAAAATCAAGACAAAACTATTCACAAAACACCCCTATTTGAAATTACTTTTTCTCATAACCGCAGTACTTGCCACGACATGCGCCCGTTGTCAGGTAAAGTACTCCTAAAAGCTGTCCTATACTTTCTGTTTATTTACTTATCATCAGAATTTTATTTTCCTCTCTCATTCTTTTCATTTTTTTATTGCTCCTTGGCTGCAACTTTCATTCCTCTTCAGAATATTTTGCAAGAACTTTGTAGTTCAGAAACACAATTCGATTAGTTTCAGTTACGTAATTTTTAATTTCTCATTTATTAAAACAGTAAAAATACTATGCCTTTTAACACTAACAGTATCTTTAATATACAAAAGGAGTAATTTTAACAAATTCAGTAATTTGTTAAGCTATATATTATTTAGTTCAAGTGAAGAATGATTGTTTGGTGAATGGTTAATGGTTATTTTGAAAATTCTTTAATTTCTGGAAAATCGCTGCTAAAACGTAACACTTTACTCCAAAATACATTAGAAAGCTGTTTGGTGATTTAGAAATTCATTTCCACAACGGAATTCTTAGTAATGGTGGGGCATTAAATTCCAGGGTGGGAAAAATAGGTTCTGTGTTCCTTGACCCTAGTATGTTACTATCAGGTTGCTTGGGGGCAGTAAAAACTTTTATTTGTTTAAACCACTTTAAAAGGACTGGATAAAAAAAATTTCAAAAAAAAACTTCACACACAAAACACAGTTTTTGGAGAAATATTTTAATAAATATTTCTTCGAAAAATGTGATTAAATGAAAGGAACACAATGGTGTTAGTTAATTGTAGCAACATGACAGAATGTTTGGAGTAATGCTGTATAGCAATTTTGGACTATATAAACAATACGAAGGAACAGCTTTAAACTTAAAATTGTTTCAAAAAATAATAATTTTATGCTTGGAACTAATTAGAAATTATCTGTTTTAATGCTGCATATATATATATATATATGAGCAAAACAAAATTACCAACATTCCACACCCTTGCAAAAAAATAAAAAAAAAATTTTTTGAACAAGTATAGAGCAGATATATCGAATTTTTTTAAAACTTATTTAAAGATGCCAAAACAAATATATATTTTTTTGTCAAACTGTAATTCATATAGTTTGTAGTAGTGATAATTTCCATTGCATGAACTACCTAACTTACAAGATATATAAGTTTTCTGCAATATTAGACATTTAACGTAAATTTTACTTAATAGTTTTTGTTAAAATAAAAAGTTGGAACATAAGTATGCTAAATGTATACAGTAAAATGCAAGAAAATATAATAAATTAATGAAAACTAGTCAGTCTAACTCTTTTAGAGAAAGCCTTTTTTAAGCCTACTGTCAAGCCTTTTTTAAAAAATTATTACTATTTTACCTCATGACTTAAAGAAAAATGGAATTATATTGTTATGTAATGTTATTTTCATTACAGAGATATAATAGTATTTTATTTTAACTAGTGTAATATTATTTGAATAGCTTGTACATAAAAAAACTCGATTTTAATGATTTTTTTTAATTTTTATGAATTCATGAATTCATAAAAATTGCTGTTTTATGCTCTGGAAATGTAAAATTATTATAACAATAATTTATTATTAAAAGATAAACATGAATAAATATTATAAATTAAGATCACTGATTCGGAAGACATACAAGATTATTTAAAATCCGTGATTATTTATTTTAAAACTTTACACTTTTTTGCTTCCTCTAACCAGGAACTTCATTTCCAATCGTTAGGAATTAGAGGATCGTACTATAGTAATTTAACTAAATGAGACATTAACTATATTATATTTTAAAACTGTAAAACTAAAAATATACATTGATTTTTTTGTGCATCATATAGGCTGATCAATGAACCATAAATTGTAGGATTTGCATTTAATCCGAAATGAGAGTAAGAAAGATATTGTAGAATACATTCTACGTTAGGTCTTCCATCAAATCAAAAAGATTTAATCTAACTACATCCACCAATGTAAAAGTTTTATCGATTAACATAATATGGGATCAACATGTACATTTATTTATCTCTGATTAATTTTATTTATTATATCATGATTACATGTTATTTCTCAAATTTCGTGCTTATTTTTTGTTTTTCTTGTCTGCGTGGGTGAAGATTTTACATACATTAATTGGCATGCATAAAGGCATGGTCTCATGATTTAGGTATCATTTTTAGTTGTTGGTGATGACCGTGTTAAAAATAATAGTTTGAAAAAATTCATAAAATATTTATTACATAAAAAAATACACATTTAAATAAAAAGCACATTTTAAATCACGATTTCATTTGGAGAAAAAAAAAAAAAGAGGTAATATAATGGATTTGAAAACTTGATTATAACAATAAGGGTAAAAAAGGGTGTCAAGTTGTTAACATTTCTAGTGGATCAAGTTATTTTCATATAATATATTAAAAATTTTATGTTTAATTTTAGCTGGAAGGATCCATTTTCGTTAAACGTTCCGTTTCCCTCTTCAGTGCTTTAGATAAAAAAAAAAGTAAATTCTTATGAATCTGTTTTTTCGCTTGCTGATATTTGTCTTCAGTTTAAAAGCAATGTATGTATATATTAAAAAGATTTTGTTGAAATTGTATTTCCAGATAACACAGTGTAAACAGATAATGTGTCAACGAATTAATGAAGGTAGGAGTTTTAGTTACGTCGCACTAGAGCTGTACATTAGGCTTATCATCCATTTAGACTTAAATCTGAAGGGGTAGGAAATTTTCTCCAGATCCCTGTACATTTGGCACAGCAATGCGATCGACCACAGGCCTCTCGATTCCACAGATTTTAATAGCACATATATCGCATGTACTCGGTGGTGTCGAGGATCGAGCACCGCCCCCGTCAAGGACTAGAATGGCCCTTAAAACCCCTAATAACCGGGAACTAAGCTTAAATGAAAAAATCTTGGTCAAAAAACAAAGAAAAAAATTTGTCGCACTAATGTCAAAATATGAAAAAACAAATATTTAATTTCTCTCTTCTTTTTCTTTCTTGTTGTTGTTGTTAATTTACGTCGCACTAGAACTGCACAATGGGCTATTGGCGATGGTCTGGGAAACATCCCGGAGGATGATCCGAAGACATGCCATCACAATTTTGATCCTCTGCGAGGGGATGGCACCCCCGCTTCGGTAGCCCGACGACATGCGCGGGAAGTCGAGCACTTTACGGTAGCACAGTTTAACGAGGACCAATACCGCACACCCTCGGTCCCTACGCAGACTGATCCAAGTGGCACCCGCACACTGACCGCAGCCAGTGATGTTTGACTTCGGTGATCTACTGGGAACCGTGTCTTAACGATCAGTCCACTGCGGGACCTTTTTTTTCTTCTTAAAGGTGGGTTTTTTTTAGGGACTAGGTATTAGCATTGCAAAATTTAGGTCTTAACTTCAATTGTTGAGGAGCTTTCTCTTTTCCTTACTTAAATCCTTTTCTTTTTTATTTATATGATTTAAATAATTAAAAACAATTTATTTAACTTCATTAACTATTTAAAACCTTCCAAGCATTGTGTCTCTAGCTAAATTTTACTAAAACTCCCTGTTATGTAACATTATTGCCCGATATGATAAAAAAAAAAAAAAAAAAAAAAAAAAAAACAGACTATTTAATGCAAGAAAGCCTGAAACTGACAGTTCGAAAAAATAAACCGAACTAACGCTCTAACTATTTTTAAAAGTACTTCAATTTCACATACACAAAAACTCACTCATAAATAATATTTTGCAAAGAAATAAAGAATTATCATTACTTGCGCTTATAAAAAAAATTATTTTTCTGACATTACAACAAAACTTACAATTATTATTTATATTTTATGCTATTTTATATTATTTTTTATATTTTATAAATTTATATTATTTTTTACTATATATGATTTTCATAAATAATTTACTTATTGCAATTAAGATTTTATAATTAAACAATTTCCAGATTATAAAATTCAAGATTCAAAGCAAAATTTAATAAATTTGTAAAAACGTTGTTGTGTGTAAAAACGTATTTTAATAACAACCAATATTTTACTTCCCACACTAAATTTTATTACGAAAACTAATTATGAGAATTATCTTTTTACCTGTCTTTTGATATGTATATTTTTTTATCATTAATAAATATTATATACATTAAAGAATCAAGATTAATAAATTTTTCAAAATACTTTAATTCTATTTTTACATTTTATGAAGTTTTTGGAAGGAAAAAAAAATTAAATCAGTATTTTAAAATAAAGTAAATGCCTCTTTCATGCAGTAAGAACATGGAATTTAAAAGTAGACACATTTCTTGACAATTATTTTGAAAAAACTTATATACGGTAAGCGATTATTGCAAAGTAAGAAATTAATAAATAAATGTTAGCAAAATTAACCAAAAATAATCGTTTCTATTTCATGTTGATTGAAGTAGAAAATACTAATTATAATATTAAAATTATTTTTTATAAACTCGTATGGTGAGCGATAATTGCAATATAAAAAAATAGTGAATCAATTTTTACATAATAACAATACATAATAAATGGTGAAAATCATCACGTGAAATTAACGTAATTTTAACGTAAGCCCAAAACCTTATAACGGACGAACGGATTTTTAACGTTTATTTGCCCTTTCATGCTGCATGGGATGTATATATATATATATATATATATATATATATATATATATATATATATATATATTCCCAATGGCGGACACTTTGGACCTTGACCCATTGGCTTCAGGAATGCCAGAACTGCTACTCTCTTCTCGTTTCCCAGTGGGCACCTGTGGCGAAGCCACGGCGGTGGAACAGCGTCGCTTACGTCACACAACCACAGACCCGTTTATAGGGCGGATCACATTCACACAATCACACACACAAAGGAGAAAGAACTTAGGACAAAGAGAGAGAGAGAAAGAAACATCCATGCTCTGAGCGGGATTCGAACCCGCAACCATCGGCTGCGCAGTCAGGCACGCTAACCACTTGGCCACCTGGTCGGCATATACATAAATATATATATATATATATATATATATATATATATATATATATATATATATATATATATATATATATATATATATATATATATATATATATATATATATATATATATATATATATATATATATATATATATATATATATATATATATATATATGTGTGTGTGTGTGTGTGTTACGGTGAATGACCGAAGTAAGTGGTTGTTGACTTTCACCGGTGAATTTGGAGAAACACCGAATACGTAGGTGAAAGATCGAATATTTCATTACATTCTTGTACATTCGGACCCTCACCGGTGTATGTCAACAATCACATAGTCGCTTTGGTGAATGTCCGAAATATTTGTTATATCCAATTTTATATTAATTTATTCGTTGATATAATTATAGTTATTTGATATATTTATAATGTTAATACTTACTGACCATAGATTAGACATCAGTGTAGGGTATACCGAGCCAGTTAAGGTTAAGTGCCACTGCCCGGTATACATTTGCCCGGTATTCCCTACACTGATGTTTGTTTAAGGTTAAGTGCCACTGCCCGGTATACATTTGCTCGGCATACCCTACACTGATGCTTTTTTAAGGTTAAGTGCCACTGCCCGGTATACCCTTCACATATGTTTTTTTAAGGTCAAGTGCCATTGCCCGGTATATATTTGCCCGATACTTGGTGTATACCGGGCAGTGGCACTTTACCTTAAAAAGCATCAGTGTAGGGTATGCCGGGCAAATAAATTCCGGGCAAATGTAAATGTTTGGCCTGATACTGCAAACACTGATGTTTCTTCTGATCTATCGTCAGTAAGTATTAAAATATCAAACAACTGTAATTGTATCCACGAATAAATTCATATCAAATCGAATGTAACAAATATTTCGGACATTCATCAAAGCGACCATGTGATTGTTGACATTCACCGGTGAAAATCAGAAGTAAGGGTTTTTAGCAAATATTTCGAACATTCACCAAACGACAAGGTGATTGTTGACATTCACCGGTGAGTGTCGGACATTCACCAGATTTCGGTCATTCACCGTAACATATATATATATATATATATATATATATATATATATATATTCCAATTTTGAGACTCTTTTCTCGGTAAAAACAAGTGAAAGCATTGCTGTCAACTCTTATTTTTTTCTATTAATTTCGCAAAGAACACCTGATCCAAATTTAGGTACTTCCAGCTCGAGAAGAAGACGACCACGGATATACAGACAAATGACCTATGACCTCAGCACCAGCTGATCCTTTTATAGCCGTCGTTGAAAAGTCGACTGACCTCACGATAACGTTCAACTCCATTGCCTCGAAATTTTGAACCCAATCTAGAAGACATGGGAACTCATGGATCAAGTATTGGTAGAAATTTACCTTCGTGTCGGAGTTTTTGATTAAACTAACACGCATTTGCTTTACATGGAGAGGAAAATCATTAAAAACTCGAGCGGTTAGCCTGATATCACGGGGATTTTAACCCATGATTCAGTTACAATTGCAGATATTTTTTTCTCAGCACTGTGGTAGGTGCAAGTCGGGGGCGGAATTCGTACCGAGAAGTCATCGCAGCTGGGATTCGAACTCGGTTCACCACATTGGAAAGCAAATGCTTTATCCCCTGAGCCATCACGGCACCCGGCTGATTGCTTATAATAAAGATGTCGTGAAAATTGAGTAGATAGCAGATGTAATAAGTTGAGATAAGTTTCTCCACTTATACAACTCCGTATCGCTCATCGAATTTATTGAAATATAATTCTCTCTCTTCTACATCTTTTTCTTAATTTAGATTTATTATTTCTTTATGTTTTTTATTTTAACTATGATACATTTATGTTTTTTGAATAAAATGAAATCTTTGTGAAGGAGTAAAGAATGTGTCCCTTAAGCGACGGTCTTTGCGTACAAGAAATAGAATTTAAAGAACAGATGCTAATGTAAACAAATGTCACGTTTCAACAACCAATCAGGATCGAGATAACCAGACTACGTCACTTGCAGGTATCACACTAACAGTGGGAAGAAAAATTGTTGTTTTAGCATGAATGCTTGAAAATGAGCTATAATCACGTGATATCAGATAACTTTAGATATGCTAATTTGATGGTTGATTGTGGTAGTCCGTCTACACTAGCACGATTGCGTTGATAAGTCATGGCATAACGAGTAAAAAATAATTTAGCATCACAGAACACGCAATAAATAATTTTTTTGATTAGAGCTATAAGCAATCAATACATCAATGATGTTAGCTTTAAAATAGTTCACGAAACTAAATTGTCTATCTTACAATTCGTAACAATGGCTTTTGTTGAATCAATGAGAAAATTCAATTTTCAATGAGCTCTGAATTAAAAAATCGAAAATTGGGGTTCGTACTTTGCTTTCAATGGAACCTGTAAGTGCCGTAGTATGGGTATCTCGAATCTTATTGTTTGTTGAAGCGTGGTATTTGCTTACGTTAACAACTGTTCTTTCCACTCTATTTCGAGCAAACCAAGCCCGTCATGTATCAATTCTCCAATGGGGCACATTCTAAATTCTTTCCAAAAGATTTAAATTCTGCCTCACTATATATTTTCAAGGAGACTTAACACAAAGACAGGCACGAAACCATGTGTAACATAAACAAACTAATTATGCATCGAAGCTTCCAGGTACACAAAATTAAAATGCATCATGGTTACAATAAAAGACATAAGCAAATAATACATCTAAGTTAGGTAAAAGAAGTAGACGAGAAAGAATTATATATTTCAACTAAGTGCGATACGGCTCCAACTTATCATTAATTAACATTCTTTATTAATTTTTAATTATCATTAATAACATTAGAGCAACTTAGCTCAACCTTAATACTCCATTTTGCCGATAAAGATTAGTTAGCGCTGACGTCATAGATCACATGTGTGGGAATGGGAGATCTTCTTCTTGAAGTGCAAGTACCCAATTGCGCTCATTTAGTTGCAAGTTGAATGTCGTATTTTTTTTAGTTCCTGTGGTATAATCACAATTCAGTACATTTCTAGCATCTCCCGACTATTGGAATATCTAAAACTGAACTGGCGCTCTTTGCAGAAAGAGTTATATACATATTTATATCCAAAAAGAATTTCTTATCAATCCATATTTCTATTTCTACCACATTCAGACCATTCGGAATGTTTAAAACCGAATAAGTGAGTTATCTTAAATTATAAGTTAAATTAAAATTGTTTTCTACAGGATACAAACAAAATTTATCGCCAACAGAAATTCTGTTCACTTTCAGAAAAAATCTAGCAGATGTAATGAACCGGAAAAAAATATATATAAAAAGAATAAAATTTTAAAAATTACATTTTTCAAAAAAAATAAATAATAAAAATAATAAATGGAGAAAAAAATTTTTTTTGATGTGATCTAAAACAAAAAATGTTTTTGTCAAAAATATTATTTTTTCCTTATTAGGTCTATTTGAAATTATTTTTCCGAAGAGGAAGTATTGCCTAGTTTAATAAAATTTGATAATATGTCGTGCAAAACTAAGATGAATGGAATGCACAGTTACCAGAATGTTAAATAAAATCATAGATCTGTTCCCTGTCATTTTAAAACTAAATGTCAAGACCAGCTGGTGTCTTATTCTTATTATTCCAATTCATATGTATAACATATCAAACCACAGGTGTTTCTTCAGGAATTTAAACAGTAGAGTAGTTAAGTATAAATATATGGACTAAAATAAAATTCAGTCACATACTTATAAATCCTCTATTTCTTTCCTGCATAAGGTAAGTATCTATTGGTATCTAAACACTCAAGTAAGGATACAGTTTTTCATAATTATCAACCATGACTTTGGGTTCTGATGAAAATTATTCGGAGACGGGTAAAGCGTTGATGCGTATGACGAGGGAGATGAGCCTAGAAGAGCAAGGGAAGAATTGCAAAAAAATTGAAAAAGGTAAGAATTATCTGGACACGGCAGTTGGTTTAGCAGGCGTTGCATTAGGAGTCTTTGCCTTGTTTAGCATGCCACTGCTAATCGTGGTCTCCTCCGCTCTATTAGTTAATGTACTGATTGCCAAGGCTTTAGTAACAGACGAGAACATTGAGAGAGAATGTGCTGATCTCCCTTTTAAAGAGTTAGACGCAAAAATGAAAGCTAGACAAGAAGAAACAGATAGAAAAATTGCAGAACAAACTGAAATTTTGAAGGAAGTGAATAAAAAAGTGGGACAAACTCTCGACAAAATAGAAGATGTTAGAAAGGAAATGGGCGATAGCTTTCAGAGGGTATTGAATAAAATCGGAGATGTAGATGCCAGCAATCCAGTTTCCGAAATAAAAACTGCGATCGAATCCATTTCATTTGGGGAAGAGAACAAAAGGTTAGCGACTCCTGAGCGTTATGTTTATATCATCCAGCAAGAAGTAGCAACAAATTCAGATTCATCTCTTTACAATTACATCGGACTTCAAGGTAGTCTGTATAAGGCCATTTTTGCAGTGATTAACAAGAAGAATACCATCAAACCAAACATTGCCCTTCCCGGACTCAACATTGGAGTTACGACTTACGCATCGACCGTCATTACTCTCATTCAGCAACTACGTTACATGTCGGAATATGTTTACCAAAAGGGTGATTTGAAAAATTTCAACGACTATTTCAATCGTCTTATTTTTGATTTCAATCATTTCAAATTAATAGTTAATGGTTCCTCGAGAAAACCAGGTATAATCGACCAAGTTACTCAGATGTTAAACGACGCAAAAAGAAGTAAAAGCAAGCAAGATCTTGGCGAAGAATTGTTCGAAAATATTGGAACATACATAAACCAACTTAATCAATTAAAACAAAAGATTGCAGCACTTTCATTACCCGTACTCGAAACCACTCCTGATAAAAACATTGATATTGATTTCAACTCCAAAACTGGGTATCAACGCAGTAGTTCTAACTTTTTAGACTGGAAAAGAGGCACAAAGGTGAGTTACGCGGTGCAATTCGAAAAAGATGGTAAGTATTCTAAAGTTAGTGATTGGACTTCACCACAGGAAATAGTGGATATAGCCAATCCAGAAATTGTATTCAGGAAATCGGGCAATATGAATAGATTAGTTTTCCGAAAATTTGATAATGGTGATGCAGAATTGGCATACATCCTCCCTGGCTCAGAAGTAAAATTTAGAGACGTTCACAGGGATTTGTATAATTTAGCTTTTAAAAACTCCCTCAGCGAGTCTCAGGTTTCAAGTAACATGGATAGACTCATTAGATTGGGAGCGAATGTTAAGGCAGAGTTTGAGGGTAAACGAACCGTTATTCATGCGGCAGCTATTGCTGGACGATCTGTTATGCTAGGTAAGATATTGGCCAAAGACCGTTCCCTCATTAATAAACCAGATAAATTAGGCTTCACCCCTCTTCACTTAGCTGCTGAAAATAAAAGGACCGCTTTCGCGCGATGGCTAATTAACCGTGGAGCAAATGTTAATTTACAAGGACAGGAATATAAAGTGACTCCACTGCATCTGGCTGTGCGTTACCAAGCCGAAGAAATTGTAGAAGACCTGTTGAGAAACTCAAAAATTGACCCAAATTTAAAAGACATAGCCGGTCTCACTCCCTTGCACTATGCTTTAACTGATGAAATTTACAATAAAGAGCTTTTCCTTACACTAATGCGGAATGGAAAAACAAATTTAAATGCAAAGGATAACAATGGATTAGCAGTCGTGCATTATGCAACCATTCTCGATAGATGGGAAGAGGTAATTGATTTATCTACTCAGGACAACAGATTTGATATCTATGCAAAGGATAACCAACAAATGTTAGCTGTTCATTACGATGCTATGAAAGGAAACAAAGTGGAGCAATTAATATCTTCTATAATGCTTGATAAAAAAGCATCAAAGCTTAATGATGCAGCAGGCGAGAAACATTGGACTCCTTTACATTTTGCCGTATTTTTTAAGCAAACTGCTTGGGTGGAGTATCTGTTTGGGCAGCATAAAAGAGTGGTATCAAAGGTCAATGTAGATGCTAAAGATGTTGACAATCAGACTCCTTTGCACTTAGCTGCTGCGGCTGGATTGAAAGATATTGTTAAAATTCTTCTGGATAATGGAGCAAAAGTTTATGAAAAGACGAAGAAACAAAATACACCTCTTGATCTCGCTGTTATGCATAATAGAAAAGAAGTTATCGATGATTTGCTGACATTTGAAAAAAATCAAAAATTGAAAAATGGAAAGTCTGCTAAAGAAAATGATACTAAGGCGTGTCAATTAGCAAAGGGAGAGATGTTAAATCTACTGAAAAAGAAGAATCGTTGTGGCAATTTCCGCCGCTCGATTGAATCGAATTTTCAAAACTCTGCACGGGAATCCTCTCTTATGGGCATGTTTGAAAACAATAATTTAAGACCTTTGTTAAATTCGAATAAACCGAAAGAAAATTTGGAATTTAAAAACATTAAACCTCTAACACAAATGGATGTAAATGGCGCCTTGCTCTTACTGGATCTCTTTGTACGGAAAGTGACAAACGAAAAATACAATTCTGCAGTGATTGGTTCCGAATCGTTGTTAGATGCACGAGCTCGAGCTTTAAACATCACGGATAATTTGCAAAAGATCATGGAAATGGCAGGAAATGATGGAGATCTTTTTGACATTCATTCGAAGATTTACAAGGCTATTATGAGGGGAAATGATTCTAAACTTGTAAAAGAAGTATGCACTTATTTAAACGAGTACTCCACTTTGGAACCACAGAAAGTTGAGAATTTTATTTCTGGAATGGTTGAAAATAAATCAGTTAAAATTTCCAAGAAAGTAATTCAAGGTAACTATAAAAACTTAGTCAAGCAGGCCTGCTATAGCAATCACTATTAAATCCTTCCGTCTTTAAATGATGCCTAATTACAACGAAAATAGTCGATAACATAGAATTAATAATTTAGAAAGAAAATTAAACTTAATTATAGTTTGAGAATTACTTTTTTCGATTAAATAAAATTGGTTGAACGAATCATGAAGGTTAATTTTAAAAAACATTCACCGTGATAATTATATCCATATAAAATTTCCAATTTGTCTCTAAAAGTATTTAATTTGTGATTTCTTAAAAACCTATATGGAGGATTATATACAAATATACCAAATTAATTTAAACAGCAATTTTCTTCTCATATTATTCTTTTCATATTAGCGGTTGCTTTCATTGCTAAATAATTATCTGGTATGAATATATTCATATTTGTGAGAAATAACTATTTTTGAGGTAACTTAATTTAGATTTAATTTGAACTTCTTGGACAAATTAAATCTAAATAAAGACTTGAAACAATTTAAAGGGAAATACATATACGCACGACTTGGCGAAATCATAATTTATGCATGTTTTACAAAACAAAATAAGGTCTGAATATTTGTAGAAAATGAAATTTTATGAAAATAAAATTTTAAAATAAAATGTGTTTTCAAACTTTGAATAGTAATTAATAATGTAATGTAAATAACATTTGCTTACCTCGTTTTTGTATTATCATGAAATATGAAATATTTTTGTCAATTTTTATTAATCTAATTATAAATTTTTATTTCATTATTTTTGGTTCATTTTTATGAGTTTAATATTGTTTTTTTGGTGCTGTCATGCATTGTTTGTATTGTGTTGCGTAGAGCATGTTTTACATTACGTAGAATGAAATATGTACCTTTAATTTTTTTAAGGCAGTAATTTGAGTTTGAAATAACAATGGTGTAAAACTACCAAGAATGCAAAAAAAAAAAAAATTGTCTTTGAAATACAAAATATCAAATAAAGATATTTTTAAGAAAATGTTTCTTTAAAAAAATTACAAAAATGGTAACAATTTTTTATATTGCTGTAATATTTTTAAATACATATATAGCTGTTTCTTTTTTATGAATGGAATTACCCAATTTTTAAAATTAATTAGGATTTTATTTTCTATCTTCACATTCAAAGTATATTTTCGTTATATCTTTTATGTTGCTAAAATGTGTTTGCGAAATATTTTGAATATAACAATGCAAACAAAAAATAGCACATTACTACAAAAATAAAAATTTTACTTTTGTTGATAATTATATAGTTACTATCTGAATTGAATAAAAAAAACAAAGAACGAAAAGAATCAATAAATCAGTACTGAGAAACCTTGCGAAATCATGCTTAAAACTGAAAGGTATATACCGACGGAATGAACCAGGAAGAACCAGAACTTAAGGAGCCAGGAAGAACTTAGTGGAAGAACCAGGTAAGTGATATTTTTAGGGAAGTTGATTAATTTGAGAAAATAACATATAGTGGTTGTATCAATATAGGGTATGTTTAATGTAACAGAATTGTTTTTGCCTTCGCTTTAATCTTAATTGATCCACATTAGTTTTTAAAAGGCTTGCATGAGTTTTATTTCAAATTAGGCAGAGGTAAATAATAAGGCAAATAATTATTAGCCCCGATTTCTTATAAATTTATAATGAAATAGTTCTGATACCACTTTTTCGAATTATAATTACAACCTCTTTGAAAATGTCGCTTACCTTGTTTTTCCACTAAGCTCTTCAATTAATGAACTAAATTTCAATGCTTTTTAAATGTATTATTATATGTCACCCTTTCTGATGACTTTACGTTATAAAACTAAGGAAAACTCGTTTTTCGTAGTCATCCTTACAGAATAAATATTAACTGTATTTAGCATCACTTGACATGATGTTTGTTATTGCTTACGGTCCACTCATGATGGTCAAAATTTACCACTGACAATTTCTTCCGGAGCATATCCCTTTCTAGGGGGCAAAATTATCTATATAATACTTTATACCAATACTAGTATCCTTGATTCTTACGATACAACCCTTTATTTAAGTTTTGCGAGAAATACATTTATCAGTGGCAGCAAACTAAATCCTATTTTTAAAAAAAATTAGAATTCTTGTAGGAATTTGATAAAGACTTAGAAGCACGGCCACTTCTCAATCTGAACTTTAATTTGCAGTTTAAAATATTTATAAGTAGTGCGTAATAGTTCTTTTAATTCAATTCATTAAAATACTAATACACTATCTTTGCTATCACTGAAAAAATATTTTTTGAAATATGGGAAACCCCGTTGTAGAATTCTTATCAAAACTGAACCATTTACCATAATACCAGATGTGCATAGTACCAAACTAATTAAGTGCCAAGTGGGCAAGACAATTTTCTATGGTTCTTATGCCAACAGTGACCTTCCTCGAGCCTTGAGCCGTTTGAATGTCAAATTTCATCTCTTTCTGTTGGATGGTTTAGAAGTCTATCAAGGACACACACACATCCACGGACTGACATTAATTTTTACGTATATAGATTATTTGATGTATTTCTTATTTTGCTTGAAGACATTTAAGGCTTAATTTTTAAACATTTTTTAATCATTATTTTATTTTTTAAAAAAAGTAGTTTTTTTGTTTTTGTTTGCACTCAGAATTATACTATCAATAAATAAAATACTATAAAATTATTATTTTTTTTTTAGGTTATAAATATTTGGTTAGACAGACTATATTTGAGGGTGCCCCTTGATTCTCGCCAAGTTGTAATCGCGTTGATCGCCAAGCTGGGCGATGTTGTTTTATTTATGGGAACATTATTTTTTTTTTTTTTTTTTTTTTTTTTACTTTGTTTTGGAAACCGAATCGTGATTCTGATTGGTTTTAGATTTAAGCGTTATTTTCGAATGTTCAACGGTATATATAATTTCAGAGGTCAATTAGTTCTACATTGGAATGCGGCTAGTACGGTTAATTTTGTGGCTAAAAAAGTGAGGATATTCAAGGTAAAAAAAGTGAGTCGATTTTTTTTCCTTTTTTTTCTGCGCCTACTCGATTAATTTTTTTTTCTATTCAAAATGCATTTTATTGAGCTTATTAATTTTGCTTATATTGTGCTCATTGCAATTTTATTAAGTTTTAGCCGAGGTTTTATTGAAATTTCATTATGTTTCGGCCGCCATTCCTGTTTGCGCGGTGTTCCGCGCTAACAGGAATGGCGCCAAACAAAAATCGCTAATTTCGATAAAGGTTGCACCCTCAAAAGCATTTTTACATAAATAGTTTATTTTGCAAGAACGTTTTTATAACATCTTCCTAAATTCATTAATAACAATATTTTGAGCATATGCTTATTTAGAATCGTCCCTAAAAAGGGGCAGAGTGTGCAAATGGGTTAATCATAAAAGTTTTTTCTTTTTCTTTTCTTTTTTTGTATTTATGTTTCAAATTAATTTATTCTGTTCATAATGGAATTTTTGAGCATTTAAATAATTAGAACCAGTCCTAAAAAGGGACAGAGTGCACCATAAAAAGTTTTATGTAGAATGTAAATTTCTTATTTATTTATTCTGTAAATAATAGAAAAGAATGAGACTTTATATGAATGATGACTATTCATATAGTGCTTTTTCCTTTACAAATAGTTTCATATGTTTAGGAAAGTATAATTTTGCTCATAAAAAAATGATTATTTGACAATTTGTACACAGAAACTCATATATATTTTTAAAGCACATTATTGTAAGACTTAGTAACCTATGTGTTATATTCAGTTCTACTTTGAGTAATTGTGTCTGCTTAATGGAAAAATGAATATCAAACTGTATAATAATAAATATTTTTGTCACGTGTTTTTCATAGAACATTTTTCCATTTGCTTTTGCTTTATGCTAATGTTGAAAATAATTATTTTAAATGTAAAATTGCAAGGAAAGATAAATTTATAATTTACATTCTATTTGTTCAAATAAATGGTTAATGCTCAGAACAATGTCCAATGAATATATAATAATGAATATATAATTGTGAATATTAATTCTATAAATAGAAATAATCTTATTTTCGTTTAATTTATTTCATCAGTTTTTGCATTGTTCTTATACTTCAAAAGACAGAATAGGGAACATAAATTTTTGGATGTAAGATTTAAGTTATTTGATTAGTTTACTCTTACACACATAAATCATTACATATGTAATGATTACTATTAGTGGTTACTATTATAATTATAATTATCATTGTTATTATACTTTTTATTAAATTATTACTGTAGTTTGTTTCGTTTTCTTTTATGTTCCTTGTTAGAAATCTCGATAGAGAAATGAGGAATTAACTGAATTGAATATTTAAATGAGAGGTCTAATTTTCAGAGGCAAAAGAACAAGCAAAAATGTATTATTTTATTTCATGTATATTTTGATAACTAATTTAGATTCCCTATACTTTTTTCGAGATTCTTTTCAGAAGGTCTTAAAAATAGCATGATTAAATATTTTAAGTTAATAACATGATGATCTAGAACAATATTTAGTCCTCTCTCATGCTCTGTTTAAAAATATGTACAATGAGAAAAAAAGTTAAAAACTTTGATGACCGGAAAACTTTTTCAGAACCCTTCTACTAAATTCTTTGTTAAAAATGTTCAACACTTAATGGGATAGGACGTTGATAAGAGACCATCTTGAAATCATTTATACGTTTTGATCTTAGTAATATCAAACGCAAAATGATTTTGATAACTCTGAAGAACATCTAGAATTCTTCCATATGTTTTGAGGCTTCAAGAACATCAAAGATGAGTTATGCAAAATGACTTTGATGGCCTTAACGAACAGTTCGAATTCTTTCATGTGTTTTGATATGACAAGAACAGATGGGTGATGCAAAATGACTTTGATGGCCCTAAAGAACATTTCGAGTTCTTCCATATGTTTTGACGTTATAAGAATAGTTAAATGATACAAAATGACTTTGATGACCTTGAAGAATATTTCCAGCTTTTTTCTTATGTTTCGGATGTTACAGGAACAGATGGGTGACGCTAAATGACTTTGATAACCCTAAAGAACATTTCAAATTTTTCCGTATGTTTTGATGTTACAAGATTAGAGAAGTAATGCAAAATGTTAAATTTCAATAAAATGAAAAAAAAAGTGTTTTTTTTCGTAATTACTAGAAGATTTCAGTAATTAAATCTAACGTTTTTAGCATTTTAGATTTCTTAAGTACTATCAAGATCTACAATGAGTTCGTATTTCAATATAGAAGTTGGGAAATTTTTATGCTAGAAAGGACTGATCTTTCTGCCTAAAACAAATTTTTTTTTTCATAAAATCAACTACCATTGAAAACAGAATAATAGGTAATTTCAATAGGCAAAGATGTGTTGTAATTATTTTCCTGTTATTGTTATTCATTCAAATGTTATTCAGCAAGTTCTTCCATTTATATCTTTAGCTATTATAACAAATGATGTAATGGAATAATGTATATATATATGCTATATAAATAATATATACTATATAAATAATAAATGTATAATTTAACAGAGTAATATTGTCACAGAATAATGTAATTCCCTTCTGAAAACGAAAATTTGTACATACTGTTAATTTCCAAAAGTATTATTTATGTTTAAAATCAAATTAACGAATTTTTTTTTTTTTGAATACCATTTTTCGTCCTGTTTTACTACAATTTCTTTGTTTCAAATCCACTAGAAGGCTTAATCTGCTGGATTAACAATCAATGATTAATTAATTAATGCACCTTTTAATTTTCCAGTTCTGTAAAACTCTATAAATTCCTAATTTTAAAATATTGTCAAAAAAATAAAAGTGTATAATTTGATTATGCATGGATATATAATATTTACTGTATAATAGAATATAAGTACTATAGACTATAATTTTGTAAACCTCCTAATTTTGAAAACTTAATAAAATTGCATTGCAGGTAATAAAATTTTTTCGAATTAATAAAAAGGTGTATTATGTGATCATGTACTTGTTTTTTTATATGAGACTAACAGACATTTTAGGAAAAATAATATTTCAAAATTTTGTACCATTGCCTGCCTTAAAGAACGGAAAATATTTTGTTCGCTAATTTGTTTCTAATTGTAAAATGATTAATAGTATCAGCTGTAATTTATGGATTAAAATTCATAATAATTTGTTGTAAATTTCCAATATTAAATAGACTAATCAAATGCTTGTAATAAAATGTTAAATGATTATGCATGGAAAGTTACATTTACTGTATAATAGAACTATAACAGTACTATCAACTATAATTTTGTATACTTGAATGGCATTGTTGGTTTTAAAATTTTATCAAATTAATAAAAAGGTGTATTATGTGATCATGTACTTGTTTTTTTATATGAGACTTTGTGATATTTTAGGATGCACTAATATTTCAAAATTTGGCCTTAAGGAATAGAAAACACTTTGCTCACTAATTTATTTCTTATTTTAAAGTGATTAATAATATATATTGAAAATTACGTGATTTAAATTTTTAAATATATGTTGTAAATTTATGTCATCAAATTGTCAAAAAAAAGTTTTACTCATTTCACTATTCTATCTCTAAAATATGAATGGTTTGAATCATCAACTGAGAAAACTCGATGGGAGCATTTATCAAAACACTGACATACAATCAATTGTAGCTGCTTTCTATATAAATACTGCATCCGGCTAACCATTAAATTTGGTCACTGCAATTGTCGAATGCCTTGTAGAGATTCAAAATTTAAAATAAATCTTGATGAATATATTTAATTAGACTAATAACACTTTTTCTAAACAGTAAGTCAAGATTACGTGTATTCAGATTCATTGGAGACTGCACTGATTTCAAGATGAATGGAGAGTTAAGCCATTTATAAATTAATGTAATGGATGGTCACGCTACTACATTGTAATTTAAATGACGGTAAAAGTACCGGTAATTTGGGTGTATCATTCGTAAAATCTAATTTTTTCTGCAAAATTAAATTTTACAGTAATATTTATTTAATTAGAGTGATTCAGTTAATTATTACCGTAAAATCCAGTTAATTATTACTGTACAAATTATTGTAAATCAGTTTTTTTTCCCTTTTAAAAGAGCCGGCACTCTGAATGCCAGTAGCTTTTACCGTAATTGGATCCGGAATTTTACAGGGTATCCGTATCCGCCTATCCGAGAGAAAAAGAATAAAAAGTTACCACTACCATTTATTAGTTCTTAGTTTTGAAAAGTACTGAAACTAAAATAGATGGCGAGATCTTTTTGTATGACAAAAAATAAATTTTTTCTCAAGGTCGTCATTTAATCCCTACTCAAACACAATCAATATGTACGGTGAACAATAAGCAAAGGAAAAAAAAAAAGAAATATAAAGGATCATTTTTATAACTTTTGTACGGCTGGTCGGATTTTTCATTCTTGAAAATACTTTGGCGATATTTCAAATAAATCTCTTAAATGTGTTACAGAGAATGACTAAGTCAAGAGTATGTCAACTTTCACCGGCGAATGTCAAAAATCACATAGTCGCTTTTGGTGAATATCCGAAATATTTGTTATATCCTATTTGATATTAATTTATTCGTTGATATTATTATATTTATTCGATATCTTAATATCTGCTGAGGATAGATTAGCAGAAACATCAGTGTTCGGAGTACCGATTAAATACACACTGGGCAGTGGCATTTGACTTTAAACATTAATGTTTGGTATACCGGGCAAATGTATACCATACGTGATCGCCGTATTCCATATGTGATCATACGTGACCATAAGCAACAACATTCACCGGCGGAAGTCAACAACCACCCATTTCTGTCATTCACAGCAACAAATGCATAAGAATTAACTGTAACTGTGGCGGAGTATACTTATTTTGGCAAAAAACGCACTTTTTCTAAAAAAGGAACATTTTTTCGTCAAATTCGGACTTATCACTTTCGAAATAGGGTATGATTTTTTAATATAATTCGTCTAATATGGGGGGAGATTTCCGTATCGTAATCTATGGCAGAATAATCGACAAGTCTTGGCAATTTCCGGTCTGTGATCCACGTGATACTAAAAAAAACATCGGAACATTTTGAGAAAGGGACCAATTCGAAATGTATAACTCGTAGCCACCCCGGTCAAACGCGTACATGTTTTTTTATAAAAGAAAGAAATTGTAAGTTTG
Organism: Parasteatoda tepidariorum; assembly: GCF_982258835.1. NCBI lineage: Eukaryota > Metazoa > Arthropoda > Arachnida > Araneae > Theridiidae > Parasteatoda > Parasteatoda tepidariorum. The sequence goes on from NC_141762.1 coordinate 6,758,703, forward strand.
GGCACTTGTTTGGCACCTTGGCGATTGTAATAGGCGAGACACGTCGCGATGCGGAAATATCTCCGAATATTGTGTTGAATTTAGATGAATTGAATAATTTTCATTAATTAATTTATTAATGATGAAATAAATTTTGATATGAAAATGTTTAATAAATTCAGAGTATTCAGATTGTTTTAAAACCTGTATCTAGATTCTTCTGCCTCATGACCATTAAAAAAAGTGCTTCAAAACTATTTTAAGAAATAAATTATAGAATAATATTAAGAAGGTACCCCATTTTGAGATCACATCACCAAATTACAGTACTTCAAATTATACGTCATACGAGTTGACTAATAAAAGTATTAATCCTTTCATTAATTATTTAAACTCTTGAAATTAAGAAACGCCCATATTTTTAAGATTTTTGCAGATAGAAAACTGGTATGTAGTCATCTTTTTTTTTTTTTTAATTTGATATTTTCCTTTTACTATGAACCATGTATTTTTACTTAAAAATATGCTTTTAAACGTCTTCATTTGTAATATAGCCGCAGATTCATAACAACGATTTTTTCCTGCAATCGTGCTACTGTGTTTAAATTCTTAAGGTTTCCACTTGATTAGATAAAATTGTTAAAGGGAGAAGCAATTGAAATGTTAAGTTTTACTGAAAACATTGCTCCTAGCCTCATCTCTTGAGGAAGTTTGATATTAATCTTGAAATTTGGACCTGGACAGAATAAAAGATCTGCCTTCCTAAACAAAACCCAATTTCTTTTCAATTACCGGTTATTTTTTGAACAACTCGTAGTGTAGTTAGATTATTCAACCATGCAGTTAATTATAAAAGTAAAAGGTACTTAACGTGTTATCCCGTTGGCAAAGTTATTTTCTCATAAAAGCATGCATTCAAAATATTTAAATTTGAACAAGTTTCAAATTTATTGTCATATAAGCGATGTTTTATTTATTGGTTTTCAGTTTCAAGTTGAGAAACATATCATCACCATAAAAGCTTATTTTTTTTCGATTCGATGATGTAATAATTTTAAAAATCTTCTTTGGCAGGTACATCCTAAACTGAAAACAAAAAGTGGGGAAGCATGCTTCAACACGCACCAAAACAAAAATGGGTGAACTACAAGTCTTGTGATACGTGATAATTCAATATTAGTGCCAAAGCGATTCTTTGGCGACCGTTTTCAAACGTTTCAGAGAGTAAGAAGCGTCGGCGAGATAAATACGATGAGTATAAGAAAAAATTAAATGAAGGAAAAACTAATCTTTATTTTAAAAACTACTTTATTTCAAAGATGTATTTCTTTTCATCAGCACCAGTCTCTATAATCTTCTTTTACTCACAATACATATAATTGTACAAGCACATACATCTCCACAAAAAAAAAAACATAAAACACACAAGTGTGGATGTAGTAAAAACGACGACAATCTATTATATATAATTCTCTTACGTGGCTCCCAAATTTTGGCTGTATTTCTTTTCCGCCGGTGGCAACGTTTGCTTTGTTTTGAAAACACCAAATCATTCTGCCTTTTAATGATGTGTTTCTGATCTAATATATATAATTCTCTTACGTGGCTCCCAAATTTTGGCTGAAGGTTTTTGTACAACTAAATAAGATTCTTTTCACAACAGTTAAATATTTACTTTATTTTCTTCATTCATAGAGAAAACAGTCGACAAAGAAATCTGTTAGGTTAAAAATAATTTCGCTAAAAAAATAACGAATTCTAAAAGAAATAAAAATAAACAACTTAAAAAATAAAAATGCTGTTGCCAGCCATAGAAATTTTGAAAGTTAACTTAGCAACATAAATCAAAATGACATAGAAGCGCAACTAGATCAAAATTATGATACCTGAGCGCTTGACGTAACAAATCCTTCAATTCTAAAAGTGTTGTATCGCCAAGTGCCCAAATTAACAATTGTGTTCTTAAAGAAATTCTATAAAAAGTTTTAAATAAACAACCTACTTCTACAACTGCTCCTTGAAGAACTTGGCTCATTGATAAAAATATTGTTTTAATTTTACAGTACTAACTTTACTTCTACTTTCGTTATTGCTATGACCCTCTTTCATTACATTTTACAACTTCATGCTAAATTTGAGGACTTTAAGTTGTTTTGTGGTTGAATACTGACATTTAGAAATGTGTACGTAAAAAAATAATATTTAGAGGTTAAGAGTTGCCTCAGAAAAATTTGAATAGTTGACATTGAACTTAACAATGGAAACTATCGTTTTTGTGAAAAATTGAATTGTATTGTTGACATCAAAACTAAAAATATTGTGTTTCAACTTAACAATACTACCTTAATTTATACTTTAGAATTACCTCGGAGAAATTTGAATTGTTAGCAATGACTTAAACAAAAAGTTTCAGTTTAACTCACAAATACTATATTATAATTTTAACTTTTTCTATGACTACACTCATTTTCTTACTCTTTTCTTTGTTTTTTATACATTTTATTTTTTTGAGATAAAATAAGAAACTTATAGTTGTTCTGCTTCTGAACACTGATGAAAACACAAAATGATGGGCTTCATCAACAATCAAAAATATATACATTTATTTCACAAATTCCATATCATTAAGGTGGCGCTCTTCAGAGAATTAAAAATACAAAATTATCTTCATCAAAGCCGATGCTTTACATCCAGCGTTCAGTGGCAGACTACTATTTCATATTGTTTTACAACACATGGCTTTAGCCCTCTGGTGGGAAAGACTTTAAAACAAAACTTACAACAGTTACTTTTCTCAACAACTGAAATTTAGAATAGTGTGATTAAGAAAAATATGTGAACTGTTTGCAATTTCAAATTAATATTGAAATGTACAGGTTTAGAATTTTCTACAGTGAAAAGTTTTCGGAACTTCAGTATTCAAAAAAGTATACATAAACTAGACGTTAAGAACGTATCCAATGAGCGAGCAAAGCGAGCATTGGATTGCGAAGCAATCCGAAATGAACTGTGAAAGCAGTTCCGGGGGTTGGTGAGCGCCAGCGAGCAGGGGGCAAAGCCTCCTAGTATATATATAATTCATTATATTTTTCGATCACAATGAAAATTCACACTATCCCAATCGCCAATCATATAAATTTTGCTTAGTAAAAGGTAGGGCATTTTTTTGTTCAGGAAAATAATTTGTTTACGTGATTAACCATGTGTACATTTGTTGAGGTACATTTGTGACTCACCTTAAGATTGTCTCTATGAAATTCTGTTTCATATCAATATATTTTGGATATGAATTCAAAAATATATTCCAATTCTTATGTATATTCATTTACATTTTCTGCTTCATAGTAAGATATGTTAACTATGTTGTATGTTGATTCAATAAATGATTCTTTGCGAATAAACGCAGTCCGTTCGAAATGCTCATTTAGAAAAGTTCACTGTTTTTTTTTCTAACTTTCCTGCCATTTTCGGGCTTATTACAGAGATGCCATATACAGGTATAGGACAAAATAATAGGAACACCTTTGAAAGAATGCAGTCGTTCTGGACAGTCCAATAAGTGGCGGGCACGTGTCGCAAGAATGTGCCACCTAGTGGTGATGAAAGGCAAGGTATCTGTCTAGCATTTGGCAGTGTGAGATTTGCATGAGAAAAATCTGTTTCTAGCAAAACGAGATTATGTCCGACCTCTCTGACCTTAAAAAAGGCATGATAATCGAAGCTCGCCTGGCTGGAGCTTCCGTGTCCAGAACAGCGAACCTTGTAGGTGTTTCAAGGATCACTGCATCAAGGACTCTGTCGGCATACACAAAGTTGGGTAAGGTGTCTTCGGCGAGGCACAGCAGCGGCAGGAAGTCGAAGTTGTCAGACAGTGATAGACGGGTGTTGAAGAGGATAGTCGTTCGAAAACGTAAGACTGCATTGCTGGTGATAACATCCGGGATGAATACCCAACTTCAGAACCCTGTATCCATGAAAACTATTCAACGGTAGTTACATGCTGCTAACATTCATGGCAGAGTAGCTATTCCAAAAACCGTTAAATTCAGCGTGGAATGCTTTGAAGAGACTACAGTGGTGCCAAGACCACCTACAATGGACAAAACTGCAATGGGAACAAGTCATCTGGTCTGATGAATCCTCTATTACACTATTCCAGACTACCGGACGTGTGTTCGTGTGGCGAACGCCGGCAGAAGCATTTCATGTTGACTGCCTGGTTCCAACCGTGAAACATGGAGGTGGTTCTGTGATGGTGTGGGGCGCTATATCTGCCCGGGGATTGGGGCCTCTCGTTGTCTTGAGGGGGATGGTCAAAGGGGGCCATCACCGAAGCATTCTTGCAGATCATCTTCACCCTATGCTTCATACTCTCTTTCCGGGAGAACGTCCTGTGTTCCAAGATGACAACGCCCCTGTTCACACATCTCACTGTGTTCAAACATGGTTAAATGAGCATAATGATAAAGTGGACCATCTAACGTGATGTCCTCAGTCCCCTGATCTCAATATCATTGAGCCTTTGTGGGGTTTTTTGGAGAAAAAAGTCGGTGCTCGGTTTCCTCCTCCACGCACACTCTCTGAACTCGAGACAGCCCTGCAAGAGGAATGGCTGCAAATTCCAATGAACTTTGTTCAAGACCTTTATTTGTCAATCCCACGTAGAATGCAAGCTGTCATTCAGGCCAAAGGTGGCCCAACTCCTTATTAATAAAATATTTTCATTTTTTCACAGGTGTTCCTATTATTTTGTCCTATACCTGTATCCTTAGGCCATCGGTTCTCTCTTACTTTATGCTATGAAACCCTAACTGATCCAGAATCTATTGGCCGAACAAAAAAAGACCTAATAGCTACTTTGTGTTGAAGAAACCTTTTCGGAAAGACCGTTAAAACCTCTCCTAGTGACCGGGCAAACATCTGCACCAAATGCGAAAAAGGTCAAATAAGAAAACACAAAACAATATCTAAACAAAACAATTAAGTAGATTAAAATGTATTCGAGATATTTGTGCGAGGCTCTTACTTAGAGAGCTTTTTCTGAACATACAACATCATGTGGAAGTCTGAGTGCACTAAGGACGATGCTATCAATGATTTACTTATAGAGTAGAAAGTTAGAAAAAAAAAGTTAGGAAAAAACAAACATCTCCAATAACATCTCCAAACCTCTTCTCACCTTTCAAAGCTAACTAATTTTTATGATATAGAATTAAATGCAAACTTATAAAAAATAAACTTTTTAAGAAGAAAAGGAATAATTATGGTTTCCGAAAAGGAATTGTTAGAGTGGGTTATCAAAGAAAAAGAATCCTATATACGAGGGTAGTTTTTTAAGGGCCGTTTGTTGTGTAGACTATTAGGTGACGCGTGCGCAGCAACAAGGGCCTGGGTCGAGTCCCGGCATTCTTAGAGAGCTGCTGTGTTCAGTGCGCGGGTGAGCTGTACAGTCATTTCTGTATCTTTAAAATGTTCAAATTTAACAAATCGTCCACCACGCACTCCTTTAATCGGCAAAAAACCTGTCTGCTGCATACATTCACTGGCAGATTTGTGAAGTAGCGAATTTCCCTGCCATGCTGACAGGGTATTTTGCTACTCTATGGCAATGACTCTCTCCACAGCTTAGATCTAAGCTTTATTGGACTCTTTTGGTTGGAAAGTTTTGGACCACCCCTCCATACTGCCCAGATCTTGCGCTGTGGGATTTTCATCTTATATCAAACATCAGTTTTGCAGCAAACACTACAACGATGCCGACTACATGAAAAGGCCGTGGCCTCTTGGTTTATGGAGCAGGCGGCAAGTTTGTATGAAGAGAGTATTCTAAGTCTAGTTGTGAGGTATGATAACCGTTTGAACAAACTTGGCAACTATGCTGAAAAAAAAGAGAAGAAATGTATGTACAATCTGAAAATAAATTTGCTTCTTGAAAAATTTTTCCCGTTTGGGTTTTGTTTTCAAACTGCCCTTACTTAAAAAAAAAAAAAAAAAAAAAAAAAAAAAAAAAAAAAAAACAAGTTTTGATGAGAAATACTAATAGAATTTTTTTATAAGTATGTATTTTTTTCCTAATTTGTCCATTATGTTGTTATTGGCAAAAATATATATAATTTTTAAGTTTTGTCATTTCCAAACATTCATTAGAAAAATGTAATTCCTTGCTTTAAAAGATATTACAAGTTAAAAAAAAGTCTAAACTCTCGGACCCCCTGGGATGCTTCCATGGAACCCTAGGGTTCCACAGAACATATTTTTTGAGACCCTGTTTCAGACTGATTAGAAAATATATTTATTATTCAATTAGAATAATTTATTCCAGACAGTTTTATTTTCTGATCAGATTACTGATCTTATTAAATAAAACAAATTTTTTTCTTGTTCAACTAATTCTCTGAATAAATATACTTTTTGTCCCCACGAATTTGGATTTCTGACCACCTCCAAAACATAGCGAGGAGGGGTGCGGGGTAGCCGCAATCTGCGAAATATGTTCCCTGGTCAGGAGAGCGCTCCATAGTTTTGACACTTTAATGTTAATTTTACTTTTTGCGTATTCGCTATATCTCGAGAACTATTTAAGTGGATTGAAAAATTTTTGTACATAATTATAAAATTCGTTTATCCAATGATAATTCGATCTACACCATAAGTGTTGGTAAATATTTATTATTTTTTGTTATTTTATTTAATAATGGTCAAACAAATTTTGAATTGTAAGGCATAAAATTTCTGCATTTTTGTAAAGAATATAATTTTAAATGACGAAATGTAAAATTTGTGCGAAATCGGTCGAAAAGTACTTGAGAAATTGAATTTCAAGAAAGTCAGATATTTAAAATTCGATTTTTCCAAAACTATTCGACCGATTTCGCTCAAATTTTGTATTTTGCCATGTAAAATTATATTCTTCAAAATGATGCAAAAATTGCATATCTTACAATTAAAAAATTTTTCGAGCATTATTAAAAAAAACATTAATAAAATAATAAATATCTACTACATGGCTTTACCTTTGGATGAGCGAATTTTAAAATTGTGCGCAAAACTTTTTGAATTCACTTAAAAAGTTTTCCAGATGTAGAGTCAAAATAACATTAAAGGTTCAAAACTTTGGAGTGATCTCCTGACCAAATTATTGTGACCATATTTCCCTGATTAAGGTGACCCCCTTTATTTTGGGGGTCAGAAACTCGAATCGGACGAAAAAAAGGTATATTTATTCAGAGAATGCACGTTTTTGTATCTAACATCCTAACTTAAAATATCGTCTACATTTACTAATAGCATATTTGAGGTCACACCCTCCAGCTAATAAGAATGAGTCGTAGAACGTGAAGATCCGATCATTAGATTAAAAGTTTTTCAAGGTGGTCCGTTTTTTATTGTGTGCATTGTACTTGTCACTTTGCGCCTGTCTTGTTACAAACGTGTTAGTTAACAATACATGCAGAATTTCAAAATATCTAAATGAAGAATCTATATATATATATATATATATATATATATATATATATATATATATATATATATATATATATATATATATATATATATATATATATATATATATATATATATATATATATATATATATATATATATATTCCCAATGGCGGACACTTTGGACCTTGACCCATTGGCTTCAGGAATGCCAGAACTGCTACTCTCTTCTCGTTTCCCAGTGGGCACCTGTGGCGAAGCCACGGCGGTGGAACAGCGTCGCTTACGTCACACAACCACAGACCCGTTTATAGGGCGGATCACATTCACACAATCACACACACAAAGGAGAAAGAACTTAGGACAAAGAGAGAAAGAAACATCCATGCTCTGAGCGGGATTCGAACCCGCAACCATCGGCTGCGCAGTCAGGCACGCTAACCACTTGGCCACCTGGTCGGCATATACATAAATAAATATATATATATATATATATATATATATATATATATATATATATATATATATATATATATATATATATATATATATATATATATATATATATATATATATATATATATGTTACGGTGAATGACCGAAGTAGGTGGTTGTTGACTTTCACCGGTGAATTTGGAGAAACACCAAAAGCGTAGGTGAAAGATCGAATATTTCATTACATTCTTGTACATTCGGACCCTCACCGGTGTATGTCAACAATCAGATAGTCGCTTTGGTGAATGTCCGAAATATTTGTTATATCCAATTTTATATTAATTTATTCGTTGATATAATTATAGTTATTTGATATATTTATAATTTTAATACTTACTGACGATAGATTAGACATCAGTGTAGGGTATACAGAGCTAGTTAAGGTTAAGTGCCACTGCCCGGTATACCCTACACTGATGTTTTTTTAAGGTTAAGTGCCACTGCCCGGTATACATTTGCCCGGTATTCCCTACACTGATGTTTGTTTAAGGTTAAGTGCCACTGCCCGGTATACATTTGCTCGGCATACCCTACACTGATGCTTTTTTAAGGTTAAGTGCCACTGCCCGGTATACCCTTCACAGATGTTTTTTTAAGGTCAAGTGCCATTGCCCGGTATATATTTGCCCGATACTTGGTGTATACCGGGCAGTGGCACTTTACCTTAAAAAAGCATCAGTGTAGGGTATGCCGGGCAAATAAATTCCGGGCAAATGTAAATGTTTGGCCCGATACTGCAAACACTGATGTTTCTTCTGATCTATCGTCAGTAAGTATTAAAATATCAAACAACTGTAATTGTATCCACGAATAAATTCATATCAAATCGAATGTAACAAATATTTCGGACATTCATCAAAGCGACCATGTGATTGTTGACATTCACCGGTGAAAATCAGAAGTAAGGGTTTTTAGCAAATATTTCGAACATTCAGACAAATGACCTATGACCTCAGCACCAGCTGATCCTTTTATAGCCGTCGTTGAAAAGCCGACTGACCTCACGATAACGTTCAACTCCATTGCCTCGAAATTTTGAACCCAATCTAGAAGACATGGGAACTCATGGATCAAGTATTGGTAGAAATTTACCTTCGTGTGGGAGTTTTTGATTAAACTAACACGCATTTGCTTTACATGGAGAGGAAAATCATTAAAAACTCGAGCGGTTAGCCTGATATCACGGGGATTTTAACCCATGATTCAGTTACAATTGCAGATATTTTTTTCTCAGCACTGTGGTAGGTGCGAGTCGGGGGCGGAATTCGTACCGAGAAGTCATCGCAGCTGGGATTCGAACTCGGTTCACCACATTGGAAAGCAAATGCTTTATCCCCTGAGCCATCACGGCTCCCGGCTGATTGCTTATAATAAAGATGTCGTGTAAATTGAGTAGATAGCAGATGTAATAAGTTGAGATAAGTTTCTCCACTTATACAACTCCGTATCGCTCATCGAATTTATTGAAATATAATTCTCTCTCTTCTACATCTTTTTCTTAATTTAGATTTATTATTTCTTTATGTTTTTTATTTTAACTATGATACATTTATGTTTTTTGAATAAAATGAAATCTTTGTGAAGGAGTATAGAATGTGTCCCTTAAGCGACGGTCTTTGCTTACAAGAAATGGAATTTAAAGAACAGATGCTAATGTAAACAAATGTCACGTTTCAACAACCAATCAGGATCGAGATAACCAGACTACGTCACTTGCAGGTATCACACTAACAGTGGGAAGAAAAATTGTTGTTTTAGCATGAATGCTTGAAAATGAGCTATAATCACGTGATATCAGATAACTTTAGATATACTAATTTGATGGTTGATTGTGGTAGTCCGTCTACACTAGCACGATTGCGTTGATAAGTCATGGCATAACGAGTAAAAAATAATTTAGCATCACAGAACACGCAATAAATAATTTTTTTGATTAGAGCTATAAGCAATCAATACATCAATGATGTTAGCTTTAAAATAGTTCACGAAACTAAATTGTCTATCTTACAATTCGTAACAATGGCTTTTGTTGAATCAATGAGAAAATTCAATTTTCAATGAGCTCTGAATTAAAAAATCGAAAATTGGGATTCGTACTTTGCTTTCAATGGAACCTGTAAGTGCCGTAGTATGGGTATCTCGAATCTTATTGTTTGTTGCAGCGTGGTATTTGCTTACGTTAACAACTGTTCTTTCCACTCTATTTCGAGCAAACCAAGCCCGTCATGTATCAATTCTCCAATGGGGCACATTCTAAATTCTTTCCAAAAGATTTAAATTCTGCCTCACTATATATTTTCAAGGAGACTTAACACAAAGACAGGCACGAAACCATGTGTAACATAAACAAACTAATTATGCATCGAAGCTTCCAGGTACACAAAATTAAAATATATCACGGTTACAATGAAAGACATAAACAAGTAATAAATCTAAGTTAGGTAAAAGATGTAGACGAGAAAGAATTATATATTTCAACTAAGTGCGATACGTCTCTAACTTATCATTAATTAACATTCTTTATTAATTTTTAATTATCATTAATAACATTAGAGCAACTTAGCTCAACTTTAATACTCCATTTTGCCGATAAAGATTAGTTAGCGCTGACGTCATAGATCACATGTGTGGGAATGGGAGATCTTCTTCTTGAAGTGCAAGTACCCAATTGCGCTCATTTAGTTGCAAGTTGAATGTCGTATTTTTTTTAGTTCCTGTGGTATAACCATAATTCAGTACATTTCTAGCATTTCCCGACTATTGGAATATTTAAAACTGAACTGGCGCTCTTTGCAGAAAGAGTTATATACATATTTATATCCAAAAAAAAATTCTTATCAATCCATATTTCTATTTCTACCACATTCAGACTATTCGGAATGTTTAAAACCGAATAAGTGAGTTATCTTAAATTATAAGTTAAATTTAAATTGTTTTCTACAGGATACAAACAAAATTTATCGCCAACAGAAATTTTGTTTACTTTCAGAAAAAATCTAGCAGATGTAATGAACCGGAAAAAATATATATAAAAGGAATAATATTTTAAAAATTACATTTTTCAAAAAAAATAATAATAAAATAATAAGTGGAGAAAATAATTTTTTTTTGATCTGATCTAAAACATAAAAAACGAAGTTTATAATCAATTTCTACAATTGTTAAAATGTTTTTTACATTTTCACAAGTTAAGCACCGTACATTTTTTTTCTGTCAAAAATATTATTTTTTCCTTATTAGTCTATTTGAAATTATTTTTCCAAAGAGGAAGTATTGGCTAGTTTAATAAAATTTGATAATATGTCGTGCAAAACTAAGATGAATGGAATGCACAGTTACCAGAATGCTAAATAAAATCATAGATCTGTTCCCTGTCATTTTAAAACTAAATGTCAAGACCAGCTGGTGTCTTATTCTTATTATTCCAATTCATATGTATAACATATCAAACCACAGGTGTTTCTTCAGGAATTTAAACAGTAGAGTAGTTAAGTATAAATATATGGACTAAAATAAAATTCAGTCACATACTTATAAATCCTCTATTTCTTTCCTGCATAAGGTAAGTATCTATTGGTATCTAAACACTCAAGTAAGGATACAGTTTTTCATAATTATCAACCATGACTTTGGGTTCTGATGAAAATTATTCGGAGACGGGTAAAGCGTTGATGCGTATGACGAGGGAGATGAGCCTAGAAGAGCAAGGGAAGAATTGCAAAAAAATTGAAAAAGGTCAGAATTATCTGGACGCGGCAGTTGGTATAGCAGGCGTTGCATTAGGAGTCTTTGCCTTGTTCAGCATGCCACTGCTAATCGTGGTCTCCTCCGCGCTATTAGTTAACGTACTGATTGCCAAGGCATTAACAGCAGACGAGAACATTGAGAGAGAATGTGCTGATCTCCCTTTTAAAGAGTTAGACGCAAAAATGAAAGCTAGACAAGAAGAAACAGATAGAAAAATTGCAGAACAAACTGAAATTTTGAAGGAAGTGAATAAAAAAGTAGGACAAACTCTCGACAAAATAGAAGATGTTAGAAAGGAAATGGGTGATAGCTTTCAGAGGGTATTGAATAAAATCGGGGATATAGATTCCAGCAATCCAGTTTCCGAAATAAAAACTGCGATCGAATCCATTTCATTTGGGGAAGAGAACAAAAGGTTAGCGACTCCTGAGCGTTATGTTTATATCATCCAGCAAGAAGTAGCAACAAATTCAGATTCATCTCTTTACAATTACATCGGACTTCAAGGTAGTCTGCATAAGGCCATTTTTGCAGTGATTAACAAGAAGAATACCATCAAACCAAACATTGCCCTTCCCGGACTCAACATTGGAGTTACAACCTACGCATCAACTGTTATTACTCTCACTCAGCAACTACGTTACATGTCGGAATATGTTTACCAAAAGGGTGATTTGGAAAAGTTCAACGACTATTTCAATCGTCTTATTTTTGATTTCAATCATTTCAAATTAATAGTTAATGGTTCCTCGAGAAAGCCAGGTATAATCGACCAAGTTACTCAGATGTTAAACGACGCAAAAAGAAGCAAAAGCAAGCAAGATCTTGGCGAAGAATTGTTCGAAAATATTGGAACATACATCACCCAACTTAGTCAATTAAAACAAAAGATTGCAGCACTTTCATTACCAGTACTCGAAACCACTCTTGATAAAAACATTGATATTGATTTCAACTCTAAAACTGGGTATCAACGCAGTAGTTCTAACTTTTTAGACTGGAAAAGAGGCACAAAGGTGAGTTACGCGATGCAATTCGAAAAAGATGGTAAGTATTCTAAAGTTAGTGATTGGACTTCACCACAGGAAATAGTGGATATAGCCAATCCAGAAATTGTATTCAGGAAATCGAGCAATATGAATAGATTAGTTTTCCGAAAATTTGATAATGGTGATGCAGAATTGGCATATATCCTCCCTGGCTCAGAAGTAAAATTTAGAGACGTCCACAGGGATTTGTATAATTTAGCTTTTAAAAACTCACTCAGCGAGTCTCAGGTTTCAAGTAACATGGATAGACTCATTAGATTGGGAGCGAATGTTAAGGCAGTGTTTGAGGGTAAACGAACCGTTATTCATGCGGCAGCTATAGCTGGACGATCTGTTATGCTAGGTAAGATATTACAGAAAGACCGTTCTCTCATTAATAAACCAGATAAATTTGGCTTCACCCCTCTTCACCTAGCTGCGGAAAATAAAAGAACCGCTTTTGCGCGATGGCTAATTAACCGTGGAGCAAATGTTAATTTACAAGGACAGGAATATAAAGTGACTCCACTGCATCTGGCCGTGCGTTACCATGCCGAAGAAATTGTAGAAGACCTGTTGAGAAACTCGAAAATTGACCCAAATTTAAAAGACATAGCCGGTCTCACTCCTTTGCACTATGCTATAACTGATGAAAATTACAATAAAGATCTTTTCCTTACACTAATAGAAAATGGGAAAACAAATTTGAATGCAAAGGATAACAATGGATTAGCAGTCGTGCATTATGCAACCATACTCGATAGATGGGAAGAGGTAACTGATTTATCTACTAAAGCCAAAAGATTTGATATCTATGCAAAGGATAACCAACAAATGTTAGCTGTTCATTACGATGCTATGAAAGGAAACAAAGTGGAACAATTAATATCTTCTATAATGTTTGATGAAAAAGCATCTAAGCTTAATGATGCAGCAGGCGAGAAACATTGGACTCCTTTGCATTTTGCCGTATTTTTTAAGCAAACTGCTTGGGTACAGTATCTGTTAAACTTTCATGAAAATGTGGTATCGAAGGTTAACGTTGATGCCAAAGATGTTGATAATCAGACACCTCTGCACTTAGCTGCTGGGGCTGGCTTGAAAGAAATTGTCAAAGAGTTGCTGGCTAAGGGGGCAAAAGTTTATGAAAAAACGAAGAAACAAAATACACCTCTTGATCTCGCAGTTATGCATAATAGAAAAGAAGTTATTGATGATTTGCTGACATTTGAAAAAAATCAAAAATTGAAAAATGGAAAGTCTGCTAAAGAAAATGATGCTAAGGCGTGTCAATTAGCAAAGGGAGAGATGTTAAATCTACTGAAAAAGAAGAATCGCTGTGGCAATTTCCGCCGCTCGATTGAATCGAATTCTGAAAACCCTGCTCCTGAATTCACTCTTACGGGCATGCTTCAAAACAGTAATTTAAGACCTTTGTTAAATTCGAATAAACCGAAAGAAAATTTGGAATTGAAAAACATTAAACCTCTAACACAAATGGATGTAAATGGCGCCTTGCTCTTACTGGATCTCTTTGTACGGAAAGTGACAAACGAAAAATACAATTCTGCATTGATTGGTTCCGAATCGTTGTTAGATGCACGAGCTCGAGCTTTAAATATCACGGATAATTTGCAAAAGATCATGGAAATGGCAGGAAATGGTGGAGATCTTTTTGACATTCATTCGAAGATTTACAAGGCTATTATGAGGGGAAATGATTCTAAACTTGTAAAGGAAGTATGCACTTATTTAAACGAGTACTCCACTTTGGAACCACAGAAAGTTGAAAATTTTATTTCTGCAATGGTTGAAAATAAGTCAGTTAAAATTACCAAGAAAATAATTCAAGGTAACTTTGAAAACTTAGTCGCGCATATTTGCTTTCAAAATCACTACTAAATCCTTTTCTTCTTTAAAGGAAGCCTAGTTTCAGATATAATAACCGATAACAGAAAATTAATACTTTTAGAAAGACAGTTTAGCTAAATTATTATTTGAGAATTCTTTAATCCGATTTTTTAAAAAAAACTGGTTGTATGAATCATTAAGTTTAATTTTAAAAAACAGGACTTTTACTCCCTCTTTGGCATTTACTTGTTACAATTATTTCAATATAAAATTTCCAATTCGATTCCAAAAGTATTGAACTTTTTATTTCCTAAAAACTTATGTGGACGTTAACATAAATATATACCAAATTAATTTAAACAGCATGGTTATTCTTTTCATAATAGTGCTTCTTACATCACTAATATATAATTTTCTGATATGAATGCATTCATATTTGTGAGAAATGACTATTTTTGAGTTAATCAGAGCTTCCAGGACAATAAATAAAGACTTGATATCCACTCAAGGGAAATAAATGTGCGTAAGATTTTGCGGTATAATAATTTATATACGTTTAACAAAACAAAATAATTTCAGATTATTTATAGAAATTGAATTTTATAAGAACAAAATTTTATAAAAATAAAATTTTAATATAGAAAACTTCTTTTAACTGTAAATAGCAAATGACAATGAAATGTAAATAATGCTTGCTTATCCCGTTATTATAAGTTTTTTTGGTTAATTTTTATTTAATTATTTTTGGTTCATTTTTATTATTTAAATATAAATTTTTTGGTCCTCTATTGCATTGTTTGTAATGCATTACGTAGAACATGTTTTACTTTACGTTGAACAATGAAAAATAAACCTTTAATTTTTTTTCAATGCAGAAATTTGAGTATGAAATAATTTTTACTTGAAACGATATATTTTCAAGAATACATTAAAAAAATATTTTGAAATCTTTATAAAAAATTTTTAAAATATTATTAAATATTTATTTTTAAGACAATATTTCTTAAAAAAATTACAAAACGTCAACAATTTATTGCATTGTTGTCATACTTTTCAATACATATGGTTGTTTCTTTTTTATAAATAGAATAACCCAATATTTAAAAAAATAGTTTATTTTTTATTTTTTATCTTCACATTAAAAGTATATTTTCATTTTATCTATTATGTTGCTAAAATATATTCATGAAATATTAGGATTATAGCAATCCACACAAAAAATAGCATAATACAACATAAATAAAAATTTTACTTTTGTTTATATTTATACAGTTATTTGATGTATTTTTTATTTTGCTTGAAAACATTTAAAGCTTAATTTTTTAATAGAATTGCATTTAAACTAAATGTATGTTCAATTTAAAAATATGCATCATTTTAAAAAAAACTTGAAATGTTATGATGAATGAATGTTTAGTATTTCTATTCTTTGTTTGCACAAAAATAATTTTTTTTTACATTATGAACAGTTTATTTTGCAAGAACGTTTTTATAACTTGTTCCTAACCTTCCTAAAAACAGTATTCTTGGGCATATGCATATTTAGAACTGTCTCTAAAAAGGGACAGAGTGTACTAATGGGTTAACCATAAAAAGTTTTTTTATGGAATTCATGTTTCCAATTAACTTATTCTGTTCATAATGGAATTCTTGAGCATACTCATATTTGCATACGTCACTTAAAAGGAACAGTGTGCGCTGATGGGTTAACAAAAAAACTTCTTTTTTATGAAATATATGTTTCCAATCAATTTATTCTGTTTCTAATAGAATTTTCGAGCATATACTACATATTTAGAATTACCCCTACAAAGCGATAGAGAGCACTAATAAGTTTACCATAAAAAGTTTTATGTAGAATGTAAATTTCTTATTTATTTATTACGTTAATAATAGAAAAGAAGGAGACTTTATATAAATGAGCATTATGCATGCAGAGCTTTTCCTTTTACAAATAGTTTCATATGTTATAGAAAGTATAATTTTGTTTATAAGAAGTTGTTATTTGAAAATTTGTACAGAGAAGCTCATATATATTTTTAAAACACATTATTGTAAGATTTAGAAACCTATATGTTATATTTAGTTCAACTTTGAGTAATTGATATTCATTTTTTCATTAAGCTGACGCAAACTGTATATTAATAAATATTTTTGTCACGTGTATTTATTGAATATTTTCTATTTGCCTTTGCTTCATGCCAATGATGGAAATAATTATTTTAAAGATAAAATATAATAAGATAAATTTATGATTTATGTTCTATTTGTTTAATAAATAGTTAATGCACAGAACAATATCCAATGAACATTTATGTAATAAGGAATATATAATTTTATAAATAGAAATAATCCTATTTTCGTTAACTTATTTCATGAGTATTTGCATTGTTCTTATACTTTAAAAGACAGACTAGGAAGCCTAAATTTTTGGATCTAAAACTAAAGATATTTGTTTAATTTATTCACATAAATTATTATATGTGTAATAATTAATAATTAATATTATAATGTATACTGTAATTATTATTGTTACTAAATTTATTATTAAATTATTATTGTATGTTCCGCGTTCTTTGATGAAAACTCAATAAATAAATGATAAATTAATTAAATTGGATATTTAAATGAGAGGACTAATTTCATAAATCAAAAGAACAAGCAAAAAAAATTAATTTTGCTTCATGTATATTTTGATGGCTTAATTAGATTTCCCATACTTTTTTAGAGATTCTTATTTGAAAGGTCTTAAAAATATGATTAAATATTTTAAGTTAATAGCAAGATGATCTGAAACAATTTTTAGTCTTCTCCCATGCTCT
This sequence comes from Parasteatoda tepidariorum, assembly GCF_982258835.1. Classification (NCBI taxonomy): domain Eukaryota; kingdom Metazoa; phylum Arthropoda; class Arachnida; order Araneae; family Theridiidae; genus Parasteatoda; species Parasteatoda tepidariorum. The sequence goes on from NC_141762.1 coordinate 6,776,068, forward strand.
TTTTAAAAATATATACAGAAAAAATGTTAAAACTTTGGAGACTAAAAAAAATTTTCAGTACCCTTCAACTAAATTATTTGTTAAAAATGTTCAACACTTAGTATTTAGGCAGGACGTTGACAATACTAAAGACCATCTTGAATTCAATTATACGTTTTGATCTTATTAATAACAGATGAATAATATTAAATGACTTTGATAACTCTAAAGCTCATCTGGAATTCTTCTGTATATTTTGATCTTCTAAGAACAAGTGAATAATGCAAAAAGACTTTGATGACCCTAAAGACCATTTCAAATTCTTCCATGTATTTCGATCTTCCAAAAACAAATGAGTGATGCAAAGAGAATTTGACGACCCTAAAGAACATTTCATTTTCTTCTAAATTTTTTGATCTTCTAAGAGCAAGTGAGCGATGCAAAAAGACTTTAATGACCCTAAGAACATTTCAAATTTTTCCATATATTTTGATCTTCTGAAAATAAATGAATGATGCAAAGAGACTTTGATGACCCTAAAGAACATTTCATATTCTTCTAAATTTTTTGATTTGCTAAGAACAAGTGAATGATGCAAAAAGACTTTGATGACCCTAAAGAACATTTTAAATTCTTCCAAATATTTTGATCTTCTAAGAACAAGTGAGTGATGCAAAAAGACTTTGAGGACCCTAAAGAACATTTCAAATTCTTCCATATATTTTGATCTTCTGCAAAGAAATGAGTGATGCAAAGAGAATTTGACGACCCTAAAGAACATTTCATATTCTTCTAAATTTTTTGATCTTCTAAGAACAAGTGAGTGATGCAAAAGGACTTCAATGACCCTAAAGAACATTTCAAATTCTTCCACATATTTTGATCTTCTGAAAATAAATGAATGATGCAAAGAGACTTTGATGACCCTAAAGAACATTTCAAATACTTCCATATATTTTGATCTTCTAAGAACAAGTTAGTGATGCAAAGAGACTTTGATGACCCTAAAGAACATTTCATATTCTTCTAAATTTTTTTGATCTTCTAAGAACAAGTGAGTGATACAAAAAGACTTTGATGACCCTAAAGAACATTTCAAATTCTTCCATATATTTTGATCTTCTGAAAACAAATGGGTGATGCAAAAAGACTTTGATGACCCTAAAAAACATTTCATATTCTTCCATATATTTTGATCTTCTAAGAACAACTTAGTGATGCAAAAAGGCTTTGATGACCCTAAAGAACATTTTAAATTCTTCCATATGTTTTAATGTTACAAGAACAGATGAGTGATTCAAAATATAAAATTCCAATAAAATGTGAAAAAAAAGTTCTTCCCGTTATTACTAGAAGATTTCAGTAATTAAAATTTACGGATTTCACATTTAGGATCTCTCAACTCCCATCAAGATCTACAATGAGTTCCTATTTCAATAAAGCAGTTGGAATTTTTTTATGCAAGAAAGGATAGATCTTTCTGCAATATACATTTCGTAAAATGAAATACCATTGAAAAGAGAATAATAGGTAATTTCAATAGGAAAAGATGTTACTTAAGTATACTCTTGTTATTGTAATTCATTCAAATATTACTCAGTTCGTCCTACCACTTCTCTCTTTAGCTATTATATTCGAATTATTAGGTACAATATTGCTACAGAATAATGTAATTCCTTTTTGAAAACGAAAGTTAGTGAATACTTTTTATTTCCAAAAGTATTAATTTTGTTTAAAACAGAATTATTGAATTTTATTTTCAAAATAAAACTTTTCGGACAGTTTTACTAAAGTTTCTATCCACTAAAAGGTTTAAGTTTCTGGATTAACAATCAATAATTTATTAACTGATTTAACTAATAAATTCCAGTTAGTTCTTTCCAGTTTAGTAGAACTCAATAAATTCCTAATCTCAAAATATTGTCAAAAAAATAAAGATGTATAATTTGATTATGCATGGAAAGTTATATTTACTGTATAATAGGACATAAGTACTTTCAACTATAATTTTGTAAACCTCCTAATTTTGTAAACTTGAATTGCATTGTTGGTTTTAAAATTTTATCAAATTAATAAAAGGTGTATTATGTGAGCATATATACTTGTTTTGTTATATGAGACTTTCTGATATTTTAGGATAAACTAATATTTCTAAATTTGGTTTCATTCCCAGCCTTAAGGAATGGAAAGCACTCTGTTCACTAATTTATTTCTTATTTTAACGTGACAAATAATATATATTGTAAATGAAGTTATGAAAATTTTTGATCATGTGCTGTAAATTTCTGACATTAAATTTTGGAGAAAAAAAATTGCTAATTTCAATTATGTAACTCTAAAATATGAATGATTTGAATTGAAATATAAATGATCACCTGAGAAAAACACATGATGATGCCTTAATGATGATAATGCTCTTCAGTGGGAACATTAATAAAAAAACTGACATCCACCATCGTTCGATATAAATACTGCATCCGGCTAACCATTAAATTTGGTCTCTGAATTTGTCGAATACTTTGTAGCGATTCAAAATTAAAAATAAATCTTGCTGAATATATTTTATTAGAATAATAACTCTTTTTTTAAATAGTAAATCAAGATTACATGATTATATGCATTCAGATTCAATGGAAGCTGTACTTACTTCAAGATGAATGGAGAGTTAAAATATTATAAATTAATGTAATAGATGCTCATGCTACTACACTGTAAGTCAAATTAGGGCATAAAATACCGGTAATTTGGATGCATCATCCGTAAAATCCATTTTTATCGCAAAATTAAATTTTACAATAAAATTTATTTAGAGTGATTAAGTTAATTATTACTGTAAATTTCGGTTAATTATTACTGTACTGTAATTATTATTATAAAAATTACGGTAAATCAAAATTTTTTTTATTCTGTAAGATGCTCCGGAAGAAATGGATTTTACTTTTGAAAATACCAGCACCCTAAGTGCCAGTAGCTTTTACCGTAATTTGAACCTGAATTCTTTGCAAGATATCAGTATCCGCACTATCATCCACAAGAAAAAGAATAAAAAGTTACCACTATCATTTATAAGATCTTAGTTTCGAAAAGTACTAAAACTAAAATAGATGGCGATAACCTTATATATAGCAAAAAAGACAATTTTTTCTCACAAACGTTATTTAATCCCTACTCAAACAACGCGAAATAGTACAACTAACAATGAGAAGAAAAAAGTAATAATAAAATAAAAAAATGTATAAAAAATATGTAAAAAAAAACCAAAAACAAAATCAACAAAAAAGTTGCGCCTTATTGCGCTTAATCGCCTTATTGCGATAACTGGTTACCCATTGGTACAAATGCTTTCTCTTTCTGGATGGACTTCGTTAAACGCCACAACATTTCAAATCATGGGTTGCGAAAACTGTCTCAATTGGGTATACTATAGCCTACGTCACAGGTTGTGTTATTTCTACAAAATTTAACCCATGAACGGCATTTTCTGCGAGCCTAACTTCAAGCCACAAATAAACAAACGAAGTGTTTGATCGTTTAAATAGCTGCTCGCAGATTTTATTGCATTATAAAGAAAAGTAATTGACATTCGATTTTTGATTAATAACTGATTTATGTGGAGAGGTGCATAGAATTTAGCATTGCGTTATGGTAAATGTTATTCCTACTAAGTGGAAGTAGTTGTGTTTTTTTTATATTATAGCCAATTGATGTTTGTCGTCGGATTGATTTTCAAATCCTGCCTATGTACGTGTTTCAAGACGTCACAAAATATTTTTCCTTCTTCTTCAGCATTCATATTTATTTTAAAATCATCGTCAAGTCAGTAATTATACGTTAATAATAAAAAGAATATAAAAATACTTTAAATTATTATTTTGTAAATACATTAAAAATGCCTGCTAGTGAAGATAAAAAGAAAAACAGCAACTGTCGCCATAGCAACGCATGCGCACTTTTTACTATTTCTCTTACTTTTGACAGGTGGTCAGATTTTCTTTCTTTGAATTACTTTAACAATATTTCAAATAAATCTCTTAAATATGCATATTTCATAGCAGTTTAGTGCAAATTCTTGACTGAATAGTGGATGTAGTTTCTTTGTAGAATTTAAGACTATTTTTGATATACATCTAAATTCTGTTATGAAAACGGGATATTTATCCCAGAAAAATAAACAGATCCATTGGAAATGAAATTCATTTCATCTTTAGAGGATAAGGCCATACTTAGAAATAATGATGTAAACAAAAAAAAGTCCCTCAAAGAGATCAAGAGAATCATTCTCTTAACATCAAGAAGGGGCTGAGAGGCCGAAGCCCCTCAATCCAATCGCCAAGAATTCCACATTAAAAGTAAGTGAATTGTTCCCAACGGGCAGTTAGGAGCAAGGAAGGAGGTCCATGGTCGGCGATTTATCGAAAGATAACATAGCCAAAAATAAAGCCATTTCTCCTTACACAATATTAAATTTGAAAATAATTTGGCGAAAGCTAATCGCCAAAAAGACTGTGAAAATTAGTATAACCATGTAACCGAAACATAGTGGTAAGAAATGAAGAATAAAGAGTTATAAATAAATTTTATTTTTGACTCAGTCGTGATAGTGAATAATTGAGTTTTACATTTGTATTAAAATAAAAAGGTAGCCGTTACATTTTATTGTTAAGAAAAAAATAAAATATTCAGATTATCTTTTTATAAAAAGTTAAAAAAAATAAATAATTGGTTTGATTCAATTAAAATTCGATTAAGAATGATAAAAAGAATAAATTTAAGAAATCAAAGAAATTTTAAAAGCTAGGAAATATACGTAATGCCTATTGTGGTATCACAGCATGACAATCAACTGTAACCATGACGGACTATACTTATTTTGGACAAAGAAACGCATTTTTTCTAAAAAAAATTATACTTTTTTCCGTCAAAAGCTGACTTTCATACAAGTTTTTTTTTACTCTAATGCTGCTTTAATGTGTCATGTTTTTTAATATAATTGTTATTAAATGTTGAATTTAGATGAATTGAATAATTTTCAGTAATTTATTTGCTAATGATAACATATATTTTGAATTGTAAGGTATGAAATTCTTTATATATTCTGAATATTCAGATTTTTTTAAAACCTACAACTATATTTTCATGCCTTTTGACTTTTAAAAGAAGTGTTTAAAAATTATTTTAGAAAATAAATTACAGAATAGTATTAAGAAGGCACCCCATTCCTGCAGTACTTCATATTATACGTAACACGAGTAACTTGCTTGCAATCTCAAGTAAAAAGATTTAAATCCTTTCTTTAATCATTTATACCCGCGAAATTAAGAAACTCACATATTTTTAAGAATTTTGAAGATAGAAAACTGGTATGTTGTCATCTTTTTTTAATTTAATATTTTTCCTTTTCTTTAAATTACGTATCTTAACTTAAAAATATACTTCTAAACGTCTTCATTTGTAATCTTGTCACAGATTCATAACAACGATTGTTTCCCGCAATAGTGCTACTGCTTTAAAATTTTAAAGGTTTCCGTTTTATGAACCAAGATTATGTAAAATTGTTAAATGTTGAAACAATTGATCATTAAGTTCTACTGAAAACAATGTTTCTAACTTCATCTCTTGCGGAAGTTTGGTTTTGAATTGGTCAGAATAAATAAATGAAATTTGTTAAGAATAAATAAACTGGTTTCCTAAGCAAAATAGAAATTATATAAATTTGTTTCTTAAATAATCGATTATTTTTTGAGCAACTCATAGTTAGCTAATTCGTGTTCACCATGTAGTTAATTATTCAGGTAAAAGGTACTGACGTTCTCTGGGAACACGCCAAACTTATTTTCTCGTACAGACAAAATACAACTAAACTTTTGGCATTCGAAAGCTAAGAAATATTCAAATTTGAACAGTTTTCGTATTTATTTTCACATAAGTGTTGATTCGTTTTCATTTATCGGTTTTCAGTTTCAAGTATAGAAGCATATCATCTCCATAAATGCGTATTTTTTTCGATGATTGAGATGCAATAATTTTAATATATGCTACTGTTATCATCTTCTTTGGAAGGTAGATCACGCTTTAAAAGGGGGGAACATGCTCCAACACGCACAGAAACAAAAATGAGATAAACACAAAAATGAGATGAACACAAACGACGAGATAAACAGAATGAGTAGAAGAAAAAACAAATCTTTATTTTAAAAACTACTTTATTTCAAAGATGTATTTCTTTTCATCAGCACCAGTCTCTATAATCTTCTTTTACTCACAATATATAGAATTGTACAAGCACATACATCTCCACAAAAAAAAAAACATAAAACACACAAGTGTGGATGTAGTAAAAACGACGACAATATATATATAATTCATTATATTTTTCGATCACAATGAAAATTCACACTATCCCAATCGCCAATCATATAAATTTTACGTAGTAAAAGGCGTGCAGGGCATTTTTTTGTTTAGGAAAATAATTTGTCCACGTGATCAACCATGTGCATATAAACATCAAATATTTGTTGAGGTACATTTGTGACTCACCTTAAGAACGTCTCTATGAAATTCTGTTTCATATCAATATATTTTGGACTTGATTTAAAAAATATATTCTAATTCTTATGTATATTCATTTACATTTTCTGCTTCATAGTAAGATATGTTAACTATGTTGTTGGTTGATTCAATAAGCTATTCTTTGCGAATAACCGCAGTCCGTTTGAAATGCTCACTCAGAAAAGTTCAGTGTTTTCTTTTCTAATTATCCTGACATTTTTGGGCTTATTGCAGCGATCCCATACATCTTTATGCTATCGGTTCTCTATTACTTTATGTAATGAAACCCTAACTGATTCAGCATCTTTTGGCGGAACTCCAATAAAAGATTTAATAGCTACTTTGAATATACAGTGAAACCTTTGAGAAAGACCATCTATATACCACTTCTATTTACGACGATTTGTGGAAGGCAAGGAATTTGTTTCCATAGACTTTGTGTTAAAGAAAATCTTTACCATTAAAACCTCTCCCAGCGACCGAGCAAACATCTGCACCAAAGGTCAAATAAGGAAACAACAAAAAATATCAAAACAAAATATTTAACAAAACAAATAAGTAGATTAAAATGTATTCAAAATATTTGTGTTAGGCTCCTATTTAGAGAGTTCTTTTTTAACATACAACCTCATGTTGAAGTCAGAGAGCACTAAAGACGATGCTATCAATGATTTACTTATAGAGTTGAAAGTTAAATTAGAGAAAAAAAGTTATTTTTAAAGAAAGAAAAAAACACCTTAAATTAGCAAACCTCTTCTCACATTTTAAAGCTAACTAATTTTTATGACATAGAATTAAATGCAAACTTATAAAAATAAAATTTTTAAGAAGAAAAGAAATAAATTATGGTCTCCGAAAAAGAATTGTTATAAATGTTGAGGTGAGTTATCTGAGAAAAATAATCCTATATACGAGTGTTGTTTTTAAGTAAGGGCCGTTTTGTTGTGAACACTATTAGGTGACGCGTTCATCCACAGCTCAGATCCCAGCTTTATTGCGCTCCTTTAGTTGGGAAGTTTTGGACCACCCCTCCCTTCAGCCCAGATCTAGCGCTGAGGGATTTTCATCTTTTCCGATATACCAAACATCATTTTTGCAGCAATCACTACAACGATGCCGAATCCATGAAAAGGCCGTGACCTCTTGGTTAACGGAGCAGGCGGAAAGTTTGTATGAAGAGGGTATTCTAAATCTAGTTGTAAGGTATGATACGTGTTTAAACAAACTTGGGAATTGAAAAAAAAAAGAGAAACCTATGTAGAATCTGAAAATAAATTTGCTTCTTGAAATTCTTTTTGTTTGGGTTTTATTTTCAAACGGTCCTTATATGCTTAAGAAAACAACCCTCTAACTGGTATTGGTTATTTTATTTTGAATTGCAAGTTTTGATGAGAAATACTAATAGAATTTTTTTTTATAAGTACATGTTCTTCTCCTAATTCGTTCAATATGTTGTTGCTGGCAATAAAATATGTTTTAAGTGCTATCATTTCCAAACCGAAATATATAAAAAAATTGATAATTTTTTACAGAAATATAATTCCATGCTTTAAAAAATATTCCTTGTTAAAAAAAAGTCCAAACTCTCGGAACCCCTGTGATCTTTCCATGGAACCTTAGGGTTCCACAGAAGATAGTTTTTGAGCCCCTGTTTTAGACTGATTAGAAAATATATTTATTCTTCAATTAGCCTAATTTATTCCAGACAGTTTTATCTTCTGATCAGGTTACTGATCATTAAATAAAACAAATTTTTTTCTTGTTCAATAGCCTGATTTTTCTCAGACAGAGTAGTAAGGGCTCATTAAAAATAGTCTTATTACAGGTTTATTTAAATTAGCTGAAGCTATTTAAATTTGAAGAGTAATTCTTCGAAAATTTATTAATAAGCCTAAAGACAGATAAACTTATTGTAATAAGTCAAAAATATCAGGCAAACTAGGAAACACTGAATGATGATTTTTCCTATTAGTCTGGCCTATTTCGAAGAACCAGATTTTTAAATAAACCAACCATAACTACACCAAATTGAAATTTTTGTAACAGGCCGAACGATATAAGTCACTTTATGAAAGCTTCGAAGGCTTGCTCTAAGGTTTCATCGTATGCTTCTTTCTAACGCATACAATAAATTAGAAAGAAGTACGAAAAATGCATTAATAAATTGCGTTAGCATTTAATGAACTTAATGTATCAGTTATAGTGCTTTTCTTTTTAGCGTATTTTCAATAAGCGAAGTTATTTATAACTTACCTAATATTTTGAATTTCCCAAATTTTCCAGAAAAATTGTTCAATTTATTGATTCTTCTCACTGAAAAAAAAAATTAAGATCCCCTCCAAAGATTTCATCATGAATTATTCTTTATTAACTTTATTGGTGCCAAACTTTAGATTTCTGCTACGCTCTCTATTTTTGAGAACTGTCCAAATTAGATTTGAAACTTAATTTTGAAGTTCGAAAACAAATCAATTCCAATATAGTATCCAAATTTACAAAATGTTTTCTAAAAAAATATTTTTACCGCAGTCTCTTAAGATTTTTTGAAGATGGCAGATGTTTTATTTTAATTAACCAATCTTTATATACTTTTTTCAGTTTAGTTCAGATATTAAAGCTCTTACGAGAAATGGAAGATACATTCGATATGCACATCACAGCATTTGTAGATTATTCGACAACAGCAATAGATTTATATTTATTAAAATAACTATAAATTTCAATGAATTTACAAATTTTAAAAAGCTTGTGACAATCGAAAATAATGAAATACAGAAATCTACTTTCTTTTTATTGTTGATAGTAATTTATCAGCATTTGAATATTCAAATTTTGCAATTTATAAATCAAAATATTACATGAGAGTATATCAACTGTTTAGGTAAAAATGATTTCAAACTATAAAATTTCATATTATTTGGATAAAATAAAAGTTTAACAATATTTAAACAGTACAAAACAACTATTCAAAATAGTTAAAATAAAATCTGAGTCTTATCCTAGTAAAATCGGTGTCTATATGTGTGGTACTAAATTCGAGTCAACCAGTTAAATAATTTAGGCTCTTTAATCGAATTATAAATTTTAGACTCCTTTGATTATAAGAAACTTTAGGCTATTTTTATTACAATAATATTAAATTTGGATATAAAATTTACTTCATCGTTTATGACAGTTATTGTGTTGCAATTGAAAGAGGTTCAATTAGCGAAGTGAGTATTCAATTTTATATTAAAAAACAATGTTTAAATATAATGTGAAACAAATATACAATGCTCATTATTAAAACCTGTTGTCTGCTAGTGTTAATTAAAACATTCATATTTTCAATATGCAAACATTGAGATTTCCATGTTAAGTATATTTTAATGAATTAACTAAATATTTAAACATTCAGTCATAAATAAATTCGTTATATTCCGCTTATAAAATTCGCTTAAAAATTAAGCAAAAATTATGCTATTCATGAATCAATACTTAAGCAATATTGTCACCTATATATATTTTTGATGTCTTATATTATAATCAATATTTTATTGAGCTTCTTAAATAATTCTTTCAAATTTAGTCTTATTGAAATTAGACTAAATTTGAAAGAATTTTCGTTATTATTGAAATTAGCCTTATAGATATTTCAGTTAAAATCAGGACACACATTGATCACAACTTATACAATTTTCATATCTGCGAATTATTTTGATATTTTACATACCAGTTAATTACCAATATTTTTGATAAATTAACTTATTCTTTCAAATTTAGTCTTAAATTAATATTGTTGAAATTAGAATTTTAGTTAATTCAGTTAAAATCATGCAATACATTAATTACAAGGTATACAATTTTGACATCTACATATCATTTTGATATTTTACATGATATTTGATATTTTAATTGCCAATATTTTTATAGCTTCCTAACTTATTCCTTCAAATTCAGTTCGAAATAATATTGATAAAATTAGCGTTTTAATTAAATCAACTAAAATCGTGCTGTACATAAATCAGGACTTATACAATTTTGACATCTATATCACATTTTGTATTTTGTATTAAAATCAACTAAGAATAAGAAATTGACTAGTTTTAGAATCTTATAAATAGGGTTTTACAAAGAATTTATGTGTATAACAATAATCATAATTAATACCATCTTCTTAGTTATACAAAACACGTCAAATATTAGTACATAAAATCAGTAGAGTTTTGTAACTTACACAAAATTGAAATTTAGATGGAATATATATTTCTTATTGTGAATATTAATAAAAGACATTTTACGTTTCAACGAGCAAAATCTTTTAGCTATATCGCCATAACAAGGGAGAATCTCTTCATAGTGAAATAAGAAAACATATTTTCAAAAATCAAACTGCAAACAAATTACGTCAGGACTGCGTAATCTTGAGTAATTCTACCATAATTTGTTATTATTTTTAAACCTTTTTTCTTTCTTCTTCAGAATTTAAAACTTCCTGGTTTGTTTTTATTAATTTTTCATTAATTTCTTTTCGTTAAATTTAGAATTAGATATCATTTTATAATCCCTCTGCAGTCGTATTAACTTCATATACATATTGATTCCAATGGAATATGCATTTGAATATAATATGTAGAATATAATAAGTGGATAAAATAGATATAAATATAATATGTAGAATAATGAAGTCAGGAAAAAATTTAAGAAGAAAAAACAATTATCGCACTCAAATATAATTTGTTAAATATTATTTTGAATCTCTAAAGCATGTTCACTTAATATCGAGTGAGAAACCCTTAAAGACGAGTTTTCTTTCACTAGCATAAGTAATTTAAACTTTAAGCTTCAGATAAATCTAGAGACAAAGATAAAGTTTCAAATGCTGAAAAATGTTTTCAAAATGTCAAAATTCAAACTAAATATTCTAATTCTGACATAATGTGTTTGCATCCTTATGTTTGGAAAACAATTTTGGTGAATGAAATTTCCTTTTCTTTAGGTTTACATTTACTCACTTTTCCCTGAACTTTAAGTTTTAAAATACCAATGAAAGTGAAACAAAATTTGCCCTGAAAAGCTGTATAGCTTCCTACTAAGGGCAGACATATGATTTAAAAGGTAGAAAAAGTTTTGATGGCTAAGAGTAAACCTCCGGCCACAAAGGGTAAAAATGAAAAATAAAAAAACTATACAAATTTCAGACATTCCTTCAAAATACATGAAAACAATGAGACAAATATATTTATGTATATAAAGGTATTTCCTCATCAAAGGTAAGTGCTTGGCGAGACCACGTGGGCTTGACCAGGGCTAGTGTCGACTAGTTTATGCGAAATTTGGCGATCCTGTCGTTGTGAAGACCAGTCAGGCCTTTGAAATCTTTCTCAGAGGATGGATGGTAAAAAAGTGCCTGAATCTTCTAAAGGGTCATCATAATCACCAGTATATCCAATATCTTCGTGTAAAACTGTAAAGAGAGAAGTAATTCTCATACATGGTGTTCCTCAATAACCATCCTTAATATAGATATTACTGGAATAGTTTTTAGACATACTGTAAAAATCTGTTTTAATTCAGGATCAAAGATCAATATTTAAGCTTGATAGAACAATTTTTCGTACACTGACAAATCATTATCGAGGTCAATAAACACAAAGTCAAAATTTAAACCATCTAAAACCAGTTTATTTGCCGATGAAACTTGAAGGCGGTTCATTACAAAAGATCAATAAACTTTAATTTAAATCGATACATAAACTGATTTTAGTAAGACGTTACTTATTAAGAACCAGTTTTTGTTAAGAGCCAGGTAGAATTGGATGCTTAACATTTTTTTGGGACATTTTCGGGAAGTATTCCTTACGTAAAAGTATGTATAAACAAGTTTTTACACATAGTTTTTATACAGTTTTTAAACAGTTAGGGAGTTGAAGTGTGTGAAGTGTGCTTCAAAGCGAGTGCTTTAAAAATACATTGCAATAAATGTTTCAATTGCATGGATAGCAATGACAGACGCATAAGCTTGTGTGAGTTAGTGTTTGCCTAGTTTGTGTATAAAAATTAGATATTTTTATTTATTAGATATATTGGCGCTATTATTGGCGATGGACTTTGGGTGTGATTTTATTCAATTCAATGTAAAAATGAGGGGAAAAAATACATTATATCATTGCCCAGATAGTAGAGAGTAAGTTTTTTCCCTCTCAATAAGTTTTAGAAAGCAAGGTAAATTCTAAAACACTTTTAGGGTGCTACTTTTAGATCATATTAGGCCTAAATCACATTTTTGAAATCAATTTACAGCTTTTATATGATTATTGTGCTCTATTCAATTACTTAGGTATGAGCATCAAATTGATTTTGTTTCTGCTGTACTTAAGGCCTTTTTTTCACGCAAATTTCTATTTGTCTAGTTTTGACGAAAACAGTGCAGTTTCCTGCGACTTTAAGATTCAGGTCAATTTTAAGATCACGCTAAATATACAGCACACATGTTATTGTTTTTTACTTACTACTTATTAGAATGTATGCACAGAAATATAAATACAAAATAGCCTTATTTTGAAGGTTTTTGAATGACCTTTGATGCCAAAAATATTAATTCCATTGTAAATATTTATCTGTTAATAATTAATGTGGAAGTAATGCAGACTATAAAATGAGGGTCACAAAAAGTAAAGCCGCAGTGTAATGGTCATGCTTTTCTCAAAATCGTTGGGGATTTTCAGATTTTACCCCACAACATCCGAAGAAAATTGTTTTCACGAAATAAAAGAATCATTACCGTCAAAAATAACAAATATATCAATCTTTCCAATAACGTCAAAAATGTCAAACATATTATTCAATTAAACGATGATATCTTTCAATTAAGCGAGAAAAAATACATGAGAAAAATAATTTTCTTGATTATACAGCTATGTAAGATGTGTAAATAAGTGAAGTATAACATTGTACTTTTTGTATATAAAATAAGCATAACTTCTAAACTATTAAACTGAATATTTCGTAATTGATCTCATTCAATCCAGCGAAAAAATTACATCATAAACAATGCATTATATAGTCCCTAGATAGTAATGCAAGGTGCGTACATAAGTTCAAATCGCGTACATAAGTACAAATATTTGTGCGCATAAAAACTCTTGTAAAATCTAATCTATTCATTCTATTGACTCGTGTACACTATTATTCGATTTGGCGTAAACAAAATACACGGGAAACTACGCCTCTCTTGTTTCTGTAGTAATGTGATATGCAGAAATAGGTACAAGTACAAAATTGTACTCTTTTTTGTACATTAAATTCTTATAACTTCCAAACAAATAATCTGATTGTCTCGGAATTAATTTCGCTCTATTCAGCTTGAAAGGATACATCGGAAACAATCCCTCACTTGCTTACGTAAATGATGTACAATTCCCCTCCAAATTTGCCCCCCCTCCCAATTAACCTATAAAAAGGGTGAGAGCCACACTTCCAATAAGGTAAAGCGGATTCGAATCCCAGCGAGACGATCTGGCTCGAAACGACCACAGTGCTGACGTTAAATATCCTCAGTGGTAGACGGATCATGGGTTAGAGTCCCCTTGCCTTCAGACTAACCGTGGGAGGTTTTCATGGTTTTCCTCTCCATGTAACGCAAAGGCGGGTTAATTCCATCAAAAAATCCCCCACGAAATCAAAATTTCGCCCAATACTTGATCCTGGAGTTCCCTTGTCATTTGGAGTGAGCTCAAAATGACAAGGTTAAGGCGCTCAACATTGGTAGCCGTAAACTCAAAATGGGTCGGCTGTTCAAGTCAATGGGTCGAAGGTCATAAAAAATAAAATATAAAAAGGGTGAAAGAGAGTTTTCAGTCATTGTTTACAATAGCATAACAAAGCTTTACGTGAAAAAATGTTGAGTACAAATTTTTTCAAAGAAACGCCCTTTTTTTGCTATAAATTACTGGACTACTTTAGAAACATATTTTTTTTAATTTTTTAATTATTTTATTTGATTGCTTTAATTCGTTCTTTATTATTACTGACTTTAATAATGATTGGTTAGAGTTAGGAAATTTTTATATCACTTTAATGTAATTGGTCATCCCCTATTAACCAGTAACTAAGACGATAAAAGGAGTTTTTATTTTTAAAGTATTTTCACAAAAAAGCTTTTTTGCGTCATTATATGATATCCGAAAACTCCCTTACTCTTCCATGTACGTTTCGGATTCCAGTTTTGTCCCGTTCAATTCAGTATAAGAAATTTCGCTGAAAAAATATACTTTACAAGTTCAAATAGCTAAATTGAAATGCAAAAAACGTACGTCGGAATGTATTAAAAATATTTTTATACATGAAAACCGTATAAACTTTTCAACCATTCCTTTTGTTTACTCGTGTATAATTTCATTTGTTTCAGCGTAAAGTAAATATACAGTTAAAAATGCTTCACCAGTTAAGATTTTAAGATAGCAATCGCAGATACATAAATCGGTAATTAAACCAGTACAAAAATGCACTTATTGTACTTAAAATCCTTATAATTTCTAAACTATTAATCCCATCAATGGGATAACTCCAAGTGACGTAGTGTGGATACCTCGATCTTGATTGGCTGCTGATTGTGTGAAGTGTGGCATTTGTTTACGTTAGCAACTGTTCTTTCCATTATATTTCGAGTACGCCAAGCACGTCAAATATCATTTCTATTGGGTGACACGTTCTATATTCTTACACAGAAATTTCAATTATTTCACTGAATATTTCTTACTTAACGCATAGACAGACACGAAGCAATGCAGAACATAAACAAACTAATTGCGCATCGAAGTTGCCAGGTGCCCAAAATAAAAATATACCACGGTTCCAATACATAATAAATCTAAGTTAAGCAAGAGACGTTGACGAGAAAGAATTATACTTTCTATGTGCGATAATGCGCTGTATTTTATTAACTTCACTTTAATCAGAATTCTAACTTATGTGGAGAAACTTGCTCAACTTTAGCACGCCTTTTTGCTTTTACCGATCAGCTGCAGCTGACGTCATAGGTCACGTGTGTGGGTATCTGTGATCTTCTTCGTCCTGAAATGCAAGTACCCTATTAAAGAAATAATCCCGAGAAACTGAAGAGCTATATTACCTGATTAAAAACTTCATTCGCCTAAAAATATATATAAATAGGAAATAACAAGATAATTTCGATGAAATTCAAGCGCTCAAAAATAGGCACCCATTTTCCAGATTTGGTAGGCGTGAAGGATAAGACATAAAAGTGATTTAAAATATAAAACTAAAATGGAAAATGAAGAATGGAAAAATGGAAAAATAAGGGTAAGAAAAAAAAGTAGAAAAAACCACAGTTCCTTAGAGAGAAAAAAAGTTGGAAAACAGAAGAAAAAAAATATTTCCTATTTAAATAGTTTAGAAACGAGTGAAGTTTTTTCTTTTTTTAGGTATTACTCCGATGGTCTCAGGATTACTCTTAAAAAACTCATCGGAAACAATTCATCATTTATCTGGTCGGAGGAAATTCAATTCTTCATCCTCAAATGACCCCCATTTCCAAACAAAAGCGGAAAATGGGGGGGGGACGTACAGTAGGGAGTTTTCCAATATGGGAGCCGTGATGGCTGAATGGATAGGGCATTCGCCTTCCAATGAGCTGAACCGGATTCGATTCCCAGCGATGGCTGGTCGATACGAATTCCCCACGAGGCTCGCACCGACCCTAGTGCTGACCTAAAATATCCTCAGTGGTAGACGGATCATGGGATAAAGTCCCCTTGCCATTAGGCTAACCATGGGAAGTTCTCGTGATCATCCTCTTCATGTAACGCAAATGAGGGTTAGTTCCATCAAAAAGTTCTCCACGATAGCAAACTTTCTCTCAATACTTGATCCAGGAGTTCCGCTGTCTTCTGGATTGGGTTCAAAATTACGAAGCTACGGAGTTGAACATTGGTAATCATAAATCCGAAATCGGGTTGGCTGTTCAATGACAATTACAAAATAGAATAAAATATCATTCACGAGGACATAATGACGCTTTACATAAAAAAAAAAGTTCGAGAATTAATTTCTTTGAATAAAAAGTATAATTTTACTGAACTATTACATGCATTAAAATAAAATCTTTTCTGTAATTTAAAAGTCAAATTCATACAAAAATTTTAAAAAATCTATTAATGTGATAAAATACATACGTTATTACATTTGGTAAGAATAGAGTTTTAGAAAGTAGTTTATTCTACGGCGATATTAAAATTATAAAATAAAGTTCGAATACTTCTTTTGAAACTTCCACATGAACTGAAATACTTAAAAACTTCTATCATGACAACGAAAAATCAATTTCCTTTTCACTTCCAAATTCTTTTTACAGGACTGAATACCGGAAAATACTCCCAAAGGGAATTTTCCGGGAAGGAAAAAAAATCACGCTCTACGTAATATATAAAGTCATATGTCAAAAGGTTAAAAGAAGAATTAAAAGAGCAGATTTTGTGCTTTAGAAGACACTAATGAAGTGCGACGATCTGAACATATAATTATCGACAATAAAAAATTAAAAATAAATTTCTAACAGTTTTAACATTCGAAGATTAAGTGAATTATATCGGATAAAATATTTTGCCCTTCGAAAAGTATTATTGCATCAACAAAAATAGACTTCTTGTCAATTTCCAGAATAATGTATGCATTTTACTGATTGACATTAAATTAAGTGCAGTTGATGCCATTTGGCCATAATTTTAATTTAACAAACTCTAGCAACGGAATTAGTTTTGGTACAAACTTTAGCCTTCAGAAGATAAGTGAAAAAGTGCATTACAAATAAACGAATCATTTTGAGTATTAAATAATCTTGATTTTTTTTCCATAACAGTGCGTTTCAACAAGAAGGTGGAATATAAAAAAAAAACTAAATTTTCAGAAACCATTGTAACGAAACGGGGGAAAGCGTGGAGACTGGGGCTATCACGTAACCTTGAGACGCCTCTATTTGCAGAGAGTGTAGAAAGTAAAACACAATGTTTTATATTATATAAACTCTAGATAAACTAGTTTGCGCTGAAAGCGATTTGATCCCTAAGCGGGAACTAAGTATGATTATGCATCGAAAGATTTATTAATGATTGAAGTAATGCATACGGTGGTTTTTTGTTACCTTTGATGAATGCTTATGGAATCCTAATAAAAAATGAAGGTTAAATGGCACACACTTAAGGAGTCGTAAATTAGTATTTAAGACAGGAAAAAATAAAAACGCAATTGAAATCTGGGGAATCACTAGTTGGAACCAGTTTGATTGTCAGGTCAAAACCAGTGTGATTGTCATGTGAAACTTTCCAAGTATCACCTTTAAACTCTTCTTTCTTTCCGCCGACAGCCAAACAAGGGTTTGATATTCACAATACCATTTTCGTCACACATTATTCGTAAGATTTCGATACCATTTCTGTTTTTTCCTGGTTTAAATATTAAAACGACGATTTTTAATGCGCATAAATTTTTTGAGTTCTGAAAATGAATATTAAGGTTTTTTGTTATGGAAACAGCCTGTATTTTCGAGAGGGAATGGTACAATTTGATGGATAAAGGTGCATCGAAAAAGATATGTGTTTTACGATTGTTATAGGAACAGCCTGTATTTCGAGAGGGAATGTTGCATCGAAAAAGATATGCGTCTTTCTGTTATAGGAACAGCCTGCATTTTCGAGAGGGAATGGTGCAATTTGATGGATTAAAGGTGCATCGAAAAAGATATGCGTCTAACGATTGTTATAGGAACAGTCTGCATTTTCGAGAAGGAATGGTGCAATTTGATGGATTAAAAGTGCATCGAAAAAGATATGCGTCTTACGACTGTTATAGGAACAGTCTGCATTTTCGAGAGGGAATGGTGCAATTTGATGGATTATAAGTGCATCGAAAAAGATATGTGTCTTACGACTGTTATAGGAACAGTCTGCATTTTCGAGAGGGAATGGTGCAATTTGATAGATTAAAAGTGCATCGAAAAAGATATGTGTCTTACAATTGTTATAGGAGCAGCCTGCATTTTCGAGAGGGAATGGTGCAATTTGATGGATTAAAGGTGCATCGAAAAAGATATGTGTCTTACGATTGTTCGAATTTCCAGTTTCCTTTCGAATGTCCGCGATTTTCTTTTCTTCTGAATGTCTCCTCTGATTTTCTGTAAATGCAAAGCACATAATGTGGAATATTCCAGAAGATAAGGGGGAAGGGTCAATTGACTTTACCACTATAGTTGTATACTTGATAATGTATACTATTGCATGCTTGCGTAAAATAGTTTTGACCAACGATGTGGCTGTTAATCATACATTTTTTTTCTCTATCTTATTTATTTAGTATCCATTATTCCATTTAGCACTTTCATTTTTGTTTTTAACTTAGTTTTTGAATTATTTAGTTTTGATTTTGAACTTTCGAACTATTTTTGTATTTTGTCTCTCCATGCAAGCTATAAGTTCATTTTACTGATTTTGTCATCTTCCTGTTTTAAGCGCTATGCGCTTCCAGAATTTTCTAGATATAAAAAAAGAAAACAGATTGTACGTTATTAAATATCCTGTTTACTCTTTTTTCCAGATTATGCTAAAGTTTATCTGTAAATCGGTGTTAGATGTAGTCTAGAGACATACAGCGAAACGAGAGTACGATATGTTTGATAAAATGAATACGAAGAGTCATGCGATTCAATTTGAAAATGTTACGTGATTTTTTTTGAGAAACATTTAATCAGCACCTCACAGTATTTAGTAATAAGTGACTGTTCCATCCTTTGAAAAAAAATAACAATAAATTATTAAAATTATTGATAACACTTTTCAACTCTTCTTGTTTCATGGATTTGTGTTTATTGCAAGTATTATAGTACTTCATTATTTTTCATTCAGATGAATTCAATAAACAGCATTAACGTGGTAGCATTCGTGAACTACGACACCAAATTTGTATTTCTAAAGTTATCTTCTGCTACATATTTATTTTGTTTGTAGTAATTCTTTTAATACGTTTTCATGAAAGTAAATAATTTGAATTCAATGGTAATTGAAACGAAAAAATATAGTCATGTTTTTAGAAGCAAAATTGATTAAAAAAAAGTAGTAATTCGAGTAGAAGAAATCTAAAATCCAGCATACTATTATTTACGCTAGTTATTCTTAATTAATTTCGGTAATATTGAAATAAAAGAAATGAACTATACTAAAAGGAAAAATTAATGGAGTACAGTTACTTATATGCTTAGAGAAACCGGAAAAAAATTGCCATACTACCATTAACGACAATTATGCTAAATTATTGTTGATAATTTGTATTAATTGAAATAAAAAATAACCTATCTATTAAAAAGAGCAAAGTTAATGGAAAAAAGATTTAATCGTTTTTAAGGATGTTATTATTCGCCATATTATTATTGTTATTCCCATTGCATAATTAGTATTGGTAATATGTATTGATTTAAATTTTTAAAAAAAATAAGCTACATGCTAAAAAATAAAGTTAATGGAGAAAAGGTTAATGGGAAATTCGCTCAGGGGAATCGTAGGAAATCGCAATGACGCTTAATTAAATTTGGTAATATGCACTTTTGGTATGATGGTAATTGTTGCAGTTTTAATAAGAATTCTACAACGGGTTTTCAGTAGTTTCAGAAAATATTTTTCCACAGATAGCAAAGATAGTAAATTAACATTTTAACAAAATACAATTAAAAGAGCTTTTCACATCACTATACTTATAAATATTTTAAACAGTAAATTGAAAGTCAGATAGAAAAACGCTCTTAAGTCTTTATTAAGGTCTTATAAAAATTCTCTTTCTTTTTCAAATTTCAGCTTTAATTTGCTCTTACTGATAAAAGTATTTTGTACAAAACTTAAATTTTGAATATATACAGAGCGCAAAAAAATAAACGGATCAGAATGAATAACTTTTCATGTATTGATCGGATCTTCACGTTCTAAAGACTCAATCTTAACGGTTCGAGGGGATGACCTCAAATATGCTAATTAATTAGTGCAGACGCTATTTTAAATTACGAAATCAGGCACGAAAACATATTTTCTTTGAATAAACGTACTTTTTTCAGTTCATTAGGATTTCTGACCCCCAAAATATGGAGGATAGCCGCCATCTGGAAAATAGGGTCCGAATAGTTTGGTCTGGAGAGCGCTCCAAAGTTTGGACCCCTTAATGTTTATTTTACTTTTTACGTATTTCACCACATCTCGAGAAATTTAAATGAGTTGAAAACGTTTTACACACAATTATAAAATCCATTTATCCAAAGATAATTCTAAACGAAAAATAACTTTTAATAAATAGTTTTTATTATTTTATTTATTATTAGCTGAAATATTTTGAATTGTAAGTACTAATAATGCATGCCAGAAACGTAAGCAAGCTTTATTAAATGTTTGCACGTTCATAGCAGAAGAAAAGCTTTTGGACATTTGAAGCTAAAAGGCATATTTTATTAGTTTTCGAAATATTATTTATATGTCATTACTTGCAACTTAAAAATATTCTACAGCACAATTTTAATCCCAGTACTTCAAACTGTGAAAAAAATTGGAACTTGAATTGCAAATGGAAATGTATCATATATTCTACTAATGGGACCTTAAAGCAAATAAGGCATGTTGCCATACTTGTTCCATTAATATAGCGCACCAGATGCATATTAGTAATTTGTTTTTGAATAGATCAATAATTTTTCAAAAAATATTGTGTTGCATGTATGCAGCGTGTGTACGCTTGATATTGCAGAATTTTAAAAGCAACAGCTCCAACTAAACGTGGAAGGCTATCACGTCGAAGCCTGATGTTACCACCCCCAAAGAAAAAACTAAATTCAGCTGTTAGGCTTTGCAAAGATGTAGGATATGATGGACTAAATCATATAATTGAAAAAGTCAAAAGCATAGAGATAAAAATTGGAAGGTTCTGTCAGACAAAACAATAGCATTTTTTGAGAAATGTGGAGTATTCTTATGATTTAACGTTTAACGAAATCGTTTCGTAATGTTTCGTTCAAAATAATTGTAAATTTGTACTCAAAACAAATGTTCTTAATTAGGTCAGTTATAGTCTGCTATCTTAGAACAGTTTCAATTAATTTCGTAATTGGCATATTATAATATTCCATATTCAAGATATTTTTAAAGACAGTGCATTTAACCAGTCATATATTTTTTATTTGCCCAGTTTATAATTTAGAATCGAGAAGTTTAAATCAACTGCGATTTTTGAAAAAAAAATTATTCATTTAAAACAATTGATTTTTTTTTGGGGGGGGGGGAGGCTGGGATAGCCTGGTAGACAGGGATCTGGACTCAAGTTCGTGAGAACGGGAATTCGAATCCAACCGGCCGAAGACTCCTCGTGTAGTAAATGGTGACTGGTGCATGTTAAAGCTGTCTGGTCCCAAAGCTCTCCATGTTCCCACAACAAATTATACCTCTGGAGATACTGAATCGGTGATTGATCATTCTCTGACTCAGGTCAAAATTACGATCAATGGATAAATGAATGGATGTAGGAATGAGTCTGCCCTATAAATGGGTGCGACGTATGGGTTTGGCAGAAGTCTAATTCTTAGCCATAGCCATAGATAACTCTGTACTCTTTATAAATTCTATACTCTATAATTTTTTAAACTACAACTCTTTTTTATAATTATATGACATATATCGTAAAAGGTAGCATAAATTAAATTTCTGTCCGACGAGTTTAACTTTTAAAAGCTGTTAGATAATTTTGAATTATGCAGTATGGCTATATGCATGATTACTTAAATGCTATACCGCAATGGTTAAGTTGTTTACCGAAATACATACCTGATTCAAAGTCTCTAAAGCTGTGGGATGATATTCTTTGTGATGAACAAGAAGACAGCCATAAGTGCTGTAGGGCTTCATCGGGATTCATTCTAAGAGAACTGTTCCAGCTGCAAAACAAAAGAATATATATTTCTTAGGAAATTTCTTTCCAACCGTAATTCATGTGCAATATTTGTAAAACTCCAATCATATTGAATATTATGCTAAGTAGATTCGCTGTAACCGGGTGTTCTAAAAATGACCAACAATTTGAAAAACTAATGAAACAAATACAGAAGGAAGAAGAAATGTTCGATTTGTTGCTTTTTGCCAAGAAAACCAGTTTATTTCTTATTAAAAAATATTATAAAATCAGTTGCAAAATTTATTCACAGATGGCGCTACAATGTGGAAAGAGCTATAAAGCAATGATTTAAAATAACCATTAGTTGCAGCTACAATCTTGCGCAATCTAAAAGCAAAATTATTGGGAACTCCTGTAAATATTTCAATTGAAATGGTTTATAGAAGAAAAGACTTAATATAGCTTCTTAGTCACCAGTGCCACCTGTTGATGAACTTTGTAACTTTTTCAAAAGTTAGTGAGATTAAATATCATAGATTCATGAGTCAAATGCAGCGAATCATTTTTCGCTATCACTTTTTTTAATCGGTTATTCGAACAATCGGTCATTTTAGAAACATATGGCAAACACACTTGATTTCTAAAGGGTGTTTTGCGAATTTTCCGAGTTTAAACTTAAAACAAAAAGAAAGGATTTAGGTCCCTTGTATTTCTTGCAAAAATTGGTAAATTTATTTAAAAGTTAACTTTATAGACGGATGCACATTTTGTTAATATCTTCATGAAAAAAGATGAAAACAAATTACATTTCCCAAAAGTGTGGAAATTTCGGTCATAAAAGCAGGCATAAATAAAACATTAAAGTGTCGTGTGTCGAAAAACACGTAACATATGGCAAAAATATGTAACGTGGCAAAAACACTGCGTGTAAACACCAGATAAATTTTTACAAGACTGCTGTCCTATTGGAAACTGCCTTTACTAAAGACGCACCAAAATAAATTTAATGTTCTATTACAACAAATGACTGCAAAGCGTTTTTAAAAAAGGAAACTTGAAAGTTTTAAAAATTTCGCGTAACATGTTCTTCCACTAAAACCTTAAAAATTTCACTCTTTTCCTACTTTTTCTCTCACATCTTTATTACTTCCTGACCATTAAAAGTGAAATTTATCGAAATTTTATCAATTAAAGGAAATTATCGTCAATCGAAATTTTAACTACTTTCTCATAAATTAGGGTGTTTAAATCTCACTTGAAGCTTTGTGCCTGGTGACAAAATAAACTTCAATCATTTCCTGACCACAGCAAACAAAGCATATTGTCAATTAAAATACTAGCTAGGGTTCTCAAATATCAACAGGAAAGCCTAATGACTATAGAATACAATTTGCGATTGTTTCCTGAATGCTTAAAAAAATGTATCGCCGAATGAAACGTCAATCACTTTTGAGATAATGGGGCATAAAACTATAGAAAAAAAGTTGTAAAACTAAAGAAAAAATTATAAAACAAAATATAAATTTTAAATGCTATAATTTTTAAGTAAACTAAAAAGAAAAGAATATTTTTATTTGCGTTCAATCTAAAGTGAAGAAACGTTGATAGGATTGCTTTAAACTTTTACCCCCATCTCATTTCATTTCTTCTTGTTTTACGTACGAAAAGCGTTCTTCGTTTTAAATCTGACGAAATATACAAATCAACTCTCTTTTTTAAGTCTATTTAAGAAAAAAGTGTTTTTAAAATGAAAAATAAACTTATTAAGGATAAAAAATGTTTATTAATTTTTGATTTTAAAAAAAAATTTAAATTTTTTAAATTTTTTTTTTTAAAATTTAGGTCTGGGAAATTCAAAAAGTGACCTTGATGCAAGAAAGAGAGGAAATTATTTATAACTCCATCTAACATATCAATCAAATAATTAAAATAAAATACTCACTCCAGACACCTTCCAATAAAGTCTACAAATTCTTGGTCATCGGTGTTGAGGGCAATGGACAGCGGTCGAGATGCGGGTCGGCGCTTTTTACCCTTACTGTTTGTTATGCATCGGGGATTACCCTTCGAATCTTTAGAAGAAAAAAAAGAATGCATATCATTAATTGGCAGACGCATACATTACACGCATCAGTGTTTCAAATGAGTTCGACATTTTTAGATCAAGTAATAACTATTTCCGGACATAAGTGTATTAATTAATTCATTAATGATCTACTTTTTTAATTCATTAATAATTACTCACTATAAAGAAATAAGCGGAAGACGAGATAAAATTATTTATTAATAAAATTATTTAATTCATTAATAATAATTATTTATTGATAGGACAGATTATTTTTACCAGAAATGCAGTGCAAATGCAGATAAAAATGCAGAATTACTTTAAGATGTAGGGTTTTTAAAGTAGTTTTTTTATATTCAAAACATCTTTGTTTAAAAAATGAAAAATATTTTTTAAAAACTTTATTCAATTTTTTTAAAGAAACTTTCTCTTTATAGCTAGTCCAAATATTTCCGGACATAAGTGTATTAATTAATTCATCAATAATTTGGGTTTTTAATTCATTAATAAATACTCACTAAAAAGATAACGATAGACAGCATAAAAT
This sequence comes from Parasteatoda tepidariorum, assembly GCF_982258835.1. Lineage (NCBI taxonomy): Eukaryota > Metazoa > Arthropoda > Arachnida > Araneae > Theridiidae > Parasteatoda > Parasteatoda tepidariorum. The sequence goes on from NC_141762.1 coordinate 6,801,117, forward strand.
TATTTATTTACAGGACAGATTATTTTCACCAGTGACAGTGTAAATAACGATGAAGAAGGAGAATTGCCAAAAGATGTAGGGTTTTTAAAGTTCTTTTTTATATTTTAAAACATCTTTGTTTAACTAATGAAAAATATTTTTGTAAAAACTTAATTCAGTTTTTTTAAAGAAACTATATTCTAACTATTCCAACTATTTCCATACAAAAGTGCATTAATTAATTCATTAATAATCTGCGTTTTTAATTCATTAATAAATACTGACAAAAAAGAAATAAGCTGATAGACAGGATAAAATTATTTATAGAGAGGGAAAATTATAATCACCCGTGACAGGGTAATTAATGATGGAACTGCGGAATTACCGAAAGATGTAGTTTTTTTTCTTTTCATTTAAAGCATCTTTGTTTAAATAATGAAAAATATTTGTTTAAAACTTTGTTCAATTTTCATTTTAAAGGAAAATTGAAATTCTTTATCCGGGCTATGTAAAGAATATCTCACCGAAGAATAATCTCCGCCTAGATGCAAGCTCGAGAACTGCTTGTGGGGGTGGGCCTAGTACTTCCATGATGCAAGCGAGCTGATCAGCCTCGTTTTCACCAGGAAACAGCGGCAGTCCCGTCTGCAGTTCCGATAGAATGCAACCCAGGCTCCACATGTCTATTGCCGGACCATATGGAAGACCTAATATCACCTGCAATTTACAACATCTTCATTAATCACATAAGTGTCTTAATTAATTCATTAATGATCTGCGTCATTAAAACAATTACGTTTTTCTAATAGCAATCTTGTTTTTTCTGACCATTAGTAACAAAAAGCTTTGAAGCCATTTTCGCACCTGTAAACCAACTAAATTCAACCAACCTTAAAGATCCTACTGCTGATATTAGGGAGATTTCGCAAATTTACATTAGCTCCTATACGTAAGATTTTTTGAGCATGTGCACGAGAAAAATATGAAACTTACGTCAGGGAAAATAAGAGATTTGGGGGAAATCCATACGTTAAAAACGCTAACGTAGTGAAATATCATTTCAACTTTGACCATAAAATCAAACATTTGGACGTAGAAGATCACTGGAAAGCTGCGGCATACGACTCCAGATGCTTTGCCCTACGTAAAACTGTGGTTCCATGAGCAGAAAAATTTGATAGATTTTGATAAATTCAGCGATAAGGAATGAAGCTTATTATTTAGATTTGAGGCCAAAGATTGAAGAAATTTTGTTTATGCATGAAGTCCGCAAATTATCCTAACTTTACAATAGTTTGCTTTGAACTGCACATGTAAGGTAGTAGTAATATAGCACGATTCATTTCTAAATTTCATCAATACATTTCTTCAAATTCGCATTGCATGTCCATGTTTTAAGTTCGAAGGTAGGCTTAAGCAGAAAACAACATTCATCAGCTCTGTCTTTGCAGCGTTGATTACGCCAACATAACGCAAAGATACGTAGCATGTAAAATTTAACGCGAACATGAGCAGTTTCTTCATATATTACGTACGGGAGCATTCGGAAGTTAACGTTAAAGTGTGAAATCTCCCTATTAATTGGTGGGTCAATTATCAAATGTCTTGTCAGTGCGTGTCTTGCGTATATTGGATAAACTAAATATACCCTTAAACTTCGACTTAAGGAACTCGGAAGATATGTTTTGATTTTTTTTTCTCCGTTAAATTCTCTCATCTTTGATCTTCATCTACTGAACTTGATTTCTGGGAATCATTCCATAATTTTGATTTTATATTTTATTTTATAACCGCTGTTGAACAGCCGACCCAATTTTTGGGGGGTTTACGACTGCTAATGTTCAACTCCGTTGCCTTGTAATTTTGAACCCAATCCAGAAGACAGGGGAACTCCTGAACCAAGTATTGGGAGAAATTTGCCTTCGAGGAGGATTTTTTGATGAAACTAACCCGCATTTGCGTTACATGGAGAGGAAGACCTCGAGAACCTCCCACGGTTAGCCTGACGGCAAAGGGACTCTAACCCATGATCCGTCTACCTCTGAGGATATTTCACGTCAGCACTGTGGTCGGTGCAAGCTGGATGCGGAATTCATATCGACCAGCCACCCCGGTTTACCTCGTTGGAAGATGAAGTCTCTATCCCCTGAGCCATCGAGACTCCATTCCATAGTTCGAAAAGTCCTAATAATTTAACTAATGATATTTCTAGCATCCCATCGGTTTTCAATATTTGGAAAACTATTCTAATTCAATCTTTTGCGTCCTGTGCTCCTGCAACCCCCCCCCTACACACACTTGTCTACTATCTCCCTTCTTTTTTGTTCAAATTCATTCATCTGTCCTTATTATTTAAACCACATTGCATATAATTGTCTATTAGCTTCTCTACCATCATTTGGTATTTAGACAACAAGGAAAGTTCTAGTTTGTAGAACCGAAACTATAGTATGCCCATTTCTGTGTTTTTATAATTTGTATTTCATATTATTTATTCATTTTTTTGCTTCGGTCTACACAACACAAAGTATACCCTATCATTTTCGGAAGATATATGGTCATTTATGATAGTGATTCAGAAGAGTATAGTATTATAGCATGGTAGTTTATTTTTAAATAACATTGTAGAAGATATTAACGTCATTTTGTGTTACATTATTGAGATGGGAACCACTTCTCCAAGTAGAGTTTAATTAAATTTATTAATAATTTTTTAAATTAAATTCTCAACGAAATTTTATGGTAAATGAAAAAAATAGTTGTAAAAGAGTTGTGAAAGGTTTTTTATTTTCTTTAAAATTTATCGAGACTCAAAATGGTGACCTAAGGAGGTAGATTATAGAGTGGTGGCTTTAATATTTGCGCTAAATATGGCTGCAGCAAGAAATGTTACTGAACAATGACCTTTAAAGCAACTTTTAAAAGATAAAAATATTTACCAAGCAGTAAAAAAAATCCTGAAATAAAATTTTTTTACAATAAACAAAAAATATTCAATATTAAAACAAAACTGTAAAATTGGCAACAAAAAAAAGGAATTTTTTTAATCAAAACAACAACGGGGAAACGACCTACACCTTCCACTATATTTTAATTTTATTAGAATAGAATTATTGTAATTTTTTAATGGATAACGGATATTCTTTTTTTTCACCGAATAGCACAAAAGAGCCGTGGTGGCTCAGGGGATAGAGCTTTCATCTTCCAATGATGTGAACCAGGTTCGAATCTCAGCCATAGCTGGTCGATACGAATTCCGCACCCGGCTCCCACCGACCACAGTACTGACGTAAAATTTCCTCAGTGGTCGCAAATCATGGGTTAGAGTTCCTTTGCAGTCAGACATACCGTGGGAAGTTTTCGTGGTTTTCCTCTCCTTGTTACTTAAATGCGTGTTATTTCCATCAAAAAGTCTTCTATGAAGACTAGTTTGTATCGATGCTTGATCCAGGAGATTCCTTGTCTTCTGGATAAGATTCAAAATTGCAAGTCAACGGAGTTGAGCATAAGTTGTCGTAAACCCAAAAACTGGTTCGACTGTTCAATAACAGTTATAAAATAAAATAAAATAACACAAAATATTTTCTCAATAAATGAAAACATTCATACAAAAACGGTATAATAAAATACCGGATCTTGAAAAATGAAATATTCTTTCTTTTTTTTACATAAATAGTAATAGTGTTATTCAGGTTGAGTTCTAGTACGTAAAAATGCGAACATTAGATCAAAAGTTATTCAGGGTTTCCACTCACTGTAAACAGTGGGTGGTAGTTATTTGGAAATACAATAAATATTTTTTACATTACATTTTCAGATGTCCTGGAAATTGAAACTCGCATTTATGACTTAATTAAATAAGTCATAAATGCGAGATATCCAATTGATTTAATTTAAAATATCCAAATAGTTTTGGCAACTTTTTGTAAAATATTAATATAAAATTTAAAAAAGCTAGTTCGTTTTATTATGTGTAAAAACTTACAAAACTCGTTATTATTATTATTATTTAAATGGAAATTTTTAGTTAAAAATAAAGCATCTTTTTTTTTGCATATACGCTAAACACAGTAAAACAATTTCTATTACCTAAAACAAAAAATCCTAGGAGTATTCTATTTATAAGGCTATCAACTATGTTTTGAACTATTATCGTAAAAGCAAGTGCGTTTGCTACTGAGTTAGGGAGGACTGTAGTAGAAAAAGCAAAGTTTGAAAAATTTCCGAACTTGTCTTCGCGAAAAACATGTGTGCTATAATCATAGCACTCTTGAAAAATTGTAGAAAATTATTTTGAATACAATATGATAAATCTTGTCTAAGGTAGTGCAAAATGTGAAAATAATCTGATTTTGTGATGAACTCATTTAAAAACTTAAAATCATTAGTCTATCCACTATTGTCATTTTGCACAAGAACTGATATAACTTTATAAACAATTGGAGAACACACAAAAGTAAAGCTATTTTTAGAAAGATAAGAGTGCAGGAATTCTAAATTTACAATAAACTTAATTTCGAAAATGTTGACCAAAATCATGTTTTTGCACTTTAAGAAAATGTATTTTGCCTAAAATAAATAGCGTACTTAAAATTGTTTCTAGAATTAAAAAAAATATATTTTACTGAAAAATCGAGATACATACCTCCGGCGATCTGTAAAACCTGGATTGTATATACGTATATACTCTTTGGTGTGTATAACAGGAACTTCCGAAATCAATAACTTTTATTGAATTAGCACATCGCTGCTTCAATAAAATATTCTCCTGCAACAGAAAAAAAAAATTCAAAACGCTTTTAGTTTCTTAGGCAGAAGTTTCAAAACATGGTTTCATTTTATTATTGGATATTTTATTTATAGGATATTATGATACACCATGATACATCGATTTGGAGAGGGAAAGTAATTTTATCAGAGATGGTCTGCGAAAAGGGGTTAAATTTTTTTTCTTCGTAATCTGGCAAGATTGAAGGTATCGGCAATGTTTTACTTTTCAGATATTTATTCCGCAATGCTGAGTATCAGTAAATAAATCAATAGTTAGTTTTCTCCCAAAGGAAAGTTTTATTAAATTAGCTTTCATTTTATCGGTCGAGTCATCAAAAATTGAATTTTTGAAGGACATGTTTGAAGTTCCATATATATTTTGTTCGAAATTTTATGAAAACTTATTTTTCTTCATAACAGAATTATTTTTTTTATTCCATTTCGATTTAATAAAATAATAATAATTACTATTATTATAATAATATTTCGGTACCCATAAAATTGTAATTTCCTATCAAAAGTTTAGCAACATAGAATTGCCGTTTTCCACATAAACATTCTGTATTATATTTTACTTATTCCATTCTTTAAAAAAAATTAATAATCTATTCTTATCAGTATCATTCCTTACTTATTTATTCCACTCATTATTAAAAAATTTTCGAAACTAGAAACAAAATAAATCTAGAAAACAACCGAAATTATATGATAAAGAAATTCCCTGTAAATACTAATATAAAGAATTTATGACTGAAATTAAATAATAACAAATTACTTTTCTTCGCTCATTTTCTATTTACTTTTGATCTGTTCTAATCTTAAAGACTACTTTTTTTATTGTGATTAATTTTTTAATCTGTTCTATTCTTATTGCTTTTTATTAAAATTATTTTACGACGAGAAATGCGATTTTCTCAAAAAATTGAAGCTATTTAAGAGCTTCATAAATAATGACACTTTTTTTGACATCTAATAATTTGTTTTAGTTATTATAATAATTTTTTTGTTTGGCTAACAATTTGTTTTGTAACTTAACGGCTATTTAACTTTGAACTATTTAAAAATTCCGTTCGAATTGTGATTTGCAGGTATAGAATAATATTTTTTGTCGTGTCTCATAATCAAAAGTAATGAACAGAAAATCCCACAATAATTTAACAGAGACTCAGTACATAATAAGCATTAATAAAATTGAAAAAATAATCTGTTTCAGATTTATAAATTTAAAAATATTTAAATATAAAGAAATTTAAAAAATGTAAAAGAATTTCCACCAAATTTAATTACATAGGTTCAATAAAATTTATTAATTAAATCTTAAATAATAGTATTGTAATAATTAAATTGTGAAATCTTAATTTATTAATAAAGGTATTATATTGTAATAACTCGATAATAACGATCCTAAATTTAACGAAGACCTGAAATCAACTAAGATACTGGAAATACTTCATTGGAACAATGTTAAGTCTATTTTAGTATAGCTCGCTCTTAAGGATCGAATTCCGGTTTGAACAAGCTATATTTTTGTGATTCATAAAAATTCAGACTCTCTAACTCAGCTATGAACAAAAGGATTATCAGAAGTTTTAAATTAAATTATTTTAATTTTTATGCTTTTGGGCAGAAAAATAAAATACTTCAAACGCCAATGGTTAATTATTGATGCACAGAAAAAGTTTACATCAACATACATCGTATTTCCAACATTGGACTTATCTCAAGAGGAAAAAATCACAGAAGAATACAACAGAGATAGAAAAATTAACTAACTTCTTTTTATCTGCACATAAATGAATAAAATATTTCATTTATAATTTAGAAAGTATGTAGGAGCTTTTATGATTTCTCCATTAACCCATTTTTTACGAACACTCGGTTATAACAAAGAAAAGGTTGCGGCCCCTTCGCGTTCGTTACTCGAGTTCGACTGTACAATAGTTTAATGTTCTATAATTAAAATACTACGGAAACTTATAAATCGTGCTATTTTTACAAAATTTCTTATATTTACCCGGGAGCTAAGCCCCCTGTTTACTGACGCTTACCAACAACGATGATTGCTTCGCAATAATTGTTGTTTCTTAGCATAAGACAGTTGAAATTATTCAACTAAAAATACTAAATGTACTAAAAAGAACACTTGTCCCGCCACTTCCCACGTCCAAATATTTCCCTTATGATACTATTAAGACCTATGAGTGAACAATATTTTTAATTAATCATTTTTTTGAAATAGCATTTAAAATTAAAAGTATACTAGGAGGCTCCGCCCCCTGCTCGCTAACGCTCGCCAACCCCCGAGAATTGCTACGCAATCCTATGTGGTTCACGCCGTGAACCATGGCTCGCTGCGCTCGCTCGCCAATGAACACAATGTTCTAGCACAAAGACATAATATATTATCAAAGACATAGTATTTTATCCTCAGAGACATAGTATTGTACTTATGTAGAAGAATTCTACCAATGTTCTTATTGGCTCTTAAAAAAGTATATTAGCTATTTAGATTGTACATGGTGAAAAAATCAAAACATTAGCTAAATAAGAAACATATTAGCAAAATAAATTATCAAATATTGCTTCACTAATATTCTGCATTTTAAAGCGTGAAAATTCAATGCATATATAAACGCGAAATATAAAAAAATTTCAATGCATTCAATACAAACACTTAAACGTTTCTTAGACGTTTAGGTAGCTACCAGTAGAAAATGTCGATTCAACAGCGGCCTTTTAAAGCATTCTCACTTCAATTAATCAATTAATTCCTAATTGGGTATAATATAGCCTACGTCACAGGTTGTGTTGTTCCTACTAAATTTAACCCATGAACGGCATTTTCTGCGAGCCTAACTTCAAGCCACAAATAAACAAACGAAGTGTTCGATCGTTTAAATAGCTGCTCGCCAGATTTTATTGCATTATAAAGAAAAGTTATTGAAACTAAATACAACTAAATAAACAACAACAACTAAAACAAATAACAACAACTACTAATAACAATAACTAAATAAACAACAACTAAATTCCATTCTTTTAGCATTGCGTCATATGTTGTTCCTACTAAATCGAAGTAGTTGTGTTTTTTTCATATTATACCCAATTGAGTTTAAATTAAATATTGTCATGCTTTTAGCGCATGAATCTGAATTGAACAACCTGATAATGCTCACTCTGGTTATTGTTATCTGGTTGCTCACTACGTGCTCTTGCGCGCCGAATCCAATCAATTAAAAATGAAAACTGTTGCCAGCGCGAGAAAAGAAATATCATCGGTTTTATTGATACATACATACGTACGTATTAGCGTTTTATATAATATAGATAGATAGATAGATTGTTTAAGCGAATTTGATGATTTCACAACAGTAATTTAATATTTTTGCTTAGCAAACGAGCGGATGTATATTTTAAAAACAATTTTTGCTTTCATCACTTTGTGCATGAAGCTGAAAGTTAAGTTTTAAATCATTTAGGTATAATCTCTTTAACCGTCATTCATAATAGTATATTAATGTAATTTACACCAAAAATAATTATTGTAAAACTGTTAATAAGATCTGACGCCGATTTAAATAACTTTATCACAAAATGTAACGTAGAATTACGTTATTCTAGTAAGAATAATAAAAAAAAAACAATCCACTTAAAGTCTTAATTTGGAAAAAAAAAACAAATCCAAAACCGTAATATTAACAGTACAAGTACCTTAAAATTAGGGACGTAAAAATATTTATAGGAAAACAATATCTTCATGACTTGTGTCAATTTTACGCTGAGGACAACCAAAACAATATGAAAACTAATGTGGGAAAACTGGATCATATCACGTGATTTTCCGACCAATAAAAATGCCACGACAACAATAGAAAACTGCGACACTATCATATAACTATAATCTATATATATATTTCTCTTACACGGCGATAAAAAAAAGCCTCATTACAACTCTCCGAATGGCAACGCTAGAAAATCAACCAATAATTGCAGCTAAATATGTCACATGCCAAATTTAGATTGGGTGGCTCAACATATAGCGCATCTAAAAACGGAAACTGAAATAACCAGAGTGTAAAATATTATGTGCTTATGCGCATCGTATTTTTTGTTAAATAATTTATTTATTATATATCAGTTTATAGATGGTAACGAGAAGAGTTTTGTGGTTGCTATGGTGACTAATTAGAAGGTAAATTGTTTTTTTTGAGTGAGTGTGAGATTTGTTTTTTGGAACTGCGATGCTGTAATTTTATTGTTTAGTTAATAAATCTTCCTTTTATATTAAACGTGATAGTAGTTTCCTTAATTATTTGATTCGAAGTCCTTAGAGTTTTATTTGAGGTCAGTTTATTTTGTATTTTTTGACAAGAGAGAGCATTCTCACCAAACGAGATTTCTTCCGAAATTCAATGTTTTGTTTATGCAGGGCTTTTCCATTGCAATTTCTCTTATTTAAATTTTTAATAGACTTAATTATAGCCAAAATTTTAACCTTTTTAAAGAGATATCAGTTTTAGAAATTTTATCTTAAGAATTTATACTATAGCACATTTCTAATAGGTTTAACGAATTACATGTCATTTATTTGAATTCAAATTTATTTTAATGACTTAGTATTTACTAAAAAGATGTAATTTTTTTTTTAAAAAAAAAAGTTGTTATATGGATTTGAATGATTGTTTTGAATTCTTAGAGTTTTGTGCATTTGCAATGTACCTAAGTTACTAGCGAGCGAAGCGAGCTTGGTTTGCGAAGCAAACCATATAAGATTGCGTAGCAATTTTCGGGGGTTGGCGAGCGTTAGCGAGCAGGGGGCATAGCCCACTAGTATAACTATAATAACTCATTCGGAATAATTTACGATACATTATGATATTCGATTCTGTACAAAAGATGAATATTTAATTTAAAAAAACTGCTTACTGGTTTGAGATCACAATGTATGATGTGTTCTTTGTGTAAGAGTCTTAAACACTGAACTAGAGCAAAAGCAAACCTACGTATCATGGTGGCGCTTATGCCTCTGTAGTTATTCTTTTTAATTAATTCATAAAGATTCAATCTGAAATTTAAAGAAAAATAGAATTAGTTATAAAACTTGAAATGATATAATTGAATGCTAAAAACAAACTAAGTATAACTTTTTCTTCATTTCATGAGTTAGTTAAGAAATTGTTTTTTAATATCGCTGGTATTTTGTGTAGTGATGTTTTTTCGTGCTTAACCGTTATAACTTTCCGTGGTAAGAAATAAAATGTTACATTAAATTGACGTTCTATCTTTTACATTTGTTACAGACTATAACAGAGCCTTTAATATATTAACTGTTGTAAAATACTCTGTTCCATATCAGCGGTAAAAGTTTTATGTTGTATTTTTACAATGGAAAATTATGCATTTGGAATTATACCATGCATTTAAATGGTTAAAAGTATACAAAATTCTACAATTGAATAATTACACAGGGGAACAAATTTTTTTTTCATTGCATTTATAAAAATATTAGATCTTGCCTAATTTGGGTGTTAGGATTTCAAATCTGAAATAGGTTTTGCTCCAAAAGCTATAGACTTTTTTAATGACATTTGTAGAGCATTTTTTGCCGAAATGTACAAGTTAAAAAACGTTATATATAACAGGGGATCGCATAAGTGTTGTAAAATTCTAGGGAAGTTAGGATACATCACCAGGATTAAAACTGCATAGGAAGCCGTGCTCGGAAATGTCGACGTATGCGACTAGGTGCGTTTTTTTTCTATTATGACCTGTTCAGAAACGCACAATAAAACAGTTCATAATAGAGGAAGCTCCCCTAGCAGCGTGAAACGACATATCGTGGCCTGAGTTCTTATACCATTTTATTCCTGGTGATGTGCCCTATTTCCACTGTAAGCTTCTCGTATCACTTATGCTATCCTCTGTTACATATAACATTTTTAAGCTGGTTCATTTAGACAAAAAATGGACCAAAAATATCAATAAAAAAAACTGTCACTTAGAGAGAGAAATTAATTGTACATAAGAAATGAGCGGATACAAAAGTATCTAAGATCTCTAAAAATCTCATGCAACAGAAAACAAAAAAAATATTCGGTGTTATTTAGTAAAAATGATAAAAAACACAGTGGTAAGTATAGACGTGCTTAATTCGAAAATGTATCCTATTGGTCAAGGGCTTAAGAACTAAATGTAAATAATTCCAAAAAAAAAAAAAAAAAAGAGCTTCGTAACTTTATTTTTAGAAGCAATCAATTGGAAGAAGAAACCTTTTAAAAGTGGAAGAGACCTATTTGGGAATGAAGCCAACTTCATTATCGTGTTGATTTCTTCACTTTTCAAGGGAAAATCGAATTTATGGTGTGGTAAAATGCTTGTTGACATTGGCGGGGATACTTTATTTTTCGCTAGATATTTATTTTGGATACTACTGAATGCATAAAACAAGTTGAAAGCTGTTTCAGAAAAGTTATGAATGTATATATTCATTTAATTTTAATTTAATTGATTACTGATAATTTACGAGTCACAAATATTGGTTGTAGTATTCGTTTTTTATTTTTTTGTTCAATTATTGTTGTTTCCTTTATTTATTTCTTGCATGAATATTAATTGTAGAGTTTTTTTTTTTTTTACTTTTTAAAAATGATGCTCTGCATTGATTTCTGGTACGATTATTGATTCCCAGTGCTACGAAACCTCCTCTTTATACTGATCAAAAAGGTATTACCTATGTACAGTGTGCAAAAAAAGAAACGCACTACCCTGAATATCTTTTGATTTAATGATCGGATCTTCATGTTCTGGGACTCAAATTTAATGGCTGAAAGGAGTAACTTCAATTATGCTAATTAATAATTGCCAACAATAATTTAAGTTACAAAATCAGACACAATGACATACCTTTTCTGAATAAACATACCGTTTTTTGACGGAATGAGATTTTTGACCATAAAATAAAAGGGGTTGCCGAAACCTGGAAAATAGGGTCCCAATAGTTTGATCAAGAGAGCGCTCTAAAGTTAGTATCCTGTACTGTTAATTTTATTTTTTGCGTATTTCATTATATCTCGAGAAATTTTTGAGTGAGTTGAAGAGTTTTTGCTCTTAATTATAAAATTTGTTTATCCAAAGATAAATTCCTTTAAAAAAGTAGTTTTTAGCAAATATTTATTGTTTATTTCTATTTAATAATGGTCGAAAAATTTTGAATAGTAAGGTATAAATTTTTTGCATCATTTTATAGAATATAATTTTATATGGCAAAATACAAAATTTGAGCAAAATCTGACTCTTTTGAAGTTTAATATCCCAGGAACTTTTCAACCGATTTTACTCAAATATTGCATTTTACCATGCAAATTTATATTCCTTAAAAAGGAGCAGAAAGTTTATTAACTTACAACTCAAAAAATGTTCAACCACTATTAAATAAAATAATAAATATTTATTAAAAGTTATTTTTTGCACGGAATTATCTTTAAATAAAAAAATTTTATAATTGCGTGAAAATTTTTTTAAATTCGCTTAAAAAGTTCTCGAGATACAGCGAAATACGCAAAAAGTAAAATTAACATTAAGAGGTTCAAGCTTTGGAGTGCTCTCCTAAACAAACTATTGGGACCCTATTTCGCAGATTGTGGCTTTTTGGGATTCAGAAATCCGAATCTGTCGAAAAAAAGACATATTCATTCAGGAAATGTTCGTTTTAGTGACTGATTTCATAACTTAAAATATCGTCTGCACCTATTAATTAGCATATTTGAAGTCAACTCCACGAGCCATTAAGATTAAGTCCTAGAACGTAAAAATACGATCATTAGGATCAAAAGTTATTCAGGGTAATCCGTTATTTCTTTTTTTTTTTTTGACTCACTGTGCATACTAATGAGCGACAAGTAACTAAACTACAACAGTCACTACTTTTGTTCGTTGTTTGTCTGGAAAAATTACCGTACATAATTTTAACTTAAACATGACCGTACCGTACATGAAAAAAAAACATAGTTCTGATTAATAAAATCAAATTATACAGTATTAAGCTATTTATTTGGTAATTTTTTTGTACTTGCAACCGTTTAATTCTGGTTTTCAAAATTATTGTTCTCATTACTACACGGTAAACAAATACAAAACTGAGAGTAAATTTAACCGAATAAATGGCTTTTATACCATGCTCAATAAAATTGCAAAATTATGGTAAAAATACCAAATTTTACAATATTTAACGAATTTGTCAAGTATTATAAAACTATACTTTACTGCCTATTTTGCCAAAATCATTACCAAAACGATTCGGCAAAAAAATCGAGCTTTCTGGTGCTCCCATATAGAGTCAGAAAAAAAGGTAAATTTGAAACCATACTCAATACAGAACTTCGAAGAACAAACACATTTCAATGGATCCATACTAACCCCATAAGTTCAAATGTGATGCAGAGATGATTTCTAAAATAAAAATGATTTAGCATTTTGATCATATGGTGACTCCCATCCCTGTCCTTTTTGCACAAATGTTCTAGAATTTTAACTTCCACCAGAGCCTGCTGGTGAAACCTGAAACAAAGAAGAAGAAAAAAGAATTTTAAAATTATATGAAATCACGTCACACGTTTGATAAGACACAAAATATTCAGAATTTGTTCAGAATTCGGTAGAAAGCAGATATCTAAACGAGACTTAGAAAGTTGTGACACGTGGCTAGCAGCATGTGATTGGTTGAGAGCCGAAATTCGCGGGAAAAAGACGAAACAGAAGTTTCTTCGTAGAATTAGTGTGAAGTACATCGAAGATGTACTTTTGTCAAAGCAGTCTACGCCTATTATGAAAATGGCGCAAAACGTCAATATTCGAAATATACAAGTAAATACGGATTAAAATTTTAAATGCGAGTTAATATTTTAAATGTTTTTGCTCAATCAAATGAGTCAATTTCAGCACATATTTCCTTTAATTTACAGATTCATTTTGGAAGATATGAATGGCTAGAAACAATTTGTTTCTTCATTCTTTCTCTTCCACTTTTTCACTGTGCTATGGCTACCGTAATTGAAGAGAGGAAAAACTTGAATGAAAATTTAAAAAAAAATAAACACTGAAAAAGACTGGACGGAATACACCAAAACCCGTTTAAGTGCCAGAGAAAAAAGAGAAGAGTTGAACGGCTATTACAACACTTTAAATTTCCATTAGGCAATCAAACCGGTTTTAGTGTCTTTCATCCAGCCTTTTTTATGAGTGATTTGATAAATTTGAAAAGCTTTTTTGAGTTTTAATCTCTTTAATATTAGTTTGAGAATGTGTACACTTTTAGCACTTTACTTTAGAAAGGAACTCTAAAAATATAGATTAAAATAACAAATTGTATCGAATTAATTACGAATATTAGTCTCAAAAGTTTCGGAAAGTCTTCAATTTAGTATTATATTAATTTTGTATTTAGTAGGGTTAACAAATATAATGTAACGTGACTTTTTATATATTTATTTATTTATAATTTTTAATTTAGAAAAAAGTTACCACACGCTACTGTCAAGATTTTCTTTAAGAATCGGGAAAAGTTAAATTAACTTTCTCGATTAATTTCAGGATAAGATGTTAGAAAAACTTTCAATCTTTTTTTCTCTTCCTAAAGATAACATTTCTTTTGGAAATTTCGAAAATTTTCAACTCGACTTAACCGTTCGTCAAGTAAGAGCTTACCAAGAAAGTAATGAAACTATCAGTAAAGATTGATCACCAGAAAAAAATTTTGTGAAATACTTCGGTTTTCTTTATTATATTTCTACACAAAACAGTAGCTCTTACTTTTAATTTAATTTCAAAATTATTCATTTCGTTCATTTTCCGAAGCAATTCAATGGAACTTTAAATTATTATGGAATGCTTGGGGAAAAAACATATTACTTTAAATTAATGGAATACTTGGCAAGAAAAGCATAGCGATAAAAAAAAATCGGTAGAAAATGAATAGAAAATGAAGGGGGTGTATTCTGAAATTAAATTAAATATGCAGAGACTTTATGGATAGATTTAAACAAAAACTACTGATGAAAGTAAATTGAGTATGTGATTACTATATCAAAAGCAAAATGAGTGAATACCTTTTCTTATTCCTAATTATCTTTAAAGCTACTTGTTGATCTGTTTTATGATCTAGAGCACGAATGACTTGACCAAAAGATCCTTTACCTATTACTTCCAGAATTTCATACCTATACGATAAATGATCATGGAGTACCTGCAGAGGGTAAAAGAAATGGGATATATATTAAGAATAATAGAACTTTTTTCTAAGTAGCATAGATAAGCAAAATTTTTTTTGATTTTAATTGAGAGCAGTGCCCTTCCCAACTTTGAAAATTACTCGAGCTAAAATTAAAATGAGTAAAAACAGTTCGGTTGACACTATCTTGAATGGATAGCCGTTTAAATACATTAATTTAATTCCCCTTCTTTCATATGCAAGGCACAAGAGGGACAAAATAGCATCAATCGATGCATAGTATTCTAGAGTAAATTTTTTGACTCGTATTTCAGTTTCCTTTTCTCGCACATCGTGACCGGAATTTGAACTAGTTTTTTACATCGCTTTTTCCCCATAAACTAGGTTCCGTTGATATCTGTTAACTAGAATAGACTCTATGTTAATCTCAGCAGAATAACATTAATTACAACCACATTAAAGTGAAGTTCTGTTGGCACTCAAAAAATTTATTCAGTGATTGATTTTTCGTAAATTAAGTAAGTAGTGGTCCATAAAAAATGGTCATTAGTCTAAAAATAGATATGATTAAAATCGATGAATATTTTCCTACCCGAATTCTCCTTGCTCAATTCATTTTATTTCATAACCGTCGTTGAACAGCTGACCCAATTTTGAGTTTACGACTACAAATGTTCAACTTCGTTTCCTTGTAATTTTGAACCAATCCAGAAGACAAGGAAACCCCTGGATCAGTACCCCTAGAGGCATTGATTTGTTATGGGAACATGGAGGACTTTGCGACTCGACAGATTTAATGGGCATCAGTCACCATTTGCGACACGGGGAGTCTTGGGGGGGGGATCAAACCCGCGGACCTCTTGGACATAGGCCCAGTACCCTACCAGCTGACTATCCCGGCCTTACTCAATTCATTGGTAAAAATAAGCAATTTTTCTATTCACCTTTACGTAGGATCCATTATCATCGTCATAACCATTGTTGTGGGGTCCGCCATCTTCGCCTTCCATTTTGGTTGCATCCAGACCCAGATACCAAATTTCCGGGAATTCACCGCTCTGCAGTTCATTCCTTTCAAAGGAATTCAACCTGGATCCATAGTATTTTAGAACTTCTGTGAATGGGAAAAAATAAACATTCATTGAAGGCCTATTAAATGTTGGTCTGTGGATTAAATACGATATTTAAAGCTCTTCCTACTATTTTTATGAGACTTTTTAGAAAATAATACAGTCTTTTAATATTTCCCAAAGCTTTTTTACTATCCAATCGTGCTGATTGCAAACTATTTTCTTAATACATCGAAACTTCTCGGGAGCGACCACTATCCGTTCCACAGTAAAATGGTCATTCTCAGAGGTTACCTCCATTGACTTCAAAATTGTTCTCGAAGGTGCATGATTTTTCCCAAACGATTTTATTTTTGTCAGTGTCGTTTTCTTGGTGCGGAAATGCCACTTCAGTTGGCGTCACGAATAGACGGATGTATGAATGAAATTTAGCGTCTATAACTGTTATAATACTGTCATATTATTATAACATTTATATACTGTTATAATAATGTGTAAAAGCAAATTTACAAATTATGAATGATAAAACTATTTTAAATTAATAAACACTTTTTTTTTGTTTAAGTTTGCATATAATTTATTCAACTTATTTGTTTCATTGAATTTTTCTGTTTTGATACTTTTTCGTATTCCCTTACTTGACCTTTTCAGCATGACATACAGATGTTTTTCCGGACGCTGGGAGAATTTCTAATGGTGTCTCCTAAGGATTTTCTACAACACAAAGTTTACGGAAAAAATTCCGTGCCTCCCAAAAGTGGTCGTAAATAGAGGTGGTCTTTCCTGGACGCGTCACTGTATATAAATAGCTGTAAAGCACCATAATGTGCGTAACATTCACATTTCAAAACTTTAACTAGCCTTGTAAAACATAAATTTTACTCAAAATATTCGCAACTTCGTAAAATATTTTTTATACAGTAATATCTCGATATATCGAGTGCGGCATATAAAAAGAAATCTGTTTATACAACACATTTCTATATCACCTTCAAAATGATAACAAAGACTCAAAAATTGTAGATGCTTATGAGTAAAAACTGTAATCATAACCTTTTTATAATACCATAAAGAAAGTTTTTAGGGAAATGTAATTTTCTACAATTTAAGTGAACCAGATTATAAGAAAAAGCTTAAAATGGAGGGCTTTTTTTTTATTTATTTCTATTGCCAATATAGAAAAGCGAAAAAATAATAATCGTTTAATTCTTACAATTTTAACATCACATTTTTATAATGCACATGGTAGTATTAAGGGCAACCACCGGCTAAGTGATCTTCTTTATAACAAAAGCATGAACAGTATTGAACAATAGTTCAAATACTTTGCCAATAAAATGGATACTTTAAACTTGAGTTTAAGCGAAATTTTGTAAAATTATATGTAAAATTACACGATAAATGTCTTAAATTGTTTCTTTCATACACGTGCAATTATTTTAAATAATATGGAAGCAATACACCAATACGATCCATGAACACTCTGAAATGTATAAGAGGGTGGGGGAAGCTGTCTTTCCCGAATAGTTACAAAGTTTCGTGAAGAACCATACTTCTGAATCACTACTACAGGAAATCTCGATAATCGTCTCTTCCAATGGATTTGATAAGTTGTGATTGGTCTGACTCTACATAATGACGTACTGTAGGTATATAGATCCTGATAGGTCGTTGAAACGAGGCATTTGTTTACGTTTGCAACTGTTCTTTTCATTCTAGTTTGAGTAAGCCAAGCCTGTCAAGTATCAATTCTCTCACAAAGATTCCTTCATAAAAATTTCTATTCTTTCTTTATATATTTCTTACTTAACACAAAGGTGAGCTCGAAGTCATGTAGAACATAAACAAACTAATTGCGCATTGAAATTTACAGGTAAAATAATAAATCTAAGTTAAGTAAAAGACGTAGACAAAGAAGAATTATATTTCAACAAATTCGATTGGCGATACGACGTTGTATTCAATCAACTTCACTTTAATTAACATTCTGATTTATGTATGGAAACTTAGCTCAACTTTAATTCACCATTTTGCTTATAAGCGACCAGTTGGAGCCGACGTCATACGTGACATGTATGGGTATTTTGATCTTCTTCTTCTTGAAGGGCAAATACATAATTGTGTGAGGACCTTCCCCTTGTATACATACACTTTTTTAACCGGTTTGTCACACCTAAAAATATTTCCGGAGCATCTGCTAATATTAAGTTATATGTATTTTCTAAAGATTTATATAGTGAACAAAATTCTCCATCTATCATTTATTTATTAAATTGAACCAAATATTTTTCAAAGAGCTTCTCTCTTAAGAGACTAAAAGTCTGTCTGAACAGGTAAAATGGAAATAGTGGTTGTCGTAAAATAGATTTAAGGTTTATTTTCAAACATTTTTTATTGGATGGGTGAATCAAATTGATTCGTCTGCTTCCCAATCACGTCAATTCACTGAGTAACCCTTTAACTGATTAACCCTCCATAGATTCGTACAATTTACCATTGGCTGATTTGCCGATTCTCTCATACTTTGTTCCGCATATTTGTTTCTTTTTCTTCTTCTTTTTTTTCATTTTTGCACTCGCTATATCGAAATATCACTCATAATAATGATTGCCATAGCGTGATGCTTATTATAAGGCAAGACTACCAAATACTGCGCTTTTTGCAGAGTACCTTCTAGAGTTGTAGGTAGCAATTTCGCCAACATTTTAATAGCATTACCCCGAGAGAGTTCAAATAAAGTGGCGTTTCAATATGAAACTTTCAAATTATTTGTGTGCAGTGGTGTGGAAAATAACTTTAAATCAAATTTACAAAACAAGGAATCATACATTAAAGCATAAACTTAGATACCACTCGAAGAAATTATCCCAAAAGCGCAAAAAGTTGGCAGCCCTGCATAAAATAATCTGTTTTTAAAACTGTAAGTAAACAATTTTGAAAGCAATATGGAGAATAAACGCATTAAGTGCGTAAAAAATATATAAAAATAACCTCGGAAAAAACATCATAAAGAGATGAATGGCCGTCATATTAATCGAAATATTAAAAAAAAAACACTTTCGTAAAAAACAATAGCTTTAGGCAAGGTTTACAAACTTACAAAAATAAAATTTTTAACAAAATAATGTCTTTAATAATGTTTTTAAAACTGCAAATAAACAATTTTAAAAGCAATATGGAGAATAAACTCATTAAGTGCGTAAAAAATCTATGAAAATAACTTCGGAAAAAACATCATTAAGACATGAACGGCCGTCATATTAATAGAAATATTAAAAAAAAAAAACACTTTCGTAAAGAACAATAGCTTTAGGCAAGGTTTACAAACTTACAAAAATAAAATTTTTAACAAAATAATGTCTTCTTCCATTTCTAAAAACACACCTATCTTGAAATCAAACTCATCGTTCTTATTTAAATATAAATGTCATTTAAAAAAAATTTCCGATTGTTCCAAATGTGAAAGTTGTTTTGTTGTTAGCCAATAAATAATAAATACACTAATATTTTAACTATGCTGATGGAACAAACTAACAGACGCATGGGAACGTTTGATTCGGCTACGTCATAGGAAAAAAAAAACTAACCAAGTCCGATACATAAAAACTTGTGTGGCTAAAACTCGTTAAAAATAAAACCATTCGTTAACTTTTGTAAAAATGAAAGTGCGTTAAAACTACTTCACGACATTAAATTCTTTACACTTAAATGTGGCCCTAATGCTGTCATTTATTTTCGTTTAGTACCTTAAAGTGATACACTCTTAAATACAGAAACCTTAACTTTTGTTTTCAATTCTGCTGCAACAAGAAACATTAGCTAAAAAGAATAATTTGGAAAAAGTTCTTTTAGTCTTTTCGAATTAGAATTTGAAAGATGGAGAGCAGCTTCAAATGTAATTTTGTTCGAAAATCCCCTTTTAGTATTGATTTTTTATACAGTACTGCCTTTTAATGTTTTTGAAAGTTTCGATGCTTTAAAAAAAAACACTTATTGTATCTTTTTTGCCAGAAGCTTTTCACCTTTATAGTGAATAGTTTTCTAGAAATATTAAATTTTATTCTTTTTTTTTAACATTTCGAGGGGGAATTATTTAGTTTACATCCTTATGCTTTTGGAAATGCCATTGCATTTCATTTTTTCTTCTTCCTTTCTTTCTTTTCTTTGTTTTTTTCCAAGCTTTAAGTTGAAAATATTTTTTCGCAGATTTATAGTGTTTCACTTTTTCAGTTTATATAAGCAAGATTTAGCCTGTATTTACTTTATTCATTCTCTAAGCAATGATTTCAGAGATTTATATTTCTTTACGCATTAAAATTACATAAAAATGTAACGCAGTAAATTTTAAAAAAAAATGAGGTTGAGACAGAGGTCATTTTAGGGGAAATTCGGGGACGTTAAAGGACTCTTCATAAAACTTTTTATCATAAAAACGGATCTTTCACAAAACGTTTTATCATGCAAAAAGACTTCATTAAATATTCGACCATAAAAACAGATCCTTCTCAAAATATTTTTTAATAAAAACAGAACTTTTACAAAACAATTTATCTTTGAAAAGCATCCTCCACAAAATATTTTATCGTAAAAATGGATGTTTCGTAAAATAATTCATCTTTGAAACGTATTCTTCACAAAATATCTCATCGTAGAAACGACTCTTTATACTTTTTTTAATCTTTAAAACAGATCCTTTACAAATCAACCTTAAAATAGATCCTTCACAAAATATTTTTTAATAAAACGGCTCTTCCACAAAATAGTTTTTCTTTAAAAAACATCCTCCACGAAATATTTCATTGTAAAAACGGATCTTTCGTAAAAAATAATTAAATAATTTATCCTTGAAGCGTATTCCTTGCAAAATATCTCATCGTGGAAACGGGCCCTTTATATATTTTTTTTTATCTTTAAAACAAATCCTTCACACTTTTTTCTTCTTCTTTTTTTTTGAAAAATGGAGTAGTTAGAGTCTTAAATTCATATTTTTATTCCCAAAACAGGACACAATTTTCACATATTCAGAAAACTATGAGTAACTTCGTCACAATTCTACAAAAACAGACCTTTCCTAAAAAGTCCAGAATAATCCCTAGATTAGAAGGTGTAATAGATATTTTGTATCAGTTACAATTAATTCGCTGTGTCCATTGTAACATTGTATGTAATACCAGGATTCGAAATAAATGAAGGAATTATCTGCTTGCCGTGTGAAGATATTAAATTATTACCCATGATTAATGATTACCAGTTCAATAATTATTACCAGTAAGAAAAAAACAACTCACCGTTTGGTAAAAGAGGCAGTCTTCGACCGTAAGGATCATATCTTGCCGCAGGATGACTGTTTTCGCCAAACGACGCTGGGGGTGAGATCCACCTTTTCGGATAGATGGTAGGATCGTCGTCCAACCTCGAATTCCCGTCTTCTGTGTCACTGCTGTCACCGGAGTCTATAGGCGGTGGAAGTCTGTGATGATCTAGGAGGGGTAAAGGGTCGTCCACTTCCCTCTGTATCTCCCTCGCCCTTTGCTGAGAATGTCTTTGCTGTTGCAAACTCAAGATACTGGGCAAACTAGTTGATTTATCTGATCCTAGTCTATTGTAACCAAAGTTCTCGGCCGCTCGTAAGTGAATCCTGCAACGAAATTGAGAAGATTGAATAAATTCCTCCAACACCTCTAGCCTCTCACAATATTTAATGATAAGAAGTGTGAAAAAATTTATTTTATAAATATAAAAAGAACTGTTAGAATATCACTCTCAAATTTTATTAATACAAGTTAATAAAAAAAATTACATACTAAGCATTTACGCAACAAAAAAACACAAATTGAATTCACAATTATCAACATCATACTAACTTTTATAACCAAATACTATTAATAATCAAACCAACTCTTAAACAATAAAATTTAAAATGTTGATCTGATTAAATAAAATGTAAAATACTTTTTTTCTAAAAAAAAAAAAAAAAAAAAAAAAAGGAATAGGCTTGAAAAACTTTTAATTTTCTGGCAATATATTTAATTAAATTTTTTTTAAGTTTTTTCATTTTAATAATACATTCATTGGCAGACAGGAGCTTTTGATCTTTTTAAGTTTCTCCCATTTCGTTCCATTTCTTCCATTTCGTGCAATTCTTTCAGGGTTTTTTTTTCCAGTTTCTAACTGTGTCTCTAAAGAAATACGCTTCTTCCAGACGTAATCCTATTCCTGGTTTTTGTGACTGATTTCGTAACTTAAAATTTAGTCAAAGCAAATTAAGTAGCCTATTTAAGGTTAGCCTTTTGAATAATTTAAATTGTGTCCTAGTACTTTAAAATTCAAACAGAACATCAAAAGTTATGCCATTTTCAATTTTGTACTCTGTACAACTTGTCATTTTTTTTAGATTACAATTTATTCTACAACAATGAATTGTGCAAATTTTAAGTAAGTTGTGTAAAATTTGAAAGTTAATGTTGCAAAAAAAATTTTCATGCAACATATGCATGGAGTATCGATATATTTTAAATAGCCAGCTGCTCTTCCTACACAGATTCACCGGTTCACGGTTTCGTGTTGTTCTTCAGCAAACAAACTCACCGCTTAACGGTTTCACATTGTTCTTCAGTTCCACGAACTCACCACTTCACATTATTCTTCATCTGCACCAACTCGCCACTTCTCGGTTTCACATTGTTCTTCAGCAAACAAACTCACCGCTTAATGGTTTCACATTGTTCTTCAGTTCCACGAACTCGCCGCTTCACGGTTTCACATTGTCCTTCAGCTACACGAACTCACTTTTTCGTGGCTCCACACTTCCTTCTGAATGTTTAAGTGCTAGAAATCTTTATTGAACTTGCCAGCGATAACCAGTCGGTTGTCTCAAACAAACTCACAGCTTCGAAGTTCATCGCTGTCGTCCCCCTACACGAATTCACCTCTTCGCGGTTTAGTGGCTCAAGCGCCAAAATCAACTACGCTGCCACCAAAGAAATGGTGGTAATTCGTGAGACTTTGTTATTTAGCAAAACTATCTAAAAAGTTAATCACCGTGATGGTCACGAACTTTTTAAAAGTTCTATTTGTCTCATAAAAAACACATGACTTAATTTAAGATTTCTATCTTGGTTAAAACATCATTACTTGGTAAATAGCTGGTGCGCCCACATTAACTCACCGCTTCAAGGCTCGACATTACCCTCCCCCCACGAACTCATCACTTCGCTCCGTTGCATTGGTTCAAGCTGCCTTCGGCAATATTGCTTTTAATCCTTTGCCTTACTATTTAAATGCAAATCGAGAGGTAGGATTCTTTTTTGAACTTGCCTGGGACGACCAGTCAGACCCACTGACACTAAATCACTGCTTCGCAGTTCCATATAGTTTTCCACCTGCACGAACTCACTTCTTCGCAGCTTCATGAAAGAACCACAAGAATCGGCTAACCCGCATTAATAATTGGTGGGAATGGGTTATTTAGCATGACTGTCATTTAGGCTAACGCTTTATATCATGCGTAATGCATTGATATATTTTGCTTTGACAGTATCATTACAATATTAGAAAGCACTCCTTTTTGCGGATATAATCGTGTGAGTTGATGACGAGATTATATCTTTTCATAAATTTTGTTTTCCGACTTTTAGATTTCTCTTAAATAAAATAATTTTTATCTCCTTTTCTCATTATATATATATATATATATATATATATATATATATATATATATATATATATATATATATATATATATATATATATATATATATATATATATATATATATATATATATATATATATATATATATATATATATATATATAAATACACGAAAGCACTAAGAAAGTTAAGAAAAACAATAAGTTTCATTTATTCCGCTTAAGCTGCAAGTAAACAGCAATCATTAGATAAGTTCAAAATGAAGAATAAAACAAAGAAAAATTATAGACATATGAAAAAAAGGGGGGAAAAAATAACAAACAGCATTTTATTTAAAAAAAAGGAAAAAAAAGAAGGAGAAATGTTAATTAAAAAACCGAAAAAAAAAGATATAATCTTTTCTTCAGCCCACACGATTATATCCGCAAAACAGAGTGCTTTCTGATATTGTATCAATAAAGCCAAAGCAAAATATATTAATACAATAGTGTGAGGAGCACTCAAAAAAAATTTTTATAAATAAATTTTTATTTTTATTTTTCATATGTCTATAATTTTTCTTTGTTTTATTCCTCATTTTGAACTTATATATATATATATATATATATATATATATATATATATATATAATATATATATATATATATATATATATATATATATATATATATATATATATATATATATATATATATATATATATATATATATATATGGATATTACTACGAAACATCTAAAAATGTTTTCGAATTTATCCTTGCAATCAGAGATCAAATATTATTGTTCAACCTTTACTTTCTTTTATGAATTACCTGTGATTTAGAGACGCTAATGTAGAGCCTGCTGATGTTAAATGCAATTGACTGCTGAAAGCACATCCAAGTCGTCCAATAGGATCACGGTGGATACCAGGGCTCTAGAATAAAGGATCACAAATTGTAGATAAAAAGAACTTTTAAACAGCTAACAAAAGCAAAAATGAACTTTATATTTGCGTGTTACAATGTTAAAAATGCAAGTTGGAGTAACCAAAATTTATTAATGATACGATGAAACTTTTGATTTAAATAATTTTTCTTTTGACATTGTTTCCGTCTATTTTGAAGCTCGTTTGTATAAACTGATAGTCATTCTAATATATTGATTCTTATTAGTAGTATGTGTTATTTCATTACAACTCGTGAATTCGAATAAAACAAAATGACTTAAATGATAAGTTGATTCGAACGCTAATTCCTTCGCTTTATTCTAATCATTTTTATATTTGTTTTTAAAAAATTACAAAGTGAAGAGAATTTAAATATGTCAATATCATTCAAATAATAAATAATATTTCTTAAATTCATTAACTCACTTTTTTTGTTAAGGTTGCGTGTGTGTTCTTAAGGTTAAATTTTTTTCTTCAAATTCTGACGATTATTTTTCGAAACCAGGTAACTGTCGTTTTCGTTACGTTTAACATGTTAACATAATGTTCTTACATAAAACTAATAGCATTGCATAATTTAAAACTAATATATTTTGTGTTTTTGCGGAAAAAAAGGGGATTAAAGGGGATTTAAAGAATAAATAAATAATGAGAATCAATTTCTTGGGTTGGCAAACCCGGAGCCTCCTAGTTACATAAATATTCATAATTCGTAACTATATTCAGACAGAGTGCCAACAATGAAAATTGTTTCACATGAAAGAACAAACTGGCAAAAATTTTAGTTCCTTTCGTAAATAATAAAATAGTTTTAATGAAATAAATGAAATAAACATTAAAAAAGATACTATGCAAAGGTTGCTACAGAAAGAGATGTTAGGTTTTGAACAATTGGATGCAGATTTATGCATTTTAACTCTGGCAGCAATTAAGTTGAAATAGTAAAATTTGAGTAGAGTGAGCAAAAAATTAAAGTCCCTGAATTACTCTTTATCTAATGATCGGGACTTCTCGTTCAATCTTAATGGTTCGAGGGGGTGACCTCAAATATGCTAATCAATTATTGCAGGCGATATTTTTAGGTATGAAATCAAACACAAAAAAGTACTTTACATGAATATATATACCTTTTTTCCGAAAGATTCGGATGTTTCACTCCCAAAATATAGAGGGTTATCGTCCCCATTGTTTAGTCAGGAGAGCGGTCCAAAGTTTGAACCCCTTAATGTTATTTTTATTTTTAGCATATTTCGCCATATCTCAAGAACTATTTAAACTAATTTCGAAATGTTTGCACATGATTATGAAATTCGTTTATCCAAAGACAATTGCATGCAAAAATAACTTATAGCAAATATTTATTATTTTTATTAATTTATTTAATAAAAGTCGGAAAAAATTGAATTGTATGGCATACAATTTTTGCATCCTAAATATAATTTTGCGTAGTAAAATATAACTTTTAAGTAAAATCTGTCGAACAGTTCCTGAGAAATCAAATTTTAGAAAAATCTTATTTTTAAAATTTTATTTCTCAGCAACTATTTGACTGATTCGGCTTTAATTTTGTATTTTGCCGTATTAAATTACATTTTTTAAGAAGATGTAAAAAATGTATACCTAACAATTAAAAATATTTTCAACCATTATTAAATAAATTATTAAAAATAACAAATATTTACTAAAAGTTTTTTTTTGCATAAAATTTTATTATTGACAAATAGATGCAATTAACTAGATATATTTAGCTGTTGGAAATATTTTTATAAAAAAATACAATTTATTGTATCAATGTATGTCTAAATACAGCGTAAGAAAAATATACACGATTATTTTAACTGAAAATGTACAAAAAAAGTTCATAATTTATTTTTTCTATCATTTAAATCACTTCTCAAATATTTCAAAGCCTTACTTATATTTTACCCATTTTTTTATACATTTTTGCAGCGGAATACTGTTTTCTTATAAATAGCGAACAGTCCACATCGTGAAACATATACCCAATGCCTATTGTTTTCCTGATACATATATAATTGAACATAAGCTTATGTTTTATAACTTAACGAAAAAAATATATCATAGTGTTATTTTTATTTAAATAGAAAAGTGCATTGCATAAGTAAGGAATATATAGTGCATATGACATAAATATGAATAGAATTCAAAACTTGTTGCTGTTAAAGGTATTGTTTCCACTTTTTGAAAAGTATCCTTGCCCATATTTATTAAATTTAATACCATTTTTTGAAAACTGCCTGCAATATTTTAACAAAAACACGCAGTTGAGTCAAATCTTTGAAAGGTTTTTTATACTTCAAATCAAATGAGCTTGAATCAAGTTGACATTTACTCTGTTCTGGACGGAGAAAAAGTAGCATTTTCTCGCAAATATAACTATCCGAAATACGAAAACCTTTTTTTAGAACACTCTGCAAACAGAATTTCACTTAAATTTTCTTTTAAAAAATATATTTATCTGTCAGGAATCCTGATTCTAAAAATTCTTCTGAGTGTAAGTTGAAATGTAAACAGTAAAGCGGAAAACTTCAATAAAAGGAATACATCAATTCAAATAATAAAGTAAAGGTTTTAGAAAGAGAAGAAAAAAAATAAAACGTTTTACATTTGAACACCTTCCCTTTGTTTGCGAAAAGCCTTGCATATCTTTATTTGAAAACAACTCTAAAGATGAATGCAAACGCTTAAGGATGGGTAACAAATCTGAAAGCTTTTTACTGTGGTGAAAGCTTTAAAAAATGTTGAAATAGTTATGTTACTGTGAGTAACAGAAATGGGTGGTTGTTGACTTCCACCGGGGAATGATAACAATCACACGGTCGCTTTGGTAAGTGTCCGAAATATATACTAGGTCTAGTTAGGTAGCCCGGTATGTCCAACATCAATGCTTTTTAAGGTCAAGTGCCACTACCCAATATGCATTTAACCTGTATTCCGTAAACTTCTCTTAATATATTCCCAGTCGATATCAAAGTATCGAATAAATATAATAATATCAACGAATCAATTGATATCAAATAGGATACAACAAATATTTCGGACATTCACTGGTGAAAGTCGACATTCTCTTAATTTCGGGCATTCACTGTAACGGTTATATCAAAGGAAATATTGATGATGGAAAATGTTCGGCAGCAATACGGTTCACGTTTCGAAATCCGAGCATTTAAACTATTTTCATTTTAGCCAGATTTGGAAAAAAAAGTAAATGAACGAAATATGTTAATATTATACTTTCATTTAGAAATTAAGTATGAAAACTGAAAAGTTAAAAAAAGTAATATTTACAACAAAATTGATGTAAATACCCTTCAGTAATACAAATCATGTTTTGAAATCAGCAATTTCAACCTATTTTTATTTCAGCCAGATTTAGATGGAAAAAAACGATTAAATAAAACACGTGAATGTTATTCATTCATTTAGAAATTAAGAATGAAAAATAAAAGTTTTTATAAAAAAATCGATGCATATGCATTAAAAGAAATATTGCTGCAAATATCCCGCACCAAAAAGATTCATGTTTTTAAAAACTGAAGAATTCGAAATCATTCCTGAGGTATTAAAAACACTGTAAAAGTTGCATTTTCAATATTTTTCTATTTCTCGAGAACTATTCAACCGAACTTTAGAGTACAGCATTAAAGAAATTGATTGTTTCTTTTTTTTCAAGTAAAACTTTCAATCATACTTATATTAAATACTAAAAAGATAAATAAAAGTTTTAAAAAAAAGATTTTTAAATGAAAACGAATTTTGAAAAAAAAAATCGAAATCTATGGGGAGAAAAGTACGTCTATTCAGAGAAAGTCAGTATTTATATGAATTAAAATGAGTCATATTCTGTGTATATTCAAGAACATTTTTTAGTTAATAAAATCATAAGGGCATCCAGGCACAAGTATTATTTTTAGTACCTATATTTTTAATTGAATAATTTCAACTGCCAAGAAACAGCAATTATTGCGAATCAATCATAGGGGTTGGTGAGCGTGAGTGAACAGGGAGCCTGGCCCCTTAGTACAACAACAAAAAAATACTCTGCAATTGTTGCTTACCAAGTAAACATAAAAAATACAAATTATTTAAATCGCATCTTAAGTATATGAAGAGAAACGCATATTTACTACTACTTAAAAAGTAAACTAAATTTCATAAATATATAATGAGAGTAATTTAAATATACTAAAAATAAATCATCAGAAAATATCTTTTGTTACCGATGGCTTGTGTTGCCTTTTCCCACATGATTTTCTTTTTTCATCCTTAGTCTTAATTGGCTCTTGGTTGTAAGGGTTGACGATAAAGTGTCTTCCACCGCAACTGCATCCGAGGAGGCGACACCTGCGACCATCCAGAAAAGGCGGTACACACAAATCGGATGAAACGTGCAAGATTTGCAATGTCGGGTGCAGGGTGTTAGTGGGATAAGCAGTGACTGAGAACCACATCGCGATTTATCGATTTCGCGATATTATCGTCACCTGCCACGAGCAACGGCTTTTTAAAATTCCAAATGTAATTAACTAGAGGTAATATCAGGAAAAGCAGCATTATCCACTAGCGACTGATTGACATAAGAAGTCTAAAAAAAATTTTTAAAAATTAGATACTTAAGCCATCGTATTACTCGTAGTTTTTTGTAGATAATTTTTTTTCAATTTTGTCTTGATTACTATTGTCGCATTTCGTGCCAATTATATTATTTAGAAATATATCTGAATTTAATTCTTCATTCATAATCTATATGTCCGTCTCTTTAATGACTGATGGCAAATTTGATTTGCTGCGTAGATTCTCCTTTAATTATGTCATCATGACATTATTACAAACTATTACGTGTCCATTAAAGCAGCCACTATAGATCCACGCAAAAGTACGTTCTCAAATTTCTCTTAAATTTTCCAATAAATAACGCCAAGTGATTTGTTAATTATCAAAAACTTCATAGATTCAATTACAAGAGATGTGCTGTTAGCTCATTATATCCCTTCAAACTCCCAGATCTGTGATTTCTGCATCAACAACCTCAATTCTAAAGTTGCACAATCGAAGCATAGTAATTAACAGATCATAGACGATGTGCTGTTAATCCATTGTATTTATTCAATTCCAGAAAATTTTCAATATGATTCCTATGTAGAAAAATTCTAAATCATTATATCCATCACAAGTCCTAAATCAATCCTAGATATTCCTAAATCATTGCATTTTCTAATAAATAATCACCATGCTGCAGCAGCAAGAGGATTGCACAAAAAAATCTTTCTAAGATCGTCGTTCTCTTAAAAAAATATAAAAGCTGTAAAACCAATACATCATAGCTCTTTGAGATATTAACAGCTTATAATACAGCAGCTGTCACTTATTTTTAGACCATTGATCTTTATAATGAAAGATATCCAACGTGAAATCGCCAAGCATCTGCACTTATGCATATGGCACTAATTCCTATCTCGTCTCTTCTCTACAAAAACACGCCAGCCTTTGTTAATGCAGGACACATCAGGCTGAAATCAGTTCAGAAATCTCCAATGTTTTTGATAGATAATGACAAAACATGCGGGCGATCTTTTGACAGCTTCCACGTTGGCGGACATAGCGCGATAAAAACATACATATGATAGAAACTAGGAAATCATGAAGTTGTGTTGAAAAGCATAAAAATGATATAATAAAAAGGATCGCGTGCGATTTGAGGGAGAAACCACTATAGAGCCCTGTCTGAAAAGCTTTGAGGAATTAAAAATGAGCTTTTGAAGGGTTGCCATGATTTTCTTTTAAATATGAAAGTGAATCCCTTTTTTATTCTCTCACGCCAAAAGATAGGAGCGTATCAAAAATCCTTTATTTATTTTTATTTTCTTGTCTGCATTCACGGAAGCATTTAAATAAAGAGTTCTTTTTTTTAAAATAAAATATTAAATTAAATAATAAATATGTTACAACTAAAGTGTAGAAATCAGTTATTGAACAGATTATGTAGTTAACCGATTAATTAGTTAGTTAACACATAACTTAATGTTTATCTGCTAATCACAGATATCAATGTTTATCTGTGATTAACAGATAAACATTGGCGATTTGTTGACGTACCAAAAAATATCTTTTTCCCAAACTACCCTTAGTAATCTGAAAACTACCTAGATACTATTATTACTCTTACTGTATACTACTTGCGTATACTATCTAAGTGAAAATACGAGCTTTGTGCGAACAGCAATGCTTCTACATGAGTAATTTTACACGATGTTATTTATTTATTTCTCCCTTTCGAAAAAACCGAGTTACAATATTCCAAAATTCAATACATTAGTTGATATAATCAATTATCACTCACTTTAAAAGCAAAGAATCAAGCAAAGACAATCAACAAATTAGTTGATAGATAGCATGCTTTTGAATTTATGCTGCACGGAGACCATTAATGCACACAACTACTTAAGGAAACGGCAGAAAACTCTTGATTTCGCACATGAAGTGGTTATGAAGTGATTAAGAGAAAATGATACTTGATGCAGTCATTTGAATTTCATTAATTAAAGAAGTTGGGGGGAAATAACAATTTTTAAATGACTCAAAGAGAGTGTTTTCGATGAAAAACCACACCATTACGATGTAGGTTATTCGAACTTTCTGTGTATTGTGCTGTTATGTTGAAATTTGGGAAATTCGTGAAGTATCCATCTGAAAACAAAACTAGGGAACAGTTTGATGCAATAAAAATGTCATTTTTGAATAAAATGTGTCTTATGATACGATTGTTTCAAGACTTTTAATTTAATATATTCTATGTATAAAATAAAAATTAATATTTTTATGTGTTTCAATTTTAGAAATTTTAGCTCAAACTAATTCGATTTTTCAATTTAATTGATTTTTAATTTATTTATTTATTACACTTTTATTATTTTATTTTATTATATCTATTATTTTTTATTTATCATTTCTAATTATTTTATTTATAGATTAATTTTACATATTTTAATAAATTTTTCGATTTTAGAAACTCTCGAAAATGGTCTCATGAAAAAAAACAAATCTAGAAACACTTTTCATTGAAACTATTTTATTTTCTTGTAATGAGAGAATATTCATTTAATAACGTTATATTTAAAGTTATTAATGAATATTATATGAATAGAGACAAAAACGTTTATAAAAAGAGACGCGTTTTAATGTTAAAATAAAGACAAAATAAACACTTAGAAAGAATAAAAATAATTGTAATACATCACAAATGTAAGAAACAGAAAATGTTTAAATTACTAATCAATAATTCAGAGACATTTCATTGCTTTATTCTTTTATTAAGAAAAGAAAGTAACAAACGCTTAATGTTAATGCCGTATATTCAATATCGCATCATAAGGCAAAATAACTTAATTTTCGTTTGACCCGTTAGTTCATTAAAATTATATTCTAATATCGACTCTCTGCCTAAATTATATCTAATCTTTATAAATGAATAAATTTTCTTGAAAAGAAGTAACTAGAACAATATCATAACGGAAATTCTGCTTTTTTTTCCTCTAGGATAATTTTGGATGAGCTTAGACCTCACTATAAAATAATAGCCAAATTAATGAGTTAACTTATGGTATTTTTAATAATGAATAAACTTATTGTAAAAAATGAAACAAGAAGATAAAATTTAAGTACAAAAAAAATTAAATTTAACTATACTATATAGTTAAATTTAAATTTTGTGTTCCTAGATTTAATCCTTTTGTTTTATTTTTGTTTTGTTTCAAACAATTTTTGATCCCTGTTTCCATTCCACTGGTTCAAATTTTAGAATAAAGCCAAACCAAGTGAAAACTCGCCAAATCGTGGTGATTTGCGTGCGACGGATATCCGCGCATCAGTGGAAATACGGTCCACAAGTTTTAAGGTCGTTAGCGTGACACGGCATTGGCTATCTTCCGTTCTCTTCACTTAAATGTGAATATCAAATTATAATCCCTTTCACACGATAAAAGTGATGACAATTCATGGATTAATTTATGATTCATTTAAGGGAAAAGAAGAAAAAAGAACTATAGAGCGACGAAAAAGATGATTAAGTCCAAATATTTTAA
Organism: Parasteatoda tepidariorum; assembly: GCF_982258835.1. NCBI lineage: Eukaryota > Metazoa > Arthropoda > Arachnida > Araneae > Theridiidae > Parasteatoda > Parasteatoda tepidariorum. Next base: position 6,833,843 of record NC_141762.1, read on the forward strand.
CTTCAAGAAGAAAAAAAAGGGACTTTCATTATGCGTTGGTGATTGTTTTTCCAACATGTACGATAACAACACGAACATCGGTTCCTTCCTATAACCGATAAGTAGGAACTTTAATATCGTGATATACAGTATACTCTCGAAAACCTTGTTACGTCAAAAAGTGTTTTTCCCCTTAGTACGTATTACATATCCACCTAATGTTAACTTAAATTCCTATGTCGAAGGGTTTCTTCTCAAAACATTGTTATGTCGAATTATTTTTCGAAATAGAAAATGAATTTTTTCGGAAAAATCACAATGTAAGTTCATAGTAAACCAATTCTTTTCTATTTAATGCGTCATTATTTTCGTCTTACTTTTAAAAAATAAAATTATAATTGTTGTATTTCGACTTATAGTCAACTATCAATACAAACATATTTATTGGTAGTTATTCTTATGTTTCATGACTCTCCTTTTTAGAGAAATAATTTAGAACATATTTTTCTACTTTTTTGAACATATTTAGTTCAGAACTTGTTATCTCGAGAACTCGCTATCTCGAAATTTTTTTAGCGTCCCTTAAATTTTGAAATATCGAGAATATACTGTATTATGAAAAACTATATCGGTATTTTAAAGTATATCTCAAATTTTTTCCAATGTATAACTAATTTGAGCCGTGGTGGCTCAGGGGATAGAACATTCACTTCCTAATGAGGTGAACCGGGATCGAATCCCAGCGATACCAGATCAATGCGAATTCCGCACCTGGCTCGCACCGACCACAGTGCAGACACAAAGTATTCTCGGTGATAGACAGATCATGGGTTAGAGTCCCCCTGGGTCCGGCTAACCGTGTGGGAGATTTTCATAGTTTTCCTCTCCAGGTAAAGCATATGCGGCTCAGTTCCAGAAAAAAGTCCTCCATGAAGGCAGATTTCTCCCAATACTTGGTCCAAAGTTCCCTTGTCTTCTGAATTGTGTTCAAAATTTCAAGGCAACAGAGTTGATCATTAGTAGTCGTAAACCCAAAAAATTGGATCGGCTGTTCAACGACGGTTATAAAATGAAATATATATATATACATTTCAATATTAATTTTGAAATTGCAAACAGTTTATAGTTTTTCCTATGTTCACAATTAAAATTTTCAGCATTCATAAGCACAACTCATATAAGTCCTTTATTTTATTAAAAAGTTGTAAAATGTATTTTATATTTTTTTATAACCGTCGTTGAACTGCCGACCTAATATTGGGTTTACGACTACTAATGTTTAAATCCGTGGTCTTGGTAATTTTGAACCCAATCCAGAAGACGGGGGAACTACTGGATTAAGTATCGGGAGAAATTTTGCTTTCATGGAAGACTTTTTGATGGCAGTAACCTGCCTTTGCTTTGCATGAAATTGAAACCACGAAAACCTCCCACAGTTCACCTGACGACAAGGGGACAAGAACTCATGATTCGTCTACAACTGAGGATATTTTTTTACTGCAGTGCTAGAGGTCAGTGCGAGCCGGGTGTGGAATTCGCATCGACCAGCCATCACTGGGATTCGAATTTCACCTCATTTTAGAGCGATTGCTCTGTCCCTTGAGCCAACATGGCTCTGTAAAATGCATAGGAAAAATGATCATCGTTATAAAAAAAAGGTTAAAATTAAAGTAGTATTTGGTAGTTGAAATTAAACTTTAAGCTGAAGTCAGTGTTTACAATTTAAATTTATCCGAAATACACTGGTGAAATAAATTAAAAGAATTTGCATATTTCATCGAATTTCATGAAAAGAACTGAATCGAATGTAAAACCACTGCTTCTAGACAAAACTGCAAATCTTGTACCTCAAATACGTACGTGTAAGCGGAGTCAGTAGAGAAACAGGCCTTATAAGTGCGCGTAAGTTAAGACGCATTTCGTTCGCTAGCACACCTTGACGAATTTCTCGGTGTTATTTTGCAACAATAGGTTAAATTCAAATTGTAACCGTAAGAATGAGTAACCACGAACGTTTAGATCACGGAATGAGGTGATGAATTGTGGGGAGGCTAATCTTAGATCCAGATTTGCCGAGAGTTCAATTTAATGCCCGTGTGCAACTTATGGAAATAGTTCCAGGATAGCGGATCCATCGAGAGAAAACCTGGGCAAGGCCGTCCAAGAGCCACGACGGCCAGAGAAGATCGCCATTTGTCCATTATAGCTAGACCTGCTGTCTGCATCCCTTCTCACTTCTACAAGCAGGACAGTCCGTTCAGCATGGCGCTGTATGTATTGGCAAAGTGCATAGAGACTGGAGTGTATAGATTAATGGGGGACCATTCTCTTCACAGGCGAATCCCTTCTCTGCCTAAACAGGGATTGTCATCGTACGTTCATATGGCGAGAACCAGGGACCCGCTGCCTACCCTCCAATGTTCACGAAATCGACTATTATGGCTGTGCAGATTTAATGGTCAGGGCAAGCAACATGTTGGATAGCCGCACACCTCTCCATGTCTTTGATAGAGGCTCTGTGACTGGTGTGAGGTATAGGGATCAGGTCTTATTGGCACCATACGTTTGCTTTTTTACGGGTGCAGTTGGCCCTGAGTTTATTTCAATGGACGATAACACGAGGAAATATGGAGCTCTTCCAGTCAACGAATTTCTAGAGAGTGCAGATAGTCGCCGGATGGATTGGCCCGCCAGATCTCCAGACTACTATCCTATAGAGCATGCCTGGGTGCTCTGGGAAGGGCAATTGCAATTGCTACCCCCTCCGAGAGCCATCCAGGGAATGAAAACAGCGTTGCAGAACGAGTGGGACCAATTGCCACAGGAAATGATAAAATGCCTTATTTCAAGTATGCAAGGCCTGTATATCTGTAAGAGGGGACCATACCTCCTATTAACCCTTTTTTTTTTTTGTTTATGATGCAACCGCTGTTTCATACCTTCCGACTCCAACGAGTGTTATGTACGATCATGCGTGTGTATTACAATTCTTGAATGATCCTTTGTTTTGTATTGATCATGTCAAATTTCATTAAAATCGGTCCAGCAGTTCTGGAGGTGATCGACCCAGTCTGCAAATTCTCTTCATTTCTTACAACAATGTAATTCGTAAATTCTTAATTTTATTTTTGCTATGCAGTACATATTTTTAAATTTCAGTATTCCGACACACAATAGCGGACACTCGTCAAAGATTTGAAACTGATATGAAAGTTTTAGGTTTCCACCCAAATACACTGCATACAAAAATTTCAGAAGACTAAAATTAATTCTATCAATCTTATCTTTATTCAATATTTTTTATTGAAATGAAACAAAAATCTGCCATCTTGTTTTGCGAAAAATGCATTTGAATGATAAAAAACCATGTTGCTTTTAATAGAGCCAGAAATGGGGAAACCTTTAACAAACGTGTCTAATTCTTATCGCGTTTCTATGACTCAATAAATAAATCAATGAATAAAATACCCATTTGTAAAACGAGCCATCATGTTTTGAATCGAGCATCATTACCAATCAATTTGTCGAGTTTTTAAACACTAAGTTAAACCCTTAAGTAAAAGAAAAATAAATAAACATTTCTAAATAACACTATCGATCCCACAAGGACATAAACACATAAAGGAAACCTCAAGTTGCATTATTGGAAAAGAAATAACGTTCGAAACAGTTAAGTTATAGTTAGAGGGAAAAAAACTGCCATATGAAAAAAAATCCATTAAAAAGAGAGAAAGAAAAAAAATGCGACATCTATATGCCCATTTAACTACGGAACACTTCCGTTTTTGAGTAGAAATAATGATTTTCTTTATCCTGCTCTTCTTCCAAGAGAGAAAGGTTCTAAAAATAGAATATCTTCGTTCCATTTCGCATCGTCTTTTCGCGAAGAAAATTATATTGCATCTGTGTATGCGAGCGCAAGTGGATGATGCTTCTCTTATTCAATGTTGAAGCATCATCTTCATCCAGTTGACTGGATGCGGAGATATGTAATTACCTGCGAGGTTCTTTTTCGAAGCATGTGGGGGCGTTGCCACGAAATCCAGGTAACGCGGAAAATGGTAACTCGTAAATACCTCTGTAGCCGTATTTCTTTTAACAAGCCTAATGACGTATAAACCATATACCATTAATAATATATACAGCATTTTCGATGTGTTTTTTTAATAGATTGTTAATGTTAAAATAATTATGAATTTGGTTCGAAAAAAGATAATATTTTTTTATTTATTTAAATATTTCATAGAAGAAGGGATATCTACAAATGGTGTCACACTTTTTTTTCTTCCATTATTTTTGACCTCCTTCTCCCTTTTATCCCAAAGTGTCACCCTTTCCCTCTTTTGTCGCGTTATATTATATGCTGACAATTCAGAAACACATTGTAGACGCTATTTCAAATTTCATTTTTAAACTTTATGTTTTTTGATGACAGTTATGAACATAACTGCTATAATAATCAAATGTACACTTATTTTGATGAGAAAGATGAAAAAATGTATTTAAAATATATAAACATTCAAATCTGCTGTTTTTCAATATATTTCTTTTAACGAAAATATGTGACATGACACATCGTGTTACCCTGTTGCCCACTCCATTGTCACACGCCGTCACACTTTCACAACTTTCCTCACTTTCTACCAAACATGGTAATCATTTGTGAACTCCGATGTGAGACACTCGGAATGATAAGACTTATTTGAGACTAACAGAATAATCAGAATTGTACAGGACAGTTAAAAAAATATAATTTATATGAGACACTCAAAATAATGGGACTCATGCGAGACATTAAAAATAATAGGGCTTAATATGAAACTGTCGAAATACGAGGTCTGGTATGAGACACTCAAAACAATGGGGCAGAGAACAGTAAGAACCAACAATAAAATTGCCATTTCTGTTGATTCTTTTGCAAAATGAATCTGTTTTTTTCTTTCTCCAATGCCCACCTTGGTTGACATTTTGTCAATTGAGGAGCATTAGGGCAGATTCGTGGTCAACTAGGCCATATTAGGTGGGCCAACGTTTCTCCCACAGTAGGGACAGATAGCACAAAGAATGAAAGAGCATACATGCCTTGTCCGGGATTCGAACTCAGAACCTTTCTGATTCAAGACCAGTTTCCTGTCCCCTAGACAGTCTAGTCGGCATGAATCTGAATACAATTTCCGTTATCCCTCATCACCCACCATTTTCTGGGAGCTACCACCACTTTTTGTCCTTACTCTTCGAAAATTTAACGGCTAAGTAGTGGATCTGAAAAGGGATGGAAAAATCGATCTGAAAAGGCTTTATGATGGGTAACTTGTCTGAAAGGTAAAGGCGATTGGTGCGTAATGCTGACCACAGTCTCACCATTATGACGTTGGTCACGAAGTAGGAAAGTCTTAACTTCGATTATCCCTTGGAGCCCCAAAGAGCTGTTGTGGGACTGCTTTACTTTTATTATTTTTATTACTGTAAAATGTTAGTATTTGCTTTTTATGTTTACTTCGTAAGCAAAATGAATAACTATGTTACTGTGAATGACCAAAATCAGTGATAGTTGACTTCCACCGGTGAATGTTGACAATCACACACTCACTTTGGTAAATGTCCGAAAGATATACTATGTCTGGTTAAGTACCACTGCACAGAATACATTTGTCCGGTATGCCCTACATTAATGTTTTTTAAGGTTCAGTGCCACTGCTTGATATACATTTACCTGGTATGCCCAACATCAACGTTAAGGTCAAGTGCCACTGCCCGGTATGCATTTAACCGGTACTCCGAACACTGCTGTTTCTCCTAATCTATTCTCAGCAGATATTAAAATATCGAATAAATATAATTATATCAAGGAATAAATTAATAATAAATCCGATGTAATAAATCTAATTGCCGACATTCATCTGTAAAAGTCGACATTCTCTTGATTTCGGTCTTGATTTTGCAAAAAAAAACAATAATAATTTTATTATGAAATTTATGTACGGTACTAGTGTTGTAACACGTACACATTCGATTTTTCAGAACTTGTAAGCAAATGTGCGTAAGTCAAGCAAAACAGTACAAATGAAAAGTAATATCGCCGTTTTATTATGTGCGAGTATAATTCTCAGCAGAGCATCACTTATGTAACGTTTCTTTAAATTACTAGTTTACAATTGAAAAAAAAAAGAATTTTTCTGAAAAATACAAAAAATACTTTTAAAAAAAAGAAAGAAAAAGTGCTTTTAAAAAGAAAAAATAACAGATGGTTTTGGTAAATGTAATAAAGAGCAATATCACAAAGAAAAATCGGAGTAAAAAGTAGAACGAAATTCAATAGTAAAGCATTCACCCAAATGTAAGCGACTCTTTAATTAATTATCAATCTCAGCATCCGTTCATCGTATGTTGCCAACCTCAAATTAAAAAAAAAAAGAATATTTTCATTTGATGTTAAGAGTCACGCTCTATTTGGAACCTCTGTCAAATGTTCTTTCTTCACAGCCTTGCTCCAATTCGAATATCGGCGGCCTTCTCCTACTGTTCTATCTACCTTGACAAAATTCTGTTCTTTACGTGTTCGTCAGCATTCTTTTTTCTTTTCTGGACGGAGAATAGGACTCTTCGCGAAAGGCAGAAAATTGAGTTTTCCTTCTGAAGAATCTTCCGTAGGACAAGAATTTATTTTGTTCTTGTTTTTCTTTTCCTTATCTTCAGAGTTTCTTATCAGTTGTTTCTTATTAGAATGCAGAGTATATAAGATGGAAAAGAAAAAAGATTTTTGGAATGGCCATTTTCATCTCAAGTCAGGGATTTCAAAACTTTTTATTTTTCTAGTAGTGTTTTATGAAATTTAACTTTTTGATTGTCTCGTCAGAAATAATCTCAGGTGATCCGAAATGTCACGCTCGAGCATTCCTCGGGGTAACTTTTTTTTTTTTTGGTGCATCATATTGTTATATCCGCATATATATCGGGAGAAGTTCATTCAGCCTTCATCTCTTTGTCAAACCCAAATCTAGCTCGGGGAAAAGTTAATTTAGATGCAATTTAGGACAATAGATGTCAGCACTTTTCTGAAGGTTTCAGATGTTTATGTTAAAAATGCTCGACATTTTTTGTTGCAAAATGGCGTCCAGAGAAAGTATTTGATAGAAGAAAAAAACTTTTTAACTTTAACAATACTGAGACCGTTAATGCGCACATTACCTAGATAAGTTGTGTTATTAAGTAAGTTGCGATAATTACACATTACCTAGATAATTTGCCTTATTAAATCAGTTACGATAATTACACATTACCAAGAGCGCCGGCAGAATAAAATAAAAGGGGGTGCAACCCTCTAACAAACTACCTCCCCCCCCCAATTTTTTTTTTAAGTATTCTGTTATTGCATTTTGTTTTGTTATCACATATACTTTCATCTGTTAATTTTTTTCAAGATACATTTCTTCATTGTTGACAAGATATTTAAAAAAAAAGTACGAATTTCTTGAACCTGAAAATTTTGCCACAAGAAACTGTACTGATGGCGCTAGCATAGCTACTGACTTTGAAACACAAATAACTACAAACAGTAGTTTCGGATACTAACGTGTTTGTGCACGCATAATATTGGTATTTATTGCGCTGATGAAGTTTTACAGTTGTAAGAAGTCAGCTCGTGTTATACACCTTTGTTAAACTAAATAACTAATAGAAAATATAATACTATTTATATTTTATTAAATGAAATTTAAAAATGTAGCTTAGGTATCTGCCAAGTTTGAGCATGCTCAGTGTGTATAAGGAAAGAATCAAAGATGACTAAGAATTCATTGAAAAAGTTATAAACAGATTTGGACAGCAAACAAGACAATTCTTCTTTGATTAAACAATTTTTTAATTGTTATGTATCAATTATTTAATTATTTGTTTTTGAATAAAAATATTTTTAATAAAAAAATTTTATAACAAATTTATTTTTCTGTATCGCTTAAATTGTTTAAAAAAAAGCCAGGGAGGTGCAAATGCACCCTCTTGCACCCCGCTGCCGGCGCCCTTGCACATTACCTAGATAAGTTGCGTTAACTTCACATTGCCTCGATAAGTTGCGTTATTAAGTAAGTTGGCATAATTACACATTACCTGGGAAAGTAGCGTTATTAAATAAGTTGCCATAATACCTAGATAAGTTGCGTTATTAAGTAAGTCGCAATAATTACGCATTTTCTAGATAAGTTGCGATATTCCGCAGTTAAATCCTAGTTAATGTGTAAATAATTATTATATTATACTTATGCAGTGACAACTTTCAGAAAGTTGTTAATACATGTATTAACGGCTTTCGGTCTTTAGTGGTAACCTAAACGTAGAGCATTATGGTCAAAGTGAAAGCTTTCCTCCCTGTTTTGAATTGGATTTTTAATTGACTCTAGAATCGAAATGTTCAATTAAAACTTTATTACTCTTAAATTAATAAAGTCATCAAAGGATAACTTATTTTTATAAAAATATAACGCTTAGTTTTGTTCACATAAGTTAGTTTTGTTCTAAAACAAACCAGAAACAGTTGGCTTTCTGTTTTTAAAACCTTAACAGAGAGATATGATGAAAAAATAATATTAACCACTTCCCTAATTATTTCATTTCTACTCGGCCGAAAGAAGAAAAAAAATCAGCTGTAATTGGAAGCTTGTCAAGTTTTGTTGTTGGATTGTGGCACTGCACACGTGTTCTGTGAGATTATATATACGATGATGGTTGCTGAATTTACATGGAAAAATGAGTAAAAGAAAATGGAGTATCACTTCACTGGCGCTAGGAAAATACCACTTTGTGTTATACCTTGTTTTAAAAACTATCATACTTTTTTGAGCTGCCCGAGATAACTCGAGATGGTAAACTGATGCTAAATGAAATGTTTTTTACGCATAAAAAAATTAAAATTCCAACTTAAAGCTTGTGTTAATACATGTGTTTTTTGTTTTAGTCCCTTATATTTATTAATAAAATAAAAAAATGTATTGATTTTTTTGCATTTTTTTTTAAATTGCTAAAGTGGTAAAATGGTAATTAGTAAAGTGGTAATGGTAATTGGTAAATGGTAAAGTGATAATTAGTGGTAAAACTGTAGTTAACATTTTTTTGTTAATTTTCCATGCCCGTTCGTTGAAATTAATTTTTATGATCGTAATTTTAAGTAATTTCTCACATTTGTACTTTACTTTCTGATTAAAAGGAGCCCTTAAACAGGAAGCACTTAAATAAGCAATGACAAATGCACTCTAACAAAATATTTAATGTTTTGTCACGCATACCAGACACTGCCAATTTAAAAAAAAAACATAACACGTTAAATAAATAGCATATTTCCGCAATTAAGTATTTCATCAGATGTGTTATTTCGCGCAGTAAACAAAACAATCAGCTCAGTAATAGGAATAATAGTTTGTAAAAAAAAGAGTGATTAAGTTAATAAACTTCAAGACATTCTTGAAGAAGAGAGAACATCGATTACTAGACGCAAATTACATTAGAATTCTAGACGCATGAGGAAAACATTGTTTGCCGTCTGGTTTTCCCCTGTGAGTTTTGTAGTAGTTCAGAACAGTATTTTTGTACACATTTTAACAGTAAAGTGAAAGCTTTTTATGACGAAACCTGTTATGACGTCAAGCATTAAGGATGTATGCTTATAACGAGTTAAAAACTACTTGCATACCACTAATGTGACAAATTTGTCTTAGGGAAATACATTTTCTTTTGCTCTGTATATTATACGAAATAAGAGTTCACAGCTAAAGGTATTGTGCTGTTAAGGTTGCGTCACGCTTCGCATTTTCGTGTTAGAACACGATTCCTTTGCGATCCCTCATACACTATCTGTCCAAAAATAAGGTGGTGGAAGCTTAATGATGTGGGGGTGTTCCTGGCCTGGATCCGTTAATTCCTGTGGTTGGAAAAATGACTTCTGAGGTGTATGTGGACATTTTGGATAATACTGCACTGCCAAACCTATGGCAATATTTCAGGGAAGGCCCATTTCCTTTCCAGCAGAATAACTGCTCCATTCACAGATCGAGACTTGCACAGACGTGGTTGGACGAAATGGGTGTTAAAAAAGTGGACTGCAATAACTTACTTCAGCTGTGATGGAAGCCTGAAAGTCAATTTCTATGGCGGCCACCCATCAAAAAATGATGGAAAGTCTTCCCAGACGGGTGCAGACTGTCGTCGAGGCAAAAGGGGAACCCACATCATGTGCCTCGGGAAGCTCTAAGTTCATACTACTAGGTGTCCGGATTACTTTTGGTCAGATGGTGTATAACCCCGATCTTACACCCTCGGATTCTCAATTATTTCGAAGTTTGCAAAACTTTTTAATTAAAGAAATTTCAGTATTAATGAGGACTTCGAATCCCTCTTGGCTAAGTTTCTTGATCCTAAGGACCAAAAGTTCTATGAGCGTGGTATTAGGAAATAACCAGATACAGCGTAAAAGGTCCTCAAACAGAACAGAAGATATTTAACTGATTAAAGTTCATCTTTTGTTGAAAAAAATTCGAGTTTTATTTCACACTACAAAAGTTACTTTCTTGCCTACCCAATAGATTGAAACATGTATTTGGAATTTCTTTGAGTTTTTTTTATTTAAAACTCTCTTTCCCCTTATTTAATTCATTTAGAATTTAAGTAAATAAACATCAAAGGCATATAGATTCTAAGGTATATTGCCAATTTATTTTCTTACTATATATATATATACGAAAATCGAATGATGGTGTTGCAATTTTCCATTGTTGTCAATACATTTTTATTGGCTGGAAAATTACATGGTAGGATCCAGTTTTCCCACATTAATTTCCATAGTGAGTTGGTTGTCATCAGCATAAAATTGATGTAAGTCATAAAGTCATTGTTTTCCGATAAATATTTTTATTTCTTTCATTTAAAGATTAAAATTACCTATAGGGGAGAGTGGGGTCAATTGTAACATTTTTTACATAACTATTTTTAACTAACAAAAAATCCAATATATTATTAGTATTTATTGACAGACGGGTAAAGTAGACTATCCTCTACTAGAAGAAAAATAAATACCTGATTTTAAATATTATTATATTAGTTATTAACAATTTTTGACAGTCGTGCACTTGTTACAATTGTCCCCACTTACGGGGTCAATTGTAACAGTTCATAAATTCAACTAAAACATAGTTAATTATACATATTATCATAGTTGTGATATATTTTTTATTGATCAAAATAGTAGTGATGTTTTAGGAGTAAAAATAATAATGAGCAGAGACCTAAAGGGTTAAACTTTTAACTTAAAGGGGTTAAAAGTTTTAGTTTATGCTGTGAAAGGTGACAAATAAAATAATGCACATGCAACATAATATAAATGCTATAGGAAACTATTGGTGGTTCTTAAAGAGTTAAGTAATGGTTTGTAAACATAAGATTATTTATTTTCAACTGTTACAATCGTCCCTTTACTTATTGTTACAATTGTCCCCAAGACGCCATTTCAGCTTCATTTGTTAAAAACAATGCTAATTAATTAGCAAAACTAATCTCTTTTTTATTGAAATGTTAATTAAGGTGTTCACTTACATATTCGGTTACTAATTTTTATTTGTTTAAACAAAATTACTTTGTTACAATATAGTATTCTAATACCAAAAAAAGTACTTGCGTGGCGTAAAAATATCTTTTGCGATGTAACTCTTTCAAAAGTACATAAAAATGGTTGCCATCAGGGGTGTACATGTAGATTTGTTAAATGCACCTTGTGCGCCACCTAGGAACCAAATCTAGAACCCGACACTCGAAATTTTTGCTCTGTTACAATCGTACCCTGTTACAATTGACCCCACTCTCCCCTACTGTCATTATTATGCTTTTGATTTTGTTTGATTCCTAAATTACGAGTTTAGAAGGATTGTTTTTATTATTATAATTATTGGAATAATGTAATTCTACGTTACATTTTAATATAAAGTTATTTATATCGACTTCTGATCTTATTAACCATTTTACAATTACTTTTTTTTGGTTCAAATTACATTAATATACTCTAATGAAATACGGTTAAAGAGATTCGTTGGGAAAAATATACTTAAGGGTGCCCCTTGGCGAAATTAGCGACTTGTGTTTGGCGCTATTCCTGTTTACGCGGAACACCGTGGTAACAGGAATGGCGGCCAAAACAAAATGATATTTCAATAAAACATTGGAAAATTTCAACAAAACATCGGCCAAAACTTGCAATGAACCCCATATAAACAAAATTAATAAACCCAATAAAAAGGATTTTGAATCGAAGCAAAAATTAATGGAGTAGGCGCAGAAAGAAAGGGAAAAAAACAACTCTCTTCTTCATTAAGCTTGAATATTCTTAGATTCAGGTGCACAGAATTATTTAATAACAGTTAGATACTGTCTGCATTTATCATAAATAGAATCTGTGTGCCTCCATCGCCACATAAATTCGACGAAATAAGAATCGAAAATGGCGTCTGTAATACCGGACTAGCGGTGACATTCTTTTCTTAAATCCCTTTTTATGACTGCCCTCATACCTTCGATCTTATTGGCCAGATTCAAAACTAACCTTACCAGCCGGTATCCAACGTAGAACTAATGGACCTCTGAAATTACATATACCGTTGATCATTTAAAAATAACGCTAAAATCTAAACCAATCAGAATCACGATTGGGTTTCACCATCGCCCAGCTTGGCGATCAACCGCGATCACTACTTGGCGAGAATTAAGGGGCACCCTCAAATATAGTCTACCCGATTCGTTAAATAATTTAGAACCTTCAACATCATACACAAAGTGACGAATACAAAAATTTTATTCAAAATATAGATCCGTCCGTTTGGTAATCAATAATATTAAATTACAGTTATGAACTCAACAAATTTGTAAAAACAATGTACTTTTAATATTAAATGTTATTTTAAAAGATATTTAAAAAAATGATTACCTAGAAAAGTGATTTATGTTCACTTAATAGTATCATAAAGGAAATATTTGGAGGTGGGAAGAGACGGAGTAAGTGTTCTTTTTATTAAAAATATTTTTAGTTGAATAATTTCAACTGTTTTAAGCCAAGAAACAGCAGTTATTGCGAAGCAATCATCGGGGTTGGTGAGCATCAGCGAACAGGGAGCTTAGCTCCCTAGTTTTAATATATATATTAATGGGAAAAAGAAACATACACTCTATATTTTTTCATAAAAGCTTTCTTTTTCTTTAAAACTTTATTTATTGTTCTAAACATCAAAATAAATAAATAAACAAATCTTCAGGAGTTGCAATTCATTCTAACACTAGAGGCAAAATTATCCTCTCAATAAAATCTCACTTCACTTATCGAAGGAAATATTAACCTTTCTCGAAGATAATTAAAACTATCAACCACTCCAAAACATTATGTTAGAATAGCAAAATCCATCGATTTACAAGAGTGGGCGGACCATTTACGTAGCGGAAAGCATCTCTTTCCACGCTTGTAATCTTTTTTTTTCCTCTTCTGAATTTACACAAAGGATCGTTCGTTCCTCCATCCCAATGGCCTCCGATATTGGCTCTTTCACTGATAGTGCAAAGAGCTAGTGATTCACGTTTATCGATGCCGAAAGATGCTCGAGTGGAGATTAATCGATACTATGGGTCGGACCATCGATGACTGAGATTTATTAAGGTTGGCGAGAGTTTAAAGACAAGTTGTATCCAACTTCTATGCACTTTAATGTTGACCAGAATTGTGCAGTTTAATGTATGAAAGATGAGAAATATCTTAAATTAGGCTAAACATAGGTTTGTGAAAACCTGTTAAGGAGGTTAGGGGAAATGTTGTTTTGTTGATATCAATGATATACTGCTAAAACTTGATATAGTTTGTCATATATTTGTTTTTATTTCTCCTTTTCCTTTACTTACAAAAAGAACGAATCGTAGAATGATATTGTATACTATATTATTCAATATGATTCTTATTGAATAGTATAGATTTATTGCGTTCCTTTTTGTTCTTTAATGTCTTTCTTTTTATAGATTTTATCTTTCTGGTTATGCTTTTTTTTGCTTTATGGATCTGTTATTTGTCCTTTTTTTAAATTTTTAATTAAAATAATTTTTTTACTGTGCCTACTAGAAATATATTCTGCATTCTTCAATTATATTCTCGAATTAAATATTGAATGAATGAAATAAACTCTTGTTGAATCAGTGTTATCACAATTTATATATCATTGTACGTTAAAACAGGAAAAAATTCACCATAATTGCGTATGTTTGCTTATGCCCTACTGCTGATTAATTGAAACTATACAGTGCAAAAGTTAATATTAAAATAATGAAGTATAATTTATTATCATGCTCGTTTGAAATGAAATGTGTTGCTAAAAGAATAAAGAAAAAAGTTACTTTTCACCTTAAAAACCATTTTTTTTTTTACGAAAGATTGCTCACAGTCTGAAAATGAAACTACACATAAAAATGAACACCAGTTACGCCAATTTATAATATCTTACAATATTGTCTAATAAATGATGAAGTTATGTTCACTTTAGCCCCTTTTTCACAAAGATCGAAACATCAAAATAATTCAAATCAATCGAAACAGTTACCTGATTGAACAATTACCTGATTTGAATCACTTACTGATTACCTGATTTGAATCACTTACTGATTCGAATCACTTGATAATTCGAAATGCTGATTTGAATCACATTCTAATTCAAATCCCTTATTGATTCAATGATTCAAACCAGTTAATTGCTGATTCAAACCAACAAATCAAGCTTAAACCCAACTCAAAGTTATTTAAATCAAAGTATTTCACTTATCTGATTTTAATCGCTTACTAATTTGAATCAATTACTAATTTGAACCATTTGATAATTCGAAATACTGATTTGAATCACATTCTGATTCTAATCACTTGCTGATTCAAATCAGTAAAAGATAATGAAATGGATAAAAGTAAAATAAAAATGGTGCATCTATATTAAAAATGAAATAAAAATATTTATTATTAGTAGTAATAGTTATTACGCAAACTTACGTTGTCTTATTAAGCAACATTTTCAGATATAAATATATTTATTTACATTTTACTATTAAACGATGAATATATAATTACTTTCAAAATAAATTTAGTGTAAAACTGCGTTCGGTCAGCAATTGAAATAACGCTTATCACATAGTTATTTCAAATAATTATTATTAAGAACGAACTTTTAGAATTAATAAATATATCTTTCAGGCGAAAAAATTTTAACGTATTTTATAGTAACCGCAAATAAATTAATAATTTTTAAAACAAGATTATGAATGAAGTTGGAATGGAAACTGAGTAAAATGATTAATTTTAAATGCAATCTCAATAGAATCGGAACTTAAATTTTTGGAACCAAATTAATACAATAAAAACAAAAATTATGAATTTTTATCTATCGATCTATTTATAGATAATAAAAAAATGTTGATTGCAAGGTAACCATAGAGGTTCCTGAATGTAGTGCCCAGCGGCTCCAATTTTTTTCTTCTTCTTTTTCCGGCTATAGAAACCTAAATGATCAAGTGCGTTTGGCGGAGAGCAGACTTTATAAAAAAGAAAAAATCCTTAGTAGTTATAAAATCCAAAAGAGAAAAAAAAAAGTCTGCTATTTATTTGATAATATGTAGCATGAGTGCCGTGATGTGTAGGGGGGATAGAGCGTTCACCTTCCAAAGTGACCCGGTTCGAATCCCAGCGACGGCTGGTGGATGCGAAATCCTCTTTCGGCTTGCACCGACTACAGTGCTAACGTAAAATATTCTTAGTGTTAGATGGATTATGGGTTACAGTCCCCCTACCGTCAAGCTAATTGTGAGATTTTTCCGTGGTTTTCCACTTCATGTAACGCAAATGCAAATCAGTTGCGTGAAAAAGACCTCTTCGAAAGCAAATTTCTCCCAATACTTTATTCCCATGTCTTCTCGATCGGGGTCAAAATTTACAAGGCTACGGAGTTGAACATTGGTAGTCGTAAGCCCCTAAATTGGTTCGGCTGTTCAACGACGGTAATAAAAAAGAAATGAAAAAACATGTAACATGATGAATGAAATATGAATAAATATATACGCATACAAAATTATGAATTTTACCTTGATATATGCATATGATGAAAACGAATAAAATAAGCTGAATAGTTTTCTAAAAATAAAAAATAAAGTAAAAAATTGTTATAAAAGTTGAGAAAAGTTATCAGATGAACGTACTTTATTTATTCTTGAAATGGGTTATTTTATTTTGAATTAAGGAGAGGACGACTAATGCAATTTGCTATAAACGCATATCCTTTTCCTAATTTATTCACTATACTGTTATCAAAAAAAGATGAAAATGTTGATAATTCTTATTGTTGGCATTTTGCAAAAATCATTTCATGTAAATAACAGAAATATTTAAAAAATTACGGATTGGATATAAATATTACTGGTTTGTGTAATATTTCCGAGGAACCATACTTTTTGGAAACCCCTAGCGCAGAAAATAGCATCAAAATAAAGAGAGCATTCTGGAATTGCCTGCTTTCATTACTTCATAAGTAATCTTAAACTGATTTTTCCGACCCTACATACTTATTAACTTTAACTTCATAAATCAGCCCTCTTCGCAGTATGACGTCGTAAATCAGCTTATTTTATTCCTTAAGTTTTAAGATTTATGAGAAGAATAGGGCAAGTGATCTTTTCTTTCAGGGAGGGAGAATCTCATCCTATAAGATCTTTCATAACGAAGATATCAGCAGATCAGCCGAAGCTGCATATCGATCAGTATGACGTCAAAATGCGCAACAGCTGATCACCCGGGCAGACGTCATGCCCGGGTGGAAGTCCCTCACAGCTAGCCAACAACCCCATTCCCACGAGGAATTTACATCAACACTCCCCCCCTGAGGAGGACTTATATGGCTAGACCTGGATTTTGACTCAATTGCCTTGATCTTTGACTGCGACGTTGGTTTAATAATTTTCATAGGATTTTCATGCGACATCTGTTGAAGACCAACGGTTGGTTATACGACTGTAACAAAAATTATATTATAATTAGGACCTTATATATATATATATATATATATATATATATATATATATATATATATATATATATATATAATATATATATATATATATATATATATATATATATATATATATATATATATATATATAAATATATATATATATATATATATATATATATATATATATATATATATATATATATATATATATATATATATATATATATATATATATATATATATATATATATATATATATATATATATATATATATATATATATATATATATATATATATATATATATATATATGTATATATATATATATATATATATATATATATATATATGTATATATATATATATGTATATATATATATATGTATATATATATATGTATTATATATATGTATATATATATATGTATATATATGTATATATATATATGTATATATATATATATATATATATATATATATATATATATATATATATATATATATATATATATATATATATATATATATGTATATATATATATATATATATATATATATATATATATATATATATATATATATATATATATATATATGGGGCCGTTCAAAAAGTACGTACATCCCGAAGGGAGGGAGGGGATTTGCTATTATGTACGGTTTTGTACGATGGGGAGGGGGGGGAGGTATTATACAAAGTACGTACTTTATAAACATACACCAAATTTAAATTCAACTTTATCCTACACCCTCCTTAAGTAAATATTTAATTTTATTTAAAACATAATTATTTTAATTTTTATGAAAAAGGGGGTAGACTAATAAAATGTACGCACTCTAAGGGGGGGAGTAAGACCTTATGTACGGTAATGTACGAAGGGGGGGAGGGGCTTAAAATTTCTCCATTTTTGTGTACATACTTTTTGAACTGCCCCTATATATATATATATATATATATATATATATATATATATATATATATATATATATATATATATATATATATATATATATATATATATATATATATATATATATATATATATATATATATATATATATTAATTGTTCAGGGTGTTCTAAAACCACCACTCATAATATCTATTTTTAAAATCATTTCGGCTTTATTATAAAACCTTCATTATATAACTTTTTTAATTATATAGCTGGCATTGGACTGCCTACCCAATTCAGAATTATGAATGTTCAACTCCTTAACCTTGTAATTTTGAATCCAACCTCTTCGGCAAGAGAATTCCTAGATCATGCATTATAACTAACTTGCCATCGTTGGGGGTTTATTATGGAACTAACCCGCATTTGCCATGCATGGTGAAGCAAACCATGAAAATGTCAAACAGTTAATCCAACTACGGGATATTTTAACCCGTGATCCGTCTACCACTGTTGATATTCTATCTAGGGTCACTGTGAGCCCTGAGAATTAGAATCACCCAGCTATCGCTGGGATACATTAAAAGGAACTAATAAATATTTTAGTACAACGTCATTAAAATCTGACAAATCGCTGCTGTTTAAAGCTATTAAAGATTGAAAACAAGTGTGGTGGGAAAAAATCAGAGAAACACCGTGAAGGTAATTCACCCAAACTTTTAACACCAGTGATTACGGCTATATTTTTGTTTGTTACATATTAATTTTCTACTTCTAAGCTTTTTGGATTTTATTTTTGACAAGTGGTGTTTACGGTAAATAAATGTTGAACCCAGGTGGCTCAGTGGGAAGAGCACGCGTTTCTCAATGACGTGACTCAAGTTCAAATCCCAGCAATAGCTGGTGGATACGAATTCTAATTTGGACCCTCACAAAACACAATGCTGACGTAAGCCGGAACCCAATCCAGAAAGCAAGAAAGCTCCTGAATCGAGTATCGGGAGAAATTCGCCTTCGTGGAGGACTTTTTGATGGAACTAATCCACATTTGCGTTACTTGGAGAGGAAAACCACGAAAACCTCTCACGGTTAACCTGATGGCAAGGGGACTCTAACCTAATGATCCGTCTACCACTGAGATTATTTTACGTCAGCACTGTGGTCGGTGCGCCCCAATTGCAGAATTCGAATCAACCAGCCATCGCCGAGATTCGAATCCAGTTCACCTCAATGGGAGGCGAGAGCTCTATCCCCTGAGCCACCACGGCTCTGGCGTAAAATAATATAGTGGTAGATCATGAGTTTAAATCCCCTTCATGTTAGGCTATTCCAGAGATGTTAGCGTGATTTTTCTTACCCAAGCTACGTAAACGCTCAGGTTAGTACAACTATAAAGTCCTTAACAAAGACTAGTTTGTCCCAATGTCTATTGTCTTCATTGTTAGATTCAAAATTATTAGACAATGAAGTTGAAATTTGATAGCAGCAAATCCAAAAATGAATCGGTTTTTAAATTTTTTTGTACAATTAGTCATAAATGTTCAAATATTTTATAAATTTGAAACATTTTTCAAATATTGCATGGTAGAAAGAATAACTTTTATTTAATTTTCAGTAATCATGATACAACAACAACTATTTAGCATGTTTTAATTTAGAAAACTTCAACTATGTCTACTTATTCTCTTCTCATACGAAACTATTAAGAATGAGTTGAATCAACTATTCAACTCATTCTTTATAGTTTCACCCAGTAAACTATTAAAGAATGAGTCCTAGAACATGAAGATCCGATCATTAGATCAAAAGTTACTTTTTAAACATAATTTATTTTATACACAAAAATCAAATTGCTCTGAATGAAGATATCCCTACTACACGAGTACAATATTTATATACTATACAAATGTACTATAGATAAATATGAATTACTGATTCGCATTTTATAAATATTAGTCGCAGTTAAATATATAAAGGAAACGGATGAAGGAAATACAATTGAGTAATTTCCTCAAGAAAAGGGAAATAAATTTTTTTAATGAAAATCGTTAACTGACATAAAACAAAGGAAGACTGTTTTTAAAATGTTTTTCAGTTTAAATAAAATAATAAGTCTTAAATTAAAGACGCAACCACGTCTTGAAATACAAAGATACGAAAAATAACATACGAATAGATAGGATAAGAATAGATACGAATAATAATTAAATATGTGTTATTTACTGTGGAAAATAACACATATTTAATTATTACCCTTAAAGAGAACATAAGACTGTTAAAAAAAAAAAACCCATGTAAAATGACTATAAAATAATTGCCCATAAAATCATAATCGTTAACTTAAAAATCCCTAGTAAAAGAATGTGCACTGTCCCTGTAATATACATTAAATGTTTCTCTTAAAATAAACACTTTCCGTAAAATGAAATTCGAGACAAAAAGTCTCCAAACTTTTGAGACCAACAGAATTGTGTTTTAAAACTGTCGTTGAACAGCCGATCCAATTTTGGGTTTAAAACTACTAATGTTCAACTCCATAGCCTTGTAATTTTGAACACAATTCAGAAGACAAGGGAACTCCTGGATCAAGTATTGGGAGAAATCTGCCTTCATGGAGGACTTTTTTCTGGAACTAAGCGGCATTTGCTTTACGTGAAGAGTAAAACCACTAAAACCTACCTCGGTTAGCCTGATGGCAAGGGGACTTTAACCCAGGATCCGCCAACCAATGAGAATATTCGACGTCAACACTGTGATCGGTGCGAGCCGGGTGCAGAATTCGTATCAACCAGACATCGCTGGGATTTGAAACCGGTTCACCTATTTGAAAGGCGAGTGCTCTATCCCCTGAGCCACCACGGCTCATTATGTTATTATTAGTTATTGTCGAGAGTTCCATTAAAATAGGCTCAGAAACACTGCTTTATCGTGTGCTACCACAGTGCTGACGTAAAATATCCTCAGTGGTAGACGGATCATGGGTTAGAGTCTCCTTGCTAAAAATAATCTTACGGTTCGAGCTGGGTGCGGAATTCGTATCTACCAGCCATGTCAGGGATTCGAATCCGGTTCACCTAGTTGGAGGGTGAACGCTCGGTCCCCTG
Organism: Parasteatoda tepidariorum; assembly: GCF_982258835.1. Lineage (NCBI taxonomy): Eukaryota > Metazoa > Arthropoda > Arachnida > Araneae > Theridiidae > Parasteatoda > Parasteatoda tepidariorum. The sequence continues at coordinate 6,854,868 of NC_141762.1, forward strand.
AGCCACCACTGCTTGCAGACTTCTATTGATGTGGTCAGCATTAAATATCGATCACTTTTACTTTTACACAAGCTGGTATACATCGGCTGAGCTTCAAGCCGCCACTGAAGATCGAATACCGAATTTCGCAATTATTTTTGCAATAAAATTATTTTACATTTATTTTTGCACAGTTTTCCTGTATTTTTTGCACAGTTGATTATTTTTGAAGTCCAAGTAATCGTTCATTTTCACGAGATTAAAAAATTAACAAAATGCCCTTACACAAAACTGTAATGATTATATACACTCATGGACAAAAAAATTAGCGCACCAAAGAAAAACGATAATCTTTGATTTTCTAATCATTCACTTATATCAAAGTAGTCATTACGTATGTAAATTTCGTTTCATTTTGACGACCCCGTCTTGGTGCGCTAATTCTTTTGTCCATAAGTGTATTATGCAAACAAATGATTTCTTTTGTAGAAAAGAAAAATAGAGACGCTTAAGAACAATAAGAAGCAAGAAGCAGAGATGGTTGAAAGGCAACCCACTGGGACTGGTGAGCAGAACCTCTTAGTAAATTAAAATGATATCTAAGAAAAATTTTGACAGTAAGGTGTTGAGATATAATAATTACAACAACAAAAAAATATATATTGTTCATAATTTAAACAAAAATAGCTGCTCCCAATGATTATAATCTAAAAAAAATTACATTCTACTTAAATTTGTTTCCTTGAGTTTCAATCGTAACAACTTTAAAAAAATAATCTTTAACTAGATTTCACGATAGCCTTTGGATAAAAACTATAATCATAAAGTATTTTTGTTCAATTATAGTTAAACTATAGAAAATTTTCGATTTTTTAATGTTATTAAACTTTCAAATAAAGAAAATAACCGTTGGGGGATTTGCGTTTCAGGAAACTAATAACTTTAAAAAAAATTCTGAAGTTGAGTAAAAATATTGTGGGAGTGACGTGCCCCCTCCGACGCTACGCCTATGATTCCTCTTCTCCCCTCTCTGCGCGCCGCACCAGTGGGTCATAGAAATAATTCTAGAATTTTCCATCTAATATTCATAGGATAGGGACTGAGCATTTCAAGTTCTGCTTGCTGTAATGAACTTGGAAGATGAGACCTACTGACCTAGAAGTTCAACGTAGCAGAAAGCTTTTCTCTATTTGCATTATTTAATACTTGTGGTGGACAAACCTCGTTTTCTCCGCCAGGTTCGCCACTTAAATGTAGTGAAAGTGATAGTATGAAACTCTGAATAAAATCGTCTGCGGGAATGACCTTTTTTTCATGGTTGAAAAATTTTATTTTGCGTTTATCGCGGATCACAGACTGATAAATTTAACACAAAATTACAAAATTGGAATTTTAATCGGATGTCGTTGACTCCGGTGTCTGTTGTTAAGTTGTCACATGCCCCGGTGGTATCGTTTGTCAAAATGGCTGAAGCCTTGATCGCGTTTCATTCTTTGGCTTTATAGTCATAAATTGTTCTTCTGAATCGTTTTATATTTTGGCCATAAATCAAATGACTCAAGCGTTTTATAGAAAGACTTTATTTCGAAAATAAAATTGATGACCTTTCGGGTATGCTACTTCCGAAATCTTATTATAATGTCACATCGCGAACAACGGCCATTAAGGTAAACGAATTTCAGGTGTTTTATGAATGACTTTGTCAGAGCTAACAATTAATGGAATTTTTCTCGATACATTTTAAGGCATTGAAAATCTTTAACTCTTGTCATTGTCAAAGAGGAGTCACGACAAAAAGCTATTATTCTGGCATTTAATTTCTTTCCTTGAATGATAATTTCTCCTATCTCGATACACGATAAATAGGAAATACATATTTTTTAAAGTAAATTCATAATTTTTGTTATTATTTGTAATTTGTTTATAGCTATATCGGTAAAACAAACTGGGAGAAATTGATATTTTTCTTGAAACAGACATTTTGAACAGACAGATATAAGACAAGATAAGAGATAAGATATAAGATAATATGATTCGAAAACCAGATCAATCCATTGACATAGTTATTAAGAGTTACGAAAAAATTATTATTTCAACTATTTATTTAACTTTGTTTTGAAGGATTAGTTTTCATTATCTATATTATATAACAAAAGAATATGCTTCTTAGATTCGACTAATGGTTTTTTTTGGTAATGTGCAATTTGTTTTCATCTGCTTTTCCTAAAATAAACAAATGTGAATTTTTATTTTTAAATGAAACTGTCTGCAGCAATAATTGAATATGAATAAATATGGGATTATTTAGGTAAAAATATTTCAGGTGTTTGAGAAATAACTTTGAAATAGCTTCAATTAACGAAATTTGATTATTAATATAATTGAATACGAGGCTCCAAAGGAATATCAACCATTTTAGAATGTGAGGCGTTTGGTTTGAAAACCAGGCATTCATCGCCAGTTAGCATCGCCAAGTTCATCGCCAATTTTAAAAAAGCAATGACGAAAAAAAAATATTTATGTGGCGTTTGATGTTTTTTTTTTTTTTTTTTCATATTGTTGAAAGTTAATTTTCGAAAATAAAAAACATTTTTCAAATTAAACTGAAGATTTAATGACTGGTTAATTCTGATATTTTATATTAAAAATAGGAAGATTTTTTTTAAAAAAATCACAATTGCACAATATTCATTGAATATCAATGTATAGATACCGGACTTTCATGAAACTAAAAAATTTTAATTTATTAAATTTAATAAATTAAAATTTTTTAGTTTCATGAAAGTCCGGATCCATCATCTTTTAAGTTTTATATTGAAAACTGGTTTCACTTTACTTTCCCATCTATATTTCGTATGCAACAACAAAAAAAATATGACTAATATGCTAATAATTGTTAAATAATAAATTTTCTAAGATAAAAAATATTTTTTAGATTAAACTAATAATTTTTGTGTAATTATTATTCGCTTTTTTCTGTTTTGTAAAAAAAATGGGAAGTTTTTTTTAAAAAACCGATGACAATCTATATCATCCGAATATCAATAATAGATATTGGATTTTAATAAAACAGAAAAATATTAATTTATTAAATTGCTTTGAATAAACTTTTAAGTTCCATATCAAAAATTTGTTTTTAGTTTACTTTCCCATCTATGTTATACAATAAACAAAGTATGACTAATAATTTTAAAATATGATAATGCTTGTTTAAAAATGGTTTCCTAAGATTAAAAATATTTTTAAAATTAAACTAATGGGACCGGGATAGCCAGGTTGGCAGGGTGCTGGACTCACGTTGGTGAGAACGGGAGTTCGAATCCAGCCGGCCGAATACTCCACGTCTAGTAAATAGTGACTGGTGCAAGTTAAGTCTGTCGAGTCACAAAGTCCTCCATGTTCCCATAACAAATTAAACCTCTGGGGGTACTGAATTGGAGATTGATCGTCCTCCGCTTGATTGTTCCTCAAAATTACGATCTATGGATGTATGAATGGGTCCGCCCAATAAACGGGTGTGACGTATGGGTGTGGTAGAAGTAGAATGCTTGTCAATAGATGGCGCTACTGGAAAGCAGAAAGCCCCTTGCCTTAATGACCTATGACAGCAACAAATTAAACTCATGATTTTTCGGTATTTATAATATGCTTAATTATTTTATTTTGTATGAAAAATGGGAAGATTTTTTTAAAATCGAAATCGCTCAATATTATTTAATTATAAATATACTTTCATAACCCTTATAAAACTGAGAAATATTAATTTATGAAATTTCTTTCCCTTATCTTTTAAGTTTCATTTTAAGAACTAGTTTTACTTTACACTTCCCTCTATGTTTTTTCGTGCAACAATCGGGAATGACAAATAATTCTGAAATATATTAACAAATAGTTACAAGTAACATTCAAGTTCAATTTCTATTCTTTTTCACATTTTTCTAATCTTAACAACTCTTTAATGTTTTTAATTGTAAGTTTTTAAAAATTAAACACTCATTAAATGTTTTAAATGATAACAAATGAAACGTTTTTATTGCATTCATAACAAAAGAAGCAATAGGGCAACAAAGAACAAAAACTCTTATTACAAAAAAATATTTTTTTTTAAAAAACTGATAACAATAACGTTACAAAAAAGCAAGAAACAAAAGGCAATATTTTAAAAAAATTGTCACCTTAATGTAAAAAAAAAACAAAGAAAAAAAAATAGTTGAAGAATAAAATAACAGAAAATTAATTTAAAAGAAACTGAAATACAAACCTAATACGTTTTAGAATAAAATGAGTTTGTTCAATATCATTAAAAAAATAAAATGTCCAGAATCAATAAACATGAACAATTTTGCTACTTTGCTGACATTTTGAACTATTTTATTAACCAGAAAAAGATTTCCATCTGTCAAAGCAATTTAAAAAATAAGATAAAGATAAACTCATTCCAGAAACATCTCCTATTAAATTTTGTCTCGCAATGCCTCCTATTAAATTTTATTTTCTTCTTCTATTCAAGCAAAAAGCTTGAAAATTTTAATGAATTCCGAAATGTCAGAGGTTAGCATGGTACATTTTTTTCTATTTGAAGACCGATGACTGCAAACAAACAGGAAAACAATTTAAATGGAAAATATTTTAATTCCTAGTTCAAATTTTCCTTTTTTTCATGGTTCACATTGTTATCAACAAAATTGAAAGTAGTTAATCAGAAATTCCGAAATTTATTAAAATTCAATTGCATAAAAAATAATTATTAAATTCGTCCTCTCGCAAATTGAATTAAGTGAGTCAAAACAGATTCAAATTAAGTGTTTGAAGTAAATTGTATTTATTTTATTGAATTACATCCTTTCATCCATTTTTCACTTCGAAATTTTCATCAATTGAAAACAAATTTATCAACAAACATTCCTTAAAGACGAAATGTATTATTTTAATATTATTGTTGCTTTAAAACTAATTTGTCAAACAATTTAAGTGGATAATAACTACATTAACTTATCATCGTAAGTTTTCATTATCGTCCTAATGAATATTTTCCTTCAATTGTGATTTAGTTATGCGACTGTTTTAAATTTAAAACCAAATGTGAACGAAAGAAAAATTTGATTTGAATGTCCGATTAAATAAAAATAGAATTTATGTAAAATTGCATAGTAAGAAAAATATAAAGAAAATGATTGTACTTTGGAATTACCCTGCCGACCTGTCAACATTCGCGAAAATTAGCAAATCCTTTCACGCCATCATAATGAAAAGCGATTTCCAAAATAGACATTCTAAAGACATAAAATTTATCAAATAAAAATAATAATTACAACAACAAAAAATGCAAATGAAAAATTCGTAATAAAAAGAATCAAAATAAAGTAAAAACTTCGAATTTTTTTTTTATAATTACACAGAAGAATTACCCAGTAAATATGATAAAAATTTGCGGTAAGTACCAAAGAGATAAAGTAGAAATCATAATTTAATTGTTGCTTAAATTACTAAGTTGAATCAAATAAGATTTGATTATAAGATTTTGTATTAAGCCTTGCTCATTACCTAATTTTATTTCACAGAATATCGAGTGAGAAGCGATGATTTTACTGTATTTTTGGATGTCCCTCTTGCGGAAAAAAAATTATTATCTGGAAGATGGAATAAATATCCATCAACATATTTATCGTTTGCAAACTGGATTTTGATGTTGAAAATAACGATATTGTGCCTTTGAATTTTTTCAATACAATACAATAATCATTTTTAAACAGAATAAACATTCTACGACAATAATTGTATCTTAACAACATTAATTAATCTTAATGATTTCATTGATTGCATCCTGATTAAAGAGAATAGATAAATGATAAATAAGAATGTTCCTAACTTATGAAAATATTAACAGTATAAGCTTTCTGGGACTCTTTAAAGTTAAAATTAAAGACATTTATTTATGGACGAGAAAAATAAATTTACATTTTTCAAAAATTACTTAATTACTTCCTTTCCATGACTTGGCTTTGATAAGACAGAACAAGAATTATTGATTTCAGTGAAGTAGTTAATTTCAACCATTATTTACATTAGCGCTACTTATCTAACAGAAACAATAAAATTATTATGGCGAAATGCAGTAAGTAAAGTGTAAGACATTGTGAAATTTTTTTTAAAATGCAAGATATTTTTGTTTATTTCTGGTATCATTACGAAGCGCATCCATTCCTTATTCCAATATCTACCCTTTAATTTTATAATCCAATGTATGGGCGATCACCGGCTAAGTTATCTTCTTTCTAGTTAAAGAAAAGTTTTCCCGTTATTTTTGAGAATGCTGCTGCCCACTTCAAATGAATGTGACTTTTTTTATCACATATCTATCAATCCCCTTTCTTTCCTTTCTTGACAATTCACTATTAAAATTCAACGTTCCCTGTTATCATCCTTTCCTGAGGATGATCCGAAGACATGCCATCGTCATGGATGTTTCCAACGCGGAGGGGATGGCTCCCCTGCTTTCGTACCTCCACGATCTGCGCTCTAAGTCGAGCACTTAACGGTAGAACATTTTAACGTGGACCGATACCACGCACCCTCGATCCCTACGCAGGCTGATCAAAGTGGTCACCCACCCCCTTACTGACAGCAGGCAGTGATGCTTGACTTTCAGTCCACTGCGGAACATATATATAGTCATATATATATAGTCAAAATAGTAAATTGCATTGTGTTATTGTTTCGTTAAATCAAGCCAATTTTCACGATATTTCTGAAATAAAAAAAAAGGCATTATAAATTTAAGCGACAGCTACGTATTAAACAATATAGTAGCACCAGAATTATTTTCTAAATGGCAAGTCATTCAAAAGCACGCTCTGGTTGTAACGTCTGCCAGAAATGATTACATTCCATGGTAAACATCCCCCCAAAATTGTCGGAAGTTTAATAATTCTTTCAGTTGTTTGGCGAAAAGTTACTCAATCCCACCGAAACTCAAACGCAACAAAGAACCATCATTGGCGCGACTGTATCCAGAAATATCTCTTTTTTCTTTTCTTCTTCTTCTTTTGCTTCCTTGTATCCACACAGCAGCGATGAGTTGGAGATGAAAGACAACAAAAGAGGATGATTCGGTGGATGATCCCATTTTTGTGCCTCACGTGCGGAAAGAAAAGGGGGGATGCTGAAGATGAACCGATTTGTTGTCTCGTGGCGCAGGTGTAACGAGTTCGTGAACCTGTTAATCGAAAAAAAAAATTTTTATTTTGTTTGTTTCTTCTGTGAGCAAATAAGCTGAGATTTCTGATGAAAGTTCGAGAGGAAAATTATTTTCTTTGTATAAGTTTAAGACAGTGTAGCAAAGTTTATTCCCCGGTCTTTTAAGCTTGAACTTTATAAACAAACAATTTTATGAATAAATAAACTGTTACGTCTAGTATTCCTCCATATTTTTAGAATACTTCCACAGTTCTTTCAAAAAATTATTTCGCCATGCGTATTTTTCGATCTCATAAGACCAAAAAGAAGAAAAAAAAGATTGGTTTAATTATGAAGATACGTACATTTTTATAGATATGTTTAATTAATATTTTTATATTAAAATGCTGTTGATGCGAAGATTAGAACTTGTATATTTATAAGCTTAATTTCTCTTATTTTTTCTAATGTGAAACAGAAATGTAACGGAAAAACTCATTTATATAATAATTTTTTAGGAAAAGAAAAAATTTTAGTCTTTTAGGCGGAAAAAGTCTCTTTTTCTTAAAGTCATAGTGTGTAGCCATTTTTTTACTACCATTGACCACCATATATATATATATAATTTATTTCAAAATAAATATTTGCTTGTTTATAAAATCATTTGAAACAATTTACAAATGAAATACTTTAAACATGAGTCATCAATATTTTAACTGAATTATCCAACTTTTTTCTTATATTATTTGAGATAATATTCAACTCATCAATTATAAATTAAATTACCTCTGGCTTATTTCCTGTAAATAAAAAAAATCGAAAGACTGGCAATCAATAAACATGAACATATATTTTTAGTTTTTTTTTTATGCAATGAAGCTATAAAATTTTATTTATGAGACCATCTTTAAAAATACCGAGAACTTCAAATTAAATTATCCGACTTTGTTTAATACTATTATCTACAATAAAAAAAATTTCTTCTCCATTTAACTTTATTCTCTCCTTTCAGAAAAAAAATTCTTTATAGCTGATGATTGTTTTGATAAATTATATGACAATTTATTGTATGTCATGTATTTCTCAGCAAAAAATGAATACCACTATTTTCAATAATAATGAGAAGGAAAAAAAATCTTTAATGCCCCTGGTCTGAAAGTTTAATTTAATGCTATAGCAAAAAATGTTATTTCTTTTTTCGAAAGGAAAGAATGGTTATTAAGAAAGAGATCCCTTTTATATAAATGCATTGTCTTTTTCATTGAAATGATATCTAAAAAATTTTTTTTTTGAACATTTTGGAAGAAATTTTTTTAACACCATAAAATATTTTGTTTGAAAGCATTAAGTTTTTATTTTTATTTATTTTGAACTAAAATATGTTTATTGCCTTTTTTATAACATTGATTTCTAATATATTTCTAAATATTTTAAGAATATTTTTTTAAACTCTGTGAAACAATTTGCTTCGAATTAGTAGACTTAACTTTCTTTGACTAAAAATAAATTAATTATTGTTTTCTCTGTATGTTATATCTAAAATGTTTCTGAATTTTTAAAGAAATGTTTTCTTTAACCTCTGTAAAAAATTTTATTTTAAATTAAAATATCTTAGTTTATTTCGAGTTAAATAAATGTATTGCTTTTTTTGAAAAAAAAATAATATCTAATATTTTTCTAATTATTTTAAAAATATTAATTTTCCTCCATGTCAAAGACTTTGCTTGAAATCAAAAGATTCCTTAATTTATCTTGAGTGAAAATAAATTGTTTAGGTTATTTTGTCTTCACTAATACTTACTATCAATCCATCAATATATATATATATATATATATATATATATATATATAATATTTCTGTACGTGTGACACTATAAACTCGTTTATTTTCCCATCTATTGGCAACACTATAGTTATTATTCATTTTGGTAGGTTTTCTTAAGCAATAACTTAAATAAAGTTTTAAAAAAAAATAATTTTAAAAAGTTAAAGTTAAGTATTTAAAATAATTTTAAATTTTTATCCTTTTTAAGGGTGGTGGGTTAAAATCGTCCCACTTATTATTTTTGATAAAAATATAAACCATTAAAATTGTAATAGTTTTTATCTCTTAAGTAAAGCGATTTTTAATCAATCAATTTTTATCTGAAAAAATGTAAAATTAAATCAAATCACTTCAGTGTGGCTGTGCATGCGATGACCGCAATTCTCTTGGCTTTTCTTTATTAAATATTTGATTAAAATTCTTCGTAAAGGGTTAATAATACTGCTTCGCAAAGGGTTAATATAATGTTTAAAATTAATTAAGGTGTTAGGAGGGAGTAGAGGAAATGTATTTATATTCAGTTGTGCATTCGACTTGGTTACAGCAAGAGTTAATTGATTGCACATGATTCTTTTGAACGGTGACCAAGATGGTCGCCAAAAGCGACATGTTATAGATCATTCTTCGATGGTTCAAATCCTTTTATTTAATCTATTGAAAATTAAGTATAAAAATATTCTCAAGCGAATTTAATTAAAATAATTGAATTATAATGCATTGATTAAAATACCTTGAGATTAAATTTAGTTAATAGTTTTAATTACGTGATAATTTAGTTTCAACAATTCGTTCAACAATTAGTTTTAGTTTTTCTTAAATCTATTTTTTAATTTACTTAGTTGATTCAAATCAATGGTATGAACCAATTGGGTAATTGCACTTCAAGAAAAAGATCACAATGCGCACACACATGTGACCTCTGACGTCAGCTCCAGCTGATCATTTGTAAACAAAATGGTGTGTTGAAGTTGAGCTGAGTTTCTCCACATAAGTTAGAATGTTAATTAACGTGAAGTTGATTAAATACAGCGCCGTTTCGCACATGGAATTTTTGGAAATATAATTCTTTCCCGCCTGCGTCTTTTACTTAACTTAGACTTATTATTTGTATATGTATTTTATTGTAACCATGATATAACTTTGTTCTGTGAACCTGGCAACTTCGATGCATAATTAGTTTGATTATGTTCTACGTGGCTTCATTCTTGTCCTTTTGTTAAGTAAGAACTATATTGTGAAAGAATTGAAAGCTTTATGAAAGAATCTTTGTGTAAGAGTATAGAATGTCACTTAAGAGAATTGATACTTGGCGGACTTGGTTTACTCGAAATAGTATGGAAAGAGCAGTTGAAAACATAAACAAATACCACGTTACAACAACCAATCAGGATTGATATACCCACATTACGTCACTTGCAGGTATCCCATTGTTTAAAATTCATTAAATCGTCTCAAGCGATTTTAATTTCAGGTTTTGAGATATTGCCCTACAAATGCAAAGAATTATTACGAAAAAATATTTTAGTATATAATTGAAAAATGGTGGTGATTTTTTTTCTTCTTCTTTTTGATGCAGAATAAACTCGAAAATATTTTGATTGACTTTTAAATTTTTTTGTAGATTCTATGTAGTAAATAATAATACATTTTCATGGTATAAACATTGTATACATGCTGTTTCATGTATTCATTGTATGATTTTCATTGCATTTACATGAAGTTGCAATCTACTTTTTTTCTCAGTATTATTTAGCTAAGTCCGAAATAAAATGCCTCAGATATTCTGCCCAATTTGCTTTCGTGTATAGTAATAATGAGATTCCCAGTATTTGAAGTTATTTAATGATTTCAGCACAAAAGAAAAGAAACTTTACAGCTATATTATGACTAAAAAAAAAAAGAAAAAACACTTTGTGGCGTTGTCATAAATTTACCATTCAATAAAAACAAACATCGCAGTTGTTGAACTCAAGATGCGATTACTTCCATTTCTCGAGTTTTGTGGAGAATCTTGGCGACCGTTAATGATCGCCAATGTTTTGGGTATCACAGCATCATCGGCAGACGGAAGAGTTTTCTAGAAATGGTTTCTCCACTTCTCGTGAGCGCGGGGGTAGAGAAACGTGAGATCGATCTAGTTTCCGTATTCAGCGTCCACATGTACCACGAAAAACCATTCTCCCTCTTGACCGATAGTCCGGAAGTCGGGTAAAAGGACAGACGAAAAATTATATTTATTATTCGTTATTTTGAATATTAACTGAAAATGGTAAAGCACATAAATTCATTTTAAATATTGAATTACCTTAATAGGATGCTACCGCCACATTTTTATCAAATCTTGAATGGTTTCGATGGTTTTTTAGTTTAGAATTATTTTCTTTTTACTCTCTTAGTATTTATTCAGGTTTAAACTAGGAATTTTCAGCGAATTAGTTAACAGGGTCCCTGTCCTTTTACGAAGGGACCCAACAACCGTCACACTTAACCCAAAGACAGGCCCGAAGCCATGTGGAAAATAAAAAATCTAATTATGCATCGAAGTTGCCATTCACAGAAAACAAAAATATATTACGGTTACAGTAAAAAATCTTAGTTAAATAAAAGAAGTCGGACAAGAAAGAATTATAATTGAACTAATTCTACGTGCGATACGTCTCTGTGAATTACTTTATTGTTGATTAACATTCTAACTTGTGTAGAGTAACTTAGCTTAACTTTAATACTCCAATTTACGTCATAGGTCACACGTGTGGGTATGGGAGGTCTTCTTCTTCTTTAAGAGCAAGTGCCTAATTGTAAAACAAAATGGCGGCTTTTGATTTAAATATGTAAACAATATGGTTAGCAGTTGTATTATTCGATTTATTTTGGGCAATTTATTCGCAATACAAGAAAAAGAAAAATTGGAAAGAAAAAAAAGACTTCAATCCTATTTTAATACTCAAGTTACGGCTTTAAAAAACACGTCCAACCATTTCCGAAAACTGCAGAACAAATTCTTAAATTGGTTCCAGTAAAATTGGACATATAATATCCCTTCTAGAAATGTATTAGCGAGTGACCCATTTCGGCAAAAGATAGAGGAAATAAATAACGATTCTAAAATGAAATGGCAACAAAATAATATCCTCAAATCGATTGTCATGCCAGAATGTAGTTCCAAAGTCAAGCAAGCACATTCCTTTTGTTTTATCGTTTTCTTTTCTGTGAAGAAATCGATCCTCACGGCAAAGAACAGCTATCATGAGTCTTTAAAAGTCACGTATGGTAGATGTGACTTCGGTGAAAGATTTCCACACGCAAAGAAACCTTTTTCATGTCCACATTTTACTTTATTATTTTTTTCTTCCTAATTCCGAAAGAAAACTATTCTTTAGTTCGCAGTCAAAGTTGTAGTACATAAGCACGTAAAAATATGAAACTGTCACGCAAGTTGGATTACGAAAACGATTTTTCAAAGGAGGTGGCAGAAGTTATATTGTAGTCCACTAATCTCCAAACCATCTTTAATTTTATTAATCATTTCTTTTCAGAAAACTATAATTTAGAAAACATTAGGTAAGGGAATTAATAATTGTCACATAAATGCTAGTGACGAATGTAATACTATTAAAAAAAGAGAGAAAACTTTTTGACTGTTGCCAAAGATTCTTTTTAGGGCTTTGTCATCATATGAAATTAAACTTTTAAACAAATATTTTATTCTTAAAGCTACGACGAGGTAACAGTTACTCATTACTGTTCGGTTGTAACAGTTACTCATTACTGTTAGGATCTTAAGCTAGCTCCTTCTATGCTAATTATGAAAATAGAGCAAAATTACAAGACAGTCAAACCTGTCAAGTTCTGACTAAATTGACCACCTGTCTATTTGACCTCTACCATCAAAAACTGAAAATAAAAAAATAGACCTTACAATAAAAAGCAGCAAGAACTTTGAAATTTGACCACCTGTCATTTCGTTCAGATTTTGTATTTTGTTACTTAGAATTACATTCTTTAAAATGAAGTATAATTTTGTAAACAGTATCTACAGTTCAAAGATTTTCGACTATTATTAAATAAAATTAGAAAAACTTTTAAAATCAATTTCAATCCGAGCCTTTTTGGAAAATGAATATTGATATATATATTAATTAAAATACTATTCTGTAATAGAGCATTTTACTATTCTAAGAAAGATATTTTAAACGCAAATCAATATATTTGAAAATCACTTTTCAATTTGATTTAATTGATAGCACAGAACCAATTTTCAGGTGAATTAACTTTAATAACATTACTTTTAACAAGATGACGAAATAATCCGAATGGAGGACGTGCGGAATTGATGATTTAGCCATATTTTTCCCTCACAATGAAAACAACTCATAAAAGAGATGACGGTACCGTTCTCTAATATTCAGTTCCAGTATAATGTATGGCAAAAATTCTTCTTTAATTCATCTATAATGAATTATACTCTTTTTATAAACTTGCAAAAACATCTTCTTCAAATTTGCTTAAAACCTTTAAAAAAAGGATTAATATAAAGGTTTCGTGCTAAATTTTTAATTTGAGATTGGAAACATTATTTGTAAAGGCTGTTTTTGTCCGTATTAATCACACTATAAAGTGTGGATAAACTTGATAACTCATTATGTAGTCCACTCAGAAGGGTATATCTAAGGCAAAAATGAAATGAATTTCAAACTAAGATTTTTTTGGGGACTACAAAATCTCTTTAATTTAGATAATAAATAACATCAAATGTATTTCATTTGTAACTGATTTATATTTCTTCCATTTGGGGTCAGTGCAACACTTCATAGAAGAAAGAAGGCCTCAGCACGGATCAATTTAGAAGTCCACATAAACTGCGCAGTGACGGAAATACGAAAGATGTCATTACGTTAAAACTACTAAAGGATAAAATTTCTTGTTCATGATTACCCGTGCTGAAGTCTTCTCTCTCCTATGAGGTATGGGTCAGTGTGAATACGTCCACACTATTAGCCTCCCCACCACCATGACTTTCGTTTGTTCACGTCTATAGTTGGTTAGTTGAAAGCATGCAGAGAAACATTTAATATCAAAATAAATATTTAAAAAAAACGTAAAATGCGTTATATATTTTGTCACCTTTTGGAGAAGTTTTAAAAATAAAATATGTCAAAAAAAGAGTAAAGAGAAAATTTGAAAGTTACTTATCACCTTAAAAACCTTTTTTTACAACTATTCACATTGTGATACCCTGCACATGAAAGTGTGCATAAATGTTGCCAATCAATGCCATCTCACAGCGGAAATTTTGTCTAATAAATATTAAAGTTATTCAACATGTTCTTTCTCGCCCCATGTTTACAATAAGCTTCCTTCCCCCTCCCCCCAAAAAAAGAAGAAAAAAGGTATTAATGCAATAGGAAAAAATGAAAATCCGCTTTTGTTCCTGTTTTTTACTTGGATGCATTGAGTAACGATTACGAAACACTTTTTTTTTTCGTTGATCTTGTTTTCCTATCACAACTTTTGATCAGACTATGAAATAGATCAATCAAATCAAACAATTGAAGATTTATTTACATTGAGGATGTTACCGATTTTCGACAAAAGAGGCCGTAAATCGTTTTCCATTACATCGTTCATGTTCTGGTTTTCTTTCAATTACTCTTTTTTTTTTTAAGTTCCATTTTCTTTTTCAAGAAGTGACGCATCCATCTGCACGATTGAGATTTTTCTAACCTGTTATTGAAAACCTCGTTCGTTATTATAAGCATAGTTCAAACCTATCTTTTCCTGACCTAAATTGTTATCCAATTTAAAATCCTATCTTAATTTATGTTAGCTCCATTTTCATTACTTTCCAAGAGACATAGTTCACTGTGCTGCCGTGCAATAGAAAAATCAACGCAAGTGACAAAAAATTCAAAATCGAGATTTTTATATATTTGACATCTATATATAATTAAGCTACATATTGCAAAAAAAGAAATTTTTTTTTCAAAAATAAGTTTTGTTCTATATGTTTACTGAAATTCTATGTTAGCGTTCATAGCGTTAGCAATAGAAAGAAAATAGTTCTAAAGCCACGTTTCTCGCAATCTATCGTAAAGCACTTACGCTGTTTTTTTTTCTTTCTTTTCTTTTTTTTGCATTTGCACGGCAGTATGCCTATTACATCGATTGGGATGGGGTAAACAAACAAAAGTTTCTCACATCGAATTTTAATAAATGCCAAAAGTTGCTTCTGCTGATGATCAGTTAAAGTGCAAAATTTGACACAAATAGGTTTTTCACCGGCTTATCGCTCGCACCGATCAGAGTGATGACGTAACACCGTTTTTCTAAGCTCTGTCGTCAAGGAAAATAAAAAAAAAACATAGTTTAAGTATCTTACATTTAAGCAATGAGCTGATTTCAAATTATATATATAATTGGGTATAATATGAAAAAAACACAACTACTTCGATTTAGTAGGAACAACATATGACGCAATGCTAAACGAATGGAATTTAGTTGTTGTTTATTTAGTTATTGTTATTAGTAGTTGTTGTTATTTGTTTTAGTTGTTGTTGTTTATTTAGTTGTATTTAGTTTCAATAAGTTTTCCTTATAAAGCAATAAAATCTGGCGAGCAGCTATTTAAACGATCGAACACTTCGTTTGTTTATTTGTGACTTGAAGTTAGGCTCGCAGAAAATGCCGTTCATGGGTTAAATTTAGTAGGAACAGCACAACCTGCGACGTAGGCTATATTATACCCAATTTAGCGACATTTTCCCACTTAGATGAAAATTATCCACTCACTGACTTATTTTCAGTTTTTATAAATTTTTAAAAGCCCAGGTAATGCAGCATTGAAGTAAGTTTTTAAATATTTAAAAATTAGACCACAAACGCTTTTCATTTTCATAAAACTGTGACTTTTCTCAATATTGATGTTTTGCGTTAATTGAAAGTAAGCGCTGCATTTAGATAGGCTAAATTTGAACTAACAGTCATGCGTAACAGTTGCTAACTCGGAGCTGCAAAAAAATAGCATATTATTCGCAAAAAAAAAATCATTTCATATTACTGCGGGGCCTTCGAAAAACAACCTTAAATATCCCATTATAGACCAATTATTTTCTATTTGATGTATAATTATTTTTGTCTTACTTTTGAAAATGAAATTATCATTGTTGTATTAAGACTTGTTAAGACATGTTGTATTAAGACTTGTTAAGACTTGTTGTATTAAAACTTATTCGCAAAAAAAGCATAATTTCATATTACTACGGGACCTTCGGAAAAAAAAACTTAAATATCCCATTGTAAACCAATTATTTTCTATTTGATGCATAATTATTTTTGTCTTACTTTTAAAAATAAAATTATCGTTGTTGTATTAAGACTTATAGCCAACTATCATCGTTACATATATATTTAATAGTAGTTTCAGGACTCTACTTTTTAGAGTAATATTTTAGAATATATTTTTCTACTTTTTAAAACATATTTAGCTCTGAACTTGTTACCTCGTAAACTCGCTATCTCGAAATTTTTTTAGTGTTCCTTCAACTTTCAGATATCGAGAGTATACGGTATTTTAAATTTTAGGATCTTTTTTTGATGGTTTATAGACGATTTCTCCACCTATTTTTAAATTTTATTTTAGTTTCTTAGAATTTATAAGAGACATAAACATCTTGTCCCTAATAGTTTGTATGAGAGGCAAAAAAAAAAGAGGAAAAAAACAGGATACGAGGTATGAATAAGTACCCTTCTTTTCTTGGCATCAGTTTGGATATCCACCCCGTATAGAATAGATTTTTTTGTAGGTTAATCTCGATAGACAATAGTCCGCTAAACAATCAGTTTCTAAAGAAGCGGTAGTTTTCGCGGAAGTAAAGCGGCGGGGAATACGTTTTATATGCAAATATATTACTTAATGAACCGTGGCTGTGAGATCAAAATGGATGCCTTCAATATACGCCGGTCAAAGAAAACTATGATAGATCTATTACGATAATGGGAAACGTTTTTTTTCTTTCTTTCTTTCTTTTGAGTTAAAATTCGTTTCAGAATATTTCACTAAGTTATGTAACATTAGTCATGATAATCATTCATGTCATGAAGCATTAAAAAATAAATTAAAACGTTTAAAAACTAAAATGGCTCCATAAGAAACAAAAAAAAAATTGGTCACGGGGTTCCACCACTTGTAGAGATACAAAAACTGCATGTTTCTAACGAATTGAAAAATAACCAGCTTATCGCTACAATGACAATTATTTTTCAGAAATACAGTGTACTCTCGATATATCGAACTATGATACATCGAAAGCTTTCTCATATCAAAAATTTTTTACCCCTTAGCTTTATATATCAACTTAATGTAAATTTGAATTCCTATGTCGAAGAGTTTCTTCTCAAAACCTTGTTATGTTGATTTTTTTCGAAATAGAAAATGAATTTTTTCGAAAAAATCACAATGTAAGTTTATTATAAACCAGTCCTTTTTCTATTTAATGCATACTTATTTTTGTCTTACTTTTAAAAATAAAATTATCATTATTGTCTTAAGACTTATAGTCAGCTATCATCATTACATTCATATTTAATTGTAGTTATTATGTTTCAGGACTCTACTTTTTAGAACATATTTAGTTCTGAACTTGTTATCTCGAAAACTCGCTATTTCGAAAATTTTTTACTGTCCCTTCAAATTTGAGATATCGAGAGTTCACTGAACACTGTTCTGTTATTTAAGCGAGAAATATTGCGCGAAAAAAGGTTTAAATGGAAGGCTTTTATATTTATTTGTGGTATTAATACGGAAAAATAATAAACGAGCATTGTTCCCTTTTTCAATTTTAATCCTTTAATTTTATAAAGCAATGTGTGGGCGACCAGTACCTAAGTTATCTTCTTCCAAAAAATTCTTCTATTATTCTTAGGACTTTAAAATAACGCATCTTCTGTTCACCACATATCTATTATGATCGCTCTTATTTCCTTCTTGCAATTTACTATTTAAAATCAATATTTACTGCTATCAATGAAGTCAAAAGATATCACATTTCATTTTATTCTTGCAAAAACTTGTTATAGCATTCTGCCATTGATATTTTATGAAGTACAGAGCTACATAATTCCGACTATCATCTGCAGGCAAAAGCAGTCCAGTCTAGCCATAGATTTTAAATCGAAATGATTGTTCAATGCCAAAGAAAAAGTGATAAATACGTCTATCTAATTTTTAAATCTTTTAAATGATACTTTGTCATTAAATGTGCGTCTTTACAAGTTTATAACGACGGTTTCATCTGCCATTATAAATTGTGGCTGAAGCAGACCTTAACTACATTAAAAAAATTCAGTTTACTAAAATTAGAAGAAAAAAAATTACCATCGAAAAGTTAAGGGTTAAAGTATCAAATGTAGAAGAAAAAATAAATGCATATATACATATTTTTCTTCCTATTTTTCTCAGAAAAATGTTAAAGAAAGGAAATTTTCCGCTCAAAGTTTTCATTTAAGAATTGGAGGAAAGCAAATAACTTTTGATTAACAATATTGTATTCGTAAAACTTTCATTCAAAGAGATAGACATTAATTGATTAGATAAAACTACATTGGCTTCAAAAATATAATAATGGTAAAAAAAGTCGACATACTTTAGGCGTTCAAGAATAGGCACCCATTCCCAAGACTTGCCAAACCTAAATGAGAAGAAACAAAAATGTTTCGAAATATAAAATGCAAAGTTGCCAGCGAAAAATGGGAAATAAAGGTTAGAAACAAAACTAAAAAAAAAAAAAAAACATAGTAGCCGAGAGTGAAACAAAAATAAAGATGAAAAAACAGAAGAAGAAAGACCAATGTGACTGAGAGGAGAGAATTAGGGTTAAATTTATTTTCCCGCTCTATGGTGGAGAAGAACAAATGTCGTGAACAAAGGAATCAGTATTCATATGAATGAAACAAGATTCCAGGGCATCAAGACAGACTGGCATGGAAATATTTTTGTCACTATCGAAATTGAATTTATACCTAAGATTCCAATAATGCGCAGCAATTTCATAACCATCGTTGAACAGCCGATCCAATTTTTTGGGTTTACGACTACCAATGTTCAACTCTACAGCCTTGAAATTTTGAACCCAATCCAGAAGACAAGGGAAATCCTGGATCAAGTATGGGAAGAAATTTACCTTCCTGGATGACTTTTCGATGGAATCAATCCGCCTTTGCCTTACGTGGAGACGAAAACCTCCCACGGTTAGCCTAGTGGCAAGAGGACTCTAGCCCATGATCCGATTACCACTGAGGATGTTTTACGTCTGCATTGTGGTCGGTGAGAGCCGGGTGCGGAATTCGTATTGGCCAGCCATCGCGGGATTGGAACCCGGTTCACCTCATTGGAAGGCGAACGTTCTATCCCCTGAGCCACCACGGCTGGCTCAATGTGCAGCAATTGATGATTTATTGCATTCTTGATAATGGACATAACGCGTGTTTTTAAACCGCATCGTAATTTAAAGTGCGCCTGGTTTGTCCGATGTCACGATATGTGGTAAATTCCCCAGCTATTTTCAAAACTGATGGAATCTTAAAGAGGGATCTTAACGGGCATAAAAATGATTTTAAAACCATAACAAGAGAGGATATTAACAATTTTTTAACAAACGAGAGAAGGAAAAAACCGGTAAAGTAATAAGATCACTGTAAAAATTAGAAGTTGAAGGGTGTTTGGGTCTAGTGAGTTTAGCAAGAGCTGAATCAATTATGGAAGAGTTAAATCCACGGTTGGCAGCAAGGAAGTTAAGTTTGGAATTTAAATAGAAGAGTCAGAGCAAAGGTTGAGTGCTCGGAAAACGTAAATATGAAGCGCAAAAATTTTCTGACATTTAAGAGAATTAGACTTGAAATAAAGGGGGGCAAAGAGGTAGGATTGCGAATAAAAGTAACTCTTGAAAATCTATCTACTAAGATAAACATAACGTTAACATATTTTTCCCACCATGCGAATTTGAACAATTTAAAAAAAAAATTTATTTCAATAATGCATGAATATATCATAAAGAATAGGAAAGAAGGGGTTGCTCATGGCTAAACCCTCAATTAATTTATAAAAACTACCATTTAATTGAAAAGCAGTTTGTTGAGCACAGGAATTCACAAGTATTCAACTTCAATGAAAGAGTAGTGACATTCAAGTAAATTCTGTTAAGGTAGTGCAAAAACATTATTTTGGGCACAATTTTCGAAATGAGTTTATTATAAATTTAGAACCCCTAAATCCCTAGGATAGACATTAGTTTCGGAATTCTAAGACAGAATTTGATTTTTTTCATTTAAACATAATCGGATTATTTTTCAGACGGAAAAAAAATATTTCTCCTTTATTCTAATCAGTTCATGCATGTAAGTTAAGAAAATGTCTGAGCTGAATTAAAAGTCTTTATCAGCTTAAACCTCGCAAAAAAACATTTATCAATTTTTAACAAGCGACCGAAATCAATAAATAAATCCGGCATTCTGCCGAAAATCCAACTCAAAATAAATTATCTGAATAAACGACTTCATTGTCTGATATGTTTGGATTGGAAATTTTTATTTATTTTTTCATTTGATTTAATGCCTCTGTAAAAAAACGATTTGACTTTAATCATTGACCTTAAGCGAGAGGTCTTTGCTCTCATAGTCACAGTTACAGTTAATTTTCAAGCAAATTTTGAATATAAATATATTATAAAATAGATAAATTATAGAAATCAAACAAAACTAGAAACGTTTAACTTTCAGTTTGAGTTATGTCTTTTGCTGTTAAATATTGTTATTTCTTTTACATTGTGTACATCGATTACTTTTTTATTTTCCATTTTACCGTAATTTCATTATTTTTCTTTGTTCTGAAAGCATTATTTTCTTGATCAGCAAAACATAATAAAATAAAAAATGTGTTGTATCAGAAAAAGAGATCAGAATGAAAGTTGTATTTTATGAAAAAATTCCAATATTTTCAAAATTTGAAGAATGAAATTGCTAATACTATTTTTAAAAATTTCAAATATTTATGTGAAGAGTTTTTGGAGAAAAACGAAAAAAATATGCTTTTTTGATAATTTTATGTACTTAAAAAATTAATTAATTAAAAAAAATCAAATTTTTAAAAAAAAATCGGAATCAGTTTTTAGCAAATTAAAGGAGCAAAATTAAAGAATAAAACTGCTGTAAGTGTAAAGAATAAAATTAATTTGACTACGAAATTGTCTCAACAAGATTTTATAAAGTTTAAGTGCTAGCTAAAACAAAAAAAAATTCCAAAACACATTATATCTAATTTATTACGAATGAAATTCCCTATTTTCTTGAGGAGAAAAAATATCACATTATATCTTTTTGTATTCTTCCGTTTTTCTTTAATTATTTTTTAAAGTCGTTGGTCATTTCAAGAAATTTAAAAGTCATGCCAAAACAATTAAACGGAAATAAATAAAATAATTAACATTTTAAAAGCACTTACAGTGAACTTTGAAGCAAATAATGGGATGACAGCTTTAATTTTAATACTTTTCACTATTATTTTGTTATTACTGTTATTTTGTCATCGATTATTGATTTTTAAAAATACTTAAACATATATATATACTCCCA
Organism: Parasteatoda tepidariorum; assembly: GCF_982258835.1. Taxonomy (NCBI): domain Eukaryota; kingdom Metazoa; phylum Arthropoda; class Arachnida; order Araneae; family Theridiidae; genus Parasteatoda; species Parasteatoda tepidariorum. The sequence continues at coordinate 6,876,472 of NC_141762.1, forward strand.
TTTCAACAACCACGACATTACAAATTCCAACGAACAAGATTCATCATATTTTAAAAAACTTCAACGCCTTAAGCTTAAGAATAAGCCCTCGAACTTGAAAATTAATATGGTCTAGCATGTGATTATCAATTTCCCTATAAGACCACTATAAGGATTTAAGACAATACTCTGAAATGAGTTTTTAATCTTTGCGGAAAAATTAATTATCATAATGTATTCTAATTGGAAATACATTTTTCATGAATTAAAATATATTTTTTAAAGAAATATTTTATATTTATTAAAACTTTTAAGCTTACTAAATTGAATGCATCACTATTTTAGTGAATATTAATCACAGGTTCTTTTTAAAAAGAAAAATTAGTGTTAAATTAATTAACTTTCTATTTAATTTCTTGTAGTTTTGATTAATTATTTCGAAGACCTCAAAGCGAAACAATCATAAGTCACAGCGGAGAAACGTTTTAGAAAAAATGAGTGGCAAGTCTATGGTTATGTTTAAGTGAGCAGTGTTCTTTTTTTTTTTTTTTTGGCCACCATCTTATTGATAAAAATGTCACATTCGTATTTTAAGTTTAAATTACTTTTATTTTCTTTTTATTTTATTTTTAATGGCGGGCACTTGGTGTTTGTCCCATTGGCCACAGAAATGCCAGAACTGCTACTCTCTTCTCGTTACCCAGTGGGCGTCTGTGGCGATGCCACGACGGTGTAGCAGCGTCGCCCACGTCACACAACCCGTTTATAGGGCGGGTCACATTCACACAAAGAGGAAAGAACATAGAACACAGAGAGAGAAAGAAACATCCATGCCCTGAGCAGGATTCGAACCCGCGGCCAATGGCTCCGCAGTCAGTCACGCTAACCACTCGGCCACCTGGTCGGCAGTTTAAATTATAGATTCTTTCATAATCAACATTTCATGTAATTACTATGCTTCATAAACCCATTTTGACCTAGCGTGACATATACTTGACGCCAATTAAGAGAATTCTGCGAGTATTCTTCTCATCTGAAACAAGATTGTTTTCCCATCAAGCAAATGTTTTTTTATTCTTTTCAAACATCAAGTAGTAGCTAACAGAAGAAAATAGTCATTTAGCTAAAACAAGTAACCACTTTTTTAATTGGAGATTTTTTTGCGGTACTGTCATGTAAAAAACTCAGGCGTTAATGAGTTAGCAAGAAACAAACTTAAAAAAATTACAACCTTTAAAAAAAAAAAATATTAAAGGATCAGAAAAACGTTGAAAGTGAAACGTCCATTAAAATATTTTTTAACTACACTTAAAAAAAATTTAGAGGAAAAAATATAAAGTAAGAGATCGCCAATCAAGGCTTCACTTTCCAACTAGCTAGCGTACTCAAATTTTAACAGGAGACCTGCGTCTGATGTCAGTACAAGATACAATAGTTTCCTAAAAAAAAGAGAGCAAATCTTATCGCTCATTGAGGTTCTAGTTGCTTTCCGATCTAAACAAACTAACAAACCCAAAACTAAAAAGACAAAAAATGCTGTTATAAAATAAAAAAGTTAATCCTAGTTATTCAAGTGGACTAAAAACCAGAAGATAATTATTATTTTTGTTAGACCTAAGACAAAAAGAATAAGGAACTTCACTTCTATCACCAACGACAGTTTTCCTATAGCCATTCGAAGGTAATGCGACCGACGTTTTAGGTCAGACAGAAATCAAAACATTTTCCCTGCTTAAAAGTGCATGAAAATTTGGATTTTTAATTTCATCTTACTCTACCATTTTTATTAATATACTTCGTATAAATTAATTGTTTTCGTATATGTCTTCATTAATTCTCATGTTTATTCTCATCTTTATTAATTATTCACGTTTGCTGCATTTTTCTCATTTTTTAGACTTTTTCAATCACTTTTTTAAAACTTTTAAATGATATAATTATAAACTAGTTTAAATTTTGCATTTAACCATTATATTTTTATTCTCTTCCTATAACAAGTTTTGATATTGAACAGAGTTTTTGGACAATGGTCATTCTTTCAATTTTAAGAACGTCAAAGAACATTCAATTTTGATGTTCTTTAAGATTACAACTACGAATTAATATATTCTTATTTATTTTTATCTTGAAATTCGCCCCAAATCCTCCTCTTGATTAAAATATATTCTTGTTTTAGAACTATTCGCCCTTCAGAATAAATGTATAATTTTTTCATTCGATCTAAATCAAATGAACAGACATATAATTGCGGAAAAGAAGTAAAAATTGAAACGGGAGATTTTTTTCTGATGATTGGGTAAGGCGGGAATCCTATTCGGATTCAGGAGGTCATATTATATAAGAATCAACAGGAATGATGCAGGAGCTGATTTCCTGGCGGAGCAGTGCAAATAAAAAATAATGATAAAACTAAGAGTTAATAATTGCAATTTTGATATATGGAATATAACATCATCCTAAAAATGTTTAAAAAGCAGCCACCCCCAAAACGCAAAAACTTATGCAAATAAGGAAATCATATAAGTTGCTTCGATTGTTATATATATATATATATATATATATATATATATATATATATATATATATATATATATATATATATATATATATATATATATATATATATATATATATATATATATATATATATATATATATATATATATAACAATCGAAAAATCGCTATGATTAAAACAGTGGGAAACACAAAACTTGATACATTTTCATGTTTGTTTGATTTAGTTTTCTAAACATTTTGGCATGGATAATCTATATGAGAATTCGCTTGTTTAAATAGATTTAAATAAATAAAAAAGTTTATTGAATTAGAGTACTTTGATGACACATATTTCCTAAATAATAACTATACTCTATTGCAAGGTAAGAAAAAAATCATTATCCCTATGAGAGAGCCTGTTTGCGCTATTTACCGAAAAAATGAGAAAAAATTATAATCCTGTTTGCCATGGAAGTGCCCGCCAAATGGATGCCAAGCTCCCAGGGCGAACATATATAAACATCGCCAACTCTTGAGACGCCGTTGCACAACCTTCTTTTTGCTTGCTTTCTTGTGTGAAATGAGGAAAACAAAACTTTTTGAATAAAAACTATTGTTTTGTTTCCTATAAAATTAGAGAGTTGCATCTATTTAAATAACACTTTCTTATTCGCATTTGAAGAAACTGAAAGAATAATGTATAGTGTTTCTTACAGACGATTTTCTTCCACAGTGAATCAAAAGTAAAAATTCTCTATCTCGCATTTTATTTGTTGAGGGCATGTCAGCATGCGCGTCATTTTCAGTAGTCCGATCTAATCCAATACTCTAGCAACGTCATATAATCAAGAACGAAGAACGAATCAAGAACGAATGTTCTCCTTATTTATCAAAATCCCTCGCCAAGTCTAGGATTCCATTAAGACTACAAAACTATAACCTTTTTTTTTATTTTTAATAATTCTATGATATATATCGTAAAAGACAGCTCGAATTAAATTTCTGTCTGACGTGTTTAACTTTTAAAAGCTTTTATCTTGTTTTAAAGGCATATTTGTATAATTTGATAACGAAATAAAATGGAACTATATGCAGTCGCGGATGACTACTTAAATCCTGTACTGCGATGTTCCTTTTTTTTAAAACTTGCAAACTGAGTATAGTAGAGTTATGGATTAACTAAGAATATGCAATCATTTCTGTTAAATGAGATTGCGTGATTAAAGAGAGGAGAGAAAACTGCGTGGCAAACGTAACGAAACTAACACTCTAGCAACCGTTTCAAGGTAACCGATTTGTTTTTAATTATTACAAATACAAAGCAACCGTTTCCCGAAATTTCTCCCTGTCTCCGAAAAATCGTTTAATAGAAATATAATTCTAAAGAAAGTTTACTTCAGCTTTAAAGTTGTTATACTATTCAACCTTATTAATTAGGGTGGCATGGGGAACTTTTCATCTTCCCTCTTAAATGTATATATTAGGGCTAATGTGATGAAATCAGTCTTTCTACAGATTACTGAGACAATGAGCAGATGATCTAAGGTTTTCCGTTAAAGTGACCAAAAATTGTTTTATTACTCAAATGACCTAGATAATCTTTTAACTACCTATATAATTTGCACATTAATTACAAGACACTCGTTCAAGTGAAAATTAAATCTTTGCTGGAATATGTTTCCGTACGCTTAAATTAATATCACGTTTTTTTTTTTATTTTTTACTTGTTTTCGCTATCTAAAAAATCAAGTGACTACGCATTAATTGAACACATTAGAACATTTGGATAGAGCAAAATGTTCCACGAAAAATGAAATATGCATTTTTAAATAAGATAAATTAAACAATGAAATTTTAGATCATTGTAACTTAAATATTCTATGTACATAAAAGAAATACATTATTTTCTTGAAAATAATAAGTTTACTGTTTTTGAATAATTTACATTTATAGCTGCTACATAAAAAAGATAAATGTAGTGGTATTTTTCTTTCAGAAGATTTTTTTAAAAATTAAATTGGCTTCTGTCTCTACAAAGATTATACAATTTATTTATTGCAGACTATTTACTTATTATAATTTATTATTTATTTATCATTCGATTACCACTACATTAATACTTTTCAGGAGCGAAGGTTAATCTTCTGCACGGTGCTATTGAAACTCGCTAGTGATGCTATTTGAACATTTAAGAAGTATTAAAATATAGTTTGCGTTGTCCCTAAGCAACTGGCAATTCGAAAATATGCGGATTTTTTTAAAATTAATTTTAAAAAAAGGTTAGATATAAAAGAATACTTTGAATTTTTCGAAGAATAAAATATACATTTTTGAATAAAATAAATTAAACAATGAAACTTTCGATCATTGCAATTTAAATATTCTTTGTATATAAGAAAAAAATATTATTAGTTTGAAAATAATAAGTTTTCTGCCTTAAAATAATTTACACTTATAGCTGCTAAAAAAATGAATGTAGTGACGTTTTTCTTTAAAATTAAATTGGCTTCCATTCCTACCAAGATCATACAATTTATGTATTGTCGACTGTTTAATAATTATAATTTATTATTTATTTATTATTCATTTATTATTCATTTAATATTCGATTATCCCTACATTAATGCTTTTCTGGGGGTGGGCGAAGTTTCTCCCTCTGCACACCGCCATTGATGCTATTTAAATATTTAAGAATTGATTAATTATAGTTTGCGTTGTCCCTAGGTGATGCGAAAAGGTGTAAAAAAACTTCCTGAAGGAAAAGAAAATTTTTTATTTTGAAAGAACGTTTAGGTATGAAAGAATACTTTGATTTATTTCAAATGCTAAATCATTTCTCTCTAGATCTTTTGACATTAATATCCCTCTGGGAGATCTTTTAATATTAAGAATGTAAAACCGATTAGATCTTAACATTGAAAAATGTTCTATTGTTACTTATATACATAACTCTCAACCTTTTTATACTCTCATTGATTTTGAATAAGATTGGATTTCCTGTTAACAGAAAACTATTAACAAGCTATTTGCAAATATAATTATATAAAAAAATTTCGGACCCGCTTAAAACCTCGATGTCTTTAATAATTTTTTAAGATTCTTAAAAAAAAATTATGTCGAGATGTTTCGATGATGAAATGACTTTCTTTTTCCCATTGTTCTCCACTGGAATCAGATTTTTTTTAATCTATAATGTGTGTTCGTTGTTAAAATTATGCAAATTGCTGCAGAGTAATCGAAAATTTTGAAGTAACGCAATTCGCACGAGAGAAAAAACACAAAAAGAATTACACACAAAAAAAAGATACACTGCTGAGGAAAAAAATTTCAAATTTAAGAATATATAGATCTTTTGCTATCAACTTTTTAAATTCTGTGGCTTACTGGTTATAAAAAATGAGCATTCAAAGCTTGTTTTCAATTTAATAGCATGGGGAAGAGGTCACATTAACATTTGATAAGAAAACACACAATCGAAACACTAGCAAAACAATAAAGTATTACCACAACTTTAAAAACGAGTTATATGCAGGTATTTAGGAGAGTTATATATTTATTTTAAAGAAAAAAGAATTATTACTTTTAAATATGAAAATTTTGAGAAAAGGATTTTTTTTAAAATTTGCATTTCTACAAACTATTAATATAAAACTATTTTGATAAATAAAAATAGAGACTCATTTTTTTTAAAAAAAAGAGAGAAAAAACAGTAAATTAAAGGGAACAAAAACATTCCAGTAAAAAAAAAATCGCGCGAATTTTTAAGCGAACAATTTTACGAATACAGCATCTTTTAAATTATTTTCTCTCTCTGAATTTGAAACTTGTAAAACAATAAATTTTTTCTTTAACTTTTCCTTTAAAAACTCCTGTTTGTCAGATGTTCAACAGTATTTGTAAATTGTGTGAAATTTGAAAGATAATTGCTACATATATTTGAATGCCACATATATTGATTCTATTGTTGATAGAAAATTAGAAGTAATAAGAATAAAGTTTTTCCTTATTAATGTTCCTATGAAGATGCGTCACTAAAATTGTTTTCACATTTCTTATTTTAAACTGATGATATCCATGCTAAATAAAATCAAATATAAACATTGCGCTTGCTTGTGGATAGTTTATATATTGAGTTAAACTGCTTCTAAGTAACTGAGAGTAAAACTGTTGCTCTAATGCCATTTGATGGCAGCCATAAGGCTTCATATATAATTACTGCATTAAATAAAGTGATCTGATCATCTCTGCCTATCCCAATCTACATCTCCACTCAATTGCTCAAAAACAAAATCATTTTCATTCATGAATCATACAACGATCCATCCCTAAAATCGTGATCCCCTTCATGATTAAGAGACTTTTTTTTCCTTCTTTTGGAAATAGCAACAAATATATCGTCATTGTTAAGAATGTATTCAAAAGTTGCGAAGTAAAGTTCACAGTTAAGCAGCATCGCCTCACAGAGAACCGATTGAAATTTCAACTCTTTGCACTTCTTTAACTTGCTCATCTAACGAATGTAAGCATAAAATAATTTAAAATACAGACAGTAACTTTTTTATATATGCTAACTAATGATCGTAAAATTAAGTGCTTATTAAATGATATAGTTTCAAATATTTCAAAGTCCAGCGAACAGTATCTGATAACGAAATGCAAAGGCTTGGTAGAAACTTTTAGGGGTAATGAGGTCTAACCTAGAATTGTAAATTTAAGTGCAATTACTCTGTTTATCAACAAATATATGATCCTTGTTAAGGATGTGTTAAAAAGCTTTGAAGAAAAATTCACATTTTGCCAGCATCACCTCCGTGTATACATATATATATATATATATATATATATATATATATATATATTTATATATATATATATATATATATATATATATATATATATATATATATATATATATATATATATATATATATATATATATATATATATATATATATATATATATATATATATATATTTATATATTTATATATATATATAAATATATATATATAAATATATATATATATATATATATATATATATATATATATATATATATATATATATATATATATATATATATATATATATATATATATATATATATATATATATATATATATATATATATATATTTATATATATATATAAATATATATATATATTTATAAAGCACAATAAAAAGGAAAGAGAGAAAAACGAAGAGAATTAATAAGTTTTATTAACTGCTCATCATAAGCTGAAAGTAAATAAAACTCATTTGTTAAAATATTGAGGAAATATGGAAAATGATAAAGATTAATCAAGGGAGCAGAAGAAAAATTATTAAAATAAAATTATTTTTAAGAAGTATTTTAAATTTTTTTTAAATTTATTTTAAAGGAAAAACTTATTAAAAATCTGGAAAATAAAATAAAGAAAATATGTATATTACTTTGCGGATATAATCGTTTGAGCTGATGAAGAGATTATATCTTTTCTTTATTTTGTTTTCCTGACTTTGAATAAGTTTTTTTTTTAGATAAATAAAAAAACAAATTTAAAATATTTTTCAAAAATAATTTTATTTTAATAATTTTCTTCTTCTCGCGTCATTAATCTTTATTATTTTCCCTATTTTCTCAATATTTCAACTTGTATGTAATATTAATATTGAATCATACAACGATCCATCCCTCAATTTGCGATTATCGTCATAATGAATAGACGATTTTTAAAAAAAAAATAATAAATAACAATAAATATATGAAGAGCGACGAATAAGTGAGCCAAGGACAGTCCTACCTGCAAGAGACTATCCCTGGGCAAAAGCGGCAATCTTCTTTCAGAACAGATTTCCTCAGACATTACAAACCACAACACAAAACTACTCCATCCAAACAACAGAAGGGTCAGAGTCTGGAAAGTCACTGAACCAGCCGTTCAGAGCCGGGATTTCTCGCAAGGGTTGCCGGAAGACGGAGACGGAACGGCGCCAAGAAGAGGTCTTTTTTTTCTCCCGCCAAGCTCTTGAGCTTCCTATGAGATGAGGATGGGGAGGATGAATGGTTGCCCAAACGATTGATGAGGAGAAAAGGGGCGTGAGAGTGCATTGTCCCAGTTTGAAAGATCGATTCTTCTTTTTTCTGACTTCAATCTGATTTTTTTTCAAGTTTTGATATGTTTTTAATTCCTTAGTGATTATGAATGATAATAGTTTAATGAACATAATAAAGTCCAATAGTTATAGCAAAAAAAGGTGTTTCTTCAAAAAATTAGCAACCATTTTTTTTTCTTCTTTTTTTTTTTGCAGAAAGTTCTGTTTAACAAAAATAAATCATACTTTTCCCTGAATGCTTCACCCTTTTTAGAGAGGGAACCGGAATGATTCGAGAGAAGAATTGTATATGATTAATATAGGCAAGTGATGGATTGTTTCTGATGTATTTTTTCCCACCGAATTGAATGAGACCAATCAAGAGACGATCGGACCAATATTTTAGAATTTACTAGGGTTTTACGTACAAAAAATTATGATTTTGTACTTGTACCTATTTATGCATCTGCCACTGTTGTCTAAACAAGAGAGGTATTGATTCAATGCATGTTTCTGATGTATTTCGAATGAGACGAGTCAATAAAAAGAATACTACAAAAGTTGCAACAGTTATGTTAAAAAAAAAGTACTTCATTCAACATGTATTTACTCACATAACTATTTAGGGACTATCGGAACAAGTGAGGTATTTTTTACTGAAGCAATTTTTCACATTGAATTGAATGAGACTGATTCTGATGAGATCAGACTAATAGTTAAGAAGTTATTAGCGTTTTATGTACAAAAAGTATAATTTTTTGCTTGCACTTATTTACACATCTTACATTACTATACAAGTGAGATATTGTATTTTTTTTCATGTAATCGAATGAAACCAATCAAGGGCCGTGTTGGCTCAGGGGATAGAGCGCTCGCCTCCCAACGAGCTAACCCAGGTTCGAATTCTAGCGATGGTTGGCTGAAACGAATTTCGCACCCAGCTCGCACCGACCACAATGCTGACGTAAGATATCCCCACTGGTAGACGGATCATGGGTTAGAAACCCCTTACAATCAGGCTAACCGTGGGAAGTTCTCGTGATTTTCCTCTCCATGCAACGCAAATGAGGGTCAGTCCAATCTAAAAGTCTTTCATGAAGGCAAATTTCTCCCAATACTCGATTCAGGAGTATTGGGAGATCTGTGTGTGGGTATATATATATATATATATATATATATATATATATATATATATATATATATATATATATATATATATATATATATATATATATATATATATATATATATATATATATATATATATATATATATATATATATATATACATATATATATATATATATATATATATATATATATATATATATATATATATACATATATATATATATATATATATATATATATATATATATATATATATATACATATATATATATATATATATATATATATATATATATATATATATATATATATATATATATATATATATATATATATATATATATATATATATATATATGGGTCATTCTCACGAAAACTGTCATTTTTCAGTTCGTAAAATCCCGAAAAAGTAAAGTGAATAAAAAGCTCTGAAACTTTTTATATTAATAGAAATATGTAATGGCATTATAAAGAAAGTATATATCCTATAAAATATACATAATATTTAAATTAATTAATTTTTTAAATCATTAATTTATAATTAATTAATTTATAATATTAATAATTAATTAATTAATTTAATAAATAAATTAATTAATTTAATAAATTAATTTATTAATTTTTTAATTTATTTTTCAAATTAATTAATAAGTAAATAAATTATTTTCGCTATTTAAAATGTGAGGGAATGACACTAATAGTGAGGGAATGATATTTTATTTTAATACATGTTTTTATCTAATTTACATCTACCTAAAGTTTGAAAATGATAACATACTAAGTATATCTGATATTTATTATAATTTACTCTTATATATTTAATAGTTTTCACAGGTTTAGGTTTGGGAAATAGAATTGGCTGGCACGATTGAACAAAAAAAAATGTAATAATATACTCATCTTGAATCATTCCCTCACTTCAGCGTCATTCCCTTACTTTATACACTAGTGAGGGAATGACGAATTCAATAAAATTTAAAAATAACAGTTAGGCCTAATTAATTTCTGAAGTCAATCCAATTATATTCATACAAGAAAGCAACATATAATTATCCACTTTCTCGATGAAGTTGTATTTTATTTTACTCTAAAAAATGACATGAGGGAATGACGAATGTAAAAAATTTTACCTGGTTTGATTCATTCAAATTTATTCCACAGCAAGGCTTCTTTAAGTTGAAGATGGAAACATACTGCAATTTTGTTCTATGATGCCAGTTGTTAACTTCTGAAGTTTTTATTAAAATATTTTTATTCTAAGAAGATTGCAGGTGATAAGAACATTGTTGTGAGGGAATGACGCGAAACACTGGGGACAAAGTTTAAAATAGTGCTGTGTTAATATTTTTATCAGAAATTAAATTTAAAATTGATTTTCTGAATTCTATATTTCAGTATTCTGAAATAAAAAACACGAATTTGTAAAAAAAAATGTATTTCAGAAACAATTTTTTTCTTTTTTTAAATCAGCAGTGGGGACAAGTGAGGGAATGACATATTGGTATATTTTTAATTACCTAAAATAAATAAAAAATAAAAATTGATAATTTTATTTTTATTCTTTTGTTAGCTTGCATTCTGAAGGACACTTTCCCTGAATTCTTTTTTTTCGTAAGCTGTAAAACAAACATAAAATATACTGGGGACATGAAAATGACTGTTTTTGTGAGAATGACCCATATATATATATATATATATATATATATATATATATATATATATATATATATATATATATATATATATATATATATATATACCTCACATGCAAAGCAAAGGAAACATGATCCAATTTAAGAATTAATTCTTATAGTAAGTGACAAAAGGGTGAATAGTAGACTGGGAATTATTTAATGGTATCCTTGGCAGAAAGCATGATTGCTGATAAGCAATGAAAGAACGCGGTAAACGTGGTCCTTTTTACTTCCAATATTTTAAGGGAATCTTCTACATTGTTGTTAACTGTCCTAAGTGTTGTGCAGTCAGTTGCAGGCCACAGTTTAAATATAATCATATTTATTCCGCTCAAGAAACGCACGCTATTTATTTGTTCTAGTATCTGTACTATTTCAGGACAATAAACAGAATTGACAAAAAAAAAAGCATTCTGGAAGAGGAGGATTACAAATTATTCTGGATAGACAATCTTTGTTTATTCTGCATGGTAATTCTTCATTACAAGTTAAATATTGTCATTTGCAGTCAGCTAGCATAAGCTTCACATTTTCCTAAACCTAACAAACACAATGTGCTCCCCTCGCACCAGCCAACACACAATTCTTCGGACGCAAATTCCTGGAGAATCCTACTGGAACATTGAGATGTTCATTTTTATACCCTTGATAAGTTTCTTTAAGATTTGCTAAAACCAGGAGCTTTTGTTTCTGTCCTGATTCAATCGTGGTGAGAAAATCTTTTTTTTCGGGGCAAACAACGACTCACTTCATCACTGTTGTAGTATGTAATGATGTTATCAATTGTGATCTCGGTATAAGTTTTTCCACGTCTAGGATTTGATAGCATTGCTGAAATACTCTCTTCGTCCACAAGCAGTTTAGATTATCGCGTAGTATAAAATGTAGCATTCAGTTCTTACTGAATTTTACGAATGCTCCAGGTTTCAGTTAATATTGTTAGTAATTGGAACTCGAATCTGTTTCTTGAAACTTTTCTTTCAGCTGTGAAATCCTAATAGATTCATCAGACAATGTTACAGAATTCATGCTTTTTCGATCATTATAAATGTTTTTTGCCAAAACCTAATCTTTTTGTTTTCACAGGAGATTCTTCTAAAAACGGAACGTATTGTTGAAACTTCTCAAGTCTGCGCCTTTATCACTCCATATTTTCTCTGAACATCCTCTTCTGTATCAGTTTCGCTGAATAACGTAGGTCCTTCTTCTGTTTCACATGTGACTCAGAAATCTGGCGATTTTGAGAGAGACCGTGACAAGGAACATATTTTTTGCTACAAAGTAAAATTTGGACATTTTTTAATCATCCAATGTAGTACTTTTGCCAAATTTTTTTTGTATTAGGTGTGGTTATTTTTAACCAGAGGATTAACAAAAAAATTTCGACTTTCAAAATCCATTTATGTGATGAAATTTTTCATTGCAGAAATTGATTAAATTATCTTAAACAACAAAATTAACCTTAAGCTCGTAAGCTTATAATCAAAATGAAAAAATTTTAAAATAGTTTATCCTTCCTGACCAATATTAATAACCAATACAGGAAAATCCATTTTATTGGTTTTGCCTTTTAAATTCAAACAAGTGCTTCAGAAGTCACAGTAGATAATTTGACTTAATCAAAACATAATTAAAATTAACTTTTTTAAGATTCATATTTTCCTTTTTTTTCTCACTACAGAGTATAAGTTTATGTCATTAAGAGCATTTGCCTTTTTTTTGTTCAGAATTGCTTATAACATTTTATTATTATATGCAATATATGCATAGATTATATTATAATATTATTATTGAATATTTCTTAAACATAATTGTTATTTTTAAAACATTTAGAAATTTGTTATCAAACTAGTAAATGTTAATAACTCACAATAACTATAATGTTTTTGATTTTAATTCAAAGCATTATTTCAGAATTTTTTAAATTCTGAAAAAATACTTAGAGAAATAAGTAAATTTATAACACTTATAACTATAATATTTAATTTTTTAATTAAACTAAAAGAAAAGAAAGAAATCAGAACTTTTATTACATATTTATGATTATAATTTCAAAAATTCTGAAAAAATGATTTGAGAAATAAGTAAATTTATATCACATAAAAATGAGAAAGCTTAAAAAAGGGATGTTTTCATAATTTATTATTTAAAAGATTCATTATTTGCATATTGTTTAAAAATTGTGATAATGCAAAAACAGTCTTTAGCAAATTTGTGTCAAATCTGTGGATTTGTTACAAAATATGTGCATTAGCAAATATTAAATCCAATTTTTCTTCTGCCAAGAAAATAAATATTTCATGTGTGCATTGTACGGCATAACATTTTGAATAATACAGATCTGTAAGTCAGTTAGTGTCAGAAAAGGATCGACACAATGTACATCGTCGGTGAAGTATCTCAAGACAGGGGGGAGGGGAGATCTCTCACTCATTGGGTGAGTGTATGTATGAATATATATATATATATATATATATATATATATATATATATATATATATATATATATATATATATATATATATATATATATATATATATATATATATATATATATATATATATATATATATATATATATATATATATACTGACACTCACTTGCTCATTTGCGTAATATGGAGAGGAATATTTCCAAAGACCTCCCACTGTTAGCTTGACGGCAAGGAAACTCTTAACTCATGATCCATCTGCTACTGAGGATACATTTAACGTCAGCACTCTGTAGTCATTGTGAACCGGGTGTGGCCTTTGTGAATTCACAGCACGGGAACACGGGTAACCTCATTAGAACGCGAGTGCTCTATAAATTCCTCCTAGAAGAGAGAAGGCCTCAGCACGGGTTATCATAAACAAGAAATTTGATCCTTTAGTAGTCCAAACGTAAGGATTTCCCCCGTACAACACAGCTTAGAAGCCTGACCGTATTGACATATTTCTTGTTATTTTTCCTCTACAGCGCAGTTTACGTTGGAATAATAACTTGATCCATGCTGAGGTCTTCCTTCTTTTAGGAGGTGTTGGCTCTATCCCCTGAGCCACTACGGCTGTAAATAAAATTATTGACTTCTTAAATCTCATTCGATTCTCACTAATAACTTATGAAACTTAGTTTATTTGTTTGTTTTTGCATCAAGCCCTTTAATGGAATTTAACTCAGAGAAGTTTGTTTAAATGAAACGTTTTCAAAACTATATTATAAAGTTAATATCGACGATATTTTTTAGGATGGGTACTTAAGAATGTGTGTCAAAGAATTATTCTTCTTTCTAAGGAAAATGGGTTCATTTAGAGAAAGAAAATAAGCAATCATAAAAATACTTAAAATAGCCAAAAGGGGTCAATTTCATCATAGCAAGAAAAAAATTCCTTTTTTAAATTTCGGAATATTGGGAAGATGAATCGCAGAAACGAAATTGGGGTCCAATTTGTTAAAATGTCAAGCAATATTTTTCTTAAAATTATCTTAAAATTATCTCTTAAACATCGTGGACTCGGTGTTAGAAGTAGTTCAGTTGAGCTAATTTATATAGCTATATAGCTAAAACATTATATCGCAATTTCTACAGTAATACTACCGTAATTTAGTTAGAATTTCTACAGTAATTTAATTAGAATGGTTCAGAGATTTTATGGTAATTATTACAATATATCAGATTTTTTGTCCCGTAAAATGTTCCGGTGAAAATTGATTTTGTGGTTATGGTTTTACAGTAAAATTTCCCAATTCTATGATTTTGGGTGAGTCCCACCTCCCCTCTCATATATATATATTTACTAACCACACTGTTGGAAATTTTCAGAAAAAATTATTGAATAACAAATTAATTTAATTGTTATATTACCATATTCAAACAAAACACCCAAATTATCATAAATAAGATGGATGGTATTCAAACTGTTAACTGTGAGAAAAACAATTGATTAACTGGTTTTGTCTAATACGCTTCAAAAATCAGAATTTTATCGCATTATCTCGACTCACCTAATCTAGCCACCTAGTTCCTTGCTTCTGGGTACATATTGTAGCCTGGAGGGCTTATCTGCAAGTCTAATGACCCACAGAACGGACGTTCTAGCCCCACCGTAGTCATCATAATATTTCCTTCATTCTGTTCAACACACGAAGAGTTTCCAGTGTCTTGCACAGCACAATTTTGCTCTGTGACACTGGACTATTGGAATACGATACTATCATTCACGTGTCGATGGCAATACCTTGAAGCTGCTTAGTTCAAAAAAATCTAGTATTTCTCCTTTCTTACGATAGGTGAAACTATCAAATAAACTAATTAAACTACATTCCTTGGCTTATTTGATAAAACATAACTCAACCACAACCGAACTCCAATTCCCATTATCTAGCGAAAAGTCCTGCTTCAAGTTAAATTTCTTTTTACGGTTTTGAAACTATGCTAGTTGCAGGTGGTTACAAAAACGCATCATTTAGTATTTATGGTTTTTTAACCATGCGTGTTGTAAACATTTTCAAATCTGTAAAGCTAAAAAGATTCTATACCATTAACTTTACAGTTAAATGCGTAAACAGAATGCCACCGGTTATATTACCGTAATTTTAGAATAAAAATTCTAACAGTGCATAATTATTTTGTTTCTTAAATTAATTTCAAAGTAATTAGAGCTTATTGAAA